>NC_090438.1:212311037-213561037 GCF_031143425.1 Pleurodeles waltl
CTGAGAAATTGTGTATATGGCATTTATTTATCTGTATGTATAATGTTTATAGTTTTACTTTTGCAGTATTTAATTAATATTTGTCTCTCTTTTAAGTGTTGATAGATTGTGATTTTTATATTGATGTACTTGTTTTTATGAACTTTAATGACTTACTTAGGCTGAACAAATTATTATTTATTGTATTCCTTTCTAGGTTCACCCATGTGTTTCATGTTTGTTTCAGACTTGGAATTGCAAGTAGCTAGAAACTGTGGTAGCTCTAGGGAAAATTTACCACAAATGAAAAAATTGTATTCAGTGGTGAAAAGATTTTTTTATGTTATCACATTTTCCGAATTATATAAAATGGTAAATTTTAGCACCACAAACCCTCGTATAAAAAAAACACACACCTTCTCACACATCACTTTCTGCATGCTAATTCACAAAAATCACCACCAGTTTAGAAGAAATGACTCAAATTGAGTGTGGATAACATTTGTGGAAAACTGTTATCAAGGCTGATGTGTAAACTGCCATAAATGCCTAGAAAGGGCTCAGTAGAAAGGGTTATATGAGATTGTACTAATACCTCAGAGAAACCAATCCACAAAAAATGCTTTGATTGTAAACAGGACACTTTACATCATGTCTCAGTTAAAGAGATGTATGAAATTGGGTTAATAGTTGAGAGTGAGGAGGATCCACTTAAAGTAATAATCAAAATCCTTGTCAGGGTGAATCACAAAAGTCACAAAATAAACCTGTGTGTAACTCTCTGGTACCTTGGCTCACAAAGCTCTCTACGACGCTGGACATGCCTACCTCAACGAGCGTCTCAACTTCCACATCCCGACATGCCAACTCCGCTCCACCAACCTCACCCTCGCAACCGTCCCCTGCATCCACCAGACCACTACCGGCAGCAGATCCTTCTCCCACCTTGCCGCCAAAACCTGGAACCCCCTCCCCGTCAACCTACATCTGACCCAGGACCTCCTGACCTTCAGTAAGTGCCTGAAGACCTGGCTCTTCGTGCAGTAGCAACCCCCACCCCCACAGCACCTTGAGACAATACCGGGTGAGTAGCATGCTTAACAAATTACTGATTAATTGATTGATTGGCATGCAGGCATTCAGGCTTAACTTAGAGGCAATGTGTCTTTATGCTGCATTCAAACTGTAATAAAGTGAAAAAGAACTAGAACAATCCCAAACCAATTTAGAAAAATATATTACATCTTAATAAATGGCACAAAATGACTACAATCCAATCAGTAGAACCAGTTATGGTTTTTAAAAAAAATGAAGGTAAATATAGCAGCAAGAGGCACAAAGTGCTAACTGAGGGTAGCTGGACAAACTGGACCAGGAAAAAGACAGAAGTTCAGGCTGACCACAGTGGAGTGTGGGCAAGGTACAGGACTAAGCTCAGCCTGCTGGGAGTTGTACCTTCTGTCCTTGTTGCAAAGTCTGTGTGAAGTTGCACTGCAAAGCTCTGCATCAGGTATTGGATCAGTGAGATATTCAGCTGCACAGCAGAGGTCTCTGGGTCTCTGCATTGCTTGGAGACAGATCCGGTGAAGCCTTCAATTTGAAGTTGTGTGAGGCTCTATATTGCTTAGTGTCACAACTAATAGAACCGTCAGTTAGGCAGGGAGAACTACACTCTAAACTCCAGCCAAGGTACCAGGACCTTGAAAGCAGCAGTTGGGGATCAGGACTCACTCCCAAAGGGGCCAGTAGAAGGGACCAGGTCAGGTCCAACTTATAATGTTCAGCTGGAAGGCAAGACAGGACCCTAGACACTTGATGTGTCCCCGTAGCTTAACCAGAAGGCCAGTCAACTGACCCTGGAATCATGTCTGGAATCCAAGGTTCAAGGCAAGCAGGTCCAGTCTTTCTTCTTCAGGCAATAGGGCAGTCCTTCTTCTGAATCTTCTGAGATCCGAGAGTGTTCTGATTTCAGATTTTGAAGGTGCCTCTTTATACCGAGTGCCAGTCTGTGATTGGGGGACACTTCTTGACTATCTGTGGAACTGGCTCTAGTGAGTTCTTCATTTTCCCATGGACTTGGTTCCAGAGGGTGTAGTAAAACAAAGGGTTGGCAGGCTTGGATGTGAGGTGCATTTGTCAGTGACAGGGTTGGCCTTTTCTGAACCACTATGTACAAACCCCAGACTACCCTTTGAAGTGCAATTAAGGGTGAGGCACTGTTCCTCCCCAGCCATCCTGCCAGGAAGACCCTCACCTCCCCACAACCAGGTCCTTTAACAACTGTTTGAGATGAATACACATCATACCACAGGAAGCCGTTAACAGTCAAGTGATGCTAGACACTGACAGAAAGACAAAATTGGTTTAGCAGCAATACATACATTTTGTAAGAGTGGCATTTTCAAAATAGTATCGAAAATCAGACTTTAACATTAAAGAGGATTTTAGGGTTGTGGCTTTTGCAAGATGGCCAATGGGATGCACTCCTAAGAGGCTATAGGATGACCCTGCTACAATCCTGCACAATCCTGCCTGAAAACCTGCAGCTGTGGTCAGCCCTGTTGGCAGATGGCACCGTGGCCGCACACTGCACCTTAAGTGGGGCCAGTGGCAGGCGCGGGTGGCCAGGGGAACGTACAGCTGTGTGGCAGACCCAGAGGATGTGGAAACCTCTTGACCAGGCCTGATGCTGCACTGAAGTTTGTGAGGCCGCAGGGACAATCATGACCCCTATTGCTGTTACCTGTGGAGGCTTCACTGAGAAAGCAGGGGAGCGACTACTTGTTGTGGGCTGTGGTGGGCTCCTCTAATGCCCCGGGAGGAGGCAAGGAGTTGCTGTTAGTGGACTGCTGTGTGATGGCACACCCAGCTAGATTCCCTGTGTGCTGGAGCACTAGCGTGAGGCCGCTTGTCCCACCCTTTGGCAAAGGCTTTGGGGTGTTTGCAACAATTGCACTGCTGAGAGCCACCCTAGCATGGCAGGGAGAAGTTGTGCTGCACCATCAGGGGCATCGCTATAGAGGTTTATATCTTCGCCATGTGGGGCATTGTTTGGCCAGCCCCCCTGGGTTCTGAGAAGATTATCCTGACAGTGGAGGCCTGCCCCTCCGGGGCTTTACTCCTAGCAGCATCCTGCAACACCAGTGGGAAAGGAAAGCTGAAGTCACTTTATGAGGTCTGGAGGATCCTTTGGTTAGGTCATTAACACTAGGGTGCTATATGTCTTTGCTAAGACCACAGACAAGCTTTTTGGGCACCCCTTTGATGCTTTGATGCTTTGAGACTCTGTGGGGGTGGAGACACCTGTGTGTGGCACCAATGTCTAGCTAGACACTCTTCCTTGCCTAAGAGAGAGGTACAGCTGCAGCAGTGAGGTGCGCTGTTTTGTTCGGCACCTTTGAGATTGGGTTTGCTATGTGTGGGAGGGTACCCACAGCTTCCCAGTGCAAACCTCTTCACCAATGGACAACGGGAGGACACCTCCTTGAGGCCTGCTAGTGCATCCGAGCTGGACTACCCAGGATACAGTTGGTGTAAGGAATGGGTAGGAACAGGCAGACAAAGCTACCCCAGGGTAACACAATGGAGCAATATACAACCACAGTGACCCCGTGGTAGCCCTCTACACAGCAGATGACTGGCAGACATGACCAGGAACCTGAGGGGGAAACTTCCTATGGTGGAGTTTCTTGCGGCTATTCGTGGCTCCAGGGAAGCATTGGAAGGAAAACTGCGGCCTCCTCCCCACAGATCTTCACAAGGTCTCTGACAAAGTACGAGTGGCCGAGGGATCTATTTTGGAACTGCAGGCCAAGGTGGCTACTCTTCAGAAACAGGTGGCCATGGTCATGCCCAAAATGGGGCCCTTGAGGCACGGGTGGAGGATACGGAAGGGAGGTCCTGCCATAATAATATTAGACTCCTGGGGTTCCCAAGAGAGCTGAGGGGTGTCGCTACTGCACAATTTGTGGAGCACTTGATTCATACTCCCCCTGAAACCAATTGGCCTGTGCCCTCTGACACTGAGAGAGCCCCATGTGTGCTGATGGCACAGGCCAGGTGCCCAGTCACGAGCTACCATAATGCACATTTTGAACTATAAGGATCATGACTGTGTACAGTGGATGACCAGGGAGCTGGATCTAGCCCGCTTTGTAAATCAGAGGATATCCATTTATCCTGATTGCACTAATAATGTCAAAAGCTCAAGAAAAAACTTCCTGGAAGCCAAAGACAAGCTCTGATCCATGGGCATCTGCTACATGCTGTTGCATCCTGCCAGACTCCGGGTTTAGTTGAAACAATGCCAACATTATGGAAACAGGTGGTCCGGAGGGTCATTAGCAGGGACCCCTTTGCTAGGGAATGTAATTTATGGAACCTGGCACTGTTACGAGCAATTGAAGTAAAAATATGTCCATGGAAGAGTGGAGAGGGGAATACTGTCAGTTGGCAGAGGATGTTTACCCGGGGGAATGTTTCATTACCTTCCAAGAGGCACAAGTGGGACCAGGACAAATTCTATATTTTGCCTAGCTGGAAAGTGTGGCAAGGGACGTAATTTCTGATTCTGACTGTATGCATCTGATCTGGTTCATACCATTTTATGCAATAATAGGTTCAAACTGTTGCATTTCAATATTTTACACCACACCTATTTAACAGCACATAAACTTAATAGGATTGACTCTGCCAGTGGGGCTTGTTGTGTGCGATGTGGGGAAGAGGACACTACTAACTTACATTTGGCTTGGGCCTGTAGTGGGGTCTAGACTTTCTGAAGTGAGGTGGTACCTAAGGTAGCAGATATCAAAGGCATAGTGATTCCACTGTCCCCGTTTGCTTGTTTGTTGGGTGTAGTGACTAGGCCTAAGGGCAGGAAGATTCCCATCTAGCTTACTCAGCTTGCCCTTCTGCTGGCAGAGAGGAGAGTGGCCATCAGATGGTTGGGGTTCAGAAGGCCATGACTGGACCAGTGGCTGAAATACCTAATGGAATGATGAAGGGTAATGTACTTGATGAGACCATTTTGCATAATTTTAGTGACAACCAAATGCGCAATTGCTTCCTAGGATGCACCAAGACTTTAGCTTATTGGTTTGGTTCAGGTACTGATGTATGCTTGCTTCTTTGTGATGTTCTTTACTAACGTCTATGCTGACATATGTCATGTAATTTCCTCTTTCAAGTTTTTGTGCTCCTATTATTCTGTCATCCTACAACATGAATTCGGACCATAGCACTGTCTTCCTGATTTGTACATTGTACTTTCATACATTTGTTTGCCATGAGAAAACCCATAAAATGAAGTTATAAAAAAACATTTAAGAGGATTTTAATTACAATTAAAATGAGTTGAAGAATTATTTTTCCAGCTGCTTCCATACTAAACGTATCACTTAATAAATGTAATAAGGTAAACCAGAGTCAGTCTGGGGAAGGCTAGGCTTGCCACAGTGAAGACTGATTTTAGGGTTTTTTCATTGCCATAGGCATGTAAAACATAAGTACACATGTCATCATTTAAAATACCATGCACCCTGCCCTATGAGCCTTTTGGACCTACCATAAAGGTGACTTAAGAGTATTAAATGAAAGGTTTAGGCCTGTCAAAGGATTATTTTTGCCAGGCCGAAATAGCAGTTTTAAAAATATACGCAGGCTGCAGTGCCAGCCCTGAGGCATCTTTTATAGTGCTGCTTTAGTTGATGGCATAATCAGTGGTGCAGCCCACTAATAGCATTTAACTTACAGGTCTTAAATACATGTAGTACCATCTACTAGTAATGTATAGGTAAATTAGGTGTACCAATCAGGTGTATACAGTTTTACCATGTTTGGACAACAGAGCAGAAGCACTTTACAAATGGTTTGCAGCAGTAAAGTGTGCAAAGTCATAATACCAAAGAAAATGGTTCAGCAAAGATAGGGTAGTGAAGGCAAAAATCTAGGGAATACAATATAAACGATGGTAATTACCACCAGCGCCTGAATATCCTCGTGGGTGAGACGTTGTGCATTACAAATCCTCATAACATAACTTAGCAGGAGGGAAGAAGCACAGCCACTCTAACTTTGTTCATTCACTTGCATACATTGAACTACTGAGACTGACTTGCATTGTTAGAATGATGGAAGTGTGTTTCTTTATTTCATCCCTCCAGGGGAAAAGTGCCTAAAGTTTGGTGTTCATCTATTTCAGATTTAAATAAATTATTCAGTGCACACTAAAGACACAGAGAAGATACCATAGTGCTGTCACTAATCACAGCTCTCCAAACCTGTGAAGACAATCCAAATGAGGTGTGCTTTATACGATGTGACCTCCCCTCCACCCCCCAGTGTCACAGAATTACATTTCCAACCCCCTAGACCAATGACAATTAGTGCTCCAATATGAATTAAAACCCCACTTGAACTGCAACACGTACACATCCGACTGAGCAATACTGCACATAAGGTGTATTTGGTAATGATCAGTTCCACAAGTTTAGTTCATTGAAACAATAGAGCTACAAACCCTCTTTCATAAATTAATAACACGCTCAAATAGTACTGAGAAATGGGACATGTATTTAAAAATGTTTATTTTAAAATCATATCTTAGTGCATAAACTATGAATGATAACCACACAGAACACAAAGAGAAATGCAACTAAGCATGTTGGGGTCAGCAAAAGCAGCAAAAAATATTTCCAGTATGATTATTGAGTTCTTGGCATCCTAGCACCCTTGGGCTATTATAAAGCACTATGCTAACTTCAGCTGAAGCAGTAAATAGCAAGCCTTTATTTTAGTTTCTCTGAATGGACTACACAGCATACAATTGTTTTTATTATCATATAGAAAGTCAGCCATTCCCTATCACAGCTTGTTTAGGGCTGAAAAATAAACAGCGACCAGTTGAAGGTCACTTCTTCTAACTATCGCCAATGTCAATTCCGACTGAGATGGGTTAGTGCCGCAAACCAGCTCAACTTCTGGTGTAATAGTACAAGTGCAAAGTACCTCTCTGATTCTCTGAACCTGGGTTTTCAAAGTATATGATTGCCAATTTTATCTCATGTTCCAAAAATAAACACAGCACTTGCAGACACTAGAGTACCCACAAGACTAAACAATTTGCGGGCAGCATCTCAGGCTTGCTAGGTTGAAGAAAGTTATCTATACAAGCCTCTATGAGAAGCACTGTCTCCTCCTTAACAGAGTGGGACTGCAGGACAGCAGAGGACTAAACAGGCCTTGTTGGAGGGCCACAGAACACTGACCCCCGGCGATTGAAGGGCCTTTAAGCAAATGAACAGCAAACCTTGACTGTGAGGGGCTCCCATCCTTCGAGACACAGAAGAGTGGTCCAAGAGTGCTGCAGACACCGCAACCTCAGCAGGCAAGAGCACAGGAGATCTAGGACTCCTCCCCAGCAGCAAATAGGGAGAGTGCCAGGTGCTCTGAACTTCTCACCAGCTCAGACCTCCCACACATAGATATTTGGGGCCTCCCCTGGTACCAAGGCTTGGCACACAACAATAGACATTGAGGTCCTTTGGGAGAGACCATTGTCAGATCTGTCTGGGCTCTCAACGGGATGAATGTGGTCACTCAAGCTCACCAACGGAGTCCAGCAGCAATAATTGGCTATTACTTGCTCCTTGGTGGGGACACTTGCTACAACACTTTGTTGGCGTTTTATAAAACGGACTTTGTGTAACTTGGGAGCTTGCCTTGTTATGGCTTTTCTCACAACATGGTGTGCTTTTGATGGGATTGTGGTGTCCCCTCTGATGCTCTGATGTGAATGAAAAGAGTCACTAGCACGAGGACCATTAGGTCTCTTTAGTTGATTTCACACTCCTGTTTGCTGAGACTTACCTGACTACAGTCCTCCCTGCCTGCACACCAGAGGGGAGGAGGAGGTGTTTTGGGGGTAGTTCTACTTAATGAAAGGCAGCTTCTCATGCTGCTGTACACACTGCTGTTTGATGGCGCTTACCTGACCACAATCCCCCTTTCCTGTATACCAGAGAACTTCCAGTGCCACAGGGCACATGAAGCCATGTCCCAGGCAGAGGCTGAGCCATGAGCAGGTCCATCTGTGCCCGTCAGAGTCCAGGCTGGGCCTCCCCTCTTGGCCTCCACTTTGCCATTTTTCTAACTTCTCACAATTGACTGACCACATCTGTGATTTTAGTGGATGAGTTAGCCAGGGACGGATATATTAAGAGATCATATGGAGTGATCTCTTCAAATATTAAGAATATTTTCTCTAAACAATCCAAGACAAGTTTTGAACAAGCTGGCTGGTTCACCCAGCATGCACAAAAGTCCACAAAAAGTTAAAGAAAGCATCACATAGAGTGCCAACAATTAATACTGAAGTTAAAGCATGCAGACCCTCATAGGAAAATGTCATATTGAAGAGGAAAAAATTTATAAAACAGGAAGCTTGGGAGAAGCGGATGAAAGCCAATAAACTGAAAAATAGCTCCACTTGTTGCCCTTTTAAAAATTTACCATATTTCAGGGAGGAGTTATAATCACTCATTGAAGCCCTTATTCCAGCATAGGATTGGGTTGCTCAGCTATCCATTGTGGCGTCCGTAACTAGATTGTTAACAGTGAGTAATGTTTTTGTCTTAATCTTCTTTTGAACAAATATTCACTAGCTAAAAAAGCTACCATTACATGCCCTTTATAAACTTGCCATGCACCTCTGATTGTGTTAATCATTCAAAATTGTAGGATGTCCCACAGATAGGTTCTCAATACATAATGACACTTCTCTATGTAGACACTGTCTCCTTGTTTGCTCAATCTGGCACTGGTTTACAGATGACAAATTCATTGTATATACTGAAGATACATTCTTTGTTTTCATGCAAGCTTTGAGTCTGGAAGTTAATTTTAACAAGACTTCCACCATGATTTGTGGACCTGCGAAGGCCACTGCTTTTTTACATTTTATCAAGGGGACAGAATAACCAAGTCTGGAATAGTTACTTGTCTAGGATTTCAACTTGATAGCTTAGGCAATTGGTTCCATTTTAATAATGTGAGCGCTCTTAAATGTGAACAATTAATTGGCTTGGTGTTTTGATTTGCTACCAAAGTTAGGTACTGAACCACTTAGAGAGCTGTCTACTGTATTGTGTAGAAATGGAATTGTGTTTCGGCACTCTGTTATATGGTGCCAATATTTAGGGTTATGAAAATGTTGACAAATTGTAAGGTTTGAGAATACATGCCTGAGGAGATTGCCAGTGAGCTTGGTATGCCTCATTTGCAAGATTTGATTAAACTACGCCCACTTTTACTATGGAGTTCCATTTAGACTAAACCTGTGGCTTCCATAAACAGATCAATTGTGTGGGACTGTTTGTTGATATGATATGCAATTATTAGAGACCTTTGCTTCAATCTATACTTTTTAGATTATTATGAAAATCCGGATGGTGCACAGTCTTTACCCAAAAGTAATCTGAAGGCACTTTTTATGCTCACTGAAGGGCATACATCTACAATCAATGCACACATAGCCTTGCTATCAATACCATGATCTCAACCCTATACTTGCCAATATATTTACAGCATAGATTTGTACTGACAAGATTCCCATTTAATATTGCCCGCCATTTAGTGGCTGTTGCAGAAATACATGCCAGGTACATGGATCTTCCCATTTGTCCATGTGATAATATCTCTTCACAATGCACTGTATAGTTCATCTTTTTTGTTGTTTTTATTTTGGGCCAAGATGTCATTTTATTAAACTGATGCCCCAAAGCTTGAATTTTAGCCATTGGAGAACTGCTCTGTCATTTCTTCAATAATTGCACTCTCCTGTCTTATGTCTGTCCAATTCTAGATATATTTGGAAGGCCAGGAAGAGGACAAACCAGTTGGCATATGGTTAACTAACTTTCCAAATGTAATCATTCTACAGCTAAGTTCTGAGATAAGCTTTATGATGTGCTTGAGTTATTGCATAGATTCATAACATACCAGGGCCATTACGTCTCAGGCAAGGTTACTAGAATCATGCTAACACCATTTTTATTGCTTTTAACCGTTTTTTAGGAAAGCTTTAAAAACAGCATTGTTCTACCTTAGCTGCCTCCTTTGCGTCCAACTTATGGTTGCGCCGAGATTCT
Organism: Pleurodeles waltl; assembly: GCF_031143425.1. Lineage (NCBI taxonomy): Eukaryota > Metazoa > Chordata > Amphibia > Caudata > Salamandridae > Pleurodeles > Pleurodeles waltl. Next base: position 212,321,165 of record NC_090438.1, read on the forward strand.
CGGCTAGGATGATTTGTGTGCATGATAAATTAAATTAACATATCATTAACATAACAGATTAACTTTGCTATGTGCATATATGAACTTCCAATTTGTATTACAGTGCGATGTTTCGGGATGACTATAACTATTTTTAAATGGGTTGCACTGAGAAATCCATTTGTTTGTCAATCGTAATATTTCTTTAGTGGTTTTAAAATGAACCGAAATAAGTTATCTTGACTTGACTAAACAATCGTAGCTACAAAGGCATTATCTCAATTCACATACTGATTATGATGTGCTCACCACCAGCACTTCACCAGAATCAGGAGGGGGACCAGGACCATGTCTCCCAGCTTCTCCTGTGACGGGGGCAGACTCTGACGCAGCACCAGTTAGGCACATATAAGTCAGCACTCATCCCACAGCATGGGATGCGCTTACCAAAAGAACTTTGCCCGCACCAAGAGGGGGTCCAAGTCTATGTCTCCCAGCTTACCCTGGGGTAGGGAGGCATACTCTGGGGAAATGCCAGTCGGGCGCATATAAGGCAGTGCCAGCCCAGCCGTGGGAGTCGGGTGTATATAAGGTAGCACTCGGCCCAGCAGCATGGGATGCAATTACCAGAAGCACTCTGCCAGCACCAGGAGGGGGACCAGGGCTATGTTTCCCAGCTTCCCCTGAGGCAGGGGGTCAGACTCTGACTTGGGAGCATATAATGCAACGCTCAGCCCTGCAGTGCAAGATGCGCTTACCAGCAGTATTTTACCAGCACCAGGAGGAGGAGCAGGACTACGTCTCCCTTCCCTTGAGGCAAAGGGGTGGACTCTGACACAGTGCCAGACAGGTGCATCAAAGGCAGCACTCGGTTGTGCTGTGCAGGATGCACCCAGGCATTGGAGCAGGCCCATCTTCACCTGTCATGACCTGGAGAAGGCTGGGCCCCTCTCATGGATTCTTCTCTCAGAATCCTAACTCTATTTCAGAATCCATGGCTACCCATCCCTCAACGTTTGTGGATGCCAACAAGGACCTAACTCACCTTTGCTCACCTTCTCACTCACAACCGCCTGGTGTCTCATGCGCAGTGCCACCTATCAATCAGTCACCTGTGCCACCTCTTCACCAGGCCCTTTCGCGTGGTTGCTTTACTCCACCAGCTCTGGATACTCTTAGGGGAAACTTACAGGTGCTACACCTCCCTCCAGCTGCCTGTCTTTATGTTTTGGTACTAGTTAATGTTCCTAAACTTGAGTTTCAATCAACTGACAGCACCAAACAGCTTACGTATAGGGCCTCCCATGCTAATTCGCTTGTTGCTGGTGATTTATCTGCTCTTCTTACTCAGGCCTTACCTGACCAAGTAATGTGAAGGTACTGCCATTAGGTTACTTCTATTGGAATTTGGGCCTGAGTGGTGCTGCGTCAAGTGATAGGTGCCCTCCTCGGCCACACCTATGATGATATGGCAGCCCAAACAGTTAGGGGATCTGATAACTTGGCAAACTAGACTTTAAGGGGACATGATAATATGTAGTCACAGGCAATAAGGAGACATGATACCAATACTTCAATTCATGTCTTGTTCAGGTCAGGCAGACAGGTGCTGTATACGCTATAAATGCACATGCGCCTGGCTTCCTGAGCTGGACTCTAGATGTCACAGTCCTGAGGGTCTGACATCCTATGCCTGGCTACTCCCTTGGTAGTCCTCCCCTTCATGCCACAGGAGAGTGTCACTAATAGGCTTAGACCTGGGCACTTCACATTTAATCCCTGAACTACCCAGAACCAAATGCCTATCACTAATGTCTCGTCACACAGTGGGGTGGGGTGGGGTCAGCGAGATTAACTGACCCCATCCCACTCTGTGGCCAATTAAGGACTGCCACCTCCTCTCATTGGCTGCCCTAAGGTCAGCCATTGAGACGAGGTGGCATTCCAAAGCATCATAAACCACTAAGATTTTCCTTCTGCCACTGAGATGATGCAGCCAGTAAGTTTCATGTTTTTTTTATTTTTGATGTGTGTATTTCTGAATAAAAAAGTATTTGTGAGTGTGGACTGTGAACATATGTGTGTATGTGTGACTGCATGGATGCGAGGGAATGTGCATGTGTGGCTTGCACCCCTCTGCTCAAATTACCAGCTGCCACTGCTAATAGAGCTAAACTATGGAAATTAAGAGAGCTAGAATGGGAACTGTCAAAGTGTTCACAATATGTTTCTCAGACCGAATGAGTGATAACTTGAGAATCCTACAACGGGATGATGAATCAAGACTTAGCTGTGCAGTGTTATAGTGCAACTTGTCATATAACACTATTATCAGTTTACTGCCAATGAATGGCCATTCTGACTAACAGGAGGATAAAATTCAAAGACATTTGAAAACAACAGATGAAGAAGTCTGGGCACAGATGTGAGAGTTCATGGTACAATTCTTATTGATGTCCGAACACCTTATACAGACAGTAACTACACACTATAATGCCATAAAACAGCCTGGTTGTGTTTGAACTACAACCTTTTATTTGAACTTTTAGGAAATGCTGCTAGCCAAAACCTTTATGGACATTAGTGTTACTGGCATTATGATCATGAACTAAGAAAAAACACTAAGCATCATCATAGTTCATTCATTGTATTTACTACAACGTTCATATTAATTACTCCATTGCCATCAAATGACTACTAAATTAATCTTGTGCTAACCTCATGTGTGGTATTTAGATGGGTCGAAAATCCACGTAAACGCCATCTCACACTTAAGTGCGAGACGTTTAATTAGTAGGAAATAGATGTTTATTAATACCTCCATATATTTCTGATATTCAGGATTATACAATCAAAATTCATTTGTGGGTAGATTGTCAGTCATATGTAATTTTACAGTTCCTCTCTTACAAAAAGGCAAATATCCTGGCAATGGTTATTTAGGAATCGAATAGCAGGTAAATTTTTATGGTTTTAAGGTCACCAACTCGTTCTTGACAAAAAGCTGACTAAAGATTTGTTGGTAATTGTTCAGCACAGTTGCATCCTAACATGATTAATACCTGCTTGTATCTACTGCTAAATTACTTCAGAAGAAGGAGCGTTTTTGGTTATAATTGCCATTCAGAATGCCTCATAATTTAGAGCAGGTGTTCACGTCACACTCTATAAAGGATCTGAATTCATTTGCATATACTAATGTTTTATAGAGATTGTTGTGTAGTGTAAATTAACATCATGTACATGTACGGTTACTTTTGAAGTAACAGTACATTGTCCACTGTGGATACATCTTTATCTGAGTTCCATAACATTTGCAGATGTAAATATAATTTTATTATATTGTTATTATGCTTTTTCCTGGCTAACCCTATCTTAATCTACTGAGCACCCTATTTATCAGAAATATATAGAGGACTTGAAAATATAAAAGGAGTATGAATAGAGAATCAATGACTTCTCTTTCCTCTAAAGTTTGAGTAAATTTAGATTGTATAAGTAAATGTAAATCCAATTTTCCGGCATTTTAGCAAGTTCAACCCGGCACTGATGCTCAGTGAATATGCGCTCACTCTTGCCTTAACATGGCAATTACATTCTGTGTGCAGGTGAAACTGGCATAAATTAATTTCCTCCACCGGCACCAAAGTGGATTGCATTTGTGAACTTTGCTGTTTTATGCTTTCTCATTGTAAGTGTGATGTTTTAGATTCATTATTGATCCTAATTTGTAGAGAATCACCTTCTAATTTTCAGCCCAGGGAACACTCCTTATGTCACTATTGAACATTCTTTTACATTCCTTTTCTATTCATTTTTATGTACTTGCAGATCCAATTCACTATCTTTCACTAATTGTAAGAAACAGGATGATGTTAAATCATTTCCTCCCTTTTCCCAAATGCCTGCATAGTTTTGATGTTGATGTCTTTAACATATTCAGTACAAGTTGTGCATGAACGAAGATGCAAGTTGGCAATGAAGTAGATAGGATGGGCTCTCTTTATTCTAGTGGTAATTAAAAAAAACAGTTCCTGTTTTTTTAAGATAAAATTGTATTCAATGCAATTGAAGTCAAAGTTATCACCTAGGCGGATTTGGAGGAAAGAGGCAACTGGCAACAGGCGTCATCATGTTTGAATAATAGTATATGCCCTGATTTTCAAGGCAATCATCAGAGAACCTCAAATAAACCACACAGACATACAGCACCTGATAAAAAAGAACTGAAATTTTCAAATCAAGATACATTTTCACCAATGAAAAAAATATGAATGAGTAAGAATTTGTCTGAAAAAAGGGAAACATAGCCAGTGAAAATCAAATGTGAAAAACATTGCACAAAGAATAACAGGTACAAAATGACAACATGCACATCAGCAGTCCGACTGGTCATAGGCACTCTTTCTACCTTTCCGTTGTTTGAAGCTATTGTAGAACTCAAAATGATCTAATGGATCAGGAGCTTTATACAATAAAGGGTGGATAAGGATAAAGTTATTGTGTTGGGGACACAGTCAACATTGTTTAGTGATCAAAAATATCAAACATCTCAGAACATAGCAAGGCAGTGTGGTTGTCAGACAAGGTCTCACAAATGGTTACACTCACCTTGTTTACCATTCCTGAGAAACCAAGAAATATGAACCTTTTGTCTCGCTACACAGAAAAATACCTCTCAAAATACAGATTACATTGTGAAAATGTATTCCAAGATGGTTTCATTTTTTGAATCGTTTCGATGACAATGCAAATTCCTTTGTAGCAAACTTATCAATAGGACATTATTTTCAGAGGCCAAACGCTTCATATGCTGCAGGTTTCTCTCAGTTTCCATCCATTACACACCTCACAACACTTCCTGAGAACTGCTTCATTCCAAAGGGGCCCAAAATATTTAGTCAATGACTCACCTTATCAAGCAAATTAGACATTTGACACTGGGCTCCCTGTCTTAGTGCTCAGTCAGTTGGCTACAACCATCAAACTAGTCCTTTTAAGTTTCAATTTTTTAGACATTCCAACAAAAGAGGCAGCGCAGGTCAGTTCCTATAAGTCTTCCTGATTCAATTCCAAAAACACTTAAAGCAATGTGGTTGCATGCCATTGGAAGAACATTCCACTATATCACACACAAAATATTTTAGCAGAAAGTCATTGATGTTTTGTAAAGTTTAGTTTTAGAGAAAGCCTATGTGCTGTTAATATTGTCTAGGTGGAAGGAAAGACCAGATTTTGAAATGTAAGAACCTATGGAGTGATCAGTTTAGAGAGTTTATGGTTAAAATCTTTTCAGGGGCATGGGAGCGGATAAATGTGGACAACACAGAAAATATAGCTCTTTATTCCAAAGATAAAATATTCTAGTCAATGTTTGCATAGTCATAAACAATTGCATATTTTGATTTATTTAAATTCCTGTCCCCTTTTCTTGTGAGCTATGAGGGAGCACAAGTGAAAATGAATAGAAGACAACAGAGTGTAAGTAAGATTTTGAATTCAGCAACTAGTTCAATTAATTGTTTTCACATGTTGACCATTGTTCCGAGGCAATCAGCATATCACATCATACCTTCATATAAACTCCTAAACACCGCATAAAGAATGAGGGTGCTTTAAACACACCCAATTTGCAGCAATTCTCTGATGTTTAGAACCATTGTGAATAGCCACAAAGATACTGGCATTCATTACCTTTCAATTTCCATATGCCATCCCTTGGGAACAATTCTGCCTTAAAAACAGATTTTACAGTCTGGAGTGCCATTTTCCATTAGAAGATCAACAAACACGGATTCTGTGACTCAGGAATTGGAATTTCCATACACAAATTTAAAATGTGCTAAATGTTTGGGAATCACATACAATATTACTTCAGTAAAATCTGTTGAAGTGGCCAAGTCATTCAATTAATATACATGTAAATACATAGAGCTAGGTTTTATCAATTATTTGATTTTCTATTGTGGTTCTCTAATGATGATGGTGAGTTGTGACTGAGCTACTCATTTCTGTTGTTTATTTTTGAAACGCACAAAGCAGGACACGTCTCATGTTTAAAGCACTGCATTACAACAAGTTTAGGCAACCACTGAGTATAACATAATTGAGGGGTTTGTCAATTTTCTACTTAATCTAAATACAATGTTTCCATTATATGCCTGAAAATGGGGATGATTTAAGTCTCACCATCTTTTATGCTACATAGTCAACGCTTTCTAAAGTGCCTTAAAATGCCTTGTAATTGTGAAAGGGTATGTGTTAGAAATGGGGTTTTTGGTTGGCAGTCAGGTTACCCTCTGTCCAAGCAAAAGCCCTCACTCTAGTCAGGGTAAGTCACACACTATCCAAGATTATCCTGTGCCCACCCTCTGGTAGCTTGGCACGAGCAGTCAGGCTTAACTTAGAAGGCAATGTGTAAAGTATTTGTGCAATAAATCATACAATACCACCATATAGCACCACAAAAATACACCACACAGTGTTTAGAAAAATATATAATATTTATCAGGATAATTGTAGGTCAAAAAGAATAAAGATGCAATGGAAAATTGTAGAACTATCACAGGAAAGTGATATAAAGGGTCTTAAGTCTTTAGAATGTAATAAAGTGTCTTTCAAGCACAAAGTACCTGGTTTCTGGTGGAAAATCTCCTCAGAGGGCCACAGGTGAAGAGATGCGTGGAAAAAGGGGGGTGTGCGTCGATTTCCTCTCAGCACACACCGACTTGCGTCGTTCTTTTCCACGCGGGGAAGTCGGGCGTCGTTTTCCGGCGCGCAGACAGTCTCTTTTTGTGGATCGCGGGGATTACCAGATGTCCCGGGTCTGTGCGTGGATTCTCCTGCTTGTTTTCCGGCTGCGCGTCGTTCTGTGGGGCTGCGCGTCGAAGTTTCGATCTCACGGTAGGCGTCGCGTCGATTTCTCCTTGGAAGTCGGGCGGCGTTGTCCTTGCGAGGCCGTGCGTCGAAAGTTTGGTCTCACGGCAGGCGTCGCGTCGATTTCTCCTTGGAAGTCGGGCGGCGTTGTCCTTGCGAAGCCGTGCGTCAAAGTTTCGCACTCACGGTAGGCGTCGCGTCGATTTCTCCTGGAAAGTCGGGCGGCTTTGTCCTTGCGAGGTTGTGCGTCGAAGTCTCGATCGTCCCGAGGGCGTCGCGTCGATCAGCGTCGGTGTGCGGCGTTTTTCTCGCCGCGAAACAAGCTGTGCGTCGAAATTTTCGGCGCACGGAGCGTCCAAGTGAAAGGAAGGAGTCTTTTTGGTCCTGAGACTTCAGGGAACAGGAGGCAAGCTCTATCCAAGCCCTTGGAGAGCACTTTCACAGCCAGACAAGAGTTCAGCAAGGCAGCAGGGCAACAGCAAGACAGCAGTCCTTTGTAGAAAGCAGACAGGTGAGTCCTTTGAGCAGCCAGGCAGTTCTTCTTGGCAGGATGTAGTTTCTGGTTCAGGTTTCTTCTCCAGCAAGTGTCTGATGAGGTAGGGCAGAGGCCCTGTTTTATACCCAAATGTGCCTTTGAAGTGGGGGAGACTTCAAAGAGTGGCTAAGAAGTGCACCAGGTCCCCTTTCAGTTTACTCCTGTCTGCCAGGGTCCCAGTAGGGGGTGTGGCAGTCCTTTGTGTGAGAGCAGACCCTCCACCCTCCCAGCCCAGGAAGACCCATTCAAAATGCAGATGTATGCAAGTGAGGCTGAGTACCCTGTGTTTGGGGTGTGTCTGAGTGAATGCACAAGGAGCTGTCAACCAAGCCCAGCCAGACGTGGATTGTAAGGCACAGAAGGATTTAAGTGCAAAGAAATGCTCACTTTCTAAAAGTGGCATTTCTAGAATAGTAATATTAAATCCGACTTCACCAGTCAGTAGGACTTTGTATTACCATTCTGGCCATACTAAATATGACCTCCCTGCTCCTTTCAGATCAGCAGCTGCCACTTCAACAGTGTATGAGGGCAGCCCTAATGTTAGCCTATGAAGGGAGCAGGCCTCTCAGTAGTGTGAAAACGAATTTAGGAGTTTTACACTACCAGGACATATAACTACACAGGTACATGTCCTGCCTTTTACCTACACAGCACCCTGCCCTAGGGGTTACCTAGGGCACACCTTAAGGGTGACTTATATGTAGAAAAAGGGGAGTTCTAGGCTTGGCAAGTACTTTTAAATGCCAAGTCGAGGTGGCAGTGAAACTGCACACACAGGCCTTGCAATGGCAGGCCTGAGACAAGGAAAAAGGGGCTACTTAAGTGGGTGGCACAACCAGTGCTGCAGGCCCACTAGTAGCATTTAATTTACCAGCCCTATGCACATAAAGTGCCCCTTACTAGGGACTTATAAGTAAATTAATAGTCCAATCAGGTAGGATTCCAGGTTACCATGTTTTAAGGGAGAGAGCATATGCACTTTAGCACTGGTTAGCAGTGGTAAAGTGCGCAGAGTCTATAAACCAGCAAAAACAGTGTCCAAAAAAATGGAGGGAGGCAGGCAAAAAGTTAGGGGTGACTACCCTAAGGCTGTCAGGTCTAACAGTATGATTTCAGATTTGGCAGCTAGGTACTACATTTGCATATCAAGTCATGCACCGATTGACACAGATGCAAAAAATGACTGAAATGCTTTTGTTAGGGGCCATAAAGTGTGATTCTGAAACTGAATGCTGCATCAAAAATAAATTAGGTTGGATGAAAGACCAAATAAATCATGGATCACAGAAGCAGTAGTTGGTAACACCTAAAGCCATTTGCATGTTTTTTCTAACATGTCTATAGTACAACTTCTAATGGTGTACTAATTACATAACAAGGCATTCTGTTTTGGATTTTATTCTACAGTCTGATGCTAGGTTATAATAAATGTATATTCACATCTGAAATTACTACAGTATGAAAGAATAAACTGATATTTTCTGATAAATGCTACTGCAGGTTGGACTGAAGAGTACTACAGAAAGGGAGTTTGAACTACCTTTTCATTGCTACAGTGCAGTACAAAATTTGTAGACTCTCAGTATTCAAAAATGTGCTAGAACTTCTGTCAAGAAGAAGCTTTGACATTCAAACAATGCCGGTGCCACTCTCGTGCACATGGTATATCTATTCCTTGAAAGGGAAAAGGAGTGGGTCCATAGAACACGAAAGGATGGACCACTGTTGAGCAAAGCAAAAAACTTTGCATGTGTACTTATTTAAAGACGTTTTTAACAAATGACCAAAGCAATTAATTAATTGGTCCATATGTGTTTATTTGTTCAATATGTAGAACAATTATTTCACATTGCCCACGTTTTTTAAAAACATTTAACAAAATGCAGCTCCATAAACAGACAGTGTGCAACATTACCATTGATAAAACATAAATCAACAGATCATAGCAGTGGTAAAATATGTGAGAAAACCCTTCAACTTACAATGTGTTACATATTACAATGGAATACCAAATTAATAATATGTTTCAGAGGTGTTACCAGGTGGGTATCTTAAAGCGGTGAAAAAATCTTAGTTCCAACAAGCTCTATGAGAAAAGTGATAGCACGGTAGTCCTTTACAAATATGACTAAATCCTCATACAAAGCTTTATGACATAATGCCAAAGGGAGGTGAATGCAGCTAATTTTCTTGGAAAACTGAGCAGTATAATTTGTCTGTTATGGTCAATCTTCAGGGGTAAGATTTTGATGCATCTTTCCCAAAGACTGGGTAATTGATGTGTTTTGGCCCCTGCTGATTAATGGGTTTCTCACGATGGGGAACTGGAGAGCCATGTTTGAATGGATAAGAATGTAAAGGTGCCGAATGAAGCCTACTGCACCTGATAAATGTAGTGAAGGAAGGGCAGAAGTGACAGAGAGAATGTGTTCCCAGTGCAGTTGCATGGTGAAACCGAGAAGCAAGGCAATGCATTCTGACTAGAAAGATAACTGTATGCCATTGTTCGGTGGACTCAAATACTTTGGCCCTTATTACAACCCTGGCAGTCAAAGACCACCAGGGTTGAATTGGCGATCGTACTGTACAGGCTGGCGGTACAATTCGCCATATTTTGACCGCAGTGGTTTTCTGCCATAGTTGTCTCGGCGGTTTTCCGCCATAGTTGTCTCGGCGGTTATAATCCACCAGGGCAGCGCTGCTTGCAGGGGATTATGACTCCCCTTCCCGCCAGCCTGTCCATGGCGGTAGAGACCACCATGGAAAGTCTGGCGGGAAGGGGAGTCGCTGGCCCCTGGCACTTGGCATGGGTAGTGCAGGGCCCCTTCAGGCACAACCCCACCCTGCTTTTCACTGTCTGCACAGCAGACAGTGAAAAGTGCGACTGGTGCAGCTGCACCGGTCGCACGGCCACAACACCGCCGGCTCCATTAGGAGCCGGCTTCAATGTTACGCCCGACAGCCCCGCTGTTTCCGCCCGCCGGCCCAGCCGGGATGTTGAAATACGGCCAGCAGGTTTGCGGCCGCATAGGCGGCCGCTTGGCAGTTCAACCTTGAAGGGCGCCCTCTGCCGCCCGCCAAGGTTGTAATGAGGACCTATGTTTCTTGTGTATCATTGTGCTGAATTGTAGTATGTCATAATTGTTTGTTTCTTAAGAAAACCTTTGTCTTCAGTGCCTAAAAACAACTAAATACAATTAAATCTTCATAAATAATTAAAAAATACACATGGCTTAATTTCATGATGTGTTGGATGAATCATTATTGAATTCCTGGTGAATGGGGTTTTTCTTGTTTTTATTTTTCCTCCCCATAATCCTTATAGGATCAAATCCTGTGATTACTCCCAATGAAAATCAGTGTTAAATTCAAAATTCAAACCAACCAAGATGCTAATGTGATTGCTTTTCTCCTGGATTCTTTTACATTTTGTGTTTGAGTCTAGCATCTCCTTCACAGACGAAAATGTTCAAACATAAATTCCAGAAAGAAAATGTGTAATACAATAAACTACCCCAACCTACAAACTGAGGCCCTCATTATGACTTCCGTTGAAGCTGCGCGCACCATCATACCGCCAGTGCTGGTGGTATGATTGCCACCCTATTAGGAGTTTTCCGCTGGGCCAGTGGATGAAAACAGCATTTCCGCCCACTAGGCCAGCGGAAAACTCACCACAGCATTGAAGCCGGCTCGTAATCGAGCCAGCTGCAATGTTGAGGTGCTTTGGGTGCAGCAGCTCCCCATCGCGGATTTCACTGCCCGTAATTCAGGCAGTGAAATGTGCGAAGGGGGTGTGCATGGGGGCCCCTGCACTGCCCATGCCAAGTGTATGGGCAGTGCAAGGGCCACCAGGGGCCCCCCGATGCCCCCATTCCGCCAGCCTTTCCAGGCTGGCAGATGGGGACTCGTAATCCCCAGGGCAGCGCGATTACAACTGCAGGAACCACCAAGCTGCAGGCTGGCTGCAGCCTGGCGGTGTCGGCGGTACGATCGTGGCTGATCAGCCAGGGTCATAATGGGGCAGTCGGACCACCCTGCCTGCGGGGGACCAACCGCCATCATGAGGCTGCCGGTCGTAAGAACGCCAGCCTTGTAATGAGGGCCTTAGTGTATTATAAGTAAAACCCTACCAATTGGTGCTGCAAAATTGTAATTTTCTCAGTAGTACATTAATGTTCTCCACATAGGTGGTACGAACATTGAATTGCAATTTTAATGAGCTTTCTTACAGCGGTTTGGTTTAGCACACAGCAGTACACAGTTAACAAATGAACTGAAAATGCCTAAGGGCCATATTCATCCTTAATTAAGAGAACTTAGAATCCAAGAAAACACAGATATTTATCTACTGCAAAGGAATTCACTTTTAGTGGGGTAAGGCATCATCTGCTAGCTACAAATATACCTTTTTATTCACTGAAGACATCTTCAAACTTCCCCCCACCTTTTAAAGTGATCTGGTATAATGGAAACCTAGGAAGAGAAACTGATAATGCCTCACTGTTGGTAAATACCTAATTCAGATGTGTTTGGCCTGGTGTTGGTATACATTTTATCCTTGGCCTTGTGAAATAAATTGATAGTGTGACTACTGCATGTCTATCACATTAGTATACTTGTCTGAAGATAGCTTGGCTTCCTACTGTATCCCTGTGGGAAATGCAAGTATATCCAGAGAGGCTGAGAGCTGCAACAATGAAGAGATAATTTCCTTTGGTTAGGATACTGTCATATAGTTAGGTTTCCCCAAGATTCTCTGTGAAATAAGTTATGTCTTAGATTATTGGTTAAAGTAATGTGAAAAGGCCCATTAAGGGGTTAGGGAGAGGATGTGGAGAATGTGATAAGAAAGTAGCCTACAGGGGTTTCTGCATGATTACAAAGGATGGGTATGTGAAAGGGGCACATATGAAAAGGGAGATAAAGAACATTTTTAGCTGAAAGGGAGAAGTAGAAGAGCAAGGAGAGTGTGGAGGTGTAAGGTGATAGGGACACATTAATCATTGAAGTGAGAAGTAAACAAGGGATTGTTAGGGAAATGAGGCAGGGTTATTTGATGAAGCAGAAATGTGAGTGGTAGATTCATTGAATGGATACATGATGAAAGTGGTATCCACCTTAGTAAAAAATGTTCTCCAAATAAAACCAGGACAAAGAATATACTCACCTATTTTCCCTAGACATCAGAATGTTACATTCAGAACCTACAACACATTGAAAGTAAACATTTAAGACTAATGTATTGAAGCGGGGCTATCCTCTTGTGTATTGAAAATGATGAAAACAGATAAGCCGATTACTAATATGATTACGTTATTTTAATATACCAGAAAATCTGTCATACTTCCTACATATTCAAGAGTTTGTAAAAAAAATATGAAAAATAATTAATGATTATGTATTAATATTCCAATTGTTAGTTAACAGCCTTTGGGGACCTAGTAGTAGAATCCTTTTATCTTTGTTATGTTTATTAGCTAAACTAACAAGTGCTTCTGAAAAGCTGCTGCAAGTTATATGCTAATGAATGTCAATTAATTCTGAAATTATTTTAAATACATGGTGATGGGAATAACCAACCATCCATGACAATGTTAAGACCACGCAAGCTGCTGTGACCTATTTTTTTATGAGCCGATTCTTATCGGTCAGATTTCAGTGTTATTCATCTTGTTTAACTATAGATATTTTATGTAAATATTCTAGTAGAAAATCTCTGTTCTTTTTACCTGGGAAGTCATTGCATATCTGCATATTTCCCAATGATATCGACCTGCTGTCCCAAAATACATGTCAACAGAATTATATGATAGTCTTACTTACAATACTATACATACAGAATAACAGATATCAGAAACCCTAAAACATCAAAATCAAATTAGAAAAAGAACTGTGCGTTTGTTTTTCGTAATGTTTGCTTTAATTTTAAGTAATCGAAAACAAAAACCATAAATCTTGACTCTTGCACTTTGAAGCTAAATAGGAGAAATGATACATGCAACATATGGAGAAACCAATAGCAATTCTACCATGAGATCTTTTCAATTGAAAATTCCTACTAGGGCTACTATGACTTTTTTTTAATCCTACAATATTGATCTAATTACTCTTAGCGTCTTAAAAAATTTCTCTCTGTAGAACCGCATGTTCACGATGAATGATAACAGCTACTCAATAAACATTTTTAAGCAGGATGTTTGTTAATTGAGAGTTTATCCTCATAGTATTTATGATAGGCAGATATTTGTATATGTGAATTTTGTGATTGATTTTATGATTGGTCATTGCCTATAGTATGCATAAATTAGAATTTTGTAACATTTACCTATTATTATATAATACATGTAACTAATATTATGGCTATGTGACTTCAACTTTTGCCTCAGACAGATGAGGTCATCTGAAGGTCACAAGTGTGAAAACCCAGCCGCCTATTCTCCTAGGATTGTGAATGAAACATCATAAATTGGGTAATAGTATCATATGTTATCTACAATGTGCAGAAAGAACAGATGTGCGGCAATAGCCACTATGTGAGAACAACCTTTTTGCTCTTGTTAAAGAAAACAGGAATAAAGAACATTAAGTGGTACTAACTATATATGTATATGTGTTAATTCTAGAAACATACATTTTAAATGAACTAAATTGTGAATGTTCATTATATTTTTTTACAGAAAATAGATTAATGCAGAGGTTTAGAGGTTTACTAGAGTGAGACAACTAAACATGGATTGCTATGTTCCAGGAGCAGAAATATTTATATTTACTACAAACAAAAATTACAATCATCACAATAGAAGACAATGAACTCACGAAAAGAAATAGTTTTGCTGTGGTATATGGTTTTATTATGGCTGAATTGAAAATATGAAAATATTAGGTTAACTCAGTAATTTCACATCGTCATGGACAACTGCATAAAATGAGGATTCATAGAACTTAATGTTACAAATGATTATGTTTAAGAAATGCTGGTTAATCAGGTACCCTGCTGTGTTTTTCCGTTTTTTGATTAGTGAGTAACTGTGCTCAGTGGCTGTGAGGAAGGGGAAGAGCAAGGAAGCATGCTTTGGGACAGCTTCAAAACCGCAAGACACGATCTGCGCAACCAACAAGTGGGAGCTGCAAGCAGGAGCTGCAGTCGCAGCCGTGGCCATGGCCGTACCCATAAGCGGACACTGGCACTGGACACCATGGCTGTGAGGTGGCACTGGCACCTTGTTGATTCACCGGTGGCACTGCCAGCACTGACCCGTGAGCCATGAAGACTCAAGAGCTGACAGAGTGGAGATAAACGCTCAACCGACCCCGATGTAGGGATTACTCCTCGGGCTGTTGGAGGGGCTCATCCTTTGACAGCCTCACCACCTCCTCATTCCCCCACCAAGGAAAGGTAGAGGAAAGAGAGCCAGCAAGGGGCAGGGGGAAACAAGGGACAAGCAGTTGCAGCAGGTATAGGGGGCTAGGTCCCGGTGCACTGGTTGAGCCCCGGCCTGCAGAAGCAGCCTGCCTAGGGTCAGGTGGGGCTTGCGGTCTGGGTGTGCTCCCTCCTGTGCCACTGCGTGCACCTACCCCCTGCATTCCACCACCCTATGCCAACCAGAGCCACCCAGCACCACCCAGCACCTCCTGCTGCCCCGTGCTGCTAAATTAAACAATCTGGACGCTTGTGAACCAGTGGATTTAGTAACTAGTGGGCAGCCGTGGTGCAGACCATGACAACAAAGATCCTCCAGACTAATCCATAGTCTCCCCTTGCCTTTACTCATAGGCAAAAGCCCAGTGACTCAATCAAACTGAGAGTAAGAGAGGTCACCGGACTGTCAATCCCTCTGGCATCCATCTGGCACAATTCAGCCCATCCTTCAAACCCCTAATTCCTCTCAAGCACAAAAGCAGTAAAGCTGCCAAACCAATAATACTACATCTTCAACTAAAACTACAAGTAGAAATCACTGCCGCACCCCTAAGATTCCCCAAAACCCCCTACACACAATACATTAATGCCATGATCCAAACTCCCTGGGACTAGAGAGTGCTTATGCCCCTCTCCTGTAATCTACAGGCACCCATCACTAGGGGTAGGCAAGGTTGGTACTCAACTGAAGAGACAGAGCCCAGACCATATGAGGAATCAAGAGCCTGGTTCCTGGAGACCTGGAGTGCGCAGCCCAGATATAGCCTAGAACCAAGCTTGGAAGCACCAGACCTGTGGGGATGGGGGAGCAGGCCTAGAGCCTAAAGCCGAGCCAACCAAAAAGAAAGTAACCAGAAGAACAGCAGCCCTTACCAGCTCCTGGTTTGCCACCACCTGTCCCTCCGAGCCTGGGCCTAGTGGGAAAGGACTTAACACAACACACGCTACTCAGCTCCACCAGTATCATGAGGTCATGGAATGCCAGATGCTACCCGCTGCCTAGTGTCCAGCCCTAACAACCAACCCAAAATCTCCTCAAAGTTCTAGTTCTTGGAGGATGCAAACGTAACTATTGTCTCAAATAAAACTGACTGTATGGGCCAAAAAGCCACCCTACCACCAACCACAGTCGTATGCACCAGGACCACTGCCCAACTCCAAGCTGTGAACACGACCCTCACGTCCAATCCCTCGAATGATGGGAATACCCCTTCCAATCCCTCTTATGATGGGATCCCCAACTTCTACGTTTCACACTTGGGCCATCACAGCGACACAGACAAAGCAGAAGGAGAAAGCTCAGTAAGCCCAGCAAGACTAGCTAGCAGGGACTTGAAGCCAGAGGAGATGATCGACCTATCCTCCAACTTAAAAACTGCAGGAGAGGGTCAATCTAGCGCAGTTCCCAAGACTGCAAGTTGTGGAGAACAGCACTACATTCCAAGCCCCTATGCCAAGTAACTATACATGTGGACTCAGCAGCACCAAATGAACCAACAACACAGAGACCAGAACTGTCCTTTCCCAGTAGGAAGGAGAGAATAACTCACCAAGTCTAAGTGGTAACACTACAGGCCAAGAAGGCAGAATCCAGGTAGTGTCCCATGAGGCCATGAAGTGCATTGAACTATCTTACTTAACACAGGAGTGGGATGAGATGTTAGCCTCCTATGTCACTGAAAATGACCACGAAGCCACTCTAGTGAAAGCAAGAATGGCCAGAATCCCTTTATCAGGGGAAGCTGCAAAATAAACAATTTCCCAGACAAAGGAGTGTGGCCCTCCATGCTAAAGAACATCCAAGCCATTGACTGACACTGTTGACTACAATTAAGCAAAATTGGACATTAAAATAAAGCTACTGATCACCTTGGCAATGCATGTGGCTGGGATTGATGGTACAAATGCAGACCTAAACAACCTCATTAAAAGGGCTCAAAATGAATCAATGGATCTAACCCCAAGGTGCACTTGCTCCCTCATTTTGAAACTGAGTACATTACCCGGCACCTTAAGCACCCTCTTTAAAGATCTGAAGGACATCCTTAAGATTCAAGCAATCAAGGGGAATTATCTCCTACAGGGTCAGATCCAGCAAAAAGGAGGCAGCCTAGTGCTAAAACAGCCCAAGCCAAGGACCAGCATCATCACTCACAGCCCCCAAGCAAATGACCCAATTCCATCCTGCCCGCAACCAACTCCCAGCCCCTCACAGTGACCACGGCAATAGGGCCAGTGACAGCGGAACACCACAGAAAAAACAGAGGTAATATTGATACTGTTAATAGTAGCAGAATTGGGTCAAGCCAACATGACAGTAATTGGCCTCCCCAAAACATTCTACCAGCTGCCACGACCACAGCCAGAGCCAGAAGATTAAAATGGCACTAGGAAAGGAAATCAAGGAACAAAAATTCTGGTTGCTCTGGCAAGTGCTGTACTCTGATTCAGCATTCTTATGATCTTGCCTCAATTGAGGATGTTGTCATGTCCTGTTGAGCAGTAAAGCAGGTTAAACAGAGTTACACTTTAGCCCCTCTTTTGGGAGTACTCACATGTTGCCAGTGTTCTCATATCCAGTGTCAGGGGGTTAGTTGGAGATGTATTCTCCTGGCCACAGTGAGAAGCCAGGGACCCTTCTGGTTTATTTTGAATAGTTCTTTTTATCACTAGTTACAGAGCATGTTCCCTTGGGGGAGGGGTTACTGTGCGTCTTTGTTGATGGGATTGGCGTACTGCTAGTCTTCCCATCCAGGTTCTCTTCAACCATGATGACTAGTCAGGGGCTATGGGTATTATGTGGCTCTTTCCTGGGATTTTGGGCCTCTGAGACCGAGGGGGAGCCAATCTTGAGCTGGTCTACACCAAGCAACGTGGCCTCTTGACCCTCTGTGTCAGTTCCTGCTGTGTGGGAGGAGAGTGGATGGTTTTTCTCAGATGTGTGTTCCATTGTTGATCCGTTCCCTTGAGGGGTGTCCTCTCCCCTTGCCTTTCTGGCGTCAAAGCTGTGTTTCCAAAGATTGTCTAATTCCCCAGCTAGTTTGTAAATATGAACCAAGAGCATGAAAGAGTTTCGACAAAGGCCACTCGGTGCTCATTGGACACGGATGACAAGGTACAGTGCAAGAGCAAACACTTTCCAGCCTGGGACATAATTGTGGAAAAATAACAAGAAACTGGATACCCACACCCACTAATGAGGGATACAGGCACTGAGCTAGGGAAAACAAGGTTACCACAGCAGCCCTACTCCATCCTAAAAAATGCACTAGCCTACAATTTACGATTCATCTTAAGGGAAGGTCCCCAATGAACTCAAGGTCATTAAATATGTCACAGCCTGCAAAGTGACCCAATGCAGTACAAGCAGACACCACAGATCATACAAAATCTACTCTCAAACTCTTCTCATGGAACATAAAGGCCTGGTAAGCAAGCTTGGTGACCAGGACCTCCTTAGCTTCTTCCAGTCATTCTTGGTGTCCACTCTTCAGGACACATAGGCCCAAGAAACAGTCGTAATCCTAGGCTTCTCGAAAAAAGGCAATCCTGGCCACCACATAGGCACAATTCAGTGGTACTAAGGGGAGCCCTGCAATATAACTGCCAACTACAATCAAAGCCAGCAGCAAGGTCCAGGAATCCAACTCAAACAACCAGAAACTACTGCACAGCCATTACACTGAATCTAATAAATATTTACTTGCCATCTAGTAGCAAAAACCATGCAGAGACTTTGGAAAACCTGTTAGAAAACCTTCTCAAAGTAGGGGCGTCCTGCCCGACTTCTATAACATAGTAGCAGGTGACTTCAACATGCACCGGTTAGGCCACTCACTAAAGTATGAAATCACTAAGGCACAAGAGCACCATTGGGACATCCCAACAATAAGCAACAACTGAGCTAGGGGGGAGGAGGTATATAAAGGGTCTTAGCTTGCTCACCAAATTGAAACATCTGGGCCTTAGGGCCCTCAATTGCCACTACCAAGGTGACATTCTGCCCACCATATATTTTCACTCCACCAATGGCTATACCTTGATTGACTACATATTTGGATCCCTGACTCTACTACAGCTAATCCGATCCCTCAAAATAGGTGAAAGATCAGCAAATGACCAACTGCCCCAGGAGCTAGAACTTGTCCTTGTTGTAACTGAAAACAGTCACACTGAAAATCGAGTAGGATCAACTTATTCTGCCACCTTAAGGAGGATAAAATTGACTTCTACCACCATAGAACCATTGGAGGAGGTAGCCAAAAACCACACAAAACTGACTCAGAGCAACAGGAATTCTGCAAGAGAAAACAGGGAAGCCTTCATAGACTCCTTCTGCAAACTCTATGCCACAAAAGTAAAACCAGACACAGCCCTCCCAACAACAGGACAATGCCTGCCAGGTCAAAATCAGTGCAGGAATAGAAAAACTAATTCACTGAAGAAAGATGTAAACAAAGCCCTGCAAGCAGTAGGGCAGTTTTCATAGGATGAAACCCTCATCGCCGATTTAATGCTCAAGAAAAGGGAGTAAAAAAGGGTGGTCTGGAGCAAGAAGAATAAAACCACAGAAACTTTGTGGGCCAAACTCATCTGGGACATCAAGCATCATAACTCCAAGGCATTCTGGCGAACAGTCAGCATCGTAAATAGCTCACCACAGAGAAACCCGAAATCTAACCTGGCTGAAGAGTGGATATTTCAGAACATATAGAGAAAGCTACAGCCGGGGTGTACAGCATGTCGGCAGCCCCGCCCAGTTACATAGTTAAAGTGCAAAGCATAGACAAAGCTGTTGTCCAATGACAGATAACTAAAAGGCAGAATCACGGGAGCCCCTGGCCTTAACTGAATCCCTCAGGCCATCTACAAGATCAATCCGGCAAAATGAGCAGTGTACATGGTCCCTTTATTTAACTAAACTCTATCAGGAGCCACAATACCAGCATCTTGGAAAGGATGCAACATAGCGCCGATTTTCAAGGGAGGTGACAAATCAAAAGCTGTGAACTGTGGACTGATAGCCTTTATTGAAAACAGAAGTGAAGTATTATGCAGGCATTCTGCTGGATCATCCCGATCAACCAGATGGGGTTCACAAAAAATAACAGGACCTCGACTAACATCATCGCACTGTCACTACTTCTGGACTCCTCTAAAAACGGTAAACTGCCCCTCTAGCTCTGCTATGTTAACTACAAAGCTGCCATTGACTGCAGCAACTGAAACAGTCTCCAGAGTAAACTAAGAGATTGGTCAGCACCACTGGCGCACTTAAGGACAATTGAAAACTTATATTCCAATAACTGGGTCAGCATTAGGCAGGAAAGTGGGGCCAACCTTTCTAGGGATATCGAAACATCCTGTGGACTCAAACAAGGGTGCGTCTTAGCCCCCATCCTCTTCAACTTATTTCTGGTAGGCCTTCTTCTAGCCCTGTCTTCTGTCAACTGTCATGCCCCTAAGCTTGGCTCTATCCTCCTCTCAAACCTCCTCTACGTTGATGACGTGATGCTAATCAGCCAGACAAAAGTAGGGCTGCAACGTCTTCTAAACTCCACCCAAGAATACTAAAATAAAATCATAAATTGTTCCAGCAAGAAAAATAAGAGGTAAAATTGCTAGTTTCTTGACTCCACCAAGGTTGATTAAGTCAGCGAATATAAATACCTCAGCTTTATATTTGGCAACAAGGGTGAGCTTCAAGTCCAAAAAGAGGAGATGAAAAGGAAAGAGTTTACACTGGCAGCAGGGCTTGGGCGTTATTCAGAAATCAGAATGGGTGCCCTACAGCCACATTTTAGAAACAGCAAGGGAACAAGTGGTATGTGCCCTGTCATATGGAAGCAAACCTTTTGGGGGAAGGACTCAAAAACCCTGGACACTACCATTGTATGAATCTACATGGACATTTTTCAACTCCCCAGATACACCTCACCCGCTCAAACAGGCTGGAATTTGGTCTAGTCAAACAGTCAGTTGCCAGGAGTGCTGCATTTACCAACCTATGTTACAGGCTCAAGTCCGCCGACAAGAACATTATAAATCACAACGTCTGGCTGGAAATAACCAACAAATCCCACTCAGTGGCCAGAAACTATCTTAAAAGATCAATTGACTTGATTTGACTGATACAATTGTGGTCTACGTTACCCAGCCTTGAACTCTTCAAAAACGTTGTTGACAAAATAATCAAAATTAACATTATCCATAGAAGACAGGGCATCACTTCAGAAATGTGCCCATGCCTGTATGGTGTTAAATAGCTATACATCGCTAATGTTGCAGGAGTATCTGGGTGAGGCATTCAGCTTCAGAACAAAAGGCAACTTTTTGAAACACTGGTTTGGCATCCTCTCTTGAAACACACGTGGCTCCATGGCTCAGGGCAGGAGAGGCTGCCTTTAGGCTGTGCAGTCACCCAATGGAGGACACAATTTAGACCATCTGCCTCTGCAGATCCATTTTAAGCCTCTGCCACTATTGGCTGTGGCCTTTTTGGAATCAGGCTAGGGTGTGACAAGCCAAGCTAGCCTGCCTAATCTCGAGAGATCCACAAGGAACCTCCAAAACAGTAAAGTATCTCCAGGGAGTTTACAGGGCTTTAAGGGAGGCACCCATTCCACCAGAACAAAATTGCCAGCTCTAAACATCTGGGTGATGCTCCTTCCAACAATCCAGGCGCACTGCTAAAAAATAACTTGCTTGGCATCCAGGGAAACACCAGCATAGCATGGCCGGAAGGCAATCACCCTTAACCACTTTGTTAAAAAAGTAATCTGAATAAGTTATTTTCATTGCACAAGCACTCACCCTTGAACTAACTGTTCACAAGCTCTCCTCTTCACAAAGGCACTTTATTCCTGTACCAGCTTGCGGCTTAAGCAGAGACATGACCAAAAGCCATGATTAAACAAACCCTGCCCCTACTCTGGGTTGAAGCGTCAAATAAAAAGTCCTCTAGACAAACTCTACTGCATGCTGGGACTGACAATGTCCACATTAGGGCATGTATTTTTTATTGCTGTTCAAATACCTCCAACACTGGATCTCTTCTTGCATAAAATCACAGCCTCAAATGAGGAGAATAAGAGTTAATTTCAAATGTTTGCTAAGTCACTTGCAGATTGCACAAGCATGATTTTTAACACTCCAGTCAAAATATGATTACTATTGCAATTTTAAAAGCCTTATGGAATAACATTGTTATTGTATTTATTCATGTTACATTACTTATATTGTAATGATTGTAAATTAATCAAACATTAAAGTTTATTTACTTAATATTCTGAATTGCACATTAAGGGCATTAAAATAGTATCCAAACTTAATTTCACCAATGACCATATGAGCAAAGACCATAAGAATAAGCCTCTTAATCAACACAGTGCTATATGTAGGTGGGTTACTCATCATCGCTTGTTGACAGACAGTTGAAAATTGTAAACCAAGAAACTAAGCACCGTACAGACACTGCCATTAAGTCACTAACAACAATAGGTAGTATAATGAAGAAATAACTTATCTTTTAACATATTATTACTAATAAACTTAGTTTGGTCTATGCTTAATCTTATTTGGACAGAATGTGACTAGTATTAATTATAGAGCAGATATTGGCCTTCTTCACACCACTGCAGCTATTGTGACCACTCTGCTTTTTGCAGCACGGGTGGTAATTACAAAATCCCACAACTATGATCTTATCACAATACTTTTGACATCTCTGTAGTGACTGCCTTTTGCCTAATGGATTGTGCTAGACAATTAGTTAAAATATAAAAATAGTGTTACATGCCACTAAAATCAGAATAAAAAATGTGCTTCCATTAATCAAATTTACCAAAGCATCTACAATAAAAAGGCACATTTTAAGAGATCACCCAACATTATCCAAAGCACTGCTTCATAGTCTCAGAAAGTCAACTACCACCTAAAACATTAAAAGTCTGAACACCTTCTTGTTTAGGAAATATTAAAGTTTATGAATTAGAATGGTCAAGATTTGTCTCTCTTTTTGGAATCATATTGATGCTGTTCACTTTTTTATTTTCTGTATTCAGCTTTAGAATGTGCTCAGAGTCTTTGAACTTTTAAAAAACATTTCTAAATATATGTAACTTTTATTAGCATATACACCATAGCAAATGTGTTGTTTATATTATATTTGCTGGAGTCATGCCATCTGAATCTGCTGGCTAACCTGCTGGTTAAGTCTGGTGAACTTGCAGGTTAAAGGGAAGTGCACTTACTTAAAAGGTTTCTATCTCTCAAGAAGGTTATAACATGTCTTTGTGCCTTGAAAGGTTTCAGATCCTTCAGGACTCTGAGAAGGTTGGTTTTCATTCACAGAAGCTGTACGTGCTGTTAGAGGAAGTTCTGAGGCTGTACCTGGTTATATGAGGGTTCACCCTATGAAGCATATGCCCTTTTCTTAGAATATTGAAAGAGTTTTCAAAGACGTTGTTTTTTGGACTAGTAAGTGCAGATTAACATTTGAAATGTGGGAAGAGGAGCCATTAGTGACCTTGTGCACTTTAAAATACATTTACTCTTGAAAGGGAGAATATTTGGTGTCTTCAAAGTGGGAGTGATATAGATATTTAATCTCTAAAAGAATATCAATCATGTTACATGGTTTTAAATTCTACAGGATGTCATCATTTAGAGGGAGTTGTGGTTGCAATCCCACCCTCCGTATTGCTCTTTGTGTCCCCTGTAGATTGCAATGCACCAGTGTTCTCTTTCAGAACAGTTTTTTCTCTAGATTTGACTCATTATAGTATATTTGAATTAGGATTATTTAAAAAAACATATTTGTCATCGTTAACACAACACTTTCATGTGATGTCCCTTCCTTTGGTGTCATCTTGGGGTTAGAAGACATGTGATGCCATTTCGGATACCTTTTATATTTTTGTAAAACAAAATCACTAAAGTGCAGCTAAGTTAAATCATGTTGCAATGATCCAGGCACTACATAACATATAGCATATAATAATTATAAAATGCTATCTGGGAATGGTGAAAAACACTCCATACTGGAAAGCCTTATTTAGCACTAATAAGGACATAAGGAAGATACATAATTCATCTATGGATACTAATGTTAAGATTTCTGGGATAGGAGACAAAGGTCAGTAAGTCAGGAGGGAAGGAAACTGGACTGTAGAGGAATAAAGGTGTAAATGAAGAAGGAATATACAGGACCACAGTTTTAGGGAGTGTTCAGGCATTCACTAATGAGTAACTGCAACAAAACTGAAGATTTAGGTCGCATTGTCATAAATATGGTAAGAAATTGAAAGAAGAGATGGTGCCAGCTAAGCAATTAGGTAGCACATTGCTTTACTTCTCAAATTTATTATAGGTTCCCTGAAGCATTAAATGCAGGCTTTCCTCATGTGTGCGCTCTGATAATGCGTTTGTTTGTTAACCTGTTTTCTGTTGTAAATGATCTCTACTGGTGGTTTATTGCCATAATATCTGTACCAGAATTTAACACATAATTTTAGGAATTTCTGTTGCATGTGCTCTAAAATGAAACAAAATATGTTTGCATCTATTTCACTGTCACGCTGTCATTTCCTTGCCTACTACAATTTCACAGTAGACCATCTCATCTCATCCCGGTTATTTAATTGCAAGTGATTCTACGAAGAAAATACATAAGTGATACTATGGATACTTTTTTAGGTTTGGGTAGGGCAAATGGATAAATATAAGAAGTTAAGGATAAGGGTTTAAATGGGCTTACAGTGTAGGACATGGGGAAATGTGTTAATCATGGGGTTAAAGAAAATTTATAACGGGTAAGGTTGCATGGGTAAGGGGTTAATAGTATAAAGGTAAGGGGTTTAGGGTAAGGAATTAAGGTTAAAGACATGGGGAAAAAGGGGTAGTGAAAAGGGTTTAGGGTACTGAGATTAAAGTAAGGAAGTTAGGGTATGGGGTTTATGGTAATGGGTTAAGGGATGACACGATTTGGCATAAGGCAAAGGGTAAAATAGTAAGGGGTTTAGCATGTAAAGATGAGGATAAGGACTAAAAGTAAAAGGATAATGGAGAAGGCTTTAAACAGTAAAATGGTAAAGCTTCTTGTAAGGAAATGGCTCCCTGTTGCAATTATCCCACACTTTTTGCCTGATACTGATGCTGACTTTACTAAGAAGTGTGCTGGGACCCTGCTAACCAGGCCCAGCACCAGTGTTCTTTCACCTAAAATGTACCATTGTTTCCACAATTGGCACACCCCTGGCACACAGATAAGTCCCTTGTAAAAGCTACCAGTGGTACCAAGGGCCCTGTGACCAGGGAAGGTCCCTAAGGGCTGCAGCATATGTTGTGCCACCCTAAGGGACCCCTCACCTAACACATGCACACTGCCATTGCAGATTGTGTGTGTTGGTGGGGAGAAAAAGGCAAAGTCGACATGGCATCCCCCTCAGGGTGCCATGCACACAAAATACTGCCTGTGGCATAGTTAAGTCACCCCTCTAGCAGGCCTTACAGCCCTAAGGCAGGGTGCTCTATACCACAGGTGAGGGCATAGCTGCATGAGCAATATGCCCCTACAGTGGCTAAGTCCATTCTTAGACATTGTAAGTACAGTGTGGCCATATTAAGTATATGGTCGGGGAGTTTGTCAAAAACGAACTCCACAGCTCCATAATAGCTACACTGGGAATACTGGGAAGTTTGGTATCAAACTTCTCAGAATAATAAACCCACACTGATGCCAGTGTTGGATTTATTAGAAAATGCACACAGAGGGCATCTTAGAGATGCCCCCTGTATTTTACCCAATTGTTCAGTGCAGGAATGACTGCTCTGTGCCAGCCTGCTGCTGAGAGACGAGTTTCTGACCCCATGTGGTGAGGGACTTTGTGCTCTCTGAGGACAGAAACAAAAGCCTGCTCTGGGTGGAGGTGCTTCACACCTCCCCCCTGCAGGAACTGTAACACCTAGCAGTGAGCCTCAAAGGCTCAGGCTTCGTGTTAAAATGCCCCAGGGCACTCCAGCTAGTGGAAATGCCCGCCCCCTGGACACAGCCCCCACTTTTGGCAGCAAGTCCAGGGGAGATAATGAGAAAAACAGGGAGGAGTCACCCACCAGGCAGGACAGCCCCTAAAGTGCCCTGAGCTGAGGTGACCCCTGCCTTTAGAAATCCTCCATCTTGGTTTTGGAGGATTCCCCCAATAGAAATAGGGATGTACCCCCCTACCCTCAGGGAGGAGGCACAAAGAGGGTGTAGCCACCCTCAAGGACAGTAGCCATTGGCTACTGCCCTCCCAGACCTAAACTCACCCCTAAATTCAGTATTTAGGGGCTCCCCAGAACCTAGGAAACTAGATTCCCGCAACCTGAAGACGAAGAAGGACTGCTGACCTGAAAGCCCTGCAGAGAAGACGGAGATACCAACTGCTTTGGCCCCAGCCCTACCGGCCTGTCTCCCCACTTCAAGAAAACCTGCAACAGCGACGCGTCCCACAGGGTCCATCGACCTCTGAAGCCTCAGAGGACTACCCTGCATCTAAAAGGACCAAGAACTCCCGAGGGCAGCGGCTCTGCTCCAAAGAAGAAACAACTTTGCAACAAAGAAACAACTTTAAAAGGACTCCACGTTTTCCGCCAGAAGCGTGAGACTTTGCACTCTGCACCCAACGCCCCCGGCTTCACCTGCGGAGAAACAACACTACAGGGAGGACTCCCTAGAGACTGCGACCCTGTGAGTAGCCAGAGTTGACCCCTCTGAGCCCCCCCAGCGATGCCGGCAGAGGGAATCCAGAGGCTCCCCCTGACCGCGACTGCCTGCTTCTAAGAACCCGACGCCTGGTAAAGACCCTGCACCCACAGCCCCCAGGACCTGAAGGATCAGACCTCCAGTGCAGAAGCGACCCCCAGATGGCCCTCTCCCTTGCCCAGGTGGTGGCTACCCCGAGGAGCCTCCCCCCCCCCTTGCCTGCCTGCTTCGCTGAAGAGACCCCTGGGTCTCCCATTGAAAACTATTACAAACCTGACGCCTGTTTGCACTCTGCACCCGGCCGCCCCCGTGCCGCTGAGGGTGTACTTTTTGTGCTGACTTGTGTCCCCCCCAGTGCCCTACAAAACCCCCCTGGTCTGCCCTCCGAAGACGCGGGTACCTACCTGCTGGCAGACTGGAACCGGGGCACCCCCTTCTCCATTGAAGCCTATGTGTTTTTGGCACCACTTTGACCTCTGCACCTGACCGGCCCTGAGCTGCTAGTGTGGTAACTTTGGGATTGCCCTGAACCCCCAACGGTAGGCTACCTTGGACCCAACTTTGAACCCTGTAGATGGTTTACTTGCCTGCAAAACTAACAAACACTTACCTCCCCCAGGAACTGTTGAAATTTGCAGTGTGTCTAGTTTTAAAATAGCTTATTGCCATTTTTGTGAAAACTGTACATGCTATTTTGCTGATTCAAAGTTCCGAAGATACCTAAGTGAAGTACCTTTCATTTGAAGTATTGATTGTAAATCTTGAACCTGTGGTTCTTAAAATAAACTAAGAAAAGACATTTTTCTATACCAAAAACCTATTGGCCTGGAATGGTCTTTGAGTGTGTGTTCCTCATTTATTGCCTGTGTGTGCACAACAAATGCTTAACACTACCCTCTGATAAGCCTGCTGCTCGACCACACTACCACAAAATAGAGCATTAGAATTATCTATTTTTGCCACTATCTTACCTCTAAGGGGAACCCTTGGACTCTGTGCATGCTATTTCTTACTTTGAAATAGTGCATACAGAGCCAACTTCCTACACTTCTCTAAACTTAAAGGTTTAGGGTAAGAGCAAGGGTAAGGTTTTAAGAGTGTAAAGATGAAGATGTTATGTTAATGGGGTATGGCTAAGGTAAGGGGATGAGATTTATGTAAGGGGTCAGGTAATAAAGGTAGGGCTAAGGATAAGTAAAAGGGTGGTCAAGGAAATGGGTTGTGGATAAGATTATTGGTTAAGGGGCTCAAGGGGAAGACTGATGTAAGGGTTAAGGGATTAAGGGTAAGGCCTAAGGGCCAATGCCCTATGCATGCAAATGTAAGGGTTTATAAATAATGTGTTAAGGTAATAGAAGAGGATACGATTAAGGGAATAAGGATAATGAGTTAATAGTAAGGGACTGAGAAAGAGGTAAAGGATTGCGGTAATGGGGCAAGGAGTAAGAGGTTAAGGATGTAAAGGGAAGAGAATAAGTGAATGGGTTATGAGGAAGGGGTTATTGGTTAAAGGTTATAGGTAAGAGGCAAGGGGGTAAGAGATTGAGGGTGGAAAGGTAAGAGGTTATAGGTGATAGGTAAGGGTAACAAGATAAGGATTATATCAGGTTAATTATTTGTAAACGGGTTGTAAGATAAAATTCATACTGGAAATAAACAAACTATGAGATGGTGAAGATAAAATAGTACGAAAAGCTGGTATCTGCAGAATGACAAGGGGATGGTAAATGATGGCTGGCATTATATGTTTCCTGCTTGGTGAACTAGTTCCCTGTTGATAGTCTGGCTCACTTCCAGAGTTATTGTGTTATATAGATCTTAATGTATTGCAAATTTTTCGGTGTATTACCTTTTGTATATTTTAAGTTTATGTCATTGAAAAGTGAAAGTTAGTTTATGCACGCATGTTCCTAGTTTATTTGGGGATACTATCCATGCCTATTTGCCTAGTTTTCCTAGTCTTAATTCTTCCTGCCTTAATTTTTTTGCATGTTTGCATAATATTGGGTTTATCTCATAGAATTCGTACAACCATAGAATTCATGTCTGCGTGAATATATAAGTGCATATTGTGAACATCTCCAACACACAAGTCCCATTCAATTATTATTTACATCCGTTCTTTACCATTTTATCAGCATTTTACACCACAAACAAGTACTCAACAGCCATTGTACATACTCAACACAAAATAGAAGCCATATCTAAAGCAATTTAATTAAAAATGACTATTAATTTGCTCTGGAAAAATAAAGGTAGAATTGTGATTATATCAATGTAATTTCACTTAATCTGTTTCCTTTCAATGTTACATATATAAACCAAATAAATCACATTTCGCCTCTGGACATTTCCGTTCTGTTCTTCTCCCCTGCTGAGATAGATCCTGTGATCCGATTTAAGCAGCAATCTTCGAGAAGACTTTGAATTGCCTGTGGTAGTTCAGCTCTGTAAATTGCTTCGCATGAAAACTGACTCGTGTTTCGATCTTATCACGTGTGGCGAAGTCTTGGAGAAGCGGCCTCTTTACATTAAATCCGGAACATGGTCTTTGCTAAGTGCACCGGCTACACTGTACAAAATGTTTTCACACAAATGATCATTACGTTTATCAGAATGTTATGTAAACCAAGCAATCTTTTCACTTGGATACATATAATAGATAGTTTACTTGTTCAGTAGCACGTTTGTATTGTTTGGTGGGGCACATTGTGCAAGGTTTGCCCTGTTAAGAATGGGAAAATATGTTTTAAATCAATGTAGTCTTTCTTGTGCATGTTATGGTGCATATTAAATAAATGAAGAACCGAACTTTTAAACCAGTGCAAAAATGTATGTGTATGCAACATTTAACGCTAATAAATCATTTGTCTTGTCTAATACAATGGCTGCTAAAACAATGTATCTATCAAGGTGTTTCGTTAAAAAAAAGACCGAGGGAATTAATATTCACTATTTTCTTTATTTAACCAGAGATTATGATCAAACTGAGTTTACCTTACTTTCATCTATCACATTTTAAGTGAAAAAAAATAATTTGTTACATGTTAACAGTAAGAATGCATCAATTTCATTTTCCTCACTTATGGGCAGCGCTAAATTACTTGGTTTCTGTATAAAGAATCAAGTGACTCTCCTACACGCAACAACACTGCGTGTCTGTCACTAGCTATCATTAATTTGGACGCTTACATCGTTTTATTGGAACAAGAACTAAAAGAAGTAGTTGAGACTCTGGTCCTCTCCCAACATGACATTGATTACAGTAAGCATGGGTCACTTGGGCCAAAGCATTTCTGCTTGCATTACAAACTACCTGACCCGGGTTTAAGTACCTGGTATTTTAGTATATTAGGCATCACTTTAGAGTAATAAAGGTGGATATGTAGAGAGCTGCTTTCCACCTGTGAGGATATCCAGGTGTGTTTAGTGGTGTTGAGGCGTGTCCAGCGGCTACCAGAGTTACTGGTAGGTCACACCACGCATCGCTAGACCAGCTCGGTCATTGGCTGATCAGTACAAATGACTCGGACTCTTCTATGTGGTAATAACTACGTGGGTGGAAGTTCCTGGGCTCATTTATTAACAAAACTCCTTAAGTCAGGGGTTACAAGCACAACCTGCTTAAAGGGGGAGGGGTGGATGTAAACCCCCCTTTATAGTTGGGTTAGTTGGACTGCGCCACAACATGCTAGCCCCATGACATAACAAGTTGATATTAAAGGAAGGGCAAGGCTTAATTTTTTTTTTGCTGTTTCACAGTTGATTTCGTCTTAAAAGTCTAGAGCACAGTAAATCTAGTAAAAATTGAGACAGGCATACATTTAGGAATTGTTAGAAGGAGCTAGCTTTATCTTTCCTCTTTTTCCATATGTAATGCAGTAAAAGGAGATCTCATTCACATTTGTTTCAAATACTTTCTGATGTAGGGACAATTAGGATGGTAACAAAAAACGGTGCAAAAACTTTAAGTTGGAAATGTTCCAAATTATTCTTTTTAATTTTAATTTTATAAACATTGTTAAAATATTGAATGTATGTCAGTAACTTTAATTTAACTCTCTCTTTTGCTATTATTTTAGATAAGATTGTATTTGCTAGGATCAAACTGATTTAACTTCTCATCATTCAAGTTGTTTCATTTTGGATGAAATGTCAAATTTCACTATTGTTGTGCCTGTTAGTGCTTTTGTGCATTTAAATCAAAATGTGCATTATTACTAGTGTATAGAGCAATTAATCCACACTTAAATATCACATGTTTATTTTGACACAAAACTAATCCAACTGAAATGAAACAAATTCACAAATTCACCTAACTTCTGGCTGCGCCATTGAGATTAAGATTATTTTTAAGGCCCCTGTATATCCACATTTCCAGAAACAAGAACTTTATAAAGTTACCAACATTTTAACATGTTTACAGTATCTTCAGTAAGTTTGGTTGATGGGCGATTGCATATGTGTCAGGCCTTGAGTTCTTTTTCAACTCTTTCATCTAAGTTTGGAAACCACACTTGAAGAGCTCTCTTTGTGGCAACCATACTACAATGTCCTTCGTGAGCTACTTCAATCACTTTTTGTTGTAGACTCTCCAGAATCAGGATCCTTGATCCTCGCAATATAACTCCTTTCTGAGGCATGGACAATTCATCTTTGACATTTTTGTAGTTTTGATTTTCACCATCATTACTGAGAGGTCGAATGTGTTCATTCCACAACTGAGCTGTAATTTTGCCTTTTACATTCAGCGGGTCACTCTCATGACTGATGGCAGTGACAATCTGGGCTAACAATACAGCAGCTGGTGTACTTGACTTGACAATGAAACTGATGTAGGCATCAGCCATCTTAGATGGAGTACCGGGGCCTTGGATAGGCACTCTCGAAAACTAGTCAGCAGGATTTTGATCCTTCCCTGGTTGGATCACAATTGTATAATCATACTCTTGCAATCATATGCCCCTTGGTTCAATAGGAGGAGGCATCTTGGCTCTTGGGTTGCCAAAGATGGTCAGCAAAGCCTGGCAATCAGTCATCAGCGTAAAGGGCTTTCCATACAGGAATACATGGAAATGCTCATAAACCATACCATGGTCAAATTTTCTTTCTCAGGCTGTGAGTAAGCTTTTGTTTGAGACAAACTTCTACTAGCTTAGGCCACAATATGCCGTCTAGCATTTGGGAATTTACAATGCTGTGTAAGGAAAGTGCCTAACCAGACTGGGCTAGTGTCAACCACAACCTCTGTAGGAAACGTTGGATTGAAGTATGGCATTTCAATAGCATCTTTAACAGCATGTTTGATTTTCTTGAGAGTTTTCTCAAATTCCTGTGACCATTGAAAAGAAACATTTTTCTTTGTCTGCTCTCATAATGGAGCACTAATACTGCCAAAGTCTTTTATGTATTGTGAACATTAACTAGCCATGCCTGAAAAAGAACGTAGCATTGAAACATTTTGTGGGGTTCAGCATTTGTCAAAGCTTGTATTTTTGCTGGATCGTGCCTCATTCCCCATCGGAAAAGATATGGGCAAGAAATTCAATTGTGTCTTATTAAACTCACACTTGTAAGCATTCAAAGTCAAACCTGCATCGCTGCGTATTTAACATACTTGTGTGAGGGTCCTATCATGCTCCTTCTTTGTGACTCTGAATACTAATATGTCATCACTATAATTAAATGTTTCACAACAGGTTGTATGATGTGTATGTATGTATGTATGATGCACTCTACGCCGACACCTCAAAAAGGAACATCAAGAAACTACAACTCATCCAAAACGCCACCGCAGACTCATCCTAAGCCTCTCCCACCAGGATCATATCTCCCAACACCTGAGGACCCTCCACTGCCTCCCAGTGGAGAATCAAATCACCTTCAAACTACTCACCCACACCTACTAGGCCATTCACAACATTGGACCAACCTACCTGACTCTTCGCATCTCTTTCCATAACCCCGCCAGACCCCTCCGCTCCTCCCAACAGTCACTATTCACCATCTGCATACGTAAAACCACCGTCAGAGAAAGATCTTTCACCTACCTCACAGCTAAGAGCTGGAACGACCTACCCACGCACCTCAGACAAAGCCCATCACTCACCATCTTCAGGAAGAACCTCAAGACATGGCTCTTCAGATCAGGACCAGACCCTTCCCCAGTGCCTTGAAACCCTTATGGGTGAGTAGTTGCGCTTTACAAAAACTGATTGATTGATTGATGTGTTTTAATATGGCTTTGGAAAAGTTCTGCAGCTGATGATACACCACAACTAATTCTCATGTATCCACACTGACCAACATGTGTAGAAAAGATAGGCATATACATACAGCTTTCTTCAAGTTCCAATCAATGATAACCTTTATATCAAGTCGAGAAAATGCTTTGGCACCATTCAAGTGCGTGATTATGTTAGTTATGTGCAGCTCTGGATGTCTTTCATTTTCACTCTCTTTGTTCGCCTTGTGCATGTCAATGCATATGCCCACAGCTCCTTCACAGTCCTTTTTAGGGAGTACTACCATGGCACTGGACCAGTTGAACGTTCAATAATGTCATGATTAAGAAATAGTTCAAGCCCTTTTTCAACAGCTTCTTGTCAACGAAAAGCAACTCATTTATGTCTCTGAGCAGCAGGACAGATATCCTCATTAATTTGCAGTTTTACTTTCATAGTTTCTAACTTTCCTAAACCATGGAACAATTAAGGCAATCGACTGGTGAGTATTAATGTTTTAATTCACTGAAATCTGTCCCATGTCAGCAGCCATGCTGAAATAGGCACTTACAGCTGTACACTGAAGCACATGAATCGGTGCTTGTACTTTTATTTTCTTATGTTTCACTGTTGCTATGAATGAACTTCGGCTCTTTGTAAGCATTGATGTAGCCCAAGTGTACACTTTGGTCTTCGACGGTCTAAGCAACGGTAATGGAGACAGTTTATTATTCTTTTCATCAGGCATTATATTTATCGGGACACCACTTTCTGTAATGAAAGGTATTGAATATCCATTTATTTTCAATGTAATCTTTGGACAATGTTGACTCTTCTTTGACTGACTTTTCTCCTCACAGGTGACTACTCCAACATATGCATATTTTTCTGAGGTAAGCATTGACATGGCACAATCTCTTTCTTCACTTTTACTTATTATTGAGGCTGAAGAACTTTTAAACAATGATTTTGATGATGATTGGCTTTGTTTAGTATCTATCTATTTGCCTCAACTGATGCCACTGCTTGGCCTAGTGGGCTTCATTGAACGTTGCTTCTGTAATGTTCTGGCAGCATTTTGTCTTCACGTTGTGACGCACATACTTTTTCCTTCACTCTGTATATCATCAAAAATATTTCTCTTTACCACAGCCGTTGCATATCTGACCAATGACAGGATACTTTTCTTCATATGGAAATGCAACACTTAAAACACTTCTTTTTGCATGTGGACATCAGTCTTTTGTTTCAGATTACTTATCACACTCATGACTGACTCGCTCTGGGCACCTCCAGCCTCCATGTTGGAAACTTGTCTCTCAGCCTATTCCTCAGCTCTGGCAGCTATCATTACTCACTACAGACTAAGAGTTTCTCTCAGCATTCATCGTCTGATTGAATTGGACAAGCATCCATTGATCACTCGATGCATGGCTTCTTCATCATTCAATGAATTGAGCTTACAGTGTTTGATGAGTGTGCCAAATCTTTCCATAAATTCATTGATTGTTTGGCCAGCTCTTTCACGTTCTTGACTGCAAACATATAGTTCGTATTGTTCTTCATCAGCTCTTGGCATTTTCTTTATGACTTCTTCCACACCATCACCAGTAATATTTTTTAGATATTTGATAATCTTCCTGTTATCAGTCTCTTCAAGAGCATCTATGAAATCTTCAAATATCTCTATCCATGCAGTTCTTCTATCGCCAATACTTTGCTTTTTGGCAGTGAAGGCGGCAGCATTGTAAACCAGTGTGGAATTTGCTGATATCAAGATCTGAGCTTTTCCCAGCCTCCCTGACTGGGATCATGATAGTTCCACTCATGCCCCAACCCTGGCCCAGCAATGGGCCAGCCTCTGGGTCATCCTTGGTTGATTCCATTGACTGAACAGCCTTCTGCCAAGGCTCTGGTTTCTGTATATATGGAGCGCTCCTTTAGAAGAACCCTGGCACTTCTTTTGGTTCAACCTTCAACTGGGGTATTATGACTCTGCTTATCAGACTTGGTAAGTCATCTATTTTATTTTTGTTACACTTCAATTTGGATGGTTTTGCACGTGGTTCATTACTGCCTTGCAGTGCTATTTGGTATCTGATAATTGTCCTTAACTGTGCTTTGTAAACCAGGTTGAACCAGCCTTCAGCTTTAATGCTTCATATACAGTGGAACTTTATTTTGAGTGGCTGCGCAGTACCTTTTTGTAGGGTCTTGGTCATAGTTTCTTGATCAAAGATGCATAGACTTTTCCATTAAGATCTCTTTCCACTCACAAACTCCACACTGGGTGGAGTTGCACTATGACTCTGCACTTCAACGAAGGCACACGTGGCACACACAAGCAATTTGCTTTGACCAAGACAAATTCTCCAGGACAGCACTTTTTTCTTCGGGTTACTTATCCCCTATCTTGTCACCAGTTTTATCGTCTTCCATAGCCTGGTACTCGCTGAATAACTAGACCATACACAGAGCTGTAAATCACACATCTTTATTCCCCTGCGTATACCTGTGAACTCCCACATTCCAAACCAAGCTTTCAGTACACTGTATTCTAGCAATTACATCTCAGTGATATGGAGTCCTCAGGGAGCCAGAAAAGTTCCATTCTAAATCATGCAAGACACTACAGAAACTACGTGGGTTCCAGTTTTTGCTATTTCTTATATATTATTTGGAGTCAAAGTGTGGAGCTGTTTCCTTCGCTTCATGTTTAGGGACAAATCTGATTTTGGATTCTGGACAATAATCACGGAGTGATACTTTGTTTATGAATAGTGGAGCAATCAGACGATTCCAGTGATGAGATAAGATGTATTTGGAGCAATGAGTGGGGGCCGTATTATAGATAGGCAGCATTGTCCCTGTTTGTGCCACAGAATGCACCATGTGCAAAGAGGAGCAATGCACCCAAATACGCAGAATGTGCTCCCCCCCCGGCAGATGCAAACTCTTTGGTGCTCTGAGACTAAGGGCCTGATTTAAATTTCATTAGATGGGTTACTCCATCACAACAGCAACCGATTTCCTATCCGTCTGTATATAAATCACATAGGAAAAAATTGAATTTATATTTCAGCGGATGGGAACCCGTCAACATTGTGATAGAGTCACCCATCCACTGAAATTTAAATCAGGCCCTAAGTTAATGATAGGGGGAGCTGATGTTTGAAGCAGCCTCCTCATCTTTTTGCAGTGAAGATAGCACCCAGTATACACTTTAAAGAGGAACAGAGAATGTCTTACATATGGGTGCAGGGGTCCCCTTTGCAGTGGTGAACCTTAAGGGGGTGCACTTACTGTGTGTCACTGCCATGTGGCTTACAGACACTGCACCTCCTGATGGCTTCTTTGCCTCTGTTTTCACCTTCACTATACAGCACAGGTGCCTCTGCTTTCACATTCACTATACGGCACAGGTGCAGAGGCAAAGTCTTTCTCTCATTTGCACTGTGCCATGCCCCTAAACCAATGAAAGAACACCTCTTTAGTACAGTGCTTGCGCTACATGTGTGTCTGTGCTATCTGTATTACAAATGCAAATGATATTTGAACATGGATTGATGCCTTTAAACCTGTATGTTGTGTAAATTAATGTGTTATGATCAATATTTTTGGCTTCATCATGTTGCCAACTTTGATGGATGTAATAAAATTACAGTCAGATCACAGAAGTTATAAGGGATTAAACTGAGGAGGATTTTTCATTTTTTAGTTTGCACTGAGTGTTTGTGATTAGTTTCCTATATCCTCCCCAACAGACTTTGCTGATGAACTCCAATATGTATGCTCTGAAACCCACTGCTGTTGGTTAAACCAGCTTCCCATTTCAAATGTTTCTGCACCCTGGTCACCTGCAGCATATGTAGTCCAGGAAGTATTTCATAATTAATAGCCCCCATATCCAGTGCTGAGCCTCCCTGAGTAAAACGTTTGTCAGAAGTACATCTATAAGGTCTTCAGAAAAGAATGTTTGTTTTCTTTTCAAGCCTCCAGAAGGTATTGCTTTTTTTTTATAACACTGGTAGAGCCCTTAGGACATGGAACTCCATTCCATAATAGATCAACCTTTAAATGACTTTACAATAACATATCATACCAAACCATAAAAGATCATATTTATTCAGGTGTTTTGTAAATGGCTGATGGTAATCTGTTAGAAATGGGGTCTTTGGTTAGCAGTCAAGTTACCCCCTGTCCAAGCAAGGACCCTCACTCTAGTCAGGGCAATTGAGAAACACACTGCAGTCGGGCTTATCTCAGAAGCAATGTGTAAAGTATTTGTACCAACACACACAGTAATACAGTGAAAACACTACAAAACGGACACCACACCAGTTTATAGAAATATGCAATATTTATCTAAATCAAACAAGACCAAAACGACAGAAATTTAACATACACAGGTCAAGATATGAATTTTCAAAAGAATAAGAGTCTTACTCCGTAGAAAACAATGGAAATTATGATTTTGTACAAAGTACCTGGTTAGTATAAAAAATAAAGCCGCACGGGCAAGCGTGCATCGGAAGAGGCAGCAATGTGTTGATTCCTTCCTAGCAAGGAAGGCCGTGCATCATTTTTTCTCCGGTTAGGCCAGCGATGCGTCATTTTTCTCCCTTGCAAGAGAGTGATGGGCACCTCGAATCAGCACAGAGTTTGGCGCCCAGGGATGATGCGCGGAAAATCCTGTCACACGGTATTAGGAAACCGAGCTGCATGGGGTTTGTGTCGTTATCAGTGGCTACAATTGGGTGTTGTGCGTCATTTCTCCAGGCATGATGCATCGATCTCCCAGCCGCAATGCAGGTGGAATGCCGATTTTAGCCGTGAGGCCGGCGGTGCGTCTTTTATCAGCCACGTTGCAGATGGTGCATTGAAAATGTCCCTGCATGTCATTCTGTGTGTGGATTTTCAGCTCTTGTCTGCCAACTTCATCTTTCAAGGGCCCAGGGACTAGATAGGACACCACTTGGCAGGGCAGGAGTATCAGTAGAGAGTCCAGATGTTAGCAGAGGAAGTCCTTGATGGCCCTGAGACTTCAAACCAGAAGGCAAGCTCAACTCAAGCCCTTGGAGATTCTTTACAAGCAGGAATATACCACAAAGTCCAGTATTTGTCCCCTTTCACAGGCAGAAGCAGCAACTGCAGGATAGCCCACCAAAGCATAGTCATAGGTAGGGGCAGCACTCCTCCTCAGCTCTTCTCCTTGGTTGAGGTTCCTCTTGGTTCCAGAAGTGATCTTGAAGAAATCTAAAGTCTGGGGTTTTGGGTACCCTTTCCCTTTTAGAAGTTGGTAAACTTCAAGGGGAAGCCTCTCTTGTTTACAAGATCCTGCCTTGCCCAGGCCAGGCCAGGGCCCAGACACATACCAGGATGGTCGGAGACTGCATTGTGAGAAGGCAGGCACAGCCCATTCAGGTGTAAGTGACCACTCCTCCCTCCACTCTAGTACAGATGTCTCATCAGGATACGCAGGCTACATCCCAGCTCCCGTTGTCTGACTGTCTAGAGGGGATTCACAAACAGCCCAACTGTCAAACTGACCCAGACAGGGAATCCACAAACAGGCAGAGTCACAAAATGGTTTAAGCAAGAAAATGCCTACTTTCTAGAAGTGGCATTTTCAAACTAACAATATAAAAAACAACTTCACTAAAAGATGTAATTTTGTTCAGAGACCCCAAACTCCAAATTTCAAGCTGCTCTCAATGGGAATCTGCACTTTAAAGTTATTTAAAGGCAGCCCCTGTGTTAACCTATGAGAGAGATAGGCCTTACAACAGTGAAGACTGAATTTAGCAGTATTTCACTGTTAGGACATGTAACACACAACAGTACATGTCCCACCTTTAACATACACTGTACCCTGCCCATGGGACTACCTAGGGCCTCCCTTAGGGGTGCCTTACGTGGATTAAAAGGGAAGGTTTAGGCTTGGCTAGTGGGTATACTTGCCAAGTCGAACTGGCAGTGCAAGTCTGCA
The DNA here is from genome assembly GCF_031143425.1 of Pleurodeles waltl. Taxonomy (NCBI): domain Eukaryota; kingdom Metazoa; phylum Chordata; class Amphibia; order Caudata; family Salamandridae; genus Pleurodeles; species Pleurodeles waltl. Next base: position 212,359,937 of record NC_090438.1, read on the forward strand.
CACACAGACACTGCAGTGGCAGGTATGAGACATGTTTACAGGGCTACTAATGTGGGTGGCACAACCAGTGCTGCAGACCCACTAGTAGCATTTGATTTACAGGCCCAAGGTACCTCTAGTGCACTTTAATAGGGATTTACTAGTAAATATATACCAATCATGGATAAACCAATCAATGCTGCAATCTACACAGACAGTATATGCACATTAGCACTGGTTAGCAGTGGTAAAGTGCCCAGAGTCCTAAACCCCAAAAACACAGATCATAAAAAATATGAGGAAGGAAGCAAAAAGTTAGGGATGACCCTGCAAAAAGGCCCATTTCCAACACATATCATACCAAACCATAAGCAAATTTACATAATATAACTGATCATATTTACTCAGGTGTTTTTTAAATGGCTGATGGGGATCTTGCAATAAATTTGTAGTGATTTGTTCTTGACATTAGAGTACTGCAGGATGGTTGCTTGTGGATTGCACAGGTCTGGCAGGATGAGGTGAAAACTATCAAATTAAATTATTGGCTATTTTTAAATAGCCCAAATCCACATTGTATGTATGGATTTAGGCAAAGTTGTTTTTTTAAACAAATTCAGTTGTACAACATGTTTAGAATCAGAGATAGTTTGGTTCAAATTTAACTTGATGTTCAGTAAGTTCTACAATTTGCAGCCCACAAACGATGAGGATCTGCTGCTGTTTAATAGACATTTGCATGGGCATTGTGAGACCAGGTACAGTAAAACTACAAAGAGGTTTCAGGTAGAAATATCATGTGGGATGATTTCATGGAGATATGTTAGGCCCTGGTTGCAGTAGACTTAATGGTAAACAAAGGAAGACTTGAATTTGATCACAGCTACCACAGGGAGCCAGTGAAGAGATTTCAAGGCCGACGTGGCAAGATCAATTACCTCTTGGTGTCCCAATTTTGGAGTTTTGGGGCATTGTTAACCATCTTCCCTTAACAACAGCATTGATTTGGGTGAAGAACAAAAATCAGAATCAGAGATGATTCCCATCATTTTGGCTTTCGTGGCAGTCAGTGGTTCTACGTCTAGGTTAACACATCAGCTAAAGAGAAGAGAAGTAGAATCGAATGGGTCCATGTGTAGAATTCTATTTATCTTCATCGTTTAGGACCAGAACGTTTTCTCTCACCCAGTATTAGATGAGCTTGAAGCCATTAATGATGTTGAATGTACATTTTAAGTTATTTTCAAGATGATTTTAAATTAGTTTGTTGTCTATGAATGAAATGGATCAATTTAAGAGATAAACACAAGTTAACCTAGCATAATGTAGCCTAACATGACATACAAAAAGGTGATGTTGCAATTACACAGTGTAGTGTACCATATATTAACACAAAATAATGCACCACAACTTAATGTAACACTATGCAGCCATTCTTTATGAATCCTTCGACTCCGACTTCCTCATTCTCAATGCATAACAATCCTGTGTTCAAATTGAAATGATGCAATTTACAAAACAAACATCCACAACATATTTCATTGTGGATTTTTATGAGCAGCATTTCATGATAAAGAGAACAATTTTGCTTTCTTGCCAACAATGCTGTTTGAAATCAAATATGCTCGTTATCACATAATTCGTTACTACAGAATCATTATTGCAGTGCTTTCCCTGGAATTACGTTGCAAAAACGATAGTATGTGGGCAACTAATTTGCATCATGTTTATATGCCTAACCAGAAGGAATTAAGACAAACTGCATTTTAAAGTTAAGATTATTATCATTAAATCTTGAAACAAACTGTTATGCTCTAAATACACTAACACTTAACTTGAAGTAAGCCGCTGGAGGGCAATAATTATCACACAGCTATATGATGAGCAGTGCAGTCTCTGTGGAGAGGTTTCCTGCTCAGTAAGTGTATGTTCAAAGACAGCAGCACTACTATTTCCCATGCATCTGCCTGTGCTGTGGAATCTGCTGCACAGATTATTCACGGCTCTAGGGAAATTAATATCTGTTACACAGCTTTAGAAATTATTTGCATAATTAGCAACTAAGAGCCTTTTTTAGAGATTGGCAGACAGGATGCTTTGTCAAAACATGTCTATAAGACACTTGCAATAATGGGATGGGTCATCCACCCAACTCGGTTTGGAGAAATTAAAAAATAGATGTACTGTTATAAACTTTTGCATGCCAGATTTTGTATTCAAGGAACACAATATATTAAGTTACAATATAGTGATGTAGTAGTCTAGCAGACTTTGTTTACTGATTTGTTTTATTACTAGATTTTCAAAGTGAAACTGCTACCCGATACGGTTGTCCTGGCACTGGAAACATAACAAGAAAAGACAAGCAGTGAGGATAAAAGACAAGTTAGAGGGTTTCTAAAAAAAAAATGAAATCAGCTTAGAAAAGGCAAGTTATAAGGTATTTCCTGAAAAAAATCCAGCTGGATAGCAAACTCAGAAGCAGAGTTAGTGCATTCCATTTTTAAGGTAGCAGGTGATAGAAAGAATGGCTGCTTTGTGTGAGGAACAACGGCCAGATGAAGATTTGAGTTACACATTTGTCTTTAATTATGCATTGATATGTCTAGTAGTCAGAATGGTACACACCGTGATAATTTGTGCTTGCCATAACATTATGATTAAAAACTTTGAAAAAAATGATGAAGTAAGTGATGTTCCTTAAAGAAATGTTATTTTATTTTGAGAAAGGTAGTTTTGTCTATAGGATAGTGTTAAGGATAGACAGTGTACCATTTTGAGCATGGTAGCCATGTAGTATTTAATTTGGAGGGGCAATGCGGCACAGGTCAGGTGAACATGGTTTGTCTCAAAGCATTTTGACACCATTGAAGAAGTACATTTCATGTTCTACCTCTTCCTTGTACCTTTGTCAAGAGCTCCTCTCTAACCCCACTCCACTTTTAGCATTAGATCTCTATATGTATACTATATATTTTTTTTATTTCTGAATGTGAGAAAATGAGTTATCAGTTAGGATGGATGATAGTCCACTGCAAGTAATAACTCTTGGTATGCCCATTAGTACAGTAATTCAAACTTCAGCTCATCCTCTGGTAGCTATGCCACAGAGCAGACGGACTTTAAGACTTTAGAAGTACAAAAACAATTGAAATGTCAAAAATACACCACAATAAAAAAAACTCACTCTGATGCATCGAAATAGAGAATATTTTAATTAACAAAATGACACCAAAAAGCTAAAAATCCAATAAGGAGAACCAAAGACATGAATTCTTAAAGTTTTAAATGCAAATAGCGTTTACCCCAGGCAACTCACCATACTAAACCAGGACAAGGGGAAGGTTTAAGGCCAACCAGTATGGAGCGCAGGTCGGATACAAGGACAAGCTCTGTCTCAGTGGAAATGTTACCTTATGATGGAGACAGCTTTCAGTAAAAGCAGACAGTGCTAATGCAGAGAGAAAGGGCTTGATGTTGGTTTAGGTGTGAAAAACTGTGATGGGTGAAGTTTGCGCTTCCACACCCTGGAGGACTTTGGCATCAACCGGGTACTCACTGAGAGCATTATCAAGGAAGGTGAGGGATGCAGTCAAAGTGGCCTATGCGTCAGCAGATCCTGGCATTGAGCAAAGAATGTGGCAGCAGCCAAGTCAAAGTCAGGCTCACAGGAGATTCACTCTTGGGGGATTGGCTGGCACATTGGACCTTGTACCTCAATTGTTCTGCATGAAAAAGGTTTGTAGAATGTTTCTAAGTCCCATGTTTTAGGGTTATGCTGAAGGAGTACATTCTGACACCAGCCAAGATTTCCAGGATCTCAGGAACTGTTCTTGAGGGTCAAAATTCAATCCAGCAAGGTCCAGGGGAGGTCCTGTAGAAACTGGTCAATTGGGCTCATCCAAGGCAAGTGGGCATCGTGCAGCTTTTGTGTCCCTACAGCTTAACAGTAGGTCAACCAACTGACCCTTAGGTTTCGCTTATCTGCCCTGGATGTAAGTGAGAGCAGGTCCAGCCATGAGGGTTCTCCTCACAGGTCACAACAGCAGATGCAGTTCTTCTTTCTTAACCCGGTCGGTAATGTTCAGAAGAAGGTGCCACATGTGTTTCAAATTTATACCTGGCACTAGCCCATGGATGGTCTGACTCTTGGCCCATCCCTAATCAATAGGGAGAAAGATCCCAGTGGTAACCTTACCCACATTTGCAGCAGTTCCTGTGTCCTGTACTGAAACCAATCCCACAGGGGACTTTCTACATAAAACCAAGTTCAAGAAACCTTCTGTTCCTTGTGCAGAACTCCTGTGCCCCCCTTAGAGGTGTGGCCAGGCAAATGAGCAACCCCTTCCCTATGGTCACTCAAAACTGGTTATTGCAGTAGCCCATCTCCTACTGGGAAAGACAAAAGAGGGGGTGGGCCTCAGTGTAAGCTACATCTGCCTGTGACAGGGTAGGCCCCTTTGAAGTTAATTAAGTAGCAGGGAATTGCCAATATGATAATGTTGCCAGATGAATAGAACTCATTCCGACACCCAAGGACATTTATTCAGTTCACGTCTCATCAAGAAACTATTTAGCTCCTGGGTGACAGCTGACTGCTCATGAAAATGGGCTCCTAGAGGCTTTGGGCAGGTAAAAGGTGACTTTTCAGAAGTACCTTTTGTAAAATATGTAGTAAAAATTCGACTTTATGACTTGATTGTGTTCGTAATCCATATTTTTATAAGTTCAGCAATTCATTTTTCATCTGGTTCCTAGGCATATATAATTTTATTAAACTTAATAATGTATTCCAGTTCTTTCCTATGGAACAGCTAGCCCTTCTACAGGAAATAGCTTTTAGGGCCTTGTCAATGTGAAAACATATTTAACATTCAACTTTTACATGTTCTACTTTGAAATAGCATGCACCTTGTCTTATGGGCATTAAAGCCTACCTAGGAGTGACATTAATATTTAAAGGATGGTTTAGGCTTTTCAAAAGGGGTTATTTTGATAGATCAAAATTGGAGTTTTAGAAGTGCTGAGGCAGGCTACAGCAGTGCCTGCAGTCATATTTTGCACTGTCACTCTAGTGGTAGCACAGTGTGTGCTGCTATCCACGAGTGACATTTAGCTTACAAATCCTGATTACCCTTTGTACCATACACTGGAGACTTACTGGAGATTTAAATTCGCCCATTAGGAGTATACTCTATTTTGATATGTTTTATGGTTAAGAACACATCTCTGAAGCCTGGATAGCAGGGTGCTACTGCACAGAGTAAAAAAAACAGCAGTATAAGTCCAAAATGGGGATGATCATGCAAAAGAGGATTTTCCTAAACTGAAATGAATCAGGTATATATAGATATTTTATAATCAAGTAAATGTTAATTACTTGATAAGAGGTATCTCTTTCTCAATAATATATTAAAAGTACATTCAGTAAACTGTTAAACTACATTTTATGGAATGTTGGTCTAACCGGCAGGAGTTTCAGATTAACGTCTGCCTATTTCCATATTCTATTTTTGTTTTCTTTACTGATTTGTATCATACAGTCAATGTCTGCTTGTTGAGGCAGAGCGTGAACTCATTTAGCTAAATCTTAATTTTCACAAAAGTTATATATATCATGCAGATAATGGATCGCCAGCAAAGTAATTAACGTTTCATTGAGATTAACTGCAAAACATGCATATTTTGGACATTACAATAGGTCAACCATGTGTCGGAAGAGATGGGTGATTGCATGCATTTATGCTGGAACCCTCAAAAAGTAAAATCCCAGACTCCAATGAGTCTGCATGAATAAGGGAGCATTTATAGATCCATTTAAATTGCATGCTATTCTCAATTTTCATGGCATGCGTGCCCTACATGGTTAGAAGTAAATAAAAGACGGGCCGTTAACACTCATGGTCTGTGAAACCAGACAACTCTTTGGGATCACCTAAATAGGTTTCTTCTACAATTGGCCAAAAATGTTCTCGGGGAAATAGCTTTATATCCATGCCTGCATGGACATTCACACAGACTCCCACACATCATCAGGAAACACAGGAAGAAAGCATTATGCTCAAAATTACCACGGGCATAAATACCTATTTCAGTGCAGATCCACTCTTCTTCCAGTTCTAGACTAAGTAATGGAGTCAGCATCACCAGTACCTGCCTTTACTACAGTTTTTGTTGGTTCTAAAGTCCCTGGGGAGACAGGATAGGCAGCAGATAATTACACCTTGGTTTTCTTTGACTCAAGTAACCTGATAAAGTAGAGGTGATGCTGAGGACCAGATTTGATGTAGCACATATTCCTAAAAGCAGCAAGAAATAAGAATGGTAAGCGCAGATAAACTATACCAGTGCTGAACCAGAACCCTGGTAGCAGTGTACAATAAAGCCATGCTCACTGAGCTGTGCATTCATCTGTCTAGTTATAACTCTACACTCCTCTCTGCTAAAACAAAACAATGCCTGCAAATCACACATGTTCTGCGCTTACCCCAGAAAATTAACGATTTAAGCCATTGTAAGTCTAGAGATGTTACATACAAAAGAACACAAATATTAATATTATGCTGTTGGGGCAGCTCCAGCATAGCTGAAAAAGTTTTATGTCAAAGTTCTTGGACAGAAATAAAGTAGTAAAGTATTTGATTTAAATGAAAGTGTTGGCTTTGTGAGTTACATCATTAAAGTGGATGAGAGAACGCATATCAATAAAGCTCCAATAGTCATGTATTTAGTCTGTTGTGGGCATTAGCTTTAACAATACAAATACAATAAAAAGAAAGCATCATAATAGAAAAGAATTATGTTAAAATCAGAACATAGATATCAAGATCACGACAAATAGAATCAGAATATCACCAAAATTGTATTGCCCATGACAGTAGAAAAATCAAATAAGTCCCTATCGCAGACTAATCAGCGCCCCAAAGTTCCAACTGTTTGTAGTTCTTTGCTGGACCATGGATTTGGGGAATCTTGTTGTATCTATTGGGAGCAAGCCTGGAGAAGGGTTGTCTCTGTGTCTTCCTCTTTTTGTGGAATTCTTTTCTTCTTGAAAGTATAACTGATGGAAGAATGCACTTGTGCCATTCTAAGCTCAAACACGAGTAAGCCTAAAAAGGGCATAGTAATGCGTTACAAGAAAATTAAGCAGTCCCGGTGACATGATGAGGCCATTCACCACTGCATATGTCCATCACAGGGCATAACAATAGTAAGCCACACAATCACAGTGAAAGCAATGACAAAACAGTGTCACTGTACAAATGCATGTACCACTTACTTTCAGAAAACACTGACCAGATCAGGAATTCTAAGGCCATTAATGAGTGAGTACCACATGCAGATTACATATTGATCCCAGTCCACACATACGAATTGCCACATTTTGGGATATTGATTGACTAACACATGCTTCCATGAATGCTGCCATGGAAGCTGCCATGAATGCTGGCTCACACAAGGGTGCCATCCAAATGGCCAGGAGCATAGATGTAACGTTGCATAGATTGGAGTATGCAACTCAGACGGCAGTGCCTTTGTTCATCTTTTCCAAGCCCTACATATGACTAGGGTGGCTGAGAACATACATTTAATAATGTATAACATATACGAGGATGTTGTGATGGCAGCAAGCCCACATGTAACCATTGAAGATGAAGAAGGAATCTATCATAGAGATGGACAAAATATAGATATGGGAACTGTACAGCTGTAGGAGGAAGGAGATGGGTCTATCATCAAGGAAGTACCCTGTTAAGAATTACTCTAGTGCAAAGACTACCTAAAATAAACCAGGATGAGGATGTTTACTCTCCATTTTCAATTGAGTAGAGAGCAACCCCAGCTCAAACCTAAAATCATCAGCCCTACAGAATTCTACAAACTCGTTAGTAGTCATCATATATATGCATTTCTACTTTCACGCCGAAACATACCTCATGAATAACTTTTATCATTGCACTCCTTTCCTACTACTTCCTTACCTACCCACTTATTCATCCACCTAGAGAACACACACTTTGAATGATTCCCATCATCACAATCCTACACCTGTCTAGCCATTGTGCACCCAAAGACAGATCACTATCCTCCAAAACCTTTTTACTGCTTAATATTAACATCCCCACAAGTGATCTACACCACTACAATCCTAACATCTCCATAGTCCTATGGCACGTCATTATTAAACCTCAACATCAAAGTTCTGCAGCCTCATAAACCCAGGAACCCACTTGCTTGAGCCCCATTATTGCAGTACTACACCTCAATACAATATCCACCACAAACATCCTGACACTTCATGATTGTTTTCTACAAAAATGTACTTATATAGAGAAATCCACTATGGCCATCAAAGGAACTAGGGATCATGGCTATATAGGCAAATTGTTTGTAGACCAGTGTTGAGAGTGCTATTAGCCTACTCTCTTGTCTATTCGTGTTTGCAAATTTCCCCTTCTATTTTGAGACTGATTAAAGAGGTAAATAAACTGTGACAGGAAATGTGCATTCTATACCATTTCCCATGGTCTAGCTATTATGGGCTGCTCCTAAGCTTTCCAAATGTTGATGCTGATCATTTTCATGGGCAATAGTGAGATGCTAGCCAATGTTGTTGGGCTTTGAGTCACACTGGTGTATACCCTGTTTGTGGGAATTGTTGCATATGTACAAGGGCTGTATTGTTGTTGTCAGTTAACAACTGTGTGAGTAGTGGCAAGTTGTGAACTTCCTTCATAATACCAGTGCTTCTGCAAGGACAACCTGAAGGATATCTTCAAGGTGGAGGGCCATAGTGTGCCAGAAGGCATATTGATGGAATTGAAGTCTGAATGATAGTAAGCATGGCAATGCATGGGCATTGAGGTCTGAGGCCTGAACACTAGTAAGCATGGTCTGTGAAACATGACTGCTGATGCCTGCTGTTTCACTGTGAGAAGCACCTTGTGCTGGTCCCTTTGCAGTGTCACTGAGGTTAGATTGGGTGAGTTGTGTCTCCTGTGGGTCAGCTTGATAAAAGATACTATATTTAGTTTGTGTTGCATGCATGTGCAAATTGCATTTCATATTTTTTATTGGTGTGTGCACAGATTCCAGCACCCCCTTCAACAGGCTGACGTCCCTAAAATATCCAGGCTTAATTGAATCATCATTCCTTTCACATCAAAGCATCTAATGGTAAGAGTCTTGCCAAAGATTGAGGTCTTGTGAGGTTTGATCTCACTCCTGTGGTTGGACTGTGTTTTGTCACTGCTGTTTGGGGTTGCTCCTCACCATTTTCTAATATCTTACACATCATGTGAGTAGCTGGACATGATGGTTGATTGTCTGTGATGTTGCAAGACACCTTAACCCTGGTGCCAGAGTTGTTTTAGTGAGAAGGCTTCCAAAGAGGATCCCCTACTCCTTGTCCATCTTATTAGCTATAACAATGGAACTTTGCCTCCTAAGCCCTCCAATGTTGTTGGAGTCCTTGAGGAAAAATAAACGTACTGATTTCATCACGATATCCACAAAGCATGGTTCAAGCTGCCACAGTCTCACTTTGGTGTGACCTGCCTGGCAAGTGTTACACCTGGGCCTATACATTTAACCCCAGAATGTGTTTAATAAAAGTTACACTTGCGCTGTCTTGAGCATTGCCAATTTTGCATAGATGCTAGACCAGACCAATCTATTTTACGACACAAGTTAAACATTAATGTTCTGCATGTATTAAAACATTAGCCATCACACAAAAAATAATTAATTGACCATGGTACGTAACCAGGCAATGAGAATTAAATAGTACACTAAGCAAAAAATCTGGGCTTATATCTATATAAGTATAGCACTACTGCGACATACATCCATAACTCAATCCGCTAAAGAAGTCCTACGTAGGAAATTTTAAGCTAGATGTAAAGTCATACTCAATCACATTTTATATACAAAATTATATGTTTACCACCCTTAACAAATTGCCTGTTTCACCATTAAAGTTGTGCTGTATACATGTTTCAATATTAAAAGTAGTACATTACCACTTTCAGTGGAGTACAATCTGTAATAGCATGTGAAGATCTAAGGTGCAGTCATTTAGAAACCCTCCTACAGTAACACCTGAATGAATCAATACATCTAAGAACCTATCATCGTTTTTTCTGTTAAATGCAGAATGCCAGCAGTTTGTTTTACAGCTAGACAGGAATGCAATGAACTAATCAATATATACAGCAATAACAGAACAATCTGGGAGACATCTGACACAAGGTTGTCGTTTTGCCTTGTCACTAAATCCCATCAAGTATCTTATGGGTAAGAATACAAACATGGAGGTTGTCTATATTTCATGATTTAAGTGATAACCTAAGTGTAATCTATTTGTAGGTAAATTTATAAATTTTATTTCTCTGAAATAAATCAAACAGCATCACCCGTGGTTTGGGACCAGGATATTATTATACTCATGTTTGCTTAAACATCAGTCTATTCTTTCTATAAACTATATAAAATGTAAAGGAAAATGCCACTATCTCTTTTTGCACGATCACCTCCATGTTTTGACTGTCGCTGATGTTTTTTTAATTATGTGCATTGGAACCCTGCAACCAAGCCCAAGTATGTCTGCTCTGACCCCTAAAACATGATGAATTGGCTAAATCCCTGATTGACACACTTACCTTAACTGTAAGTGCCTGGTATATGGTACCCCATGTACACAATCTTTGTAAGTTAACTGACACTAGTGGACTGCAGCACTTACTGTGTCACCACTACAGTGATATAAAAAACACATAACGAGCCCAGACCCTGCAGCCTGGCTGTGCAGTTTTCAAACTCTCATTTTGACCTGTCAAAATAAACCCTTTGACAAGTCTAAACCATCCTTTTTTATACTTGTAAGTCATCTATCACGTAGGTCTCAAATGCCTATAGTGCATGGTGCATGGTATTTAAAAGTAGTTTAAGGTTTTGCATACCCTGGCGGTGAAAAAAGCTCCAAAGTCTTTTTCACTGTGGCAAGGCTGACTTGCTTAGAGGATGACACTATTATGTTTAATAGGTAGCAAATTAATTTTAGGTGTAGCTAGGAACATGGTTTGGGGACTCATAATAGTAATTTATAATCCGATTTAATTGTAAAGTTGGATTTTAAATTCTGATCTGGCACTTTTAGGAGGCTATCTGTTTCTTAGACAAAACCAAAAGTCTTTCCTGCTAGTTATGACCTGACCCTTCATGGCTTCCATGGAGTAATGTGGATTACTCCCAGACAGTGGACAAATGGCTTTGGGTGTGGAGAGGTGTCTTTCTCCCTTGAGCAGGAAGGACTGGAGGCTGTTCCTGTCCCAGGTATGAGCTTCAAAGAATGCCTACCCTGCACTGGCAGATTTAACTTATACCTGGGCATGCCTCCTTTTTGTCCTTCTAGACCTGTAGAAGACAGAAGCATAACTCCACCTGCTATTGGGATCTATGAGGAGAACCATAAATAGTTGGGATCTATGAGGAGAACCATAAATAGTAGACCTGCTACCATGTGTACCGAAGAATAAGAAGTGGGCTCCAAGGGTCAGTTGGGTGTTTTCCTGTTAAGGTGCAGGGACACTAGAGCTACAGGAACCCACTTTCCTGGAAGAGCCCAGCTGACCTTTATCAACTAGACATGCCTGGGACCCTGTATAAATAAGTCTAAACCCTCAAGTGCCTTGGCAAGTGTCACAATGTACTCCTCCTGTTCAAACCTAAAAGCTTACACTTTCTCCAAACTTTGTGCCTGAAATACTGCTGAGGGACTGGGATCAACCGACCAGTGATTTGGTAATAATCAATCACCATAGCTACTTGACAATGGAATCCGTTGAGGCTGAGTCCACTTATACGCCATCGGCTGCTCCCTCAACACTGCCATCAACAAGGACCTGATTGAGGCTGACGGCCCCAGAGCACAAATCTCAAACTTCTCTTGCCTGAGCTTTCTCATTCAAAGCCAATGATTTCACCAAGGCTCCATCTTGATGCCAGCAGCCATATAATTCAAGCCCCTTCTCTCTAAGCCAGTCCACTGTCTGCTTTCACTGAAGGATGTTGATGCTGAAAGGCAACCTTTCCCTAGAGATGAACCTGGACTGTTTACGCAACCCACAATCCATCATGTTTGGCCTTAAAACTTACCTTTTACCTCATCGAGCATGACCAGTTGCCCATGGTTGGCACGTTGCTCTTTTTGGCACTATTTCCATTTAAAACTTTAAAAATTCATATCTCCAGTTCCCCTTATTGGGTTTTTGTTTTGATGTCATTTTGTTCATTAAAATATTCTCTATTTTTTTTTATAATTTGGAGCATGATTTTTGATGTGCTGTGTTTTTGACTTTTTAACTGTTTTGTTGCTTCTAAATACTTTGAACATTTCCGTATGTTAAGCATGTCTGCTCTGCGCCACAGCAACCAGAGGACGAGCTCAAGTTTAAATGACTGAAACCCTTATTGGACCTAACAAAGAAAGTGCCATTATTGTTTGTGATGAACTACCATCCATCCCAACTAATAACCTAATTACTTATAATATGTATATATGAGGGCAACTGAAAGTTGTTTGTTATCTATAACACGCTTAATGACTACTGTAAGTCTTACTTACTTAAGAGGAACAGGGTAATCTTGCAGCAAGCATTGCTTGTTTTTCCTGGATTATCGGGAACCAGACACTACTGGGAGCTCATGGAATGTATATCATGTGATGACATAAACTTGATTTTTAATCTTTGTATGATTAGGTTGTGATGGTGAGTAGCCCACCTAGGGTGGCATGGCATAAAATGCTCAGATGCAGTGAACTATAAAATGGCACACAATAAATATGAAGTCCAGGTATTAATCTAAACTAATAAAAAAAGGCTTGCACCACAAATAAAGGTTCAGTAACTTAATAATATATATCTTTCATTAGCCAAACAAAGTTGGGTTTGAAACAATATTGTGGGGAATTTGGCTCAACCCTTTGAGCATTGACTATTAATGTAGGTACAAATCTAGATGTTTGAGCAATGGTATTGAGATTCCTGCCCTGAGGTGAGCCCAAACGTTCTCTATGGTTGACCCATCCAGTTTAATGTATCCTGTATACGATCTGTATGTCAGGGTGTTAAGGCGGTCTTTGCACATCTCACAATGTAAGGTCGAAGTGACATTTGGAAATGGTACTAACATTTAGATGGCAGCTGGTAAGGTGTCGTCTAGGTTCGACAGTCACTTCTTCATCTGCAGGCTTGTATAATACATCTATTCATTATGAAAACTTCCTTTTTTAAATAACCCAGTTTGGTATTTTTCAGCATAATAGAAAATGTGAGTTTTCCAGTTTATCAGCATTCAGTTTATCAACCTCAGCATGAAGAAGGTGTGAGTTGACCTCACTAAGATTTAAACCTATAACTTGAAGGTCACAAATAGGTCAACACTAAGAACTTCTATGAATATTACATTTCATCAACATTGCCCACATCTTGAAGATCATGCTATGAAATAATGATGTCACCCAAAGTTAATTCACTACGGGATACATTTCCAAAGGATATATCAAGTAGCTACTCTATCTAACGTTCATTAAGCCGCCAATACATCTCTTTCAAAGACGACAATATGTTACCTTTCTAGAGGGTAATTCCATCTGAAATCAATTAAAATCCTGCTTTTGTTTTCTAGGTAAGCCAGGTACTGTGCCCTTTCTCAGGTAGAATCCAGGATCTATTTTACTTATACTGTATTTAACAGCTGAATTGCATTAACAAAGATATTCTGGTTATCTGAAAGGAAATGCAAGTATATTTCGAAGTGGGGATGCAAGAGAGGATGGAATGATATGTGCACCAGATCATAGATAACAAAAAGAAGTTGAAATAAACTATATTTCTTTATATGCTAGTTAAGTTTCAACTAATATTTGCAATAGGACATCAGACCTATTTACTAACACACAAAATACAAATGAATATTCTATAAATTAGATAGTTGTTTTCTACACTGATAGGCATCGGATGCATGTATTAAACACAGCTTTTCAGCAAACACCTCCATTATAGTAGTTGAATAGTGCATCATCAGTTGAGTCAATCACATGCAACATTAATGTTTGACAGATAATTTCTCAATGTAGCATAGGATGAATTTGTATTTAAAATCCTTCCTGCTGACATCAAGTAACAGTTAGTATGAATATCTTCCAGTGTACAATATGAGCACCACATTTACAAAAATATGTTGTCACCTCTATAAATATATATTCACCAATGCAGCTGCTCAACTTGCTTGATCAATAAACTCATTACTCCTGAATAACAAATGCAGTGATATTCCCCCAAAACAATTTTTACATCAAATTACTTATGACACACTGAATGAGGTCTACACAATTGCCAAAGACTAATTGAGTCAAGGAATAATGTGATGAATGATACATTTATAATCTATACAAGAAGCCATTTGGAACATTCACACAAACAGTGGTTGCCTTAGATGTTTAGTGAACTAGTATTAAAATAAGGCATATGCACATAGTTCGTGAAATTGAAGCGTTAGTTGCTAATTATTTGTAATCACAAGTGCACTTTCTCTTCACTACTTGTGTTATTGCTGCAACAGTGAAGATAAGAAATGTCACCATTCAATTGGTAAAAATCTAATAACTTCCTCCTCATTTTTCTTCCCCATTTTGTCTCACTTTCTCTTTATAATTTTGCACTTCTCCTGTCAGACAGTTACATGTGACTCTGCTGAGTAGATGAAATGGGATGGTTCACGACACAGGATATGGATAGAGACATATAGGGAATGGTATATCAAGGAACTTGAAGTAGTGAAGTAGAAATTGATGAGGAAAGATATGTGATGTTTGGAGACAATTAAAGTAAACAGAGAAAGGCACAGCAGCCAGAAGGAAAGATAAAGAGACATGAGAAGAGGAAATATTAGAGTTCAGAAGAGTAAGATATAGAGAGAGAAGGAGAAGGAAACGTAGAGAGAGATGCAGAGGAACTTTCCTTTAGAACCATTTGGCATTCAAACAGCAGCCAGCTTGATGTTTCAGCTGTTTTTGCATGTTTCTGAAGGTCTAGCATATAATTCAATATTGTTCAGCATCACAAGGGCTCAAATGAGCCAAAAAGGTGGAATACATTTAAAAATGTTCCAATCAGGGCCCCCCAAAATATTATATATTGTCTTAAAGTGTACTCCTGTGGTTGTTTATGTATGTTAGACCTGGCATCCTTGGCGTGGTTGCCCCTGACCTTTTGCCTTCTGACCTCCTGTTTTTCTCACATGATTTTATCGCACTTTAGGATTCTGTGGACTTTACCACTGCTAACCAGTGCCAAAGCGCAGGTGCTCTGTACTCTAAACATGGTAATATTAGCTCATCCACAAGTGGCATATTAAATTAACATGTAGTTCCCTAGTAAAGTGCACTACATGTGCTCAGGGCCAGCAAATTAAATGCTGCTAGTCGGTCTGCAGCACTGATTGTTCCACCCACTACAATAGTCCTTTGAACATATCTCAGGCCTGCTACTACAGAGCCTTTGTGTGTAGGTTTAAACTGCCATTTTGACCTGGCAAATGCACCCACTTGCCAGGCCCAAACCATCCATACATGTACGTCACCCCTAAGGTAGGCCCTACGTATCCCCAAGGGCAGGGTTGAGTGTATTTAAAAAGTTGAATATGTACTTTTAAGTTTAACATGTCCTGATGATGAAAAACTATTACATTTGTTTTTCAGTCCGGCAAGGCCTATCTCACTGATAGGTTAACACTGGAATTAGTTTGGTGCCTCTGGACTCACAATTTAAAATCATAACTTATGGAAAAGTTGGATTTTAAATTGTAAATCTGAAAATGGCACAATAAGAAATGTGGCATTTTTTTTATTTAACCATTCTATGCCTTTGCCTGTCTCTGAATAAACTTCTGGGATGGGTGACAGCATTGCTTTGTGCATTCCCTAAAGATAGTCACAAAAGAAAGTGCTGGGGTGTGACATTTACATCTTGATGACCCATCATCATGTGGATGGGCCTACCTGAGGTAGATTGGGAGGGAGGAGCTGATACTTGCACCTGAATAAGGCTGTGCTTGTCCTCACACAGAGAGCTACATAACTCCCTGTAGAGTGTCTGGATCCAGGGAAGAAAGGGTGGGGACCTTGTGCACTTCAAAGGCCTCTCTTTGAAGTCTCCCCCACTTCAAAGGCACAACTGAGTATAAGTACTGGACCACAAACCCCACCATATCAGTACACTTCTGGATCTGGGGACATTCTGCCAGGAATAAGGACTGCTGCACTGTCAGGAGTGACTGCCACTCTGCTGAACGGCTTTGCTATGTTGGCCTGCTGCCTGCAGCCTCTTGCCTGGGAGTGAGTGAGAAGGACTGGACTTGCCTCCCTACAGCCTTCAAGAACTTAACTGAAAACCAGGGCTTGCACCTGTTTTGAAGTGTCAGGTCCATCAAACACTTCCTTCAACCCTGCTTCAGCTGCTGGACTCTGCCAAATGTAAGTCATGCTATGCCAAGAGGTGCCAACCCAGTCCTGGGCCTTGAAAGTGGATTTTGCAGCTGGTTTTCAACATAAATCGATGCATCATTTTTGTGCCAATCAGAGCCGCTGCATCCCTCCTCAACACTGATGCATTGCTGCTGTCGCCGAGGATGAGGACTTCGCATCGACTGCAGAGCTCCAGATCGATGCACCTACACCAGCCTCTGTACCTACCACACCTTTGCATAACCAGATATGTAGCTTGGCAACAAAGCATCGCCTTTATTGCCAAGGGTTTGATGCTGCACATTAAGACATTGCCTCGACAACTGCGTAGCTAAACAATGACATATCACCTGCGTAGATTGGAACACACGAATCCACTTCACATCGCGTCCTCAAAGTTGACGCAACCTTCCATCCAAGGTACTTTTCAGCAGGCCTTGCATGGGTCCTGTAGCCGACCTGCCCTCGATTGCTGCCGGCGGCCTGAACTTTGGATTTATTTCAGCCTAGTGTGACCTCAAGTAACCTTTAAGCACTATTGACTTCTAAGCCCTATGTTGCAGTTTATTCTTTAAAAACTCATATCGCAAGTTCAACTGATTGGATTTTTTTCATTTTGGTCTTGTTTTACTCATAAAATGTGTTTTTATTCTAAACTGATGTGGGGTCCTTTTGTGTTTTTTAACTGCATTACTGTAACTTAAGTATTGCACAAATACTTTACACATTGCCTCTTAAATTAGGCTTGACTGCTCTGTGCCAAACTACCATAGGAAGAGCACAGGTTAATTTAGGGTGTCTTTTTGATTACCCCTGACTAGGATTTTGGCCCTTAATTGGACAAGATGCATACCTCAGCCAACTAGAGACCCAACTTTTAACAGGACACCAGAAGAAAGTTTGCAGATTTTTGCTCCAGAGCTCCAGCAGCACCTGTGGGGGACATTATTTGACAGTAGTTCTACTGCATTAGATGGAATTTCAGATTCACCCAGTCCTAGACTCCCAGCACCTCTGAAAAAAGAAATTCCCATTCTATGTTATGACTTAGAAAATTTTCAGTAACAAATCTCAAAGCTCCAGAGCTCCAGCTGAACCAACCTGCTTCAATTATCCGGCCTTTGGTTCCACAGCAGTGGTTACAATTTCAGTGGCAGCCTGCTCAGGGAGAATGTTTCTTCTCAAAAAGTGACAAAGTCCCTGTCTGTGTTAGGACTTAAAAGAAATATCAACATTTCTCTTCAGAAAAAGTGACAAAGTATCTTTCTAAAGTCGGACTTAAAAACTTTTTGAACTTTTTGGCTTTCAGTCTATTCACTAAATTAATCCACTTTCTGTATCTGGCCAGGGCTCCATTGTGATCAGCCTCAGATAGTGTCTCGGTCCTGGTATGCCAATTCCATAGACTATTTTTGGTACTTCATGCTCCTTGGCACTATTTTTACTTAAAAATGTTTTAAAAAAGCATATCTCCAATTACCCTTATTTGATTTTTGTCATTTCGTTTTCATTTTAAATATTTTTCTAATTTGGTTTGAGATTTTTATTGCTTGGTGTTTTGACTGTATTACTCTTGTGGTACTGCATACTTTACATATCTCCCTAAGTTAAGCCTGTTTGCTTTGTGCCATACCTCTAAGGAGGTTGACCTCATGTTAATTTAGGGACCTTTAAGGCTCACAGGGTTCAGCTTATGTTAAATTAGTGACTTAGGGGGTAATTTTGACCTCGGCGGTCTTTTGTCAAGACCGCAGAGGGACCGCCGTGCTGAAGACCACCAGTGGTGGCGGTTTTCCGCTCGGCGTATTATGACTGTTGGCAGCTCTCCGTCCTTTTTTGGACGGAGAGCCACCAACAGCCATACTGGCGGTCGGCAGGGAAGTGGAGGTTGCTCCACCTCCACCGCCACGTCAACAGTACACCGCCCACCGAATCACGTCCTGTGATTCGGCGTGGTGGTGTTCTGTTGATGGTGTGGTGTCGGCGGAGCAGCCCCCATGGATCCCGTCCCCTCCCGGAGGATCGACGGACCAGGTAAGTCGATCATCCATTAGGGGAGAGGGGTGGAGGGGGGTGTGCGTGTGTGTATGTAGTGGGGGTGTGTGAGTGCCTGTATGCTTGCAGGGGTGTTGTGAGTTTGGGAATGAGTGCGTGTATGTCTGTAGGTATGTCTGTATGGTTGTGTGCGTGTATGTTTGAATGTGGGTGTGCGTGTCTGACTCTGTGTGTCGATGTTGGCATGTATGTCGGTGTGTGTGCGTGTATGTGTGTTGGTGGTGCCTGTGTGCGTATCGTGTGTGAATGAGTGATGTGATGTTGGGGATCGGGGTGGGGGGGGGGTCCTGCCACCCTTGGGGGATGGCAGGTGGTGTAGTGGAAGGGGTCGGGGTGGGGGATGGGGGAGACCCCTATCAGTGCCACGGAAGGAATTCCCTGGCACTGATAGTGCTTACCGCCATGGATTTCATGGTGGTTCCAAACCGCATGAAATCCATGGCGGTCAGCCGGGTCCAAATACCGCCGGCTGTATAGTGATGACCGCCGGGCTGGAGACCCAGGTCTCCAGCCCAGCGGTCGTCTCTGCCCTGTTGGGCGGAACGGGAAGCGGCGGATGACTATGGCGGTAACCGCCATTGTCATAATAGCAGAAATTTGACCACCAACCTGTTGGCGGTTTTACCGTTGCTTCTCCCCCGCCCCCAGGGTCGTAATGACCCCCATAGTGAGTTCACCTTACAAGAAATGTTGTTCTTTGATGTGAGCAGTCGTCCACCCCAATTCACTTTCCTACACACCGTACACACACACAGATACTTACATATATACACCCAGCCAGAAATGATTAGGTATCACAATAGTCTGGATTTTACAACTGAAAAGGCTCTATGTTCACACACAGGACCTGTAAATGTTGGATTAAATTACCCAAGAAAATGGGATTAAGAGAGGATCTGACTACTCTCTTAATCCCATAAAGATTGGTCTCTTGAGAACATGTTGCACCTTCAGGATACTATTGCAGAGATAGGTGGTGGTGTTGTTCTTGATTGATTGGTTATAAATCATAACTTGGACTCTGTAATCTAAAAGAACCTGCTCCTCATAGGAGCTATGTCATTGGTATTTTAATTTTCTGGTGCAAAGCTTTTCAATTCTCAGTGAGTCCTTAAACCAAGAATTGAGCTTTGAAGTAGACCTTGCCTTTGGGGTTGAGAGGGAATATGGGGCTTTAAGTACTAAGTACTAATAACTGGTTTCAAAATAAGGGTCGCAAATTGCATTTAGTGTTTCCAAGACCATTCCTACCTTTAACAAACTGACATATCTACTAATAGGTCAGTTGAACTGGAGATTTTGCAATCCGACCAACCACATAAATATTAACAAAGTAGGTCACAAACTACAATTTATTCCATCTGGGTGGGAAAGTAGGAATGGGGACCTACTAGGGTCATCAGAACTTAATGTCTATATTTGACTTTCAGAAAGTAATGATGTTTTCAAAATGCAGAGAATTTTCTTTTTAAGAAACCATGGCTATGTTTAGAAAAAGCAGTTTACTTTTGAAAAATTTGACTGGGAGTTGTTAGCTGTTCCCTGGACCACTGTCTACTCTCCTACAAACGTTTTTTAACATTCACAAAGAAGGGGACCATTTTTCTTTTGTGAAATTGTTACCACTTTAATGTAAGAGTCATTATTTTTACAATGTTTTATGACCAGATTTCACTTACAAACGACTGATACATAACCATGTCGCGTAGGCTCTCATTATCCTAATGAGACTACTGGATTTTTTGGGCAACAAGATCGTGTGGGGGACTAAATCTGACCTACGGTGAAGGACCCTGGTCACTCTAAATCCGGGTTATGCTCCGGCTAACTAGCAGTGCCTCATCTCTCCCGAAGGGAAGAGACAATTGGGCAGCCGAGTGCATGACATCTTAGTACTTCCCAGGGAAGTTGTGGTCACTCAGGTCACAACCAGTTCTCTCATACAAAGTAAGGTCCCATATATAAATGAAAAAGGCAGTTTGAGTTTTAAAGATTAGTTTAATAAAAAGACTGCATTTTAGATAACAAGGCGTGAGCCGCAATAACCAGAACCATACAACACAGTAAGATGGAAATAGTACAAAGGAGAGTGAAACATAAAAATAAGACTATCATATTGTAACTAAATTATGTTCTCTCTATGTTATATTTCGAGCACAGCATGTGAAGCTCTAAGCCTGCCTTTCTGGTTTCCCCGGGAGGACATCAACCCTCATACCTGAGCAAAGCCTGTGATCTGGATCAGCATCTGCAACAGGGCAGTCAGCATCTAGTTGTGGGTTCCTGGTTGGAATCTCCCTCTTACGTGTAGTGGGACTAGAAAGTGTTTTTATACTATTGATGTGAACTAACACCCTGATGTTCCTGCATAAGAATGTGTACTGTCTACGAACCATAAAGACTAAACTTCTACCACGTCTATCGGCAATGTACCAGACTGTATCCTTGACTGAAGCACAGAATGAGCAAGAATGTATTGTTTGCAAACACAGTGCTGAAGTAAGCTAAACAGTGTGATAGAAGGAAATAAAACAAGACCGTGAAACTGGTTATTGTAAAATAACAGTGCAAGGCTAAATAAAATGCATCTAGGACAAAGTGCACAGAGGCCTAACACGTTAAGCAAGCGCGCATAAAGCTACGTTAAAAAATGGCTACACTACAACCATACTGATACGTTATTTAGAAGGGAATCCCCCAAAAAACCCTTCCATATCCTTGATCAGTACCCATTGACAGCTCACATTTTAAGAGCTGGTAGAAGTTTACAGATTCCAAAATGGGATCATCACATTCCAAAAAGCATTTTAACAGTCTCATGTGCCAAAATGGAGCGCTTGAACTGTTAAAATGCTTTACACATATCAAAGTGGTTACTGCCTGGTTAAGGGCAGAGTCCGTAGAATTGTCCAACAAGCTTGAGCACAAGTTTGATCATATAGTCAAATTATTCTTATCCCAGATGTTTGGGAAATGACATATCTGGTTCCTTAGAACTGAGCAGGAAGAGCAGATTACTGCAAAAATACATATTTACGATGTGGTCCGTCCTGCCTGGTGACACAGCATTATCTGCTCTAACTAATTGAGGAGATGTTAACACTAAGGGCCTGATTTAGAACTCGGCTGATGGGTTACTCCATCACAACAGATACGGATATTCCATCTTTTAAAATCTAAATCCCATAGGATACAATGGGATTTAGATTTTGTGCGGATGGGATATCCATCATCGTTGTGACTGAGAAACCCATCCGCTGAGTTCTAAATCAGGCCCTAAGTATACAATATGCAACAGCTCTATGCTTAGCCCCATACTGCAACTCTATAAAGTTTACATTACCTATCGTTCATGTAAACTCCAGAGCTCTCGTACACTAAGTGGCATTGTCAGGAAGGAAAATATGTAAGTACAAGCACAGATTTACATCTCCACTTAAAAATAATTTTATATGTTTCCCTTTCAAAAACATTCTCAGTAGCATGCCTAGAAATCCATCAGAACAGGTTTCCATGACAACTGATATTCATATTATGAGGCATGTCTATTTAATCTAGAATACCTCACTGGGGAATGAAGACTTCAGCCCAAATAGATTTTGCCCCTCTGCGTGGAAAATGTTTTTTCTTGTGGAGAAAGCCCTTGCCCTGAAATTCCAGCAGATATGTGGGTAATCTGTTCCTCTTCCCACTCGTGCAGAGAAATCCAGAGCAGTAAATAGGAGCAGAGGGGTAAATAAAGTATTTTCTTCCAGAAGCCTATGTGTAAGGCAAAAAATATCTTTGCAAATGGGTCTCTAATTCAACAGTATGCAAGCTACTATGCGGTGCCCTCTGCACCAATGTTTGTTAGCCCAATTTATTCATGGCCTGAATAAACTCCAGCTCTTGTGATAAAAGTATCACCTGTATGCAGGTTAAATTCTCTCAGCAGAGCCAGTCATATATTACAGATTGGCTTCTAGCTGATCCCTTCACTGATAGAATAAAATGATGCACCAGGTTGGTGGAAGGCCACCAGCATAGTCAGTGAGAAAGAGTAGACTGTTGTGTAATAGCTTACAAAAACCTTGGTGCCTGGTGATCCCTAATCAGTCATGCTTTTAAAGCCAAAGACACTCTATGACCCACAAAGGACTCCCTTCCCTGACCTCATGCACATTTGCGTCAAAGAATTTTATAGACATCTGGAGTAGAATAGGAAAAATCAAAGAAGTAGCAGTCAAAAACCAGGCACCTTCTGCATGATGAGCACATCTTAATGCTTTGACAAAGCAGATATCATATCATGACCACTCTAAAAGCATCTTAAAGTTGCATTTCTATCCGTGCAGGCATTTTCATCATGTGTGTTGATTGGCAACGATCCCCGTGGTATATGTTTTTAAATAATTAAATGCTAAGCAGTATGGTTGTGTATGTTTAGGGCATATGATTTAGCCTTTAATGTTCATGCAGTTTATTATACTATAGCTCTTTAGGGCCTATTCACAAAGACTTCTTGGAGTGTGTAAAGTAGTACTCCTTTCGTAATACTTTACATAGTCACATGCATTTAGTACAAATAGAAAGGACTACGTCCCTCTTTGTGCTTCGAAATAGGGAGATGGATATTTTGGGCGGATTCAAAAAGGCACGTAAGAGTACTCATGCAGTCTTAATTCCCGTACTCATAAAACCTTTTGTGAATCGGCCCCTGTGTTTAAATTCTATTACCCATTGAATATAAAAATAGCTTCTGTGAATCAAAGTACACACATGTAAAAAGACCCATACAGAGATTAAATGTAATAAATTCACATACAAGAGAAAACATTCATGTGATAAAAATAGATAATCATTTTATAAAGTACACCCAGTAACACTCCAGCACACATTATTCCTTGTTGCCTCTGGAATGTTAAACAACACTGAGCTCATTATAGTCCAAAATGTTATTTTTCCAAAGAGCTACTTAGTAGTCACACTGAACTCTTTCAAAATATTTACGTTTCAATGTGCCTTTCATGAGGTATCCTAAAAATATTTCATACGTGGCATTAAACAAACTCTCAGTATTAATGACATCATAAAAGGTCAGACATGAATAATCAATGAACATGTTTTCGTCTAATTAGATCCACGTTAAGTGAAATGTATTTCTCCAATGTCAAACCTCAAAACCATAATATTATTATTCGACAAGAACAAATCACTTTTGTCAGGTCTAATGTGAGGGGTCACCAAAACTAGCTTCTGTAGGCATGTACAACATCACTCTTGTTAGAAAGATTTACACTAGCTTCACCAAATGCTTTCATTCTTTGCTACTTAGATCAAACATCTCCTTGCCATGGAGAAACTAATCTTAGTGTTTAACATATCACATCATAGGTTTGTTCCAGCACAAAAATACAGTCGTTTGATCGGGATCAAATCAAAGACTGGATGTGTAAAAATGAATACTTATCAGCCAAGAGCTTAATTACTTTTATTTTTCTCTTGACGTTTGCACTTCTACTGACCACTCACTTATATAATTTCAGCCAGGCTTAAAAGGGGGAATGGTAATTCGAAGTGAAAGTTTGATTCTTAGACCCTCAGTGGTTAATAAAATACAATGTTGACGCCAGCTTGTATGAATCACTTAAGCAAAGTAGGCCCAAAACCTTTACTTTTCATGCAAACTCATTTATTTCGATTCATGCGTCAGTCCACCATAGTGTCACCTAAGCACAATATTCATTTTTGAGATGTATGATATAATAATGGAATGCTCCCACATTTTTACCTTCTCACTTCACGTTGTACAGATCGAAAGCAATATAGTTTGCAATTTTGATTCTACTGCATGGTATATCAGCATGGTTCCCCACTTTTAAAATGCAAACCTTATGTGGGGCCAAAAACACGGTTCGGAGTGAAATTATCATCTGACTTGGATTGTCAAATCGGGCAAAACAAAGTTTTCATATATGTGGGGCATTGTACAGTTGAGGTGATGGTGGAGGGCACAACTATTTGAAACCTCATATTCTGGGTATGCACAGGGCCTGGGTATATGTGCAAATAGGGTGAAAATGGATATGGAAGGATATTATGAGGTTCTCTTTGGCACCATGGGGGTAAGACTGCTTGGTTTTGGATGGCAGCACCACCGCATGTGGGTGACTGAGTCAGTCTCACACCGACTGGAAGCTGTTGGCCTGACCTTCTCGGTTAGCTATCAGCACCTCACCCAAACCTAGAAAGTAAAGGTGATCTGTGGTAGCCTGAAGCATAAAACTCTAACTCCTCAGGGAAGTCGTGGTAGAATAGATCTTACCCCTTTCTCTCATTTGCACAAGTCTCACACATGCAAAGGCAGACAAGAAGATGCAGGCTAAGTTTCAATACATTTAGTGAAAGAACTGCATTCTATGATAAAAGGCATGAGCTGCAATAATTGGGAAGATGAAACATAACACAGTAGTGATTGTGACCATTAGAGTGAAAAGTATAAAAGGTCCTGTCAATCTGGAATAATCATTTGTCAAGGGATTCATATTTACACTTCTAGCATCTAACGTGAGAGCATAGCAGTGTTAGCCCTTCTGCCTGTACTAGTCTGTGGAAGGACCCCCCCTGAATTCATACCTCAAAACCTGTAGGTCTGCTGACAGTCCTCTTGGTTGGCTGGAGAGAAAAGACCAAGATCAGCAACGTCACCTTGGTGAGCCCCGAGGAGAAGGTGGCTGATTACCTACCCACGGTACTCCTAGCCCGGCGTAAAAGATAAGGAGTGGGAAGGATAGGATAGCCCTATTGACTGGGCAGAAATTCTTGCAGCGATAGGGTCTCTAAATACCGCCAAAGCCCTGTGGGAGGATGGCTTTCTCGTAGAATTTTATCAAGTCAGGGTGGCGTGATCACCTCGTAGCTCTTTATAATGAGTCGTATATGCGTCCCATACTGCCACAGTCTATGAGAGAGGAGCTTATAGCGATGCTGTTTAAACCACATTAGGATGGGACAGAAGTGGTGTCCTACCACCCACAATCAATGCTAAATGCAGATGTAAAGATCCTTAGTAAAATCCTGGTGTCCAGAATGTTGCATCGCTTGCCATACCTGGGGCATGAGGATCAATGCAGCTTTATCCCCCTTCAGAACACACTATGTAGTTTGCACTGCCCCTTTTATTCCCCCTTGCACCAATCTTGGGGTTAGAGGGTTCCTATCTGTGGTGGATGCAACTACTGTATAGTGATCTGATGGTGAGGGTGTGTATTAGAGGGACAGTGTCAGGGAAATTCTTGCTCTACAGGGGGACCAGACAGGGCTGCCCATTCTCACCATTTCTGTTTGCCCTGATAATGGAATCGCTCATGTGCAGGTTGAGGATGGTACTGCGTGGATGGGGGGGTGACAGTGGGCTTCACCAACCATGTGGTTTCCTTATATGTGGACAATGTGCTGTTATATTTGCATCAGCGAGAATATTCAGTCCCATATTGTTAGCGCATTGGCAGGGTTTGGGGAGATGCCCAGGTTTCATATGAACCACACAAAATCTAAATTGTTCCTGTTGGGCACACTGGCAGAGGTGTCTTTGCGAGAGCTCTCGTAGGTAGGTCTCCCTTGACAGTGTACCATACCTCATAATCAGGGTGGAGAGGGACCCAAGGTGTACCACAGGCTCATTATGGGTAGAGTGCTGGTTGGTCACAAATCCTTAGTGCAATTCTGGAACACTCGCCGGCTCTGTTTTGTAAGATACTCTTTGTCAAGGTGATAATTTTGCCCCGGTGTCTGTATATTTTTCAGGGCACTCTGTATGATATACCTGAACAGACCTTTTGAGAACTAGATAGACATCTTGTAAAACTACTCTGGGCTAATGGGAGAAGGAGAATTGGTCTTGTCACGCTGAAATGGATCTGGAGGAAGGGTGAAATGGAGGTTCCCTGCATCAAACTCTATTACCTGGCTGCCCAACTGCAGCACACAGTGCACTGGCTGGACAAGAGGAACAATAGGGAGAAGAGAATAGGAGATGGTACTAAAAGGGAATCTTCCCTGACAGAACTTTTAAAGATGGGAACAAGTGTCCCTAGCTTTGCGCCATATATTGTGGAACAAGTTTGCCCGATGTGGGAACAAGTAGTCTGGAAGGTATTGAGATGGGCTCCTCATACCCTAGATTTGTGTGTCCAGACACTGAGATCCTTTGTACCAATTACACAGCTGATGTTAGCAGACCAGGAGAGAGCAGGGGGCTGTGAGACACTGTGCGATGTATACCCAAATGACAGGTTCATCACATTGATGGGTGCCATGGGTACTTTTGACTTAAGGATAGGGCAATTCTTAAAATTTGCTAAAATGGCAGCCACAGCAAGGTATAGTTGGCCCTTGTTCCCAGAGCTACCACAGGAGCCTCAGATGCTGGAGGCCTTACTTAGTTTGGACGAAGTGTAGTGGTTGATATCGCAGGTACAGGGCACTGCAGGAGGATGCACATTCACCTGAATTGGCAATTCAAAGTAGGTGGCATGAGGCCATGGGTTGCAACAGATGGACTCCGAATGGGAGTCTATACAAAAAGGGGGATGGCAATCTCTAATGCCTGCTTGAAGCAAATCCATTACAACTTTGTGCACCAGGAATATTTGACCCTAAAACTGCTACACACTATAAATCTGAAGCACCTATCCTTGTCCTTGCTGTTCCATGGCTGATGAGGATTTTCGGCAAATGGCATGTGAGTGCCCAGTTGTCAGGGTTTACTGGCACACAGTGTTTGCCAGGCTGGAGAAAGCCTCTGGATGGTTTCTATCTTTGGCTCTTAAGGTATGCCTATTGGGAATGATCTCACATCCAAGAAGAGATGATTTAGCAAGTGGTTCTAGTCACTGAGGCTAGTGCTTGCAAAATGCAGGATTGCTATCAAGTGGATGTCAAGGGACACACCTCTGATTGCAGACTGGCTGTGAGATTTGTTGGCAGTGGCTGAGGATTGAAGTGGGTGTCAAGGGATACACCTCTGTTTGCAGACTGGCTGTGAGATATGTGGGAAATGGCTGAAGATAAGCACATGTGCAAGACTTGGAGGGGTAACAAACTAGCTAATGAAATGCAACCATACTTACTGAGCTGCTTGAGCTGGAGGATGCAAGGCCCCCCGAAGTCCTAGGGGTATTATTGTGATGAATGGAATTGCAGAGCAAGGATCCTAGACAGGCAGGGGGAGCAGGTCATGGAGTACTGCATATCACAGAGTATGCCAGCCATAGGCACTAATACTCACGTTGGAAACTATCCGGATTGAAATATTCTTGTAAATGCATGTCATGTCAGTATTGTTACCTAGGTAGAGCATATAGGGGCAGAGGGAAAAGGGTGTGCTTTCTTTTTCTGGGTTGTTATGAACTGTTTCATGGCTTCATGTGAAGAATGCTGAAAACTTGTACTGATACTTGCTATAAATGAACTATACAAAAAACACTGTTTTCATTTATTTCGAAAAAATAAAATGGAGTGAGATAAAGCAACAATATCTTGTACTGTAAACACTGTTTCTTGTTACAGGGTTTGCACTGGGCTAAACAAGGAACATCCAGCAAGTAAATAAGTAAGCATCTCACTGCACAAATAGTATCAAGTGTCAAGGGAAAACTATAAAATAGAATTGTCAACAGTTTGAAATAATTACTTATATTTAATGAGGCGTTTTGTATCTCAATTCTTCCCATTTCTAAGCATTGTAAATAGTAACTGTTAACATAGCACAATGTATTGGGATTCAACTAACCAAATTCACAAGGATAAGTAGGTAATTTGCTACTCCTTTTATTAACATTAATGATTTAATGTCAAACCATTTGTCATCAAACAGTAATTCCCTCAATTGTGGAAATCAAAGCTTATGACAAGGCCAATATTACACTTGTGATTGTCAGAAAACCTTACCAACAAATACTTGAGGAAAAAGGCTATTTTGATAGCAGACATATGCTAGTTGTGTGACAGCAATAGGATTACTGAGAAGTCAAAAAGAGCTGTATTACGAAAGGCAGCAAAATATATTGTCAGCATTGGCATGATAAGCTTTCTATTTACATTATCTGAACATGCAGATAAAGGCACACTTGTCTGTCAATTTGAAGTTGGACAATAGTTCGAATTTAGAGATCCTTAATACAAGAGAAACTTACAATCACAGTGAGCATGTGGTGTTAAGAATAAAAAAGACTTACTTCACTTGCTTGTGGGATTGTGAGCTTTGGTAGTTTGTTCTTAATTCCGGTTGCACTGCCTTTTCCTTCTAGAATTGATCCAAAAACCTGATTATTAAATCCATCTTCTAACTCCAACAGATGTTTCAAGTCTGGTGACTCACTGGGTATTTGATCCTGGCCATCCATGGGCCTAACATAGGCAGTGGGCTTTTGCTGCATGGTGCTTGTTTTAGGGTGAAGCACAGGAGGAAATGTCTGAGAAGAAAGTCCAGTGTTCACAGTTAGCAAAGAAGTGGACGGGAGTGGAGATCCAGAAACATGCCCTATGCATTCTGCCTCTACTGGTGAACTGGAATGATGACTGTCTCTGTGGGACTGTTCTGCAGAGGTTGACTTAGAGTGGCTATGCCTCCTTGAGTGGGAGGATGCAGCTGCTGGCTCTTCTGTGCTTGTATTTTGATGCTGTTCACAGCTGTAGAGCTCCTCAAATCTGCTTTGAGGCTGGTCATGTGAAGAGCTATGCTTTGTTCTGATTGGCTGACCACAAGCTTGACTTGAATGGCCAACATTAACACTTTGGCTACTACGTGACCAGTCTGTTCGGGATTTTACATTACTCTGGTGATTTTGCAG
This sequence comes from Pleurodeles waltl, assembly GCF_031143425.1. Lineage (NCBI taxonomy): Eukaryota > Metazoa > Chordata > Amphibia > Caudata > Salamandridae > Pleurodeles > Pleurodeles waltl. Next base: position 212,389,331 of record NC_090438.1, read on the forward strand.
CAATGTTGAATTTACCAATGTTGGAGGAGGGGGAGGCATTGAGCATGATAAATTTCCACCACTTTGTTGACACTGATTAGTTTTATTTCTTTGTTCATGGAACACATTTTGTTCAGTTTTCTCCTTTGGAGTCTGGGGCACTGCATTCTTTGGGATTCCTACAAGATGGCTCTGGTTGGAATGATTGGTTAACAAATCCTTCATTTCATCGTAGTTTCCCAATGTATTCTGCACGCGGCTGGCAAGTGCATCACCTCTGTTGGTCTAAGTCATCAAAGAAAACAAAGACAATTGCTGTGTGAATAATAACTATGTAATGTTCATTTACAATTGTACATGTGAACTATTTACACATATAGGTATTCTTGTGTCCACTAGTTATATAAAAGTATAGATAACTATAATAGCTAGTTATTAGTCAGTTTGACTATTCGAAGAAAAACCCTACTCAAATATACTAGTGATTAAATAATATTTTTATGTTACATTTGTTCTGTGAAGAACATAAAGTTAAGAGACCCCAAAAATGTGATTCTCTGTGTTGCTCCAACTAGAGAGACTCTCTGAATATAAATGGCATTAAGGAGGAATACATGTATCTGTAAACAATATGGCATATTAGGAATCTTCTTCTTCAGTATTTAAAATCAGTGCATAATTTATAAACAAGAATTCCATACAAAAATAGATTGTTTTGTGAAGAATTACTTTTTGAAAATTAAACACTTAGGGCCTGATTTAGAGTTTGGTTGACGGGTCACTCCATCACAAATATGACAGATATCCCGTCCATGGTATTACGATTCTTACAGGATATAATGGGTTCACAATACCATGCACAGGATATCCATCATATTTGTGATGGAGTAACCCCATCAGCCAAACTTTAAATCAGGCCCTGAGGGTCCAATTCACAAAGGTAAAGTTAACCCACAAGTCTAGCTTTAGATCTGAAGTTTAAGTTTAGACCTAAAGTCTAGCTTTACACTTGAAATCTAACTTTACACATGAGACTAAGGGGCATATTTATACTCTGTATGTGCCGAATTTGTGTCGTTTTTTTAATGCAAATTTGGCACAAGCCTAACTCTGTATTTATATTTTGATGTTAGATACGTCTAACATCAAAATATAGGAGTTTACACCATATTTTGGATGCTTGCACCTATATTGCACAAATGAGATTCAAGGTAGCCTTTCCCATCTAAGAAATGGTGCTATCTCTATAGCCCCATATTTATTCCCCCATGCTAAAATGATGCACAGGTGGGAGGAGGGGCTACATAATGGTGTAAAGCTTGCTTTGCACCATTATTTAACGCCTGGGTCAGACCAGGCGTTAGGGGACCTGTGGACGAATTTCCATGGTTAAACACCATGGAATGGGTCCACAGGTGCCCTCCCAAAGCCCCAGGAATACTCCCACCAGAGGGACACTGGAGGATGGGGGACCCCATCCCAGGTAAGTCCAGGTAAGCATTTGTTTTTCCATCGGGGGCCTTAACTTGGGGGCCCTTGCATGCACAGGGTGCAATGGCCATGCCCAGGGGACACTTGTCCCCTGTGCTGGCCAATGGGGTGGTGGGCATGACTCCTGTCTTTCCTAAGACAGGAGTCATGTTTTTGGTGGTTGTGTGCCAGGAAATGGTGCTAGTTTGGTTAGAGGCATTTTTTTTGCCTCTAACCAGGCTAGCATTATTTTGACGCACAACCCCCTCCTTCCCTACTGCCACCCCCACCTGGCTAGCATCTTTTTTGAAGACACTAGCCCAAGATTAGCACCGGCTTGCACCATTCCTTTAATATGACGCCCGGCTGGCACTGTGGAATAGCGCAAGCCGGCACTATACTTTTTGCCACAAAACTGCATTTGCACAGTTTTGAGGCAAAAAGTAGAAATCTAGACCTAAGTTTGGATCTAAAGTCTAGAAGTAACTCACTTTTAGAATACCGAAAAGTAGTAAAGTTAGATTTTTGGTCTATACTTAGACTTCAGGTCTAAATTTAGTCTTCCTATGTAAAGTTAGACTACAGGTGTAAAGTTTGATTTTAGGTCTAAACTTAGACTTCAGCTCTAAACGTAAACATTTGGTCTAACATTACCTTTGTGAATTGGGCCCTGAACATTGACACTAGTACAACCAGCACTATTAAAAAGCATTGGTGTGCTGCACTGTGTAAATAATGTTTCATTTATGATACTGCGCAAAACACTATTCCATTATGCATACTGTTAGAAATTGGGTTTCTGGTTGGCTAGGTTATGCACCTCAGCCAGGCAGAATCCACCCACTCAAGTCAGGTCAAGGGAGTTACATTTCCAAGATAACCACTGCTCACCCCCTTGGTAGCTTGGCAAGAGCAGTCAGGCAATGTGTAAAGCGTTTGCACAACACACACATCACATTTGACGCAATATCCCCACCATAAAGGAAATACAACACCCAGTTATATGAAAATATACTGTATTGTAAACAACGCAATTATTAGACCAAACATCACATATCAGTAGTATCCTGCTACCTTAGCAGTTATCAGAACGTTACACATTAGTTACTCTGCAAACTAGTAGTAATCACATATAACACACAGGTTACTCAATATTCTGCAACATAAGCAGTAGTCAGGAAACACGTTATTACACTAAAGCAATTGTCATAAGAATATCATAAACGCCCATAGTAGGAACATTATAAACCATATGGCAAGTCATAAAAACATATCAGTATGGTATGTCCATAATAGGAACATTTGCATACATATATAGAACATCATAAGCAGGTAGGCAATATATGTATCCACAAAGTCTGTAGCAAGAACTTAGAATATATATATATGGATCCTTTAGGGAGTACCTGTTCTGGTGATAAAGGCACCTCCAGTGCCTAGAAGACAAATCTGGTATCCGTGAGGCAGAGGAGGGCCTCTCTGAACTATTGACGGGCCCTCACGAGGGGGACAAAAGTCCTCCAAAGATATCGTAGAGGGGAGTGGGGTGCCATGCACCCCCTCCAAGTGGTGACGGGCCCCTCCTGGGGCCTGCGATTGCTTGGGGTCCCTCCCCCCGGGCCTGCACTGGCCCTCCGAGTCGGGAGGGGGACCACGAAACTGACACTAGCACACGAGGGGACAATGAGGGGTCTGCGCCACGGGCGAGCCTCCGGTGAGGCTGCCGCCCCGCCTGCAGATCAAACAGGAGCCCTCTGGGGCTCGGCAGGCGAAGGAGAGGTGTCCTCCTCTCCTTCCTGCCTCTTGTGACATTCCTGTCCCGAGTCAGGGCCTTCCGGTGCCCCGGGGGTGCTTTACAGAGCGGACCTCGCCCCTGGGGCACCAATAGGAGCACGCTTGCTCCGTTCCTCTGAAGAAAGGTTTTCTTTGTGCCCCGGGGGCACCGTGAAGCGTGCTTCACTCACGCTTGAATGGAACAGCCTCCCCAGGCTGCGGCGGTGATCTCTGTCAACATGACGCGCTTTCAAAAGCGCTTGAGCACTAATTTACGCCCGGATCGCGGCGGTGAATTCCAGGCACCAAGACAGCTGGAGAGCGCTTTCCCAAAGCAGTGGGTGATGAGCAGAGGAAGCACTCCTCGTATATAAAAAAATGAATGCAAGGGTCAGGGGCCACAGCACCCTGCCCCTGGGTGACAATGTTCTGGAGAAAGGCCCACAGGTGGAGGGGCCCAGCAACAGGCCAGCACAGAGAAGATGCAGCAGGTGACAAGTTCTTCACAGTGACCCGCAGGTCAGCAGAGCAGCACTCCATGGCAGTCCCTGGTGAGTCCTTCCAGCCTTCTGTGTCCATTTCCAAGATGATTCCAAGAGTCTCCAAATTGTGGGGAAAATTCCCCTGTACTTATTCTCAGTCCTTACAGTGTTTTACAATGGTGGGGAGAGGAGGTTCCAACCAGTTATAACTGGTGCTGGGAGTGCCCCCTCACTCCTTCAACACAGGCTTCAAGCATCAGTGTGGGGTAAACGTCCCTATTGCGTGAGGCCAGGGCACAGTCTTTACAAATGTAGGTGTGCCCCGCCTCTCCCTTCTCTCAGCCCAGGAAGACTATTCAGTATGCAAATGCACCTCTGTGACACTTCCACCCTCCCTGTGTGCAGGCTGTCTGAAAAGTATGCACAAAGCCACAACTGTCACTCTGCCCAAATGGGGATTGGAGTCAAGCTGCAATACAGCAGAGTCATAAGCACAGAGAAATGCGCACTTTCTAGAAGGGGAATTTCTGTCATAGTAATAAAAAATACACCTACACCAGTAAGCAGCATTTATTATCACCATCACAACCATACCAAACACGCCTACACTACCCCTCATAAATCAGACAATATCCCTTATACATAAGGCAGGGCATTTGCAATGCAATCCTATGAGAAGGCAGCACTCACAGCAGTGAGACACCAAGTTAGGCTGTTTGTCACTACCAGGACAGGCCACGCAACCTGGCACATGTTCTGCCTTCTATATACATGGCACCTTGCCCAAAGGGCTAGCTAGGGCATGCCTTAGGGGTGACTTACATGTAGAAAAGGGGGAGTTCTGGGCCTGGCAAGTAAATTAAGATGCCAGGTCCCTGTGGCAGAAAGCTGCACACACAGGCCCTGCGCTAGCAGGCCTGAGACAGGTTTGAAAGTCTACTTCAGTGGGTGTTGCAAGCAGCGCTGCAGGCCCACTAGTAGTATTTAATTTACAGGCCCTGGGTATAGAGATACCACTGTACAAGGGACTTACAGGTAAATTAAATATGCCAATTAGGTATAAGCTAATCATACCAAGTTTAGATGGGAGAACACCTGCAATTTAGCACTGGTCAGCAGTGATAAAGTGCTCAGAGTCCTAGAGCCAACAGCGACAGGTCAGAAAAAATAAGAGGAAGGAGCAAAAAGACTGGGGATGAACCTGCATAATGAAAAAAGTCCAGCACATACAATACAAATGAGATAGCCTCTGTTAGAGGTTACCATTGCACAAATACAATCTACAAAAAACAGTCTGATGTTAAGTGCATTCTGCTCCTGCTCAAGTCAAGATCACCTGAAGTCCTGCCTATTCTCACTGTTTCTAGTTGTGTCATGGTTTATACATAACATCATTAAGGCAACTCTTCTTTAAGGCTGCTGTCCACCTCTTTTAAAGGCAGATGTTTGAAACTTTCTACCAGAAAAGCTCAATTTTGATTGTTGATAATGTGGACTGCTATTGGGCCACAACTGATCTTCATACCTTGACAAAGATCACAAAAATGTACTAGCCAAATGCCATTTGAACCAATTTTCAGAATGAGATAACAACTTCTTTTTCCCAGTCACTGAAAAAAGAGTAGCAAGAGAAGTATTTTCCAATACTCAAAGTGAGTTGTGATTGATACAAGGCAATGCTACACCTTTCTACCACAATGTTTGGTGATCAGAAAATTATGGTCAACCACCCTTTCTGTGGACAACATAGGATAAGACTTGGACGATTGGCCTCCTCATCTTGTGGGCTTTTTGAGACTTTTACAGTGATATGAATTTTCCACGTACTGGCTATTCTCTTTCCCCTATTCTTTTTATTACTCTTCTTAAATCTTTGAGGTAGTGATCAGATAGCTTAATGCCCATCCTCTTTATTATGGTGGTATCAACACATTCAATCAGTAAGCAGGTAACATCACTGAGTACCGATCTGAGCATTTAGAATTATGTTATGCTATGTTATCAGAGTTTAAATCAACCATGAGGACATGCAAGTGCTCTGTAGCTAGTGTGAGTGGTTAGCCCTCGAGGGTTTACTCAAAAATCCAGGTCTTCAGCTTCTTGCTAAAATCAAGAACACTGGAGGACGTTCTGATGGGTACTGGGAGGTTTTCCTAGGCTTTTATGTAGGAGAAGGCATGCCCCCCTGCTCTGCTTTTGTGTATGCCTGGGGACTGTGCTACTTCGAAAAGTCAACACATCTGTTCAAGTAGGTAGGGCCTGTGTTGTGAACTGCTTATTAGGTGTGGGTGATGAGTTTCAAGTGTACATGCTTGTGTGATGGAAGCCAGTGGAGTTCCCTGAGTGTGATATGATGTGGGCTCATGATGGGAGGTTGTGGACTAGTCTGTCTGCTGAGTTTTGGATGCTCTGCAGTCTCTAAGTGAGCTGGTTGGTTATCAGTGCATACATGGTGTTTTCATTGCTTAGTCTGCTGGTGACGAGGCCTTGAGTGGTCGTTTTGCTCGTACTGTTTGGTAACCACTTGAAGATTTTCTTAGGGTGTTGAAGAGCACTGCGTTGACTTGGGCGGTCATGTCCATTTTGTTGTTTATGATGATTATGAGCTTTGTTGCTTGCAAGCAAGGCATATGAGTGGGTTCATTGTCTGTGGGCCACCAGGTGGAGTCAGATGGTGAGGTGCTCTTCCCAAAAAACACCAATTTGGTCTTCCCTGAGTTCAGTTTAACGCATCCAGGTGGCCACTTCTTTCACACAATTGGTGAACTTGTTCCTGCAGTTGATTGTTTTGTCAAAGAAGGGCAGTATCAGAGGTGTGTCATTGCCGTCAGTGAGGATCTATATGTTGCAAGAGTATATAACATTGGCCAGTTCAGTCATGAAAAGCAGTGGGTTGAGCGAGATGCCCTTTGGGTCTCTGCAAGTAACATCTCGTGCTATGGAGGAGTAGAGGGGAATGTTGATGGTTTGGGTTCTTCTGGTGAGGAAGGAGTAGATCCTGGATGCCTCCTTCATGTAGTTGTCAGATCAGAATGGGATGGTGTCTAAGACTTCGGATAGCTCTAGAAGGATGAGGGCTGCAGTGCCCCATCCTCCCACCTCCACCTAGGGTCATCTGAATGTCATCCATTGCTGCTGTAGAGGTGATTTACCTCCTGTGAATGGGTCTAATCACTGATTGTGTGGCATCAAGAAGCAGTGATGCTGGTGAAGCAGCAGAGGAAGCAGGTGAAAGCTTCTTCCATGTTGTATGATGTGGCGTAACTGGAGAGGGTGGTAAAAAGTCCAAGGTTCAAGAAATGAAGTAGAGCAGAGGGTTAGTAGTGGGTCAAGGGAGGACCAGGGTTTCTAGCACTGGTTGCTGCCCAGGTATGGAGAAGCACAGGCAGGCTTAGCTTTGGTGCCCCTTCAGCATGCTAGTGGTGTGCTTACACTGTGGCCACCATTAAGTTGGTCCTGGGAGAGGGAAGGAGCGCATGGGGCAGTGGGTGGGGCTGAGGAGGTGCGTGATAGCGGCATACGAGAGAGGTGCGAGAAACAGGTGCATAAAGCATTCAAATAGCAAATAAAATTTTAAAAATTAAATGCTGAAAAGCACAGGTCCTGCTAATATGCCAGTTGTGAAACCTCTGTAGTTGGACTGCATCTATCAGAAATTTCCATTTTCTAATGTTAGGAAGCTTTGGTTCTTTCTGGACCAAGACTTAATTCTGGATAACAAGACTAAGACCATATCTTCTGACTGCTTCATTGAGCTTCAGCTGTTGTGAAAACTATGACTTTATATACCCACCGCTGTATGCCACAGTTTTGCTGTTTTAGTAAGACATGTTTTTTAAGATTTTGCATATTATCCACAAGGCAATGACATTCCCTCTAGAACTCTGCACTGAACATTGCAGACACTGTTCTCTCTGCCCCATTTCAAAAGATCATGCTGTGATGGATAGTCTCTAACAGTGTTACTGCCCAAACTTTGAAACTCATTTTCTATTTACCATTGGAGATTTATGACCAAATGAAAATATGTAAGGTCCTTAAAAAGGCATCAATTTTGCTGACCTAGATTTAGTTCTTGCTGCATTTAGGACTGACTCAGCTTTTTAGTGACAAGAATCCTGGTGCCAAACAAGTATATCTAAATCAATCAATTAACAAATCAAGCATTCAACAACCATTGCAATCCAGTGCAAAATATGTAATCCATGCCTTTGAGTTCTAAGTTTGTGGTGAGGTGGATTCATTGTCAGCTGTGATGCATATAGATCTATTACAAGTAAAATAGCCACCTTTGTGAGTTTGGAATGATTAAACTGCAATTTTGTTTGGGGAAGTAGTGTTTCTAACCAAATTAACAGCACTGTAGAATGGGTGCAGAATGGCATTGAGGACCCTGGTTTGACTAATATAAGAATGTTGCAAACTGTGCTTTGGCAAACAAGTTACTAGAGGTATCTTCAGACAACTTGTGTATCTGTATCTATGTGTCTGAGTAGTAGTTAAGTGCACTGAAGATGTGGTCATGGTTGTGTGTCAGTGGCCACATATGTTAATACATGAAGGTGTAATATATGCTAATTGATGTATTAATGAAAGTGACCTGCGACCAATCTCATCAGTGTAGTGTTATTTCTTTCTGTTTCATGCTACCGCAGTACTTGATTGTGTTGAAAGCTGAAAAGCAGACTGTTAAAACACTGAAAGTAAATGTAACTCTAAATAGTATTTTGAAATTTACAGTTTAAAGAGGATTAGTTAACAAATACTGGATTACTTACTTTTAATATATCTTTCATATGGCCAAATTGAGTTACATTTCAGTTATTTAACTATTGGATTTTTGCAACACGTGTCTGTTAGACATGATTTTAGTATCCTTTGCTTAAAGTAATTGGTATTACTGGCATGGATGCATTTTCAAGCGCAAATCCACTGCCTCTACACAATGAACCTTTCAAATTGCATGCCCTTAGTTTCTCTACATCTGAAAACATAATACACACACATCTTTCACACCTAGAACTTCATCTTTTATAACCCTCTCCAGAATTATCATACTCCTTACAAACTGTCCCAATTGTCCTTTGGCTAAGGGCAACATTTCTGGCCCTGCGTCTGAACCTTCCCTCATACCATCCATTCTACCATCCCCCCTCTAAATCATAGCTCAGAGGTGTTTGTTCTTGACAGACAGAAGCTGCTTTTGCCAGTCACCTCCATACCCCTTCATTCATGTAAGCTTCTCTATCACTATCTTACAATGAACATGTCAAACAGCACAAAAGACATGTTCTGGGATCTTCTCTGTCTTTCAGTCACCAACTTCAATTCCCAAATGCTCAAAAGAAATTCTGAAAAATTTCACTGAGTATTGAAACCCAGAATCTCTCATTGCTGACATCTGCACTAGCCCAAAAACAAAAATCTTCAGGCCCAACATCCTCTTCTTCCAAACCAAAATCATGAGTTGACACATTGTAGTCTAAATTTACCCCATACAAGATCTCAGAAATTCAAGATGCCATAGATTAAAAGCTTCTGTCTGACAAACCACCTTCAGATAAATCACTGTTAACATGTATAGCAACAAACAATTTATCATGAGACATTGACAGGGACCTTTTAGTCTTTAAATGGATGGTCCAATGCCTCAGAACTGCAAAAGCTAAAAACATATTGCTGAGTCAACCACACCAACGTTCCTTTGTACATTTCTCAAACACCATACCACATTTGACATATGATGTACTCTATGAGGAAATGTTCCTTTTTACATAGTCAACCCCAGTTTTATGCTGATTTTATTGCTATTTTTTAGACTTGCGCACAAAGGCACTGTTGTCCCGTGCCTAGTGTGCGTGCTCTAACCCCTAAAGCTTTTAAAAATTGGCTAATCTCTGACTGGTGCATTTAACTCTCCTAGAAGGCCAAAATATATGGGGTAGAGACTGCACCTTAGGCACTGGGAACATCAATATCACCTTTGGACCCCAGCACCTATTGTGCCGTCTACTGGCTAGACAAGGAAAGCATGGCTTTGGGCCTATTATTGTAGTCTGGCTGTTGTAGTTTAAAGCTATAGTGTGACCTGTTTAAATACCCCCTTTGCACAGGTAAAAACCTCTGTTTTAAATATTAATAAGTCACCCCTTTGTAGGCCTCTTAGCCCACAACGTAGGGAGCATGATATTTAAAAGTAGACATGTATAAAACTAATGTTAACCTGTCTCTATAATGACAATGACCAAAACACTATTTTTTAATGTGGGAGGCTGTCTTTTATAGAAAACCAGAGTACAGTTGCTGCTAATTCAGGAAAGGGGCCAGCTACAAAAATAATTAAAGCACTATTTTTATTAGTTATTAAACTCAAATTTAACCGTGTAGTTTGATTTACCCTTGACCTGTCTGGGCTTTCTACAGCCTAACCTTTCATTATCTCATCAGTGACTCTAAGGGAGTGCTCAGTCTTAAACATGTGGATAAGGTTTGAAATTCCTACCAGGAGCACAAAATAGGCTAACCTGAATTGGATTTCTGTGAGTTTAATAGAATATGGAGGGTGAGGGCTGTTCCCCTCCTATTGACACCCCAGTGCCAAATCCTGCATGACAGGTCTGTGCGAAGCACATGCAAAATTTGTTATGCCCTTGAAAGGGAGCAAACAGGATGCTAGAGTAATTCTTGCATATCACCTGTCTTGTGGCTGAAAGACCCTGCTTTTGTCATATGAGACTCCTGTCTCTGTGTTCATTGTGGGCACAATACCTGTTTCAAACTGAATTTTGATATTAGCTGTGGGAGGACACTCAGATTACAATGGTAAACTCTGCACACGCACAACCAGCTCTCAGAGACTACATTTACGTGGTCGAAGGCTTTCACCATCGTGAAAATGCCCTGACATATGGCATGTTGGGCCTGTTTTCATTAATGCAAATAGGAACAACTGCAAACGTAGGTAGGTCAGGGTCCAAGAACCTTTACTCCTATAGAGAGAGAGCATCTAGAAGTATCCTAGGGTGTCCCCCACCGACAAACTGGTGAACCCTACAATGCTGGACCCTCACCCAGCCTTCATCATAAAGCCGCTGACATGCAAAATTATACCAGGTGGACTGACCCTGCTACAATAGGCATCTGTGACTTTTGAGAAGGAATTCAGGTGATTGGAACTCTTTCACTTGAAATCCAAGGACAGAATGATCTCCAGTGATCATAAAGCTGATCCCCTGGGATGCTCTAGAAACATAAAAAGCTAAAGAGAATATTCCTGTGAAGTATTCCAGCTCACCAGTGGCAACTGGGCCAGTGCTGGACTATGCTGTTGCCTGCTTGACAACATGGGGGCCTTTGGGTATTCCCTTTGAGGTCCTGGGAGCCTTACAGGTACATTCCTGTGGCTGTTTGGACGCCAAAAGAAATATGGGAGCTTTTTTTAAACTTTGCTCAAGAGCTTCAAAGAGATTGACTGCAAAAAGTACCTGGCTGACATTTCAATGGTGTCAGATTGAATTTCAGGTTTTTCCCATGAGAATACTTTTTCTTCAGTGAAATGAGAAAGTCCCTCTTCAGATTGGAAAGTAGAAACATTTTCAAACTAGCCTGCTCCCAGGCCCAAATGGGGGCATTCTACTTGTTGTATCTAACCCATGTTCCATTGCAGTCAGCCTCAAATCTTGTCTAGGTCCAGGTCTTCCATGAGCATTGACCACCATTTTCGCTTTGCACTTTTGCTACTATTGTCTACTTAAATCTTTAAAAATTCATATCTCCCGTGCCCCTAATTTTATTTGTGTCATTTTGTTCATTTATTCATTAGATTTTACTCATTTTTTCTAAATTGGAGTGGGAGTTTTATTATGTTGTGTTTTTGACTTTTTAACTGCTTTCTTACCTCTAATGCTTAACACATTTTCTCTAAGTTACACCTGTCTTCTCTCTGCCACACCTACCAGGAGTTGAGCTCAGGTTTAAATTACTGAAAACTTTGACTGGGCTTTATTACTTGTGGTGGACCTCAATCTGCTCCAACTGATAAATCACTTTCTCACATATGCTGTAAATTAGGTAAGGCTAACTTTTGCGTAGTGTACTTGTAGATTTTTGCCTTGACTGTTTGTGCTAGCTGTAAAACTCTGTGTACTTTATCCCTACTAAATAGAGGTAAAGTGCCTATGCTCTTCATTTCAACATAATGCAATTGGTATGTTCTGAATTGGTATATTTCACTTAAACATTAGTTTATAGTATATGGCACAAAATGCACCCAGAGCCTGCACATTAAATGACACTAGTGGACTGCAGCACTTATTGTGTCATCCACTACAGTGACAGTGTAAAACATGGATTCAAGGCTACCATTGTAGCGACAGGCCTGACTGTGGCAGTTTAAACAGTAAGGTTTGACCTGTCAAAATAAGCCTCTTTGGCAGGTCAAAATATTATTTAAATATTAATGTCATTCCTATGTTGGCCTTATGGTCCATAAGGTGTGGTGCATGATATTTAAAAGTAGAATATATAGAAATGTAAAGTTTCTTTCCAAGACAGGAAGTAAACCCCTTTGTGACAAGATGGGCAGCAAGAAACCTCTAAGTTATGCCCTGATCAATGCTCATTCACTCCCTAAACATAAAGTAGAAATCAGGGAGATGATAGGCACTCATAACATTGACTGCCTATTTATCACGGAAACTTGGGCAAATCCAGACTTAAACCCTGACTTTATTGAGGCCTCTCCCTTAGGCTATGCCTTCCATAGATTAGACAAGACATCTGGCAGGGGAGGCGGATTGGCAATTATCTGCAAGTCAGATTTCACATGCCTATGGACTAACTCCAACCCCGCCTCCTCTGGGATATGCAAAGCGATATCCTTCAAAATTTCTCAGCATAATTAGCTACTCTTGGAAGGCTTACTGATCTATCGTCCTCCCGGCCCACCATCTAAATTCCTTCAGACCTGGCCATGTCTTCTAAAGCCATCATTCTAGGGGACTTTAATATTCATTTTGATGAAATTCATAATCCATTTGTGATACAATTCACTAATCTCATGATGGCTATGAATTGGGAACTCAAGGTATCTTCTGCTACTCATGTAGCAGGACACCTAATTGACGTTTTCTTTCCCCATTCTAAGGACCAGCTAGCATTGCTGAATGGCCCGTTAAGCTGGACTGACAATTTTTTACTTACTTTTAACTTCATCACTGGCCAGCCCCTCCAGTCACCTAAATCCAGCAGTATTATGGTCAGGCACTGCAAACGGGTCAAAAAAGAACAGTTAGGGCCCGCTTTGGAAGATGGATGGAATAGGAAAAACAAGCCGTCCTTATCTCCTCTAGAGAGGTTTAATCATGGCATTGCATTTGCCATGGACTCACTGGCTCCCCCTAAGGTTTTTGTACCGCGCATCATTAAGAAGCCGAGTCAACCTTGGTTCACTAAAGACCTAAAATTTCTTCAAAGGAAGTATCGCCAACAAGAGCGACGCTGGAAACTGAATCCAACTCCAAGAGAGAAAGCTATACTGAACACCGTGCTTAAAAATGATAAAGAAGCTAGTTTTAAAGCCAAATCCAAATTTTTTACTCTTAAAATCAAAGAGGGCTCTAACGCCCCTAGAGAACTATTTAAAGTAATTAAAGCGATGTCTTCCCCCCTACACGATCAGATCTGGAGAACTCACAGGAATTCTGCAACAAAGTAGCTACGTACTTTGAAAACAAAATTTTACATATTCATGCCAATTTCAATTCCTGTGATGTAGAAATGGGCCATTCCATTACGGCTCATACAGGCTCCAGGGTCAGTCATTTCACTCTATCCACCTTTCAACTTTCTCCCCCGGATTGCATAAAGAAGCTGATCTTGGAAACAAAATCTGGTTCTCTGGACCCATGCCCCCTGCCATTCTTCACTTGGCCCCCGACTTAATTTCCTCAGCCCTAGTTCCTATTTTTCATGAGGTCCTCACCTCGGGGGCTTATCCTGCATCATGGAAGCAAGCCACAGTAATCCCTTTGAAAAACAAGCAAAACGGCAACAGCCAGGATCTCAATAATTTACGGCCTATTGTCTTGCTCCCTTTCGTGGCTAAGATATTTGAAAAACATATTAATTATGAACTAGTGGAATTTTTATCAGAATCTGAAGGTTTTGATGCCTCCCAACATGAATTTAGGAAAGCTCACAGTACTGAGTCAGCCCTTATTACTTCCTTAGATCTGTCCGCGGCCTTCAACACTATCTCTCTGCAAATTTTGCTAACCCGACTGCATCAAGAAGGCATTAGAGATAAAACTCTCAAGCTCCTAGAATCTTTTTTGACTAATAGATGGACCACAGTCAGCTGTGGAGATTTCAGTTCCCCGGCCTACCTACTACCTTGCGGTGTTTCCCAAGGCTCATCACTCAGCCCCACCCTGTTCAATTTATATGTCGCCCCGCTTGCCAATCTGGTCTGATCATTTGGCTTCATACCTTCTTCCTATGCTAATGACACCCAATTGATCATCCCAGTCAATAAAAACTGGGAGGAAGTGGCGGATCGTTTTAATAATTGCATGCAGGTAGTCAACAACTGGATGAAAACGAACTGGCTTAAACTAAACGGTGGCAAAACTGAGAGGAAAGCGGAACTGGCTTAAACTAAATGGTGACAAAACTGAGATACTTTGTTTTGGGCCTGGTAGTGAACAGTGGAACCCACGGTGGTGGCCGACTGATTGTGGCACTCTTCCAGTTCCCTCTAAAGCTATTAGAAATTTAGGGATTATGTTTGACAACCGCCTCTCTTTCAAATCTCATGTCAATCACACGGTGAAAACATGCTTCTTAAGAATGTTCAAGAAAGTCTTCCCCTATCTTCATAGGGAATGGAAAATTACTGTCACCTTAGCACTGGTAATGTCTAAAGTGGACTATGGCAATGCTTTGTTGCTCAATATAGACAAACTGTCTCAGAATAAGCTACCCATGATCCAGAATATGGCTGCTAGAGCTATTGTGAACCTTCCCTGCTCTGCCTCTGCCAGCGACAGTTTAAATCAACTCCACTGGCTGCCAGTGGCCCAGCGTATCTTTTTCAAAACGCTATGCTTAACGCATAAAGTGGTTCATGGAATTGGCTCTAATTATTTAGTTTCTAAACTCTGTTGGTACAGACCCAATCGGCCCCTTCGATCCTCAGGAGCCTATAGAATCCAGTTTCCTCACACCAACAAAGTAAAATGGGGAGACAAAGCCTTTACGGTAGCTGCAGCTAAGTGCTGAAATTCTCTCCCCCTGACAATTAGGAAGGAACACAAGCTCCTAACTTTCAGGAAGCTAGTTAAAACTTGGTTATATCCACGTTAATTCCCTGTCTTGATCTCCTTCTCCTGCGTTCTCTGCGCCTTCTCCTCTTTTGTTAGCGCTTCGATGCTTAGGCCGGAATCGCGCTTTACAAATACAAAATACAAATACAAAATGAAGTTAATATGTCCGTACAGTGACTAGCAGCCAAAAGCCATCTTTTTCTGTTGCAGGCCTAGCTGTTCTATGTAGAAAACCAGAGTGCAGATTAAAATCCTAATACTGCATTTGAGGAACTGAACTACAATTAGAAATAATTAAACAACTGTTTTTAATAGTTGGTGGTAATTCTATTCAATGGTGACATTTTATTTTTAGTATATATTAAGCAAAAGTAGCTAAAGTTACTTTTTCCCTGTTTGAAGTTCCACAAGAATTATTTGCATTTGCTTTCAAACTTTTCCTAGTCAAGGATTAACATTTGAATAGCTGCTAAAAAGGAGTCAAATGCTGACCTGAATGGGCAGACATGATTCATCTGAACCTCAAGGTATATTCAGGTTTGGGGCTATGGGCATTCTTCTGACATTATAGTGCCAAATCCTGCTTGCCTGTCACATCTTGCTTGACAAGTCTGCTGGGTTTACTTATACCAATTTCAGGGCGAACTCTTAAAAGGCAGAGAATAGGATGGTAAGACATTGTTTGTGTACCCACTGCCTGGAAAATACTACTTTTGTTCTAACATGCTTCTATCTCTAGGCTTATTGCAGGTACAGTGGCTGCCTCAAACTGGATTTCAGTGTTAGACGTGGGAGGACACTCAGACTACCATAGTGCACTGTCAATACACTCCCCAGCCCTCAGAGCCCAAGTTGACCTGAGAAGGACTGGATCTGAGAGATAGACTCCAAAGATCATAAGGCTGAAGTCCTGTTTCAAGCTCAGTAATACACAAGCTATCATAGACCATTCCTGCAACTGACCAGCTGAATGGTGGTACCTTGACCTGGAATGGACCCTGCTGTTGGCCTCGGTATGACAAGCCTGTGAATCTCTATGAGCCTCTCCTGATGTCCTGGGGGGCTTTAGAAGTGTATTGAGATTTAAAGAAATTAGTCACTAGATTAAATCTTTGACCAGGACTGACCTGGTTGGTGTATCCAACCCGCTTCCCTCAAGGCAGACAGCACAAATTTAAGGCCCTGATCTATGATGACAGTTGACCTTCATTGGTATGTTATGCTTTTGGCACTATTCCTGCTTAAAACTTTAAAAAGTAATATCTCCGGCCCCCTATTTGATCTTTGTAATTTGTTTATTAAGTTTAAGTCTGCTGTTTATTACTGTTTTAGAATTGCACACTTACTTTACACATTGCCCCAATTTAAGCCTGCTTCCTCTGCGCCATAGCTGCCAGGGGGTTGAGCTTAGGTTCACCCTGACAAGGGCTGTCATTATTCCTTAAGGTGGGTTAGTTACCTCTCCCAAACAACAACTCAGTTTCTCACATTGGTGTTCAATGAGGGTATCAATGACCTGTGTTTCACAGTACTACTCAGAGAATTACATTAAAATAAAATGTCCCTGTTATAATTTGACATTAAAATTGACTCTTTATTTTTAACCCCTTCGCTGCCAGGCCTTTTCCCTCCTCTGCCGAGCCTTTTTTTGGCTATTTGGGGCAGTTTGCGCTTAGGCCCTCATATCTTTTTCTCAACATAAGATATCCATGCCAAATTTGCGTCCTTTTTTTTCCAACATCCTAGGGATTTTAGGGGTACCCAGACTTTGTGGGTTCCCCTGAAGGAGACCAAGAAATTAGACAAAATACAGCGAACATTTCGGCTGCAGAAGAAAGCTTGTGTTTTTTCCCTGAAAATGGCATCAACAAAGGGTTTGTGGTGGTAAACCCACCATCTTCCCAGCTTTCAGGAACAGGAAGACTTGAATTAGAAAACCCAATTTCTCAACACAATTTTGACATTTTACTGGGACATACCCCATTTTTACTCATTTTTGTGCTTTAAGCCTCCTTCCAGTTAGTGTGAGAAACCAATGCTAAATCCCAGAAATCTAAACATTTCTAAAACGCAGACAACATTCTGAATTCAGCAAGGGGTCATTTGCGTAGATCCTACAAGTGTTTCCTACAGAAACTAACATCTGAAATAATATAATATTGTAATTGAGGTGAACAAAACAGCCATTTTTCTCCATGTTTTACTCTGTAACTTTTTCCTGCTATGTCAGATTTAAAGCAACATACCGTTACGTCTGCTGGACTCTTCTGGTTGCAGGGATATATAGGGCTTGTAGGTTTATCAAGAACCCTATGCACAAAGAGCCAATAAATGAGCTGTACCTTGTAATGGGTTTTCATTCTATACCGGGTATACAGCAATTAATTTGCTGAAATATAAAAAGTGAAAAATAGGTATCAAGAAAACCTTGGTATTTCCAAAATGGACACAAGATAAAGTGTTGAGAAGCAGTGGTTATTTGCAATTTTTCTTATTCCAGAGTGCCCATATGAGCATGTGAATTACAGGGCATTTCTCATATAGACGTCTTTTTTACACACTTTACATTTGGAAGGAAAAAATGTAGCGAAAGACAAGGGGCAATAACACTTGTGTTGCTATTCTGTGTTCCCCCAAGTCTCCCGATAAAAATGGTACCTTACTTGCGTGGGTAGGCCTAGCGCCCGCGACAGGAAATGTCCCAAAACACAACGTGGACACATCACATTTTCACAAAGAAAACAGAGCTGTTTTTTTTAAAGTGCCTAGCTGTGGATTTTGGCCTCTAGCTCAGCCAGCACCTACAGAAACCTAGCAAACCTGCGCAGTTTTGAAAACTAGACACCTAGGGAAATCCAGGATGGGGTGACTTGTGGGGATCTGACGAGGTTCTGTTACCCAGAGCCCTTTGCAAAACTCATAATTTGGCCCCAAAACACTTTTTCCTCTCATTTCGGTGACAGAAAGTTCTGGAATCAGAGAAGAGCAACAAATTTCCTTCCACCCAGCATTCCCCCAAGTCTCCTGATAAAAATTGTACCTCACTTGTGTGGGTAGGCCTAGCGCCCGCGACAGGAAGTGCCCCCAAAACACAACGTGGACACATCACATTTTCACAAAGAAAACAGAGCTGTTTTTTGCAAAGTGCCTAGCTGTGGATTTTGACCTCTAGCTCAGCTGGCACCTAGGGAAACCTAAAACACATGCGCAGTTTTGAAAACTAGACACCTAGGGGAATCCAAGATGGGGTGACTTGTGGGGCTCTGACCAGGTTCTGATACCCAGAATCCTTTGCAAACTTCAAAATTTGGCCAAAGAAAACACTTTTTCCTCTCATTTTGGTGACAGAAAGCTCTGGAATCAGGGAGGAGCAACAAATTTCCTTCCACCCAGCATTCCCCCAAGTCTCCTGATATAAATGGTACCTCACTTGTGTGGGTAGCCCTAGTGCCCGCGACAGGAAATGCTCCAAAACACAACGTGGACACATCACATTTTCACAAAGAAAACAGAGCTGTTTTTTGCAAAGTGCCTAGCTGTGGATTTTGACCGCTAGCTAAGCTGGCACCTAGGGAAACCTAGAACACATGCGCAGTTTTGAAAACTAGACACCTAGGGGAATCCAAGATGGGGTGACTTGTGAGGCTCTGACCAGGTTCTGTTACCCAGAATCCTTTGCAAACCTCAAAATTTGGCCAAAAAAACACTTTTTCCTCTCATTTCGGTGACAGAAAGTTCTGGAATCAGAGATGAGCCACAAATTTCCTTCCTCCTAGCGTTCCCCCAAGTCTCCCGATACAAAATGGTACCTCACTTGTGGGGAGCCTAGCGCCCGCAACAGAAATTGTCCCAAAACACAACGTGGACACAGCACATTTTCACACAGAAAACTAAAAACAATAGGCCGATCTGCCCCCAAGGGGGGAAGAAATGGGCTAAAATAAATTTGCCCCCCCCGGGGAGCGACCCTTGCCTAAGGGGTCACTCCCCTTGCGTGAAATTGGCACAAAAAAATAATCCCCGGTGCCTAGTGGTTTCTGCCGCCCTTGGGGCAGATTGGCCTAACAAAAATCGGCCGATCTGTCCCCAAGGGGGGCAGAAATGGGTTCAAATACAATTTGCACCCCAGGGGAGTGACCCTTGCCTAAGGGGTCGCTCCCCACGTCTAAAAAAAAAAAAAAAAAAAAAAATGAATCCCTGGCACCTAGAGGTTTCTGCCCCCCCCCCCCGGGGGCAGATCGGCCTAATAACAATAGGCTGATCTGCCCCCGGGGGAAAGAAAAGACCTAAAACAAATGTGTCCACCTCTGGGGAGTGACCCTTGCCTAAGGGGTCGCTCCCCTTCCATGAAGTCACCATCTAACAAAAACTCCCTGGTGTCTAGTGGTTTCTGCCCCATTTGGGGGCAGATTGGCCTCATAAAAATAGGCTAATCTGCCCCTAATGGCCTAAATATAATTTGTCCCCTAAGGGAGCGACCCTTGCCTAAGGGGTCGCTCCCCACCTCTGAAAAAACAAAAAATGAAAAAAAAATGATCCCTGGTGCCTAGAGGTTTCATTGGCTGATCTCCCCCCAGGGGGCAGAAAAGGCCTTGAAAAAAATTGCCCCCCTGGGGAGCAACCCTTGCCCAAGAAGTTGCTCTCCTTATGCCAATTTCTTTTTCATAATAAATCCCTGATGTCTAGTGGGCATTTCAGAAGCTGGATCGCTTCACGATCCGACTTCTGAAATGCTCTGAGAGACTTCAAAGGAAAGGAAATTCCTTTCCTTCCCTTTGAATCCTCTCAGGCCCCCATCACATGATCGGAAGAGAAATGCTCAGCATTTCTCTTCCGATCGCGCTGGAAGCTGAGCTTCCAGCGCAATGGGGAAGTGGCCTCTGATGAGGTCAGCGTGCAAATGCGCACTGACGTCATCAGACGTCACTGGGCGGGGGTTGGCAGGGTCGGGGGCAGGGGTGGATGGGGAAGGGCTTCCCATTCCATCCCTGCCTTGGGGGAGTGGGAGGGAACCCCATGGAGGGAGCGCTAGTGCTCCCTCCGAGCTCCATGCCAAGGACTTAATGGTTATGTCCTCGGCACAGGAGCACTCTGCCGGTGGACGTAACCATTACGTCCCCAGCACAGAAGTGGTTAAAGTGACTTCTGATTTTTAATTGATCATTGTTTTCATTTTTCCTAAATTACATTCCTACTCTCCAATTTTGCACCTTTTATTTGTGAAAGAATGGAAGGGGATATGAGCAGAATTGAGAGTCTAAGCATGACAGATCTAAGGAGGATGTGCAAGTACAGAGGGCTGTGCTAATGAAGGAGTCCAAGACTGCACTTGGGGCATGGAGGGAAATATGTATGCTTCAGTCTACCCCACAGGAGCAAGTGGTTGAGAGGAAGGTAGAGGAAATGGGGGAAGAAGAGGACAATGACATCTGAGGGTATCCATTGCCCGAGGATGACATCCCCCAGTGAGCAGAATCGCCTGCCTTGTCCAAAGCAGGGAGCAGTACCCTCCTACAGTTTGACCTTATCAGAGCTGGGGAGAGACAGGTTGAGAGGGCTCTGATGTTGCAGCTGGTCACTTTGGACTATGGCTGCATAGGAGAAGACGGTAGCAACCCTGGCATTGGAGGAGAAAAATATTCTGCTGGCCCATTAGAGGAGGCAGAGAAAGCTGGATCTGAAGGCCAAGATGTGATGCACTTCTTTTTGACTGATGAGATGTGAAATATATGCCAGTGCAAGTTACACTTATGTCAGTTACTTATAACTGACAAATTTCAGAGATTGTTTCCACTGAAAAAACAAAGCTTAAAGTGATGTTAAATGAAAATGTCAGTTCAAACCTTCAATTTTTAATGAAAAAAATTCTGAAATTCGCCAGTTATAGTTAACTGAAGTAACTATAAAATGTCAGTGTTTTTTACGTTTTATAAGGTAACATTTTAAGTCATATTTTTACCTAACCATAACATCACTTTAACCGTTGTGTTTTTCAGTGAACTTCTCAGTTTTTTAATGGAAATTAGGTTAGTATAAGCATACCTAACTAGAATGTCTCTTTAATTTCTGTTCTTGTCAGTGATTTTCTAGTTTTTTTTAACTTATAGTAATATTTTATTACAATGTCTAACTAAGTTTGTCCCTGGCTGTTCACTCCTGGTATGGGTTGGCCACGGGCTAGGCCCTGTACATAATCATCGCTGGGTAACCAACACCCTGTTGAACATGTCCTTTGGCCATATGCAGTGTGAGGTCCTGTGCCCAAAATATCGGACCATCTGCAACTTGGGGTTGACTACGGGGCCTGGTCTGTGACCTAAACCTGTATCCAGCCCCTCACAAGCACCCAGTACCCTTTTGCTGGCCAACCACCACGGCATTGCAGTGCCACCAGCCCACAGTGCTGCAGTACTTCAGTACTACCCCAAAATTACATGAGACCATGCTGAGCATTGCGGTAGTACTGCAGCACTGGGGTGCTACCCTAGAGGGTGTCTCTTTGGGACCCCCCAGATAAGGGCCAGTGGTCAGGGTACCCCCTACCCTAACCCCTTATTTCTTATTTATATTTATTTTCTAAGACATGGGTGCTCTTCATGGTGGTTAGCAATCAGATTGAGTGTTTTGAGCTTGCAGTACCACAGTACTCCACATTAGCACAGTGTTGCTATATACACGTATATGTTGAACATTTATTTCACAAAAACTATAATGATTTTTATAAAATGATTTAAACAGTGCTTTCTGGCAAAGGTCTCATTTTTTCCAAATTTGGCATAATTCCGTTCTGCCACTTTTGCTGTAATGCTGTTCATTTTTCCTGTGTGAATTTGCATGGGAAAATGTGTTGTGGGACCCAAAGTCCTCAGGTCTGCTTGACGACCACCCCACACTTTCTATTTTTTTGTGGAAAGTTTTTTTTATGCTTGTTAAACAGGGCCAAACTTATCAGCATACCAAACATGTCCCATGGAAACCCCGACCTAAATATAACTACATAGCGACGACCTCTCTTTATGGAGCGAGAGAGACAGATATTTATGTATTTGTACTCATGTAGATGAGGTCTACCCACAGCCAAATTGGAAATTTGTTGATTTTTCCTTCTGACACAAAGCTACTTTTGTGGGTTGCTATTAACATGTAAACCTGCCCCTTAAGGATACAATTGTTATAGTTGTAAAGAAGTAAAACTAGAAAGAGCTTTCTGTACTGTATGCAGTCAACGCATTTTAATTCTTAGAGGCCTTTCTAATGGCCCGAATCAAGGGGCTTGTGCTAAGATTCCAATATGGGTCACGCGCTCAGGTAAAAAAAACATAGCGATCGCTAAGACAAGCCATTTTATAAAACGCAATTGAAAGACGTTTCAATGACGATCCCAAGTGTTCAAAATAATAGGTGGGATGATTCTACAGATATAAAAAAAAAATACCTTAATGAAACGTGTACGGTCTCTCCAGATAACAGTAATGTTCCACTATACCTTTTAGGAACGACTCCATCAAATAAATACAGGGAAACTGCATGCCCCAAGAATACTGCTGCAACTAAAATATGCAGTCACATTTTTAATACAATATAATTTACTTATCAGCTTATTTCACAGATGTTCCCACACGTTTAGCATTGATTATGGGATCTACAGTTTACAGCCAGTCCTCCTTTGAAGCAATAGGTTTACAATCAAGTAAGTTATAACTCGACAGTATTTCCAAATCGGTTGCAACAGTTTATTTTGAAAGACAGTTCATGTAGGTTAGAGCTATGTAAATCACGTACAGATGAAAATACCTTGTAGGGTTCCCCGAAAAGATTAAAACCGGAAGCAAAGAGATCTTCGTCTTGTTGGACTTCCTGGTTCCTTCTTTCCCATTCTTTCCTTTTTAGCGCACTCCGGTCTGGTTCAAAGTGGCTGAAGTAGAAACAATTAAAATATATTTAAAAACGTAAACACATTATTTCAGTATTTTGTATACATTACAGCACAAAATACAACACTGGAAATATATGTTGCTGATATCAACACGTGGTTAAAGGTTAAGACACTGGCACGCTGGCGCAGAGTGTTTATGTAATACATTCAGCTGTGTGGTGCTTTGTGTTACAGCCCTTTATGTAATAATTGTGATGGCGTTCCTGCTGTGTGGCAACGAATTCAAGACAGAGAGGGATGCAATTCCCTAATTTTTATTTGTCTGTGTGCATGTAAGGAAGGCAAGGGGCACTTATGTCTTTTTAAGGTACGTGTACGTAATGATCGAAACTGGAGCTCGTCTAGAAAGTGTGCCCCAGTCTCCAAGCGGCATTCCACCACAAAGAGCGACATGTGTCCCAACCAGGAAGCAGAGTCCCATGTACAAACCGTGAGGCTAGTAACAACTGCTGCTTCTTTTTAGCTGGAATGTGTGTTGTGGACAAATGGTGCAGTGGCTATGCCTGTTCTGCACTTAGTATTATCTATACATGGAAACCCATAATACATGATGATAACAGTTGGGCAATAAGGAGAGTGTTGGGACAGGAATGTTCCCTGCATGGTATTTAGGTGTATACTCCTGCCCTGAGTGGCCAACTACATGTGTATCTGTAATCCTGATTTTTATTTTGGTCCTAGCGTCACACTAATCTATGTATGTGCACAGAGATCGAGGCCTGCCCATGTCCATGTCATGTTCTAGACTTGTTCTGTTACCTGGAGGGGCACACCAAGCATGTCCTCACAGCAAATAGAGGACTACTCTGTGCCCAGAACCATGTGCTGGCTACGTGTGTGTATGTCTAGCACGTGTGCAGAGTGTGTGTAGCACATGGGTAGTAGTAGGGCTCTGTGTGTCAGTGAGTCTGAATATTAAGGCCAGTGGAATCTATTCTGTGTTATCCTGGCTTGGCATAGTACAAACAGAAGGATGAGGAGAGATTCCACAGACAGTGCAAGTGTGTTGAATGTACCTAGAGGGTAGCGCTCCAGATACTGAAGTGAGGAGGATGGAGATAGGGCTACATTTAAATATTCCATGAGGACTTGTGTTATCAAGGTGCTGCAGATTAGTCCTTCTTGTGCCCTGCCATTTGCTTGTTGCATGCCAGTGAATTGAGATTGTTAGACCACACCACTGTCCCTGAGCAGGCCTTGGACTGTTGTGCTTCGCTACCCTGGCAGTCAAGTGCTGCAATGCACTGAATAACCCCATTCCTTATAACAGAGAAGTAAGAAATTATACACCTTGCCTGGTAGCTGCCTCTCCTGCCCCTTCCTCTTCCACACCTTCTGCCCCTGACCTGTACAGCCCTGTACTATTATAAACCACCGGCTCCTATTTACCGCCTGATCAGGGTAGGTGTTAAATGGGAATGGAATTGTTCCCAGAATGGGGACTGCACTTGTGGATTTGAAGCCAGTAATTTGAGCCTATGTATCATTAGTCATTTTTGGGGGAAAAAACTCTGAATACCAGTCAGAATTGTTCATTCCAGTCTCCTGTCACCCCATTCACTTAATTGTGCCTCACTCGTAATGGGCCACAGAAAGAACTAAGGGCCAGATGTAGCAAAGTGTTTGCGCCTCGCAAACAGCAAAAAATGCCGTTTGCGAGGCGCAAAAGCCTCTTTGCTATGCAGAAATGCATTTTGCGAGTCAGATCCAACTCGCAAAATCCATTTCCGACTCGCAAATAGGAAGGGGTGTTCCCTTCCTATTTGCGACTCGCAATGCTATTCAATTTCAAATAAAATCGCAGTTACCATCCACTTGAAGTGGATGGTAACCCATTCGCAAACGGGAAGGGGTCCCCATGGGACCCCTTCCCCTTTGTGAATGGAAATAAAAATAATTTTTCAGAGCAGGTAGTGGTCCTATGGACCACTGCCTGCTCTGAAAAATACCGAAACAAAAGGTTTCGGTTTTTTTTCTAAGTGCAGCTCGTTTTCCTTTAAGGAAAACGGGCTGCAGATAGAAAAAAAAAACTGCTTTATTAAAAAGCAGTCACGGACATAGTGGTCTGCTGACTCCAGCAGGCCACCATCCCCGTGAGTGCCCATACTCGCAATGGGGTCGCAAACTGCAACCCACCTCATTAATATTAATGAGGTGGGTCTTTGCGACCCCATTGCGAGTTGCAGAAGGTGTCTGAGACACCTTTCTGCATACCAAATTGCGACTTGCAATTTGCAAGTTGCACGGACTCGCAAATTGCAAGTCGCAATTTGGTTTCTTCCTACATCTGGCCTTAACTGTAGAGATCTATAAGGTGCTGAATGACATCCTCTCAACTATTGTGCCACATGATTTTGCACTTTTCTTGGGTGGTCAGCAATGTTGAGTGTAGTTCCTCATGTTTGGAGGGCTATCTCACCTGCACCCACGTCATTTTCAAGCCTTTTGGTCTACCCCATCTCGCTGGATGTTCGATGTTAAGGAAAGGAATCATAACCTTTTTTGGCCAAGGCACTACACAGTTTAGTATCCTCTACTTAAAATTAAACATCGAGCTAATATTTCATATCGTGTTCTTAATATTGTAAAGAACCTTAACACCAGTGAGATTACAATTATATGTGGTTTGTTGAAAAATATAAAAAATATCAAAAATAACAGCATGTTGTGGTGAAGTTCGGCAAATGCGACGTCAGATGACAAACAACAGTTTTTTCTGTTAACTAATCACAATGCTTAAACACATGATATGTAGCTGTAAAAAGAAACCAAAGCATGCAGGTTGAGAACCTATAATAGCTTAGAAATGTTACCAGAGAAGAAAACAATATCGCCAATAAATAAACGTAAAATAAGTTACAAGGTAAAAACCAATTCCGACAAGGAGAGCAAGTTTAATCAGTCATTATCATTTAATAGAAATTCCACAGACATATGGGGAAACCAGAGTCGAAAGTAATTTAAGTTCTTAGGAATCTAATGTTTTTAAATGTATACATAATTTTTGATTTATATGGATGAAACACCATATCAATCCAATTAGGTAAGGGGATGAAAAAATGTACTGGGTTAGAGATTATCAATAAAACACAGATTTAATTAAACCCACTGCACCCCAGAATGTTCACTCCTAAAAAAGAAATAAGTGGATGTTAATAACGTTGAGGCAAAGTGTAATTTTCATTGAAGTTACTATTTTACCCTTAGCTCTTGCGATGCCATTAATTTTTATCCCAAGGTAAAACACATGCATTGATATGACTATCTAGAAAATAAATCACATGGCTATGATATAATTTCATACTTTATTGATTATGCATTGCGACTAAAGTTTTCATCTCGTAAACAACAACATTTAAGTTGAATGATTCATTCAATGTTGTGTTTTTAAAATATATGCGGGTTCACAGAAGTGTCTATGACAATCAGGTATACATCGTACATGTGAACAGAGAAAGGAATCTATAAAAGTGTTCTGAAATGAGAACCAAGTGACCAATTCAAAGTTACATGAAACAAATGATCCATAAGCATTTACAAGAAGAGCTAATAGAAACACGAATACAAATTAAAGCAGTTTTCTAATATTATGATCAAATTCTCGGTGTGTTACTTATTAGAAGCATGTATACAAGCATGTGAAAATAATATGTCCATCACTTTGTCATATTTACATCAGTGAATGACTTACATGGCCATATAACCAAGATTGTTTAGAAAACCAGAATTAAATGCACTTTTTGTTTCCTGTGACAGTCTCCGTATAATTCTGACATTTTGGAGGTTTACAAAAATCCTGAGGGTACCAAGGAAACCAAAGCAGAAGCACTCCTCTTCTTAACTTATACCTGCAAATGATGTGCATGGTTAACAATCTTGTGGAAGTAAATGGAGCTGACATGCACATCAACATATCAGACTCTTTTTTCATTAGGTCTGGGTTATAGACAGTGCCAGCTTTCATTGAGGTCTTAAGGACAGCCTTTTCAGACACTGGCTTTTATGAGTTTTCATGGTTTACCACTGTGTGGATGAGTTGCCCATCCAGGCAATAATACTTGGTATATAGTTACATTGCCCAATATGAGATCCCTTTGGGTTTTAGTATTATGGTGTACATTATTTTTTTTGGTAGACTGAAGATTATAACAAGACACGCACCTTTGAAGTGAGAACCAGTGTGTGCCCCTTGATATATTTACTTTGTCATAACAACCTTTTAATTGCTGATGTATGGCTTCTTTATTTCAAAAAGTGTTTGCTATCTGGATAAAGTAGCCTGCTATAAACGCAAGAGTACTACTCTCTAATCACCAGTGTGTCTTCATTTGCTTTTCTTTGCTGTTAAAATTAGATATATGGATTTTTTTATTCCCAAATTAAAGACATGGTACTCAAAGACTTTGTAAAAGAAGCAACAAAGTACTGGCCTTTGTTAAAAGATTCTTAAGTGCAACCTTTTTCTGTGTATACCTTGTAGGTTCACTGCTTATAAGAAAACTTCATTTTCTGAATTATTTTAGTAACACTCTTTGAGATTAAAGCTTACCTCTTCTAATGTGTTCTATTCAGCAAAGGGGCCCTACTCCCAGTTTCCATATTGTTGTAGCCAAAGACTTTACTTCAAGATGGGATTTTCTTTCTTGGACCACTGATACAATGTAAACAAGTCACCCAAATATTATCAAATACTTCCCCTAATAAAAACCCAGAACATTTGGTTTGTCAATCCTAGTACATTTTCCACACCACCATCTTCTGTCCCAAAGGAGTCTCCATTGATAATAAACAACCATTAAATAACAACCTTGAAATATCTGAAATATATTTATGTTTAGGGAACCACCAGGAAATGGTGTGTAAATTGGGTTATAACAAATGTTGGTGTGCATATATATATATATATATATATATATATATATATATATATATATATATATATATATATATATATACTGTATGTATATATATATATATATTTATATAGTATACTATATATATATATATGTATATAGGAAAAAAAAGAAGATCACGTTGCAGTCCCACAAAACACCTTTTCAGCATGCAATGTCAATGGGAATTTTTCATTTTTTGAACAGGATTACAGCCTGAACTGTTAAACAAAACGGATTTACAACAAATTTTGCAGAAACTAGATATTCGTCTAGAGAGATCTCTTTTTGTTATTTGGTGCAAATCTGTTCAGTAGTTTTAGAGTTATTAAAAAAAAAAAAAATAGAGATATCTAGGGACACTGATCCTTTGTGGATCAGATTGAAAAGCCAGGCTCTGAATGCAGGCCACAACTTGAAAGGAAAGTTGTGGCTGCAATTTTGCTTCTTGTCTGGGCCCCCGGGGAGAAAACAAATAAAACACATATAAGTATTCAGTATGAGGGCACTCTGACCCCACAGGATATTTGGAGTGGTCTCTGAGGGAAACCCCTCATGGGCACAAATTGCCCAATATTTTTTTTATTTGGCTAATCTGCAAATCTGTGGATCCACCTTGATGCACAGCATAACCCCTCGTGTAAATACAAATGGATCCGCTGATTTGAAGCCCAATCAAACAAAAAAAACCTCACATATCATACCCCGACTAATTCATCCTATTAACTACCTTCGGAGTCATCACTTTGTTCGTATTTGCAAGAATCATGCGTCAATTTGTAAATAATTTGAATGTGATATTTATACAAATGAGCGAACATCCCAGTGATTTCACGGCCATCTGCTGCATGTATGGACAAGTCACTCCATTATGCAGTTGAATTAAATATCTCTTCTGAACAAAGCTCCTCTTTGAGCTAAATCTCGATTTTAAATAATATACTGTTAGGGATTGCTTCCTGCCGTCAATGTACAACGCATCAGCATTCAGGACACAGTCAATAGTGAACATCTCCTCACTGCAGGGCTGCCTTCTTACGTGATATAAACACACAATGGTAAACAAAATAGGTCTGGATCTAATGGGCTAAGGCATGCTAGTCTTTGCATGCATTTACACATTGAAGCCAGGTCTGTTGTCTTTGTGAGTTGTTTCTTCACCTTGACCTGGACCACTTCAAATGGCTTTCATTGTATAACATATGCAATGTCCTTTTAGCAATGTCAAGCTAGGGTTAATGGGCATCTCTTTCAATGTATGTTTCAATATAAGTAGTGAACATTTGCTGAAGTTATAACGTATTTACATTTCTTCTGTTTATCACGAAAGCAAATAAAGTGCAAAGAAGAAGGACACTCCTTTACACCAAATGTGCTCATCTATCGTCAAAATGAGGCAATAAATTGCAAAAAAATAGTGGGATTTGTAGCAGATGATGTAGTAATGCTGTTGGCTTTCAAGTATTACTTTAAGACAGAACTGCATAATGTACCCTTAAATAAGGTGTTTCTAAGATCAATCATCCTAAGAAGTGGTTAATTACTATATTTATTCAGCTTACCCACTCCTTCTTCAGAAAAGTATTTCACTTCATAAAATGCATACGCTTGTAAGCATAGGGGACAGTAAACTACTGGGTGGGATGGGGACGGAAAACAGGTTTAAGAAATTAGTGCCAATATATCTCAAATAGCTGGTGGCCTTAGTACTAAAACGTGGAATCCCGTAAAACATGATTAAACACAAAATCACAGGGTTTTGAAGTTAAATTGTCAAAAGAAAGAAAAGCTGTGCTTGCGAAATAGTGATAGTTCACAAATATGTCTTTTCTCACTTAAGAGGCTCTGCTGGAGTAAGCAGTAAAATCCACCCTGTAGCACCAATGTGACACTGAATGAAACCTCAGAGTGCACACGTACTCTAGTGCTGAGAAGGAACTGCTGGTGGAAGCTGATACTACTTAACATCACCAAACTACAATAAAAACACATATATGAAGCGTTAAAAACTGGGTTTCTATCTCACTGAAAAGACACTTGTAGAGTTTCTGATGGAAGCCTTCAGTAAAGGATTTCCTGACACGTTAGTTACAGACAATGGAGTTCAACTGTGTTCTAAGGAAATTAGAACTTTCCTGGAAAAGTAAGGCAATGGACACATCAATACTGCTCTTTATGACCCAAAATGCAACAGTCAAGTGGAGAGCTTCAACCGTCACTTGAAGGAAATCACTGGTGTCATGGTGCAGGCAATCTTGAATGAAAACTATAAGAGACAGCTATGGGCTTACAGGATCTGTTTGAATTCAGTCACTGGTAGAAGCCATTCTTCCTTCTCAGATGCAAAACACCAGCATCACAAGTCTTCCCTGGCAGCTAGAGAAAGTTATCACCAGTTTTAACTCAAAAAAGACTTTGAAAAAACAGTGTCTAACAGACAATTCAAATCCAAAATGAAATATGAAAAAAGAAACAAAGCCACAACTCTTGACATTAAGGAAGGAGACTGGGGAAGAAGCCAAGCTCCTGGCATGATAACCAAGGCTAATTAGAACATTCAATGTTGAGAACTCCATTGAAGACAATGAAGTGGATCCAGGCTTTTGATGGATGGCGTAAGCCTGGAGCTCCATCATTCCTATGTTTATCTTCATATTTCTCATTTTTTAATTTAGAGCATTCTACCTTTAGTGGGTGGAATGTTCTAGGAGCCTTAAAGCCCTTCTGCTTCAGGCTATACAGGTTGCTAAAGGCCTTCTCCCTCAGTACAGGCCCTTGCCTGCAGCTCGGGTCAATACTCTGGTTCAGGGCCATAAGCAACTGATGTAACCCTTGACATTGGGCTCTTAGTCTATACAAGAAAATTGGAATGTTAAAAGCTCCATTTAAGACAATGGAGTGGCTCTGGGCTTATAATGGCTGGAATAGGCCTTCTGCTCCAACATTCCGATGTTTGTCTTCCTGGTTCTCCGTTTTTTATTTAGAACATTCTGCCCTCAGTGAGGGAAATGTTCCTCTAGCCTTAGAGCCCTTCTCCCTCAGACAAAAGAGGCCCTCTCCCTCGTTTTAGACCCTCACCTGAGGCTCAGGCCTTTAACCCATGTCCAGGGGCTTTAACAAGTGGTACAGCCCTGGGTAGCAGGCTATAAGAAAATATTCTAAATTCTCATGTTTTATGAAGGTGGTGAAAGAAAATAAGGGCAGTGTGGTGAATGACGAGTATTGGAAAGTAGGAAGAGTGTCTAAATGGCAAAGGAAGGCACCTTCTGAACTTGGGAACTTCATCACCAGTTCTGAAGACGTCTTTTTCATGACTAATAAGATCTTTGGAAAATGTACTGAATGGGGTATTACGTTGTCTTCCCAAATTAAAGATCTAGCTTACCCTAATGTTGATCTTTAAGGCACAGTCAAAACCTCCACCCATGAGGAAGTCAATTACAGCAGGTGAATAGTACATTCTGCTGTGGATAACAGTGCAAAGGATTTAATTGCTTTCAGAGTTAAAGTAAATGCCAGGCTCAAAAACCCTTTTTGGAAAATCATATAAGACTGATATGTCATCTCTTTTATTCTTTAACCTGTTACACGCTTTCTTTTGTTCAAAGGAAAATGAAGTGTTCTGTTTTACAACATGCAGTTTTATTGGATATATCCCCCTTGCACTCTTTCTATTGTAATTGTCCATTTCTCCCTGTGTTATCTCTTCTGGTTGATGCACTTCTAAAAGAACATTGGTGACTAAATATTCTAATCTGAGAGTTGAACTGGAATTCAGTGCCTTCGGGTGCTGATTTACTTTGTCTCTTTTAAGAACCTCTTTACACCTTCATTGGCATCTATTCTACTAATTTCAGAGTGGCACATTTACTACAGCCTTTCATCTCCAGTTTCTTCTTGTAAGACTCTATTCCCCTAACAGTACCAATTCACTTTCCAATGAAACAAACAATTCTATTAAGTGCTGGATGATAAAATTGGAGTGAGAGCCACAATTTCTGTGAAAGCATGTCATTCATTTCAGATATTCAGCACCTCTGCAGCTGGAATCACTATCAATTTTTAAGCTGTGACTTAATGTGCTGACACAATGATCATATGTATATTTGCCAATTATATTCTTTCACGCAGTTTATTGCATCACAGACCCACAAGGTCATACAAATGGCAAAGCAGTGCTATACAAATCTTTACTAATATAACAAAAGGACTTTTAAAGTGGCAGAGTATAAATACCAGCCACACGTGGTGACAAAGCCATGGTGGCTTGAAGTGTCCCCAATAAAAGTTTGTGAGCATAGTGTGAAATAGGAAAATTTTAAAACGTTATCTTTCCATAAATTTGATAAAAATCCCTATGCTTCGAAGCTGCGCTCTTGGAGTACACAAAAACATTTATGGTGTGCCAAACAAGTGTTCAACAATGAATTTCACAATCTTATCTTTGTATGTATGATGCAAGACGCAAAATGTGATCTGCATTTCCAAGTTCAACCCCAGCTAGGCCAACTCATCCTTTCGTCATTCTGAGGTCAGTCAATGCAGTACCATTACACTGAGTAATAAGAAAACTTGTTATTTATTTATAGTGCTCAGACACAGAAAAGTGTGGAGTGACTATGTAAAACAAAACTATTATTATTGTATTATGTATGATCTACCTCCTACTGGAATGGGACCACTATAGATCTATGTGGAAGTTTTGCAATGCCTCATTATGAATTATTCCTCTTGCATAGTTCATAATGTAGACTGATGTGTAGGCATTCTAAAATGTGTGACAGAAGCTCATTTGTCCAAGATCACAATATTTGTAAAAATGGCAAAGTCAGGATTTTAACCTATGCTGTCTGCTTATAAAGCTTGTAGAGTTGGAGCTAGATGTTATGAATTTCAAGTTACTTTCCAAAGTAATAGTCACTGTTAACCCACTACATATCATGCCTGTTGCACATATTGTGAACATTTTGGAAACTCACTAAGTGAGAGTGACAAGGTGGGAATCTTGTTTTTTAATACAATTACAGAATAGAAAAGTTTCAAAATGTGTTCAACAATATCTGCGTATGTAAGTGCTAAATATTTGGTAAGACTTTTTGGTGAAACACAGAAACCTAAAAGTTCACATTTTGTTCAAGAGTACTTAATTTTTTACGCTTCACTTGATGTATATAAACTCCAATCTGCAAATTGTTCTTCAGACTTCTTCTGTTGCTTGTTCTGTAGTTATTTAAGAAGAAAAACAAGTATTTTTATTCAGAGGAAAGGGCCTGGTTGAAGAAACGCAGAAAAATAGCTCCTATAAATCATTTTGTCCCAGCGCTCCTATATGGCCTTGCACTCTTCTGAGAAGAATTGGGTTCTAGAGAGACATCATCATGGATTTGCTTTGATTTCTAGGTGGAACAAATAAAGTAAGTGATACCTAGATGGCAGTACTCTCAGTTGTCTGTCCCTCATGTCTCGCCTCATACAAAACGTTTGTGTGAGACAAAGCCGCTCATTTCCTCAGGGTCCTGCGCCCATGCATCTGTGAGACTGAATATTCCTCTTTGGCAATAAAAAGACTTGATATTACAAGCAAAATACAACACCTCTTCATAAAATGTAGTAAGATAACTATAATGAGTACCAATGACAAACTGCGGGGCCAGTACACAAATAAATGTGAAAGTTGGCACAGTCTTGTTAGGCTCTGTAAATGAGCACCGGTATCACAAGAGGTGTAACTGGTGAAACAACCCCAATCATGGAAAACATTCGCTTCTTATCGGTCTGCATTATTCTAGCTCTTAATTCAACTGTAATGTTTGACTGTGAAAAGCAGTGAGGCCTTTGGTGTTCTTCTTAGATGTTGTTGAGGTGACATGAGCAAGAAATGGAGGGACTCAATCTGCTCATCATGAGCCCACAATGCAAGTAAGAAATAAATCAAAACTACATACATTTTAGAATGAACAGTAGCTATCTCGTTTCATTACCAATGCAATCTTTTCATCTTAGATTGCTGCATTAATACAGTCTCATAGCAGCCCTATTAGAGGATGGGGTATCCTTTAATCCAGTGACATCACTGCATGACTGTACTATGATGTGAAATATATTTTTTTTATCTGGCTTATTGTGTGAGAAGGTCTTTCTGAGATAACTAGCCACTGAAGACAGATGTAACTACAAAAATGTAAACATCCACCAAATGCCATAGAATGGTCTAAAATGTGGCACACACGCCCTAGCCAGCCAGTGCCATTAGAGGGTTCACCCACGCAAGCTAACCGCTTCAGGTGGAAGCCCTCTTTATATGTTCTATATTGTGTGTTGTGGTGACATGAGATCTAGCTCCAGCAAATGCAGTTTAGTCAGACCTAAAAGAGTGCACCTCATCACTTCTTACATAATTGACAGAAGTTTTTGTCCTTTTGTCAAAATCCCTATACTAAACCAAATCTTCAAACAAAAATGCACAAAATAATCCCAGTGTCACTGGGAGAATAACAACCTTGTGGGCACCTGACAGTCACTGATCTATGCAGACACAGGAACTAGGATCTGTACCAGACCAGTAGCTCACCATGTTTCAGACATAAGATTAAAAGTAGAATAGCTGTGCTGTTTAGCTTAGTCAAAGCACTTAGGACAGTTCGCACCCCAATTTCACCCAGATTCACAAGCCAGCAAAGGTGCCACGGTCACAGAGACACAAGGGAGGAAGGAAGCATATTGCAAGCAACAGTGCAGTGCTGCATGCCAAAGAATACAGGTGTAAGGTAGGAATAAGTACACAAAGGTGTTTTGGGCATCACTGAGGAAGTTCCTCAGAAGCAGAAAAGAAAAAAACATGTGCATGGTTCAGGGGGTTCGCATTGTAATGGTATTGAAATGGTGAATATTCTTCACTGCAGTGTCTTAGAAGTTCCCACTGCCCATATCCCAGTGCATGTGACTCTGTTAGTTTCTGGTCAATGTCTTAGTATCCATGTCAGTGTCTGTTTCCAAGGGCTTGTGACTCAGTGTGCGTGTCCTACAATCATGGCACTATTTCCAGGTTCTTATTCCAGAGTCCTTGGTTCACAGTATTTTCCTGTTTCACACCATTCATGTCCTCATGTGTTTGAACTTCTCTGAGTGTCAATGAATATGCTGATAAATGGTCGATGAAGCACTAATTTTCACTTCAGATTTACTCCCTCACTGTTGCCAAAGTTAGTCAGCCGACAGGTATATATATATATATATATAAATATATATATATATATATATACATATATATCCAAAAAACAAACAAAGTGCAGGAGCCCCGATTCCATGTAAGCCACACGTTTATTTCTCAATAATACTGGCAGCAGAGATCACTTTCCTGACGCGTTTCGGCATTGTTGCCTTGTTCACAGGTGATTGCAAGTTACCATAGGTGCTTAAATATCATTCAGTCACGTGCCAATTAGCGTATAATACTTCAATGTCCATAATGCATCCTTATAGTCTTTAAAACAATGGTGTAGTCTTCAGTATTGCTTAATAGCGTTATTTCACCACAGTTTCTAATAGCATATTTAAAGGTGCCAAATATTCCTGTTCATAAAGTGGCCACGTGCACTCCATTATATATGATTTTAGCAACTCGTATTTCTTTATACTCACTGCCATGAATAGTCTCTTTAACAACTGCACTTTGTTTGTTTTTTGGATCAATTTCACGGGATTCTCCGTTCCCGTGTTGTGGAGCCGCCCTGCAGAGTTGGAGGCCCTCTTTAACGGAGTTTGCTGTATGGAATATATATATATATATATATATATATATATATATATATGTTGATTTAACATAGCTGCCTATTTGGTAAACCAGGCTGTGAATAGTGGATTTTAGTGGATTTTATACAGATTTTGTGATGTGTTTTATTTCTAAATTAAGGCAGCGCGTTGAGATAGACTGTTAAAATCTTCAGCTGCAGTCTTCACTAGAAACAGCATTACAGACGTAATGCACACACGAGACTGCTACTACAGGGCAGTAAGTAATTCCTTCGGGTTCTGCTGATGTTTACAAACTGCCGATGCTAGCCTTGTGCAGCATTTGTCATCAGCAAAGCCCCGTGGGAATTGGTGTCTTTCCCCCAACACGTGCACAGAATTAATTTTACACTGTCCCCGTAAACCCTAAAACAGTGCTATCCGATAGGAAAACGATCATTTCCAGCATCAACGATGTATTATGAATATTTGTGTCACTCAACCTTTTTACCAACAACATTACTTTCCCTCGGAGACAATTATAGAGATTGTGAATGTATGCTGAATTATCAAGTATTTAAAAGCAGCTTGAAGTCAAGTTTTGGTTAACTTCTATTAAGCTTTGTAATGTTGAAATAGACATAGGTGCAAATATTATTTTTTTTAAAACAGGAAGATTAGGCAATAGTGGGCCCCCTGAAAAATATTTTTGAGAAGCTAGGAGTTCGTTTTGTTCAAAGCATAATTGCTTTCTATAGGATTTGGGCTTCCAACTGGCTCTTAAATAAAGGGAAATATGGATTTAGCTAATAATCTGTACTCTAATTTTATTAACGCTAATTAGTCTACTTAAGCTTGCCTTGCAATGATAGGAAATTAACCACCACATGTGTCTCTCAAATAAGGTTAATTTGCATCATGAGCATTAGTAATTTTGCACCGCTTCTAAATTGTAATTGCTTTCAGAATCTGAACAAAAACTAAAACATCTCATTTCTATGTATAAAAGAGGGGGTAACTTGTTTTTTTTTCAATTATTTGGAATCAGAGTTAATCAACATTCTCCTTAAGGCACTGGGTTCCCGATGTATGTAGTCTTTTTTCAGTCACAAAATGTATAATTTGCTGAATCGGGCCATTTGCAGACGCAAAAAGGCTTTTCTGTATGAACAAACCACAAATTACGATTCAGTAACATGTTTCCAAATCACAATTTAGATATGCGACTATAGTCTGAATTGGTAATGGGTCCCTTCCAAATACTGTACCGCATTGGTATGTATCCCTTTGAGGAAAACAGGATGCATGTAAACAAAAAATATTTTATTTAAAGCAGCCTCAGAGGTGGTTGTATGCTGATTTGAGCGGGCCGAAATCCCTGTGATGGTGCAATTACTAGTAGGCCGCAATTTGTGACCAATCTCATTAATATTCAGTAGGTAAGTCAAATAGTGACCCACTAGAAATCAGCAATTTTTAAACCGACCTATTGGTTGGTTCACAAACACTGGGCAAATATTGCAATCAGTATGTTGAGCCCAGTGCTAGGTACATCTGGCCCTTAGTGATACAGAGACATTCAGCGCATTGTTAGCAGTATGAAAATACTGTCAATCACTCTAACGGTGTAAGTGATGAGTAGTACATATTTTCAATCCTTCATTCTATTCAACATGGGGTGAATTCTCAAAAGTATTAGTACACGAAGTGGCTGCGCAAGAGTAATCTTTTTACATATTCTTACATGCCTAAGCAACTTGGCCACAAAATGTCCAATTCCCTTTTAGTAAAAGTGCAGAGGGCTCCATTCTTTCTATCTCTGATCACTGTATGAATATTCCCTGAATGTTTCTCTGTTATTCCCGATTTAGATATTCTGGGGGCAATTCACAAAGGCATAAAAGAGTATATAACAGGAGTACTACTTTCTTTAGTACTCAAAAATGCCTTCGTAAATAGGCCTCTGTGTAGAAACAAGGCAGTCACGTAATAAAAATGTCACACACAATTACAAATGTTCATATAAGAATGAGCAAGATATGTTAATAGTAAGTTAATTTCCCACCAGGATGTGATATACACATTACATACCATTAAGCTGAGTGATAATAACTTTATATGGCTTAAAAATAGCAGACGTGTGCTATGAAGCCCTTAATAAAACAAGTTGATGTTTTCGCAGAAATGGAAGTATTTACAGAGGCTTATATTGATAAAAAGTAGCAAAACAGAATGATGTAGTGATCAAAAAGTTTGTAAAGAAGCATGCATCCTACGGTAAGGCATATCCCTTCTGATAGGGCCGAAGCGAAATATTCACCAGAGTATGCTAGAGTGCATGACGGCCAGCATGAGATAAACTGTTACGCTGTATTGTCTGTGACAGGCTATAACTGTTTTATTTCACATCGGTTACCCTGGTGTAACTACAGCTGTGATATAATGATAAGGAAACAAATTGTTCTAGTCTCCTTTAAAGTTCAGATGCTATGAATAAACTAATAGAAATGAGAGTGGAATTTCAATAACATGTTTTTAGTTTTGCTTTTAAAATAAATGTATAAGAGTTTTTAAATGACACCCCATTGAACTGAAACGGATAGTTGTTCAATATATAATTGGCTGACAATGAGGAATGTCTAGCTCGGAAAGGACATGTCACAGAGAACCAGTTTCTTGACACGCATAACAGATTTTTTTCCCTAATTCAACGAGGGTCATTTTATCAGAAGGATGAGAGGCTGAGTGGACAGCCAGGATCCAACTCTGTGACAACGTGGGCCAACAAAAGCCCTAGCAGTGAATGCATTAGTCTAATAATTCATCAGACAAGGGGAAACATCGCTTACAATGCGGTAAATGCAACGAGATGCATTTACCACAATGCCTTTACAACGCATATGCATGTACCACGCATGGCTTTACCACGCATGGCTTTACCGCGGATATGCCTTTACCACGCATGCCTTTACAACAAATTTGGTTGAAAAGGCATGAATGGTAAAGGTGTATGATAAAGGTTTTAAAGGTAAGTATTAAGTGGGTTGAGTAATATATATATATATATATATATATAGTTTAAGGTGGGTAACGTTATTGGTGGTAAATGCTTTTTTAAGTTATAGTGTGAGCATGGGATTTGGGGTGGTGAGGTCATTTTTAGGTTCTAGGGTGGGTATGGCTTTTTGGGTGGTAAGGGCATTTTTAGGTTTTAGTGTGGGTATGTGTTTTAGGGTGGTAAGGGCATTTTTAGGTTTTAGGGTGGGTATGGGCTTTTGGGTGGTAAGGGCATTTTTAAGTTTTAGGGTGAGTATGGGATTTAGGGTGGTAAGGGCATTTTTAGGTTTTAGTGTGGGCATGGGTTTTGGGATGGTAAGGGTATTTTTATGTTTTAGGGTGGGTATGGGTTTCGGGGTGTAAGGGCATTTTTAGGTTTTAGTGTGAGCATAGGCTTTGGGGTGGTAAGGGCATTTTTAGGTTTTAGTGTGGTTATGGGTTTTGGGGTGGTAAGGGCATTTTTAGGTTTTAGGGTGGGTATGGGTTTTTGGGTGGTAAGCACCTTTTTAGGTTTTAGGGTGGGTATGGGTTTTGGGGTGGTAAGGGCATTTTTAGGTTTTAGGATGGGTATGGGTTTTGGGGTGGTAAGGGCATTTTTAGGTTTTAGGGTGGTTATGGGTTTTGGGGTGGTAAGGGCATTTTTAGGTTTTAAGGTGGGTATGGGATTTGGGGTGGTAAGGGGTGTTTAGGTTTATACATTTACTACACATATATATATATATATATATATATATATATATATATATATATATATACATATATATGTATACATATATATATATGCACACAAACGCATATTAATATATATGTATATATATATATATATACACACACACACACACACACACACACATATTAATATATATAATGTATGTTACACTTACCTCTACTTTTTACCATGCACATGCCTTTACTACAAAATTTTCGTGGTAAAGACATGCGTGGTCAATATATTTTGTGGTAAGTGCATGCGTGGTAATGACCATGCATTGTACTTACCGCATTGTAAAGGCATGTGCTGTTCCATCATATAGCCTCAGACAAGTAGCATGGCATGTTATGTTATAATATATCTTGTCACGATAGCTCATTGGGCAAATAATGAAATGTAAAACATTACTTAGCAAAAAATGATGAGCTGCATCGCGTATGAAAATTGAAAAAATATCACAAAGTAACCGATTGTGATGGTATTAGCTAATAGAATAAAGTATGCCTTTTATCAAATGTTCTCCACACACTCAATATTTTGCAATCAATAATGAAACATATGGAAAATGCCATTTAAGTTTGTAAGCAAAATATTTTAGGAAATGCATATCATTAATCTAGATCTACAATAATTTACTACTAGCGTGTCACAAGTACATACAAATGCATATAATGTTCACCTTGTCTTTCACACTCATCTCTCAAACTTTCCAGCTTTAGCATCTAGCCTTCCCTACCCCCCTTACTGGTGAGAACTGTTCACCTTCTGCATCCTGGCTTATGGCTCTCCTTCCTACCTAGCACAGCTGCACAGACCTGCTTTACTCCTGTGTTCACATTCCTTGTGATTCAGCCTACTTCAAGTGTGGGTCTATATCGAGACCAAGACCTGCCATTCAGAAGAGAATCACAGTGTGAACACAGGTTGGGACCTTGGAGGGAGCAGGGCACCATGCCGACATCCCCTACCCCAATAAAATTCAAGGTTGCTGAGGCTGCTGAAAAATGCCCTAGGGTGTTTTCAAAAGCCTTAATAGACATCAGCTGCTCAAAACTTCTGAAAAAGGGCTGGAAATGCCTTTAGTGCACTGGATTCCGTCTTCCCGTCACAGGTAACCATGTGAAGGGAGCTGCTGTCCTGTATCACATGCTAGTACTGTCTGCGTTGGCAGGTCAGGGGAACCTTCTTAACTTTTTATGGACGAGCAAACCCTTACATGGCTTTCCGAAATAAGATATTTTTTTCTTCAATATTTTTTCTTGTAATGGTTTGCTTCCAGTATTTTTTCTGATGGACAGTTATAAACATATTTTGCATGCAACCAGCAAACATTGTTTTATTGTATTTATTTATTTTTTGCAGTTTTATATAGCGTAAGCTCTACCCGAATGTATTGGAGCGTTTTACATGAGCACCAGTTACATTGCACAAGGTCAAATTCATGTTTTTAAGGCAAGGGAGATTAAGCGGTCAGAAGCACAGGATGTTGAACCCACACCTACACTGGGGCCTGGTTCCCCTGCCCCTACATTGGCAGCTCTGGCCCTAAGGCCACGTCTTCTTCTATTGTCTTCAACAAGATCAATCATATTTAATTCTCCTTTTGCAAAACCGAGCGTCATCTAACATTAGCAACATCAACTGAATTATGTTGTAACTGTAGCAGGCATTTTTAAATGCATAATTAAAATTACAAATGTTTAACTAACAACATAAGAAGAAATTATTCTCAAGTTAACTGTTAATGGGGGGAAAAAACGAAAAGCCAAAAACCGGAAAACGCATACAACATAGCTGTTTTAAAAAAACATGCATCTCTGACAGGTTTTGTGACAAAGCACATGAGATTAAATTATCTACATGCAGGAATACCGGAGGGAGAGGCGAGCCATTTATAGAAAGTGTAATTTAAAAACCATGGTGTACAAAGCATCAGCTGCGCTTAACTAGATACACTTGCTGTAAAGTTCATAATTCCGCAGTTCAATAAATAGCGAATTTCCTGCTACAATTATACATTTTTTTATTCTCTGCACATTTCTGGGTATCTCGGTCCCCAGTTCAATCTAAATCCAAAGGATCTGAAAGTATGGAGAGGTATCTTTTTAGTGCGACATCTCTGTGCAATGGAGGTGGAATAACAAATAGCTGCTGTTTCAGGGAGGCATTTGGTGTTTCCGGTGTCAGACTCTGCTCAGTCTGAGCAGATATCAGTCTCACTCATCAAAACGGGAAAATAATAAAACATTTACGCCGTTATGCGCCACTGATGTCAGCTGTGGCAGCCTGGAGATCTCTGGGAGGGAGGGAGGGAATTGAAGTGCAAATCGGGGCTCCATCAATCTGTAATAGACGTGGCAGCAGTGGAAGTCTGCCTGTTAAAGACAGCCAGACGGAGGAGGGTTGCCGAGGGGGAGAAATGACTGGGGCGCGATCAGAGGAATTTATTAAAAAAGATCATATCTCGCAATTTTCAACTCATTCTCGTTATCCACAGATAGAACTCGGAAATAGTGTAACATTAACAAAGATCAAAGTACGTTTGCTTGGTTTTAGTCTAACGCTTGTCTTACTCAATCACTCCATTTAAACACTTCAGTCTAAGTGTAGGCATCAAATTAAAAGAACATTTGTTCCCTGAAAACTACCCATGTTAATGATAATGCAAATTTGTCGAATATGTGTTTTTACTTTGCATATGCTGTGTGATTTAATGAGTGTTTTTTTTTAATGCAATGAACATTAATGTATTTTTTTTCAAGGTTATAAGAACCTATCCTTGCCTTTTAATGGAGTGTTAAATTCAGCTTAGTTGCATAGGCGGAAAAAACATTATCATGCCTCAGGGCATCACGTACCGACATGCAAGTGCTCTCTCGTGATCTCTTATGCGCTCTCTCCCTAGCTCACACACAGACATATAGAAAAAGACTTAAAAATAATATGGTTTATTTGTGCTGATATCCCAACAAAGTACTTTAATATATGGTTTTTAAAAATAGCTTTACCTTTGAAAACAATTATTTCAAGTTATTCGTGCACCGAAATAATTCACAGATGAGTCGAAATACACTGTGATTAATTTGAACCCTTCTATCATAACAACACCAAAAGTACTAATAGTGCCAACTGACAGCGAATTGCAATCATTTCTGAATGTATATATGTATGTTAGGTAAGGTAATAATATCTTACTGTGCATTAAAAAAAATCTTAGAAATTCACAAAAAAAAAAACCTTAAAGGGACCTTATAGTTAGGTGAAAATGCTGGTTAAAACATACACTTTTAAACCAACAAAACTACTGAAATTCACCATTTATAGTAATCTCGGGTAACTATAGTTTGTGCCCTAAATTAACTATAACTCACACCCATGCACTATAACTCTGTTTAAAAGTAAATTGACATATTATTACAATTCCTTACTATAATTTCACTTTAACCTTTGTTTTTTTCAGTGAATGTCAATTTTTTTTTAGCATTAAGTTAGATGTCAATCACCATGTGTGGCGTGTGGTTGGGCGCAGCAAGGCAAGAGGTTAGGTGCAGGACTAAGCCTGCATCCAGGCCCTGCCCCATCCCCGCATGAGCATCCTAGCTCCCCCCTCCCACACAGCCCTGCAACACATGGCCTTCAGTAATGTGCAGAGTGTCCCTGGCTGGAAGGCCTGGCTTGTGGCCAAGCTGTGTACTCAACTCCTCACTGGCAAGCAACATCCCCACTGAAAAATGCCCTGCATGGTGTGGGTTTAAGGGCTGGCTACCCTCTACAGACATGCACAGCTGACTATGTGATGTTACAATATATAAGGAGTGTTTTTTAAAGTAAGGAAATCTTATTGACTTTGTCAAAGGATCAAACACCAAAATATAAAAATTGGGCCTATTGGCTTTATCAAGACGTGAGCATGGGAGGCAACATTGCATGAAACATGGAACGTGGCTAAACGGTGCAAATGTTTTTTTAATTGTCACCAGATTAAAAACACACAAAGCTACCTTTTAACATACCAACCACAAAATGTGTTAGGTTGAGCTTTCAAGTAGACAAGAACATTCTAATTGATACTGACACACATTCCGTATTTGTCTATTGAACCACTAGCTCGTTGTCTTCTAATGACAGCTTCCAATTAAGGGTTTAACATGTTAGATTCATTATAATAATATCTGCCCTACACCTGCTCATCAACACATCCTTTAGGAGTATGCTATCAACAGCACACTCAAAAGTCCAGTGAAGCAGATTTCTTTTGAAGCAAAGGCCCTTAGACATGGGGTCACTATTTTACTCATCTCTTAATTAAAAATGAGCACCGGACTAATTGGCTAAGTATTTTTAAATCATATGTGTCGATTGTACCACAAGTTAATGCTGTCTTGAAGTAAGTTGTTAATGATTCTTCCCTTTCCCCATTG
Organism: Pleurodeles waltl; assembly: GCF_031143425.1. Taxonomy (NCBI): domain Eukaryota; kingdom Metazoa; phylum Chordata; class Amphibia; order Caudata; family Salamandridae; genus Pleurodeles; species Pleurodeles waltl. The sequence goes on from NC_090438.1 coordinate 212,433,108, forward strand.
CCGCTCAGTGTTCTGAAGTAGCCCCACAACATTGAGTGCGCACAACAAATGATCATAAATATATATTCCTAAAAACATGAATGAATAAATAATGTATATGATCTTAAAACAGAACCTAACAGTGTGTATTAAAATTTACTGGGCAGTTTACACATTTTCTGACCTGCACATGATACTTGCAAAACAGGAAACTGCATTAATGCATAGTGGCAAACATGTGTCCTGCAGCGTAATAGTGGGATAACCATACTGCCACAGCTATACATGTTTTAAAATGCCGCAACTTGTTCTTTAACACACATTTATTGACAAACACAAGTACAAGGAAAATGGAAGGTTAATAGGATTATGTCTATTTCAATCATGCATTATATATTTAAGGAAGAACGAGCACTGGGATGTAAATAGACACTGCACATTAATCTGCAGAGCTAATACCTAGCAAAATGAGTTAGTATCTATCATGTATTGGCATCCGTGACATAGTTATTTTAATAGATTGCTTTCCCTTATTTCAGTTATTGCAACTCAGCTTCTGAAATCTTAAGACACGACCTATAATCAATAACTATATTCAGAATTCAAGGTTTTGTTCAGTGTACTTACAATACCGTGCACTTGAACATGGAACTATGCGTGAAAGGGACCTCTTACCAGGACCATAAAAATTATTTGCCGGCTCTAGCATTGTCTGCATGATTCTAAATTCGTCACTTTTGCCACATATTCAGTCTTCTTCTGTGTAATTTGTAGATTTAAAAAAAAAAATGTAAAAACTTATCAACACGTGTTCCCGCACAATGGTAAGCCTTACACAAGGTTGACTGGTCACCTATCTGTTGTTATATTTGGATCTTAACCTGGTACTAGTAAGGTGAAACATAAACCCAGATAGTTTTAATAAGGGTAAAAAAATGACGAAAAAATGAATTATTGCTGCATAATTTAGTCAATCCTGGTGTATATTTTGGACCTCCCCTGCTGCATAATTCCAGTGGCTCTGCCTTTACTAGAGCAATTGAACACTCATGAAAAAACTCACACACATGAATTCTTTCTGTTTCACACACACACATATCACTCGCCCCAAGGTGATCATATTTGAAAATGTTCTTATAAGCAATAAAACAAAGAAATTCATCTCTTAAGATGGTTGTTAGAAATGGGGTCTTTGGTTGGCAGTCAAGTTACTTCATGTCCAAGCAAGGACCCTCACTCTAGTCAGGGCAAAGGAGAAACACGCCTGGTTAACTCACGCTCACCCCTTGGTACCTTTGCATGAGCAGAAAGGTTTAACGCAGAAGCAATGTGTAAAGTATTTGTACCAGCACAAACAATAATACATTGAAAACACCACAAAATGACTCAACACCAAGTTAGAAAAATAGCCAATATTTATCTGAACAAAACAAGACCCAAACGACAAAAATCCAACATACACAAGTCAAGTTATAATTTTTTATAGATTAAACACAAAAATAGTGCTTAGAAACACAAATGCTTCTATTACGTGATAGCAAGATGTTGTGACAGAGTCGTTCCCACCAATCCAACACCAGTGACGCTGGTCACAGAGTCACACGGATCCCCAGGTATAGTACCTCGTGAAAATGAGGAAACAAGTCGGTTCACAGAGTCATGGATCACGGTGTTGCTGGATCCGAGGTGACGTGAGTTCTGGTGCTGCAGAGCGAAGGAGTGGAGGTGTCACAAAGAGGTGTTGGGTCCTTGCTGTTGAGCAGTGGTGGTGAGGTGGCGTTGGTGCAAAACGCTGGATCTGCGCACTTCTTGCGAAGTCGATGTCCGGCGGCATGATGTGGTGCGGCGACTTCCAAAGAGTCGTGGACTTCAGCAAGGCAGCAGCTGCGTCGAGCCTGCGACTACAGCTTTGGTTGCATGCAGCATCATGGGATTCAGCAGTGGTGTCGGTCCGAGTTGTCCGAAGTCTGTTTTCTTTGATCTTCTTGGTTTTCCACCAGCTTTTTCTTTCAAGGCCCAGGGACTGGATTAGGCACCACTTGACCAGGCAGGAGTCTCAGCAGAGAGTCCAGGTGCTGGCAGAGAAAGTATTTGGTGGCTCTGAGACTTCAGAATGGGGGGCAAGCTCAGTCCAAGCCCTTGGAGATTCTTCTCAAGAAGGAATATACCACACAGTCCAGTCTTTGTCCCCTTTCACAGGCAGAAGCAGCAACTACAGGATAGCCCAACAAAGCACAGTCACAGGAAGGGGCAGCACTTCTCCTCAGCTTTTGTCCTTGGCAGAGGTTCCTCTTGAATCCAGAAGTGATCTTGAAGAAAAGCTAAAGTCTGGGGTTTTTGGGTCCATACCCCTTTCTGCCTTTGAAGTAGGCAAACTTCACGGGAAGTCTCTGTTGTTCACAAGATCCTGCCTTGCCCAGGCCAGGCCCCAGACACACACCAGGGGGTTGGAGACTGCATTGTGTGAAGGTAGACACAGCCCATTCAGGTGTAAGTGACCACTCCTCCCTCCACTCTTGCTCAGGTGACTCATCAGGATATGCAGGCTACACCTTAGTTCCCTTTGTGTCACTGTCCAGAGGAGACTCACAAACAGCACAACTGTCAGTCTGCCCCAGACAGGGAATCCACAAACAGGCAGAGTCACAGAATGGTTAAAGCAAGAAAATGCCTACTTTTTAAAAGTGGCATTTTCAAACTAACAATCGAAAAACCAACTTCACTAAAAGATGTATTGTGAGTTCAGAGACACCAAACTCCATATTTCCTTCTGCTCTCAAAGGGAATCTGCAGTTTAATAATATTTAAAGGCAGCCCCCATGGTCACCTATGAGAGGGTTAGGCCTTGTAACAGTGAAAAACAAATTTGGCAGTATTTCACTGTTAGGACATGTAAAACATATGTTTCACCTTTAACATACACTGCGCCCTGCCCACGGGGCTACCTAGTGCATACCTTAGGGGTATAAAGAGGGAAGGTTTAGGCCTGGCAAGCGGGTACACTTGCCAATTCAAATTGGCAGGTTAAAACTGCACACACAAACACTGCAGTGGCAGGTCTGAGCCATGTTTACAGGGCTACTAATGAGGGTGGCACATCCAGTGCTACAGACCCACTAGTAGCATTTGATTTACAGGCCCTGGGCACCTCTAGTGCACTTTACTAGGGCCTTACTAGTAAATCAAATGTGTCAATCATGGAAAAGCTAATTACACATACATTTTACACAGGATCACTTAACTTTAGCACTGGTCAGCTGTGGTAAAGTGACCAGAGTACCAAAAACATCAGAAATAGAGCCCAGCACACAGTCAAAACATGGGAAGCAGAAGCAAACAAGACTGGGGAGACCATGCCAAGGATGCCCGTCTAACAATGGTCATTAACAATGAACCAAAAGTGTACTCCAAAATGACAAACTGCGATTTGTGCAAGTGGATTCATACATCCTGAAAACACGCAAGGAGATTATAAAGAGATGGCACGCCTTATAATGGTACAGAATACATTAGCGTGCTGAATATTGAAGACTGAGTTCCAAAGTAAACATAACGTGAAACTATTAGGGAAGCCAGCACATTGCAAGCAATAGCTGCACCTACTTTGGCCTTGCAATTATGTTATGATGTTACACATAGGGGAAGTTCCACAAAATATATTGGTAACGCATGAAAGATGCAGATTACTTCACAATTTGTGCGTACAAAGAAGCACTTGCTTGGCTAACATAACATAAATTAGTTATGTTCCTATTTGATTGCTCAGCAACAGACCTACATTGTTATTCCTGTTTACCCGATACATTTGTTCTAACCCTATATCTGTTTATTCTCTGTAAAAAATTGCCTAAAAATGTTTACATGACTACTGCGTTATCTAGTCTATATACTGAATCGTCCTATTCCCTGACTCTTTTTGCTTCTGATTCATGCCTAGGCAGAACGAGGAAAACAAGAAAAAAGCACAGCTTGAGTCAGCTTGCAAGAGGTCCACGGTGTGGATGTAGTCCGCCTGTCAGACACCAGCTTCCATCCAAGGCAGACCCACAGAGTAGAGTGCTCCCAGTTTGCAGAGCGCTTCCAGTCATGAAATGCAATTACAGTACAAATATTTTTATATGCACATTAAAGACAATCAGTTTTTAAAGTGATATAACGCACAATAAATATCTTACATATTGTATTTATTTTTCAGCATTAGCCAATGTATGCATAACAAGAGTGTTATTGAGTAAAGCTTGTGGTAGGTAATTGTTAGCTGCAGCTGGTCATTTTACGAGGCAATGGACATCCTCTCTTCAGTTCATAGAGAAGCATTGTGTGACTGAACACAGAAGCACAAAATTGGCTTTAGGCATGGTATGTATATCCCTGTTCAACTGAATGTATGCACTTTTTTAAGGACCGTACCATCGCAATAAACAACACGAAGATATCGAAATAGTAGTTTTGCCTTGTCAAGATGTCGAAAAGCAACAATGTATTTAATGCAATGCTCAATTCATGCAGTATTCACGTTGACAAATTAACACACAAATGTTTACATACACATCCTACTTATGTCGTTGCCTTGTCAGCCACAAAATAAGGCTTCAACATGCAGTCGTGGCTCACTGCGCTCACAAATGGAGTGGCGGGTGCGGTGCGTGGTTAGTAGGGTATGGTGGAAAATGGTAATATTTAATTACAACAAAAAAAAAAGTACCTGGTCTGCCGCTGTTCTTCTCCTCTTTTTCCTGTCACTGCAGGCGCAAGCTCCCAGCAGCCAATCCTGAAGCTGCTCAGAGCAGCGTCAGGATTGGCTGGAGCGCCCAGCCAGGGTGCTCCCAGGCAGACTGGGAGCCTGCGCCTCCACTCTCCAGCCCGGCAACACAGTGTCAGGCTGGAGAGAGCACACAGAGCATGTGTGTTTGGTTGGCCCGAGACAGCCGGCCAAACACACATGCGCTCTGAGGGGACTGCACTTACCTCAATGCTCGAACCCCCAATGTCCCACCCCTTTCACAATGAAAGGATAATCAACACAGTTTATTATCCTTTTGTTGTGAAAGGTTTTGCAGCTTCTGCTGCTGGCAGGGGGTAGGGGTGCAACTCTTCTCTGCCCTAACGGAGGAGCCACCGCTGTAAACATGATACATTTTCTGTAATTGAGAAACAAGATGTAACTGAAAATGTATTATTGGACACTTCCTGGCACTATTACTTTCCTGATAATTTCTAGATGTCCATAAATATAAGAGATAGGAGAATTAATTTAATCAAATGTGCTAGGTGCAAACTTGGGCCATCAGCTTATCTGCTACTAATGTACAAAGACTTGCGGGCATATTTACTAACATTTCACACAACACAGTACAGTGCATGGAGTTGTACTGCTTTGTGTGAAAAGGAGAGAGGGGGACTGTGCCATATTTTCAAAGATAAGGTGCAGTTCTGCTGTTATCTAGCACTGGTGCACTTATGTGTGTCTAGCCCGAGTGAAGGCATGCATACTTCATGTCACAAAGGTGCCTGTGTTGTGGACAGGGTAGTCTTCGTGCAGGAAGGCATACCTTCCAGCACAAAACTATCCTTTAATGTTATGTCCCTTTAAAATGTGTTCTGCAAAATGAAACATACATGCAAAGAGAAAAAAACAAGGAGAAATAAAGCTATTTCTCCACATTACACCGGCCTCATGTAAGCACACCATTTTGGAACATAACCCAGGTTTACAAGACTTTGAAAAATGGGTTTGCATCAAAATACATGAGTTGATGCACTGGAATGCCTATGTAATGCCTACCTGACACAAGTAATACAAGGCAGTGCTTCACTCTTCCAAAGCCACTCAGAGCCAGGGGAATCAGGATCTCTGTGGCTTTGTAAATCCCCAAATAGATTTTGCATTGGACCACCAAACAAAAGTGATGCAGTCCTGAGCAAAATTTCATTTGATGTGCTAGTTCCATACACGTTTTTATGGTCAATTCTCAGGATGCAAAATTGTTAGACTTCATTACAATTGTTGCTAAATTTCAGAAGAACTTTAGAAAAGTTAATTTTCTGTTTATCTATGGAAAGATGCAATATTTGTTCATTTAGTTTTTCCCAGGTTAAATTCACAAATCGTTGGAACAGGTTCTGTAAAAGACCTGACAAAGCAAACACCAAATTATTTGCTCCCATTTCTGTTTCCAAATTATTTGTTCCCATTTCTGTTTTGTGGGCTTAGTTCCAATGTGCATGTGCCCCTGGTTAGAAATGTATGTACCAGTCCACTCCCATTTTGCATATATAAAAAGAGTGATTTTCATGAGTCTCCATTTATCTCCCATCTCTCAGTGACCACACACCCAAATACAACCTTACTCACATATAATAAAATACACAAACGCACATAGTTTACTCACAATTCAGTTATTTTAGAACTTCATCAATCGACAGAATGAGTGCTTGTGGTGCTGAAGGTACCTGTATATTTTAAAAGCTTTTGTGAAAGGTATCCTAAGAAATGAATGAGCCTGACAACCCTTGTTTATAAAGAATGTTTATAAAGAACTGCTCACATGTTGTGATTATCCACACCACATTCTTTGATCAATTCAAGTAACACAAAAGGCACAGGCATGCTGTGGGGGAGCTGGGAATGCAGTGTCACCACTGAATAAGTATTAGGGAAACCCTGAAGAATTAGATGTGAAAGAATATTTGCACTTGTAGGTTGAGAACAGAATCCTGCTGACATAAGCAAGCCATTGGCCTGCCATCTGCATGGAGGCAAGTGATGTATTACATTCTAGAGTATGAGCCAAGATACCCCCTGTAAGGCTGAGGACACACATATTATTGTTAATGGAAATGTAAACGTATACTCCAACATTCAAGCATGATATGATTTTTGGTGTACAGAACGCTAAGAAAATATACAAAGGTCTAAAAATGGCCCCTGAATAATTTGCTTATTCCCTGCACTTGGTGGCAGAGTTAGCATGTTAGCCTGTAGAGCTTCACTACTTTATGAATTAAGGACGTGTATAAACTTGAACAGCCCATGTTTTCTGTTGACCCTTTTATACACAATTTGTGGATCACTTACTTTATACACAACACATGTTGCACACTTTCAGAACGAACGCAAGTGCACTACATTGAAATAAGGCATTTGTGTTTTATTTTTCTGAATAATATTCAACCATGATGAACTCTACAATAAACCTGTGAGAAAAGGGTGTTAGTTGACTGGGTTGTGAGACCTGGTCAATCAACAGCCACAATCTCTTGCAGTGTGAACCACAAAAAATCACTAAATTAACCTGTGTTTACTCCTGGAGAGCTTGGCATAAAAAGCCATCAGACTTAACTTAGAGGCAATGTGTAAAATATTTATACAGCAAACAAACAGTAATAAAGTAAAAACACAGCACAAGAAAAATCTCACACAAATCTGGAAAAAATAGGGCAGTCTCATAAATCATTTGACACCAAAACAACACAAATTCAAACTGAAGAACCAGAGTTATGAATTCTTTAAGTTTTTAATAAAAACTAGTGCTTAAAGGATCAAAGCACCAACTGAGGACATCTAATCTCGCAAGACCGGGTCAAAGTAAAAAAAATGTACGACAGTGATGAAGAACAGTTCATATACAAAAAGTGGGCTAGGCCCAGTCAACACTTACCTTGGATTTAGAAGAAATATTGAGAAAAGGTTTCTGAGAGGGTAAAGTTCAGTGGGGCAATGCAGTAGGCGGTGCACAAGGAGGGAGCATAGTCCTCAGGGATCCATGCATCAGAGCGGTGGAGAAGATTTTGATGTTCTGATTTAGCCTCTTTTTCGGAAGCCAAAAATCTCAGCGGGATGAGGCAGAAGGCTGTAGCTGACGAAAGTTTCAGGGGCTTGGACACCCCTTTGGTGAAGCACTGCTAACCAGGATTTGCTGCTGCACTGAAGAACGTAGCAGGAGGAGGCACAAAGTCAATCTGATTGGCAATGCATCTTGGCAGATAGGTGAGCAGATTGGTCTCGGTCTCCACCTAGTTCTTAGAGTGATTTTTGCACAAAAGTTGGCAGTTTTGTGTTTAGCCATATGGGCACCTTAACCACACCAACCAAGGGTGCAGGACTGGTGGGACACCACTTAGGGATTCAGGACTCACTCTAGCTGGGTCCAGGTGCAGGTTGTTTTTGTTTCCCTGTGGCTCTGAAAAGTTCACCAGCAAGGGTCAAAACTGATTTGCATGTAACTGGGTCCAAATGAGGTGACAAAGTGTGCACAATAACAATGCATATGGATGCGGCCTCAAGTAATTACCAGTTGCTGAGGTTAATTCAACTATTCCATCCATCATGTTTTGGTATATTGTCACACTAAATGGGACGGGTATGCCCAGACATGGGTCCTGTGCAGACTACATCACTGGAACCAAGCTGTACCCAGCTGATGAGCCCAAAACTAGGGCAAAACTGGTCCTGGTTTGCTGTGTTTTGGATCTGGAGAACATGGCTTGGCAGTTCGGGCTGGACTGTTCGAATTGGAGCAGGGTCAAGACTGATTTTCATATAGCTGGGTCCAAGCTGAGGTGACAATGTGCAAAATAATGATCAATTGGGACGCTGCCCTCAGTAATAACCAGTGGCTGAGATTAATTTAAGCATTCCATTCATCACTTTTTTGAATATTTGAACTTTCTAAAAGTGACATTATCAAAATTGTAAATAAAAATCCAACTTTACCATTAAAGAGGATGTTTCATTTAAATTTCATAGATACCAAACATGAATTGGCTATCTAGTCCCAGTCAAACAGTAGCTATGGGGTTTATGGTTGGCTAGGGTATGCACCTAAACCAGTCAGAACCCACCACTCTAGTCAGAGCAAGTCAGATACACAGACTAAATTAACCTGTGCTCACCCTGTGATAGCTTGACGCGGAGCAGGCAGGCTTAATTTCAAAGGCAATGTGTAAAGTATTTGTGCAACACACATGCAGTGATCACAGAGAGAACACCACAAAAAGACTTCACACAGGTTAATAAAAATAGATAGGGTTTATCTGATTGAAGTAAGACCAAAACGTCAAGTATTCAATTAGTGTTTCTCAAGAAATTCACTTTTTAGGTTAACCAAAAAGCAGTACTTGAAAGGGGGATCATCTTAGAGTCTTTAAGGTAACTAAGGAATGCGTTAGCTGTGAGGAACACAGTGAAAAGAAACTTCAAGACTACTGGAGTCTGGATAGAGTTATTAGGTCAACTGAAAGTGAACTAGGTTCAGCTGAGAAGAGTGCAGCAAAATCTTTTTAGACCTCTCGGATCTGGTGCTAAACTGAAGTATATGTGCTTCTCGGGGGACGTCACAGCCGCTGGACTGTGAGTCGTGCTGCTACATGGCTTGAAGTTGCAGAGGGGGAGGAACAAGTGGCCGGCTGTCTTGGGGAAACTGGTGGGCGCATGCTCAGAGCACCAAGGTTGTCAGGATGACCAGAAGGAGCACCCACTTTGACCATGCCGGAAAGCGCAGTTTTACCAACGCTCGTCCCCAGCGAGGAACATTCCTCCCCTGACGCTTGGGTAATGGGAGCGCTAATCCCATTGGCAAGTGGAGAACAACTGTGAGGAACTTGCTTCAGCTCTGGGCTTGGAAAGAGGTTTTATATGCCAAGTCAGGGTGGCAGTGAGGCTGCACACACAGGTTCTACAGCTGCAGGCCTGAGACATAATAAAGAGCTACTTAACTGGGTGGCACAATCAGTGCTGAAGGCCCACTAGTAGCATTTAATTTACACTCTGGGTATATGGTAGACAACTCTACAAGGGACTTACAGGTAAAGTAAATATGCTAATTGTTGATAAACCAATGTTACCATGTTTTAGGGGAGAAGCACATGCACCTTAGCACTGATAGCAGTGGTAAAGTGCTCAGAGTCCAAAGGCCAACAAAAAGATACAGCAACAGAACAGGAGGAAAAGGCAAACAGTCTGGGGTAAGAGCACCCTAAGGAGGCCGGGTCTAACAGCAGCACTCAATAAATGTATTAAGATGACCCAATTTTATTCCATGGTAGGGGTAGGCCTTACAGTAGTGACAAAAAAGTTTAGGGGGTTTTCACTAGCAAGGCATCTGAAACTTAAAAGTACATTACCAACATTATGATTGCAATGCCGTCTGCCCTAAGGGCTACCTAGGACCTACCTCGGGGGTGACTTATATGCAATAAAAGGGGAGTTTAAGGCTTGGCAAGGGGATTATATCATGAAGTCAAATTGACAGTTTAAAACTGCAATCAGGCTGCAATAGCAGTCCTGGGACACAAATTAAGGTGCTATTTTAGTGGGTGGCACAATAAGCACCGCAGGCCCACTAGTTGTGTTTAATTTACTGGCCCTGGGTATTTTATATACCACCCTACAAGGGACTTATGAGTAAATTAAATAAGTCAGTCAGGTGTAAGCAAAGCAAATCATGTTTAGGGGAGTGAGCACCAGCACTTTATCAGGGGTAGCAGGCCAACAAAAACAGATTCAGCAAAAAAGGTAGAAGGTAAAGGTTGGAGGGTGACCCTGCAGAGAGGGCCAGGTTTAACAAAACCTTTAATCTAAATATCTATGAATGTTTAGTGAAATTATTTCCTATTTTTAAAGTAGCTAATACATTTTCTTATTTTGTTAGTTTCTAGTGTCTGGGTAGGCCATCCCTTATAGCTGGAGCTGTTTTGAGGTTGTGCAAGATTTAACCCTTTGAAGTAAGCCTAAGCTATCAAACAGTGAACTAAAGATGTTCTAAAAACTATTTGGGTTAATTGAGTGTTTTGATGGAGCAGGAGTTTTCCTGATAGCCTGACAACACAATACCTGTTGTCTGCACTGACAGAAACCCTCCTTCCGGCAAATTTAAGACAGAGTACACACCACAGATTTTTCCTGTTTAGACTGCTATGCAGGTGTGGCAGAAACGGGCAGGAAAATTGAGAAATTATACATTTCAAGTGGGCTTCCCCATATGGTGAAAAAGACAAATAAGTTATACATCCCGATAGATGCAGGCTCAAGTCTAATTCTGCTGCAATTTCTAAGTGCTTCATGAATTGGCCTCTCAGGCACTGTTTCATTAGGCCACAAGAGTAATCAGGACCTAACAGATGAGACCCAGCAAGAGTCAAATCATTATTGGCTAACTTGTGCTCTCTATCAGAGAGGATGAGGGCTAGCAGCTAAGGTCTGAGTATTCCTATTGGAGTGGGAGCAAGACGATTTAGCTTCTGATTGGTCCTGGTCTGTAGAGGACAGACAGCCCTAGATAGATGGTCCAGAGTAATGACCAATGGATGAGAGTAAGTCAAGGATGACTTCCATTACAGAACCTTTTTCTACATCAGATGCATGACGCAATTCCTAAAAATGTACCCTGTATCATAAAACACTTCAAGTTAAAACTGTGAAATGATAAAGTCTGAAACCTTACAATTTTTTTAATTAAACGTCTTTGTTAATACAGGCTCTGATCATTTCTATGAGCCTTCATTTGCCAATAGGATCTGGATAGCACATTAAAACTTGCAACATTCAAAAAGGTAACAAAGAGGTAACCATAAGCAGGGTCTTTCCCTGGAGGTGCCACCATGCCACTTTGCAATACTGTGCACTAACGGCTAATTTTCAATGGTAGTTTCAACAAAGCCACAGTTAAGCGCAGCATACATAGCATACACATAAGAGGTAGAATCACCAGGCAAATTGGCCAGTTGGAGGACTTCACTTCACTAAAGTAACTAAACTGGAAGTACATGAATGGCTAGACCTTCATGATTGATAAATGTCTTGAAAGAAAAATGCTTTGAAACAGGAAGAATTCATCATGCTTGAGCCTTGGAATAGGAAAGACTGAAAAGAAAATTGATTGTTCATGTCACATATTTGCTCGGCTTCTGTACACTGTGTCATACAACAGGGATACAGTGCTGAATACATAGACATACCACAGCAGAACTTCAGGCCAGATTATTGAAAATTCTGTTTACAAATGCTGGTTGCAAAATGGCACTGAATTTTTCCTGATGGAATAGAATCTTGAGAACTGAACCACACACTATTAGGTTGTTTACAACATTTACATTCAGAGGGGGTCATAATTCGACCTACAGCCTTAATATTTATGAGGTGGTTCATAAATTGAGACTCATGTTTCAGTGGGTTACCACATCAAGTTGACAGTCAGTATTTCTTAATCTTTTGTGACCAGGTTAGCATTAGAACATTTTAATATGTTGCATTGTAAAGTGCAATTTTAAAGGAACACTGTAAATAACCCTTTCTAAATATCCATTTATTAGACCTGTCAGCCCTACGGTGGTCATCCCCAAACGTTTTGCCTGCTTTCCCACACATTTGCTAATCTGTTTTTTTTTTGCGTTAGGAGTCTGGGTACTTTGCCACAGCTAGCCAGCGCTAAAGTGCATGTACTCACTGCCCTAAAACATGGCAACATTGGTGTATCCACAATTGTCATATTTAATTTACTTGTAAGTCCCTAGCAAAGTGCACTATATGTGCCCGGGGCCTGTAAATAAAATGCTTCTAGTGGGCCTGCAACACTGATTGTGCCACCCACTTAAGTAGCTTTATAAAATGTCTCAGGCCTGCTACTGCAGGGCCTGTGTGTGCATTTGTCTGTCATGTTGACTTGGCATTCACAAACCCTTGCCAAACCTTAAAACTCTCCTTTTATTACATATAGGTCACACCTAGGTTAGGTCCTAGGTAGCCCACAGTGTTATGTCATTAAAAGGCAGGACATATAATTTTAAGTTTTGCATGTCCTGGTAGTGAAAAACTCCCAAATTCTTTTTTTCACTACTGTGCTGCCTACCGCTCTCATAGGTTAACATTTGGGATTACTTATTTCATTTAATAAAGTGTAATTCCTGACTTCAAAGGAGTAGGCCTGTTATGTTTAGTACCTATAGAATAGTAATGATAAATCCTCTTTACTGGTAAAGTCAAGTTTACTATTGCAATTTTAAAAATGCCACTTTTCGAAAGTTGGCTTTTTCCTGCTCTTACCCCAGTGTGCCTGCAGCCTGCTTCCAATACACACCTGGACTGGGGTGACAGGTGGCTTCCTGCTTTCCCTCTAGACAGCCTCACACAAAGGGAGAGTAGGTGTGACTGAATGGCCATCTACATGCTGATGGTCATCCTGGGCAGGTTGGGAGGGAGGAGCTGACACTTACACCTGAAGAGGCAGTGTCTTGCTCCCACACAATGGACTGCTTGACCCCCTGTAGTGAGTCTGAAGCCGGGGCAGGGAGGGAGGACCTCTGTGCACTTCAAAGACCCCTCTTTGTGTCAGGAATCCCCAAAATGGCTCCTGCATTATCTGTCAGCATCCCCAGGGATTAGGGTTAAATCATATCTCTGTTCTTGGTTAAACCTTCATGTTTCTAAGTAAACATAATGTGCTGTGTTACACAATTGGTTTTATCAATCCTTGTTTTGCCAATGCTTGTTTGCTAATGTGAGCAGGTGTAGACATGTGCTTCTAATTGGGTGTGGTGTAGACATGTGCTTCTAATTGGGTGTGGTGACTCATCCACATGTGGAAACTCAACTGCTTTCCTGAATGGTTATACTAGCAGAGTGAAGCATGCCTCCCTGCTTGGCTTTGCTTTGCTTCCTGATCTCAGCATCTGATTTGGCAGTCCAGCCCCTGCTGCCATCCTCATATTCAGGACTTTTGAGGCAATTCTTTTCTTTGTTCCTGTACCAGCTGACACCAGGCATTCCTCCAGCACTCCGGAAAAGACTTCCGCTAAGTGACTATTATTCTCCAGGGAGTTTGTTCTTTGAGCACCACACTATCCTAGAATAGCTGGTGTATTTCAGACCTCATATTTTGGCAGTGTGCTTGTTTTGAAGAGACAAATGCATTTCTGAACATTCTACATTATTATTGTAGTTACTTGCCTAAATGTGCTTCAGTAAATCTGCTTGAGCTCAAGTACTACAAAAAATGACAGTGCAATTTTAAAAGAGCATTTTCATGACTTTTCTTTCTCTAATAGCATAACTCTTGGATTTAAATTGTGTCATTCATGCCTGTGTTTCAGGTTTGAGGAATTTGCTTTTGAAGGTTTTTTTGCACACACAGTGAAACCAAACTGTGCCACCCTAACTGTTTAAACCCGGAGTGGACATTTGTATTTCTTGGATTGTTTTTGTTCCTTTTAGTTTATCCCTATACATGCAGGAAAATTATATGTGATATAATGAATGCCCTTGTTTGTCTTTCTTGTGCATGATAAGTGCAACCACAGTTCTAATTGTTGTGTACAACAGTGAATCTCTGTGAAGCCAGCCCTAGTGTTGCAGTACTTATTGTTATGGTACTCAGTTTGGGTTTTTGGTAATGCAGTGTTAGTAATTGTCCCAACAGTTATTATTATCCAAGAAAAGTGCTGGAGCATCCCGGTGCTCTTCCACCACTCCTGTGCCCATATCAGAAAGAGAGATTCAGTTTCAAGGAAGTTGAGTGCACTAACTCTACTATCACTCTGTCAACAATGATTTGCCCACCCAAAGATACAGGGTGCCTGGCTGGACCGGCAGGATGTGGCAGCGTTTTGTCTCCTTCTCTTCCACTTCCCCTTTCCTTTTGGGTCACCTGCCGAGGTTTCTGTGTTCACCAGGAAGTGCTGTGAGGTGTTCCAGGAGGTCGGGGGCATACCATCGCCCCTGAAGACATCCTGATTTTCAGGTGAGTGGCCCGTCTCGACACTTTGAAGACACCCCCATTTCAAAGGCACCACTGACTATAAGAACTGAACTTCTGACCCTACCAAATCAGTACACTTCTGGATACTCTGCCAGGAAGAAGGACTGTTGTGCTGCTGAAAGGACTGCTACACTTCTGGAATGGTGCTCTAGAAGAACTGCTTTCTGCTGTCCTGAACTGCCTGCTGTCTGTTGCCTTCTCTGCCTTGGTCAAAAGGACTGGACTTACACTACTTGAACCCAGAGTGACTCCAAGTACTTGCCTTTTTCCCTCCTCTTCTAACATCTCAGGACCTGGATTATGGTGTGAGTCCTACCCTAATCAAGTGGTGCAAATCCAGCCCTGGGCACTTGGAGGTGGATTTTCCTGTGATGAAGCAGCAAAACTGATGCATCACCTTTGACACCTCTCTACATGAGGACTTTGAATCTCTGGCTGCATGGTTCGATGCATCATCTTCATCACAAGGGGCTCCAGATGATGCATCTCTGACTGTGTGGATCAGAACCAATGCACTGCCTACACTTGAAGGGATCAATGTCAGTGCATTGTCTCCTTTGCTCCTCACATTGGGTCTTCGACGTCGATGGAACCTCCACAAAAAGGTACTTTTTCAGCAGGACAAAGTTGATCCTATTCAGATTTGACCTGGTCTAGCGTGACCCAGTTGGTGCTTTAAGCTTCTAAGCACTACAGTTTTATTTATTCTTTAAAAATTCATATTTTGATTTCTACTCATTGTTTTTTGTAGTTCCGGTCTTGTTATTTTTCATAAAAATATAATCTAATTTTCTAACATTGTGTGATGAAGTCCTTTTGTGGTGTTTTCACTGCGTTACTCTTTGAAATGTTCCACAAATACTTTACAGAGTGCCTCCTAAGTTAAGCCTGCCTGATCTGTGCCAAGCTACCAAAGGGTGAGCACAGGTTAATTTTTGGTGTCTAACTGACTTACCCTGACTAGGATTATGGTCCCTTCTTGGACAGGCTGTATACCTCTTCCAGCTAGAGACCCAATTTCTAACACCTCTTGTTATGGATTTCCAAACCCATTTTGTGATTCAGTAACTACTAATATCACCAAATGGTTTTAGTACACAACAAACGTCCTTTTTGAGGACCCTATGGGTTTGTGGATTGCAGTCTTTGTACATATGACTCTTCATCCACAGTTTTAGATATTGACGAGTCTTTTTACTTTCAGATATTGACGGACAGCTTTAGAGATTAGATGTTGAATACCGAAAGTCCTAACATACCTACTGTTTAACTGAGTGATGTGAATTTATCTCAGTCACTGGTTATATGGCACGCTGAAAATAATTTACAAGGAATTGGTGTGATACAGTAAAGATCCAGAAAGGCAACATTCTGTTCTAAGAAGTGCATTGTGTTTTTACAAAGATTTTTCAGAGTTGGAAATGGTGCAACCACACACCCTGCCAGAACACAAAAACACCCCTATCCACTTGCAATTCAAGGAGCAGCTGAAGATTCACATCTACAAAATAAAAATTATCTGATGGTTCTGTAGACAGTCCCCCTCCCATTCGGGTTTTGGCACTACCGTTGTCCACTGCTGTTTGTTTGTTGACAAGTTCTGGACTTCCCCACTTTGGCTAGGCTTGTGCTATACACATATCACATACACACATACGTACATACAGTGTGGCTGTCGTTTCAAACAAATATGACTTAAAAAGTTCAACTATTGCAGTAACCAACATAATTGCAGACTTAGCCAGAAATCGCACAATGCTTTTCCACAACCACAAGACTCCTTCGGTTATCAGTTGCGATTTAGAAAGTTTGTATAATTTAATTTCATTTATTTCTTTACCAATGATAACCTTTGAAACCGTTGCACTGTTAGTACTCTGGATGTCATCAGGTTGGGCAGGCAAGAGAACTCCCAAGAAATGTCCGACTAAGCCACAAGAAATTTATAAAGACCTTTGAACATTTGTAATAAAAACAGAAATTGAGTGACAGTATCTCAATACAATTATGTTACATTCTTCCCATTAACACATTTGAAGTAACATAACTGTATTGTAGGTTAAAGACATTCATCCCCATCATACAATTTAAATGTCAGAAAAATTTATTTGTTCACAGAAAAACAAATATCTTCATATTTCCATGAGTCTCCTCTTATGTAACAAGTTTCCACTATTCAATACAGCACTATAATAGTGGATAGCTGTGTCTTCATTTTCCCCTACATTTTATCGTATAGAAACTTTTGGGCTGCTAGATCTTGTCTAGAATGGGCCAACACATGTTCAATAAGGTATAAAAGTGCTTCCTCGTATAATATTATAACCTTCTACTTTATGGGGACAATGAATCCAGAGGGAATAGACAACATCTGCTCTATATCAGTGATGCACTATACATAAGTTTTTGAATCATGATCTACTCAACATATGCATTCGATTTTAGTATGCTTCTGCACAACAGTGCACAACAGTGCACAATACTCAATCTCACATAATACTATTTTTCCTTGCTGCAATGTGCGAGTTAACAGTAGGCTTCCAGTAATTGTAGCAAAGTTGGAAAAGTAGAATGCACCATCAAAGGCAGCTGCAACCGCTGGTGGCACTACGGCTCAAGAGAACCCATAGAACTCCTTCACTGGTTGGGCACAGGGAGTCTCTGTTGCAGAAAGCTGATCAAAGTTTCTGCTCATGGGATCCTCCTGCTAGCTTTTGAAGTTGACTAATGACCACTTTAACTGCACTCCAGTGTCATGGCTACAGATGGTCCATATTTCCCTCCTTGATGTTATTCCTAGGTGGAGGAACACATAATTCTCCTTGATCTCAACCTTAGGGGGAGGACCAGGTGGTGTCAGAACACTGCCTCATCCTTTAATGACATGTTAGAACCTTGACCTCCTGGAGCATTGGACAGAGATTGGATAAAAAATATACATTTGGTAGTTAGACCGGAAATGAGACAATGAGCACAAATATCTCCAGCCTTCTCCACTGGTGCTGGACCATCTGCATATAAGGTTGTATATGTACCCAGAAAATATGACTGCACATTTCCTTTCTAGGATGTTAAAACAAAGAAAATAAATAAGGATGAAGTGTGGAATGGAAGTCAATTGCATAAGTGCAAAATTGTGGTTTACTGCCAATTATGAAATTGTATTTGGGATGCAACAGGATAAGAATGAAGTGTTATAAAACGTAATTTACAATGTGAATACATGGAGGACAAAGAAGTCAATGAAAACGTTTGGAGAACTGAGATGATGATTGACTGTGAGAAACTGTATGATTATTAGAACTGGTAGAGACAAGACATATTATGAAATATCATATGTTTGTGTCATGAAGGTCACTTATTCATTTTAAGTAGACAGGTAGCAAAGCTTTATTTTGTTGGCAAGGGATTGATTGAAAAATTGAGTAGTGTGTGAGGGAATGCTGAGGTTGTTTCTTAGTGGATAAGTCTTTGACAACATTGAGACCATCAATTTGTAAAGTTTCTGCTCTTAGGTATCTTTGGGAATCTATGGCAATCGACCTCATGGGTCCAGTTTGCAATTATCAAAAAATACATAATTGCTTTCTTTGACATTTTTTCACTTCATTGTTGAAGTAGTGGACATATCTGACATGGACTGAATGGTACATTTTTTGGACTGTGTTCTTATTTGTAACGGGAAACCCACAACTCTGCTGAGTGACAAAGGGCTGTGGTATTTGGCCAATAAGGCTAAATGTTATTTTGAATGAGTGGGGGGTTCAACATTAAGCTGATACCCTTTACAACCCAAGTGGCAATGATATAATTCAACATTAATTATCTCCTTAAATGTGCTATATAATTATCAACTAAGAGTAACTACGATTAGGAATCATGTTTGGGCTTATAGAGTGACCAGTGATGAAGAAACCGGTCTGTTTGCACTTATAATCATGAGGGGAAGGAACCCTACAGCCAAGGACAGTCCTGGATGGGTATTTAAAGCTGATGATCTGGTCTGTGCAAGATGTTCATTTCATAATTAATCAGACCCACAGTAAGACTAAGTTACAATACATTTGAAGAAATATCACAAAACTAGTGGATATTGAGGTTGGACATTGGATTTGAGTTAAAAAAAATCCTAATCAACCATGCTTATTCCTCTAAAAACCTACATTGAAGGATAGATAATTCCTCATCCGATGATTCAAACCTGGATAGTAACATCTTAACTCTCACTAATATAGAGTTGGTTAATCACCCTCCAGAACTTTGAACTGTCATTCATCTCACTTTCTGCTAGAATTGCAGTTTATGCATCTTCCTTAATGATTTTTTCCCAGAATTCTGAATTATTTGGTACTTCCACCTGCATCAAGTGATTTCTCATTTGTTCCTACTTTTCCTTCCAAGTGCCCACCTTAATTCACTATGGACTCTTTTAGTTACTAACATACTACATCCTTTTATTAAGACTCCTACCCATAGACGATGTGGTTAGGTTCAGTTTGATACAACTGGAGATTTTCACAAAGGCATTCTTATTTTTCTTGTCATTAGATGACTCATGAATAAAACCTCAAAGTGCCTTTAGTTCTCAGTTATTAATTTTGATGAAAGCCTCTCAGAATGGATGCTACTGCATCTGAAGGTAGGAACATTGAGCCTAACCATTTTATTTTGTATCAGGTATTCCGGGGTAGTTATTATGTCCCTGTATTTTCTAATTAGGATATCAATACTAAGGGGGTTGTGTATGCTTTCATTACTATTATGAGTTCAGGCTGCACATGTGACCTCATTTTATTGGTAATCAAGATAAAATCAATATTACTTCCTCCTCCCTCCCCTAACCATAGGCATAGCACCCAGTTCTCAAATTGCAATTGCTAAATTGCCAAATTGACTTGGTGTGCTATACTATGAATTGACTTGGGTTGCATGCTATTTTCATACACATAAAGTGCATATGCCTAATGAAGCACCTAATATATTCTTGTGGGTGCCATGCCAGTCGAAAATATTTTAAAGTGCAGCATTTCAAGGAAGGTATTCACCAATTAACGTGTGGACCTCTTGTTAAGGTAACAGAAAGAGGACAATCTGGTTTACATTTTACCACCTGCTCTAAATATGTTGCAATATTTGTGGTGATGTAAGGCAGTCGTACCCTGTAAGGAGGGTTTACACCAGTCCTGGTGACCTGAGAGTTAGATGTGGCTACTACTTCTCCATCCTCAGAGATCCTCTTCACACAGGAGGTGCGACCAGTGCTGATCCCTCAGGGTGGTGATGATGTGATAATACATGTATAGCACTTTCACAAGTGGAGCCACGGATGCAAGTTGTCGCTAGCCATGTGGCAGAGTACAAGAGTCTGGGTGGTATTTCTGAAATGTAGATCAGGTGCTGGTATTGCCTACTTGAGTTCTCTCTGAAGGTGAGGTAGCGGTGTTTTTGTGTTTCTGGAGAAATGGAGCATAAAACTATTTAGTTTCATGATGGAGAGTCAATTTTAAAAATGTATGGTACTGCCAGATATGAAGACGAAATTGACCTCTGTCAGGTTTAGCTTCAAGTAAGCATTGATTGCATCTAGGCAGTCACAATGGATATCCTTGATTGTGGATATTCTTCAGACTTAATTGTGTATACTTGTAAACTTTGAGCTTGTGGTTTGCAAGGAGGACTCCACAAAGCTCTTTGTACAAATTGAAGACCACAGGAAACAGAAGCTTAAGGTATTCTAAATGTTACTGAGCTCGGGACCTGCCCCTCATGATGACACTGAGGCCCTCATTATGAGTGTGGTGGTCTTAAGACTGCCACACTCGCAGTGGTGGTCGGATCACCGACAAAGTGGCAGTTCGACCTCCACATAGCGACCATGGCAAAGGTGCCATGGTTGGACTGCCGGCACAGTCACTTTTAGGCCGGCAGACAACCTGGCGGCACAGACGGTCTTAATCCACCAGGTCAGCGCTGCCCTGGGGATTTCGACTCCCGTGGCTGCCAGCTTTTGCATGGTGGTCCCACCGCCATGCAAAGGTCAACGGAGACTAGGTGCCGGGGGCCCCATGGGGGCCGCTGCACTGCCCATGCACTGAATTACAGGCAGTGAAAAACACAACAGGTGCTGTTGCACCTGACACACCGCAACATTGCTTCCGGCTCGATTATGAGCGGGCGTCAATGCTGTGGTGAGTTTCCCGCTGGGCTAAAAAACAGTTTCTGCCTGCTGGCCCAGCAGGAAACTCATAATAGGGCCTGCATGCAGAAACCGGAGTGTGGTGTTGGTTTTCCAGCCCAAAGATATTAGTGGGTGGCATCTGCCGCCCACCAAACTCATAATGCTGCCACGAGTCACTAAAGTTATAAGAGAAGAACCAGAACAGACTAGGTCAGTCAGATTTCAAGCAAAATGTAGATCATGATTCTGTGATTACCTACTATCTAATCTACCCACTCACCTATCACCTCCTCACCCCTTCTTGGGTCAGGACCTTGGATCTCCCCAGGACAACAATGGCTTCTATTTCCTGCCAACATTTCCCAGTTGGATGTCTTGGAAAATCTCTCCCTGTAACCATATCCCTGGAATGCATGGTAATGACTTGACACAAGTGGACTGCATCCCTATTGCATCCTATGCTCTAAACTGTTTATTGTTGGTTCCTCTTCTCATTTTAAAAGTCATCCTCAAATAAAAATTAAACAAAATCAATAAAGAATTGGCACAAATAAAATAGACAGAGTGGTCAACTGTGTTGAGGGCTATAGAGATACATGGACAAGGTCATGAGACTGGGACTGTCGGGTCTTTGATGACTGGGACAATTTCCATTTGAGACCAGCAACGTAGTCTGAAAACATACTAGTAACTGTGCTAGAGGGAGTTTCTATTTATGTGGTTGTGCAGATGGATGGTGAATGCTTACTTCCTTCTGTTCTTTGTTTCTTTCTTGTACATTGTGGGTGTATGATGAGTTGATAGTTGGCTAGATCAATTAGGTAATTAATTGATTTCTTCAAAATAGTATCACAATGTCTTTTATAAGTATATCAAAGAAGATATAATCTTCAAGGAATTCATTGCCTACGTCCAGTGATTAATTTCCGGATTTTTTTCATGATGGTGTATGGGAATGCCATCATGGTATGTGATGGCCTGAGGTAGACAGAATTTCGCCAAATCTTCTTGAAGAGTGACCATTTTGAAACGTGGTATAATAGAAAGGGTGTATTGATGGTAGAATGGTTGATTTTGGTGTCTAATACTCTATATTTTTTGTTCATGATGAATTGATTTTGGTGTTTTAGCTGTTAGCTGGGTGGGCCTCAGTGGGGTGGGCATAGATTATTGCATTAGTTGATCTGTTTGACTAGGGTTTTCCTTATATTACGTATATTGGAAGCATATGTAGTCACAGGGACTTTACAAGGGTGACGAAGTGTAATTTTTCACTTGAATGAGGCTGTATTGGAGATGGGTTTTATATCTTTGAATTTCGTGATTACACTAAGGTTGATTTCATGGTATCAACTAATTCATGTGCCAAGGTGTGGTGGGTTTCAGATTAAAGTATCATTTCAGCAGTGTATTGTGGATATCAGTGATGGCTTTCAAGGTGGATGAGTCGATGGATGAGCTGAAATTGGGTAAGTAGTGTGCAGAGTTTAGGCGTTTGTGTGCCAATAGCTAAGTCCGTGAAAGAATGGTACTGTTGCTTGGAAGTGTGGGTTCACCATGATAAATGGATCATCTGTGATGGATAAAGAATAAAAGAGCAATGAACAATGAACGCTGCTGAGTGAAAGTGCTTAGTTTTGGAGGTAGCTGTGACAGGTTGGGCTTTTATGAGAATTTATTTTCATTTTATCAAACAGAAGTGTAGATCCTAGAATGAACTGTCCACTCTAGCCAGAGCAAGCAAGCATATTAAAGGGGAGTCTGAAAGAGAATACCATGCAGGTGCTTAATTTGTAAAAAAAAAAGAAAGTGCCAGGGCCCCTGTCAGGAGTCCTCTACTGCTTGCACCACCCATTGCGCCTGCCAGCACAACTGCTTACTATCACACTCCTACAAATGTGACAGTTTAGGCTATGCCAGGCTACACAAAGTTACAAGGATGGCTTGGGTGGCAGGTAGTAGTCATTTTTAATGTGTATTAAATTATTAAACACCGGTTGTTTTCTTATTTCAAAATTTGACAACTATGCCACCATGTGGCCGGGCTTTCTCATGCATTTGATATGCAGGATCGCAAGAGAGTTAAAGAGAGGCTTTCCCTTTTTTATTGGTGTTAAAGGTTCTTTAGAGCCCTGTGGCCTTGGTGTTTTTTGAATACGGAGTTCTTGTTTTTACTTCCGGTCTGACAGGTGCACAGGCTATCAGAGTGTACCTACTGTTAACAGGTACTTCTCCTTGTACGGTTTCACAAAGCGTCTTACACTATAAATCAGATATTGGGTGCACTTTATTATTATAATGCTTTTGACAGCTCATAGCTAATAAATCACAAGCATTATATAAAAACGGGTTTTTAGTGCAAAGCTACTGTGAAAAGTACCCTTGCTCTCAAAATTCACTGAAAAAAATAATCTGTTCTCACTTAAAAGCTGATTGACAGCTGTTCTCCAAGTCTGACAGCGTTCCTGTTGTGTATTTTACTAAGTGGCAAAGGAACAAAACAGTCAGCATCACCCCCAACGCCATTTTACAATCCTCTTGTAGTCTTTGCAGTGATAAAGTAATAATAACTCTGATGTCTGAAGTCCAGCTCTTGCGAAGTGCATTCCTTTCACCCGAAAGACAGGGTTCTCCTCTAAATATTACATGTGCAGAACTGTCGGCTTGAGGCAGCACATATTTTCCTCTTCAGATTAAATACAATTGGTGTTGGCAGGCTCCCGAGCACTTTTTAATAATAAACCTAATTACTGGCGCATGGCAGACAGTAAAGGAAGAAGGATTCCAGAAGGGCACTCGCATCTGATACGGCGAGAGGAACATCAGTCATTTGGCTGAAAGGTTGATAAAGACCTATCAGCTGCAAGGAAGAGACCTGTCTGGTGGGACACTAATGAGAAGATGTGCAATTGTTAGCGTTCATCATGGGTAAGTAAAATCTGTAAGTGATGTACATGTTACAGGAGCCACGCGAGGAGGAATAATAAAGGGATATGCGCAAACACTTCTTTGAAATACATAAAAGAAATCCAAGAGAGCCACACGCAGAACTATCACAATATACAACACACGCCTTTTTCTACAATGCAAAAAACAAGAAGCCGGAGTCACTCAAAAAATGGAGAAAGTTGTCAGTGAATTTCCAGAGCTACTCCTGGGAAGCTGAGACTTTCGTGGTTTCCTAGGGATAGTCCTGGAATTCGTTTGTCGTTTGCCGGTGACTTGACTATGATTGCATATTCATAAGCAAGACTTCAGACTTTATTAGATTAACATGTGCACATAAAAAAATGTGCCACCCAGGCAGAAATTCACTATTTAAATTTTTTTCTCCATTCACTAATTTGGGGGATTGATTTCTCCTCCTACTACAAATGAGTCTGTTAAAGATTTGTAAATACACGTTTGGGCAAGCATAACAGTCCTGATAAGCACACAACTCACTCCTAGTAGAACACTTTTAACAAATGCCTATTCACATTTTGTAAATACAAAACGCGGTTACACTTGCAAATTGAGGTATTTGCACAATTACAGTCAACATAGGACAGCAAATACTTTCATATCCCCATACAGTGCCTTATGGGCAGTAAGGCATACTTATGGTGACTTATTAAAAGGAAGGTTTAGGTTCACCAGACTGAGTTATTCTAACACGTCAAACTGCAGTTTAAAAACTGCACAGCCATGCTACCAAAATTAGACATTGAGGACCTTGACGGAGGGCATTACTCCGTCCCAAATGCGACAGATATCCATCACGTTTATCCAATTCGAATATCCAGTCGACAGTTTTACAAGATCCATAGGATATAATGGAACTGGTAATACGGCGGGTGGGATATGCATCATTTTTGGGACTGAGTTATTCCCTCAGCCAAGGTCGAAATCTGGTCCTCAGTCATGTTTGCATCGTCACTGCAGTGGGTGGCACAATTTTAGCTACAGTCCAGTGCTGACACTTAATTTACAGGCCCTGGGTACACTTTGTATAATGTACTACAGACTTATAAGTAAGTTGAACATACCAATCAGGGATATTCTAATTTCATCATGTTGAAAGGGGGAGTACAGGCACTTTATCACTGGTTACCAGGAGTAAAGATTTCTACGGCCAGCAAAAATTCATTAGCAAACACACTTATAGCCAAACATTAATTAATTAAAAGAAATCCTGTTTCACTTGCACATATACATCTTAGTGATTCATGGAAGACCATATTTTTGGGCCAAATCATAAAACTGTCCATTGGTTTCATAACCAAATCAT
Organism: Pleurodeles waltl; assembly: GCF_031143425.1. Taxonomy (NCBI): domain Eukaryota; kingdom Metazoa; phylum Chordata; class Amphibia; order Caudata; family Salamandridae; genus Pleurodeles; species Pleurodeles waltl. The sequence goes on from NC_090438.1 coordinate 212,458,288, forward strand.
ACCCCTCATTCAGTTTCTTAGGAGTCCAAAAATATTGTGTCTCCAAGCAGTTAACTGTGTTACTATTTTTTTGCACTTGTAGTTTTTTAAACTATTCACTATCAGACGTATCAACTAAACATATACCCATAAATAAATGTGCCACTCAAGCAGAATTTCACTATTTTCAATTTTTTCTTGTAGTATTTTTAAAACATCCACTATCAGACAATGGTACACATCTAATGTGTCAGTTTTTATCTGTGGTATATTCTTTGACTTAGGTCTAAAAAACATTTTAGCACTGTCAACCAAATCTAAACCTAAAGTGGTAAGGTCAAAGAAAAGGGTGTTAATGTCTTGTGGCAAGTTTGTTCACCTTCTGCCTATACTGCAGTCCAATCATGTGTTAGCTCCACATCAAATATCAGTAAGTTGCCACCCATACATCTCAAATCAACAGCTTGTTTCTCTTTTCTTTTTTTCAAAGTAAAGTTTTTAAGGACATCCAGTTTCTGAAACATTTATACACATCAATTTACATTTGAGCATAAATTAAACATGTTTCTCCAAAGAATGATAGGCCTAGAGAGAGTGTTTGGTTTATCTGTTTCAAGGGTTTGTTACTCAAGTTAAATATTGTGTGCTCACTCATACGTGTAACAAAGTCATTCATCAAGATAGTTGGTAAATTAACTTTTTCTGTCCTTGTGCATTAGACTTTTCAAATCATCTTCTTGTCCTTTTTCCTCTACCTCCTCTTCTCTGTTTCCTTTTAGGTTTTGCTGTCTTGCTTTCTCTTGTGACATCTCTGTTTCTTACATTAATCTTGTCTGAATTCATTTTAAAAAAGAGTTATTTTCTCTTGGTGCTCATTAGATGTACTTGCAACAACTTCTTTACCAGTGTCAGTGCTGACTAGGGATGGGCAATAAATTCCACTCCATGGTTGAGTTGACGGAAATTTGGGCACTCTGTGTTACGCTTGTAATGCAGAGTTCCAGCCAAATAACAACAAATGTATAGCAGAGTTTATTCTTGCATGTGGCTCGCCAATGGCTAGTTGGTGAGCACAAGTGAGATTTGGCATTCCCTAATGTGATTCGCAGTTGCTAGGAGGCCATCTGATGAGATTTTTCCAATACAGGGAGTCACAACCATTCACCATCAGAAACATGCAGTTCGAATAGAAAATTTACTTGAGCGACAGAAGAATCAATGTGAGAACCTGTGCTGCTCTGGCCTGCAGCATGATGCTGTTCATGCTGATTTTGCAGCGCAGAACAAGGTCCTGGCGCTAAAAATCAGTTTGAGCAGCATGACATGCCTATTTCTGCACATTCACAAGACTCCACAGAATCTCACAAAGTTTTTATGTAACTCCACGAAATTCTACGCAGTGAAGCTCTGCAAGTTCTGCCTACCCCTAGTGCTGACATCCAAGCTTATGTCAGCTAAACTGGTTATTTCTTGATTTTGACAATTGCAATCTTTTACTTGTTCCTTTCAAAGGCCATCAACTTTGCGTGCAAATCTGTAACTTAATCTGATTCATAACCCAACCTAATCAAATGGTATTTGAAGGATTTATCCCTCTTGATGTCCTGTTTTTGTTGGCTTTAGGACTCTGGGCACTTTACCACTGCTGACCAGTGCTAAAGTGCATATGCTAGAGTCTAAAATGTATCAGTGACTGGCTTCTCCATGGTTGACATATTTGATTTACTAGTAATTCCCTAGTAAAATGCACGATGTGTGCCCAGTGCCTGTAAATCATATGCTAATAGTGGGCCTGCAGCACTGATTGTGCCACCCACATGAGTAGATCTGTAAACATGTCTCAGACCTACAACTGCAGTGTCTGTGTGTGCAGTTTTAAACTGCCATTTCGACCTGGCATGTGCACCCACTTATCATGTTCAAACCTTCCCTTTTACTACATGTAAGTAGGCCTAAGGCAGCCCCATGGGAAGGGTGGTGTGTTTTACATGTCCTGATAGTGAAATACTGTTGTTCACTATTGCAAGGCCTATCTCTCCCATAGGTCAACTTGGGGGTTGCTTTGAAATATATTTTAAGTACATTTTCCCTTTGGGAGCAGATAGAGATGTGGAGTTTTGGGTCTCTGAACTCACAATTTAAAAATCCATCTTTTGGTGAAGTTGTTTTTTGAATTGTAAGTTTGAAAATGCCACTTTTAGAAAATGGCCATGTTCATGCTTAACCATTCTGTGCCTTTGCCTGTCTGCTGAATACTTGTCTGTGTCAGGATGACAGTTGAGCTGTTTGTGTATTCACTCTAGACAGTAACAGAAAAGGAGCTGAGGTGTGCCCTGAAAGCCTGATGGCCCATTACCAAGATGACGAGTCTTCCTGAGCTAGAGTGGTGGGAGGATCTGACACTTGCCCTTGAATAGGGCTGTGTCTTTCTTCACACAAAGCAGTCTCCAACCCCCTGGAGTGTTTCTGGGGCTAGGGCTGGGAAAGGTAAGGTCATGTGCACTAGTTTTCCTACTTCAAAGACAGAAATGGGCATAAGTACTTGACCTCTGATCCCACATAGTTAGAATATTTCTCGACTGAGGAAATTCTGCCAGGAGGAGGAGCTGGATGCCGTAGGAGTGACTGACATTCTGCCTGTTGCTTTGTTGTGCTGGCCTGCTGCTTGCTGCTTCTGTCCTGGGAGTGAAAGGACTGGGCTTTGCTTTCTATATCCTGCTTCCCAAGGTTCTCAATGGGCTAGAACTGAGCTTGCATACAGAAGTCTCAGGGCCATAAAAGACTTCACCTACCAGGGCCGGTGCTCTTTTGTTGAGTGTCCTGACTTGCCAAGTAGTGCCAAATCCAATTCCAGGGCCCTTAGAAGTGAGCTCTGGTGCAACCAAGAAGAAATTAAGCACATCGACTCCAGAGCAACTTTGGAACTGGCACCACTCTCTAACTCCCGCTGCTGCCTGCACTGGAGCCGTGGTCCCCACTGAATGCCATGACCATGATCTGCGATACAGGCCGGACACCGCCGCAGCACCTGCGAAGTCCTGCCACAGCATGAGTCCTGAGCGCCATGTCCCCGACGTCCAGGACACTCAACTGCAACTCTGCTGCAGCACTTCTGGCCCTGTGGTGTGATTGGACACCACAAAATATACGCCTTGCATCTTGACCTACTGGGTTCATTGACCCCACTGGGTCGAAAGGAACCGTCTCCTTTCCATTGATGCTGCATCTTCTCTTCTGCAACTATAAGGAAACAACAACTCACCTCCCTTGTCTATCAGTAAGGAACTAATGCCTCACCTTGTGGGAGCAGTAAGGAAATGACACTGCACTGGCTCATGTGATGCCTCCCCTCCCCAATTCCGTGCAACACCTTTGTTTCCTCATTCTTTTCCAAAGTATTGTACCTGGGGTCCATGTGAGTCTGTGACTGGCTCACATATCGGTAAATTAAATTGCAATTTGTGATATACTACTGTTGGCAAAGACCACAATAGTAGGACAATTTAATGCAATAAAATAGTACTTTTAACATGTCTATAGTAACTATATCTGACCAGGTTCCTAAATTGCATTGTTTTGCCTATTAGGATTTATTCATTTTGTTGTTGTATTTATATACATTTTCATGCAATACATATTTTTTATTAATTTACCATTTTGTGTGCGATTGAATTGAAGTTGCATAGTAAGGGCACAGAGTGATTTGCCTAATTGTACCACTTGAGGATCACTTCAGCAATCTAAGTTTCGTAAAACTGTAACTTCCCTCAACAGATTAACCACACATTATATGAATTATTCTAATGGGATTTCACATCGTCTTTATGCTGCACCGTCTGATCGCTGGCGGTCCCAACGCTTCAATCTGCTGCACCAAAATTGCTCCAACAAATCTTCCATATGTTGCATCATTTTCCTTTGTTTATCAAGTTATTTTGTGTTACAAGAATTCTGTTTCATTCAATTAAATTATATTTTGGAGTGTGAGATGCGATTCTATTTTTCCTCCTCCAGAATGCCTTGAAGCGGTTTGCAGAAAATGTTGTGCTCAGCGATTAATAACATGAGTTGGTTTTCTAGGGTACCATATAAATTGCGGACTGAGGCTGCAACATTATTTGATGCGCACGATGTTTTGCGGAATTGTTTTTCAAATTCTGCAACATGCCAACATGCGAATAAATTCATTGATTTGCAAATGCAAGGAGACTGGTGATTTCCCACCTAACCAAAATATATTGTGCTGAAGCGTGAAAGAAACACAGTTAATCTCCCCTGCACTCCATCTCCTTTAATTCCTGACGGAGCCCTGGGAGTTTATGTTTCATATTCAGAAAGCTTTCTGTAGTTGCCCACGGGGAGACAAGTGGCAATGAAGAAATGTTCTCACTCTGAAGCCGGCTCTTTATTGGACTACGGAAGGCACAGTCTGTTCTGAGTGGCTTTTTAATTTCTGCTGATTAACCCTGTCAGGTTTATTGTCAGTGTGCTCAATGTGCAAAAAAAAAAAAACGAAAAGAAATACCTTTTCACAGGCACATGCCTCTCCCTGTTCCTTTTGCCTTTATCTATTTCATGATTCTGCTCTAATAGTTAAAGGGAAAAGTTTTCAAAGTCTGTCAAGATGATTGCCTTGAGGCAGCGGAGAGGTTCGTGCTGTGCGAGGGATGATTAGAGCTTTTTCGGACATCCCTGCTGCTAAAGCCATCCTATTTTACCTCTCATCTGGATACAAGGAGCGGAGACTTGCTGCTGAGTTCCGCGCTATCAGTTACCTACTCGCCAAGAGGCACAAGCCTTCACCCTATCTCCGCTGTGAGCCAAAGCAGCCATGATCTCAGCTTGCTGTTCCATACCCCCAACACGTTAAAGCCAAAATTAAAGTGCAGAACTCCAAGGTATTTTAAAGGCGGAGGTATGGTGAGGGCTAGTCTGACTGCCGTTCAAAAGTGGTATATATAAAGACATGTTTTAGAGCATTCATCTGAATTGAGTTCAGGTTGCGTTATTTTACTTGTATAGCGCAAGGAAGCTTGCACTGTAACAATGCTAATAACATAAAGTAACAAAATAACACATTACATACATATTTATATAAATATATATACATATATATGACAGTCGCCAGTAGGTAGTTATAGTTAGGACCTAGTTTCTATAGAAAAGTTTTTTTTTTTTTACTTGCCTATGTCTTTGGTGCCGCCTGACACAGTTTTACAAAAATTTCTCAAAAACGTAGATGCTCACGTCACCTTGTGTCTGGAAAGTTTTGAAGTGATCTGTGAAGCGGGGGCGAGAACAAGGGGGTCAAAAAAGGTGAGTTTCTCATGTTAATCTCCATAGGGATTTTGAACAAGAATGAACGGAATTACACCAGAAAGGTAGCTTTTGGTCCAGAAAGCACCCTTTTTGTTATTTGGTGTAAATCAGTTTAATAGGTTTTGAAATATAAGAAAAAACTAATTTGGATCTTTAGGGACACAAAGACTCTGCAAACCCTCCTGATCTTGTGCCGAAATCTGATTGGCTGCCAACACTACAGCAAGGAAGTGTTGGCAGCTATGTTGGGACTTGATTTCACCCGAAAAATACGCCAAAAATGAAAAGGGGCCTGGTTAGGGCCACCCTAACCCATTAGCTCTGGTGCTGGGGTCTCAGAAGGACCCCTCGAGGCAAAAAATATATTTTTTAAATTTTCAGCAGGACCCGCAGATCCACGTGGGCTCCTGAGCTTGTTTAACTGCAGCCCCTGGGTGGGTGAGGTCCCGGGGGCATTACAATTTTGAACGTGGGGGGGTGCTTAGCCCACCTCTATAGCCCTGGGGACTGGCACCTCCCAGGGGCAGATTTTGTAAATAAATGAGGGGGGCGCTGGGCCTCCTCCGTAGGTCTGGGAACCACCACCTCCCTGGGATGCAATTTGAATTAAATGGGGGGGCTGCCTAGCCCACCAGCAGCCCCAGGGACCGCCACCTCTCCAGGACATAAGCTTCATTAGGATGTGGGGGGGCAGTCGGCTCCCCTGCAGCCTCACGGACTGCCACCTTCTTGGACAGAATTTGTATTGATATCTTGGGGGCCCCTGCATCCCCAGGGACCGCTACCTCCCTGAGACAGATTTTGTAAATAAATGCAGGAGGATGCCCAGCCCCCTCCACAGGCCTGGGACCACCACCTCCACGGGCTTTAAGCAAATTGAAAGCGGGGAACCACCTGCAGCTCAGGTCAGCCCCAGGAACCACCACCTCCTTGGGGCTCAATTTTAATCAAATGCGGAAGGCTGCTTGGCCCCCCACAGCCCTGGGACCACAACCTCTCGGGGGCCAACTTAACATCAAATGCAGGGGGTGCCCAGCTCCCCCTGCAGCTGGAGAGACTCCCACCTCCCCAGGGCACATCTTTTGAATCCAATGTGGGTGGGCCACTCAGAACCCCCCGCAACCCCAGTGTTTGCCACCTCCCCAAGGCACATCTTCTAAATCCAAGGAGGGGGGTGCCTGGCCCACCCACAGTTCTGGGGACTGCCACTTCCCCAGGGCACATCTTCTAAATCCAATGCAGAAGGCGATCAGGCTCCCCCACAGCCCCGGGGACCACCACCTCCACAGAGCTAAATTTAAAAATTATTGCGTGTCCTTTGCAGACCCCTGGTCCTGGGGACCACCACCCCCAGCTGGCTATTTACATTGGAGGGGGGGCTGCATGCCCCCCCTCGAGGAGCCACAGATGGCCCTGGGGACCGCCACCTCCCAGGGCCAGCTCCTGCTATGTCCCGGGATTTCCATCCCTGGAACACAGCTGTTTGCCATCACTTGGTGGGAGCTTTGACAGCTCCAGCTAAGTCAGAGCAAACACATCACTTTCTGCTAGTGAGAGCTGTCAAAGAGCTCTCACTTGCAGAAAGTGAAGTTTTGATCCATGTCATATGAAAGCATTGCTCCGCAAGCAGGAAGCTTCTATTTAAAGCAGTTCCATGCTTGTGGGAGCAATGCTGGAGCCCGCAGGATGTGGAGAGCCGGCTAGGACCGCGGGGCCTTGAGGTTCATAATGGAAGGAACGAGAAAGAGTGAGAGAGAGGGAGAGAGACAGAGAGAGATTGTAATTGCAATGGTCTTTCCATGCAGTAACTTCAAAGCATCAAAGTAGCAAGATGTTTGGTACGATTGTTATAGGTACGTTTGGATGCAGAGTGGAACAAACTCACTTCTGTCCTAATGGCAAAGGTCTTGTGCTGTCACTTAGTAGGCTGAAGGTTTAAATCCTAGTATTGCTTGGGAGTGTGTTTGTTTATGTACTAGTGTTTTGACTGTTAAATCTTCCTAGTGATGGAACATTCATGTTTCTTGCCAATCATTCATGGTATGTCTGGAAGTATCACAGTAAGGAGTCACTATGGGCTAAAGGTTAACATTACAGACCCTCACACTGAAAGTTGAGGGCTCTCCTCCAGGTGTTTCCATGGTTAATTTCCTTCTTCATTTTCTTTAAACTTCAAAAGTTTAAGATTCATACTGAAAAGTGATCTCATGCTTTTTAATTGACAAAAACATTTTTCTTTTCAATTTGTCCAGAAATATCTAATTCTAAGTATATTATTCATCAACTCCTAAGTTGCTCTCTCTCAATCTCTCACTTTCTGTCTCTCTCTCTCTCACTCTGTCAGGGTTGGGTGGTCGGCAACAGGGATGGGCTGCACACCTTTAGCCCTGCGCAGCACAAGGTTGGGTAATGGGAGGTTGGCTACAACCTCCTATTAGGTCCTGTGGCCAAGTACCGCAATGCATGGCGGTGGCAGTGAGAAAATGTGGGCCACATGGCATGCTATGGTATCTGGCAGCATCTAAAACCAAGGTGGTCAGGCCATCACTTAATCCATACTTCAGTAAGCACCATCTAAAATGAGGTGTGGCCTTCCTTGACACTACATCATGATGACCTACTAGAAGTTGCTAGAAGTTGCACAAAGTATTTAAATAAAAGATGATTGCAGAGGCACATTTATGAAGCCTCTGCACTGCTGCAAAGTCATGCACAATTACACAAAGAAGCACAAAGTCTTAATAAGGTATTTACTTTCTAGTTCAAACTTTTTTTTGCTGGATGTTTAACCCCAAGTAATGCAAATAGTGTTGCTACCAATCATGGATTTTGACGCAAGGTCAGATCTTGAAAATTTGTCAGCCATGGTTTTGAGTAAAAAAAAGATAAGGCTTCTTTGAGACAGATAATAATTTGGAGGAATGGATATTTCTTCTAACATTTCACACATTGTATGAATGCTGCATTGTACAGCACTGTACAGTACACATGCAATGTGTGAAATGATTTTTCATTTGTCTCAGCACAGTATTTTTAACTTGAATAATGCCCTTCTAGTACAAATTCTAAAATGATAAAGTAAAACACTTTTATGTATTTATTCATCCAAAGTTTGCCTCTTTATTAGGAATAAGGCATTTTCAACATGTCCCCTAAGATTAGAGCCCAGAGACTGGCACTCACTTATCCTACAACCACATCTACGCTAGACAGTTACTAGCCATCTGTGGCAATTATGGTAAAAGGTGAGCAAAGAAGACAAGAATCCGGTTCTACTCTTTGTTACATACCCGCAGAACAAAATTGCAGTGGCAGCTTTACTCAGTCTAGCTGCAGCTGTTTCTTTTGTTCACTTTCATTTTCACCTCCTCTTTCCCTATTCCGTCTTCTTCCTTCACCTCTTTTCCTCCAACACCCTCATACACACCTCTTCCTTTTCAAGCTATTCTTCTTTTACCCCTCAACTGCTCACTGTCATGATTAAATTGATAGTAAAAATCTAGACCTCCACACATTTAAAAACAGGAACTTATATATTACGCATGTTGGTTGAAGTTCCTGTAATTGGACAGTTGTTCCACTTCGCATGATTATTTACCATTTGCGGTACAAATTTACAGTGACTAGCACAATTTGCAGTAATTTATGGTAAAAACCATTTCCTGGAAATGCACAAGAACAACAAAAAGCTACCAGCTGTGGTTTGTGGTGTTATTGTTTAAATATATTCTCATGCAAAGGTTGCCACAAGGAAGTATTTCCCCCCTAAAGTGTACCTCAAAATGATGGATTTACATTTCGCATAATTACACTTAATTCAGCAGAAATTTTGATTAATTATGCAAAAGCAAATCATGAAAGTTTCACACACCTCTAATAAAAGTGTCTGTTTCTCTCATGATTTTGCCTGCTCCAAACCGTGACACTAGTCATTAGCTCATTTGCTCCATCCTTATGCAGGTGGTGCTAAGGGAGAGCTCATAACGATGCTTGCCTGGGCACTGAATTTGCAATATGCTGCTTACCACTTACCAAATATTTCCAGTCCTAGAATGCATCATTCTGATACTGACAGGCTGGGACAGTAATGACCAGCATTGCCAGTTTCACCGTCAAACAAGTAGAGTAAAATGGTAAGCTGACGACTATCTGAGTGCACAGCAACATCAATGTGATGCAGCCATGGACTGGAACAGTTGCTGGCTTCCTTACCTACTCCACCTTGACACAAGTGAAGAAGACAATGTAGCTATTAGCTCCTAAAACATGAGGAAAGGAGCATATACATTTTACTCCGAAAAGCAAAGGCAAGATGGGATTAGAATGTGAAGAGTTTATTTTGCCCTCAGATTTTGCTTCTTCTCTCCTGGGCTTAGCCAGATATTTGGCCAGACAATTGGTAGCAACAAGTCCTCTAACTTGCAGTGTTTTGCTTCTTTCGAAAACAATCAAATGAGAGACTGGGGCTTGAGGACTATGCTTGTTCACAAACCACATATCGGTGGATAGAACAGCTGCTTTTGTCTAACCAGATTTCAGAGGTTTAAGAATCAATTTTAGACCTCTTGAAGTTAGAAGCTACTTTTTCTTTTACTTCAATTTTTTTTTTTTTATTTGAATGTTAGTTTTCGAGCTCGTTTGAGTTCCCAACTGGCTAATTACTGGTATTTCTCAGTTTCATTTGTAAACACAAAGTACTCATAAATTTACAGGAAAACACTAAAGAGTTCTAGGTTCACAGGGGCTCTAGAGTGGATCAAATGCTGAGTTCTACCAAATGTGGTAATGTTTTGCTCAGTGGTTCTCCCCAAGTGCTCGAGCAAAAAATGCTATGGGATTTCATTGGGAAACAAATTTGGAAGCCCCATAAAATGTAGCTTTTTATGGGCCACATTCTCTCTACTGTATCACTTGGCTGTAGGTTGTTGAAGGAATCTTGACTTTTTGAAAGTCAGCTACTAAACTCCAAACACATTATCTTTGATTTTTACTGTAGTATTTCTATTTAAGTGGCTGGACTAAGGAAAATCATAAACTGGACAATAAACCTGCATTGTACCAATGCTAGTTGTTTTGACCCCAGTGAACAGAAATAATAATGCAATACTTCAGTAACAGGAGGTGAAGTGTTGGCTCAGGAGACCTCTATAAAGGAACACTAGACATGCATTGCAAAGGACGCATTTCAGCAGCTAAATTCAAACAGGGAACCATGCTCCAAGCATTAACGGCTTCAAGCTTAATGCTTTCGAAGGTAAATCAATTCAGATTATGCTATAGAAAGAACAATGCTCCTGGGATCCATTAATGCTTGATTTATTTAACTAGGAAACTGAACACCAGATACAGCACTTTGTGAACCTGTTGCTGGTGTAAACATACCAGAAGACTTTTACAGTTTGTAAAAGACAACAGGTTTAAATAGCAGTGCAGGGCTACGTCTCCGAGGACTGCCTTCATAGGTTTAATCACAGTTGCATGAAAGTGTGTGCTTAGTATGTCCAAGCCCTAAAGGCACAAACCAGATTTAATGTTAAAATTGATGAAAATTATGACTTTCGGGAAATAAAATTAGATTTTTAGCTGATAAATATACCAACATGCCTCCTTTTACACAAGTCCGTGTAAATGGTAATTCCAAATGTATCTGTAAAGTAACTAAACATGTATTTGTAAAGCTCATGTTACCCCTGAGCTACTTAACAGATGTATACTGTGGCACAACTGAATGATGAAAGGATGAGTGAACCCACTGGGAATCAAACCTGTCTCCAAGGGTTCAAACACCTATGCTGCTAATAGATCTGTTAGTCACCTGAGCCATGGTATCAAGCACAGAGGTAATATCTAACTGTCTTCGTTTAATCATTTAAAATAAGTATTTAGCTGTGTTGGACTCGCCTATTACATACTTTAGCAATGGCTGAATAATTAAGTATATATAGATAATTTTAGTATGTCTTTCCTTTGCAGAATCAAAGGAGTGCCCATCTGAGCATGTGTACATTGCAGAAACCCAGACCTAAACAATGAAAAGAGAATCTATATTAATCATCAACATGACTATAACACTAAAATACACATCATTATTCTACAGATATGATCACTATCTTCCTTGATGATTATGACAGTGATTTGGATTTTATAGAGTGCACCAATACCCGATGGTATCCTGCCTCTAGTGGGAGACAGAAGATCACACTGACATCATTGGAAGAAACTAGTTTTCAGTGCTCCATGACAATTAAGGAGTTTTGTGTTCACATGAAGTGCTGGTGGAAGTTGGCTCCATGCCTGTGCAGCGAGGTCAGAGAAGTACCATTCTTCTAAGGGAATCCTACACAATTTAGGAATTGACATCTATATCTACCGATTAATTGTGTGGTTTATATGTAGATTTTGTTTCCGTTCAAGGGACGCAGAAAACTATAATTTATATATGTGCTAAGATATTTCCATTGACAGAAGTATTATTTAGCAGTTATGCTGAGCACCATTTGAGTGATAGTTTCATTGCTTCATAAAAATACGCTGTTCAATGCATTTAATTAATATCTAATGACGTTCTTTTTTTAAATGTTGTGTTTTTCTAATCAACGTTTTCACAGATTAGTATATTTTATTTAGCTAATATGCAGACAAAATTTACTTTTACCCTACATGTTTAGGGGCTTATGAACTGACCATGGGGTAGATGAGTCCTCCCTATCGCGCAATCAATAGCAGACATCAACCACTGAGTTTCTTGAAAGCTTTTGTTTCACCTTTTTAATTCATCATTACTCCCTCCCCGTTTCAGTACATATTATTAACACAGAAATGGAAATTGAGTCTGTGGAGCAAACATGCACTCATTGCAAATAAATCACTAAATTGTTGATGGGGCACAGTTTAAATTTACACTCATGGTGAAAAGATGTATGATGGTGTGAATTGTAACAGAGTAAAGGTGTTAGCAATGAAATTCGAATGATTCTGGGAGTCTCACAGCCAGCACCCTATTGTTCCATTTCTACTGTATAAGGTTTTGTGGTTTTAACGGAATGTGTGTGTTTTAATTCATAGGTTGAAAATGTGACCTTCTTTTCAAAAGATATATTAAATTGGATCCACAGAGGACAAAGGCGCCTGCACTGGAGGTCATAATGACACCGTCTTTACTGTCTCCCTTGATATTTGATTATACATATGTAATTCGCGTTACCCAGATGTATGGCCCTGCTATAGTTTCTATGACAACCTATCTGGAAACATAATTATTTATTCAGAAGATCTGTATCTTTCACGATAAGAGAGCACAAACGAATGTGACCAGCCTTGTAAAATGTATGCTAACATTTTCATCTCAATTAAATTGTACTAAAAAGTATACATATATTTTTATGTAGCAGGAGTCAGGATTGCAGACACAACTTAGTTTTCATTAGATAATGGTAATGGGCAACAGAGTTTAGCATTGTTCTCCACTGATGGTGAGTACCCTACTCAGCTCCTCTAAGTGGGCAGGGGTTTACTTAAGTACATTTAAATCAGTTCCCATGCACATTTTTATGTATCACCCACAAAACATTGAACCTCTGATTACAAAATTATGTTCACTGGAGAAAAGAGAAGTATCAAAAGCAAATCAGAACTTGTCATAGAAATTTCAAAGGCAGGAAAAAACAAGACACTGAACTAAACTCTTTCATACCTGGCTGCAAGACTCTGGAACAATTTGTATTGAGATATCAGACCTAAACATAATGTCACTCTGCGGGCATTCAGGAAAGGCCTGAAAAAATATTTAAATAAAGCCTGTCCCAAAGACTACATTCTCTCAAGCCCCCCACCAAACACCCAGTCTGTTGTTATAATCATTATTGCGAATCCAACTCATATTTACCATTATTGGATTTCTTGTTACATGTAAAGCACACCACTGCCCATGTAGCAACTAGGTGCACTCTCTGTAGTTACGTTCAATAAGTAAAACATAAAATAAATACGCCCTCATGAGATATTCAAGAACAGATCCAATTAGGGTAGGCAGAAACCTGCTCAAAACTAGAACAGTGTTTGGTTATACACGTTATGGCAGGGGCAACTGCATATCATCACTAGATCCAAAGGGATGTAAAGAAAACGTATTGCACTCTGCCCTATTAAAAGCCCCCATGTGTTACCTGCTTTGATTAGGCACATCACAACCTCACCCACTCACAGACAGCATTTGTACTTGACACAGAAATATGTCAACCATTCTGTTTGTCTACTCAAGATGGCATTGTGGGATTTCACTTACAATCTCACTCCACATGTCTTAATTGCCTTAGGGCCTGAGTTTGACAGGTGAGTTACTCCATCACAAATGCGACGGATTTCCCACCCACTATACTATGATCGCCATAGGCTATACTGGAAATGGAATACGGCGTAGGGCATATTCGCCACATTTGTGATGGAATAATCTCATCCGTCGAACTCTAAATCAGACTCTAAGTGTTATTATTCAATATTTACCAGAATCCATAATAGAGAATTAAGAGCAAAGTTCATAAAAATATTTTTCTTTTGACAGAATCCTCAAAAGACACACCTTTTGAAGAGTATTTCACTGATAATGCACAAGTGTCTTTAATTAGTTTTCAGTGGATTCGATTAAATCATAAGATAAATTATGCCATCAGTCTCTGTTTATGCCAGTGTGTCCAAATGAAATTCGGTATAGTATTTATCACCATTGAAGACGTTTGCATACTTTGCTCTAAAATCATGCAGAGAAAAAACTCATTTCTTAGAAATAAACTATCTATTTTATTCACATCAGATGTAGACATTATTGTATCTGCCAATAATTGTTATTAACACTATATAATTATCAGGCGTCCACAATATTCCCCAAACTAAGACAGAAATACAATTCATAAAAAACATCTTTGATACTGAAAAGTGTAATTTACAGGTTTGAGTTAAAACGTGTGCAAACCACATTTGAAATAGAACAATAAAATACAATCGTTTATCTGAAGACATGTAAGATACTATTTAGCAATACAACACTATCTTATTGAGATGCCTGTGTCTCTTCATCATTTTCACACATAGCTCCATCTCTCAGTTTAGCAGTTACACCCATTGGTGACATCTTTGCTCATGGCTCAAAATAAGGCCAGCAAATTACTGGTCTTATTCCGGCCTCAAGAAGACTGCTTCTGCTGGCACTGTATTGTCATTGATGGATGCAGGTAGGAGGGCTAACTTGCTCTAGGATCATGAGAAAGCCAGTGACCAACAAGTTGTGCATCTTTTAAACACACAGATCATTTTAATTCAATTATTGTTTTCATGAATTGTCACAAAGGTGTTGCTGGGGTGCATGTTTGTATTAGATATATGTTTTAATGAGATCAATTATCCAAGTGGCATTCACAATTTATCTAATATAGGCTATGGGATAGTTTATTTTGCATTATAATTGCATAATCTTGTTTTATTGAGAAGATGTTGTTTTTAGAGGTAAGCACACACACAAAAGTGTCAATCCTCTAATTGCACATTTAGTTCAGTGGCACTTGTGGTATGCTCGTGTTCTCAGCTACATATATGAAATAATGAATCTCTGCATTTTTAAATTCGATCTCACTATTGTAGGCACTAAGGTCACGCCTACAGGAATAATGAAATTAAATCCATAATAATTTTGGAAACATGCGTGCCAATACATGCTTATTTCATCGTTTCTTTTATTGTTGGTTCCCCATCTTTTTTTGTAAACTATGTTTCGCGAATTAAGGAGCTATGCAGTGAGCTCTGCTACTTTTCAAATGAATATAGATATTCAATAGTATTCCAAGGGTTGAATCTTTAAAAAAAACCTGAAAGGCTATAAGTCACAGTTTTCTTCAACAAATTTGCAGATTTACAAGGTCAAAAAAAATCACCAGAACCACAGTGGGGAACCTACCAACCAAATATTATTGAGAAACTGAATATTTTTCCATTTCCATGTGGCAACATCTGCCCCTAATCCAATTTAAATAATGAGCGTGTTTGAAGTTATTTCCCCAAGAATAAACATGTATTTACTCCACCGTTTTTGGTGAAATCTTGAGTGTGCATGAATGGTGAGGAAATGCACTGGGAATATTTGTGCATGTCAACAAATTCTGACATTGCAGGTGGGTTTTTTCATTCTTCAAAGATACCTTCCTTTGCAGCACCCTTACGGTGGTGATAAACTTAACATACGCTGTGAAAAATCCAGCTGAACCATTTGCCACAGTAGTAAGTTCCATCTGTCAGTGTGAATACCCACATGTTCTTATACTATGAATCAAGCACTAACATTGCTCCCTAGACTGCAATTTTACCCACCTCGCTGAAACCTTGATATGCAAAATGTTGTGAATCAGCCACTTAATTTCTGTTGACCTGTATGTCTTGATAAAGGATGATTCACTTATGAGTGGGTGTCATCAACTGCTTCCTAATCATCCCATACAGTCATTGTGGATGCCGTGATGGTTATGTTTTTCTAATATTTCACACAATAAACACAATACATACAGACAGACAATAAAGACACAAACAATAAACAGACAAGAAATGTAAACAGTTAAAATGATCATAGTTACAATTTTATTGCAAAACAGAGTGCCTTTTAGTTGCATCAATAATTAAATGTAATGATGCTTTCACTAAAAATTAGTAGTACTTGTAACTAACGTAGAGAAAATCCCAGAGGGAACACAGAACTTGACATATTTGAGTTGCAGCAGGGACCTACGAAATTGCATTCATTTGCAGTACCCAGGCACAACGCATCTTAGTTACTTACGTGGAGAGTACTATGATTTATTTTCATGCGGCGTTACTTCCATGTGCACTTGTGCACCACTTTAAAGGGAATTGAAAAATGAACATTCCTTAACCCTCCTGCGGCAATAATTGTAACGCCGTCATCTCGTTGCCCTAATTGCAGGGCGCTTGGTACCTTCCATATTTACAGATTTCCAACCCAGCGGCAGATGCCTTGAATGAAGTGTAAAGGAAACGTGGAAATGGAGACACTAACACCAGCGCTTTACTTTGCAGGGTTGTTGCCATTATTTCTGGAGAAGATCCTGTGTCTGTAGCAAGCGTTTAATTCCTCAACACTGACTGATCTTGGAAGGCACAGATAATCTTTAAATGCACGTTTGTTTATGTTCCATTAGCGGTGGCCTCTGTTTTGTCTTGAGGATCCATCTAGCATGATGGATTAAGCTGACCCTGGAAACCATGTGCAAGGCTACTACACATGCCGTCTGCACGAGAGGAGCTGGTTTCTGTGAGGTATTTTTCACTGTTCTCAGATGTATTCTGTTATTCCTAATATGCACGTAGCTAACCGCGTGTGAACATTAAAATATAAGATTTTCATCGATTGCATGCGAGTGGTTCTCCAAGCAACAGCGAAATTCCTGATTACCACAGCACATGCTCCAAAGGATAAACAAAAAACGATGTGTGTAAAATGTGAATTAATTTAAACCACTGGTAATTTACTCTGGAACACATTCCATTCCATACTTTTATGCCCACTGTGCTATTCTAGATAGGGTACATTGATGTGCAAATCCGTCCTTTCCCTAAATCCATCCTAAACTGCTAGTTTATGTCCTCTTCAAATCGGAACATAGGCCGCGGCAGATACATTTTGACCTTGTTGGTCTTCGTGATTGGGGTGCAGCTAAAGTTTATAGACCTCATGCTCATGTCTGAGATGATCAGTGCCAGCTGCAGCTGCTCTCCGAGGAAAAAAGGGCTGAATGGAACAGGTAAAGTAATCTTAGCCACTATTAACTGCTGTATGAATAATTGACGCCCCTTGTTTTGTTCTGTGTGTGATTCCAGAGATGCATCAACCACATGAAAATCAGTATTGTCCTAATTCTGAATCAGCCTTGGCCATGCCCAAGCAGCTAGGATAAGTGCTCTCTGAATGAGGGTTTATCCTTGGTTGATCTCATCAGAGAAGTGCATCTTGAGTGTCTATTGCACAGCAAACTAGAAGGCTCAGGCCCGTGCATGCCTAAGCCACAGGTTGGGACTCACTTGAGCAAACAAAAGTGAGAAATGAAACTCTTCAATTCATTTCAGCCACTGGTAATTACCATAGGGTGCATGCTGTTCCATTATATTCTGTTCACTGGAACTGTGAGCATAAAACACAAGTGTTAGAAATGGGGTTTTTGGTTGGCAGTCAGGTTGCCCTCTGTCCAAGCAAGAACCCTCACTCTAGTCAGGGTAAGTCACACACAATCCAAAATCAGCCTGTGCTCACCCTCCGGTAGCTTGGCACGAGCAGTCAGGCTTAACTTAGAAGGCAATGTGTAAAGCATTTGTGCAATAAATCATACAACACCATAGCATAACACCACAAAAATACACCACACAGTATTTAGAAAAATATATAACATTTATCTGGGTATCTTCAGGTCAAAACGATCAAAGTTGCAATACGAATTTGTAAAGATATCACTGAAAAGTGATAGAAAGTGTCTTAAGTCTTTAGAAAGTAAACAAAGTCTCTTTCAAACACAAAATACCTGGTTTCTGGTGGAAAATCTCCTCAGAGGGCCACAGGAGAAGAGGTGCGTGGAAAACTGTTGTGTGCGTTGATTTCTCCTCAGCACACACAGACTTGCGTTGTTATTTTCCACGCGGGGAGTCGGGCGTCGTTTTCCGGGGCGCGGACAGTCTCTTACTGTGGTTTGCGGGGAGTACCAGATGTCCCGGGTCTGTGCGTGGATTTTCCTGCTTGTTTTCCGGCTGCGCGTTGTTCTGCGGGGCTGCGCGTCGAAGTTTCGATCTCACGGCAGGCGTCGCGTCGATTTCTCCTGCGGAGTCGGGCGGCGTTGTCCTTGCGAGGCCATGCGTCAAAGTTTTGATCTCACGGCAGGCGTCGCGTCGATTTCTCCTTAGAAGTCGGGCGGCGTTGTCCTTGCGAGGCCGTGCGTCAAAGTTTTGATCTCACGGCAGGCGTCGCGTCGATTTCTCCCAGGAAGTCGGGCGGCGTTGTCCGTGCGAGGCCGTGCGTCAAAGTTTCGGTCGTCCCGAAGACGTCGCGTCGATCAGCGTTGGTGTGCGGTGTTTTTCTTGCCGCGGAACAAGCTGTGCGTCGAAAAGTTCGGCGCACGGAGCGTCCAGGAGGAAGAGAGAAGTCTTTTTGGTCCTGAGACTTCAGGGAACAGGAGGCAAGCTCTATCCAAGCCCTTGGAGAGCACTTTTACAGCCAGACAAGAGTTCAGCAAGGCAGCAGGCCAACAGCAAGGCAGCAGTCCTTTGTAGAAAAGCAGACAGGTGAGTCCTTTGAGCAGCCAGGCAGTTCTTCTTGGCAGGATGTAGTTTCTGGTTCAGGTTTCCTCTCCAGCAAGTGTCTAGTGAGGTAGGGCAGAGGCCCTGTTTTATACTAAGTTGTGCCTTTGAAGTGGGGGTGACTTCAAAGAGTCTCTAAGAAATGCACCAAGCCCCCTTTCAGTTCAATCCTGTCTGCCAGAGTCCCAGTAGGGGGTGTGGCAGTCCTTTGTGTGAGGGCAGGCCCTCCACCCTCCCATCCCAGGAAGACCCATTCAAAATGCAGATGTATGCAAGTGAGGCTGAGTACCCTGGGTTTGGGGTGTGTCTGAGTGAATGCACAAGGAGCTGTCAACTAAACGTCAACTAAACCTAGCCAGACGTGGATTGAAGGGCACAACAAGATTTTAGGGTAAAGAAATGCTCACTTTCTAAAAGTGGCATTTCTAGAATAGTAATATTAAATCTGACTTCACCAGTCAGCAGGACTTTATATTACCATTCTGGCCATACTAAATATGACCTTCCTGCTCCTTTCAGATCAGCAGCTGCCACTTCAACAGTGTATGAGGGCAGCCCCAATGTTAGCCTATGAAGGGAGCAGGCCTCACAGTAGTGTAAAAACGAATTTAGGAGTTTTACACTACCAGGACATATAACTACACAGGTACATGTCCTGCCTTTTACCTACACAGCACCCTGCTCTAGAGGTTACCTTGGGCACACATTAGGGATGACTTATATGTAGAAAAAGGGGAGTTCTAGGCTTGGCAAGTACTTTTAAATGCCAAGTCGAAGTGGCAGTGAAACTGCACACACAGGCCTTGTAATGGCAGGCCTGAGACAGGGTTAAGGGGCTACTGAAGTGGGTGGCACAACCAGTGCTGCAGGCCCACTAGTAGCATTTAATCTACCTGCCCTAGGCACATGTAGTGCACTCTACCAGGGACTTACAAGTAGATTAAATAGTCAATCATGGATAAACCAATCAGTAGTACAATTTACACAGAGAGCATATGCACTTTAGCACTGGTTAGCAGCGGTAAAGTGCCCAGAGGTCAAAAGCCAACAACAACAGGTCAGAAAAAATAGGAGGAAGGAGGCAAAAAGTTTGGGGATGTCCCTGTCAAAAAGCCAGGTCCAACATGACCCCCTACCAGCCTAAAGCCAGGGGAGAACAATCACTATCCTGATGTACTTCCCTGTTTGAGGCGACAGAACAAGGACCCAGGCCCACAACAGCAGGGGCATGCTCCAGTTCTTCGCCTTCCTGACTCCAATTGGATCCCTCTGTCCATACTCTCAGGGCCCACTAAGCCAACCCATGGGGAACCTTTCTCCTTACCTGCGGATCCCATCTGTGCAGCACCTAACCTTACTTTGCTCACAGATGTATCCCAGGAGCAGGATAGTACCACCATGACCAACACAGTGGTGTTGCCCACTCTACCCCCGGGGTGTGACACTTGTCCCCTCCCCAGGGATAACTCTGTCCACCCGGACAGCAAGCCACAGTGATTACTGACAGCTGCCAGGGATGAGAGCCAGGCCCCAGGCCTCTCAAAGCTCTCCAACCACTGTGGCTGTGGAGAGTGGGGGGCGGTAGCCCCAGGTGCTGGCCACCCTTTAACCACTCTCCCCTCCACCAGGTCAGGGATGACAGCCTGAACCTGGTCCTCCCCTCTGGGGCTCTGTACCCTCCCTCCTGGAGCGGTACCCCCAGAGTCCAACATGGTCAGGGTGCTTACAGAAGTCGCCCTGTACCATTCCTCCACCAGTGCAGGGCTGTTAACCTGCAACTGGCCCCTCAACCTGGGGTCTGTACCTTCAGGTTGGACTAGGGCCCGGGATGAGGCTTCCCTCCCCCTGCCCTCCCTTCTGGGGTCCAGCACCCTCCAACTAGGAGTGGCCTCCTCAGAAGACAACATGGTAGGGGCACTGTTATCAGTAGCCCCTCCCTCCAGGTCCAGGGGGACACCCTGAACCTGGTCTTCCAGCCCAGGGTCTGTACCCTCAGACTGGATCACTGCCTGGCAAACCAGGACTTCCTGGGAGGCACACCTACCCCCCACCAGGTCAGAGTTTAACCTCTTCACCTGACCGTTCAACTCAGAGTCACCACCCTGAAGTTGAACAATTGCCTGGCACGCCAGGACATCCTGGAGGGCACACTGACCCTCCACCAGGTCAGAGTTTAACCTCTGAACTTGGCCATTCAACTCAGAGTCACCACCCTGAAGTTGAACAATTGCCTGGCGCACCAGGACTTTCTGGGAGGCACGCCTACCTCCCACCAGGTCAGAGTTTAATCTCTGAGCCTGGTTCCCCAACCCAGGGTCACCACCCTGAGGTTGGGCAATTGCCTGGCACGCCAGGACTTTCTGGGGGGCACATCTACCCCCCACCAGGTCAGAGTTTAACCTCTGAACCTGGTCATCCAACCCAGAGTCAACACCCTGAGGTTGGACAATTGCCTGGCACAGCAGGACTTCTTGGGAGGCACACCTACCTCCCACCAGGTCAGAGTTTAACCTCTGAACCTGGGTATCCAACCCAGAGTCACCACCCTGAGGTTGAACAATTGCCTGGCACGCCAGGACTTTCTGGGGGGCACACCTACCCCCCACCAGGTCAGAGTTTAACCTCTGAACCCGGTTATCCAACCCAGAGTCAGCACTCTTGAGGTTGGACCACTGCCTGGTACACCAGGACTTTCTGGGGGGCACACCTACCCCCCAATAGGTCAGAGTTTATCCCCTGAACCTGGTTAGCCAACCCAGAGTCACCACCCTGAGGTTGAACCATTGCCTGGCAGGCCAGGACTTCCAGGGAGGCACACCTACCTCCCACCAGGTCAGAGTTTAACCTCTGAGCCTGGTTCCCCAACCCAGGGTCACCACCCTGAGGTTGGGCAATTGCCTGGCACGCCAGGACTTTCTGGGGGGCACACCTACCCCCCACCAGGTCAGAGTTTAACCTCTGAACCTGGTCATCCAACCCAGAGTCAACACCCTGAGGTTGGACAATTGCCTAGCACAGCAGGACTTCTTGGGAGGCACATCTACCTCCCACCAGGTCAGAGTTTAACCTCTGATCCTGGGTATCCAACCCAGAGTCACCACCCTGAGGTTGAATCTTTGCCTCTCACCCCCCACAAGGGACATACCGTCCCCAAGGGCCACACAAGAGTCTGGTTGGCGCAGGTCTCCCGACCTCTGCCCATCCGGCAGAGTCTGGGTTTCCCCCAAACCAGAAACGGTTTCACCTGGGTCATTCCTGGGGGCTCTGCTCTCAGAGCTGTCCCCTGACTCTCAAGGTCCTCCACTGGGGTCTGCAACCCCCTCTCAACCCTATGTCTGGACTTCTGCACCCCCTCACTAGGAGGGGTACTGCCAGACACCAGAACTGTTGGGATGCCGGCTACAGTCACCCCCCCAAGTTCTTCTGACACTGCGGGGCTTCCCTCAAAAGGTGGCCCTACGGTACAGGCTAGGCTTCCCTCCTGGTGTTCCCTCATGGAACCCTCTAGGACCTGGGACCTACCTGGGACACTACAATCCTTTCCCACCTCACTCGGTTGGGAACCACCTAGACCACTCCCTTCAGGAGCACCCACCAAATGCCTCTTCAGACTCTCTGGTACTCACCCAGAAGTCTGCCTCCATTGTAAGTTCCCTGGGGTCAGAGAACTCACACTCCACCTGGTGTTGGCGTAGCTCTGGAAAATAAGGACCAGACATATGCTCTCCAGCAATTACATCATTCTGCCCTTCACATGTATTAACCACAGTACCCTTCACCCAACCACCCAGTAACTCAACCTTGGAAAAGCACTCTACCTCACCCTCCTGAGACTGGTGAGACAGTATCTGTCTGTCCCTGACACTCAACCCATACTCTTCTGGGATGTCTCTACACTCTATATCCAGGACGTCCACCAGGGGGGAACCCTTTTCTCTGTCACTCTCTGCTAGAGTCAGTAAAGTGTCCCTCCCCCCAGTAGGAATATGACTCCCTGTGCCAGTCCCCCAATCCTTCTCAGGGACCCTGTGCATAACGGGAACTACCTCATACCCTTGAACCGCCTGGGGTGTGTCAACTCCCTTCTTCAAGTTGGGCACCACATCTCTGGGCTTGTGCCCTTCTTCAGCAGTACTAGATGCAAGATTTTTGCTGCCACCATCTGAACTAGACTCCGCCCTTCCGGCCTCCAGTTTCAGCTCTTTACAGCTCAGCTCTTGAGCTGCAATCTTTTCTCCTTCCAGGGCTAAGAGTCTTTTTGCCTCAACCTCTGCAAGATACTCCTCTAATTGTTGCTCCTGTCGCCTTTGACCTCGGAGCCATTCATCTATTTCTGGGTCACTGTCCAAATCTGAGTAGTCTTCCTCCTCAGGTGCGTAGTCCTCCTCCTCATCTGAGGGGTACTTAGTCATTTGGTTTCTTGCTGCCTCTCTCTCTGCCCATCTTTCCTCCCCCCAGACTATGTAGTGATGTAGCATCTCCGCCTTAGTAGATCTCCTTGCTACAGGAAGGCCCCATTTTCTGCAAAGCTTCCTTAGGTCAGCCTTAGTGAGGTGGTCAGTACGAACAAAGAATGAGTAGGTACACAATCCCATTCTGATAAGATTTTACCAGCAAGAACCAAAATCCCAAGTCCAAAAATATCAATAGTATATCCAGGAGGACATCAGAGAACCAAAAGCCAAAAAAGATGAAAAATCAAGTTGACCTTCAACTGTGGGTAGGTAGTGAAATACTTAGCTACTGTATGTCACTGCACAAACACAAGTCCTATCCTCACCGCTGATCACCAATGTTAGAAATGGGGTTTTTGGTTGGCAGTCAGGTTGCCCTCTGTCCAAGCAAGAACCCTCACTCTAGTCAGGGTAAGTCACACACAATCCAAAATCAGCCTGTGCTCACCCTCCGGTAGCTTGGCACGAGCAGTCAGGCTTAACTTAGAAGGCAATGTGTAAAGCATTTGTGCAATAAATCATACAACACCATAGCATAACACCACAAAAATACACCACACAGTATTTAGAAAAATATATAATATTTATCTGGGTATCTTCAGGTCAAAACGATCAAAGTTGCAATACGAATTTGTAAAGATATCACTGAAAAGTGATAGAAAGTGTCTTAAGTCTTTAGAAAGTAAACAAAGTCTATTTCAAACACAAAGTACCTGGTTTCTGGTGGAAAATCTCCTCAGAGGGCCACAGTAGAAGAGGTGCGTGGAAAACTGGTGTGTGCGTTGATTTCTCCTCAGCACACACGGACTTGCGTCGTTATTTTCCACGCGGGGAGTCGGGCGTCGTTTTCCGGCACGCGGACAGTCTCTTACTGTGGTTTGCGGGGAGTACCAGATGTCCCGGGTCTGTGCGTGGATTTTCCTGCTTGTTTTCCGGCTGCGCGTCGTTCTGCGGGGCTGCGCGTCAAAGTTTCGATCTCACGCAGGCGTCGCGTCGATTTCCCCTGCGGAGTCAGGCGGCGTTGTCCTTGCGAGGCCGTGCGTCAAAGTTTTGATCTCACGGCAGGCGTTGCGTCGATTTCTCCTTGGAAGTCGGGCGGCGTTGTCCTTGCGAGGCCGTGCGTCAAAGTTTCGATCTCACGCCAGGCGTCGCGTCGCGTCGATTTCTCCCGGGAAGTCGGGCGGCGTTGTCCTTGCGAGGCAGTGCGTCAAAGTTTCGGTCGTCCCGAAGACGTCGCGTCTATCAGCGTCGGTGTGCGGCGTTTTTCTTGCCGCGGAACAAGCTGTGCGTCGAAAAGTTCGGCGCACGGAGCGTCCAAGAGGAAGAGAGAAGTCTTTTTGGTCCTGAGACTTCAGGGAACAGGAGGCAAGCTCTATCCAAGCCCTTGGAGAGAACTTTTACAGCCAGACAAGAGTTCAGCAAGGCAGCAGGCCAACAGCAAGGCAGCAGTCCTTTGTAGAAAAGCAGACAGGTGAGTCCTTTGAGCAGCCAGGCAGTTCTTCTTGGCAGGATGTAGTTTCTGGTTCAGGTTTCTTCTCCAGCAAGTGTCTAGTGAGGTAGGGCAGAGGCCCTGTTTTATACTAAGTTGTGCCTTTGAAGTGGGGGTGACTTCAAAGAGTCTCTAAGAAATGCACCAAGCCCCGTTTCAGTTCAATCCTGTCTGCCAGAGTCCCAGTAGGGGGTGTGGCAGTCCTTTGTGTGAGGGCAGGCCCTCCACCCTCCCAGCCCAGGAAGACCCATTCAAAATGCAGATGTATGCAAGTGAGGCTGAGTACCCTGTGTTTGGGGTGTGTCTGAGTGAATGCACAAGGAGCTGTCAACTAAACCTAGCCAGACGTGGATTGAAGGGCACAACAAGATTTTAGGGTAAAGAAATGCTCACTTTCTAAAAGTGGCATTTCTAGAATAGTAATATTAAATCCGACTTCACCAGTCAGCAGGACTTTATATTACCATTCTGGCCATACTAAATATGACCTTCCTGCTCCTTTCAGATCAGCAGCTGCCACTTCAACAGTGTATTAGGGCAGCCCCAATGTTAGCCTATGAAGGGAGCAGGCCTCACAGTAGTGTAAAAACGAATTTAGGAGTTTTACACTACCAGGACATATAACTACACAGGTACATGTCCTGCCTTTTACCTACACAGCACCCTGCTCTAGGGGTTACCTAGGGCACACATTAGGGATGACTTATATGTAGAAAAAGGGGAGTTCTAGGCTTGGCAAGTACTTTTAAATGCCAAGTCGAAGTGGCAGTGAAACTGCACACACAGGCCTTGCAATGGCAGGCCTGAGACAGGGTTAAGGGGCTACTGAAGTGGGTGGCACAACCAGTGCTGCAGGCCCACTAGTAGCATTTAATCTACCTGCCCTAGGCACATGTAGTGCACTCTACCAGGGACTTACAAGTAGATTAAATAGTCAATCATGGATAAACCAATCAGTAGTACAATTTACACAGAGAGCATATGCACTTTAGCACTGGTTAGCAGCAGTAAAGTGCCCAGAGGTCAAAAGATAACAACAACAGGTCAGAAAAAATAGGAGGAAGGAGGCAAAAAGTTTGGGGATGTCCCTGTCAAAAAGCCAGGTCCAACAACAAGAATGTAATATACCCAACATATGTGGAAGGAAGGAAAAATGACAATGTCAATTTGGAATATAGCCCCTGAAGTCCCCTACATAGGCTGAGAACCAATATGCTTGCCTGAGAGATTGTTGAAAAAGCCACTGGCCTATGAGGGTGCTCGCGTAGCCAAGTACTGGGGCACTGACAACGGAATGCATGGTAAGAATTTGCATAAACCCCCCAAGGTGCATAGACACCCCAAAGTGCCATATATGTAAGGGCTTTGGGTACATTACGTATTTGTAAAAAGGAAATACACACAGAGCAGTGAAAGGGCAAGCCGTGATATGGATAACAAATGAGTTTGTAGGTGTGTGATTGTGTGTGTATTTAGTGGATCAGATTCTTTTGTGACAAATCAACATTCCCAGAGCATATTTGTTGAAGCACAACAAGTGCCCTATTTCAATGATGTGTGAACTCCATCACTATTCAGAGATCCTCACTTTATGTTATCGTGCCCCTGACCTTTTCCAACCGAACATTTAAGTTTTGCCAATGTAAACAACTGGAATTTTGTTTCTGACAACCATGGACTGGAGTTGTGCCTAAAGCAATGCATACAGAGTGTTTATCAAACAACTATATAGTTAGTTAAGAAAAGGGTTTGCAATGACGACTGAAATGGGACAAAATGAACATCTGGTACCAAAGAAGAGCAGAGCTGGGGAGGCATCTCCAGGAAACAGTAGAATCTGAGATATCTGGGGTGCAAACAACTGTTGTGGGAAAGATCATGAAATGCTAGTGAATTACAAACCTTCTGAACTGGTATACAACTCCTACTAGACTATCATACAAACGTATCTTGATTCAAACTTGGAGAAAAAGGAAATATCTGAGATTCAGACTATTTTATACAGACTGCTATTCGAATTTGAGGGATTGTGGAACCCTTGTTTCAACAGCAAAAGGGATGTATGTCTTATCAGAGCATGTGTTTAAAACGGGTGCCTTTACCACGCATCCATTATCACTCAATGCCTTTACCATGCATTGCATTTACAACTAAAACCTTTACCACGCATATACCTATGCCAAGCAAGCTTTTACAACAATGCAAGGTGAGTATACATAAGTGAGGAAACCCTCAAGCCCCCCCATTTTTTAATTACCATTACCATCCCATATGTCTACCCATTCCTAAACCCTAAAAACACCCTAATCACCCAATAGCCTTAATGGCCCCAACCCTAAAAAACAAACTACCACCTCAAACCCCTATTCACCCCTAAACTTTAAATTTCCCTTACTACATGATAAACTTACTGACCCCTAAACCCTAAAAACCTCCTTATATCCCATACTCCTACCCACTCCAAATACTTAAAACACTCTTACCTCCCCATACCCTTAACCATCCCTAAACCCTAAAACACCCTTACAGCACAATACTCCTACCAGCCCCAAACTCAAATAACACCCTTACCACTCTAAAACCTTACCCACCTCTAAATCCTAATAACACCCTTACCACTCAATGCTCTTACCCACCCATAAACCCTAAAAACACCCTGACCACACAATACCCATACCCAAGCCTAAACCCTACAAACACCCTTACCATCTAATACGCCTACCCGCCCCAAACCCCAAAACACTCTTACCAGGTTCTCCCGCCAGGAACAGGATGGCGGTATGGGTTGTCGTGGGGCCCCTGGGGGCCCCTGCAGTGCCCATGCCAATGGCATGGGCACTGCAGGGGCCCCCGTAAGAGGGCCCCACTTTGTATTTCAGTGTCTGCTTTGCAGACACTGAAATACGCGACGGGTGCCACTGCACCCGTCGCACCTTCCCACTCCGCCGGCTCAATTCTGAGCCGGCGTCCTCGTGGGAAGGCTCTTTTGCACTGGGCTGGCGGGCGGCCTTTTGGCGGCCGCCCGCCAGCCCAGTGCAAAAGCCAGAATACCCTCAGCAGTCTCACGACCGCGGAGCGGTATTTTGGAGGGGGGAACTCTGGCGGGCGGCCTCCGCCACCCGCCAGGGTGAGAATCACCCCCAGAATCTTTTACTCTTTTGCGACACAATGTTCAATATTTATTAGTGTATCAATTAAGTTTTTAGATCTTGCTTATATTAAGTTGTGACAGGTTACCAAATCCAGTTTATCGCTAGACTCTTTTGAACAGGATTCTTTTAAAATAATGTTAATTTCTGTTTTTGTACTCTTTACTTAATGTGATTTTCAAACTTATTGTAATCAATTGATAATACAATGGATTACTAATTTAATTACTTACATACTCACTGATGGTGTGGAACTGTCTATACGTTAAACCTATGTTAAAAGATTTGTTGTAATCTGCCCTTCAATTTGCTCATTAGAAACAGCTGTTTTACCTTTGGTTCAGATATAGAACGAAAAAAACTGTTCTTGGCATTTAGGAAAGACCATTATGGTATGGTATGTTATGTGCTCATTAGAAACTTATGTTCGTTATAAAAAGATTGACAACTTATTTGACTAATTGAGAACAGATGTTTTCCATAGGTGTCTGATCTGTTTTGGACCGATCGACAGGTCCTGCCCGAAGCATTTTTAATATCTGCATGTTTTTGGACAGGTGTGTGGTACTATACATACATACATACAGGGAGTGCAGAATTATTAGGCAAATGAGTATTTTGACCACATCATCCTCTTTATGCATGTTGTCTTACTCCAAGCTGTATAGGCTCGAAAGCCTACTACCAATCAAGCATATTAGGTGATGTGCATCTCTGTAATGAGAAGGGGTGTGGTCTAATGACATCAACACCCTATATCAGGTGTGCATAATTATTGGGCAACTTCCTTTCCTTTGGCAAAATGGGTCAAAAGAAGGACTTGACAGGCTCAGAAAAGTCAAAAATAGTGAGATATCTTGCAGAGGGATGCAGCACTCTTAAAATTGCTAAGCTTCTGAAGCGTGATCATCGAACAATCAAGCGTTTCATTCAAAATAGTCAACAGGGTCGCAAGAAGCGTGTGGAAAAACCAAGGCGCAAAATAACTGCCCATGGACTGAGAAAAGTCAAGCGTGCAGCTGCCACGATGCCACTTGCCACCAGTTTGGCCATATTTCAGAGCTGCAACATCACTGGAGTGCCCAAAAGCACAAGGTGTGCAATACTCAGAGACATGGCCAAGGTAAGAAAGGCTGAAAGACGACCACCACTGAACAAGACACACAAGCTGAAACGTCAAGACTGGGCCAAGAAATATCTCAAGACTGATTTTTCTAAGGTTTTATGGACTGATGAAATGAGAGTGAGTCTTGATGGGCCAGATGGATGGGCCCGTGGCTGGATTGGTAAAGGGCAGAGAGCTCCAGTCCGACTCAGACGCCAGCAAGGTGGAGGTGGAGTACTGGTTTGGGCTGGTATCATCAAAGATGAGCTTGTGGGGCCTTTTCGGGTTGAGGATGGAGTCAAGCTCAACTCCCAGTCCTACTGCCAGTTCCTGGAAGACACCTTCTTCAAGCAGTGGTACAGGAAGAAGTCTGCATCCTTCAAGAAAAACATGATTTTCATGCAGGACAATGCTCCATCACACGCGTCCAAGTACTCCACAGCGTGGCTGGCAAGAAAGGGTATAAAAGAAGGAAATCTAATGACATGGCCTCCTTGTTCACCTGATCTGAACCCCATTGAGAACCTGTGGTCCATCATCAAATGTGAGATTTACAAGGAGGGAAAACAGTACACCTCTCTGAACAGTGTCTGGGAGGCTGTGGTTGCTGCTGCACGCAATGTTGATGGTGAACAGATCAAAACACTGACAGAATCCATGGATGGCAGGCTTTTGAGTGTCCTTGCAAAGACAGGTGGCTATATTGGTCACTGATTTGTTTTTGTTTTGTTTTTGAATGTCAGAAATGTATATTTGTGAATGTTGAGATGTTATATTGGTTTCACTGGTAATAATAAATAATTGAAATGGGTATATATTTTTTTTGTTAAGTTGCCTAATAATTATGCACAGTAATAGTCACCTGCACACACAGATATCCCCCTAACATAGCTAAAACTAAAAACAAACTAAAAACTACTTCCAAATATATTCAGCTTTGATATTAATGAGTTTTTTGGGTTCATTGAGAACATGGTTGTTGTTCAATAATAAAATTAATCCTCAAAAATACAACTTGCCTAATAATTCTGCACTCCCTGTATAGCATTTGGGAATAAAAAGCAAAGTCTGGAAGCAGCTGCAGATTAACTGTGCAATAACCTTAAAATGTACTTAAAACAAAATTAAAGCAAGCAGAAAATTTGTCTCTGTTAACACACTACGGGCTCTTCATATTCAATCATTGTTTAGCAGTTGAAGTGTAAATCCGTAATAGAGGTGAAATAAGTTAGAAATAATTTGAAACTACACCCTTTAAAACAAACAAGTGAAAATGCCTGCAGAGAGGTTAGTAGGAAACCTTGTCTTCCTTCCAGAAAAGGAGCAGACACTATTGCTCTGCACTCATACGAAATCAAAATAGTATCTAATGGGAGTTTTGTGTCAATCCAAATACCTATTTCAAGCTGAAATGCAACATGTATAAGTTTCTCTTAATTGTAAGCTACAACTTGCTTCTAATTAAATCACTCAACACAGAACTTGCTTTTCTTCCATATCCGTCCTGTTGTCTGCAGCTGACTTTTTAAAAACAAACTTTATTTCATTTTGTGCACACAAAAAAGAGCAAAATCAGCACAGTATGCAATGGAGATCCTGGATAGTGCTACCAGGGTATCAGTTCGCTGAAGCAGCCAAGTTTGTTGTAGCCAATCAGTAGAGTCTCATCAAGGAAAGATTGTCATAACTGACCATGTGTAACATCTCCGCCCCATGAGGCCACATAGAGTGCAAGTATGCTGGGTATGTAGGAAGAAGACTATCAGGTATAAGTAATATCTTGTGGACAAGGTAATAACTGATCAATTTAAACTGTACATTCCTAGATACTCTCAGAACCGCACCCAGCACCTTTACCCGATCATCTTCTGTAATGAGGGTCGCAACGTCTTCTGCCCATTTGTCTTTAAGATCATTAAGGAAGGTTTTCATATCTGCTCCTAGTGCCTGATAAAGGCCCAATATAGCTATCCCATGTTTCTTAAGAGCTGCCATCACAGCATCATACAAAATAATATGTCCAGTTGAAAGGTCAGTCTTCTCCCTTAATCCTCAAAAGGGTAGGATTTTGTTGGTTTGAAATAGGTCATGTCCACTCAAGTAGGCCCTTCAAGCCGGCCCTATGGAGGAGTACAGTCAGGAATTGCAAGGGGATTTTGGGTGAATATGAGGCATGTTTTTGCAGGCACCTAACCCAACAATGTTTGGCTACCCTCAGCGATCCATGTTCTTCTATGTTAGCCTGCTTCGGATCCAGAAGCATTCTCATCAGTGGGGTGTTGGCTATAATCATTGCACCTCCTCAGATAGTTGATCATCTATGTATCCCATGAGCCATTGTAGCTGCACCGCCAAGCAGTGTATCTGAAGACTAGGGCTTCCAGCCCTCCGTCAGTCACAGAGAGGTGTAGTTTGGACAGTGCTACTCTACACCTACACCCTACATATATCAAATCCACCAAAATGGAATCTATTTCTGGGCACAATCATCGGTAATGTAGTAAATAGTACAAGTGTCATGGTAGGGCTACCATCTTGGTGATCACTGTCCAACATGCCACGGATATTGGGAGAGACTTTCAGAAATCCACACTGGACCTCAAGGATGCGATGGCTGCCTCTACATTTCCTGCCAAGATGTCAGTTTTGGCCCTTTATATGCAAACCTCCTGGTATTTTATCACAGTTGTCTCCCATATTATTTCAAGCACATCGGGGGCATTGTACTGGTCAGATCCAAAGGAAAACATGGTAACTTTTTGCAGGTTTATGCACAACCCAGAAATGTCTCTAAATGTGCTCAATAGTTGTACCACCTTCTTGGAATCTGTTTGCGTATTACTGAGGAAAAGCAACATATCATTGGAGTACAGAGAGATATGATGCGGAAAAACAGGAGTGTGTATGCCAGTGTGAGATTCCAGTTGCACCCTGCTCGCCAGAGACTCCACCACAATGACAAACAACAGTGGAGACACTGGGCATCCCTACATTGTACCACGCTCTACTGGATGAGGTTCAGAAATCACTCAGCCTGACTTGAACCTATCTGTTGGAGCAGAGTATAGCAGTCTAGTCCACCCAATGAATCCCTGCTCAAAATCCATTTGGGCCATCACAGTGTAAAGGCATCCGCAGTCTAGGCCTTCTTGATATCTACTGACATCGCTAAGGCCTCTAAATGTATGTTTGGGGCATTCATCAGCATGTCAAGTAACCTTCTAAACTCCTTATGTTCAATGGCGAGTTGCGGCCAAGGATGAACCCCGACTGGTTAGGTCGATTAGAATTTTCATGTGTGGTAATAGTTGTGCGGCCAGGACTCTACTTCTCTGCACTCTGTTTTCTCTTTTCTTCCTATACTGAAGACCTTAAACATAGCTAGAATATACCTACTTTGATATCCTTGCTGATCCTCACTTCAGCGTTATATAATTAGAGCCACTGATAGAGCAGTGACGAAGGTTTACCCAGCTTAAGCAATCAGGGCATAACCCACCTACTTGTCTCTGTATCTGACATAATTGTGTCACATAATTCACATGTACCTCTCTGAGAATAGCCTATCTCCCCCTGTTTACTGTAGCCTCTTTCCCAAACTCGCATCTATAATCGTTCTAGTAAAATGTTCTTACCAATACAACCATTCGAAAAAATGATAGATAGATAGATAGATAGATAGATAGATAGATAGATAGATAGATAGATAGATAGATAGATAGATAGATAGATAGATAGATAGATAGATAGATAGATAAAGCAGTGTTCATTTTTAGGTTTGGCTTTACCAAACACCTCTTGCTTTTACTGAAATTTTAGTCACTCATAAGGACATTCAGCCAGTCCTCTCCATTCATTCGTCTATTGGTAATTTACTTCCACCCACTCCAATGTACAGTATAGGGCAATGGATCAGCTACTTCAGACATTGACTAGGTTTTCTGGGAGTCACAGCATTCTGTTCATTCACATACCCACACAAAAGAGTTCCCTTCAGTGCCGTAGACTACTGTGGCAACGTGCTTTATGAGAGCTAAAAATATTTTTGCTTTTAGTCAATGTTTATCTTATATTAGTGAGGGCCCAGCCCAAACCCACCTCCTGCCCCAAAACAAAGTTTTACGAGAACCATGATAAAACAAAACAGACATTGACAAAGGCAAATGCCTGCCAGTGAATGGCAGACCTATTGGTCTTTCCAATGCTTGTTTGACCTTGCGAGTGTAGCGATTTCACAGAGGGTGCTCTAAACCATAACTCTGTACTATGTAAAATACCCAATCAACGTGAAAGGAATGGAAAAGAAATTTTACATTCTGTTTCTGCTCCTGCCTTCAAGGCACAAGAAAACCTGGGTGAAAATCTACAATAGCTGGGTACCCTAATTTACATTGCTAAATAGTGCAGGTAATTGATTGAAGGTGTGGAATAATACTATGATCTGCAATCTTTATTGCTTGAGGCGAGGTTATGCAGGATGCTGCTATCTAAAGGAGAATAAAGACATTAAGGGGGTCATTCTGACCTCGGCGGTAAAAGTCGCTTACCGCCGGCCAGAAGGCCGCCATAACACCGCCGTGGCCACGGTAAACCGCCACGGTCATTCTGACCCGCAACTGGCAAACCGCCAAAAATCCGACATCCACAAAAGTCCGCCACACCAAAGGTCAGCGCAAAAATTGCGATGACCAAACCTCCACCGTCACGCCAACAGAAATACGCCCATACCATTCCGACCCACAAATCCATGCGGCGGTCTTTCAAACGCGGTATTCCATTGGCGGTACACACCGCCGCGGTCAAAATACACACACACATAGAAAACTCAGCAACATTAGCCAGTTCGAAATACACACACCTGATACACATACTAACACCACTCCCACACGCCCAACACAATATAAAACACACACCCACATCACCCACAAGCCCCTACGACCCGAAATCATTGACGAAGGCTAGAGAGAGAGCACAGAATAGAGAATCCCACAACACAGAGGCACACAACACCATCACCCACACAGAATCCACGCACCAAACACCACACACCACCACACGCACCACACTCATCACCACAAACGCCACCCCACACCTCAACCACACCGCCCCATGGCACCCCAAAGACACCCCAGGTTCAGTGACGCCGAACTCAGGGTCATGGTGGAGGAAATAGTCCGTGTAGAGCCCCAGCTCTTCGGGGCACAGGTGCAGCACACCACAATTGCCAGGAAGATGGAGCTATGGCAAAGGATAGTGGACAGGGTTAACGCGGTGGGACAGCATCCACGCAATCGGGAGGACATCAGGAAGAGATGGAACGACCTACGGGGGAAGGTGCGTTCCATGGTATCAAGGCACAACATTGCGGTGCAGAAGACTGGCGGCGGACCCCCACCTACTCCCCCAGAATTTACCGCATGGGAGGAGGAAGTCTTGCACATCCTGCATCCTGAGGGCCTCGCAGGAGTGGGCGGAGGAATGGACTCTGGTAAGGCAAATCTTCACTACTGCTTCCCACCCCCACCCCACCTGCATGCCAAATCATACCCCCACCCTCAACCCCTCCCCCATCACACCAACCCCTAGCAAAAGGCTCACCATCACAACCCACCCATCCCAACACCAAGCCCTGCATGCGACCCCAAAGCATGGACACCCATCACCAAAGCATGCCCACTGCACACACACATCACCCCCACAAGCCACCCTCACAAAAGCCCCACAAGGAAATGCCTGCACATGGGTACACGGACACCTACCCATCACACGAAATGCCACACACAGAAGCAATAACCATACCTTTATACCCCTGCAGGACCCGAACGCCACCACACTGCCACGGAGGGTACAGAGATGTCCATCCCACCCCCAGAAGAGGCCCCCAACGATGACAGCAGCTCTGTCTCCCTGGAGCCAGACGACCAGCCCGGCCCATCGGGGACCTCTGGACAGTCGGTTCCCCACAGACAGCCACAGGCTACACCAGACCCAACCCCCTCTGGGAACACCAGCACAGCTCCCACCCAGCGGGCCCATGCCTCTGTCTCCAGGACACGTCAATCAGCTGTGTGTCCACCACTACAGGGCACCCAGGTTGACCCACCACCCCAACAACAACAGGGACCTGGGGGCAGTGGTAGTGGGCACACCGTCCAGGGGACAGAGGCCCAGGAACACAGGGGAACTGGGAGGGCTGCTGTGCGACAGGGGGGGGGGCAGGCCCGGGGAACCGACTCTCCAAGAGGCCCTCTCCTCCATCATGGGAGCATACCACCACTCCCAGGAGACGATGGCGACGGTACTGGCCCGGTTCCAGGAGATCCAGGAACTGCAGGAGGAACGGTACATGGGGTTCAGGGAGGAACTGAGGAACATCGGTTCCGCAATGGGGACCATCGTCCTGGCCCTTACCCAGATCGTCACCACATTGCGGGACCATGTGGCACCCCAAAGGGCCCCTGTCAGTAGCCCACGACAGGAACAGCCTACCACCTCCGCCGGCGCTAGTGGACAGGAGGCCCCCACACAACGACAGGCCACCAGAACCCCACCTCCTGCAGAAGAAGAACCACCCCGCAAGCGGAACCTGAGATCTCACAAGAAGACAGAGTAGGATTGCAAGACCCCCGCCAGCCTAAGATACCCCCTGATGTCATCCCACTGTCCCACATTGTCACCCTGTCCAACCTTGAACTGCCCTTGCTCCATCCTTCCACAGGCATATGGACAATGCACCTGTGCGACTGAGAACTGGACTCTGCCATGGACATTACTCCACCCCCACCCATCCCCGCATCCCAATCATTTACCTATATGTCGCACTTAAAATAAATCACTTATTCCACATAAAAAAACAGGAGTCTGCTTGTATTCTTAACAAATGTATTAGACATAACGGTGCAATAATGTCCAGTTACTTTGTGATGACAACATACCAATTTCAATAAGCTTTAGTCCATGTGCAAACAAAGCTGAAGTCAGGCAGTGGGTCATACAGCTCTGAAAAGGGAAGGGAAATTCACAAATCGGTTAACAGGAACTGGGGGGAAACACAGACAGTGGAGACGCATGAGGCCTCAAGTAAATGTAAATTGGGGTGGCTGTTTCTTACCTGTGTGCTACTGAAAGTATTGTTGTATGACTGTATCCCTGTTGTCTGTGTCGTCCCCGTCGTCTTCCTCCTCTTCACTCTCCACAGGCTCCACAGCTGCAACAACACCACCATCTGGACCATCCTCCTTCAGAAAAGGCACCTGGCGTTGCAATGCAAGATTGTGAAGCATACAGCAGGCCACGATGATCTGGCACACCTTCTTTGGTGAGTACATGAGGGATCCCCCTGTCATATGCAGGCACCTAAACCTGGCCTTCAGGACCCCGAAGGTCCTTTCTATGATCCTCCTAGATCGCCCATGGGCCTCATTGTACCGTTCCTCTGCCCTGGTCTGGGGATTCCTCACTGGGGTCAGTAGCCACGACAGGTTGGGGTAACCAGAGTCACCAATTAGCCACACACGGTGTCTCTGTAGCTGTTCCATCACATAAGGGATGCTGCTATTTCGCATGACATACGCGTCATGCACTGACCCTGGGAACTTGGCATTTACATGGGAGATGTACTGGTCAGCCAAACAGACCACCTGTACATTCATCGAATGATAACTTTTTCTGTTTCTGTACACCTGCTCACTTTCTTTGGGGGGAACCAAAGCCACATGGGTCCCATCAATGGCACCAATGATGTTGGGGATATGTCCAAGGGCATAGAAATCACCCTTCACTGTAGCCAATTCGCCCACCTCAGGGAAAATAATGTAGCTCTGCATGTATTTCATCAGGGCAGACAACACTCTGGACAAAACCTTAGAAAACATAGGCTGAGACATCCCAGATGATAGGGCCACTGTTGTCTGAAAAGACCCACTTGCCAAAAAATGGAGTACTGACAGAACCTGCACCAGAGGGGGAATCCCCGTGGGTTGGCGGATGGGTGACATCAGGTCTGGCTCCAGCTGGTCATATAGTTCATGTATAGTTGTTCTGTCAAGCCGGTATGTAAGTATGATATGTCGTTCTTCCATTGTCGACAGGTCCACCATCGGTCGGTACACGGGAGGATTCATCCTTCTCCTCGCAAGTCCCAGCGGACGATGCCTAGGAAGGACAACATGGAGCACAGAGTCAAGCAACCCACAGGTTAGTTCACACAGCTTGCACAGTACACGAATCGCTATGCATGGAACGGCATGTATGAGTGGCAATGCAAGACCTAGGCCTGTGTGACGCAGTAGAAATCATGCCATGTGGGCCCTTGAAATGGTGGCTGCCTGACGTGTGAAGTGTGACAGTGGGATGTGAGGTCACTGCGCTGGCGTGGCACACCGTGGCGGTAGGCGGTCGAAGACCGCGGCGCATAGCAGCATTGGTTAACATTGAACCCTATGGGTCTCAGGAGCCAATGACGATGTGCGCCGGCGGTCGCGGTACGCACCGCCGCCGGCGTGACCGCCATTTTCTATCTGATTAATCACTCGAGACCTGATCATCCACAGGAGAGGACCTATACTGCAAGTGCTGCTGTGACCTCGGTCTGGGAGATACAATGGCTGCTGTGACTGGGGAAAGGGCCCCTGCCTTCACTGCCGAAGAATTGGAGAAACTTGTTGATGGGGTCCTCCCCCAGTATGCGCTACTCTACTGTCCTCCAGACCAACAGGTTAGTACACAGGGTGCACGTTGAATGGGCTATGCTTGTGTTGAGTGGGGTGTATGTAAGATGGTGGATAGAGGAGCGAATGAGGAGTGCAACGTACGAAACATGAGAGCATGTGCCACATGGCAAGGTTGGGGAGGGGGGGGGGCACTCACAATGACCAGGCAGAAAACTGATGCGATTTCCTTTACCACCCTGTACATGTCACATAGGTCAACGCCCATCAGAAGATCGACATTTGGAGTGCCATCGCCAAGGACGTCCGGGCCCTGGGGGTCCACAACAGACGGGGCACCCACTGCCGAAAGAGGTGGGAGGACATCCGCCGCGGGACCAGAAAGACCGCCGATTCTCTGCTGGGGATGGCCTCCCAACGTAGGAGGGGTGCCAGCCGGCAATTGACCCCCCTGATGTCCCGGATCCTGGCGGTGGCCTACCCCGATTTGGATGGGCGCGTGAGGACATCACAGCAGACACAAGGGGGTGAGTATCAGCACATTCTGCTATCTTTGAGCGCAGTGAAGGTGTCTGGGTGGGGGAGGAGGGCAGTGGCTATCTCCAGGCCATGGCGCATTCTGTAGGCTAGGCCCCTCCGTTAGACACGGCCCTGTGCCCCCGCCCCCCACCTCTGTAGGGTGCCAAGTACAGCTAGCCATGGTCCGGCCCCACCCATGTGTGCATCTGTCGTCCATAGACCCGTAGGCCTAGTCACAATAACTGAGTAGTGTACCCCCATTGCGCGGCCTAGTTCAGGGGGCTTCTGTGTCTGTCCTCTCCGCCAATGGTGTTGCCAATGCATGCACTCAACCTGTCTTCATTTCTCCCCCCCCCATTTTCTTTGTCTTCCTGTTCATGTGTGCATTAGCATCATCAGGCAGAGGAGAAGTGGCATCGGCGCACGAGGGAGCTGCATCTCACATGGCCCCGGAGGGCCATACAACAGACTCCGAGTACACCAGTGAGACGGAGGGCGAGTGGAGCTCCACAACGGGGACCCGTGGAGACGTCAGCGACACCGACACGTCCTCGGAAGGGAGCTCCCTAGCGGTGGCGGCAACATCCGTGCCCACTGCCACAACAGGTACAGCCGCCACCCAGCGCACCAGCCCCGCCCTCCCAGCAGCCCCTCAGCCTTCGCTCCGTGCCCGCACGCCCAGGAAGGCGGGCATCTCCTTTGCCCCAGGCACCTCAGGCCCTGCCCCAGTTACCCCTGCTGCCCTCAGTGAGGAGGTCATTGACCTCCTCAGGACACTCATTGTTGGGCAGTCTACCCTTTTGAATGCCATCCAGGGTGTAGAAAGGGAGGTGCATCGGAGCAATGCATACCTGGAGGGCATTCATTCGGGTCAGGCTGCCCATCAGCGATCGTTCAACGCTCTGGCCTCAGCACTGACGGCAGCCATTGTCCCTGTCTCCAGCCTCCCTCTTCTTACTCCCTCCACCCAGTCCCAGTCTCCTGTTCCTCTGCCTATCCCATCCACACCATCAGACCAGCCTGCACACACCTCTACACCCAAGGTCAGCTCATCCAGACATAAGCACCACAGATCCCACAAGCATTCACCCAAGCAACATCCAGATGCAGACATGGCAACAGTCACTACCACCTCTGTGTCCCCCACCTCGTCATCTCCCTCCTCCCTCCCTGTGACGTCTCCACTCACACCTGCATGCACACCACCATCAGCCAGTACTTCCATCACCAGCACACCCTCCATTACAGTCCGCACACGTGCAGTCACCACCCCCACTGCCATTTACACGTCCCCTGTGTCCTCTCCCAGTGTGTCTGTCACCCTCTCTTCCAAAGCACACAAACGCAGGCAGCCACCCACCCAACAGCCATCCACCTCACGACAGCCTCCGTCACAAGCACCTGCACCCAAAGACAGCACACTTGACTCTCCTACAACCACATCCTCTTCCTCCACTCCCATACCCACTACAGCTACCCGTCCCTGTCCTTCCCAAGTCCTTTTCCTTTCCAACCTTGAGCTCATTCCAATCCCTGACCCACCCCCTCCATCTGGTAAGAGTAAAAAAAGCACCTCAGCCACCACCAGCCCTGCATCTACTGTGACCATAGTGCAGGGCTATTGGAGTCCACC
Source organism: Pleurodeles waltl (assembly GCF_031143425.1). Classification (NCBI taxonomy): domain Eukaryota; kingdom Metazoa; phylum Chordata; class Amphibia; order Caudata; family Salamandridae; genus Pleurodeles; species Pleurodeles waltl. Next base: position 212,497,945 of record NC_090438.1, read on the forward strand.
AGATCCTAGGGCAGGAACATCGGCCAGCAGCAAGGGGACAGCCCCCCCCCCCCCTGGGAAGAGGACAAAAAAGAAGAAGGGCCGGCGCGACAAGCCTGAGACGGCTGCCACCAAGGACAGTAGCATTGCCCCGTCACCTGCCACATCATCCAAGGGAGGCAAGGGCCACAGAGCTCCAGCGAAGGAGGGCAAGGGCAGCAGGGCGAGCTGCCCAGGAGGGCCCCACCAGCCCCATTCCGGGTGTGACGGGCGACACCCACGGGCCCAGGACTCCATCACAGGAGGGCGTCGCGACCGCAAGCTCGGATGGTGAATGAGCGGGAAGTCTTGCCCAGGTCTGGCTCCCTAGACACACAGGACAAGCACCGCTGAACAGGGCCCCGCCGGGAGGAGAACCGCTGAACAGGGCCCCGCCGGGAGGAGCACCGCTGAACAGGGCCCCGCCGGGACAAGAACCGCTGAACAGTGCCCCGCCGGGACAAGAACCGCTGAACAGGGCCCCGCCGGGAGGAGCACCGCTGAACAGGGCCCCGCCGGGACAAGAACCGCTGAACAGGGCCCCGCCGGGACAAGAACCGCTCCGCTGGGCCCTTCATCTCAAGCACCGCACCGCTGGGCCCTTCATCTCAAGCACCGCTCCGCTGGGCCCTTCATCTCAAGCACCGCTCCGATGGGCCCCGCCGTCTCAAGCACTGCTCCGCTGGGCCCTTCATCTCAAGCACCGCTCCGCTGGGCCCTTCATCTCAAGCACCGCTCCGCTGGGCCCTTCATCTCAAGCACCGCTCCGCTGGGCCCTTCCTGTCAAGCACTGCTCCGCTGGGCCCTTCATCTCAAGCACCGCACCGCTGGGCCCTTCATCTCAAGCACCGCTGGCCCATTGACAGTGCCGGTTCTGTGTCGAGCAGGGCTTCAGGAAGCACTCTGGGCACCATGCCTCCTCCAATAACAGTGGAGTCGGTAATCCATCTGATGGACTGTGGCTTTGCACTCCCCAGGATGGTCCAGTGGGCAAGCCTCCCACTGTAGGGACTTGTGAGACTGTGGCTTTGCACTCCCCAGGATGGGACAGTGGGCATGGAGGCCCCTCGTGGATCTGGCGTCGTGGACTCATGTGGCTGAGGTGCCCCCCCTTCCCTTCCCCCTGAGGTGCCTGTAGTTTTATCATCTGATGCCCCTGCAGTGTTCTCTCCAATGGTATCTGGTCTCCTGTGTGGGCTTTGTCCATGTGTTTGTGCACATTGGCCCACGGACTATGGAACTTTGACGGAATGTGCTGGACTTTTTGACCAAGGATATATTGTTGCCTATGTTCATTCCTTATTTTTGTATCTTTTATATGGCATATTTGCCATTCCTTCAATGGAGCTATTTATACATATATTTTATAGATCATTTAAATTGTGTCTTTGCATTATTCCGGGGGGTTTGTGTGGTGTCACTCTGACTTGTTGCTCTGCATTGGGGTGTAGGTATTTGTGGTGGGGGGTGGGTGTATGGCGCATGTGTGTGCCCGTAAGCTTTCCTCCTCCCCCCTCGCTTGTGTCGTAGGTGCAGTACTCACCATTGTCGTCTATGCCGGCGTTCGTACTCCTGGTAGATGAGCAGGTAGACAATAGCTGGTAGGATGTGTAATTCGGGCTCCATGCTGTCCTCCTTCCTCGTGGAGTGTGTATAGGTGAGCGTTTTCCCGTTCGTAGTCTGTTTCCGCCGTGTTTTTATCGGCGGGGCTCCCGCCCCGGAAAAGGTGGCGGATTGGTGAGTTGTGATAGGGTGGGCGGTACATTGTCTGCCGCCTGCCTGTAGACGGTGACCGCCGCGCTGTTTGTCGGTCCCGCCGTGGCGGTCGGAGTGTTAAAGTGGCGGCCTGTGTTGGCGGTTCCTGCCAGGGTTAGAATTCCATTTTTTTGACCGCCGACCTGTTTGCGGGTTGGCCGCCACTTTTTCACCGACCGCCAGGGTCAGAATGACCCCCTATGTCATTTAATACGAGTAACTTCAATTAATGGATGATAGAGTAATAGAAGAAGGAAAGCGGAGTAAGATAAAGACACTCAGAGAAAGTGTCTTGGAAAAACCATGAAAACTCTCAACACTGCGGTGATAGACCAGAGAATACATTGCATATTTGTATGACTGCTGGATATTGATGACATTATGACCCAAGATTATTGATCATTTTCGCCAGGAGAGGTATGTAAAAAGGTGCAAAAAGGTGAGCAAAGCTGAACCAAAGTGAGGTGTGTAAAACCAGAGAAGGTAATGATGATTAAGATATGGAGACCCGTGACCACGTGCTGTTCCCAGTTACTCATAAGTGTTACAATGCGCACTTACAGGAATCAGTGGCGTAACAAAACTTAAAGAGCCCCCGCCCCACCTGCAAAGTACCTGCAGGGTGCCCCTTTCCCCTGGACCCAGTGAGGGGCCTGCCGCCGGTGCACAGTGTACTGTGCTGAGGCCCCCCTTCACTCCCTCACGCCCTTCCCCGCACTGCGGGGGCTGCGGGGGCCTTTGTTACGCTCCTGACAAGAATGACTCAACAATTACAATTCAAGTACATTTGGAGCACAAATCACGCATGTCTGATACATTTTGTTTGTATCAATACACCGCCATTTCCGACATACCTCCTTGAAAGGAGAAACATCAAACAGTATTACACAGGGTCCTCTGTTACAAAACATGCAAACACATTAAACAGTAAAGACTAACTCAGGGGGAGTGAAACAGTTACTAAAAGCATACAAAAGGTAATGAACAGACAGGAATAGTGCTCATATTTCACTGACTGATTTTCTATATCCCCGATTTATCAAGTAATTCGTTCACCAAATTCGAACAATGGCTATACCTCTGACTCATAAATGGAGCTTTCCAACTTTCCGTGATTTCAGTCACTATCCTCCACTGTTACCGGCCATGAAATTCCTGTATTGCAAGTTGCAAATTATTCAATAACTGTCCATCTTTCCCCTCAATAGATAGCTCGCTCCACATAGGGGGGCACACAGAACAGACCACAATCTTGTTTTCATCTGAGAGTAAAAGTCGTTTTAAATGGTGTTGCCGTGTGTTTTTTACAACACCGGGAGAGAAAGGGCATGTCACAGCCAGCAGAGCAGAAATTAACACTGTAACTACACTTTCTAAAACAATACCATGATGATCCACTGTACAGAGTGCAAATGGCAGTAAAAGCGACATCACGTTACCTTTGACATCATACGAGGTGATGACTTATGACCTTAAAACGTGATGTAACTACGGGAAGTGACATCACTGAAGATAAGACGTGCGCAACTATTGACCCCAATCCCCATAGCCGTGCCCCATGTATTTTGCTATGAACCTGCATTGTAAATAAAGCCTCCCCTTCTGAGGTTTTAGCCTCAGTTACCCACTGGAGAATCCACCTTAGCAACTTTATCACCAATGCAGCTTCCCTGTGCAGTCTTAATCAAAATGTTCAGAACGCCCCCTCCCCCCGAGTCACTTTAGCTCTCAAAGCCCTGTACAGCCCCGAAAAGCACAGCTTTCGCCTCAGTGCACTTTTCATTCCGACAGACCAACTGGAGCTCCCTATTCCAGATTTAGCTACTAATATCTATTACAGTCTACAGATTTACAGATTTATACCTACTGTCCAGTTGTGCCTTCACATGAGCATTTTTACCTTTTTGCCCAGTGCAGTTTTGTGATGCATAGCTATAACCTGCACAGTCACGTCACTATGGACAGCTTTAAAGCCAACACCTAGTGCAGCCAACCCTCTCACAGCATCATCTTGAACGCATAGAACCTTCCTCATGTGCAGCTTTATCACGCAAGGCCCAGTGAAGCCCCCCTCCACATGAACAGATTTAGTGCCCTATGCCCCGTGAAGCCTTCCCGCACTCTATATCATCCATCAGTCCAGAGGCAGCCTTTCATGTGCAGCTTTGGCCCCAGTGTTCAGTTCAACCCCACATTGAACAGGGAAACTCTACGGGAAGCAGGAGACTCTTCAGGCTTCTTAACATGACCTATCTCACCATAGATGCCTAGGGCAGATGAGAGTTAGATGTAGGCAAGGACTAGTGGCGCCATGTGCGACAGTTTATTTTGGCACCCCCCACCCCATGACCTCCTCCTCGGTTTCAATCACTACCACCCGGCAAATGTGCCCGTTATCGCTCCCCTTTCAAATACATTCATGTGTTTTATAGCACTTGTAAAGGCTGGCTTTACTAAACCACTGATCTATCCACATAAAATATTTAATCAATCAATCAATCAATCATTAAATTTATAAAGCGCGCTATGTACCCGTTAGGGTTTCGAGGCGCTTGGGGGGGGGGGAGGGGTAGCTGCTATCGTTCGAAGAGCCATGTCTTGAGGAGTCTCCTGAAGGTGAGGAGGTCCTTGGTCTGGCGTAGTGAGGTCGGGAGTGAGTTCCAGGTCTTGGCGGCGAGGTAGGAGAAGGACCTGCCGCCAGAGGTCTTGCGCTGGATTCGGGGGACGATGGCGAGGGCAAGGTTGGCAGAGCGTAGTTGGCGTGAGGGAACGTAGAAGTTGAGTCTGGTGTTCAGGTAGGTGGGTCCGGTGTCGTGTAGTGCCTTGTGTGCGTGGGTGAGGAGTTTAAAGGTGATCCTCTTGTCCACGGGGAGCCAGTGGAGGTCCTTCAGGTGGTGGGAGATGTGACATCGGCGGGGTATGTCGAGGATCAGGAGGGCGGATGCGTTCTGGATGTGTTGAAGTCGTTTGATGTCTTTTTTTGGGATGCCTGTGTAGAGTGCGTTGCCGTAGTCGAGTCTGCTACTGACGAGGGCTTGGGTCACCATCTTTCTGGTTCCTGTTGGAATCCACTTGAAGATCCTGCGGAGCATGCGGAGGGTGTTAAAACAGGAAGAGGAGACAGCGTTGACCTGTTTGGACATGGTGAGAGCGCAGTCGAGGATGAAGCCAAGGTTTCGTGCGTGGCTGGCTGGGGTGGGTGAGGGGCCCAGGGTGGTGGGCCACCAAGAGTCGTTCCAGGCCGAGGGGGTGCGACCGAGGATGAGGACTTCCGTCTTGTCGGAGTTGAGTTTCAGGCGGCTGTTGCTCATCCATTCGGCGATGGATTTCAGTCCCTCGTGGAGGTTGGCTTTGGCGGTGAGAGGATCTTTGGTCAGGGAGAGGACGAGCTGGGTGTCGTCGGCGTAGGAGAGGATGCTGAGGTTGTGCTGGCGGGCCAGTTGTGCGAGGGGGGCCATGTAGATGTTGAACAGCGTTAGGCTTAGTGAGGAGCCTTGGGGGACGCCGCAGATGAGGTTGGTGGCTTCAGAGTGGAAGGGTGAGAGTCGGACTCTCTGGGTTCTGTCGGAGAGAAAAGAGGAGATCCAGTTGAGGGCTTTGTCTTGGATACCGGCTTCGTGGAGGCGATTTAGTAGGGTGCGGTGGCAGACCGCGTCGAAGGCAGCGGAGAGGTCTAGGAGGATGAGGGCTGAGGTTTCGCCGTTGTCTATTTGTTGTCTGATGTCATCTGTGGCGGCGAGGAGTGCAGTCTCTGTGCTGTGGTTGCGTCTGAAACCGGATTGGGAAGGGTCTAGGATGGAGTTGTCTTTGAGGTAGTGGGAGAGCTGTGCGTTGACGATCTTCTCTATGACTTTCGCTGGGAAAGGGAGGAGGGAGATTGGACGGAAGTTTTTGAGGTCGTTGAGGTCAGCCTTAGGTTTCTTGAGGAGGGGTTGGATTTCTGCGTGCTTCCAGCTGTCCGGGAAGGTAGCGGTGTTGAAGGAAAGGTTGATGATCTTGCGGAGTTTGGTGGCGATGGTGACGTCGGCTTTGTTGAAAACGTGATGTGGGCAGGGGTCAGAGGGAGATCCTGAGTGGATGGAGTTCATGGTCTTTAGGGTTTTGGCGTCGTCTACTTGGGTCCAGGTGGTGATGCGGTCGGCGTGGGAGGAGTTGTTGGGGGTGGGGTCTGGCGGAGGTGTGGTGTTGAAGCTGTCGTGGATGGCTGCGATTTTCTGGTAGAAGAAGGTGGAGAGGTCGTCGCAGAGTTTCTGGGATGGGGGGACGTCGTTGATGTTGGCGTTGGGGTTGGAGAGTTCCTTCACGATGCAGAAGAGTTCCTTGCAGTCGTGAGTGTTGTTGTTAAGGCGTTCTGTGAAGTGGGAGCGTTTGGCGAGTCGGATCCGTTGGTGGTGTTCGCAGTTGGCTTCCTTGAGGGTAGCAAGTTTGTCGGGTGTGCGCTTGAGGATCCATTTTTTCTTGAGTTTCTGGCAGGTGCGTTTGGAGGTGGTCAGTTCATCTGTGAACCAGGCTGTTTTTTTCTTTTCTTGGTTGACGGTGGGTCTCTTGAGTGGTGCTAGGATGTTGGCGCAGTTGAGGATCCATTGTTGGAGGTTGATAGCGGCGGAGTCCGGGTCGGTGGGGTCGGGTGGTGGGTTTTTGGCGAGGGTGCTGGCTAGTTGATCTTCGGTGACTTTTCCCCAGCGGCGGTAAGGCGGTAGAGGGGTGCGGTGGTGTTCGGTGTTTTTCTTGAACGTGAAGTGGACGCAGTGGTGGTCGGTCCAGTGGAGTTCGGAGGTGTGGCTGAATGAGATGTGGTTGCTTGCAGTGAAGAGTGGGTCAAGGGTGTGGCCGGCGATGTGGGTGGGTGTGTTGACCAGTTGACGGAGTCCGAGGTTGGAGAGGTTGGTGGTCAGTGATGCGGTGTTGGCGTCATTGTTGTTCTCCAGGTGGAAGTTAAGGTCTCCCAGGAGGATGTAGTCTGAAGAGGCGAGGGCGTGGGTGCTTGCGAGGTCGGAGATGGTGTCGCTGAAGGGGGCTCTTGGTCCTGGAGGACGGTATATGAGGGTTCCTCTGAGGGTAGTGTTGGGGTCCGTGTGAATCTGGAAGTGGAGGTGTTCGGCTGTCTTGAGGGTGTCGTCCGTGTGGGTGTGGATCTTGAGGGTAGATTTGTGGGCGATGGCTATTCCTCCGCCGATTCCGTTGGTGCGATCTCTTCTGGTGATCTTGTAGCCGTCAGGGATGGTGATGGCGATGTCTGGGGCCAAGGAGTTGTTCCACCAGGTTTCGGATAGGAAGGCTACGTCTGGGGCGGCGGTGTCGAGCAGGTCCCAGAGCTCAATGGCGTGCTTTCGTGCGGAGCGTGTGTTGAGGAGGATGCAGTGCAGGTGGTTTGTGTTGGTTGTTGCTGGCTTCGTTGTTCTGTTGCAGGTGAGGTTGCAGGTGCGGCAGGAAAAAGGTCCTTTGGTGTGCTTCGGGGTGGCCTGGAAGCATTCTGTGGAGGAGCCAGGGTTGAGGACGAGGAGTTCGCTGGCCGAGTAGCGAAGGCTGGGGGTGCGGGGGCGTGCGGACCAGGGGGGGTGGCGCTGGGCGCGGTCCAGGTGCGGACGGGCACAGACGGGCGCAGACGGGCTTGCCTCTGGCGCGCCTCTGGCGCGCCAGCGGAGCGCCCGCTGCGCGGACGCACAGCACCAGCCATTAAGAAGGGAGGGGGGAGGGAGGAGCAGCTGGGAGGCGGGAGGCGAGAGGCGGGAGGGAGCGGCGAATGGGGGCGCGAGGGGGCCGGGGCCGCAGGGAGGCAGCGGCAAGGGGAGATCAGCAAGGGGGAGCGCCCAAGGGGCGAAAAAACCAGGGAAAAAGGCACAAAACAGTAAGGAAAAAAGTTTAACAACAGGCACAAAATACAATTATGGCACAAGTTACAATCGGGGTACAGCAATCAGAGGGGCACAGCGGGGGCAGAAGCGCAAGGAGGCAAGGCGCTGAAATTTGGAAAAAAACACTTACAGGACGGCGAAAAGCGGCACAATCAGAAGGGGCACAACGGGGGCAGACGCGCAAGGGGGCAAGGCGCTGAAACTTAGAAAAACAACTTACAGGACGGCGAAAAGCGGCACACGGGTCAAGTGAAGCTTACAAGAGCCCACTAGACACCAGGGATGAGGCGCAGGAGGATGCCTGCGGGTGGAGGAGGGCCTCGAACACGCTAACAGCAGCGTGGGCGGGGGTCAGGGGCAGGAGACAGCAGGGTGGTGCTGCGCCCGTGGGGGGCGAGCTCTAGACCTAAGGCAGGTCAGAGGACGCTCACTCGCGACGCGCAGCGCCAGCCATTAAGAAGGGAGGGGGGAGCAGCTGGGAGGCGGGAGGCGGGAGGGAGCGGCGAATGGGGGTGCGAGGGGGGCGGGGCCGCAGGGAGGCAGCGGCAAGGGGAGATCAGCAAGGGGGAGCACCCAAGGGGTGAAAAAAACAGGGAAAAAGGCACAAAACAGTAAGGAAAAAAGTTTAACAACAGGCACAAAATACAATTATGGCACAAGTTGCAATCGGGGTACAGCAATCAGAGGGGCACAGCGGGGGCAGAAGCACAAGGAGGCAAGGCGCTGAAATTTGGAAAAAAACACTTACAGGACGGCGAAAAGCGGCACAATCAGAAGGGGCACAACGGGGGCAGACGCGCAAGGGGGCAAGGCGCTGAAAATTAGAAAAACAACTTACAGGACGGCGAAAAGCGGCACACGGGTCAAGTGAAGCTGACAAGAGCCCACTAGACACCAGGGATGAGGCGCAGGAGGATGCCTGTGGGTGGAGGAGGGCCTCGAACACGCTAACAGCAGCGTGGGCGGGGGTCAGGGGCAGGAGACAGCAGGGTGGTGCTGCGGCCGTGGGGGGCGAGGTCTAGACCTACGGCAGGTCCTTAAGAGCCCCTAGCGCCATTCTAACGCTACATTAGCATAATTTTTGTTGATGCTAATGTGGCATTAGAAAGCCAAAAACGCTGTGCCATATTTACAAAGTGGAACAATGCATGCATTGCGCCGCTTTGTATCCCTGTGCGCTACATTCTGCATGCGCCAGGAATAATGTATGCAAAGTTGGAATTTCCCTGTTAGGGGAGGCCAAAAAAATGGCGCAAAAAAGTCTGACAGATTTCTTTGCATCACTTTTTTCTGGCAGTTATAATGCCTGCTCAAAGCAACATTTGTGACGCTAATCCTGCAAAGCGCCCGACTAGCGTAAAAAATTCTGACACTAGTCCCCTAACTACTGCAATGGTGCGCCGTATTTTAAATATGGTGCACACATGGTGGCGTTAGAGAGGCGCTAAGGGGTGTGAGAAAAGTGGCACTGCATTGTGGGCAGCAGCACTTTTCTTAAATATGCTGCATAGTTCTGTTTTCTGCAGCAGGCATATTAACCGTCTTTGCTATTTTATGTTGAGTCAAAGCTGCCACTAGGCAAACTCTCATCTCTCTCCCTAGCAGGAACATTAATCGCAAGAGGTATCTTGGCATTTTAGTTGTTTCCAGAAGGCTGGACGCACAAGGAACTTTTCAGCAGGTGCCTTTAAATCTCAATTTTAGGAAGTTATTGCTAAACACAGCGCCCCCCTGATGTCAGCGCCCGGTGCTGCCGCACCGCTCGCACCGCCCAAAAGCCTGCCCTGGATGTAGGGCTTGGGGAAGATGACTATCCACACATGAAAGGAGAAGTTCACAGATCTTCACGTGCTATAGCCTGAGGAACAGTCTTTTTCTTTCCTTTGTACTTCCTGTGAAATATGAAGAAAGTTTCCAGCCTTGGGCCCTTATAAAGGACAAAGGGAGCACATCTGTAAATCCCCTGATACATTTTGTACACCGCTGAGGTGCCAAGTAGTCGGCCAGAGGTTGGGGAATGCTATTGAGAGCTATGACAGGCTGCCTCTCTGTTCCTGGTGCTGACTTTGAGATCTTTGAGGTCAGCGGTCCCAAGGACAGTAATGGATGTGATGAAGGAAGCAGTAAGCCCTGCCCACCCCTCAATGACATCAATCGACACTGATGAACGCAATTTAACATGTGGGGGATGCTGAGTGACATGGAATCTATTGCACAAAAAAACGGCATAACTGCATCTACTCTGCAGGTAAAACATGACCACTGACAGAAATACCAAGAACATATATATCAAGCTTGAAATGAAAACGTTGCATTGTTCTATATTTCAGAACAATAGCTCCTACGGTAAGAGTAGGTTTTAGTTTTGCTCGCATTTTACATTTTGTAAATACATTCAAAATATGTGTAGGTTCTACATATCAATCAAACAAGCAGAACGTTGGTCAGATTTTATATTTAATCACATAGCAATATGTCATGTTTTGTATGCTTATGGCTACAGAAGTCAATAATAACTGCTCAGGGAACTATAAAAACATCTAATGAGCTCAATCATAATGGTGGTCACAGTTTTTTGGCAGTCAGTGCCTCTTGACACCGCTGAACCAGGGCCCTGTTTGATGACAATTAGCACATTCACAGTCGATGTGACATCTACCTCAATTCCTTTTCATCTGTTGATATTTTCTGCTCCCCCGTCTGGTTCACGCTCGATGTACCTCCGACAGGATTGTGCTGCAACGAGCACAGTTGCTTAGAGGCCCACTCTGGAGATTTAACTCCACAGGGGCAGCGGCTTTTCAGCAAAAACCCTTCTCATCATGTGCTCTTCGAATGGGATGCGCGCGCTGACAGCTAACCCGCGCTTCTATAGGCTGCCATTATCACGGCCTCGGTACTCAATCTGTTTTTGATACATTTCTCTTCATGTATATTGAACTAAAGTCTAATCTCGCAATAGCTGCAAAGAATCCCATCCCAGGAACTGAATGTTTCTATGGCTTCAGGAGATGATGTTTCATGCAGCCCCCCCTTGTAGGCTCTTGCAAACTAATTCTTGTGTTTTTGTCTCTTGTCTTCTAATGTTTCACATGCATTGACATATAATCAAACATAGGGGGTCATTACGACCCCGGCGGTCTTGGACCGCCACGCCAGTAGTGGCGGTAGTACTGCCAACAGACTGGCGGTGTCTACCAGGTGTACTATGACGGTGGCGCATTCGCCACGGTCATAGTGCCGGTACCGCCAGCCTACCGCCAGATGGTCGTAATCCGCCAGAGCAGCGTGGCAAGCAGCCCTGCCCTGGGGATTATGAGTCCCCATCCACCAGCCTGTCCATGGCGGTAAACACAGCCATGGAAAGACTGGCGGTAAGGGGGACTCGGGTGCCCCTAGGGGCCCTGCACTGCCCATGCCTTTGGCATGGACAGTGCAGGGGCCCCCAGGTACAGCTGGATCGTGCATTTCACTTCCAATGCGCGACGGGTGCTGCTGCACCCGCTGCACATCAACATTGCCACCAGCTCTATAACGAGCTGGCTTCAATGTTGATGTGACTTTTCCGCTGGGCCAGCAGGCGGAAACGCTGTTTCCGTCCGCTGGCCCAGCGGAAAAGTCATAATAGGGCTCCAAGCATACCGCCAGCACTGGCGGGATTGTGGCGACCGCAGCTTCAGCGGTATTTGTCAAAGACCGCCAAAGTCGTAATGAGGGCCATAGTGTGTGAGATTCACGAATAAAGATGTAGCTAAAGCAATAATACAAAAGCCTGGACGTTAGTGTATCACAGATTTTGCCTCCTGGTTGCTTTATGATTATGACATCGGTTAATAGCAGTATTTTTGCCTCACTGTGTCCTTCAGGAATTACACACAGTTTAGAGATTTAAAAGTACTGTATTTTACTACATGCAGTCTGTTAATGTCACTGGATTATTATTATTTTTAGATCCAGGTTGTAGCTTGGGTTAAGTACTTCAAGATTGTATTGCTCGGACTTTATTAACTACATTGAAGGAACTATTATACTTTGGCCGTTCCTGGGGCCAGAATACAGATTTTTGCCCAGCAGTGGGGGTTGAGAGGGGTGTTGGGGGTGTTTGAGTATTTGTGTTCCGGGCACTGCAGATGCCTGGGGGTCCACTTCAGTAGAACAGGAAGTGGTACTGCAGGACTACTCATTTACATATTATTGCATGCCTTAGGGAATCCGTGCTGACATTTCCAGCTCCCTATTAGTAAAGGTGCAAATAGGGAACATACCTTTCTATTTTAAATAATTTCTATGAATGTGCCCTAAATATTCCCATTTTAAATGTTTTGTGGCCAGTTCATAAAATTATGTAAGAGTACGTAAAAAAACGACATACTCCAAGATGCTTCTGTGACTAAGCCCCTATAGTATCAAAGGTACAATATCTCATTTTGAGATGTCAAGATTCCAATGAATTTCCAGGAACATGAAAATTGCTGCTGTCAGTATGAACAGAACAAGTGATTAGATTTCTCATTCACGGACCACTTTTGATGCTACCTGCTGCGCATTGCTTCACTGCCAGGAAAAACAAATCCTCAGTAGTTTCAAGTGAAAGACAGGCATTGGTTTCAGAAAGAATGCAGATACACAGTCAGAGCACTTACATCTGAGGGGTACAACAGTAGATTATCTTCCACTATCTATCAGCAGTCAATCAATAGCCACAGCTGACAGGCGTGATTTGATGCTGTGGTAATGATGACAGCTTGGTTCATTTCACATCAGTAACTTTTAATTGCACCCCTTTCGCCTTTTACAAATATTTGCCTAGACGTGGAGATGCTATTCCGGTAACTCCTGTTGGTCACACTGGAGTCTTGGAAATAGCTCAGTGAAGTGCATAATAGGAGTGGATGTAGGACATGTATAGTCAAAAACATAATATGGGCGGTTACACAATATTGCTTTACACTTGACCCAGGGTTTATTGATGAAGTGTGATGACTAAATGGCCAATGCACAACATACTTATCTGCTTAAATTCGTGAGCTGAATGACTGCGCAAAAACATCACTTTGTAAAAATGAAAATCCAATCTAGAATCAGATCAGCAATATTGGTGAAATTTTATACTTCTAAGGCACACTTATGAATTCAGAAATTAGGCCTTATGGCTTCTGTAAATTTAGGATTATTGTAAAATTATGGCTATTCCTGGGTGATTATCCTGCAAATGTCAATGAACATTCAGAGTCCTGTCCCTTCATGAGCTTTCAAATACACTTTCCAGTTAGTTTCCTATCAAGGAATGCACGCAATATTGCTCTTGCCAAAGGCTGGCGCTAGTGAAGTTCTAGCCTGAAAAGAGAAGGGATCTCCTACACATTTAAGTGGGGGGCGGGGAGGGCTTCTAAGGGAAAGATAAGTTCCTCACGTGTAAAGCATACATATGATAATCCACTTCTGACTCACATTTACACGTCCATAGCTTTCCACTTATATGAAAATCCACCAGGAAATGAAATACCTTCAGAAATCCGTACTATCACAGATCTATGCTTAAGAATACTACTGAAACCCCGAATCACTCAAATTTCAGAAATTTACTTCAAATGCTTGAGTAACATTTGAGAGCAAATTTTGTCATGTTAAATAGTGAGCTTTCTGAATTTATCCTTGGGACCTTCGAGTTAGCAGAAGCATAGTGGCACAATGAGCTGAATTAAATATAAGGCTCTAACGGTAAACATGTTTTGAGGAAGGGCCTATCATAGTGCATTATTAGGACACTGCATTCATGAAGTAAAGTCCACTCGGCATTAGTCAGACTCGTGTGCTGCAAGGCAATGTAGGACACTCTTAGAAGTAAATAGCTCTGCCAGGGGTTAAGGTTGGTTAACGTTGTTGCAAACATTAACACAACAGTACCTTGTGTCTACTGCTGTATCTTAAATTGTACATTATGTTTACTCTCCTGTCACATTTTAATGCATCCTTCTTTCAAATTGCTTCTGCAATGCTCTATTCCCCGGTGGAAATAATACCTTATTTAAACTGCAGTTGACTCAATTACCTAAGTAGGTCGCACCTGCAAAAAAATAAGTAAATCACAGGCAGCTGTTTGCATAGGTATGTTCAATTTATAAACTCAATATGTCCAATTTCAGTCCTGAGTTTCCTTTTAATTGGAGTCTGTTGCGCTGGAATACATGTGTATATAAATACAGATTTAGGAATCTGAGAAGTTCTTTGTACAAAATAAAATGTGAATGTCTAAAGAATTACCAGCATCTTATGCCTGAGGGAAGAGATGGAGAACTGTGAGATAATGCAAACTCTGTTGGGGGTTAGAGACTTTCTGCGTAATTTTTGGCAATTTGCCAGTACATTTTCTGGCCTCCTACCCACGCACCTGCACTTTGCACAGCAATACAATTGCAATGTATTTCCTAAATTATACTCTGAGAACTCTAGTTTAGAAATGGGCTATATGAGAAGTCACCTCATGAGCTTAATCCATTCCTGTAAATTAGAAGGCTCTAATTGTTGCCGGTTGATTCTCATTAAAAACACAGTTTTCAGTCTGAACTCAGTCTGCATTGTATGCCGACCAAATTCTAAATAGGTTATCAGATGTAAGAATTACTAACCCTCTCCAAATGTCAGTCAGTCAAAAATCTTTATTGCGGCTGAAAGCCATAAAAGCATAAAACAAATAAAACGTTTAAAATAAAAAACAATTGTCATGATACATAATATTTGTTAAATAGATAAAAATCTAAAGACAATTAAGCTAAAACAGTACCATCTCCCTGAAAAACTACACATTTCATATTATAAGTTGAGATAGATTTGACAACAAGTCGTTTTTAAGCAGAAGATGACAGATTCATAATCAAATTCCCTGTACAAACCATTGTCATATGCTGTCAGTGGATACCATTATTCATACAACACAATGACCATTGGGTTTAGGGGGAGAAACTTGGATTTTATAAAATCACCCGAAATCCATTTACCTTTGCATCGTCTCTCATTCTTTGTCTAGTTCTCCACATGCCTAACAAAAATATACTAACTCCCAAATACAGTTAGGCAATTTTCATCATATTTCAGTATCCTGACTGCAGCTGTATACTCTTTGATTCCTAGATCCAGACACAATCCATTTTCTCCTGCTATTTTGATAAAGCAGACAAAATATAAGGCTGGCTCTACAGTCTCTTTAAGGGCCCCACAATATAGACTCTTGAGTTTCTTGGTCAGTTCCATGCCACAATTGCATATACAGTCTCCTAACCAATGGTGTTTTGATTTTGTCCAAAAATGTCTCCCTTTTATATGAGTCTTTAACAGCCAAAAGGCTTCTGTCAGTGAGCCTCTATTCAGATCAGATTGCTCGACCCAGTCCTTATACTGCCAATACTTAGTTTTAACTAAGGACCTGAGGATTACCAATGTCGAGCCAGGGTTACTACCTAAATTCTCAAACCCAATATCCTGAAAAGTGACCTTGATATATCGGATCCATGGAATGGCATTAGAACCGGGAAGGGCTAGAACTTCTTCCAATCCACTGCGGTACGAAGAAAGCTCCAGACTCTTCTCCAATAAAGCAATGGATGCAGCCTGACTTTATCCTTAATGGGTCTCAACCTGAGATCTAACCTCAATGGAAACAAGGGAGTACAGACAGGAAGCCTAATCAACTGTCAAATGAAGCGTTTTTCTACTACACTCAGGGGAATCACACAAAGGTATGCCCACAACTCAGCTCCATAACTTGCCATCCCTAGAGCTTGCAAGTTGTAAATTTCTAGGGGCAGCTGGATTGGGCGAAACTGGGATTGTATCAACATCTTAATAATATCTCCTGTCACTTGCCCTAGTTTTAATCTTTGCTGCTGAAGATGCAAGTGCCACGCTAGATGTTCCATTAGCGTTATACCCAGATAATCAAAGGTACGCACTCACTCAAGGTAAGTCCTAGCAAGCCTAGAGCTCGCCCTATTTAGACACCCAGTGTGCATGACCATATATTTAGTCTTATTCACATAAATTTCAAGACCGCTCTCTTTAAAAAAAAGTTCAAATCAATCCAACAAACTCTGCAAACCCATTGGAGTTTTAGAGAGTAAAATAGTGTCATCTGCAAACATAAGTGCAGGCACCCTCGGGAAGGCCAATTTAGGTGCGTCATTATCACAAAATTCGAGATAGTCAACAAGGTTATTGATGTACAGGGAAAATAACTTTAGGGCAAGGACACATCCTTGCCACACCTCTCTATACACTGCAATTGGATCAGTTAGATCCCCTAGACTACCACATCTCATTTGGGCATAGTTCCGGTGTGTAACCTCTCTGACCTATCCAGCAGATAACCAGGGATCACATTTCATCTAAGACTCTCCACATGGTGCTTCTAAGGACTAGCTCAAAAGCCAACCGGAGATCAATAAAAACAACATATAGTCATCTCTTGCCTAGAGTGACCATTTTCCAATACAACAATTGGAGTCTAAATACCTGGTTGATGGTGCTAACAGAATCCCTAAAGCATGCTTGCAGAGGTGTAAGAACATTGTTATCAACTATTCACTCCTGCAATCCAGCCAGAATTACTTTAGTAAAGAGTTTTTGTGAACTGTTGATCAGGCTTATGGGTAGATAATTTAGAGGTGAATCCTATAGGCATTTTTAGGTTGAGTATAGCAGTGCGCATGCGCTGCTTTTCCACCGTGTTGGTATGTATCTGGGCTTTTAACAAAGCCCACCTCACGCCCATCACTATCACTCGTTTGTGGGCTTGCCGTTCAAAAAACTGTAAATGGTTCTCTTTGTCCTTCCTTAGGGAGGTTTAGTTAAAGCCTTGGCTATCGCCCCTGTTGCATGGATAATTGTGCTTTTGCCGATAAGTTTGAGTGCGAGTGAACTTCTTTTTCCTTTTGTGTCTCTCCTTATCACTGATGCTCATGGCGGCTGTGGCGCTGTAAATCGGCTCGCTTATGTGAAACTGTTTTACCTTTGAATTTCAAATTATGTGGCAAGAAAAGTCAGGTTAGTAGTTTATAACGCTAACAGCTCTAACTCGAGCAAATGTGAGAACCATTGCATTGAAAATGCTTGTTTACATATGGGAATAATTTCGACCCGGCCCATCGAGGGAGAATGGCGCCCCTTTCATGACAGCAGTAACTACTATGGTAAAAAGAGCGCTCCAGACTCCTGGTTCATTCAAAAACAAGTCACTGGGGATTTTGTCAAGGCCTGGGGCTTTAAATGGAAAATCCCTCCTACGGCTTCTGTCAATCCTTTAACTGTGATCTCACAATAATCGCTGTCCTGTGATTGCCTTGCAGTGAGTTGGATACCAGCCTCAGGGATGTCATCATAATTTCTACCAACACTGCCTAGCTTGTTTGGTATCTCAAATGGACCTTCAACTGCTGAAAAGGCAATCTTGGTGCCTCTATCAGCATAGAGGGTCAAGAAGTGCGTAACTCAGTAACAAGCTGCGATAGTACATTTGATGATACATGGCCCATTTTGATTTCCGGATGTCACTATGTTCCAGAAAGAACAGGAGTTCCTAGCTCTTGCCGTCTCAAGGAGACCTTTCACTTTTCTCTTACTCCATCTTTTTTTTGCATCCAATAGGGATTTCTTATATTGCACCCTGGCAAGCAAAATCACAGATCTATCCCGAGTTTTTAATGCCATTCTGGCCTCAAAACAGCTTGTACGTTAGGGTTATTATAGAGAGCTGCCTAACTGCCCCCACCCCAAATTACCACAAGTGGATGCCATAGTGTAACAAATGGCCTATTAAAGACTGTATTGATGGTGTAAAAGGAAATGGACAAATATAATTTTGTCTCGGGCTTGGACTTGACAGCATACAAAGGGTATCTACTAGTTCTTGCAGAGTGAAGGTTTTGGAGCTGGTAAACTAGAATTTGCACCAGATTAAATTATTGTTCCTGTATTTTGACCACAATGCTCTTTCGAAAACATTTTATGTTGATACATAAAAAGCTATTCCACTGGCTTGCGCTCTCAAAGAGATTAAAAAAAAGTTTTACCTTGACATCATTAATGACTATGACACTTGTTTCAAGATCAGAGTAATCTAGAATTGCCTAGTGACAGGCTACTAAAATACATGAATATATGATATACAGATGGCTGGAAATAAACACAAAACACTAGCGCTATATTGACCCCGTAAAACACAAAGGTCAATTAAGTGACCTTATTATTGTGAAGAGATTGTTTCAGAAAATATGTCCCACAGTATGCTCCAAATTAGAAGGTTGTTTGTCAGAATATTGTAAGCAAAAATATAATAATGTGGCAGAAATATTTTCCTCATTATCATTTATCCCTTTGGGAGTAAATTGTCTGTTACTAAATCCAGTGGGGTGATATTTTTGTAAATAGTTTTTGGGAAACCATATTTCTGTCAGATAATTTTTAGATTATGATATTCCGGTATTATACAAATAACAAAGTCACAGTTTTTCTTCTATAGCATTGATGGTCAATAAGCCAAATCCTATGATTTGTGAACATGAAGGTTGAATGGGACTCAATAATCTATGTGTACTGCCAAGTGTCCACTAGAGGATCTGGAGCTCTGGAAAGCGACTAAGTCAAAATGAAGAGAGCATGACAGGGTGAAAACAGCGGAGGTATCCCAGTAATGAAGAAACTTTGGTATCAACCATTTTCAACTGTGCCCCACTCTGACTTTTAGGTACCAAAACCCAAGCCTTTAGCCGGGCCTCGCTAAAGATATAGGCACCATGGAGTCCTTGCAAGCTGCATAGTCCTATTTTGCCACGGGCAAGATGAGCATGAGGAAAAATAGTAAAGACCATAACAGAAGGTCTTCAGATCCATGAGGAGGGGTGGAGGTCATGATTTTTCCCACAGAGATGGAGGACTGCCTGCTCCAATTAAAAAGCACATCATCTTCCTGGTGGGGATTTCTGTGCTGTAAAGGGAGGCACAACAATTTTCTGAGCAGGCACTATGATTAATGCACCTGTCTGTCAAACATTTTTAATCATCAAAAACAAATTCCCAAAGTAGGAATTTGTTTTATCTCAACAGAGAACAAACAGCCCTAATGGCAGGAAACTTTCTTCCTTCCTTTGGGAGTTATTTATTGATTTCCTTGACTGTGCTTCCCAATGATTCAAGGGTGAATATGTGCAAGAAAAATAAGTGACAGTCATTCAGAAGTCCTTTTGCTGAGTATTCAGACTCCAACTGTTTTGTTGGATAATTGTCACTCTAAGCAAGGGATGACTATATGTAGTTTTTGCTGGTCTCCAGTTGGCATTTTACTTAGAGGAAGATGAAAATAACCATAACCAGCCTTAGGCAGAAAAAAGTGACTGATCACAGTGGAGGAGCAGAACCTTAAAGATAGCTCAGAAAGGGCATATTGCTAAGATTTTATCTACTTATTAATCTCTACTCACTCGCAGTGATTCGTTTCTCATTCATTCTATAAAAGAGTACTATGAAATATGCAAATCTCTTACTGAAAGGCAGAAAAGAAAGCTGGAAGGAAAGCCTCCCTTCAATTGTCTAATAAAGTAGTGGGACCTTTGATTAAGTCATCAAGAGCCCCAGCTGTCAAATGTTGTCATTTGGTTCCTCTCTAAGTAAGAATTTTCCAAAGGTTTTGTCCCATTTTGACCAGTGAGCAGTATAGAGTCCTCAGTTATCCTACCTGTGCTGATCAAAGAATTCAGGTTCTAATTTTTTTCACTCTGTAGCTACAATTTTGACTTCCCAGATGCTAATGGGACAAAGGTGTGAGCCACTTATGGAGTTGTATCACTTGAGGTCAGGTTGGAGATTGATAAACATGGAATAATAGAATGATAGCTCTTGGAATCTGACACTGGGGCAGTTTCCTTCTTACTCTTCATGTCCACCTCAAGGCTTCTTCTCCTCTGGCTGATTCTCTCCATAATTCTGAGTGGGAGGGGGAGGCTTATGGGACACTGCTTGGACACTGTTTTGAACATCTCAACTCTATGCAGATAATAATTTGTGAAAATATACTTTGTACTCTTGTGGAATGAATAAAGCCTTGCTGATTTACAGAGCATGTTGCTTAGTTAAGCAGAAAGGGCAAGATAGAAAGATTCACCTCAATTTTATTAATTTTGTCTCCCTTTTGGAACAGTCTACAACCAAGTAAAACAAAGAGAACACAAGAACACATTAGCTCAAAACCACAGTGAGATCCTGGACAGTGCCAGGACAAGATTCTGTCTTGAGGTGGGGATTTAAACAAAATGTGGAACCAGAATTGATCAATAAAGTGATGAAACTGTGGCATATATGAACTGACAAGAGCAATTACTTTGCTGCTCAGGCTTACATTCCCTTATGTGAATAGTCAGGAAGAGTCAGAATGAGCAGCAACGAGCAATAAAGAGACCACTCTGTGAAGTCTCTACAACGTGTCCTGCATGTCTGCCTGTGATGGCAATAGATACATCACCTTTCCACATGAATATCAAAGGTGTCCCTCTACTTCAGGGTCAAGGACTCCTTGGTGATTTTACACATTCCAGTGTCCCATGAAGTATGGAGTGTATGATGAATAGCATTTAAACCGATAGAACCACTGGGACTGCTATTGGCATGTATCCACATGCACAATTACAGCATAAATGACACGTTGTGTGATTCCCCAGTGCACACAAGGGCCACGTTCACGAGGCACCTCTTCCAGGACCATTTTTGAAGGGACAAAAATGCTGCTGATGTTAAGCAGTGACAAACTGCTACTAGACAGCACTTCAGTTCTACAACTGCTGTCAAATTTTACTGGATACAAACATTAAGAGGCATGAAACACACAATTCAGACCATAAGAGTGGTGCCATAAAGGGAGAATAATTGAGCTTTTTAATGCACACTATATTTGCTGTGCAGCCATCACTAGGAAACTTACACATGAACAGAAAACATTCTAGGTGCCATTGTTTCCTTTCCCATATGCACATGGCATTCCAAGATGATGGCCTCCCCATTGTGGTTGAACTTGTGGGGACTCTTGCAGTTCTCTTCTTTTCCTCAGCATGCTCCCTTCAGAACCACACTATCCAATATGCAACATATAACATACAACATCTCACACCAGGGCACACAAGCCAACTGTTGCAGCTTGCAACATGATATGTTTAAAGATACAAATGATTCCAACTGACGTATTTGGTGCAGCAACTGTGGGCCTCTTACTTTTCCAGATGACACCAGTTTGTTCACCCGGGCACCTGCTAGCCAACCCATCCAAGCCAGTATTCTTGTTATTTGCCAAGAACAGAAAAAAACAGTACAGACCAAACGAAATGATATGAATCGGGCAGTCTGTAAGTCCAACTTTCACCAAGTCACAGGGATTTATAGTGACACCACTGTCACCCTCACATTGCCAAAAAAACAAAGATGATCTGGTACAAACTCTCTCTTCTACAGAAAGTGAAACTTTTTCTTCCAGAAAGCCACTTCAGAATTGCTGTGAAAGCCACATACTCTTGCATCTGGATGGTGAGATTACCCTGCCCACACTACACACTGGCACCCATAAGGGCAACCCACACACTACAGCACCTCTACTCCTGGGCCTGAAGGCATGTGATCACATCACCCCAATCCTGATGAAATTCCTCTGGCTCCCTTACCAGCCGGCACCATCTTCAAATCCAGCTCCATCGTTTATAAAGCCATCACAACCAGCAACCCCTCTTATCATGCAGACAAGCTCAACACCTCTAGTGGGTCTCGGCACACCTGCATCTAGGACACCATCAGACTGCATTCTAAAAATGTAAAAAGAAAAATAAGCAAGGCAGCATGCCTTTTCCATCAATGCACTCAGGATCTGGAACAACACCCCTGTATCCATAAGGATGCCCCCAACGCTGGTCCAGTTCAGTAAAGAGTGAAGACTCTGCTCTTTAAAGAACACTACATCACAATACATTAAGCGTCCATCACTCATTGACTTAATAATTGACCCTGATCTGTCTTATGCTGGTCTTAACCAAAAGTAAACATAATATTAACATAAAAATGAACAAGAGGTACAGAATTACATACAAAAAACCCTCCACCTGTCCAACATGCGCATTGCAATTGCTTTTACTTCAACTTTTTCCTTCCACTGCTGGCAGCCTTGCTAGGTCTTCCCAGTACTGTCACACTGAAGTCAATGAGTTTGGCACCATATTCTGGTAGGTGACACACCTCTTGAAAACACTAATAAATTAAATCCACTTCCTGTCACTGTTGACATCTTTGAAGTGTAGCAATTTTCCTTTCCATTCTTGGGCTGCACATTCCATGTTCACACAGAAAATGCAGGTATGTAGGCATAGTTCAGTAACAAGTTAACTTATAGTGCACTCTACCAGGAGCTATATTGAAGTTGGCTCGCTCTAATCCCATCTGAGCTCTCCAACAGACACAGAATCTTCCCACAAACACATATTTCTCATAACATCATGCACATCACAGGAGAACTCTCTAATATTTGATATAATATTCTCTTAGCTATTATGTAAATAATGATGTAAAGGCCTATAATTTAGGGATTCATTGCTGTACTTATCAAGGACAACAACTCCCTGGACAGCTCCCAGTCCGGCTTCCACAACAATCACAGCACAGAGACAGCACTCCTGGCAGCCACCAACAACATCCGATTACTTCTAGACCGCGGCCACACCCCAGCACTCATATTCCTTGACCGCAGCTTTCGACATGGCCTCCCACAGCACTCTGCCCACCAGACTCCACAACATAGGAATCTGCAGAAGAGCCCTGGAATGGATCCACTCCTTCCTCTCCAGGAGGATGCAGAGGGTCAGACTCCTGCCCTACAACTCCAGACCCACAGGAGTCAACTGCGGAGTTCCTGAAGGATCCTCACTGAGTCCTACACTGTTCAACATATACATGGCCCCTCTTGCTGCCATTGTCAGAAACTATGGTATGAACATCGTGGCATATGCCGATGACACACAACTCATAATTTCCCTCACCGAAGACCCGGACACGGCCAAAAGGAATTTTCACGCAGGAATGGAAGACGTTGCCACCTGGGTGAGAGAAAGCTGCCTCAAACTCAGCTCTGACAAGACGGAGCTCATCATCTTCGGAAACGCCTCCTCAGCTTGGGATGACTCCTGGTAGTCCACATCCGTCAGCAACCCCCCTGTACCAACCAAGCACGTCCGCAACTTAGGAATCATCCTCGAATCCTCCTTATCCATGACCTGCCAGGTAAACTCTGTTGCCTCCTCCTGTTGGCACACACTCTGCAAACTCCAGAAGATCTTCAGATGGATCCCAGCAGACTGTCGCAGGACAGTCACTCACGCCTTAGTCACGAGCAAGCTCGACTACGGCAACACCCTCTACGCCGGCACCTCAACTAGGAACATCAACAAACTTCAACACATCCTGAACGCCACCGCCAGACTCATTCCGGACCACCCTCGCCGAGAACACATCTCCCAACACCTGAAGGCCCTCCAATGGCTACCGGTTGAGAAGCAAATCACCTTCAAGCTTCTCACCCACACGTATAAGGCCATACACAATGCAGGACCAGCCTACATGAACCAAGGAGTCTCCTTCCACACCCCCACCAGATCCCTCTGCTCCACCCAGATGGCCCTGGCCACCGTCCCTCACATCAGCAAAAACACCGCCAGAGGACGATCTTTTACCTACACTGCAGCGAAGAGCTGGAACAACTTCTCCCTGCACCTCAGACAAAGTCCATTGCTCACCATCTTCAGGAAGGACTTTAAGACGTGGCTCTTCGGATAAGGCCACTCCCATCCCCCAAGCACATTGAGACCCTCATGGGTGAGTAGCCGCGCTTTACAAATACTGGTTGATTGACTGATTGATTGATTGATTGATTTATTGATCTGTGCCAGAGAAAACAACCATGCCAACCTGGCACACCAAGGCTTCTCAAAGTATATTGGTATTTTCTATGTCTGAGTTAACTTTGTTCCCATTGAATCCATATTGGGGATGACTATTTACTACTAATAGCTTAATCTCCCTTCTTTTCAGCCACAGAGTTCTAAAGGTTCCACAGTAGAAGTTATTTCTTGGTGTGAGAAGTGTTTTTTTCATCTGAAACTATTTTGCCCTTATTAAGCTCATATGTTGTTTGTCAATGGTAAACACATTCCTTAGCATGTGCTCTTAATTGTTTTTTCATTCTTCAGCGTACATATTTTGTTTGGTTTTGTGCAAAAATGAGTAATAGCGGATAAGTAGCTGACACCTTACATTGTTCCTTCTTTAATGCCCCTTACACAAAACCCTGTTTTCTATTTTTAAGGGCATCACATTCCTATTTATGTACTGGATTGTTCTGGTTTATTTTCCTTTCCTAATTCTCCTTGCTTCCTTTCTTGTGTCTCCCATATCTAATACAGTTCTGTTCTGGAAAGCAGTCTTTTTTCACACTTATACATGAAGCAAATACCATAAAAAGATGGCATATTACTCTCAGCATAAAAAAAAAGTGAAAGGACTTTCACAATGACAAGGGATCACTGAAAGACCATATTTTCAAAACAATCACCATGGAAATAGTGAAGGGATGTTGTATAATTGAAACTGCTAATTATAAGAGACTAATCTTGCAGTACATTCATGTCAGCTAATTATGAAGGAACTGTTGGAGCTGGCCATTTCTGTAGAGCCCCTCTGGAATGTTTTCTTCCTTTGCTGAACCTGTTTTTGTTGGCTTTTAGGGCGCTGCACACTTTACTCCTGCTAACCAGTGTTAAAGTACTTGTGCCTGCCCTTCTAAACACAGTAAAACCGGTATACATGTGTGTTGGACTTTTGCTTATGCAGGGTCATCCCCAGTCTTTTTGCCTCCTGCCTCCTATTTTTTTCTGACCTGTTGCTGTTGGCTTTTCAACTCTGAGCACTTTACCACTGCTAACCAGTGCTAAAGTGCATATGCTCTCCGTGTAAATTGTATGTAATTGGTTTATCCATGATTGGCCTATTTGATTTACTAGTAAGTCCCTAATAAGGTGCACTGGAGGTGCCAGGGCCTGTAAATCAAATGCTACTAGTGGGCCTGCAGCACTGGTTGTGCCACCCACATAAGTAGCTCTGTAATCATGTCTCAGACCTGCCACTGCAGTGTCTGTGTGTGTATTTTTACACTGTAAATTCAACTTGGCAAGTGTACCCACTTGCCAGGCCTAAACCTTCCCTTTTCTTACATGTAAGGCACCCCTAAGGTAGGCCCTAGGTAGCCCCAAGGGCAGGGTGCAGTGTATGGATAAGGTAGGACATATAGTAATGTGATTTATATGTCGACAGTGAAATACTGCCAACTTCGTTTTTCACTGTTGCAAGGCCTGTCTCTCTCATAGGATAATATGGGGGCTACCTTTAAATATGTTTAAATTGTAGATTCCCCTAGAGAGTAGATTGACATGTGGAGTTTGGGGTCCCTGAACTCACAATTTAAAAATACATATTTTCGTAAAGTTGATTTTAAGATTGTGCGTTTGAAAATGCCACTTTTAGAAAGTGAGCATTTTCTTACTTAAACCATTCTGTGACTCTGCCGTGTTTGTGGATTCCCTGTCTGGGTCAGTTTGACAGTTGGGTTGTTTTTCACCTCACACTAGACAGTGACACAAAGGGGGCTGGGGTGTAACCTGCATTTCCTGATTAACCATCTCTGCTAGGAGGGAGGGGTGGAGTGGTCACTCTCATCTGAAAGGACTGTGCCTGCCTCTGACATTGCCGGCTCCAACCCCCTGGTGTGTGTCTGAGGCCTTGCCTGGGCAAGGCAGGATTTCACAAGTAGGTGTGAGTCCCCTTTGAAGAAAGGTGACTTCAAATACTAAAATGGGTATAAGAAGGGCACCCAAATCTACAGACTTTAGAAACACTTCTGGAACCAAGAGAAACCTCTGCCTGGAGAAGAGCTGATAGCTGAGGAAGAAGTGCTGCCCTGCCTGTGACTGTGCTTTGTGGAGCTTTCCTGCAGTGCTGCTTCTGCCAGAGTAAGAGGGCAAAGACTGGACTTTGTGTGCCTTCCATCTTGTGAAGAAATCTCCAAGGGCTTGATTTAGAGCTTGCCTCCTGTTGTTTGAAGTCTCAGGGACAGCAAAGACTTCTCTATGCCAGCACCTGGAGTCTCTGGAGAGGCTCCTGCTGTGACAAGTGGTGCCCGATCCAGTCCCTGGGCCCTTGAAAGGAAAGCTGGTGGAAATCCAAGGAAATCGACTTCGGACGACTCCGGACCGACGCCGCTGCTGAATCCGGTGTTGCCGCCTGCACCCGACGCCGTGACCTTCGCTGGAACGCGACGCTCTTCGCAGGCCCGACACCGCTGCAGCTCCGCTGAAGTCCGCGACTCCGTGGAAGTCGCCGCACCACGTCGTGACCAACGCCGCTCGAAGTGCACGGATTCAACGTTTCGCACAGACGCCGCGATTCCCGACTTCGCGCATCGGCTTGTTTTCACTCTTCACCAAAGGTACTGTACTTGGGGGTCTACACGACTCCGTGTCCGGCGCCGCTGGTGTCGGCTTGTTGGGAACGACTCCTTCACGACGCCGTGTTAACATCTCATCGAAGCATTTTTGAGTTTAATCTTTAAAAATTCATAACTTGACTTGTGTATGTTGGATTTTTGTCGTTTTGGTCTTGTTTTGTTTAGATAAATATTTCCTATTTTTCTAAACCGGTGTTGTGTCATTTTGTAGTGTTTTCATTAAGTTACTGTGTGTGTTGGTACAAATACTTTACACCTAGCACTCTGAGGTTAAGCCTACTGCTCTGCCAAGCTACCAAGGGGGTAAGTAGGGGTTAGCTGAGGGTGATTCTCTTTTACCCTGACTAGAGTGAGAGTCCTTGCTTGAACAGGGGGTAACCTGACTGTCAACCAAAGACCCCATTTCTAACATTGGTGATCAGCGGTTGGGATTTGGACTTGTATTTGTACTCGACATACAGTGATTAAGTGTACACTACTGTTTTGAGTTCAGACCACTACGTGACCACATACTACTTGTCTTGTGATTCTGCTTTTTGTTCTCTGATGTCCTCCTGGAAGTATTACTAATATTTTTGGACTTTGGTTTTTGGTTGTGAAGCCTTTGCAGAATGGAAGTCAATTTCTGGCACCTATTTATGTATAAAAAGTGGCAGCTTAAAGCATTCTGCATGGAAAGGGGACTGGCTGTGAACAAGAAATCCAGAAGAAAGGATCTTGAGTCAGCCCTGTTTCAGTATGAATTGAAACGTTGTCAGGCAACACCACCAAATGAGTCTGAGGAGGATAACTACTCTGAGGAGGAGGACTACTCTGAGGAGGAGGGCAGTGGCCCTGAGGAGGGAACAGAAAGAGATGATTGGCTCCTAGCTCGAATCCGGAGTCTGGAAGAGCTAGATGCAGAGCTTGAGAGGGCTGAGGAGAAGAGAGCCTTAGTCCTGGAAAAAGAAAGGATTACAGCTCAAGAGCTGAGCTGTGAAGAGCTGAAGCTGGAGGCCATAAGGGCTGAGTCCAGTTCAGATGGTGGCAGCAAAAATCTTGTATCCAGTACTGGTGAAGAAGTGCACATGCCCAGAGATGTGGTGCCCTACTTGAAGGAGGGAGTTAACACACGCCAGGAGGTTCAGGGGTATGAGGTAGCTCCAGTGATGCACAGGGTCCCTGAGGTGGATTGGGGAACTGGCATGGGGAGTCATATTCCTACTGGTGGGAGGGACACTCTACTGACTCTAGGTGAGAGTGACAGGGAGAGGGGTTCCCCCCAGGTAGACGTCCTGGTTATGGAGTGTGAAGACATCCCAGAAGAGTGTGGGTTGAGTGTCAGGGACAGTCAGGTACTGTCTCACCAGTCTCAGGAGGGTGATGTGGGGTGCTTTTTCAAAGCAGAGTCACTGGATGGTTGGGTGAAGGGTACTTTGGTTAATTTGTGTAAAGGGCTGAGTGATGTAATTGCTGGAGAGCATATGTCTAGTCCTTATTTTCCAGAGCTACGCCAACACCAGGTGGAGTGTGAGTTATCTGACCCCAGGGAGCTTACAATGGAGGCAGACCTCTTGGTGAGTACCAGAGAGTCTGAAGAGGCATTTGGGAGGGGCTCCTGAGAGGAGTGGTCTTGGTATTTCCCAACCAGGTGAGGTAGGGAAGGATTGAGGTGTCCCAGGTAGGTCCCAGTGTAGTGGGATGGGTGAGGGACCCCATGTCCAGTCTCTGAGGAGAGGGAATGGGGATGGGCTGAGGTCCAAGGTGCCCGAGATCCGGTCCCAGGTCCTGGAGGGTTCCATGAGGGAACACCAGGAGGGGAGCCTATCCTGTACCATAGGGCCATCTGTTGAGGGAGATCCCGCAGTGTCAGGAGAACTTTGGGGGCGGCTGTAGCCAGCGTCCCACCAGTTCTGGTATCTGGCAGTACCACTCCTAGTGAGGGGGCGCAGAAGTCCAGACAGAGGGTTGAGAGGGGGTTGCGGACCCCAGTGGAGAATCTGGAGGGTCAGGGGTCAGCTCTGAGAGCAGAGCCCCCCAGGAATGACCTTGGTGAGACCATTTCTGGGTTGGGGGGAATCCAGACTCTGTCAGATGGGCAGAGGTCAGGAGACCTGCGCCAGCCAGACTCTTGTGTGGCCCTTGGGGACAGTGTGTCCCTTGAGGGGGGTAAAGTGTGCCCCCCTGGAAGTCCTGGTGTGCCAGGCAGTGGTTCAACCGCAGGATGGTGATGCTGGGTTGGATGACCAGGTTCAGAGGGTAAACTCTGACCTGGTGGGGGGTAGGTATGCCCCCTGGAATTCCCGGGTTGCCAGGCAGTGGTCCAGTCTGTGGGTACAGACCCTGGACTGGAGGATCAGGTGCAGGGGATAAACCCTGACCTGAAGGGGGGGGGCGGTTTGCCCAATCACCCCCTCTGGTGTGATTTCAAGGGGTACTCTCCCTGAGGGGTGGGTGCAGAACCCTGAAAGTAGGGGAAGGGGAGTGAAAGACTCACCCCTGACCCCAGAGCAATCTAAGGGTACAGACCCTCGATTGGAAGGCCAGGTTCAGGGTGTCCCCCCTGACCTGGAGGAAGGGGCTACTGCTAACAGTGCCCCTACCATGTTGTCTTCTGGGGGGGCCACTCCTAGTTGGGTGGTTCAGGACCCCAGAAGAGAGGGCAGGGGGAGGGAAGCCTCACCCCTGGCCCTGGTCCAACCTGAAGGTACAGACCCCAGGTTGGAGGATCAGTTGCAGGTTAACATCCCTGCACTGGTGGAAGAATTGTGCAGGACTGCTTCTACAACCACCCTGACAATTTTTCACTCTGGGGGTACCGCTCCTGGAGAGAGGGTACAGAGCCCCAGAGGGGAGGACCAGGGTCAGGTTATCTTCTTTGACCTGGTGGAAGGGAGAGTGGTCAAAGGGTGTCAGGCACCTGGGGCTACTGCCCCCCACTCTCTGCAGTCACAGTGCTTGGAGAGGCCTGAGGTCGGGCTCTCATCCCTGACAGTTGTCTGGGGCCACTGTGGCTTGCTGTCCTGGTGGACAGAGTTGCCCCTGGGGGGGGGACAAGAGTCACACCCCGGGGGTGGAGTGGGCAACACCACTGTGTTGGCCCTGGTGGTACTATCTGCCCATTGCAATACATCTGTGAGCAAAGTAAAGTTAGGTGCTGCACAGATGGTGTCTGTAGATGTGGAGAAGGGTTCCCCATGGGTTAGCTCAGTGGGCCCTGAGAGTATGGACAGAGGGATCCAACTGGAGTCAGGAAGGCGTAGAACTGGAACATGCCCCTGCTGTTGTGGGCCTGGGTTCAGGGAAGTACATCAAGGTATTGATTGTTCTCCCCTGGCTTTAGGCTGGTATGGGGTCGTGTTGGACTTTTGCTTATGCAGGGTCATCCCCAGTCTTTTTGCCTCCGGACTCCTATTTTTTTCTGACCTGTTGCTGTTGGCTTTTCACCTCTGAGCACTTTACCACTGCTAACCAGTGCTAAAGTGCATATGCTCTCCGTGTAAATTGTATGTAATTGGTTTATCCATGATTGGCCTATTTGATTTACTAGTAAGTCCCTAGTAAGGTGCACTAGAGGTGCCAGGGCCTGTAAATCAAATGCTACTAGTGGGCCTGCAGCACTGGTTGTGCCACCCACATAAGTAGCTCTGTAATCATGTCTCAGACCTGCCACTGCAGTGTCTGTGTGTGTATTTTTACACTGTAAATTCGACTTGGCAAGTGTACCCACTTGCCAGGCCTAAACCTTCCCTTTTCTTACATGTAAGGCACCCCTAAGGTATGCTCTAGGTAGCCCCAAGGGCAGGGTGCAGTGTATGGATAAGGTAGGGCATATAGTAATGTGATTTATATGTCCTGACAGTGAAATACTGCCAACTTCGTTTTTCACTGTTGCAAGGCCTGTCTCTCTCATAGGATAATATGGGGGCTACCTTTAAATATGATTAAAGCGTAGATTCCCCTAGAGAGTAGATGGACATGTGGAGTTTGGGGTCCCTGAACTCACAATTTAAAAATACATCTTTTCGTAAAGTTGATTTTAAGATTGTGCGTTTGAAAATGCCACTTTTAGAAAGTGAGCATTTTCTTGCTTAAACCATTCTGTGACTCTGCCGTGTTTGTGGATTCCCTGTCTGGGTCAGTTTGACAGTTGGGTTGTTTTTCACCTCACACTAGACAGTGACACAAAGGGGGCTGGGGTGTAACCTGCATTTCCTGATTAACCATCTCTGCTAGGAGGGAGGGGTGGAGGGGTCACTCTCATCTGAAAGGACTGTGCCTGCCTCTGACATTGCCGGCTCCAACCCCCCGGTGTGTGTCTGAGTCCTTGCCTGGGCAAGGCAGGATTTCACAAGTAGGTATGAGTTCCCTTTGAAGAAAGGTGACTTCAAAGACTAAAATGGGTATAAGAAGGGCACCCAAATCTACAGACTATAGAAACACTTTTGGAACCAAGAGGAACCTCTGCCTGGAGAAGAGCTGATAGCTGAGGAAGAAGTGCTGCCCTGCCTGTGACTGTGCTTTGTGGAGCTTTCCTGCAGTGCTGCTTCTGCCAGAGTAAGAGGGCAAAGACTGGACTTTGTGTGCCTTCCATCTTGTGACGAAATCTCCAAGGGCTTGATTTAGAGCTTGCCTCCTGTTGTTTGAAGTCTCAGGGACAGCAAAGACTTCTCTCTGCCAGCATCTGGAGTCTCTGGAGAGACTCCTGCTGTGACAAGTGGTGCCCGATCCAGTCCCTGGGCCCTTGAATGGAAAGCTGGTGGAAATCCAAGGAAATCGACTTCGGACGACTCCGGACTGACGCCGCTGCTGAATCCGGTGACGCCGCCTGCACCCGACGCCGTGACCTTCGCTGGAACGCGACGCTCTTTGCAGGCCTGACACCACTGCAGCTCCGCTGAAGTCCGCGACTCCGTGGAAGTCGCCGCACCACGTCGTGACCGACGCCGCTCGAAGTGCACGGATTCAACGTTTCGCACAGACGCCGCGATTCCCGACTTTGCGCATCGGCTTGTTTTCACTCTTCACCAAAGGTACTGTACTTGGGGGTCTACACGACTCCGTGTCCGGCGCCGCTGGTGTCGGCTTGTTGGGAACGACTCCGTCACGACGCCGTGTTAATATCTCATCGAAGCATTGTTGTTTCTAAGTGCTATTTTTGAGTTTAATCTTTAAAAATTAATAACTTGACTTGTGTGTGTTGGATTTTTGTCGTTTTGGTCTTGTTTTGTTTAGATAAATATTTCCTATTTTTCTAAACCTGTGTTGTGTCATTTTGTAGTGTTTTCATTAAGTTACTGTGTGTGTTGGTACAAATACTTTACACCTAGCACTCTGAGGTTAAGCCTACTGCTCTGCCAAGCTACCAAGGGGGTAAGCAGGGGTTAGCTGAGGGTGATTCTCTTTTACCCTGACTAGAGTGAGGGTCCTTGCTTGAACAGGGGGTAACCTGACTGTCAACCAAAGACCCCATTTCTAACAATGTGATTGGTCCATTTAATTTACTTATAGGTCCCTTATATATGGTATTACTTGTACACAGGGCCTATAAATTAAATGCTGCTAGTGAGCTACCGCACTCATTATGTCTTTCACTAAAGGAGCCCAGCAAAACATGTCTACAGGCTTCCCACTAGAGCCTGGAAGTGCAGTTTTAAAACTGCAACTTTGACCTGGAAAAATGAATATTTTGTCAGGCATAATCCTTCTTTTTTACTAATTATATGTCACCCTTAAGGTAGACCTTAAAGGCTCCTGGGGCAGGGTGGGTGGTATTTAAAATGTAGGACATGTGTACTTACGTTTTACATGCCGTAGCAGTGAAAAACTCACAAAGTCAATTGTTACTGTAGCAAGACACACACATAGCATAACAATAGGTTAACTTATTACACTTAATAAGTGATAAATTAATTTTGGATGTAGATAGAGAAATACTCCCATTCTTTTGAATTGTAACTGAAAAAGCTCTTTATGGTTAAAGTTGAATTTCAAGTTACTATTCTGTTAGAAAGTTGCCATTGTCCTGTCTAAACTAGACATGCCTTTCTGTCAGTGTTGAGGGTCACATGACTGCTAATGAATCCTCTGTGGTATGATGTGTTTTGCTTCCAAATATGGGACTAAAGGACTTTGGGTGTGGTGAAGGGTGTTTCTCTATTGAACAGGATGGTCGGGAGGGCTGTGCTGAGACCTTCCTGAGCTTCAAAGGGTAGCCTGACGGCTGTACACACCTCGCTACTGACTTCTGAAGATGCTTACCCCGGCAAATGCATTGACACCTGGGCCTGTCTATCCACCCTACAAAGACCAAGGGGAAATGAAAGCACTGACCAGAAGCACCTTAAGGTTAGACTAAGGGGGTGACCCCAAAACACAGCTTGCACTGGGTAGAAAAGTGGCTCAAAATGGCTCTTCCAGACCCTCTCATCAGAACACTCCTGGACCGTTGAAGATTCAGAAGCAGTTGTGCCCTGCTTTCTAATGAAGGAAGAGTGGATCTGCTTCCTTTGAACCCAGGATCCCAGAAATAGCTCCAAGGGTCAGCTACCTGAGCAACAGGGACTCAACAAATTGGCCGGGTTCTACAACTACCCAGCTAACCTGTACCAACTGTACCCACCCGGACTCTGCTGCTGGTCTCTGCTGGAGCGAGTCTTGACCTCAAAGAGGTACCTCTCCCAGTCCTGGACCCTTGGTTGGTGACTAGCTCTTTATACAAGTGAAGATCTGCCTGAGGAGCCTTGCGTATGACAGAACTAAGTTAAATGGTAAACTTTCCACCAGAACGAACCTCTTCCCTGTAGCCAACCTGTGATCCAATGTGGTCAGCCGTCAATTTTGACTTTGACCCTCATGGAGTGCAACCACATAACCATGATTGTTGCTTTGTACTTCTTGGCACTATGTTTACTTGAAACTTTAAAAAAGTATAACTCTTGTTCTACTTATGGGATGTTTGTCATTTTGGATTCATTTTATTTATTGAAAATTTACTTTATGTTTTAAATGAGTTGCAGTTTTTCTTGTGTTGGGTTTTCACCTTATTAATGTTTGAGTGCTGCATAAATACTGTCTGCATTGTCTCCACATTAAGCCTGACTTGTTTTGTGTCAAGCTTCCAGAGGGTTAAACAAAGGTTTATTTAGTGACTTTTGTGTTTTACCATGACATTGATTTTGCATATAATTTGAGTGGAAGTCTCACGCCTCTGTGTTTTGCCTATGCAATCGGAGTAATTCTTACCACAAATGAATGTTCTGTTATGTATATTTGTATAGCGCACTATCACCCGCAAGGCATCCGTGGTTATGTCAGTGATGAAGATTGCCCAGAGAACAGATCTCTGAATTCCATTTGTTTCCACTGCCTGACTGGTCTACAAATGCCCAGAATATTCATGAGAGCTCTATGAGGAAACTGCTGGACTCCTGGAAAGAATATAATTTCAGGGTGGCTAGAAAGGTAGAAGGTTAAGACGTATCTCCTCTTTCTCGTAACACTAAAGCCCTAAAACAAATGATGGGGAGGATTTTGCCGGAAATGTTCATCATTCCTAGAGCTACAGAACTCCCCTGAGAGAAACCAATGAGTCAGTACACAGTAATCTGTTCAATTCAGAGCGACCCATTGCAGACATCCTGCATCCTTAAGAATATTTGAAAATCATCATCCAGTGAAGAAAATATTATGAGAATGGGAAGCTGTATGGAGCTGGTAAGATGCCAAACAAATGCGTGATGTATTTTCCTTTTTGTTCACTATATCGGCTGGTTTCTTTTTAAGAACCTGTTGTATATATTTTTTAACCCAAAGAATCTGTCACAGTTTGATACATTTTCTTGGCGTTGAATTGGATATTTTAATCCTACATCATCTACCACCAAAAATTTCTACCCAGGTGCAGGTAAATGAAGCGAAATGAACCTGGAATTAAAATAAATGTCAAACGCATGTTTCCCTACCACTTTGGATTGTGAATCTTTTATTAGGGTTATTGAGTGTGTGTCGAGGGCACTTGCATGAAAGATTATGGCGGTCATTCTGACCCTGGCGGTCAAAGACCGCCAGGGCGGAGGACCGCGGGAGCACCGCCGACAGGCCGGCGGTGCTCCAATGGGGATTCCGACCGCGGCGGTAAAGCCGCGGTCGGACCGGCAGCACTGGCGGGCTCCCGCCAGTGTACCGCCGCCCCATAGAATCCTCCAAGGCGGCGCAGCTTGCTGCGCCGCCGAGGGGATTCCGACCCCCCCTACCGCCATCCAGATCCCGGCGGTCCGACCGCCGGGATCCGGATGGCGGTAGGGGGGGTCGTGGGGCCCCTGGGGGCCCCTGCAGTGCCCATGCCACTGGCATGGGCATTGCAGGGGCCCCCGTAAGAGGGCCCCTAAATGTATTTCACTGTCTGCTGTGCAGACAGTGAAATACGCGACGGGTGCAACTGCACCCGTCGCACAGCTTCCACTCCGCCGGCTCGATTCCGAGCCGGCTTCATCGTGGAAGCCTCTTTCCCGCTGGGCTGGCGGGCGGCCTGAAGGCGACCGCCCGCCAGCCCAGCGGGAAAGTCAGAATTACCGCCGCGGTCTTTCGACCGCGGAACGGTAACCTGACGGCGGGACTTTGGCGGGCGGCCTCCGCCGCCCGCCAAGGTCAGAATGAGGGCCTATGTGTTGATGCAGGGGATTTGTATAAAAGGCCTATTTATGAAGTGTATTGATATATTGTTTTACCTTGCTTAAAAAAACAAAAACAAAAAACCTCCAGGCATGCTAATATTATTTTTTTACTGTAGCTGATACCATTGTGAGTCTACATAAATGAATTGTTTTTATTATTTGTTTTTTATTTATGTATTAAGCGGAACATTCACCAGAAAAGCGCTAAATAGTCCTGGGCTAGAATAGAGACAAACTCAGAAGCCCAGCAACCACTTTTCTTACACGACAGGGATGCGAACCTAGCCTTTTGGGGATGTTGAAACACCGCGTGCATAAATAACAAGAGAGAAGAAATGCTACGTTTCGTACATGGATTGAAAGAGCATTTCAATGTAGAAACATAGTTGTTTGTGCGACTTAGATCCCAGCTATTTTTGTAAGTCTGGCAGTTGTAGATAACTATCTCTTTGAACTCTCAACTTTCTTTCCGAAGCACTTGCCAGGGAATTCTTAACACTGCCTTTATTATCCCTATCTCTGTAAGAAAACACGATGGTTCTTTAAGTCCTTTTAAAATAACCGCATAGGATGGGCAGCGTGTTCACACGATTAACCTTTGCGCTGTACAGTAGCAACGCTGATTCCAGCAAACGTCAAGCAGATCATCCCCCCACAGAAAACAGCGTTGTTGTTTGTATTAACATTGTCATACCCTCCTCTCTGTATGAGCACCTATAGATGGCCCATCCAGCTCTTAAACAAAGGAGCGCTGTGCAAACAGAACGGTGTAGGCTACAGTACTTGAGGTGGGAGGAACATTTTTCTGATTTGAATAAGGAGGGGGCGGGACTTCTGCATAAGTTGTCCGGTAGGGAGGTGCAGACCAAGATGTCAATTATAAAGAGGTGTTCGTGTAGAAAGGTCTTCTTAAAAGAAAAATAACTTAGCGGATTCCAGGGCTAATGACATTACAAATCTCGTTGCATCGCACCTTTGTGTGTCTGCAGTAGGCAAGTTTGTCTTCATTATTATGCATCTCTTTGTAACAGCCGAGCAAGTGTTTTATTATTGAAGGTAGAAAATGCACTTGTGCT
The DNA here is from genome assembly GCF_031143425.1 of Pleurodeles waltl. Classification (NCBI taxonomy): domain Eukaryota; kingdom Metazoa; phylum Chordata; class Amphibia; order Caudata; family Salamandridae; genus Pleurodeles; species Pleurodeles waltl. The sequence goes on from NC_090438.1 coordinate 212,533,874, forward strand.
TTGGGTCCAAGGTGTTTAATTTACAAAGGACATGAATAAAAATTTGAAATTTGTTCCTGCATTATTAGGCCTACACCTTACATCAGAGAAGCAAACGGTGATGAGAGGAATTATTGGAAACTGATTTGCATATGGCTAGGTCTAATCTGAGATGGCAAGGTTGGCGACAGAACCACGGGTTTCAATGCTACTCCGAGTGATTTCAGTGGTTAGACTTACTGCAAGCATTCCTCCCGTCATCTTTTGTGTTTTTGATGTAATGGTCTGAGTGGACAAGGGTATGCCCAGATGTGGGTCCCTTGCTGTGTGTCATAGGAACTAAGCTACACCCAACTCAGCAAAACATTGAGTTGGGATGCTACTCCTAGCAATTGCCAGTGGTTGGACTTATTGAAAGCACTCCTTCCAATGCCTTTTCAATGTTTGTTGGAAATGGCCCTTTCTGCAGCCACTCCCCTGTCTTTTTGGCTTCTGACCTCCTGTTTTTTTTTTTTTTATCCGGTTCTGAATTTTGTTTTGCTGGCTTTAGGACTCTGGGCACTGTACCACTGCTGATCAGTGTTAAAGTGCAAGAGTTCTCTGTCTAAATGGTATTGGTGACCAGTTTATCCAGGATTGACATCTTTGATTTACTAGAAAGTCCCTAGTAGTGTGCACTATGCGTGCCCAGGTCCTGTAAATCAAATGCTACTGGTGGGTCTGCAGCACTGATAATGCCACCCACATGAGTAGCCCTGTAAGCATGGCTCAGACCTGCCACTACAGTGTCTGTGTGTGCAGTTTTAACTGCCAGTTTGACCTGGAAAGTGCACCCACTTATCAGGCCCAACCTTCCCTTTTATTATATGTAAGTCACCCCTAAGGTAGGCCCAAGGCAGCCCCATGGGCAGGGTGCAGTGTATATTAAACGTAGGACATTTACTGATGTGTTTTACATGTCGGATACTAAAATACCGCTAAATTTGTTTCTCACTATTGCAAAGCCTATCTCTCCGATAGGTTAACATGGGGATTGCATTGAAATATCTTTCAAATGTAATTTACCATTGGAAGAAGATGAGTTATGGAGTTTGGGGTCTCTGAACTCACAATTTTAAAATACATCTTTTGGTGAAGTTGTTTTTTAAACTGCAAGTTTGAAAATGCCAGTTTTAGAAAGTGGGCATTTTCTTGCTTAACCATTCTGTGCCTCTGCCTGGCTGTGGAATACACGTCTGGGTCAGGATGACAGTTGAGCTACTTGTGAATTCACTCTAGACAGTAACACAAAGGGAGCTGAGGTGTGCCCTGCATATTCAGATGGGTCTTCCTGGGCTACAGTGGTGGGAGGAGCTGACACTTGCACTTCAATAGGGTTGTGCCTGTTTATACACAAAGCAGGGCCAGGGCAGGAAATGCAAGGTCTTGTGCACCACGAAGATTTTCATTTGAAGTTTGAAGAAATAAGTATAAGTTTTGGACCTTTGAGACCACAACTTTAGAATCCTTCTGGACTGAGGACATTCTTCCAGGAAGTAGAGCTAGATGCTGTAGGAGGGACTGCCATTTTGCCTTTTGTTTGGCTGTGCTGGCCTGCTGCTTGCTGCGTCTCTCCTGGGAGTGAAAGGCATGGACTTTGCTTTCTACATCCTGCTTCCAAAGGTTCTCCAAGGGCTTAACTGAGCTTGCCTCCTGTTAGCAGTCTGAGGGACATCAAAGATGTCATCTGCCACCACCTGGGCTCTTTTGCTGAGAGTCCTGACTCATCAAGTGGTCCCAAACCCAGTTCCCGGGCACTAGGGAGTGAGTTCTGGTGTCTCCTAGAAGAAACCAAGTACATCGAATCCAGAGTGACTTCATACCTGGTGCTGCTGTCTGACTCCGTGCCGCTTCGTGCACCAGAGCTGTGGTCCTCGCTGAGTGCAATGACTGCAACAGACACCACAGGCCCAACGCCACCGGAGCACCTCTGAAGTCTTGCACAACAACATGAGTTCCAAGTGCTGGGTCTGCTGCAGTACCTGTGGTCCACATCGGCTGCAAGATTTATCGACCCCACCAGATGGTAAGGAACTGATGCCTCGCCACTGATGCCGCATCACCTGCAACTGTAAACAACTGATGCCTCACCTCCTGTGTCTAGCAATAAGGAACCAATGCCTCACCTCCCCATTAGCAGTAAGGGAACCAACAGCACACCAGCTCCAGCGACGCCTCACCTCCCTGACTGTTCAACCTCTTTGCTTCCTGGTTTTCCAAAGGCACTATACCTGTGGTCTGTGTGACTCCATGACCTGCCTGCACTCCCTTGCGAATGGCGTCAGACTGTTGGGAATGACTCCATCAAGGCATCGTGATAGCCCCAGTTGGAGCTATTGTGTTTCTAAGCCCTTTACTGAGATTTAATCTTGGGTTTATGTTGTTTTCGTCTTGTTTAACTCGGATAAATATTGGCTATTTTTCTAAAACTGCTGTGGATTACTTTTGTGGTGTTTTCCTGTGTTGCTCTGTGTGTGTACAAATACTTTACACATTGCCTCTGAGATAAGCCTGACTACTCATGCTAAGTTACCAAGGAGTTATCAGCTGCGTGACTCCCTTACCCTGACTAGAGTCAGGGTCCCCACCTGGACAGGGTGCAAACCACTGCCAGCTAGAGACCCCATTTCTAACAATGTTCATTTCAAAATAATTCCCATGAGTATAATTCTGTAAGTCATATATTTGCAGCAGTGCCCCTACCGGACCACTTTTACTCATTACATTTTCAAGGAGGAAATATCTATCTGTAAATCATGTGAAAACGTGAAATTTCACGTGTTAACATTTATCAATTAGCTTCATAAGGAAAATGTAATTTCTAAAAAACCAAATGAAATGTGCAGTTGTTCTCTTACCTTTGCTATACTGAAGGATTAACAAGCTTCGCTGAGGTGCAAAATTGCTTGGACGTGAGAGGTGAAAGGTGTGAAGGGAACTTGGCAGAATATGCTTAGAGCCAATCTGTTCTACTAAGTGCAGAAATGATAAAGCTCGTGTTCAGAACGAATGAAACATTTAAGAATCTTACGTCAGTGGAATTTAGCCACGAGCCTGGCAGACGTAATTCACCTTCCTTGTATTGTCTTTATTCCTCACCGATTGTTTTCATCTTCTATATTCCTGCAGCAATTTTTTAAACGGTTGAACATTTGCACGTCATTTGACCGTCTTAGGACCCTAACCTGACCTAACAATGTTAAGAAACTTAACCCACACACTTCTAATGGCGTTAAAAAGCATATTTTTTCGTATTGTTTGATGCCTTAAAAAATCATGCAGTATATTCAACAGTGACACTGAAAATAGACATGTGTGCCCATGCCACAAGGCTGCTAGTGACAAGGGAGGGGGAAATATCTGCAGGTGCCTGTGACACCTCCAAGCAAAGTGTGACTTTCAAGTAGTTATTTCGAAAAAAGTGACATATCTAAGCGCATTGATTATTCCTAGCAATAATTACCTTCTGGAGGTACTGAAAACTCATTTTACAGAGATGCAACCAATATTGTGTCACCTGTGATTAAATACACTGCAAACTAGAAATGCCACTATGGATGTTATCAGTGCATGTCGTCCTGTCTCAATACAAATAACTGAATATTCAGAGTACAGCCACCAGCAAGACGCAGTGGTACATGCAACTGAGTACACATCTAAGACTGTCTATCTATCCTCACACGTTATTCAAAGACAGAGAAATGTTATGGTTGCCTTAAAGCCAAAAAGAGTACTATCGATACAGAGAATAGGAGCAATGAGGTGGTCCATTGTGACAGATATCAATTTGTGCAATTTATTTACTGATGGTTGATGGAACAATGTGTCATCGGGGCTTGATATTTCGACAATAAGACCAACATTACGGAAGTTGCGTTGTTCAAACACTGAGGTTCGCTTTTGGAAGTGCAAGCGTGCACATTTGAGTGCCAATTTATTTTGCACCCATGTTCTATCAATTAAGAATGCCAATTACTGTAGAAAGATTCAACAATTAAACTGTGTATTAATCGATGTCAGTCTAACATTAAGAAAATAAATTGCATGATATTTTCCTGAAGCATGGCGGCACTTAATAACCATACGATTTGCATAATTTATACAGATTAATATAGACATAATAATTAGCAACTTCTTATGGCTTATTTGAATCCCAAAGGCATACCAGCAAAACGTGTTAGAAATCTCAACATATTTGTGCACACCATGTGTTAAAAGACTTTAAGGGCTATTTTAGCATACCCTTCAGTTTTGTGCATTTCCTCATACAGCACAATATTTCACAATAATAGAGACTTTAAATACTCATTGCTCTTTACTAGCTGTCAATTTAGAACTGCTTTGAGTGTGCTAGTTCATTACACCACAGTGCACACAGCAGGTCAAACTTCAGATTTAGGGGGTTATTTAGAGTTTGGCAGATATGGGACCTCCATTAACTGACTGTACTCGATAGAGTGTACACTTTCTAAATAGGGCAACTCACCAACGTTAGCTCGAATTACAACTAAATAATAACAGTTTTTGTTATTTTTTACTATTATCTTTGTTACTATAATGTGATTTGCAACACTTCTGCCATTTCTAAGTTCAAGAAATGTCTACTCCTCGGCCAACCTCAGTGACTATAACAATCACTGAAATAATGGCTGAATCTATTTCAGATTTTTTCAAGAGAAAATAATTGAAACTCTCAAATGTTGTTCAGTTCTCTCTCCTGACTCTTCTGCTTTGACTCCTAGATTACATATTTGTTATTGATATCATTGTTGTTGCTAAGAATGTACAGCACACTACCACACTTTGGGTCTTTTGACATTGAAAAAAGAACAACAGAGAGAAAACCCGTAAAGATGGTGCAGCTTTATGAGAAGTGATGAGGAAACAGTAAGGTTCTCAGTTCTGTTAGATAATCCAAAGCACGTTGAGTGAGATTCTGGCCTGTACAGGAAGACAGTGCAAGGAGTTCATAATCAAGAGTGTTTCTGTAAAACTGAGAACCCAAAGTGATCCTCACTTTGGGTTGTTTGATTCTAAATGGATTGAAGGCACCGACTATGAGTGGATGTTTTGCCTAAGTGTGTGCCACTGCAATATTCAGGTATGTAACCAAGGAGTGTCATAATGGTGGCCTCCCAGGCATTTTTGGATAAGTATGGACGAATTATTTGAATCATCCCAAACAAATCACTTTTGTATTTTGCATCTAGGTCAGATTCTGGCCATGCCCTCCAGATGCACATAACAAATATAGAGATGTATGCAGCAGTAGCTTGAAAGATTCTTAAAGTTTCATTATATTCAAGTCTGGTTCATTCATCCTTCAAATTAACAGTGGTTGTTTTGATCCTTAAAAAGCCTACCCATGAAACTAAGAACATTGTTATGTCTGATTAAGACTCTACTAGAAACTAATAACAACATCTATGACATCCAAGTAGACTTCATGGCCCTACATCCTTTCCAATTGCTTGTCTGTGGCAGATGTCCATGGGTCAATATGAAAAATTGGGCCAATCATTTCTCATGGATAGAACCCAGGCACCAGCTATCCATTCTTGTGTGACCCATACCATCTACCTTACCAAGTTCTACAGGCATTAGCACTGTCTCCAGACTTCTTCACTCTGTATATTGAGCTTATTGATCATTTCACTTGCTTCTGGAGAATCGTTTTTATAGGAAGATTATTCTTTGACTTCATATGCTGGGTCCTTGGCAATTTTTTAAGCTGTATATGCTCAGAAAGTGCATAAGGAGTAACTGCTAAAAGACTAATTTCAACAAATCTAAGGTGAGATTGGTTGAGAGAAGCATTGATTCAGGATAAGCACTTTGTGGCCTAATAAGGTGAGGGAAAAATAGACATTTTAGAATTCCATTAGGAACCTAGACCTTTTCCTATTTTTCTGCCATCTCTCGACTGCTTAAGATAATCCATGCGTGACATACTAAGGGAGAATCACAGTTGGTATGACCCTTGCCGAAATGCCATTGGACCTTCATAATAACCATCCTCAGAGCCATCAGAACACTGCAGTCCAAGGGCCCACTAATGTGCCTCTGTAATATCTGTATTTAAGGCTCTCCAACTGTGCTGCAGAAAGGCTACTTCTTTATTGGTATATACTGCAACCGATCATAGTGAACACCCAGAAGAGCATATTTTTTCTGTATTCACAAACATTTGCAAAAAAAATTCTTACACACTTCATGCATATATTTTAAGTGTCTAAAACTGCTAGTGTGTAAATTGAGTGTGTGAAACAATGACACACTTAGCTGTGTAGGGGAAGAGATTTCAATACAAGAACACAAATCTCCAGGTGGAGAAACAAATAAAACATTTACAGTCCCTCTGTAGGTTATCCTTAACTCTAAACCAGTATGACAAGAACATTTGTGTTTCAATACACCAGAAAAAGCCAAAACTCCCTGTTGGACGTTTTTGCTTATGCAGGGTCATCCCCAATCTTTTTGCCTCCTGCCTCCTATTTTTGTTTGTTTAGATAAATATTTCCTATTTTTCTAAACTGGTGTTGTGTCATTTTGTAGTGTTTTCATTGAGTTACTGTGTGTGAGGGTACAAATACTTTACACCTAGCACTCTGAAGTTAAGCCTACTGCTCTGCCAAGCTACCAAGGGGGTAAGCAGGGGTTAGCTGAGGGTGATTCTATTTTACCCTGACTAGAGTGAGGGTCCTTGTTTGAACAGGGGGCAACCTGACTGTCAATCAAATACCCCATTTCTAACACTCCCACTGAAAACAAGGGCACAATTGCCCAAGTGAAGCTGTTGTGTGGAGTCACTAGTTCATACAACTGGGGAAAGAGTTTTCCCTCTTTCCTCTTTTCTCATGTTTTGAAGTAGAAAGGGCAAGGCAAATTACGACAGATGTTCTTTCTGTCTGCATACACGTGTTTCAAATCCTGGTAAATGTCTTGTTATCCACTCCCCAGTGTTCAGCCCCATGGATGATCTGACTTCCTACTTTTACTTACCACTCTGTCGATCTGCAGAGAGAACACATAGGCATGTGTGAGCTATCAGCGGTTTGATACTGATAGAAACGTCAGATTTCTGTAATGCTTTGTTTTACAACTAAATAGTTGACCAGTGAATATCACAGAAATGAAGAACTGATCTAGGGACATGTGAACTGTTGGGACTCTAAAGCATGTATTGTCAGCTTACTATGACCCTCATCTCCCCTAGCTGAGAAGGAAAATCTTGGGATCATACTTACAGTTTTTCTAACTGTAACTTTGAAATGGACTTACCATTTTGGAACCAGGATTTCAATAAAGATTCCTGTCAATAGTATTATGATGTCATAAATATGCGATAGATATTTATGTTATCACTCTTCTGGCCATGGGTGATGCCACCACCCAAAACTGTGTATGGTTTTTTTTTTACTGATTTTTATTAGATGTATAATTGCCCAATTGAATGACTGAAGCACAGACTTAGCTTATATAGCCTCTTTTATTTAAAGAAATTTGTGCAAACCCCCAAAACAAATTTGAACAAGTTTGTTTGGATTGAAACAAATTATAAACGTAATAATTTTGTGGGTTATTGTCATAAATGCGACTGTGATTTAATAGCTTCATTCTGAATTTTCAGTTTATTTGGGTATTTATGGGCCCCTAACCCTCTGGACCATTATACAGACCCAAGACCCTTTGTCTTGATGTATGAAATGATAATACTGCCAGTAGCGGGCATGGCCACAGTCACATTATTGACAACAAGAGTGACATAAGTGATAAGAGACTACTGCTCCTCTTTAAATTGCAGCACTATTACCAATCATAGGCCGGCATCTGTGTTGCGACTTGGGGTCCTCACTGGATACATTCCTATGTCAAGTAGTGCAGAGGCAATTGTTTGCAAGAAGTAGGGCTGAATGATCTTTGCATTTTCTGCTTATGTACACCAATTGCATTTTGTATAATCATATATTTATGTATCTGAGTGCGCACTTTTAATTAATAAATGTGTGGAGCAATCAGTATTGAATACACATATACAACATATATCATATGTCTTATTATAGTTTGATAGCACATCAATTATCGATATATTTAACAATGTGATTTATTTTGTGTTTTGGAATTTAGTGAAGGTGCAACAGAATTAATATACTAAATCTTGCAGTGTATATCTTTCATCACAAGGCCTGCCCATTTCAAAATATTCAGAAAAGTTTATTTAAGTTTGGTACAGAAATGTGCAAGGCAGAAAATAATCTTTAGTTTCTTCCTGGGACATTAGATCATGCCATCTATGTTGTAAACGTCCCTAGTGAGGGAAACACCCTGAAGGCCGACTCCGGAACAACGAAGTTGTGGACAACGAAAGTGGAACTACGCTTTCCTTAACCACGACTTCGTTGTTTTGTGCCTTAATCCCGCATGTGCTGAACAACGTACATGCGTGGTTAAGGCACAAACAAGGGAGTCGGCTGAGGAGGACGACGCGACGAGTCAGGTAAGTGGAGCGCGGGTGGGGGGTTGGGGTTTTACTTTCAGGGGTGGGGGCGGGGGTGGGGTTTTTTTTTCTTTTTCGTTTTAGGGGCGGGGTGGGGGTTGGGGTATTTTTCCTTTTAGGTGCGGGCGGGGGTGGGGGTGGGGGGTTGGGGGTTTTAGTTTTAGGGACAGGGGTGGGGGGTCGGGGTATTTTTAGTTTTTGGGGCGGGGGTGGGGGGTTGGGGTTTTAGTTTTAGGGGCGGGGTGGGGGGTCGGGGTATTTTACATTTTAGGGGTGGGGTGGGGGGTTGGGTTTTAGTTTTCGGGGCGGGGGTTGGGGTATTTTTCGTTTTAGGGGCGGGGTGGGGGGTTGGGGTTTTAGTATTAGGGGCGGGGTGGGGGTATTTTTTGTTTTAGGGGCGGGGCGGGGCGGGGGTGGGGGTTGGGTTTTAGTTTAAGGGCGGGGGTGGGGGGGTCGGGTCAGGTAAGAGGGGCGGGTGTGGGGCGGTCAGGGTATTTTTAGTTTTAGGGGTGGGGGTCTTAGTTTTAGGGGCGTGGTGGGGGTCGGGGTATTTTTATGTTTAGGAGTGGGGTGGGGGTTGGGGTTTTAGTTCTAGTTTTAGCGGTGGGTGTGGGGAGTCTGGGTCGGGTATTTTTAGTTTTAGTGACGGGTTGGGGGATTGGGGTTTTAGTTTTAGGGGCGGGGTGGGGGGTCGGGGTATTTTTACTTTTAGGTGTGGGGCAGGGGTGGGGGGTTGGGGTTTTAGTTTTAGGGGCAGGGATGGGGTCAGAGTATTTTTAGTTTTAGGGGCGGGGTTGGGCTGGTTTTAGGGGTGGGGGTTGGGGTAGTTTAGGTTTTATGGATGGGGTGGTTTTAGGGGTGGGGGTTGGGGTAGTTTAGGTTTTAGGGATGGGGTGGGGGTTGGAGTTGTTTTAGGGGTGGGGGTTGGGGTGGTTTTAGGTTTTAGGGGCGGGGTGGGTGGTTGGGGGGTTTAGGTTTAGGGGCAGGGTGGGGGATCTGAGTAGTTTTAGGGGTGGGGTACTTTAGGTTTCAGGGATGGGGTGGGGGTTGGGTTATTTTAGGTTTTGGGGGTAGGGTGGGGGTTGCGGTAATTTTAGGGAGGAGGTGGGAGGTTTGGGTAGTTTTAGGGGCAAGGGTGGGGGGTTGGTGTGGTTTTAGTGGGGTAGGAGGGTTGCGGTAATTTTTAGGGGTGGGGGGCCAGGTGGAACGCATGCTGGAACAATGCATGCCTATCACTAATGCCTTTATCAGGAATGCCTTTACAATGAAAAAGCGTTGTTAAGGCATTCGTGGTAAAGGCATTAGTGGTAACAACGAGGTAGTTGTTCCGACCGCGTTGTTCAGGAATGCGTTGTTCCGGCAGGCGTGGTTCCGACATACATTCCCCTAGTGAAGATGACTGGCTCCTCTGCATTATCAACCAGGGACCCAAGAAAAAGGGCAACCTTCTCGAAGTATAGAACAGTAGGCTTGTTGTTCAACTGAGGTATGTGGGCTGGAGGCTGCCTTAAGAAACTTAGATAGGCACTTGTTGTGCTAAGACAGCTTAACTAGGCTCTAGAAGAACTGTGTTGGCTCCATTACTCAATGCCATGTATTACTAAAACACCATCAAAATGTGGTAATTCTTTTTAATAGTTTGCTTATTAATTGCTTTCTTTGCCACTAAGGTGTGTGTTTTATAGTTACACACACACATATATATGAAATGTCTTTCAAGCTTGCTAATAAACAAATAATCATGTGAGTCTCACAAGAAGGATTGCTGCCCAGAATGCACTAGCCCCATATAATGCTGGTCTGTGGGTTACAGTCCACCAGATTCCCTGTCTCGAGTTGGTAAGTTAGCTTTATGTCTGTACTTTGGCCACTGGGTTTAGGGTGTCTGAAAAACTGACAGCATTTTGAGAGGTAGAAAAAATGTGCCAGGTATAATAGGGTTTGATTAAAGAAATACAGAGAATCCTGTGAACACAGCAAAAATATTCAAAGTTGTTCATTCTGCTGATGTTGTGCTCAGCAACTCTGTTGTGCACATCAGGTCAGGCACAACCAACCTCACTTGAAAACCACAAATATATTATTTTGAATCAAAGAAACACAGATTCAAGTGGAAGGGGTGAAGTACAGAGACTGATGACACCCCGAAGGCCGCTGTTATTTAATTGTCCCAGGGGTGAAACAGACATGTGTGCTTACTTTCATCACTCCCTGGGCACTTTGGTATTACAGAAGGTCCTGCAGATACTTGTGCATCCTCTCCTGTAACACAGATGGTACCGGTGTACATGTAGTACTGGCCCAATCCTAAAGGGACATGTCCTTGTTTGCATGCGGGTATGACCAGTGCAAATGAGGGAAACACTTGTGGATAAGGATTTGACTGGCTACAAGCAAATCAAACGGGAATGTGCATATTGGCAGAAACGCCCAGGGGCTCAGAGAAGGAAATGAAAGTAAAGAAAAATACCCAACCAATGGCTAACGGCCTCAGGAATGAAAGGAAAAGTGCACTTTCCATTTTCAGGAGGGAAAGTGAAGTTGTGGCTCCACAGATGAAGTCACGGGAGGCCAACCCTAAAAAGAGTGCACAGTTCACTTACAAGATAAATATGGAATCGAAGGTTTGGCTCACCTGATGAAGTCGCAGGAAGACAAAGAGAATGATGTAACAAAAAAGGGACGCAGCAAGAAAAGATAGACACAGTGTAAGCTGTTGGAGGTGGAAAAGCGGCCGAGGGAGGCCCCATGTATTTTGAAAATGGAAACACAACGGGCCTGATTATAAGGACTTGTAACATTCCGACCCCTGTATAAACTCATGTTTACTCATGGGTCAGAATTGCGGGTTTGAAGGTATTTAACACATCCCTCAACTACTGGATGTGTTAAATACCTCAACTTTCATTAAAGTTTGGCAGGTCAAATGTGCCAAAATTTAACAGGAGAAAACATACAATACTTACCATAACCTGTAGATTTTGGTGCATTAAACACCAAAGTATGAATCTTATTCCCCATGAACTCATAATAGGTGTTAATTATTGCACCTGATAAATAGGCCCAAAGGAGAAACATCAGTACCCGATTTCTTGCTGATCTGAGTTAGCCTGTAGTTTCATGAAGGGAGAGACACTCAACTAACAATCATCATTTGTGATACCTTTAAATGTGTCTGTCAACTAGAGCTCATCTTGAAGTCTTTATGTAATCTGGCTATACTAGCTAATATTGCATCCTCACTGTTTCTGTGGGAATGTATCCATATTTGTATTACAGGGCCCAAAGAGTCCATTAAAGATGACATCTAAACCCTAGGAAGTATACCAGTGAGATATCTACCAACTCAAGGAATATAGAAATAATAAATCAAGCCTAGTGTGAATATGTTGGGCTTCTTACATGACCCAATAGAAAAGATGAAATATTTGATCAAATTGTGGTAAAGTCTGTTAGGTTTGTCTGTATCTATCTCCAGTAATTTTACAGAGCCAGCACACGTGCCTTGCTTAATGAATTTGGAGAGGTTGAGCATTTCCTAACTGAATCCAATCGAAACAGAACTAGAGTGAGTTTGATGTGATGTATTAACTTGATACATGTACAAAATAGTGCATTTTATAACCAGCCTACACATTTGAACATGTGTTACTAGTCATATTACTCATTTAACAATAAAGGCGCAGATGTTAGTGTAAAAGTTATCTTTAGACGTTGAAGAAACTGCTGGTACATCAAACAACGATATACCATATCACTGTAATAAAAGAACTGTCTGACTCTAAAGATTATGTGTAATGCGTAACTATAAGTATTAGGTAGAAAACATTCAGTGCTTGTTTAATAAAGGATTTCGTCAGAGCGAATTCCACACCTTTATCGAGCGTGAAACCAAACATTTGCATTCTTCTAGGAACTGAAATCCTAACAGATGTATTTCCAGCTCGCGACAAATCACAGTATCAGAGGCGCGCGAGACAGTGCTGAAAGTACATTACATGCGGGAGCAGGTGCATGCACAATAATGACGAGTTCCACCGACCATACTTCAAACAATGAAGCACACACCAGTGTTATGTGTGACAAAGGCACACGTAGCTCCAACATTTGAATTTTTGAAGTGGTCCCAAGTTCCTGGAGACAGTGCAAGCAGCATTTTATGTTATGTGGTTTGTTGTCTTATTTCCAATAGCGAAAAGGGAGTAAAATGCAGCCTAAAGTATAGTGCCTATTGCGACCAAGTATGGATAGTCACACCTGCACCTTAAGGGCTCAAAAAGAAACTAGAGATTTCAAATCCAAATATTCTATAGGCAAATGTGGTTTCAAATTCACGTCACAACAGGTGGCCAGTGCATTGCTGAAACCGCACGTCTGCAAAGAGAAGATTAACCACGTGGAGGGACTTGGTGTATGGCTTCCTGTTATCTTGTAGGCTCGTGTGAAAAAGAGGAGGCGACGAACATCATGTTTAACCATTCTTGTTTTCTTGCACACACTCTCCACCACGAATATGGGTTTTTCATAACTTCATGCACAGGCCAGCAGCCACAGCAGTAATTTGGTCTGTTACATGGCACAGATAAATCGTTAAAAGAGGGTTCACCGGAAGAAACACAGAATTCAAGCACAAATACTTCAGACTACATCAGCACTGTGGCAAAAAACACCAAAGAACATTCATAAATAAACACATTGGGCCAAATCTGCAACAAATTTCTTCTAACACGCTCGAGGGCAAGATTGGAAAGGCAGTGCCTTGTGTATATGACAGAAATCGTGAAGTGAGTTAGTGCTGCACATTTTGCTGCATACGTGCTACCAAGGCGGTGGATATTCTAACTATTAATGCACAAAAATTGTGCATGTGGCAAGTGAGAATGGCACAGACACAAGTGCATTAATTACCAGAGCTATGGCTCACATTCTACACTCTCCCTCACCATTCATTCCAATGTGGGAGGGAGGACCTGTTGCAAGTCTTGTTGGTAAAGGAGTAGTTCTGACAAAAAACAAATATGCCCCATACGCTGGTGCAGAAGAAGAGTATTATGGACATTATTTGATTTCTACACGTAAGTAGAGATGAAACATAATTTCCTCCGGGAGACCCTTAAGACCTATCCAGGGAAATGATGACGCTGATCCAAGAAGGTAGAGATAATAGTGTTTGTTGACACCTACAATAACTTCTCCTTCCTGCATGTGTTTTATGGGAGGGAATGTGCAGTCAAATAGCAAGAACGCACTTACTGTTTAACATTTAAGAATAGCTAGGTAGCCCAGTATGTTAGTTGCCAGCTCTGTGCAAACATCAACAGCGGTGAGTACTACTATAACGTCTCTAGTTTCTTTGCTTAAAATATTCTCCAGTTCGTGTCATTAATTCCTTGTGTAAGAAAACCAGTGATTCCTAATTGGTCACAAATCAACCTTCTTTATGAGTATTAATGAGGTAGGTTGCAATTTGCAACTCATTAGGAATCAGCACTATCACAGGGCCGGTGGCCTGCTAAGGTCAGCAGACAACCATGTCTGTAATTGTTTTTTAATAAAGCAAACTTTTTTTTTTAACACAGCCCGTATTTCTCGAAGGAAAACTGGATGGAGTTAAAAAGAAAAAATATATAAATATAAATTTAAAGTTTTAATTTTTTGAGAGTAGGCAGCAGTCCATGGGACCACTGCTTGCTCCTAAAAATATATGTTTTTTTACATTCTCAAACGATAAGGGATCCTTTGGGGACCCCTTTCCAATTGTGAATGGGTTACCACCTCCTTTGAGGTGTTGGTAAAAAATGAATGTTTTACGACCAGAACTTGATCGCAAAAGATTCATACATACCACTGCGATTCGGTATTTGGAAGGGACACCCTAAACACGCCCCTTCCAAATACCGAATCACTAAACCAAACTGAGATTCTTCAACAAGTTACTAAATCCACTTTTAATATTTGTACATTAGAAATTGCTTTTGTGGTCGCAAATAGGCAGATTCTGCGAAAGGGGCCATTTCTGACCAAAAATAAGTTTTGTGCATACGCCCCATGGTTACAGGAAGTAAATGAATACAAACTTTTCCTCAACTGAGCTTAATGTGACAGTAGCTGTTCAGAAATAAATAGAGAGAGAAAGACCTTGAAGCTAAGTGCGTATCAGTGTCTTTCACAACTCCTCTATCTCACTTTTCACCCTCACCTAGAGAACAAGCATGTTCACAGATGCAGGTGAGCTTTTTTAGCTGCAGAAATTCGTCTCACCAAATAGACAAAAGCTAAGACTGGTACTTGTACAAACCTTGAATATGAATCATTAAGATAAGACATAAAATGACTTTGCACTGTACCTGTGAGGCCCAACATGCAGTCTTAGGAGCACAAGAAGAAGTGCTCTTTCAAAAAAAGGACGAGAAAGGAGGGGAAATGTAACCACCATCCTTTCCTAATAAGCGTGGATAGTGAGGAATAAGTTTCTTTAGAGGTGGAAAGCAAAACAATTATTAGAAGGAAAGCCATGGCTTAGAGACAAATAGATACTAAACCATGTAAAACATGACTACTCCCATACTGATGTCAATGACTGTGGGTTGACGAGTTTGAAACAGTCTTAAGGAATGTAGGAAAGTCTGGCCTCTTATTGGAGAAGGGAAGCCCGCTTGATGGAGGTGAAGAAAAAAGGAAAGGAACTGAAAGAAATGTTTCAAGGGATTGGTCAATGAGCATGGCAGTCATGCTGCAAATTTCAGATCAATGTGTGGCAATGCAGAGGATTGTTCATGGATAGAAAGAGAGCCAGTGTATGAAACTCCAGCCTACACGGTGTAATAGAGCCACCTAATGAAGAGAAACAACCTGTAGTAACAGCAGACGGGAGGAGGATGAATAAATGCTCTCAAAGCTTTTTCCGGTTCCACAGAGTAGAACCATGCATGCCACATCATGGGAATTGTAATAGAGGAAATTTACTAACCACTGCTTTGATTATATTTAGAAGTGTCCAGGACTGAAAAAAAACCGCGTAGGTGCTTCCCAATTACATACTCTACTACTAGAGAGAGGCACTTTATGAAATTAGGTCCCACAGCATGAGCTACCTAAAAGCACGTTTATAAATCAATTGGTGTTGTCTCTACAGAGAAAGCATGCAGGGGCAAAATGCAATAATAGTAATATAACTATTACAGCATTAACATCCAACTTAGAACTCTAATTAGACAAACATATTCGAACAAGCGCTCCATTCACAAAGGATCTGACATCCCTTAATGTATAGCGCCAGGTTTTATGGCACTAGAGGGCACGGCTGTCAAGCAGTGCAAACCAGAGGCTGCTGTGATTTATAGCGCAGTGCAGTCCAGGGGTGGGAGATCTGTATATTTCTGTGTGCAATTATTTCGGGAAGTTCTTGGATTGAAGCAGTAAATTTTTCTTTCATCAGTATAGTGTCTTTTTCAGACATGGAGAAGAATCTACGAGGAAATGCTGTCTGAAGTGGTTAGAATCTGCACAGAACAGACAACAGATGGCAGATATCAATAGGTTCAGTTTATTTCCAGGTGCCAAAACCGCCAGCGCTAGCACTACAGAGAGACAGCACACAGCAGGGGTTGCCTTGAGAAATTAAGACATGCCCCATTGCTGTATTTTATTATATAAAAATGAAGTTGTGTTGGGTTTGGCAGTCCGTGCCGGGTGTGCCTGTATGTGTATCACTTTGCGAGAATCTCTAGAATGCTGCAAACAGGAGCAAAACCCATGTGTCTGGTCCCTAGCAAACATATTTTTTAAACATTGCTAAATTAGAAAGACCCCCTTTTGTGTACTGTAGGAATAGGAACCCCAGGAACAAAGTGGTTCACACCTATAGAGAAAAGAAACCGCAAATACAATTGAATGTAAATAGAGAAAGAATTGTAGGCAGCTATAAAAGCAGTGGATGCAATATGTGCCAGCAGTGTATAAGGGACCTTAGGTTGTCATGTCAGGGCATCACGTATGAATCCAGAACCTTCACCAATTGTCGAACAAAAATGTGGCATATTTGACAGTATGCCCATGCAGCCTAGGTTATGTTGGGAAACTGGTTGTGAATTAAGTATCAGTATCAATGAACATAAATCAGCAAAAAGGACGTGTAAGACTAGGGTTCCTTAGGTGGAGCATTTTTCTGATCTGAAGCAAAGAGAATGTGATTGTGATGTGGGCTGCTTTATTTTAGAGAAACTGGAAGCTAAAAGTAGAGGAAGGAGTATAGTTGAGAGGAGAGCAGTATTTTATGTCCATGTTCAATATTTTAAGAGTGGGCCTGAACAGTAGGGAAGAGTGGGAGCGCCTCTCATACACACACACACACATACATATATATATAAGTTTATATATATATATATATATATATATATATATATATATATATATATATATATACCCTCAGAGTTACATAGTAGGTTCATGATCTATGGCTTGCAGGGTAAAGTATGACCCCGGGTACACATTAATTGTCCTCTCGTTCATGATCTCCTCCCTGTGTTTGCATGGACGAATTAAAGAAGAGGACTGTGATTTATGCATAAAACCACATGAATCGGTAGAGTCCTGAATAGAGGAGATTATGTTTTTTCTATTGTCATTCTGGCAGAGCTATAACAAGGATTTAAAACTGCACATGTAGGATTGTAGTGTTGATAATGTATTCTGCCCGTTGAAGGCGAGCTATAGATGTGCCTGAAGTGATTGCCGTAGAGCGCCTTGAACCCTGCTCACGTAAAAGTGTGTTATATGTACATACTGAATAAAGCAATGGATTCTGTATCTTTTTTTCTGCCTACGATGAAAGCATTACTACATGTTAAGTGTCTGTAGAAATGTCTATTTTACAGATGAATGAAATGCCAATAAGATGTCTTTACAACACTTCCACGATGTGAAGTACTTTGTAGAAAGGACTTTAATGCACCAAAGAAACCGAATATGCCTTATTGACATGCTCTTCAAAATAATTGAGAAAGAGAGGCATGATTGGTTGTGACAAACAAGGTGCCTGACAATAAGCTAAAGCTCATTTATTCTAAGTTGTAAGAGCAAAAAGAACTGCAACCTGGAAAATGATATGCTGAAGCTGCTTGTAAGTAATGAAAGTGCTGCTGTGTTGCTTAGTAACTACTAAAATATGACTTCCAAACTGCACTATAAAATCACTTTATTTAATTGCTTGAAATATATATCACGGTGCGAGCAATGCAAGCCAACATATTGGATTAGAGCTAATGATTTCTGTGCTCTTCCAACATATATTTAAAGAAACAATTTCAAGGTCCTCGTACAGTGCAACTCATGCTTAATACAAACATATTCTGAACAGATTTAATTCATATATGAACGTATGAAACAATAATAGACAATTTAAATAAAACAGATCCGCAATAATGGAAACAAACTGTTGTCTAACATGCACTTGTCAGGTGCAGCTTAGCTGTTACTTGCATGATTACACGGCTTTACTGCCTAATATAAAATGGAATAAATATATGTATCACATTTGTGTGTTAAGTATGGAAATAATATATCAGATAGACCCGAGTAATGCTTTGGATTTTCTTTTTGCTGATCAAGTATATAGTGAAGCTTTATAAAGAAAAGTAAAAATACCCCTTCATGCCTTGTGACTTTTTGTTGCACTAATGAAGTGGTCTTTGACAACTGTTCATAACAGTGACCATCTCATTCTCTTTGATTAAAGTAGTTCAACGTTTGCATGGAAAACACTTAGTAAATGATTCCTTTTTAGATCAATATTATGCACATTTACCTTGTTCAGATATACTGGACAAACCGGCCATAAGAGATCAGCCTTGAGCCTCCTGGCTTTTATTAACACTAAGTATGTTTTTGAGAAAAAGTGAGTAATGTGGCCTCTCACTTGTACAACTAAACTTAGCTGAGTGCTGTCGTCTCATAGAACCAGCAATAACAAACCAATCTATTCTCTGAATGAAGCTCAACACCAGCCGGGGACTGGGCCAAAACCACAAAATCCCTTTCACCTGTGACCACTTCTTCTGCCATTTGCGAAGAAACAGTAGTATTTCACCGCCGAGAGATTGAAAATATTGCTTATTTCTTAAATAAAACGACATTTTCCCATATCTTTCACAGTCAGCCTGTACTATTTCAACATGCTTTATTCAATTCGACTTTAAATGTAATTGAAACAATTAAATGGTAGTGTGGCTTATCTAGTTCAGAGCAATTAGCAGTCTCCTGTTAAAGAAAGCAGCATGAATGGTGTAATAGAGGCGCTGGGCTGGCACGCTGGCATTACCGCAGGGACATGCCTTAGATCTTACCTGTCGATCTGCTTGCACGTGTACTGCCAAGAGGATCCACTTTCCCCTTGAGCCATACACTTTATTCAGCCGACAAGCAGATTTCGCACAGCTTGAACGCCTGGATTACTTGAAATGTTTATCAGATGAACACTTAAATAGTGCAGCTCCTGCTGTTTTTCTCATCGTTACGTTTCTTATTCGATTATCGCTGCTTATTACACAAAATATTTCTTTAATTTAAATTTGCCTTCCTCGAAAGCTAAGTCTGCATGCTTTGTGCCCTTTTCTGTTAAATAAAAATATTAAAGTGCGAATTGAAATAAAAATAAAATAGTTAAACTCCATAGAGTACAAACATAATTATAATACTCTTATGTCTCAATCACACTTTTTCAGTGATTGCTACGTGTACAGATACAATTGCAAACTCATCCTTGTAGGAGTAGGAATACTCATTTCACACCACTCCGATAGCATTTTTTGGGTAACAGCTGTGTATACGTCACTACTATGTCGAAAATTATTCTGAATTACAGTTTGCCCTTAGAACTGCATTAAATGTTAGTAACTTACAAGTGTGTTCCCTGTATAGAAAGTAAGTTAAGTTTGGCACAATACAGCATACACATATGGGTGCTACGCTTTCCTATTTTATCACAGCGAGGAGGATCCACTTGTTAAAATCAGCCAGTTTGCAGGTTTGCAAGAAATGACGCGACATTTGTATGCATGTTCATCTCCTTCCCAAAACGTCTATACATTGGAGAGCTAAATATGAAAATCAGCAAGTCTGACACGAGTTGGACAGTGAAAAATCATCATACCCATCCACCTCATGCACATTTTCTCAGCTAATGTATTACTTTCACATGATTAACAATATTTCCCCTTCTTCTATGTGTGTCTTCCAGGCTCATCGCCACAGTTATTAACTCATTCAGCAGCCACTACGCACTGATGCTGAACTGCCTCCTGGAATGAAACTTGGCTAATTAGGAATTGACCATAAAAAACTCAGGCAAGGCTCATTTCAAGTGAATGCATGAGGCCATTCCGATTACATCCGGCACCACATTTCAGTGGTAGACTTGTGCTCTACAATTTCAATACACTAGCATTATAGACTATCAAAACAAATGTAGACAGGAAAACACATTACAAAGAAACCATTAACTGCAAGCACAGTTGTAGTACCCACGGATGAAAATGGAGAAAATGAAGGGAGTTTCTGAACGTTTATTTTAAGAATAAGAGCGTAGATAAAAACCCCAGCCGCCACTTGAGCCTCCAACTGCCAACTGAGACTCAATACATTTTATCGCCCAGGGTTCCAAAACAAGATTGGAAGGAAAAAACCACACCACCTCCCTCACTATACCCAACAACAATAAAACATTCCTTTGCTACCCCCTTACACATTAAAAAACAAATACACAACTCCATAGTCTACTACAATTATATAAACAAGGGAATTAACCTACTAAATAATACTACAATTTGATATGATTTTCCTCTTCTATGCACATTTAAAAAAAAAAGTTTTTTTTTTTTTTTTATTTAATGACTACAATTTATATCTTCTTCGGAGTTAATGCCTGGCATAATCCTTAAAAAAATGGGACTCTTTCTCACTCTCCTGAGTCTATTTTCTTCTCCCATACCTCTGCGGTGTTCACTTAAATTACCACCTCGCATTTTATCACTACACTCATTACAACCTTGCACCACCTTCGCCACTCTATTCAAATTCCATATTCTATGATCACTCAGCTTTACAGCATTCTTAAAAACTTTACCCACCTCAAAAGGTTGACTGAATTTGGATTCACCACCTCTTCTAGGTAATTTTACTTTCACCCAATCTCCCACACTCACCACACTTTCTTTCACTGCTTTTCTAACATCATACACCTCTTTACTACGCAACATTTTCTCTCTCTCCTTTTCTCACCAATTTCCAGTTCCACCAATATGCCTATCCACCATCTTTTGTTTCTCAGAAACCAAGACTGGTAAAATTTCAACATTTGGCCTCCTTCCTCTAAACAATTGGAAAGGAGTCACACCTGTAGACAAATGTGGAGTGAACCGATATTCTCTTACTTTTTTTCTAATCGTCACTTCCCAATTGCACCCTGAAGACAGAACGTGTTGTACACTTTCCTTCAAAACTTTAACAAACCTTTCAACTACCCCATTACTTTCTGGGTGATAAAGAGCTGCTTTCTTGTGCTTCACTCCTCTCTTACAAAGAAACTCCTCAACCTCTTTTGAAGTGAATTGAACACAATTGTCGGAAAGTATAGAGCTCGGAAACCCCTCTCTTTCAAATAAATCTTCCAAAAAATCAATTACCACTTTTGACTCCACCGAATTAACAATTTTAATTTCTGGCCAACGCGAAAACATGTCCAGACACACCAACACATAACGATCAAAAGAATTAATTCTCAGTGGCCCTAATATGTCAATAGCAATATCTGACCAAGGGCTGTTGGCTTGTTCTCTCAACACCATTGGTTGCGTCCTGCACTTCAATCCCTTATCGCACGTCGAACATTCAATGCAATTTCTTACCATGCGTTCCACCTGTACATCCATAGCTGGCCACCAATATCCTTCTTTCACCCTCTCTTTAGTTTTGGCAATACCCATGTGATTTGAATGGGCGTGATTTACTAAAACTTCTCTTACAAGGAAGAAGGAACAAGTTTTGAGCCTCTCATAACCTTCCACAACTGATAATTCAACTCTGACCTGCCAAATACCCTTCAAAGAATTATCACTTTTATTATCTTCACACCAACCCTCATTTACAGACTCATGACCTTCAACAAGACTACATCCTTCCCCAATTCATCCTTCCACATTTCTTCCAAAATAATTCCTTCTGGAATTTTACACACACTGACTTCCTCATCCTCATCATCCACATCTTCCCTGACACGTTCATCACCATCACCCTTAACCAACCTCGAAAGACAGTCAGCTAACACATTGTCTACACCAGGTATATACAAAACCTCAAAATCAAATTCCTGCAGCACAACAACCCATTTCTGTATCCTATGAGATACTAAATCTATGCCTTTCTTGTAAAACACCTCTTTAAGATGCTTATGATCCATCTTAACTTGGAATCTCTTTCCCCATAGAAACTTTCTTAACTTGCGCACTGACCAGTACACAGCCAGTGCTTCTTTCTCCATAACAGAATAAATGTACTCATCACCTCTCAACGCATGAGACACAAACAAAATGGTACGATCAACACCATCCTTTCTTTGCATAAAAACAGCACCTAAACCTTTAGAACTGGCATCTGTCACTATCCAAGATTCATCAGAAGTATCAAAACTGCCTAAACTGAGACTAAGCACTGCTTCAACACTCCAAACTGATCCTCACAATCTCTTGTCCAATGAAACTTCTTACCCTTCTGTAACAGCTCCCTTATACTTGACGTCTTCTGAGCCAAATTAGGAATACATTTGCTATACAATTCCACCATCCGTAAGAGTTTCATCACTTCATCCTTGTTTTTAGGACTCTCAAGTTTTACAAATAGCACTGACCAAATCATCCCTGGGCTTAATGCCATCACCACTGATAACATGACCTAAATACTCAATTTCTTGCAAATTGAATTTGCACTTCTCTGCCTTCAATGTTAACCCAACAGAATGCAATCGAGACAGTACTTTCCTCAATCTATCATCATGCTGTATGACATCAGACCCAAAGATTAGCACATCATCCTCATACACCTTTACACCATCCAGCCCATTAAGAACATGTTCCATAACTCTTTGAAATACAGCAGCCGCAGAAATTAATCCAAATGGCATTCTTACAAATTTAAATGTTCCAAAAGGTGTCACAAACGCTGTCAAAGTTTGACACTCAGGATGCAGAGCAATTTGATGGTAGGCAGACATTAAATCCAAGGACGAAAAAAAATGCTTAGCACCATTCAAAGAACACAATAAATCACATATACAGTATTAGGCAGTGGACAATGGTCCACAACTACCGCCTTGTTGAGTGCTCTTAAATCTACACACAATCTTGCACTCCCATTTGCCTTCCACGCCACAACCACTGGAAACAACCATTCTGTAGCTTCAACCGCCTGTATAATACCATCATTCACCAATTCATCCAATTCCAGTCTCATGTCTTGCCGCACCAAAAATGGTACATTCCTAACTTTGGCAACTTTGGGAATGACATTAGGCTTTATTTTATTAAATGACAATAATTATTGAGACACCCAATGCCTGTTGCAAAAACTTCAGGAAACGTCTGCATCCATCTTACATTACTTTCCACCAAACTGACCACTGAATCATGCTTTGTCTTTACACCACACACTTTTACGCCAGAATTCTGTCTCAGACATACTGGGGGATCCTCATTAGGATCTAAATATACATTAAGGTCATGTTGATGCAGCCAACTGATAAGAGAGTCACCCTTCATGGAGACATAAATCTTTCCTGGAACTAATCTGTCTTTGAATTCTATAGTGCCACAAAAATATCCCAGTAAACGTATAGGAACACCTCCATATCCTCTTGGGTTGATGTCAGGATCAAATAATTGAACCTTGCCACACTAGTTTTGTTCAAAGAATGTCTTGGGAATGAGTGTCATTTTGACAACAGAGTCAAACAACATTTTGACCGGACTGTAATTCACTTTAACAACTTCCAAAAGGCCACTACTCGAAAACCTTTTAATTTGAAAGATATAATCCTCCTTTTCTAAATTTTCCTCATTGTCTAAAATATCCACCTCCTGCACTTTCTTTTGATTCTTAGTTGATCTGCAGCACCTCGTGAAAAGCCCCTTCCTTCCACAACTTTTACATTTAGCGTTCCATCCAGGACATCCTTTATTATTGGCAAAGTGTCCTTCATTGCCACACCTTAAACATTTTCCTTTCACTTGTTTCATGCTGCTAGTATCAATCTCAGATGACTGGCGAAGGAGTCTAGAATTCTTTACGACTTGCACTAGGTTTCCTTTCTGATATTCAAGTCCACTGCCACTTGACTGCATGTCATTTTTCAATACCTCCGAACACGCTTCTGAGTGTTCAAACTTTTTTGCCGCAATGATGACCTCCTGTAACGACGGGTTATCTTTGTGCCACATGCTGTCCCATGGTTTATCTGATGTACATCCTAACATTAACTGATCTCTCAGTCTTTCATCAAGTGAAGATCCAAAGTTACAGGTTGATGCTAATTTTTGCAACTCAGTAATATATTCTTCAATGGATTCTCCTGAGCGTTGTTGCCTACGACCAAAATGAAAGCATTTGAGAATTGTGCTTATTTTTGGTAGTTAGTGTAAATCCAATTTCTTAATGCAGATCTCAAATTCATTTAAGCCTGCCGCATCTTGTTCAGACAGTTCAGGCAGATGCTCAAAAGTTTCTTGTCCTTCTGAACCCAGACAGTGCATCAACAATGACGTTTTCCTCTCCACACTCAGCGAAGTTCCACACATCCTTGCGTAGTGAGCAAAAATATTTTTCCACTTAACCCACGGAATGGGAGGATTTCCTGGAGTTGATAAAAATAACAACGGTGCCGGAACATTCTGCATTCTCAATTAGGCCATAGTACATGGTGAAAAAATGCACCCATACCATAGAAACTTAATATGTAATCTTTAGACTACAGCATGTTCTGTACCATCCACTGGTATGTAGATGAAAACATGGATTCATGCCTATCATTGTAGCCCAGCTACAGCAGTGTAAAACCTGCAGTGTGAAGTTTTAAAAATAATATTTAAAAGGTCAAAATCTCCCACTTAAATAATAGTAACTCACCCCACAAGGCCCATGGTATTTACAAGTAGGACATGTATAAAATTAATGTTAACATGTGCCTAAAGGATATTTTCATCATGGCTGGCCCAGTCCTATGTAGAAAGCCAGAGTAAAGATTAAGTTACTAATACCATCTCTCAGAAATGGCACCAGCAAGAAAAATAATGAACCCACTGTTTTAAGAGTTAGTAAGCATCCAATTCAATGGTGAAGTCCCATGTTTAATAAATATTAAGGAAAAGTATCTTTAAGAAAGTTTCCTTTTACGTGCTTGCACGTGCATGTGGCTAATAAGCATTAGCCTCAGCTACTCCCAGCCTATGCAGAGCCATGGTAGAAGTGTGATACAGGTGTGGATTTAATCCAAGGAGCACACAGTAGGCTGACCTGAATGTCTCCTCTGAACTCTAGAATATGTAGGGTTGGGACTGTGCCTCTCCTGTTGATACCACAGGGTCAAATCCTATCTGACAGGTGTGAGTGAAGCAAATATAAACGTTTTGAGCCCTTCTATGGGAAGAAACAGCATACTAGGACAATACTTGTGTATCTCCTGTCTGGTTGCTGAAGGACCCCATTTTTGTCAAACCAAAATTCTGCCTCTGGGTCTGTTTTCGGTACAATGCCTGCTCAATCTGGATTTTAGTGTTAAATGTGAGAGGAGCTTAGGATCACCATTGTACAGTTCCACCTCACACACCCAGTCACAGAGAACACGTGTAGTGTGGCTGAACACCTTGCTTATATTGGCACTGCCCTGGAACATTGCATTTTGGGCCTGTTGGCAGAAAGGAAAACATGAACTACTGCAAATATGGGTAGATCCTGGCCTGGGAATCTTTATTCTATTGTCCAGAGAGGAAAAAGGAGAGTCTACAAGTGTCCCCCACCCACAGGCTGGTGAACTCTATAAAGTTAGACCATTACCTAGCCTGCCTCAGTACACTTCTGGACTTGTGAAAGGATACCAAAAATATTTGACTTACTGCACTTGGCATCTATGGCCTGTGAGATAGAAATGAGATGGTTGCATCCACTTAAAATCAAAGATCAGAAGATCTCAAAGTATTGTAAGGTAGATTCAATGGAAGGCTCCAAGAACAGAACAAAGATGAAGGTGACATTCCTGTGACGAATCCAAGCTTACTAGTGGACTAGACTGGACTTTGATGTTGCCCATTGCCTGACGCCCCAAGAGTCTCTAAGTGCTCCTCCTGAAGTCGTGGGTACCTTTGAAGTGTACTGCTATAGTTGTTTGGGCACCAAAAAGAAGCTTGGGAACTTTTTTAACTTTTTCTCTAGGGGGACAAACCACAAAAAGTACCCAACTGGCAGCACAAAGCATTGGATTGAATGTCAGGGTTTGTCTTGCATAGTGAAGAATATTTCATCCAACAAATGACAAAGTCCCTTTCCAGGTTGGGACTTAGAAACTTTTTTGAACTTCCGTACTTCTAGGCCATAGTGATATCAATCTTCTTGGTGAATTCAAGCCATGCTCCATTGTTGTCAGCCTCAAATCGCTCTTAAGACCTTGTCTACAACGACCACTGACTACCATTGGCATTTTGTGCTTTTTGGTACTATTTTTACTTAATCCTTTAAATATTCACATCTCTGGTTTCCTATATTGCTATTTTATTATTTGGTATCATTTTGGTTATATATTGTTTTTGATTGAAGTTGGATTTTTGTTGTGCTGTGTTTTTTTCATTTTATACTGTTTGGTGCTTTTAAATGCTGTCCTCATTTTCATAAAGTTAAGCCTGCCTGCTTTGTGCCATAGCTAACGGGGGTTGATCTCAATTTTAAATTATTGAAAATTTTGATGGGACCTAAAAGGATTATGACTTTATTACTTGTGGCAGAAACCAATCCACCCCAACTAATAAACCACTTTCTCACAATTATTACTGACATTTTTTTATTTGTATATGAAATATTCTGAAGTGCTGACGCTGGTCCATCTTGATCCAGAATATTCAAGAGCAGGTTTAGAGATGACAACATACCCCTCTTTGTCCTGCACGTATAATAAAGTATGCAACATTTTTCTCCATTTCCTTTCAAGTTTGACTAACAAAACTAATGGAATATAAACAAATAAAAGCTGGCATATGATTCAAAAGCTACTTGTGTTATTGGTTTATATGTTAATAATAGAAAATGTCTTTCTGTGGCTGAGTTTGTTAAAAAAGACATTTTTATCTTACTTTTTATCTATTGGGGAATTCTAGGTTTAAACACCACTGATATATATGTTATAATCTTTAATGATATACAGTGAATTGTTCTTCCAAAATATAGACTGCTTATTCTGTAAACGTTGACCTGCTGCTAAGCAAGGTTCAGGGTTTGCCATGATGAATCAGGTCAGGGCATGCATACATGTTTCTGGTGAAAGCAAGGCAAGAGTATGGATGGATGGATGTGGGTGGATATGGATGGAAAGATGTTCAGAGGAAAGAAGCCCTGTATGTGTTTCTTCTGGTTTTGATCTTAATAACTAAGCAAGGTGTTACAATTGGGTTCCACCCATTCAGGACGCCCAGATTTTTTTGCTTTTTAAATCACCCGTCAGTTTACTGTGGGTGAGTTTCACTACATGTGTCTCACCCACAGTAATCACATGGCAAACAAACTGCACATGTCTACCCCCAGTGTCTGCCCTTTAAAATAAGGCTGCTGGGATGCAGCAAGGAAAAGGGATACTTGACTGTTTACACATGAACACATGTGCACACGTGTGAACACATATGCTGGCTGCACATAGGAGACTATGGTTGTGCAGAGCCAGGTAACTGCGCCCAGGTAGCCTGGCGCAATGGGGACTCTGAAGGATTAGATATTAACCAGTAATAGGGAATGTCAGTGAGATTTACTGTTTTGTCTATAGTGACACTTTATTATACACATAAGGAGAGAACTGCCTTAGAGTGCAGTCTATCTTCTCTTTGGCCTACAGAGTCCATTGATGTCTTGGATTAGTGTGTGACCTGCTCAGAAGAATCAATTCTGTACTTTCCAAAATTATATGTGTACACTTTATGTGTCATCCAGAGTTGTCATATTTCTCTGGCTCAGTTCCAAATCAGAGCCCAAGCCTTTTGTCACCTGCAGTGCCCTGTTAATAACATTTCTTTCCAGAAGCAGGAACAAAGGACAACCTACATAAAAGGAGCAATTAAAAGTACTTCACCCAGCTCCTGAGGAGGAAAGTGGTTGGGTGAAATGATCTGCACCAGGCCCCCGGGTGTCACACTGTACCAGGGATGAACCTGCCAAAGCCCACTAAACAAAGGGGAAAGTGCAGACAACTGGAATCAACCCAGAAAGGGGTCTCCCTTTGAAAATGTGATGTACAGGACCCTGGAAGTGATGTCTGTGAGGGACAGGGCTGAGACCCCAGGAGTAGATGTGACCAGTGACTCATAAATGATGCCATTTTGAACTGTCCCAGCATGCAGTGGAGGAGGGTTAGGACAGGAGTAAAGAGCTAATGTGGCACCCTAGGATTAGCCAGGAATGACTGATTTCTTCTTCCCTTTAAAAACTCTTGCAGAAGGGGGAGACTTTCTCTTGCCTGGTGATGTATCTGTACTTCACTGCTGGACCCTGGGACTACCATGGAGAACTGGAAGGAAGAACCCCCTGATGCCCAAAAAGGACTAAGGACTCTGCCCTAGTCGACCCCAGGACCAATGAGTCTTCCCAAGGGCCAGTGAGGATGACCCTCCTAATCTCCCTCAGAACCAGCTAGGGGGAAAGCTCTGGATTATTGAGCCCAGAAGTCAAGATCAATAGGAAGGCTGGTGCAGCAAGCCAGGAGAACCAGTTCCCTGAGGATTGCACCACTGCGGAGGTCCGAAGATCTGCTACAACTGAAGCTGGTTGCTAGAGCTGTTCAATGAGCCCAAGATCATCAAATCTGGCCCAACTGGGCCCAAGTTATGACATTCTAAATGTTGCCAACCTTTGATGTTTTGCTCGGTGATGAAGCATGTGGAGCACCGCCGCTCTTTCTCACTTTACCTTCGGGGTTGGCAGGGGCCCAGGGTTGGTGCATGATTTATTTCTCAGGGAAGGGCCCCCTCCCTGGACTCTCAGTATTGCCCGGGGACCCTATCTCCCTGGAAAACTTATTATCTGAGGGGTCAGATCCCCATCCCTGCTCCCCAAATACCAAGCATGATGGGAGAGCATTGTCACCCACCCTAAAGGGCAGTGGCCTCGCCTCTGCCCCCCATGCCCATGTCTGGGGGGAGCCAGATGACAAAACCAATAGACTCTCCTGGTAGGTTTGTGTGATCCCTTTTGGGGGTGGGTGAAAGGTGATTATGAAATGTAACTTGCAGTATTTTCCATCTGCCAAATAATTGCATGGCATTTAGTAATGTGTGTGCAATAAAGGTACTTCACCTTTTCGAAAAAAAAAGTACTGACTAGACAATCATTTACTGAATGTTATTATTGTGTGCCAGTGAATGGTGATTACTATCAAATACGATGTCCCCTGAGTAGGCCTTGGCCTGCTCTGCCTCGCTACCCTGAGAGAGTCAAGTGCTACAATGGGGTGCTTGGTTCCAAGTAAGGTGAATTGTGGACCTATTGCTTGTACAGGCCAAACAACTAATACTCCGTTTTCCTACACAAGGATACACATATGCAATGGATATCAAGAATACTGAATATGTTCATGTTGAGGAAGGACACTATAGGATGTCAGATGTTGGTGAGGTATTGAGTGGGTTATAAAACTGACTTGTGGTCAAGAGAACTGCCTAGCTTACAGAAAGTCTGACAGCAATATACACATGGAATAGATGGCACAAACAGATGCAGAAACTAACTGCACAAAAACATTTTCTGATTTAGACAAGTGTTTTGATGTTCTGTCTGATTTCAAATATTGATTTTTGCATTTGGTGGTATATTCCAATTAAAACATTGTGTGGATGACCACCTAGGATATTGAATAAGAGTTGTGCATTACTTTATTTAGAAGACCTGTCATCTCTTATTTCATCTTTTATTTAACAGAATATTTGTCCATGAGATAACTACATGTTTATGTTTTTAGTATTTTACACATGGAAATTGCAAAGGAAACCATCTCATGCTGCATCATAAAGTCAGAAGTTGTGCACCGCAGCTAGGATATCACATAAGCAGTAGATATAACTAAGAACTTGAGCAATTTATGAGACAGAGGTAAACCAGCAGAAAAGGGTAGCTCATTTCCAAAATTGTTTTCTTGGGACAATGGTGAGCTTGAATTTTTAGATAAAAAGACAGAGAAAAATGAGAGAAACAACAAAGCAACACACTGGGACTCATAGATAGGCCCTGAGAGAAGAGTAAAAATACATACACCATCTCTTCCTGATTATCATGTGAATGAGGTGATACAGCTACGGCGATAAAGATTGATGAGGAAAGGCTAATAAGTATTCTGAGTATAGTAGTCAATAAAGACAGCATGCCATTTGGGAAATCAAGGAAGAGGCAAGTTCAGCACTTTCCAATGACTTTACCAACTTTATCTATTATTGGTTAGGAAATTCGCAATAGTCCTTATGGAAGGTCCAATTTGCCATCGTATGTTACATAATGGAGGAAATATTAATTTATTTTGAGATGACACATTTTCACCCAAGTAAATCTCTCTTCTCACTTATGTGTTATTACTACTGTTGAGCACTTTGGAAGGCTGATAATCAGAATTCACACAGATAAGCAATGCAACTGAAGAATGAAAAGACAATTCTTACTACCTGCTTCTAATCCATCAATGATTTATTTTTTGAAATGCAAAAAAATAACATTCATAGCACAATTATGTTACCATTGTGATAAAAAAGAAGTGAAATGTTTCAGCACGTACAAATACACTGTTTCTTCCACAAGCTGACCTGTATTTTATTTAATTGTATTAGTCCAATTTGATTATGTGAAATTAACCTATTGGTTGTTTTAACATGTGGGAAACCCAGCCATGTACGATATAAACCTTGACATTCCATCTTAATTGCAGCACAGCAGACTTTTACTGCTCACAAATGTAATTGAAGAATTCACTTTTATATTCATGTATTGAAATCAGTCTAACTTCATTCCAGAATATGAGTGGTTGTAATGTGAACTTGGTTACTGTTTTTGTGAGATTTTTGTAGGGAGTCAAAGAGTTTCTTGTGCATATGTTTAGCAATATCACCATGATATGTCAGATGTTCAAATGTTCAAACATCTATGCTATTATTTGGATAATTTTCAAGAAGGAGATCATAGAATGTTATTTTATAGAAAAACAATAGACCTGATTAAGAAACATGTTTTAATTATTGAATGAGTTTTTAAGTAATTACTGCAATCATTCAGTGCAATATTTCTCCAAGAGAATGTAATTTGCATAATGTCATTATTTGTGGTCTTGGCCAGAATGTTGTCTTTGACATCCATACTACAAGCACACCCAATGCATGAGTTAAACATGGATTTTTGGATGGCAAAGCTATCTTAACATAGGACTCTATTCTTCAAAATCATTTAAAGGCATTTCTTATTATTAAAGATTCAATAAAATAGACACACCAACAATATAATTTATCATTTGTTTTAACAAATTATAACTTAGCCCAACTTCTACCTCTCAACTAAAAAATCTCAACAAAATTTATAATATTGAGATTTTTTTAGTTGATAAATATACATATGTTTGCACCATATGGTTACAGCATTATGTGCGGATTCTTTACTTCAGCTTATTCTCACGTATACCCTGCATGCATTTCTAATTCTAACTTAATGTGAAAGTGATACAAATAGTAGAACTAAAACTGAAAACAAATTTACCTATGGATATTATAACCACATTTCCTGTACATGGAAATATTGAAGATCATGTCCTTAGTAAAGTATTCAACATACATAAAAAACAGCTATGTTGTTAGCTCATCAAATGTATCAGAAACTCAAAAAGGGCACACCCATCTGGGACAATCTAGTGACCATTCTCCAAAAGGATAAGAACCAAGTCTTGACCCAAAATGTAATGCAGAGAAATATACTAACTAATACAGGCTGGTTTCTAACATCACAGCCAAGTCCCACTGGCACTTTTTATATATTGTCAATTCAATCTTGCAAAGAAAATGATAATAAGACTTTAAAAGAGGCTAAATAGTAACTTGTAATTTGCAATTATCAATGCTTACTATTAATGAAATCACCTATTATGTGACCAACAAGTGAGAATTACTTCCATAGTGTAGTTGATGCATGAGTATTACAAAAAAAACTTTATAGTGTTGACAGAGTGTACCTAGAGTGCCATACTAGAGGACACTGGAACATACGTTCTAAATGGCTCATTGCTGTCCTTAGAAAACACAAATCATCTTAAACAAACGATTTCAATGCTAACATTAAATGCATTATTAAATGTATCATTCAAAAAATTGTAAATGGCATCAAAAAGGAAATAAAGTGTTCTCAATTTTCATTCAAAGCAATGGAGGCACATTAAAAGGGTTGGTTTTCCAAGATCACATTTTGAGCCAAGATTACACTCTCGTGAGTTACCTTAAACAATTCTTTCATAAAAGGGTAGAATAATGTTCTCAATATGCATTGCTTATATAAAAAAAAAGTTACCAAAACTGATCTAAAATCAGAGAATTATTAAAGTAGCAAGGTAAGCAGTATGACTATGGCACTATTTTTTTTAATTTAAAGAGAGATCTGGTGAATGCTGTGTAAATTATTGCTACATTTTATGCAACACTAAATTAAAGATTCTACACACTAGTATAAACTGGATGAAAGTCTTTGCAATCATAGACAAATTACCTGAGGTAATGCTGTATACCTAAGCCGCTTTCATTTACCTCCAAGAAACATTTAGTAATTGGTTTATTGACTGTATCACAAAGACAGTTTTGTGTTGGCAGGACAGTATTCAAGTATTTCAGTGATTACATAGACAGTTTTCAGTTGGTAGTATTTGAATTTATTTTCACTGAAAACTGATAGCAGTAAACAAATTAGTATTGAATTGTGCATCACTTGAAGTCAACATCACAGTGCACTATATACTATTGTTCTTACCTCTGCTAGTGGGACTTCTATTAAATAGAGAATTATTCAATTAGAAGCTAATGCTGGGTTTCATCTGCACATTACATAACATACACTTGATAATGGCAATTTTACTACATTCTGTAACCATGGCATTATGACAATTAAAATTCTACTTGCAGTAATGTCAGTGCTTGTGTAATTATTGGGGAGAAGTTCTTATATTAATCTTTAAAACACTCTGCTTTCAGTATATTTTTATATTCATTACCTGTTTTTAAAGTTATGTTTTGAATTCTAAACTTAAAATTGAAGTGCCAATTTAATTCTTCAGAAATCAGTCCCTCTTTTGAAAAATCATACACAACCATGTAGGCAACAGTATCATTTCAGTGTATAGGTGGAATATACAATTTCTTCATATTTCAAGAGTGCATATTTATGCTTTTATTGCTTATTTTAGTGAAACAATGGAAATCTCCATATTTTCTGTTTCCATACTTAAGTCAGCTTTTTTAAGGGTATTGGTTGCATATATGTTGAGGTGTTCTTTTATATTTTGTTCAAAGGAGAGATGAAACTTTTGTCCACTTGGAGGAATTCCAAAATATAACTCAATATTTTTATTTATTTATTACTGCTTTGCTAATGTCCTTACCTATTCAAGAAAAACCTTAACAAAAGCTGAAAACGTAAGAAAAACATTAGAGGTAAAGCCCCTGAATCCAGTTCACAATTGTAAAAATGCTTATTTAATATTCTGTGGAGAGGGTACAAACATAAACAGCACCATTCACACATTCATACAAATACATCAGTGTATCCGCCAAGCAGTAGCTTGACTGTGAAAAACTGTATTTATTAAAATACCCCAGACAACAATGAAAACTGTTACATAGTAGCATTGCAGTGCTATCTATACTACAGATTTTGGCATCAACACATTAAGATGAAGAGC
This sequence comes from Pleurodeles waltl, assembly GCF_031143425.1. NCBI lineage: Eukaryota > Metazoa > Chordata > Amphibia > Caudata > Salamandridae > Pleurodeles > Pleurodeles waltl. The sequence goes on from NC_090438.1 coordinate 212,567,593, forward strand.
CTTTAATGCTGAAAAATTATAATACTGCCAATGGATTCAGATACTATCAGCACAAATCCGTTTAGGACATTCAGCTCTACATGTTGAGACCCTTTTATCTGACTTCTTCCGTTGCATTTGACATTCCCCAGTATAATGCAAAGTCAGAATCACATTGCTTTTTCTGTCCAAGATATGTACCTTGTCTGGAAGCTTTAGTTAGTCAAGAATATGCACGTCATTTTAAAGCTTTCTGTGGTATATATGACCAATACGGAAAGTTTACAATAATATTGCTTGAAATTTAATTGTATGGTAATCAGAAAAGGTTACAAGTGTATGTCATATGCTCTTCATTCATGTTAAAATAAACAACACAATCCTGTGAAGATAAATAATAATGAATACGTCCAATGGAATTGGCATATTCTTTTCTAAAAAGCATTTATAGGAGAAACACCAAGGGCACTGAAATTGTGACGTAAGTGATATATAAATTCAATCAATCACTCAATTTTTGTAGAGGGCACAACTCACCCATGAGGGTTTCAAGGCGCTGGGGGAGCAGACAGAGCCTCATTCGAAAAGCCACGTCTTGAGGTTCTTCCTGAAGATAGTGAGCGATGGGCTTTGTCTGAGGTACAGGGGTAGATTTTTCCAGCTCTTTGCTGCGAGGTAGGTGCAGGACCTTCCTCAGGCTGTGGTTTTCCATATGCATGGCATGGTGGCTGGGCTGATCAGAGGAATCTGGCAGGGGTGTAAAAGGAGATTCAGCGGTTCAGGTTGGCGGGTCTGACATTGTGTATTGCTTTGTACATGTGGGTGAGTAGCTTGAAGGTGATTTGTTTTTCTATCAGAAGCCAGTGGAGGGCCCTCAGGTGCTGGGAGATATGTTCTTGGCATGGGAAGTTGAGGATAAGTTTGGCAGCGGTGTTCTGGATGAGTTGCAGCTTTTTGATGTTTCTCGCCATGGTGCCGGCATAGAGAGCATTGCTGTAGTCAAACTTTCTTGTGACTAAGGCTTGGGTGACTGTCCTTCGGCAGTCTGCTGCGATCCATTTGAAAAATTTCCGGAGATTGTGGAGGGTGTGCCAACAGGAAGAGGTGGCTGAGTTTCCCTGATGGGTCATAGATAGAGAAAAGTTGAGGATGATGCCTAGGTTGCTGGCGTGCTCAGTCGGTGAGGGCGGGGTGGTGAGAGTGTAGTGTAGCCATTTTAGCTATAGCTCAGTGAACGTTATTTTAACACACTAGGCCAAGCCGCTGTGCACTCTAACCTAGATATATTTTATTTGGCTTTATTTTATTGTTACAGTAGCCACTTTTACGGTCTTGCTTTATTTTCTGTTTATCTAATTGTTTTTCCTAGGCCAGAACAATGTTCTCAAACAAGACATTCTTGCTCACTCTGTGCTTCTTCCAAGGCTACAGCATGGTACATTGCCGGTGAAAGTAATAAGTTTAGTCTCCGACATTCGTAGAAAATACACATCCTTAAGTAGGGACATTTTCTCAGAACATCTTCTGTTTTATTATAAAAACACTTCCCTGTCCCTTACACGTTAGAGGGAGATTCCAGCCAGAGAACCACGACTGTATGCCGATTGCTGAATACTTCGCTACAGATGCTAACACAGACTGCAGGCCTTTGCTCAGGTATGAGGGATGATGTCTTACCAGGGGAACCTGAAGGGCAGAATTAGAGCTTAATATGCTGTGCTCTATTAAAGCTTAGGTAGGAATTTGTTTATTAACTGTAGCGACAATATGGTAGCATTATTTCTATGCTTCACTCTCCTCGTTACCATTTTAATATTGTCATGCTGTATCGTCCTGGTTATTGCAGCTCACGCTTTGCTATCTAAGATGCAGTTGTTTTATTAAAATCATTATTAAAACATATACTGCCTCTGTTTGTCATTTATATATGAGACTAAGCTAACTGAGAGAAACGGCTGAGACCCGAGTGACCACGGCTTCCCTGAGAAACCAATTATGTCATGCACTCGGCTGCCCAGTCATCCCTGCCCTTGGGTAGAGATGAGGCACTGCTAGTGGCTGGAGCAAACCCCGGGTTGGAACGACAGGTGTCACCTGCAGTGGGTTAGACTCAGTCTCCCACGCTGCGGGTGATTCTGTGCTCAAAATCCAGTAGACTCATTAGAATAATGAGAGCCTACGCGACAAGAGATGTGGGCCACCAGGAGCCGTCCCATGCTGAGGTGGCGTTTCCAAAGATGATAAGCTCTGTCAGAGTTGAGCTTGAGGCATCCAGGTGGCAACGGCTTCCATTCCCGAGTGGCAATTCCTTTTGGGCGTGTCCGGTTCTTCATTGAGGGAAATGATGAGTTGTGTGTCACTGGCGTATGACACAGTGTTCATTCCGTGGCTTCTGACAATGACTACGAGTGGAGTCATGTATATGTTGAAAAAATCAGAATCAATGCATGGAAGCAACATTTGTTTTTACATTTTAGAATGAATTAAAATGAGCTTCAATGCAACCTTGGACTCCCATATTATTCCCTACCTGGGTTTTGTTATATCCGTTGATGATTTCAGCACATTAGTATCTGTTAAGATTGCAGTCCTGAATGTATTAAGTGGTGTTAAAGGAGTTACCGAAATAGCAAGACCTGGTTAGGCTGTTTTCTAATTACAGGTATAATTCAGAAAACAAATGCTATTTGAAAAATCTAAAAACTCATCAGAATCAGCTGCTACGAAATCCAGTGACATTACAGGATATGAGACCATTAACTGAGTCATTACACAAATATTATAGTAATCAGTACAATGTGATGCGCCCATTACCAGGTTATCTATCTTCCATAAAACTAGAAGCATAAATGCAAGGGAAGGCTGGTGGACATTACAGTTGGTAGAGAAAAATAAGTTGTTTTTCACACATCAGCGCATCTGGCACCTGATTAAACTGACACCAAAGCCTGTATTCACATTTTTTAACTTGCAAAACCTATGTACATGAACTAGTAAAGCTAAGGGCATTTTTATGTCCATAATGATTCTGTTTAATTTATGTTGTTCTTTGGAGATACACAAAGGACTCAGGTTGGACATGATTGCACGTCCCTAACCCAAACAGGGTTTGCTATTATTTAAGTATGTCTAATCTATCCTTTCCCACGGTTGCGCTTAGCTCATTTTTCATCCCCAGTCCATTTTGGGGCACTGCAAAGAGTGAAATGCATGAACTGTAGCCATGTATGTGTGCTCCTGTTTTCCATTTACCCGTGTGTGAGGACAACAGAGATTTGAAATACATGGCATAGCAGAGGATGAGCCCTTAAAAGACAATAAACTGTATTTTTTTTTACCTTAACCAGCATTTGTAAAGGTTTAAGATGTAACGTTTTCAACATTGCCCACATAGATGGGAGGCGCTAACATGTATGCAAATATTGACATGCACCCCACAATGAATCGTTAGGGGAGGGGGAACTGGTTGTAATTTCGGCCAGACCAGTGCTTAATTTGTGCTTGCTGTTTCCGGTGCTGAGAACTGGCACTTATTTTTGCGGGCCGGCGCTTATTCTTTTGCCTCAGGCATTTACTGTGAGCAAAAGACGCGTATGGGAAATGCGGAGGAAGAGAAGAACAGAAAAGCGTCACAGAGGGAAAAAGTAGAAAGCAGCAAGAGTGTGCTGAAGGGGCAGGGAGTGGCTGTAAATGTATTGAAGAGGCCCGAGATAACTCCACGATTTCGCTGCCTCAGTTTTCATTGTTGGCACATTTAATTGCAGCAGCCGCGTGTTTAAGAGGAGGGCTTTGGGCACCGGCACCTTTTTATTTACAAATTAAGCACTGTGCCAGACAAATCAAAACATACAAGTTTCATTTGTGAGGATGGAACTTGCATGACTGGCAGACTGGGTACAAGATGTGTAGCCAGCCCTTTACAGACAGGGCCTAAAAATTCAACAGCAGGTAGAAGATCTCCTACACCTGCTAGAAAGGTCATGTTGTAAGCAACACCAAGCAAAATGACAAACCAGCGTCTCTTTTCTTATCTGAAAAAGACAAGAATACTTGTGAAAACAAGCAGAGCATGCGCAGCAACAGTACGCCGATGTTAACTTTGAGGTCCTAAAGTGCCGAAATATTATAAAAGTACTACTCTGACATCTTACTGATGTTTGTAGTTTACATCACGACAGTTCTGTTTTCATCAGCTGTACAGATGTAGTGGTGTGTTTGGTATCAGAGACACTTGAGAGTCGATCTGACAAAATGGTGGGTCGAGCACAATAATATTACCGAACCGGAAAATGCTTTCCTCTATTGAAATAGAATACGTCTGCAGGGGATACCGAGAGATAATGTAATCGCTGTTTTCCTGGTTATTGCCTCTGCCTGAAGTAGTTTCAAATTCATGATTGGCTAACGATATCTATGTTTCGTCTTGGAAATGTCTTCTAGATTGAAAATGAGGGCTCACTGATGGGCGAACATATTTTCATTGGTGCTTCAATCTAAGTGAATTGCAAATGCGTGTGTTCCATTAAATGTATTTCAATAAAAAAGCAAGCTGGGTGTTGCCATCAGTTGCACCTTCCACTTAAACAGAAGTGGAAAGTGCACAAAATAGTTAGGGCTTCAACAGCCTTTTACCAGAGACACGGTATTTAATGCTTCCGTTTGTTTGGAGTGCTCAATTCACTAGAAAGATATTCACTGCATAAGCAGTACTGCTGATGGCTTTAAAAAGACTGGATCATAAATGATAAAAATCACATTTCGTTTATGGTCTGGACCTCCCATCTGCTGTGCACTAATGACAGATCACCAAATCAAAAACTCCAAATACTGTTTTGATGCAATGGTTATTGAATTAGCCGCTAACTCCACAGCCTATTTGGCAGATGACCCTCCTTAATAGAGTAAATCCTTGTTACTGTAGACATAAGCATATAAATTGTACTCAAAACTAATCCTATGCTTTGAGGCTTAAGTGGTTGTAAGACCGTAAGTATTCAGCATAATGTATTATCTGGGCCTGAAGCTGCAATTTAAGCATGGAAAGGAACAGCTAGGTCTCAGTGCAATGCAGTGTCTACCATACGTTATAGTAGATGCAACCCTTTGACACTAGCAGCATCCTGTCTTATCATCATGACACCCACACCATCATCCATGAAGGAGCTTGATACGACCAACCAAGGTAATAAAACCCTCTAAGTGCTTCGAATATTTCTGCCTCAAATGATCCTATGCAGCTTTAACAATCTTAGGACTTTCTTAACGTAAGCACATATATCAGTGCCACCATCAAAACATCCTCTAATTAATGTTAAATTGTCACCCCTGAATGCCTATACATGTAGAAGATGTGCCAAATTGTCAATCATTGCAGCACACAAACGTCTTGTCATATTGAGCAAAGCAGTTTTGTGGGTGTCAGGTTGCATGCAATTTTGAAGTTGATGGCGCTGATTTTCCTTGCCTTGTCATAAACCTTCTGCATTGTTAACCAAATTCACGTCAAGGCAGAGAGGTACCAAAGCAGGTTACATTAGTCTTCACCATAGTATGACAACTATGTTAAAAGCAGCTCCTAAAATCTAACCATATAGCGTGTCCATTCAACATTGCCAAAGACCTCACTTATGAAACACCAGTGGCTACCCTTGTGTTTCAGGTGGTTGTAAGAATTACACTGTGCTAAACAATGTGCGGCATGGCACTCTTAGCATCAGATTCTCTAAGCATCTCTGTGCAAGAAGACCTTCCTCAGAATGGCAACTTGACCTTTGGTCATCCCCCCTTCCCAAGGTAAGAAGCTAATATTTGAAGCCATTCATTTCAGTTTGGTGCCTTCGTGTGGGCTTTTGTGCTGGCGCTGTAAAATAGCTGTCTACAGTGGCCTTAATCTAACACTGGCCCGGTCATTCAGCAAACACTGTTGTGTTGTAATAAGGCATCGTTCATGCACAATTACTGCATGAATTCTCCTTTGTGAAGAGAGTAGTGGAAATTAATAATGGTAAACTAGACTGTGATATACAGTATACGGATAGGTATGGCCCTTTATTTCACATATTGATACTCATTTCTGACATATAGTTTTATGCTTCTGTGATCTCAAAACTCAAAATTATATTCTATTTGGAAACTCTGAAAAAAAGAAAATAAGCAAAAAAGAGGATTTTCTTATTTTGTATGCTGGCCCTAGCTCGTCCACTACTGATTTGAATACTTATTACTTGTATTACGTGCTTTATTAAAATATATACCTTTTCTGGTATGAAGAATTTCAAATTTGGGGAAATAACAGCCAATAAATTGAAATCCTAATGTGACTGAACACATAGCAGGGATGGTGATCCTTGTAAACTGGATGCTTCACTCTTGAAGGGCACTTGAACTCGACTTTAATCCTCCAATGGGACGTCATTATTCTTGCTTTCCAATATTATGGTATGTTTTGCTTTGTTCTATTACAAAAAAAACAACGAAACACTCCTTCAGCAGAAACAACAAGTTATTTGTAATCAAAGTTTTAAATTTGTCTAGAGAAAAGGTATATTTTAATCCCTTAAATGTCCATAGAGAACATGTTCCTTAACTGTACAACCGGGCAGGGTTACAGGTGATTTGTGGAAAAATGCCAATTTGTTAATTTGATACATGTCCTTCAGAGGACCTCTGACCAAAAGGACCTCTGGAAAATGCACAGTTGCATGAATTCAATCTATTGCATAAACGTTGCAGAGAGGAAAGGCTGTCTGGTTGTTAAAACATGATCCAATTTTTTCATTTTAATAACATCAGCACCACTTCATACTGAACACTGTGGGATTTTATCACATCCATCTTGGAAAAGCCCAGGTGGGTGCTGCTGCAATACCCAGTCATTATCCTAGGAAAGCCTTAATGACCACAATTGGATGAGGAAAGGATTGGTGTGGTTATCGGATGATTACTGAAAGATCGAGGTAACAACTTTTAACAACAGTCAGTCTTGCATTTAAATGGGTGCTGCTAAAAAGAAGGGGACTTTGCAGCTGTGGCCTGTTTGTATTGGGAAAATGGTTTGCACCTTCTGGTCAAGAGCAATATGGACTACGGTCCTGACTCGGGATAGAGTTCTAATAGAAAATCCTCTGATACATTGAGAAATGCTACATCTAGAGATGATTCTACTGGTATAACATCCTCCTCCACAGGTTAATGTGGCAGACAAAATTTACCCAGGAGGTGCTCGTCTGAATAAAACACTTCTTCCTAGCATCAGAGGATTCCCCATTACCACCCTGTCTCAATCAGTCCAAAGGTCTTATGTCCAGGTCTGCCATTATAGTAAAGACCATGTTAAAAGCACGCTATAATGATTCTAAGACCTTTTCCTCCTAATGAAGAACTAATCCAGTAGGGAAGATCATGTTAAATTTAAATAACAACAATACCTGAACCATACCTTATACAAATATGCATCTGTACCATCTAGGATTCTCTTTTTTTTCTTTGCCCAAAGGTCTGCTGGTATCTAAGACACTGTCTTATTCCTATCATGGCATTAAGTAGATTTTCATTCTTGGGCCTCAATTTGTGGAATACTCTCCTAGATAATCCCTAATTTCATGATGATAATTTTATGTTACAAGAGGATGTGAAACCACACATGTACATAAAAGTTCTGGGAATTTGCAGTCTTTCATACTTTATAAATATATTCAATTAAATGTATTTTCTCTTCCACGGGTACATGGATTCATAGGTGCTTATAGGATGTACATCTGGAACGTGGATTATACGTTCCCAAACAAGCCTATACTAATATGATTTACAGAAATTACATTTTATAATTGTAGCAATGGAAAGCTGCTAATTAAAAATGTTTACAGCACTGGCCTGTTCTTTTCACAGTAATTTTCAGTTTTTCCACCTGAAATTTTGTAATGAAACAGCGCATGTGCTTATGCAAATAGTCACTATGCAACTCTTGCATGTTGAGATTCCTGGGACAATTTACACATAGCAGGAGCATTGGTTTTCTTGTACAAGATTTTTTTCCCTCTCTTAGATATCCAAATAGTTTTGTGATGATATGATAGGATTTTATCACTTTTGCCCACTTGGATCTTTCCTGCAAACAAATAAATCAACTTTTAAAATCTAAACAAATGTATTTTCATAAAATCGGGTATTAACTGTTTTGAAAGTAATCAGGTGAAAATGATTGCTTTTGTGTAAATCCCATCCTGAATCCAATAAACCAACTTGCAACCACAATCCTAAATAAAAGGCATGTGAAACATTACATTTGTATCATGGAACACACATCCCAGTACAATCATATGTATTTCAGAATTAGGAAATTCGTTTAGAGCAAAAAGCCATGAGATGCAGAATTTATTTTTAAAGAGCCTGAATGTTATTAAAAAAATGTGAATGCAGCCCATTGCATTACGAGAACTTTGAGACACGTATATATTATTTGTAGCACAAAAAGATTTTAAATGAGAGTCATTTAGAAAATGTTTTAAAGCTACCAAAGGAATTCTGTCAAAGATTTCTGAATTGAAAGCCTATTACAGAACAAAGAACTAGAAGAACTTAGCCCACAAGGAGTACGATTGCAGACCCAATACCTGTAGAGTAAAAGCTTGGTGAGTGTTAACTTGATAAAGTAAACCACTTCAGACCTCACCAAAAGAATAACTGAATACTCTCACATCAATCAAGGCTAAAAAAAAGGAGCTAGGGCTACAAGTTGAAATAGCAAATCTACTAAACAGCCTACCATTGCAATGCACTCTCCAACCTCAATCATATATGCAATTTCACATATGTCAATTAGTGAGAAGGAAGGCAAATGGGTTTGGTAAAATGTATTCATGAGGATAAAGAACTGGAAGACCAAGTAGAAAGATTAAATGATAAGGTATTAGTTTGTTTATAAATATTTGGCACTGATAACAGGTATGCTAACTGTGATATTTACATCAACTAAAATCCTAGTCAAGGTTATGCCCTCATCGTCATCAGCAAATAAAAAATGAACTATGGACATTCTCAAGGAAAAGGTTGAAGACTCTCCATTTCTTAGAGAGAAATGTTTCATAATTTAAATTGAAGTTGTGTACAAGAAAATCCACTTAAGCCAGAAAATGGAAGTAGATTAACACATTTTTCTTTTTTTAGCATGATTACTGTCACATTTAATTGGCACTCCTGGTAATAATTTAGACAATACTCAGTCTCCAAGTGCATCAAATAATCCATGAAGTTGTGAACTACTCAGGGCTTCCCCAGATCTCTGTTTATAGAGCAAAGTGTTTGGTGGCTTGTCTCTCTCTATATGTCATGGTTTGTCTGAAGGCACATGCAAGGGCTAAAATGTAGTTTCAATCTTACATATATGTATGGATCAACAAATCACTTAATGTTTCTGCAAACTGAATTGTTTGAAGGGAGGTCAACTAAATATACCGTTTTCTCTTGTTTATAGCCAAATTTGAAAAATAAATGGTACACATCACAAATGATGTTTTTGGTTGCACTCTTCTGCTTATCTGATGTAATTAGATGCTCTTTTTTATGTTTGAGAACTACATATGTCTTGGAATTTCAATGTTGCTATCTACAGCATCAACATCCTGCACTTGCATTTCACATATCATCAAGAAATGTTATTTTTAGAGAAACAAATGTCTTATCTGACTCTAATTCCTCAACTGGACTGGTCTATGTTTATCGAAAACCATACACAAATTAAAATAGCAATGAATAAATCTATAATTATAATGATGAATGCCTCCTTCGGCTTACATTAGGACACATTGCTCTCTCCTAGTGAAAGTTGGCACTATACTGATGTAATACCTTTTTACTCTGAGTCACACACTTCAAGTGGTGTGAGGAGCAAATAGTGATTTCTGCAGGAAAAGTAAGAGTGACAGTGTAAACCTGTAAAAGAAAAACATGTCTGGGGTATAACAGTTTTTGTACTAAAAAGTATGCTAGAAATAAAAGAAGAAAACTCTCTGCTCGAGTTTTGTGACCAAGCTATGGTGTATCGAAAATTATTTAAAACAGACACTGATCGAAATGAAATCAAGAAATGTTCATAGCATCATTCTTAAAAGACAAAAGAATGAACTTGAAAATGTAGGGGTATATTTTTTGGAGGACGGAAGTGAGAAAAGGTTTACGTTGCACAGACTAACATAAGCACTTGGCTGTTATCTAGGAGGGATCCTCATAATTATTGGGTTCACAGCTGAATTGTAATGTGAAACTGAACAATTCCGAGACAGAGCTGAGAACTAGGCAAGAGCTAAGCAAGTAACGAACTCATCAAGGTGTAAAATGTTGTGTAGCTTGGGCAGATAGTTGTGATTCTAGTCCAAAGATTTACATTTTACAGCACACAGCAGGCAGAACCAGAGCTCAGCTGAATGTCTGGCTTACGTCTTTATTGACTTGCACATCTCTACTCCCCTTTCCACTGGAGGTCTGGGCACAGAAAGAAAGGGCAATCGAAGAAAATGAACCTGGGGTGGGAGTGTTTCCTACAAAATGATAAAGGCCTGGTATCCAAAGACAACTGTAAGTCACCGGGTATGAGGGAAGCCCTTACACATTATAGAGCTGTTTTAGACTTTAATAAAATCGCCTCTTTTTTCAAGACAGTGTTTGCAGTCACCCATATGAAAAAAGAGCTAAATGGTGTGTGTGTATGTGCGTGCGTGCGTGCGCGTGCGTGCGTGCGTGCGTGCACGCGCACCCACCATTGACCATATTGGAGGGTGTGGTTACTCTTCTAATTCTAACCACCTTGATACTGAAATAGGTTATACAGTGGGCCAAATCAAATATAGCTCGGCTTTTAATGTTTGAATGTACTCGCTTGTACGTCTCCAAAGTGCAATGGTCCTCACTGAGATGTTGCTTGCCTTTCATCATCACTTTGAGGACCAGTCTGTTCTTCACAATATGTGTTAAAGAGAAACAGACACGCACTCACGCATGTAGACACACAGAAATCATGGGAGATCTTCTTACACGTTCTTACAAATGCTCAGCACTTGCAGGTGTACCTTTCACTTATAGGTTTAGAATTGCTTAAAAGTGTGTGAACCTCATCACAAATATTTGTAATACTAATACATTTAAGACTGTGACAAAGCCTAGAAGTGCCCCTCTTCGAACTAGAGCTATGAATTATCTGGTCACTTTGCAGGCCTAATTAATTACCTCATCCCCGATCTTTTTCTGAGGCATTTTAGCAAGTGACAACTAGCATAATATGTATGCAAAAGGTGGCTCAGTAATGGGGAAGTACCCACGGAAACGTGTGTAGTAACTATAATTTCCCCAGTAATTCACCTTTCTATAGGAGATCACTTTAAACTGAAGTATTTCTGCATCTAGACTATCAAGGGCAAAATTACCTATGTCAAAATACCGCACCAAATTACAGACATCCCTGTCAATGTTAAATGCAGACAAATATGGATAATAAACACAACGTTCCCAGTATACATCACAACACTGCATGTTGTAATAAACATGAGTTTTGAATGTGTAAGATACAACTTTTTCCTTGTGGATGTTCAAGCTGTGCACTGACAAAAGGCTTTTATGAATCGTTCCATAGTGTTTTAGAAGCGTTTCTAGGGTGTATCACAACTGTTCCCACCATGGTCCTACCGCATTCACATTAAGGTGCTCTTTTTGTGTATTTGTTGGATAGGATCCTCTATGTAATTAAAATTTGACAGAAATATTGTTCAGAATTTCACACAGAGGTACTTCAGCACTTTCCACATTGCTCCTGAACCCTTTGCCATCTGCCTTTCTCTATCCACACACAAAATAAATTTGGTTTCGAAGGTCACTAGGGTCATGGGAAATGGTGAAAGGAAGATAATTGGGATTTTTTGATTAGGCACCTCCACTATAGGAACTGTCAAATTCAGAAGACAAAAATCTCAACAGCTCCCTTTCAGTAACAAGTGTAAGACTAGCTTTTATTAAGCGTAAAGCTGGTTAATGATGACTCATTGTTTCACAAGTAGTTTTAGAAATGACGTGGTGCTAAATTATTTAACATTTTTCAATTCACAAAAAGCTTTTAAAGCTTTATCAATATAGCCGACAAAGCCAACAAGTGTAAGAAGGTTAGAACTTTGAAGTGCACAGAGGAAGTTTAGAAGGAGCAGCTCTACAAATGTCAGTCTTTCATTTCATCGTGGAAATAACATGTGGCCTGCAAGTCATTATTTATCTAATTAACTTGTAAAGTTTTCGGTCTGGAAACCCAGGACAGATTTATCGTTCCAATAAGAACATTGTAAAACGATTGTGCTCGAAAAAGCAGGACACGTGCGTTCTATTAATCTTTCTTTGCCAACATGGTGTGCCGAACAGACACGATGGCACCAGACCATGCCACCTTCCTCATGGCAGCACGCGCGGCTCCGAACAGCTTATTGTTACAAAATGTTCCTGAAGGTAAAATGAAAACCAGCTTAAACTCGAAATATGAGCAGTCTGTTCCCCCGTGAGCCAAGCCAACTGTTTCACAACAGTACACATAATAATCGTCAATTAAACAGTAATAATCAATCGTCCATTTTTTTTGCGTGAGATGGGCTCTCCAGGAATCTATATTTTCAATTATGGCTTGTAGTTTTAACAAGGTGGTAAATGACTGAATTTATCGCGGAGTAAAACCAAGAGGGAGTCTAAGCCTTCAAATTATGCATGAGGCACGACTGAGGCCAATTGATTTTCACACCAATTGTGTATTATACAAAGGCCGAGCACATAAGAGGAGCGTCAAACACATGCAGTCTTTTTTAGATGTAAACTGAGAAGGATGCGTTTACAGCAGGCCTGGTCCAAGTCAGCGTGTGAAGTGTGCTCAAAGTGTGTGCACTTCAAACTGCCCAGATTAACAATTACTGCACTCTCTTCTTTATACGAAGGTACAATCGTGTCTGTAATGTGGTCCTGGGAGATGAATCAACTTACGATATAACAACACAAGCGTAAATTCACAAAGACAACGATTTGTCCATGTAAACTGCAGCATGTATTAATATGTCCCCCACATGCACACAATTTACAACTAGTTTGGCATTTTACGAGCATCATCGTGCTAAAAATGTGCAAAGTATAGCTGCTAAAATTGATGCTCCTATTTGGGTGGAAATCATGCACATTGTTAATTTGCGCCTAGTTTTCCATCCCTCCGTTTGCCTGGTTTACTTGTACCTAATACTGAGCATGCACATGGAACAAGGCAAATTATTTGTTTAACTGTATTTTTACGCTAAAAGTATATGTTTCCATACTGGCCAGTACTTCCTACACACTTCCTGAAAAAAGTGGATCGTGTGGTGCACTGTCACTCTCTTAGTATAGTATTAGCTAAACACGTTTGATTGCAATTCAAGTAGCCAGCTGTGTGTGGTAGCTGCTTAGTTTGATGTATGTGTCTGGGAAAGGCTTTGCAAGTTTCCTCCACTGCTGTAGCTGTTTAGATAACGGGTGGAGGAATGAAAAGTAAACTGCATCTCAACTCTGGTGTTTATTGGTTTTGGCATAACAAAGTACTGTGAGGGTAATTGGACAATGCCATGGGAAATTCTCAATCATATCACTAAGTTTTAGTCAGCTTTTAGTTTTACTTTTTAGAAGGCCTACTAAAGTGCCTTTAACATCTCTTGTAAATGACGAGAAACTCCTTTCCCCACAATTATGATCAGACATGTCAGCACGGAAAGTGCGACAAATGCTTCAAGCCTCTGCTTTGGCGTCACAGGAAGCAGCAACATAAATCTCAGTTGTAGTGCTCAGTGTAAGTATATGGACCCCGCGAGAGGCCAGAGTGTTTATTTACTACATGGAGAGAAAATACAGTGGTATGAAAATATTTTTCAACACCCTAGAAGTAGAGAAAATACTTCAGAGGTCTCTGTGAAATATGGGTTTCCTCATCATCATGGCAGTCTCACATCTCTCTGCACAGTTTTACTATGTCCTATTGTTTAATCGACACTCATCACGAAAGGTAAACAAAATCTGAACATTCTAATTCCAATCAGTGCCTATTGTTAGCTGCACCTCGGAGAGAACAGCTTCAACAATATGTGTCCCTTCTACAAATAGTGTGCATTTTTCAACAAAACAAAGATTTTTTTCTAAAACATATTATTTTTATATTCACATAACAACATATACTGTTGTATCAAATGAGAATCAAAAAGTAACAAATATGTGTACAAGATGTGTTGAGAAATGCAACTCTCAAACAAATCTGTGAAAACTACTCTTTATAAACACTGCGCCTGTTCTTTCTTGGACAGGCACATCCGGATGAGAAATGCCTATGACATGAAGAGGAAGAGCCTCGGGTGTTTATTTCGTGAGCACTTCCCGCCTCCTGCGTAGGAGAGAGTGAGCGAGGATCGGCGCACGGCTGGGGCCCGGGCTGCGGCTGGAACAGTTCCCCTCTTGTCTGTCCTCGGGGCTTATGTTGGAAGAGCCGGCCGCCTTGGCAGGAGGTGTGTTTTCACATGCATAGCAGGGGGAAACCTGGCCTGCAGATGGCCTGCTCGCGGCTTTGACAGCCGCACAAAGACCTTCGAACTCTACTTAAACACGAATTTCGTGAGCATGAAGCCTTGCCTTCTCAACTGGTCGTTTTCGAGCTCAGCTGTAGTTCAGACATTTGTGAAACGTGGTGTGAAAATGACTTCATATTTTGCCAGCCGCGAATGGTACAACCAAAATAATTTAATTTAATTGTTGTCTTAACTGGAACAAACTGATTTATTTTCAAATTAAGATCCATTACCTAAAGCAACGTGTATTTCTATATTTTCAAACATTTTTAAATGAAAGTTATGCAAAAAACCCTCAAACAAGGCCGCGTTTTTTAAATTATCCTTATTTTGTTCAAAAGCATATGAAATATTCACATGTGATACAGACATGTCAAATTTCGCTCTACTGACGATTATAGACAGCTAAACTTAAGAAAAAGATTTTCTTAAATTGCAAAAAGCACACACCATACACGAGCACATAAACATAAGAAACACCCCTAATAGTATATTTTCTCTCCACTCTTAGTTTTCAGCGCAGTGCAGGAAGACATCGTAACAATTCTTGTTCTTTAAGCATGAATGAATTTCTCTTAAAGCTCAATACTGAATCCGTCATCTCACGCTACCACACCTCTGTTCTGGCATCACTGATCAACCATCATGCTAGGGAACTCTATTCATATTCACTGTTAATTCCATCTATTCATAATCCTGCATTATTGTCTCAACATTACTGTTGAGCCCATCAGTTCATGCTCTCACTGTGTTCTGACATCAGTTTTGAATCGTTGAGTTCAGGCTACTCCTCTGTTCTGACATCACTGTTGAATCCATCAGTTGATGCTACTGCTTCTGACACAACTGTTGATGTGATCAGCTCTCGTTTCTGCATTCTGCTATTACATCAATGTTCAGTCCATTAGATCATGCTACTGATCTGTTATGACAGCCATTCATCAGTCATATTCCTGCAGCCTGTAGTGATATCAGTTCTCAGTACATACGATAACGACCCTGTTTATGTGCAGACATCAGTGCCCAATACTACATTTCTTCATCCTCCTGTACCCCCATTCAGACATCAACGACACCTCCTCTACTCTGCTATCACATCAGCAGCCAGTCCTAGGGTTTATGGTCCTTCGCTCTATCACATCTGAACCAAGGCCATCGGCATAAGCTACTCCACTGTATCATCAGCACCCAGTCCGTCAGTGTAAGCTCCTCCACTCTATGACATCTGCAGCCGGTCCATCACCAGCGACGTAAGCTCCTCCACCAGGCTATTACATCTGCACCCAGTCCATCGGTGTAAGTTCCTCCACTCTATGACATCTGCAGCTGGTCCATCGCCAGCGACCTAAGCTCCTCCACCAGGCTATCACATCTGCACCCAGTGCATCGGTGTAAGCTCCTCCACTCTATGACATCAGCAGCCGGTCCATTGCCTGTGACGTAAGCTCCTCCACCAGGCTATCACATCTGCACCCAGTCCATCGGTGTAAGCTCCTCCACTCTATGACATCTGCAGCTGGACCATCACCAGCGACGTAAGCTCCTCCACTGGGCTATCACATCTGCACCCAGTCCATCGGTGTAAGTTCCTCCACTCTATGACATCTGCAGCTGGACCATCACCAGCGACGTAAGCTCCTCCACTGGGCTATCACATCTGCACCCAGTCCATCGGTGTAAGCTCCTCCACTCTATGACATCTGCAGCTGGACCATCACCAGCGACGTAAGCTCCTCCACTGGGCTATCACATCTGCACCCAGTCCATCGGTGTAAGCTCCTCCACTCTATGACATCTGTAGCCGGTTCAGCGATGTAAGCTCCTCCACCAGGCTATCACGTCTGCACCCAGTCCATCTATGGAAGCTCCTCCACTTATGACATCTGCAGCTGGTCCATCGCCAGCGACATAAGCTCCTCCACCAGGATATCACATCTGTACCCAGTCCATTGGTGTAAGCTCCTCCACTCTATGACATCTGCAGCCGGTCCATCGCCAGCGACGTAAACTCAACCACCAGGCTATCACATCTTCACCCAGTCCATTGGTGTAAGCTCCTCCACTCTATGACATCTGCAGCCGGTCCATCGCCAGCGATGTCAGCTCCTCCACCAGGCTATCACATCTGCACCCAGTCCATTGGTGTAAGTTCTTTAATCCTTCTATCACACCAGCAGCCAGTCCAAGGGTGTAAGCTCCTCCACTGTATCACTTCTGTACCCTTTCCATCAATGTAAGCTCCTCCGCCCTGATTTCACACCGGCAGAACCCGGACCACCGGCATAAGCTCCTCCATTCTATCACAAACTGGTCCACTCTCAATGACATCAGTACCCAGTCCACCAGCTTAAACTTCTCCACCTGCTATCACATCAGAACCCATTCCATTGGCTTATGCTCCTCCACATTAGCACCTAGCCAATCACAAATGGCTTCTCCACTCTATCACAACTGCACCCTGTCCATCGACATAAGCTTCTGCGCCCTGCTATCACATCAGCTCCCTCTCCGATGGTGTAAGGTCTTCCACTGTGTTATGACATTACTACTTAGGCCATCGGCTTGCTCTCCTTCACTCTCTTGTGACATTAGTATCTAGTAAATTAGTGCATGCTTTTAGACTCCGTTTGAGCTGTATTACATAGTGGCATTGCTGCCTGGTGGTAAGCTCGACTATGCTAAACATGATAAAGGCCATAGTGAGGACATCAGTCCCCCAACTACCCTCCTGTGCGCACCATTGCCTGCTTTGTTCTTCGGATAAAATAAAATATTATTCTCAGTGCCCGTTCTGTCAGTTCTTGCACCTCTGTTAGGACATCAGTGTCCTGTCTATCAGTTCTTCCACCACCGTTAGGACATTACTGCCCTATCAGTTTTTGTACCTCTGTTAGAACATCACTGCCCTAACAATCAGTTCTTGCACCTCTGTTAGGATATCACTGCCCTATCTATCCGTTGTTGCACCTCTGTTAGGACAACAGTGCCCTATCAACTTTTGCACATTTGATAGGACATCACTGCCCTGCCTATCAGTTCTTGCACCTCTGTTAGGACATCATTGCCCTATCAGTTATTGCACCTTTGTTAGGACAACAGTACTCTATCTATCAGTTATTGCACCTGTGTTAAGACAATACTCCCATATCTATCAGTTCTTGCACCTCATTTAGAACATTGGTGCCCAAAGTATCAGTGTCCAACCAATAGTTCCTGAACCCCTATTAGGACACCAGAGACCAAACTATAATTCCTGACTCTGTTGATTTCAGAGTCAAATCCTTCAGGTCAGATCAGGCTCCTGTGCTCTGATATGAAATGTATGCCCATTTCATCGTTTCATGCACCTCTGGTGTGACATCAGTCTCCTGCATCTCCTTCTCCTCCACCCCACACAGTGCTCAATCCATCCATTCCACACCTCTGATGTAAAATCAGGATCCAGGTCCTCGGTTCCTATTTCCGTACCTATTCTGATTTTACTAACTAATGCATGTCCACTCTCCTCTGTCGTATCGTATGTGCTCAGGCCCGCATCCGTGCCTGTGCACCAGCTCCCAGCCCAGCAATGGGTGGTCCTGAGCATATCTGTGTCTAGTGCATGCAAATTGCACTTCTGTTGTGACGTGTGTGCAGTCCATCTTTCTGTTCTTCTGCAACCCGGTTGGAATATCAGTGCTCAGTGGATCATTCTGTTCCACTTTCTCTTTTCATACATCAGTCTATTTTCCTGTTACACCAGGTTCCAGTCTATCAGTTAATATTTGTGCATTTGTGTTGTGACAGAAGTGGCCAGTGAAAGCTCTTCAACCTCTGCCGTGACCGAAGCAGCCAGTTTATCAGTTCATGTTTTTGAATTTGTGTTGTGACATCAGTCCATGTTCCTGCAACTGTGTTGTCGCATCTGTTGATCAGTCCATGGGCCTCTCACTTTGTCGAGACTTTGTGCTTGATCAATAGGTGTGTCCCCCAGCACTTGTGCTATGACACCAGCGCTCAGTCACAGCCAGAGCACCTCTGTAGTGACATATGTGCTTTTCCATCATACTATGCCACTGCACCTCTTTTCAGACATTAGTGCCCGGGCCATCAGTCCATACTCTTTCACCTATGATGTGATTTGATCGATCTTTCCATCATTTCAGGGTCCTGCTACTGTGTTGTGGCATTAATGCCCAGTCCATGCTTCTGCACCTCTTTTCAGACATCAATGCCCGCTCATCATTTCATGCTCCTGAACTGTACCCTTATGGCTAGCCCATCTGTTCGTGCTTCTAGCCTCAGGCAGGTTATGACATCAGGGCCCAGTTAATCCACCAGTTCATGTTCCTGGCCCTCTGCTGTGACATCAGGGTCCAGTTAACAATCTGACAGTTCATGTTTCTGGCCCTCTGCTGTGACGTCAGGGTCCAGTTAACAATCTGACAGTTCATGTTTCTGGCCCTCTGCTGTGACGTCAGAGCCTAGTTAACAATCCACCAGTTCATGTTCCTGGCCTTCTTCTGTGACTTCAGATCCCAGTTAACAATTCACCACTTTATATTCCTGGTCCTCTGCTGTGACGTCAGAGCCCAGTTAACAATCCACCAGTTCATGTTCCTGGCCTTCTTCTGTGACTTCAGATCCCAGTTAACAATTCACCACTTTATATTCCTGGTCCTCTGCTGTGACATCAGCGCCCTGTTAACAATCCACCAGTTCATGTTCCTGGCCCTATTCTGTGACGTCAGAGCCCAGTTAACAATTCATCACTTCATGTTTCTGGCCCTCTGCTGTGACGTCAGGGCCCAGTTAACAATCCACCAGTTCATGTTTCTAGCCCTCTGCTGTGACTTCAGAGCCCAGTTAACAATCCACCAGTTCATGTTTCTGGCCCTCTGCTGTGACATCAGGGCCAAGTAAACGATCTAACAGTTCATGTTTCTGACCCTCTGCTGTGACGACAGGGGCTAGTTAACAATCCACCAGTTCACGTTCCCGGCCCTCTGCTGTGACATCAGGGCCAAGTAAACAATCTAACAGTTCATGTTTCTGACCCTCTGCTGTGACGACAGGGGCTAGTTAACAATCCACCAGTTCACGTTCCCGGCCCTCTGCTGTGACATCAGGGCCAAGTAAACAATCTAACAGTTCATGTTTCTGGCCCTCTGCTGTGACGTCAGGGGCCAGTTAACAATCCACCAGTTCACGTTCCTGGCCCTCTGCTGTGACATCAGGGCCAAGTAAACAATCTAACAGCTCATGTTTCTGACCCGTTGCTGTGATGTCAGGGGCCAGTTAACAATCCACCAGTTCACGTTCCCGATCCTCTGCTTTGAAGTCAGAACCCAGTCGATAAATTCATGTTCCTGCATTTTTGTACTGGCATCACTGCTCAAATAGCTGTGTGTGAACATCTGTGTTGTAACATCTGCTCCCGTTCTAACACGTCTTACCTTCACACCTGTGCCCAGACTTCAATGACAGGTTCATTCTTCTGCACCTGTGCACTGACAGTAGTGTCAAGTGCACGATTCTGAATCTCTTTAGTGGCCTAAGAGCTCAGTCCGTCAGTCCATGCCCCTCTTCTGCCTCGTGATAGCAGTGCCCATATCAAGCTCCGGTGGCCATGATGCGACATATACCTCACTCCATAAGGTCATGCACCTATGCAGCAGCGTAAGAAGCTAATCCGTCGACTGATGTTCCTGCCCCTGTTTGTGAAATCAGGGCAAGATCGATCAATTCATGTTCCTGCCTTGCTTGTGAAATCAGGGTTCAATCGATCAATTGATGTTCCTGCACTTGTGAAGTGGCGTCGGTACTTGTGTCATCAAGCCCTTGCATCTTTGCTCGGGCACCAGTGCACAGTCCATCGGTTAATGCTCGTGCTCCACTCTTGTGACATCAGTTACCAGTGCATGCTTTTGTACCTTTTTTAACCTAAGTATATGATATATAGGTATACACTCATCAGTGTCCTTTGAATGCTTCTGCGCCTCTATTGTAAGTTAACATTCTGTGAGTTCGTGCTCCTGCGCCTCTTACCAGACAACAGTTTTCAGTCATGCAGTCCATGCTCCTGCACCAGTGTTGTGACATAAGTTACCAGTGCATGCTCGTGTACCTTTGTTGTGACCCAAGTAGCGAATCCATAGGATTACACGCTTGCGCCCGCCCTGTGGCATCAGTGACCTCTGCATTCTTCTGCTGCTGCTTTGTAAGTGACCAATCCATCAGTTCGTGCTCATGCACCTCTTGCCAGAAAACAGTGCTCAGTCATTCAGCCCATGGTCCTGCACCTGTTCTGTTCCATCAGTGCTCAGTCAGTGGGTCTGTGCTCCAGCAGCCGTTTAATGTCACCAGTTCCCAATCCATTAGTTGCTTCTCGTGCAGCCTTCTTATGCCATCAATACTCCATCCATCAGCTTCAGCTCCTGCATTTGTATGGTGTCTTCAGTACTCTGTCCACCCGTTATGGTTCTGTCCTGCTATAGTGACAACAGTGTAACTGCGGCAAATCACAACTGGTTTTGATATCAAAAATCACTTCCACAAACGCACAGAAACGATATTCCTGGACATAACTCACAGCACCTTTTTAATATGTTTAACATGCCAGATCGCCTACTGTGAACGCTATCTATCTATCTATCTATCTATCTATCTATCTATCTATCTATCTATCTATCAACCTATCTATGTATATGCCCGTCTATCTATCCATGTTTAGCTATCTCTCTATATTCAGCAATAAAAAATGTCTAACAGTAAATCAGTCTCTCTATGTTGTATCAATGTACCTCTCGGTTTAACTATAAATCGAGTTATCTTTAAATATATTTATCTGTCTAGAACTGTGACTGTCTGTATATCATGCATATAGCATTTATAAATGTGCTTTACTTCTAAAAAGTCCATTAATGATTGTGTTTTATTTGGTGTTTGTAAGACTCACAGTCTGCTAGCAGTTTCTACCCATTTGTCTTTGTTCAGAGACAAGACGATGCTTGTCGAGGTAACGGTAACAATATGCTGTATTTTACATTTTGACTGGCCGATGAGCGAATGATACACCACTCCGTTCTTCATGCTAGCACGAGTGCCTGTGGTGTGACTAGAGGTCGAACTATCGGCTACAGATCCCTTCATTCCCGCCTCTTGTGTCTGCAGTCGTGAGTTCTTGACCCCTACTACCTTCTCTGGTCCCTGCTTTGCTAGAGATTGTGTCAGCGCGGGCAGCGTTATCGATCTATGGACCTGTCCCAAGAGCAGGTGCCGGAGCTCTGGCGGCTTTTACTGGGAAGTCCAAAACTTCTCGGGATCCACCCTCAGACCACCCACCATCGCGGCTTGGAGGGAAACATCTTCGTTTCCTCCCACCCTACGGATCCCACAGGTCCGCTCACGCGGAATGCGTAAGGATCGTAAACCAGGCGCGCAGAGAAGCGTTGTGCGCACAGTACTGGAACGGTTTTGTAGCTGCAAGAACTGCAGGTTACACATGTCCGTGCATCACACCGCTAAGTGTACGAAGAAGTGAGAGATGGAGATACCCCTGGAGCCCCACGCATCTCACAGTCTGTGATGTCAGCATGTATTGTTACTTTACGCATTCGTGCAACTGCCAGAGTGAGCGTACCCTCTGCAGCAGTGCGAGATAACCGCTTGCAACGTAAATACACAAAAGAATCGGTGACACGCTGTGTCTCTCGCCCCCTCACGCTTCTGTCACAACACCGGGGCGCGCTGCATTACACCGTGCACTGCTAATGCCGCTCGGAGGCAGCGACTCGAGCAGCATTAATGCGCTTTAACAATACTACTCCCGTTTGTTTCCACAGATTATCCGAACAATAATCCCGCAGTTACAAGTGAACGCTAGTGAAATACGGTGAACTGGGGCGCGCGTCAGCCAGCGGCTTAATAACTCAACTAATAAACATTATTACAACAGCGATTGGCCTGCAGCGCCGAGAAGTGACAGATTTACACCAAGCGGACAAGCGGTCACCATGTAGCTGCTCTGGATAGACATCTGAGTAGTAAAAGAGGCATCTCCCGAGCACACTACAGTGCGTGGCCCCCTCCTGCTCAAGGGCTTTCAACTTTCTGCCCGCTGCACTTGACACTTCTGTGTGCATCAGTTCTGACCAGGGTCTGCTGCCGTCAGCAACTGCCCACAGCTGCTTCCACTATCTTTTGCACACACACACACCCTGTCACATTTCAGGCAGTGCAGCAGGTGTAATATGGACAGTTTGATTCGTGCTTCTGTTAGCGTCAATGAGACATCAACCAGTGATAAAGAAAGAACAAATAGTGGACGCACAAGTAAAACAACAATTACGTTAAGGCAATTTCAGCAGCACAGAAACAAGCTAGGCAGTGACGAGGCGGAGGAGCGTGTTTCCTTCACCGGAGTAGATAGCTCGCACTTATTCCGCACACACGCTGCATTATGCGCCAATTGCGACTTCAGTGGCACGCCTACCTTTGAGAACAAACAAGCAAACACCTATGTCAGTACTTTTTGACAACTTTGCCAGCGGCTGCATGCACCATGGTTTAAACCCCGGGAGCACAAAAGAACCAAAGCTAGGAATTAATTTTCAAACCAACATACTAGTTGATGGCGCACTGTAAACACCTTCCCACCGCCCCTGACCCCACCAAAGCAGCTAACTCGGGGGTGCTGCCCTCTGGCAGACAAAGCTGTTCTCCGTCTGAGGCCCAGCGTATCCTGCTGAGAACACATTCCGCGGCACATATGTAGAGGAGGGTGACTGACTACCCCTTGGGAAGAGCAGTAGTGGTGGCTAAGGGTGGTGCAGCAAGAGCAGTGTGGCTGCCTTACGTGGCAAAGGCAGCACCTCCCACCTACCCATGTCTGCCCGAGGCACGGAGCCCCACCGGGACCCAGCACAATTAGTGTCATCCACTATGGCAACTTGTGCGCGTATCCACCCGGCTGCGCAGCCAGCACACGGTTCCGGTGAGCGGGCGGAGCGCAACAAAGAGAATGAAGGAGAAGCGCGGAGGATGCAAGGGCGGCGCGCAAGATGCGCAGCAGATGCTGCGTTACCTACCACGGCTGCTCCAGGTCCCAGTCTCGGATAAAGTCGAAGAGATCCATCTTGGCTGGGGGCAGCGCTGTCCCCCGGCGCCAGGTCGCGCAGGCTGCATGCAGAAAGCGGCGGTGAGGGTCGCGCCCGGTGTCCTGAGTGCTCCGAGCCCCCCGCACTGCTCTCCGCTACCAGCGCTGTGATCCCTCCCCCGGCTGCCAGCACAGCAGCAGCAGCACCGTCAGCCGTCCAGCTCTTGGGTAGCAATGGTAAAATGCACAAGGCAGAGGCGGCCGCGGGGAGGAGGCGGAGCCAGCCGCAAATAGCGTACTGGAGACTTGAGAACTGTGGACTGGAGCTCACAGAAGCACGGGCTCGGGGTGCACAGAGCCAGCGCCAGGGTCTGAGGCCGCGCGCATGACCCTAAATCCAGACCGGTCCTTGAATGCCGGCTGTCAAAATCAGCTGCTGGGACAGGGTTCTCGGTGAAGGGGTCGGGTCTCTGGCGGGGTCATGGCCCGGGTGTCACTGATCTCCAGGCATACCCAGTCTTCATCAATACATAGCGCTCAAGTGTCAAGGGCGCCGAGAAGCCAGGGCGCCTCATTCGCTCGTCTACACCTGTGAAAGCGAAGTGGGTTCAACTAGGCATTGTCCAGTGTCCTTGTTTAACAATTGGACGGGACACACACAACCACATTCCTGAAACGTAAACACGTGAGTGGGTGCATGAAGTCGAACATATGTTGCAGACAGATTAAATAACGTATGTACATATTTTTTTCAGGAGGACACTTACATATTGCCACTAAAACGACAGTGGCAAGACCACAATGGGACATCTGTGAGTTTGTTTAACAGTCCCGCTCAAGATAGAAGTTGTCTTTAGTTCAAAGATACTCGCGCGCCTTTCGATCCCGAACCTCCTGCGGCGCAGCTGGAGCTCGCACTGAAAATCCTGGACGGACCAGCCACGTGTACAATCACCATTCATTCAGATGGAGTCAACTTTCGTGCGCCTGTGCGCACGTGCTCCGGGAAATACAAATAATACAATTAATCACGTGTACGTTGAGGGGCGCAGAACCCTTACCTACACAATGGTACACTACAGTACCCGTTTTAGT
This sequence comes from Pleurodeles waltl, assembly GCF_031143425.1. Classification (NCBI taxonomy): domain Eukaryota; kingdom Metazoa; phylum Chordata; class Amphibia; order Caudata; family Salamandridae; genus Pleurodeles; species Pleurodeles waltl. Next base: position 212,592,340 of record NC_090438.1, read on the forward strand.
AACTTCCTTCGCACTCTGGCGTTCTTTCGTGTCTAGGTACATTTGCAGGTTTGTTTTCATTTTTTCCATGCTTGAGGGAGAATGAATTGATTATATGTATGCAGGGGTGGTAGGCGGAAAAGTAAAAAAAAAAATGTCTTTTTTATTTTATAGGCTATTTTTAAAATGCCGTTTAATTCATTGTATGCTGCAGTAGCTGATATGTTCGTACTTCTACTAGTTTAAGTTCCTCATTAGGAAATGGGGTGTCTCTATTCGTCTTCCCATATGTCCTTCAGGCGCTTCCTGCACTTTTGCTCTATTGGGGCTGAACAGTGACGGATCAAGCTACAGCCCACAACCCTCGAGACATATTTGCTTGAAAGTTAAAAACCTGCAACCAGAGACAGCGTTTTGTGTGTTCGCACGGTGCTAGTTTGCTTTGATAAAGACAATTCTGTCGAAGTGCGTCAGCAGACGTGAATAAACGTTTTGGACTACAACCCTCTTGGAGTGCGGGCGTTTCTGTGTTTTGAAAATAATACGGTCTATCTGCGATATATAGTGGGTCCTGCACCCACGGCCTGGCACCGACCCCCTTTGGTGGATGCAATCGGAGAAATTTGACCCCTTTTGGTGGATGTAATCGGAGAAATTGCAGGAAGTCGGCATGTGGGATAGTGCTTTCCCAACTTCTACTGCCATTGTTCAGGAGGAGCATATGGAGATAAACGGAAAGTGAGGAGACCGTAGTGTGCCGGTGTCAGCGTTTGCTGCAAGATGCAGGGCCAGGCGATCCCCTGTTCCACGCTTATTTATGATTACTGCACATTGGAAATAACGTCGATTTGGAGAATGGCAGGGATAAAAAAAATTCTAGCTTATGCCTCAAGAATTTTCAATTCTATTAAGGACACGGAGGCGAGGATTATGCTCTCTCTTTCTTTACTGAATCTCACAGCAGCCAATTAAAATACAGTAAACAAAGAACTACATTTCCCATGATGGCCAGAACCAGGCATCACATGTACCATTCACCGACAGTGACCTTAGCCCACATAAACTGTAACCCCAAACATCACATCCTCTTTCTTTGTCCAAACCAATAACTTTTTAACGTTTCCCTACGAAAACTTCTTCTGTATCCGTAGATTCGAAAAACTCCACTCATCTGCATCAACATCTATCAATAAACCATCCAGCTTGGATCGTGAAGAAACTTCTAACTTCTTAAGGCAGAACATATCCAACCGCTAGACATCAGGATGCATTTCTCAGGAATTCTTCTGATCCGAACCTGGGATAAGTAATAAATAACACAGGTAATGCCACCAAGTGGTAGACAAAACCAACAACATTTCTTTCCCAAATTTAAACTCCAACATAATACAGGGAGGGTATAAATGAAGAAAGGTTATATACATCTATACATTAACAGTATTTCTTTGAGGGAGGGATAATCCTCGCCTCCATGTCCTTAATAGAATAGAAAATTCTTGACGCGTAAACTAGAATTTTTTTAATTCTATATCAGGACCGGAGGCTCAGATTATGCTAGTTCAGAGCTGACTAACAATAACAGAGGCTACATCCATCACAGGTTTAAAATAAAATTTACGAAAAGTACTTTCAGAAGACAAGTCTGCTGTCTTCATAATCTCCTCAAGACTAGAACCTAAAGCATATGATTTTGATGCCATAGCCCCTCTAACAGAATGAGCTCCAAATTGACTGGTATTAATACCCTCTTCACTCATTAACCATCTTATCCATCTTGCCAAAGTGGCTGAGGAAACCAGTTTAAAAGGCTTCTGCAAAGAAATTAGTACTTGACCATTCATGTTTTGTCTGAATTCTTTGGTAGCCAATTCATAATCCTTTAAACATTGCACAACACACAACTTTGAATTATCTGGAAACCAAGGGTAAGATACTGACCTGCAATTAGTTTTAGTTCTTCTAGAAATGTTGAACGTAACACCCTCGGAAGAGTAAATCCTCCCAGACAAGTCTAAGGCTCTGACATCCGAAACCCTCTTGCAGGAAACTAAACATAACAACATGGCTAATTTAGCCGACAGTTGTTTGCGGGCTAAATATTTGTTACTGGGGCAAGCATTTATGAATTTCAACACAATGTTAACATCCCATAAGACCGAATATTTGGCCTGAGGAGGGTTAGAAAAACTAATATCTCTCAACAGTTTGCAAACTGGTGGATGTTCCCCTACAGGTTTACCATCAATGTGTTTATGACCAGAAGATAACGCTGATCTAAAATTATTAACCGTCCTATAAGCTAGACCTGAAGAAGCTAATTCAGCTAAAAAAAAATTATTAACTCAATACTTGACTCCATGGGATTGATACCCCTTCCATTGCACCAACTAACCCATCTGCGCCATGCAGACGTATATCTCTTGTGAGTGCTAGAGGCCCAGGCTTGCTTGATATAGTCCTCAGCCTGTTGCGAAATGCCTGGGGTTTTCCATCTTGCCCTGAAACCATCCAAGCCAACAGTGTTAAGTTCCCTGATGCAATCAATGGATGTTGAAGGCCCTCCGGACTCAATAACAGATTCTGGCGAGGAGGGATGAGCAAAGGAGGAGCACAAGCTAACTGGAGCGCAATAGGGAACCAGGGCTGAGACCTCCACAACGGGGTCACCAGGACCAGGTCTGATTTCTGTCTCCGAATTTGAGATAGGACCCTGGGAATTAATAGAAACGGAGGAAACGCATAAACCTGAAAAGGGGACCAATTCTGTAAAAAGGCATCTGTTGCTAATGCCAGGGGATCCGGTCTCCAACTGAAGAACTTCGGAACCTGAGCATTGAGACGAGAGGCGAAGAGGTCTATCTCGCAAGGCCCCCATTCCTGTACTATCTGTTGGAAAATAATCGGATACAGTCTCCAATCGCTGGCATCCGTCAGATATCTGGAGTTCCAATCTGCTATGGTGTTCTGAACTCCCGGGAGGTACTCTGCCTGGACCACCAATCTGACTCAAGCAATAATGCCAAAACTCCTTGGCTATCTCCGCGAGAACTCTGGACCTCGTTCCTCCCAGTTTGTTGACATAACGCACTGCTGAGACGTTGTCCATTTGTAGAAGGATGCAGCAATCTGTCTTGTGAGGAGACAAGCTCTTTATTGCAAATGATCCCGCTAGAAGCTCTAGACAATTGATATGGAGACCTTGCTCCGTCTGTGACCAGCGGCCTCCTGGCACTACAGATCCGCAGCGGGCTCCCCATCCCCACTGACTGGCATCTGATTCTATGACAATCTCTGGGTGAGAACCGAAAATGGCTCTGCCATTCCATGCCTCCATGTGATGAAGCCACCACTGAATCTCCTCCTTGACTTCTGAGGACAAGGGGATCAAAGCCGAGTAACTCAGGCCCTGTCTCAAGTACTGAATCTTCAGCCTCTGTAGAGCTCGGTAATGCAGGGGGGCAGGAAAAAAGTGCCTGAATGGCTGAGACCAACAGTCCCACCAATCAGGCAATGTTCCGCAGGGAAACAGTCGGGCTGGATAACGCCGATCTCAACTCCCTCTTGATGCTGCGTATTTTTAACGAGGGGAGAATCAATTGAGACTGAACTGAGTCTATCTTGAAACCCAAAAACTCTATCATCTGAGTTGGTTTCAACAATGACTTCTGTGCATTGATAAGGAAACCTAAATCCTGTAAAAGACTGATTGTCCAGTTCAAGTGCGTCAACAAGGTCTGAGGTTCCTGCGCCATCAATAAGATGTCGTCCAAGTAAATTATTAGTCGAACTCCCTTGGTTCTCAGCCATTCTACCACTGGTCTCAACAGTTTCGTGAAGCACCAGAGGGCCGAGGATAGGCCGAATGGTAGAGCTGTGAACTCCAAACAATGACCCTTCCATTGAAATTGGAGAAATCTCCTGTGAGGAGCAAAAATTGGAATGGAGAGATACGCATCCTTTAGATCTAGACGTACCATCCAATCTCCCTCTAAAAGGATATCCCTCAACATGTGAATTCCTTCCATCTTGAAGTGCCTGTACACTATCCAAGAATTGAAGTCTTTTAGATTTAACACCAGACGATGTCCTCCGCCTTTCTTGTCTACCACAAAAATGGGATTGCAAAACCCAGAAGTGTGAGGAGTTGAAAAAACTACTGCTCCTTTGTTTAGTAAAGCTTGTACTTCTACGTCTATAAAACTCTGATTTTCTAGGGAAAAAGACATTTGTGCAGGGGGGTACAATTGGACCGGAGTACTGGTAAACTCGAGATGAAAACCTGTTACCGTCTGAAGAACCCAAGGATCCCCTGAGATGTCTCTCCATTTGTCCACAAATAAACCCACTCTTCACCCAAGAGTAACTTGAGAATGGTGAATAATGCTTACCAGAAAAGGAGGAGTCTTGTATCGCTCCTTGCTGTCCTCTGCGTTGTCCCCTGCGAAACCTGGACCTACTTCCTCTAGAACGAGAGGGGTAGAAGGTAGCATCTGATTGGTCACCAGACCAGTTACCCCTGCCTCTGGGGTAGTAGTTTTGGGGACTGGTATAAGAACCCCGGCCGGGCATTCGTCCGCCATAACGCCTAGCCCTGAGAAAAAGGCCACGTTTAAAGACTTTTTTAAGTGACAACTGAGCTTTGTCCAGGGTGGAAAAGGTGGAACAAAATTTTGCTAGCTCTTTATTAAAAGACGAGCCAAATAGGAGTCCTTCAGCTGCTGGTCCTGCCTCCGAAGAGGCCAGATCTACCAATTTAGGATCCATCCGCATCAGGATGGACTTACGTCTCTCAGTGGAGATGGCGCAGTTAGTGTTACCTAACTGACACACGGCTCTCTGAGCCCATCCCAGCAGAATGTCTGTGTCAACGGGGTTACCTGATTCTTTGGAGACAACGGCCATATCTAAAATCTTAGTTAACGGACCTAACAAGTCTAACAATCCGTCTTGATAAAGACGCCATGATCTATCTAATTCTTTTTTGGGATCCTTCTCAAACTTTTTCAAGAAAGTTACCATGGTAGGATCAATTTCCGGAGTGTCCGTCACATTGTTGCCAGATCTGGTCTAGGACATTCCGCCTTGAGCCGAGAACGAACCTCCTTGTCAAAACCTCTACGTATATTAGCGTGAACATACTGCGCAACTTCCGAGGTTGGGACCCAAATAGAAGACCTAGGGTGTAGAATATCAGAAGGATCGAAGTCTAGCACCTGAAGGGGAGGAGACTGTTTTTTTCGCTTTTTTAGTAGGTACTGAACTATTCAGATCATCAGAATCTTGATCGTCAGATTCTCCCGAAGTGGAGGAATTATTTAGCGTACCATAATTATGTTCCGCACTTCTTTTCTTGCGTAGCTTTTCAAACATGTCAGCATATAAGTCCTCTGAGGGACCCTCTCTTACGAGGTTCTTAGTTTTGGCTTTAGACTTAGATGCAACCTTAGGATTATTCTCTTCCGGGACAGAAGATGTATTATCAGTCATCCAGCCTTGAGAGTGAGCGTACTCTAACAATTGCCCCGAAAAGGGGCCTAAGGCTCTCACCAAGGCATCATTTACTGACTGTTGCACCCTAGAATCGAGTGCTTCAACTAGATTAACCTCTAGTTGGTTATCTATATCCTCAGGGTAATAACCTGCATCTTGGTCACTCCATTGAGCCATGATCAATAACAGTCTGGTGGTTATTACAACCCTGGCGGACGGTGTTAAAGCGGCGGTAAGACCGCCAACAGGCCGGTGGTAAAAATATTGCAATTATGACCGTGGCAGAAACCGCCAACAAAGACAGCCACTTTAACACTCCGACCGCCACGGCGGTACAAACAAACAGTGCGGCAGTCACCGCCAACAGACAGGCGGAGGACAATGTACCGCCCACACCATTATGACAGGCCAATCCGCCACCTTTTGCGGGGCGGATTCACCGCAGGTAAAAACACGGCGGAAACAGCCATTTCAAAGGAAAAACGCTCAACTCTACACATTCCACAAGGAACAATGACACCATGGAGCCGGAACTCCATATTCTTCCTGCACTAATCTTCCTGCTCCTGTACCAGGAGCACCAACGCCGGCGGCGAAGACCACGGTGAGTACTGCACCTACGACACAGGGGAGGCAAAAAACAGGGACACACACACGCAACACCCCCACCCCCACCCTCACCCACTACAACACACACACAAATGCATATCCAAACATTACAGTAACACCCCCCAACACCCCCCCCAGAAGAATGCAAAGACAAATGGAAATGAGTGGAACCATTGTAATATATCAAAATAGAGTGAGCAAATATCTGCATATATACACTATTAACAAAATATACACCACGAATAGTAGTCCAGGTATTGCAATATTCATAGTCCGTGGACCACTGGTCCGAAAATGCATGGGCGAGGCCCACACAAGATACCCGAACATGACGGAGAGAACACTGCAGGGGCATCAGATAGAAATACAACAGGCACCTCAGGGGGAAGGGAAGGGGGGGCACCTCAGCCGGATGAGTACGCGACGCAAGATCCACGAGGGGGCTCCATGCCCATTGATGTATCCTGGGGAGTGCAAAGCCACAGTCTCTCAAGTCTCTCCAGTGGGTGGGTTGCCCACTGCTGCATCCTGGGGAGTGCAAAGCCACAGTCTCTCAAGTCTCTCTAGTGGGTGGGTTGCCCACTGTACCATCCTGGGGAGTGCAAAGCCACAGTCTCTCAAGTCTCTACAGTGGGTGGGTTGCCCACTGCTGCATCCTGGGGAGTGCAAAGCCACAGTCTCTCAAGTCTCTCCAGTGGGTGGGTTGCCCACTGCTGCATTCTGGGGAGTGCAAAGCCACAGTCTCTCAAGTAGATAACAGTCTCCACTGGTTCTGGAGGGGGACTGGTGCCCAGAGTGCTTCATCCTGCCAAGGACAGACAGAGTGGATGCATGTCTCCACTGGTTCTGGAGGGGGATTGGTGCCCAGAGTGCTTCATCCTGCCAAGGACTGAGGTAGTGGATGCATGTCTCCACTGGTTCTGGAGGGGGACTGGTGCCCAGAGTGCTTCATCCTGCCAAGGACTGAGGTAGTGGATGCATGTCTCCAGTGGTTCTGGAGGGGGACTGGTGCCGAGAGTGCTTCATCCTGCCAAGGACAGACGGAGTGGATGCATGTCTCCACTGGTTCTGGAGGGGGACTGGTGCCCAGAGTGCTTCATCCTGCCAAGGACTGAGGTAGTGGATGCATGTCTCCACTGGTTCTGGAGGGGGACTGGTGCCCAGAGTGCTTCATCCTGCCAAGGACAGACGGAGTGGATGCATGTCTTCACTGGTTCTGGAGGGGGACTGGTGCCCAGAGTGCTTCATCCTGCCAAGGACTGAGGTAGTGGATGCATGTCTCCACTGGTTCTGGAGGGGGACTGGTGCCGAGAGTGCTTCATCCTGCCAAGGACAGACGGAGTGGATGCATGTCTCCACTGGTTCTGGAGGGGGACTGGTGCCCAGAGTGCTTCATCCTGCCAAGGACAGACGGAGTGGATGCATGTCTCCACTGGTTCTGGAGGGGGACTGGTGCCCAGAGTGCTTTACTCACCCCGTGACGTTCCCTGTTGCGTCACTGCCCCTTCCGCTAATGGGCTAGCGGTGCTTGAGTTGGCGGTCCTTGACCTGTTCAGCGGTGCTTGCCCTGTTCAGCGGTGCTTGAGTTGGCGGTCCTTGCCCTGTTTAGCGGTGCTTGCCCTGTTCAGCGGTGCTTGAGTTAGCAGTCCTTGCCCTGTTCAGCGGTGCTTGCCCTGTTCAGCGGCGCTTGAGTTGGCGGTCATTGCCCTGTTCAGTGGTGCTTGCCCTGTTCAGCGGTGCTTGCATTGGCGGTCCTTCTTTGCCCAGCAGGGCTGGGGCTGGCGGTCCTTCATTGCCCAGCTGGGCTGTGGCTGGCGGGGTCCTCCTGGGCAGCAGGGCTGTGGCTGGCGGGGCCCTCCTGGGCAGCTGGGCTGTGGCTGGCGGGGTCCTCCTGGGCAGCTGGGCTGTGGCTGGTGGGGCCCTCCTGGGCAGCTGGGCTGTGGCTGTCGGGGCCCTCCTGGGCAGCTGGGCTGTGGCTGGCGGGGTCCTCCTGGGCGGCTGGGCTGTGGCTGGCGGGGCCCTCCTGGGCAGCAACGATGGGGCTGCCAGGGCCCTCCTGGCCAGCGGGGATGATGTCGGTCTTCTCCGCCGTGCTGCTCCTTCCAGACTTTGCGGGTTTCTTCTGCCCCTTCCCCACCTTGGGAGGAGTCACAGCTGAGTCCACACTCCCCCCGGGACCCCTGGGTGCGGCCTGGGTGGCTGGAGTCTTCCCCCTCTCCCGCCGGGCACTGGCCATCCTCTGGTGCTTCACAGGGGGGGACTGGCTGTGCTTTGGCTCCGTGTCACACTGGTTGTCTTGGTGGCCGGGGCACTCCACATACCTGTGACAACAGGCACCACTGGACCCGTAGATTTTGTGGCTGAGGTGCTAGTTTGGGACCTATGACTTGGACGGCGGGGGGGGTGGTGGGAAATAGGTTAAGGGTGGACAGGAAAAGTTGTTTGGAAACACTGGGACGGGTAGTTGGAGGGGGTTTGGGAGTGGAGGAAGAGGTGGTGGTTGTAGGAGGTGTAAGTTTTGTGGTTTTGGGTGCAGGTGCATGCGCTGGAGGCTGTTGTGAGATGGATGTATGTTGGGTGGGTGTGTGCCTGTGTTTGTGTATCTTCGGAGGGGGCGTCACAGACACACTGGGAGTGGACACAGGGGACGTGTGAATGGTAGTGGGGTGGTGACTGCACATGTGCGGGGTGTGCTGGTGGGTGTGCTGGTGCGGGACGTAGTGGCTGTAGAGGTAGTGCATGCAGGTGTGACTGTAGACGAGACTGGGAGGGAGGTGGGAGACGACGATGAGGGGGACACAGTGGAGGCAGTGGATGTTGGTGTGTCTGTATGTGTGTGATGCTTGCGTGAGTGCCTGTGGGATGTGTGGTGCTTATGTTTGCCTGAGCTCCCCTTGTGTGGTGAGGTGTGTGCAGGCTGGTCTGATGGTGTGCTTGGGATAGGCAGAGGTACAGGGGATTGGGTCTGGGTGGAGGAAGTTGGAGGGGGGAGGCTTGACACAGGGACAATGGCTGCCATCAGTGCTGAGGCCAGAGTCTGAACGTTTCGATGAAGGGCAGCCTGACCAGAATGAATGCCCTCCAGGAATGCATTTGTGTGTTGCAACTCCCTTTCTATACCCTGGATGGCATTCAAAATGGTAAACTGCCCAACAGTGAGTGACCTGAGGAGGTCAATGGCCTCCTCACTGAGGGCAGCAGAGGTGACAGGGGCAGGGGCTGAGGTGCCTGGGGCGAAGGTGATGCCCACCCTCCTGGGTGAGCGGGCACGGGGCGAAAGCTGAGGGGCTGCTGGGAGGGCAGTGCTGGTAGGGGGGGGGGTGGCAGCTGTACCTGTTGAAGTGGGGGGCACAGATGTTGCCACCACCACAAGGGAGCTCCCATCGGAGGACGAGTCCGTGTCGCTGGTTTCAGATCCTGTGACCGCCGTGGTGCTCCCCTCGCCCTCTGTCCCAGTGGTGTATTCTGAGTCCGTAGTGTGGGCCTCTATGCCCATGTGGGATGCAGCTCCCTCGTGCTCCGGTGCCACTGCACCTCCGCCTGATGATGCTAATGCACACAAGACCAGGGAGACCGCAAAAATAAAGGGGGGGAACAGAAGAAAGACATGTTGAGTGCATGGATTACCGCTTCCGTTGGCGGACAAGACAGACACAGCAGCACCCTGCACTACGTCGCGCTGTTGGGCTCTACACTGCAATTCCTGGGAAATGGCCTACAAGGCTATGTACGACATCTGCACACATAGATGACACAGGGGCATGAATACCTGTAGTTGGCACTCTACAGAGGTGGGGTGGGGGGCCACAGGGCCATGCCTTACGAAGGGGCCTAGCCTACGGATCTCGCCCTGGCCTAGGGAAACCCACAGCCCTCCTCCCCCACCCAGACACCTCCACTGCGCGCAATGTCAGCAGAATGAGAGTGTACTCACCCCTTGTTTCTGCTGTGATGCCCTCAAGAGCCCATCCAACTGCGGGTAGGCCACCGCCAGGATCCGGAACATCAGGGGGGTCATGGTTCGACGGGCACCCTTCCCACGTTGAGCCTCCGCCGTCTTCTTGCTCCAGCGGCGAATGTCCTCCCATCTCTTCCAGCAGTGGGTGCTCCGTCTGTGGTGGACCCCCAGGGTCTGGACGTCCTTGGCGATGGCACGCCAAATATCCTTCTTCTGGTGGGTGCTGACCTACATGAAATGTACAGGGGAAGAAGAGAAGTCATTAGCAACTGCGCCGTCAAAGTGAGTGGCCCCCATCCCTACCCTTGCCACGTGGCACATGCACCCACCGTCTTTCATGCACGCAGAACTCGGCCCCCTTCTTTCTTACAACCAGCCCTCTCCACACACGCATAGCCCATACAGCATGCTTCCTGTGTACTTACCTGTTGGTCTGGAGGACCGTAGAGTAGCGTGTACTGGGGAGGACCCCATCCACGAGCTTCTCCAACTCCTCCGCAGTGAAGGCAGGGGCCCTTTCCCCAGACGCACGAGCCATTGTCTCTTCCAGACCGAGGTCACAGCAGCAGTTGCAGTGTAGGTCCTCTCCTGCCGAAGATCAGGTATCGAGTGATTGAAGTGATAGAAAATGGCGGTCACGTCCACGGCGGTGCGTACCGCGACCGCCGGCGTCTATCGTCATTGGCTCCTGGGACCCATAGAGTCCAATGTTAACCAATGCAGCATTGCGCCGCGGTCTTCGACCGCCTACCACGACGGTGTACAACGCCAGCGCTGTTACCTCACATCCCATTGTCCCGCTTTAGAGGTCAGACAGCCGCCATTTCAGGGGCCCACATGGCCTAATTACCAACTGCGTCACACATACCTAGGCCTACTCTCAACACACATACGGGCCTGAATTTGTGTATGAATCGTGTTCTGTCTAGACTGTGGGTACATACCTCTGAGTTGTTTGACTCTGTGGTCGCTGTTGTCCTTCATAGGCACGGTCCGCTGGGCCATGTGAGGAGATGGCGGAATCCTCCGGTGTACCGACCGCTGAGGGACCTCTCGACAATGGAGGAGCGACATTTGATCATCACCTACAGGTTTGACCGTGACACAATCCATGAACTGTGTACCCAGTTGGAGCCAGACTTGATGTCAGCAATCCGCCATCCCACAGGAATCCCCCCTCAAGTGCAGGTGCTGTCAGTGCTCCATTTCCTTGCAAGTGGGTCATTTCAAACAACTGTGGCCATGGCATCAGGGATGTCCCAACCTATGTTTTCCAACGTGTTGTCCAGAGTGTTGTCTGCCCTGCTGAAACACATGTGGAGATACATCGTTTTCCCTCAGGTGGGGGACTTGCCTACAGTGAAAGGTGATTTCTATGCCCTTGGACATATCCCCAACATCATAGGTGCTATTGATGGGACCAATGTGGCTTTGGTCCCCCCCCACAGGAGTGAACAGGTGTACAGGAACCGGAAGAGTTATCATTCCATGAATGTACAGATGGTATGTTTGGCAGACCAGTACATCTCCCATGTGAATGCCATGTTCCCTGGCTCAGTGAATGACGCCTACATCATGCGGAATAGCAGCATCCCTTATGTGATGGGTCAACTACAGAGGCACCGGGTGTGGCTATTAGGGGACTCTGGTTACCCCAACCTGTCATGGCTACTGACCCCAGTGAGGAATCCCAGGACCAGGGCAGAGGAACGCTACAATGAGGCCCATGGGCGAACTAGGAGGGTGATCGAACGCACCTTCGGCCTCCTGAAGGCCAGGTTTAGGTGCGTCCATATGACAGGTGGATCCCTATTCTACTCACCGAAGAAGGTGTGCCAGATCATCGTGGCCTGCTGTATGCTTCATAACTTGGCTTTGCGACGACAGGTGCCTTTTCTGCAGGAGGATGGTCCAGATGGCGGTGTTGTGGCAGCTGTGGAGCCTGTGGACAGTGATGAGGAGTAAGCAGAGGAAGAAGACATTGACAACAGGGACTCAGTCATCCAGCAATATTTCCAGTGAGACACAGGTGAGAATACATTCCTGCCTTCTACAAGTACTTTTACACTTCTACCTCTATCCTGTCTGTTGATTTCACCCAGTGTATGGTCACTGAGTTGTCACTTTCCCTTATGGTTTCACAGGTGTGGGTCCCACTGTGTGTCATCTGCTTAGATTCCTCATGGACTAGAGCTGTGGGACAACGGTATGTTGACATTACTATTTCCTGGAAATGTTGTCACTGTAATAGCAAATACACTATTTCGAAATCACAGACAGACTCCAGATCTTTTGGTGTTTTAGGTGTGTTTATTTACATAATAATTATTGGAGGGGGAAGTTAAATGGTGAGGGGTGATGGCGGAGGAGTGTCCATGGCAGAGTCCAGTCTATTTGGCTCATAGGTGCATTGCCCATATGGGCATAGGAAGTGGAGCTGGGGCAGTTCAAATATGGACAGGGTGACAAAGTGGGACAGTGGGTTGACAATCAGGGTGGTCTCATTTCTTGGCGGGGGTCTTGGTATCGTGCTGTGTCTTGTTCCTGGATCTCAGGGACCGCTTGCGGGGTGGTTCTCCCTCTGCAGGGGGTGGGGTGCTGGTGTGGTGGTCCTGTGGTGGTGCCTCCTGTCCACTAGTGCCGGCGGAGGTGGTGGGCAGTTCATCGTCCATGCTAGTGTCAGGGGCCCCTTGTAGTGCCACAGTGTCCCTCCTGGTGTTGTGTATTTCCTTCAGCACCCCTACGATGGTGCCCAGGGCGGAGCTGATGGTTCTGAGTTCCTCCCTGAAACCCAAATACTGTTCCTCCTGCATGCGCTGGGTCTCCTGAAACTTGGCCAGGACCGTTGCCATCGTCTCCTGGGAGAGGTGGTATGCTCCCATGATGGAGGAGAGGGCCTCGTGGAGAGTGGGTTCCCTGGGCCTGTCCGCCCCCTGTCGCACAGCAGCCCTCCCAGTTCCCCTGTGTTCCTGGGCCTCCGTCCCCTGGACCGTGTGCCCACTACCACTGCCCCCAGGTCCCTGTTGTTGTTGGGGTGATGGGTTATCCTGGGTTCCCTCTAGTGGTGGACACACAGCTGATTGACGTGTCCTGGTGACGGAGGTATGGGCCCGCTGGGTGGGTGCTGTGCTGGTGTTACCAGAGGGTGGAAGGTCTGTGGTGGCCTGTGCCTGCGTGAGGGGAACCGACTGTCCCGAGGCCCACGATGGTCCGGGCTGGTCATCTAGATCCAGGTGGACAGAGCTGCTGTCATCACTGTGGGCCTCTTCTGTGGGTGGGACGGAGATGTCTGGACCCTCCTGTCTGGTGATGTTGGGTAGTGGTCCTGCAGGGGTGGAAAAGCATGATTATTGCATCTGTGTGTGTCATGGTGTGCAATGGGTGGGTGACCGTGTACCTCAGTGCTGGCATTCCTGTGTGGGGGCTTGTGTGATGATGGTTTAGGAGGTTGTATGGGTATGTGCAGTGGGCATGCTTTAGTGATGGGTGTCCAGGCTTTGTTTTTGCATGCAGGGCTTGGTGTTGGGATGGGTGGGTTGTGATAGTGGGACATTTGTGAGGAGTAGGAGTGCTGGGGGTGAGGGTGGGGGTATGTGCTGGCATGCAGGTAGGGTGGGGGATGTAATAGTTAAGATTTTTCTTACCAGAGTCCATTCCTCCACCGACTTCTTCGAGGCCCTCAGGATGCAGAATCTCCAAGACCTGCTTCTCCCATGTTGTTAGTTGTAGGGGAGGAGGTGGGGGTCCGCCGCCAGTCCGCTGAACCGCCTGGTGGTGTCTTGAGACCACGGAACGCACCTTCCCCCATAGGTCGTTCCACCTCTTCCTGATGTTGTTCCGATTTCTTGGGTGTTGTCCCACTGCGTTGACCCTGTCGACTATTCTTCGCCATAGCTCCATCTTCCTTGCAATTGAGGTGTGCTGCACCTGTGCTCCAAATAGCTGTGGCTCTACCCAGACGATTTCCTCCACCATGACCCTGAGCTCCTCCTCCGAGAACCTGGGGTGTCTTTGGCGTGCCATGGGGTGGTGTGGGTGATGTGTGGGGAAAGGGTGTTGTGATATGTGGGGTGATATGTAGTGGTGTGTTGTGTGGGGTGCGTGGATGTTATATGGGTGATGGTGTTGTGTGCCTGTGGATGCTTCTTTGTAGATTGTAGTGTCTCTCTCTTGCGTTCTTTCAGGATTTTTGTCGTAGGGGTTTGTGGGTGATGTGGGTGTGTGTTTTATATTGTATTGGGTGTGTGGGAGCGGTGTGTGTATGTGTCTCAGGTGTGTGTATTTCAAATTGTCCAATGTGGCTGTGTTTTGTATATGTGTGTGTATTTTGAGCGCGGCGGTGTGTACCGCCAATGGAATACCGCAGTTGAAAGACCGCTGCGTGGATTCGTGGGTCGTGATAGTATGGGTGTATTTCTGTTGGTGTGACGGTGTCGATTTTGTTTTCGCCAGTTTATCACTGACCTTTGGTGTGGCGGACTTGTGGGGGTGTCTGAATTTTGTCGGATTCCGAACTGTGGGTCGTAATAGCTGTGGCGGGAATCCGCGGCCGCGGCGATGTGTTGGCGATCTTCTGCACGGTGGTAAGCGGCTTTTACCGCCAATGTTGTAATGACCCCCTCTGTCCCAAAAATCAGGGTCAGAAACAAGGGGAAGTGAAAAAAACCCTCGCAGGCACTAAAGAAATGAAAAAGTTTCTTTATAAATATAATTAGAGGGAGCTGCCTGGTATTTACTCTAGGCCCAGCCTTATATATATTTCATAACCCAGAGGGAGTCACTCTGGGCATCAGGGAGGTACTTAATGTGTCTGTGGACAGACAACACTCGATTTGCCTGGACGCGCTAGCTGAAACGAGCCGATCTCTTCAAAGTATTAAGGGAAAGGAGATTGGCTCTTAAAAGCGTGCGAGCCCGGCAACACTCATTGCCAGGGAAAACAGACTACGCGCGTAGCGCGTACAGCACTCCCGCTCCCATTCTAAAATAAACACACAAAGACAAAGCGTGCGATCGGAAAAGCGCCAAGAATTATGCTATCAAAAACATTGAAAAAGCGAGCGGAATTGGGTCGCTTGCTTAACAGTACACAGTAATTATATATAACAATCTTAAAGTATAAAAACTAACGGAGGAAAGATAAAAGTTACTTATCTGCTGCGAAGCAGCAAAGAAAGAGGATGTGACGTTTGGGGTTACAGCTTATGTGGGCTAAGGTCACTGTCGGTGATTGGTACATGTGATGCCTGGTTCTGGGCATCGTGGGAAATGTAGTTTTTTGTTTACTGTATTTTAATTGGCTGCTGTGAGATTCAGTAAAGAAAGACAGCATAATCTGAGCCTCCAGTCCTGATATAGAATTCCTGTTCCAGTTGATTTCCTGTTCGTTACGGCCGAAATAGGGTTGTTTAAACTTTTGATTTTGGATATCAGAGAGTGGGTTGGGAAAGTGCAGTATGCCTGAGGTTGTGCAGAAGAGACTTGAAATTGCACAGAGTTTGTTTGATGAAAATTATACTATGCAAAGCATGGATGTGCCACAAGGGACTATGGTTTCCTTGGATAGTTGCAAAACTTTAAAGCAGAATCTAAATCGGTATGAGAAATTGTATAAAAAGGAGATCAATCTGGATAACTATATTGAAGTAGGACAACTGCCAAGAGGTTTACATATCCTGATTACACCTACATTCCAGAATCCTTACCCAAAAATGTTGATAGAATCCCCATCCTCCAGGGACCAGCCTAAATATTAATTGTTTTTCTGAGGAGGGGGCTGTGCAGACCCCCTCCCCAGGCCGCGCTCTGCCCCGGGTACTCCAACCCCTGGGGTCTGGCCTAGTTATTAATTATTTTTTTAGGAAGGGAGACTGTGTGGCCCCCCCTCCCAAGGGCCAATCTTGGTCCCAGGGATACCATCCAGAGGGTCCAGCCTGAACATTACGTTTTTTTTTTGAGGAGGGGAGCCACGTTTCCCCCCTCCCCAGGACAATCTCGGCCCTAGGGAGCCCATCCCCCGGGGCACGGCCTTCTAAAAAAAGTTTTTTGGGGGGGAGGTGGGCTGCGCAGGCCCACTCTCCAGGCCCATCTTGGCCCCAGGGACCCCATCCCCTGGGGCCAGGCCTAAATATTTTATTTATTTTTAGGGGAGAGGCAATGCGGCTCCCCCAAGGCCGATCTCGGCCCGGTGATCCCATCCCCTGGGGCCTTGTCTAATTATTTTTTGGGGGGATGAGGGCCATGTGGCCCCTTCCCCAGGGCCGATCTCGGTCCCGGGCCTCCTTTCCAGAGGCCTGGCCATGTGATCTTTGTGCCCCCAGGGCACCCAGTCACAAGGTTGGAGACCGTAGGGGGAGCCTGAAGGCCTCCATGGTCCCAGCTGGCTCCCCACCTCTTGCGGGAGCCACCATTTCTGTCAAAGCTCCCTCTCTATGAGAACAATTGTGTCTTCTGTCTCCCTGCCTGCATCTCCATGGGCAGGGAGACAGAAGAAACCTCTGCTCGCAGCAAGGGAGAGCTGTATGACAGCTCTTCCTCGCTGCGAGCACAGTGTTTGCTGTGGCTTGGCTGCAGCTGCCAAAGCTGGGGCCAAGCCACAGCAAACAGCTATGTCCTCAGCTGGGCACCCTTTGACAAAGCAGGAGCCGGGCCTGGGGGTAGCACCCCAGGGCCACCAGTGGCTCCATGAGGAGGACCGCATGGTCCTCCCAACAAAAAGAGCCCTGGGGAGGTGGTGGTCCCTGGGGCTGCGGAGGTCTGAAACAGACCCACTTTTGTTTTTTGTAACATTTGCCTCGGTAAGGTGGTGGTCCCTGGGCCTGAGGGGGGCCATGCAGCCCCCCTAATAGAATAACACAAATGCCCTAGCGAGGTGGCTGCCCCCGTGGCTGTGGAGGATTGCATGCCCCCCATACAATTAGACAAGTGCCCTTGGTAGGTGGCAGTACCTGGGGCTGCAAGGGGCTGGGCACCCCCTGCATTTAATTTCATTACAGCCCAAACGAGGTGGCAGGCCCCGGGTCCGCAAGGGGCCAGTAGGACCCCCCCCACTTAAATCAGATCTGTGCCCCGGGGAGGTGGTGGTCCCCAGGGCTGTGGGGGGCCAGGTTGCCCCTCCGCCTTTAATGTAATTAGAACCCCGGGGAGGTGGCAGTCCCCATGGCTGCGGGGCTTGATAGAAAACAAGCACTGGAGGCCAAGCTTGGTTTTTTAAATCCTTTTGTCTGGCAAAAAGTAAAAAAAAAACTGCTTTCTTGCCCTGGGGAGGTCACTCTAGGACCCTACCACCCGAGCCAAGGAGTCAGGGTGTTCCTATCCTGGCCCCTTTTATTTATTTTTAACCTTTTTTCAGAGCTCAACATGAGATCAGGAGGGGTCACAAATTTGTTGCATCCCTATTAAGACAAATTTGGATTTTCTTTAATTTCTCTAAAACTACTGAACGGATTTACACCAAATCACACAAAAAGCGGTTTCTGGACCAAAAGCTACCTTCCTGCTGAATTTGGTGTAATTCTGTCCAGAGGTTTGTGCGCTAGTGCTGTTCGGAATCCCTATGGAAAAATGAATGGGGGAAAAAGCATTTTGGGATACCCCTTTTTCTCAGCCTCCTGCTTGATGAGTCACCCCAAAACTTTCTCCAGATAGACGCTGAAGTGAGCATTGTATTTTCTTGGAAAAGTTTGTGTAGATTCATCAAACGGTGGCAAAGTTATTAGCAAACCAAAATACTATAACTACCACTATATAGTCTATATACATATATATATATACATCTATACATGCTCTCTGTCTAAATGATATTGGTGATTGCTTTATCCATGATGGCTTATTTGATTTGCTAGTAAGTCGCTAGTAAAGTGCACCAGAGGTGTCTAGGGCATGTACATCAAATGCTACCAGTGGGCCTGCAGCACTGATTGTGCCACCCACATGAGTAGCCCTGTAAATATGTCTCAAATCTGGCCTTGTAGTGTCTGTGTGGGCAGTGTGGACCTGCCAGTCCAACTTGGCAAGTGTACCCACTTGCCAGGCCCAATCCTTCTCTTTTTGTACATTTAAGGCACCACTACGATAGGCCCCAAGTAGCCCCATGGGCAGGGTGCAGTGTATGTAAAAGGTAGGGAATGTACTGGTGTGTTTTATATGTCCTGCTAGTGAAATACTGCCAAACTCAGTTTTCAATATTGCAAGGCCTATCTATCCCATAGGTCAACAAGGGGATTGCCTTGAAATATATCTTAAGTGTAATATCCCATATATCACATTGGGAGTAGATAGAGATCTGAGGTTTGGGATCTCTGAACTCACAATTTAAGAATGCATCTTTTAGGAAAGGTGGTTTTTAAATTGCGTGTTAGAAAATGCTACTTTTAGAAAGTGGGCATTTTCTTGCTTAACCATTTTGTGCCTCTGCCTTGCTGTGGAATACATGTCTGCGTCAGGATGATAGTTAGGGGTGGTTGCAAATTCACTGTAGACAATCACAGAAAGGGAGCTGAGGTGTGCCCTGCATATCCTGATGGGTCTTCCTGGGCTAGAGTTATGGGAGGAACTGACACTTGCACTTGAACAGTGCTGTGCCAGTCCTTAAACAATACAGTCTCTACCCCCTGGAGTGTGCCCAGGGCCAGGGCAGGAAAGGCAGGGTCTTGTGCACTACAAAGACTTTCCTTTGAAGTTTGCCTACTTCAAAGGCAGAAATGAGTATAAGTATTGGACCCAAAACTGCAGACTTTTAGAACACTTCTGGATCAAGAAGAGACTCTGCCAAGGAGAAGAGCTGTGAGGAGGAGTACTGTCTCTTTGCTGTGTGTGCTTTGCTGGGTTGGCGTGCAGTTGCTGCTTCTGCTTTGGAGAGGGCAAAGACTGGACTTTGCTGTGTATCCTGCTTATGAAGTTTCTCCAAGGGCTTGGACTGAGCTTGCCTCCAATTAAGAGGTCTCAGGGATATCAAAACCTTCATCTGCCAGTCACTGGGTTTGCTTGCTGAGGACCCTGACTTGCCAAAATGTTTCTACTCCAGTTCCTGAGCCCTTGAGAGTGAAGTCTGGCAGAAAAACAAGAAGAACCAGACACACAGACTCCGGACAACTCCTGAACCGGCGCCGCTGCCCATCTTCACTCCGCTGCCTGCACCCAAAGCTGTGGTCACTGCTGAAGTGCGACAACTGCGTCCTACTCTGTAGGCCCGACACCACTGCAGGGCCTCTGAAGTCCAACAACATTGTGCCATATCACCGACATTTGTGACACCCGACTCCGTTGCTGCACCTGTGGCCCTGTGGTGTGACACCAACACTGCAAAGTCGCCCCATCACGTCCTGACCTGCTGCACTCATCGACCCCGCTGGATCGTAAGGAACCATCACCTCTCTGGCAACGCCACCTCACCTCCAATGCCTCCGTAAGGAAATTAAGCCTCACCTCCTCTGTGTAGCAGTAAGGAACTCACGCCTCACCTTCTGCATAGCTGTACCGAACCAATAGCATACCGGCTCCAGTGACACCGAACCTCCCAAACTCCAAGCGAAGTAGTTGACTCAGCTTTGTTTCTAAGGTATTGTACCTGGGGTCCGTGCGACTCTATGACCGGCTCCTCACTCCCTCATGAGTGGCGTCAGACTGTTGGGAATGACTCCATCATGAATCCGTGATAGGGCCAGTCAGAGCTATTGTGCTTCTAATTGCTTTTATTGGGGTTTAATCTTTCAAAATTCATATCTTTGCTGGTGTATGTTCGATTATTGTCATTTTGGTCTTGTTTTACTTAGATAAATATTGGTTATTTTTCTAAACTGGTATGGTGTCCATTTGTTGTGTTTTCACTGTATTACTGTTTGTGGGTACAAATGCTTAACACATTATCACTGAGATAAGCCTGACCGCTCGTGCCAAGCTACCAAAGATGGTGAGCAAGGTTAACTTAGGAGTGTGACTCCCTGACTCTGACTAGAGTGATGATCCCTACTTGGTCAGGGTGTAAGCCGACTACCAACTAGAGACCCAATTTCTATCTATCTATCTATCTATCTATCTATCTATCTATCTATCTATCTATCTATCTATCTATCTATCTATCTATCTATCTATCTATCTCTCTATATATACACATAAAATTCAAAAGGTTACAGGGGCTTCTAGTTAGGTTCTCAATTTACTCATACAAAACCAGAGAAATTCAGCAGTTATAGGTAGAGTTATTTCAAGTAACTATAACTCGCGGCCTAAGGTAACTATAAATCGTCCCCCAACTATGTGCAGTTTTTTTCTTCAATAATTTGACTGCTACTGTTTTATTGATATTTTTATTGACGTTATACAAGTTGTCATGAGTGCTGTGGTGTCTGGGGTAATTAGCAGTGCATGGCAAAGGCGCAAGTCATAGCTACTGTAGGCAGGTAGTTATAGTTACTTGAAATAACTGCAACTGTAACTGTAAGTGCTAACAATTCTCTGGTTATGTGCAAGTAAATTCAGAACCTAACTATAACATCCCTGTAACCTTTATTTTTCTAAGTGAATTTCTGTGTTTTTTTAAGGTCTATTTCCTAACTATTGTAACCTTTGATTTTTTTCGGTGAATTTCTATTTTTTAACATAGTTTTCATTACTATATGTTAATCCAACCACCACCATGCGCGGCCTTTGGGTGTGCATGGCAGGGGTTAGCTGGAGGGCCTGGCCTGTGGCCATGCCCTGTGACCAACTTCCTATAACCATTCAACCCCGTGCTGTACATGGCCACCCACTCCTAACCACCCAACCCCGCACTGCGCATGGCCTTTGGTTGTGTGAGGTAGGAGTTGGCCGCAAGGCCTGTCTCTCTGGGTATAAGAATTGGTGCAAGATGGTGTCTCTGGATGTGAGAGTGTCTGGGTGTGAGAGTGGGTGTGAGAGGGTCTATGTGGTTGTGAGAGTGGGTGTGAGAGAGTCTGATTGTGCTGCAATAGGTGAAAGAAACATTCACCTCCAAGAAGGATTACAGATCATTTTTCAGTATGGAATCGCGAAGTAAACATACTTGCTTGAAGCCCAGCAGTTAGGATCATTAGTCCTTTCCAGAAGTGGAGCTTCAACTGGGGCACCTGCTACATTTATATTTGTAAGTGCTTCCTGTTGTGGTTTAATTTCTGCAAAATGAGCATCATGGCCAGAACGGAAGCTCACCTGCTTGTTTATCAAGCAAGAGTCCCCAGTTTTGCACCAAATGTCTGTTCAACTGGAGGACTTTCTACTGGTTAGTTAGTAAATGCTACTTTGTTGGGTGAATGGCCAGTGTGGGAGAGGGGGGCATGCAGCCCTGGGGACCTCATCCCCCGGCCTTCATTACATGGAGGAGAGGGGCTGTGAGATCCCTTCCCCTGGCCAATTTTGGCCCCATGGACCCCATCTCCTTGGGCCCAGCCTTATGATATATTTTATATTTAGTGTAGAGGGACTGTGCTGCCCCCCTTTCCCCAACCAGTCTAGGCCCTAAAACCCATCCACAGGGCCTGGCCTCCATTAAATGCAGGAGGGGGGCTGTGTGACCCATTCTTGGGCTGATCTTGGCCCTGAGGACACCATCATCCATAGCCAGCCTTAATTAAATGGAATAGGGGGCTACATGCCCCTTCACTGGGCTAATTTGTGGCCCAGGGACCCCATCCCTGATGCCTGACTAATTCTCCTGGATGGCCTCCAGGGCACCCAGTGTGCAATGGGACCACAGGGGAAATCTTAGGGACCCAGCGGTGCCTGCTGGTTCCCCACCTCCTGTGGGACAGAGTCTTGCAGTTACAGACAGGGAGGTGCTAAATGTGCAGTTTCTTGTCTGTGATAGCAATCGTTTCCCTTGTTTCCCGGCCCACATGTCTCCAGTCAGGGAAACAGAGGAAACCTCTGCTCCCAGCAAGCAAGAACTGTTTGCTAGCTCTCACTTGCTGGCAGCAAAATTGTCTTTTCTCTGACTTTGCGGGACCTGTCAAAGCTCCCGCCAAGTTAGAACAAACAGCTATGTCCCGGGGGTTGTCACCCGGGACTTAGCAGGAGCCGGACCTGCATGGTGGTGGTCCGCAGGTCCATTACTGGCTCTTTGAGGGGTGCTGCGCAGCCCCCCTCCAACATTTGTATGAAGCCCCGGGGATGTTATGGTATTTCAGCCAGGCAGGTGGTGGTCCTTCAGCCATGCACGTCAGCTGTGCATGGCGGCGCAGTGGCACAGCAGCACGGCAGCGGTTCGCCACAGGGCCTAGTCTACGGCCAGGCACTGTGTTCAACCCCTATAACCACCTAACCTTGCACCACACACAGCCTTTGGCTCTGCAGAGTGGGGTTGCTGCAGAGCCTGGCCTCCAATGTTTGTACTTAGCCCCGGGGAGGTGGTAGTGTTTTGGTCAGTGAGGTGGTGGTCCTTTGGCCATGCACGTCAGCCGTGCATGGTGGCGCAGCAGTGATTGGGCACATGGTCTGGCCTATGGCCAGGCCCTGTGGTCAACTCCTATAACCATATAGCCACCGAACCTTGCACCACGCACAGCCTTCAGCCAGTACCTGCAGCCAGCCCCCTAACCACCCAACCCAGAGAGAGAGGGAGAAGGAGAAAGTGAGAGACTGAGAGAGAGAGAGATTTAGGCTTTGATGAATGATGTACTTAGAATGGGATATTTCCAGAGAAATTGAATGGAAAAATGTTTTTGTCAATTGAAAAGAATGAGATCGCGTTTCAGTATGTAACTTGAACATTTATAGTTGAAATGAAACTAAAGCAGGAAACGACAACAAACTCCCCTAGACTAGAACCCTTAACCTTTAGTGCACATGTCTGAGACCTTAACCACTAACCATTCTGTGCACTGTCCAGAATTAACTATGGCATTCAAACCACAAATTTTGAGGGGAAAAAGACTTCAATGTTCCATCGCTAAGAAGGTTTAACAGTCAAAACACTAGAAAATGAACAGACACATGCCCAGCGATACTAGGACTTGAACCTTCAGCCGACTAAGTGACAGCACAAGACCATGACCATTAGGCCAGAAGTGACTCTGTTCTGCTCTGCATCCGAACCTAACTATAATATTCATACCAAACCTCTTGCTAGTCTGACTCTTTGAAGTCATTGTATGGAGAGACCATTGCAATGACAATCTGTCTTACAGTGGATTATTGGTGAGGGAAGGTAAAATACAAAACACAATAAAAATCTAACACCAATTTATAAAAATAGATGATGGCCCTCATTATGACATTGGCGGTAAATCCCACTTACCGCCATGCTGACTGCAGCCAACATACCGCTGCCGTGGCAGATATCAGTTCACCATATTATGACACACACATACCAATCCGTCACTATTCAGCCACACACACAAGTCCGCCAGCCCAAAGGTCAGTGATAAACTGGTGGTATCAAAACCCACACCATTACACCAACAGAACAACGCCCACAACATTATGACCCATGAATCACCATGGCGGATATTCAATGGCTGTAAACCATTGTCGTACATACCGCCACGCTCAAAATACACACACTCAAACAAAAAACACATTGGACAATTCAAACAACACACACCTGACACCCATACACACACCAAACCCACACCACTATAAAACACACACTCACAGTACCCACAACCCCTTACAACTACAAATAATTGCTAACAGAGAGAGACAGCAAGAGAACTCACACAACCAGAGCCACATACCACCATCACCTATACACCTACCATGCACCTTACATCACACACCCCAACACATCACCCTACACACCCTCACCCACAATACTCTCACAACACCCATGGCACCACAACAACACCCCAGATTCTCTGAGGAGGAGCTAAGGGTCATGGTGGAGGAAATCATCCGGGTAGAGCCACAGCTATTTGGATCACTGGTGCAGCAGCTATCCATTGCTAGGAAGATGGAGCTATGGGGGAGAATCATGGATAGGGTCACCGTCATGGTACAGCACCCCAGAACAAGGGATGACATCAGGAAGAGGTGGAACGACCTACGGGGGAAGGTGCATTCCATTGCAGCAAGACACCAGCTCGCAGTACAGAGGACTGGTGGTGGACCCACACCTCCTCCCCCACAACTAACAACATGGGAGGAGCATGTCTTGGAAATCATGCATCCTGATGGCCTGGCCGGAGTAGGAGGAGCACTGGACTCTGGTAATTCAACTCTCTATTACTATCACCCCCCTACCTGCATGATCACATACCCCCACCCTTACCCTCACTCCCATCACTCCACCACCTCCCACACACCCCATCACAACCCACTCATCCCAATGCCAAGCCCAGCATGCCATACCAATGTATGGATACCATTCACAGACCTGCATGGACACCTATCACTAAAGCATACACACTATAGAGAATCAGCTAGCCCACCACATAACAACTCAACAAGTCAAAGCTGCCAGGGCAATAACAACCATAGAGGGAACCCCCCCCATGCACATTATGTCACACACAGAAATAATAACACTGCATTTACATCCCCACAGGTATCCCAGCCAATGTCACCAGAGAAGAGGTGCCAGCAACATCCAGTCCCCCCAAAGAAGAGACCCACAGTGATGACAGTGACTCTGCTCGCCTGGATCTGGATGACCAACCTGGCCCATCAGGGACATCCGGACAGTCGATTACCCAGGTACAGTCCTCTGCCACCACAGAGCCTCCCCCCTCAGGAAATACCACCACAGAACCCACCCAGCATGCCCATACCTCCATACCCAGGACACATCAATCAGCAGTGTGTTCACCACTACAGGATCCCCAGGCCACACCACAAACCCAAGACAATCAGGGAACTGGGGTACAGGACAACAGGGTTCAGGGGACAGAGGCACAGGACAACAGGGAAGCTGGGAGGACAGTTGTGCACCGGGGGAGGACAGGCCCAGGGAACTGACTCTCCAGGAGGCAATCACCACGATCCTGGGAGCATATCAACATTCCTAAGAAACGTTCCTTGCGATCCAGGCAGAAGCCAGAGACTATTGCCAAGACCCCCACCAGGAAATGAGACTTTCCTGATTGTCATCATTGTGTCCCACTCTGTCACCCTGTCCACCTTGAACTGCCATTGCTCCCCTTCCTATGCCCCCTTGGACAATGCACCTCTGCTACAAATAGACTGGACTCTACCCTGGGCGTTCCTCCATCATCACCCCAGCCCATTGCACTTCCCCCTTTTCTTCAGAGCACTGCAATAAACACACTTTGAAAAAATACAAGTATGGAGTATGTCAAATGATTTAAGTATGTATTCGTTTAACAAGATTTAAACATTGCACTTCAACGGTACAGTAATGTATACATAGGAAAGACCTGTAGTTGACTGCAGTGAACACACCAGGAGTGATAGTGGGGCACCAACATCTGCAAAAAGAGTTGCCAAGGGGTATAGTGAGTGGGCAGAGAAGTGGGAATTCACAGCCTGCCAGTGACAATGTCAAAACAAGAAACTGTCAATTAAATGCGAAGTTACACTCTCTTACCTGTGTGTCATTGGAAGTTTTGTCTAATCACTGCAGTTCTGTTGTCCTCATCCTCATCCTCTGCCTTCTCATCTTCAGTGTCCACAAGGTCCACTGCTGCCACACGGTCATCTCCAGCCTCCTCCTCCTGCAGAAAAGGCACATGGTGTCTCAAGGCAAGGTTATGCAACATGCAGCATGCCACGATTATCTGGCAGATCTTCTTGGGTGAGTAGCACAGGGATCCACCTGTTAGATGGAGGCACCGAAGCCTGGCCTTCAGGAGGCCAAATGTACGTTCAATGATCCTTCTTGTTCATCCATGTGCCTTATTGTAACATTCTTCTTCCTTTGTCCTGGCATTCTTCACAGGGGTCAGTAGCCATGAGAGGTTGGGGTAACCAGAGTCACCTGCAAATATCGAGGGACAACTGTTAGTCACACACTAACCCTTACGTCCCACACCATACCCATACACCAACATCCACTGGGTGGGAACCAGGGCTCACCTATTAGCCACACCCTGTGCCTCTATAGTTGGACCATCACATTTGGGCTGCTGCTATTCCTCAGGATAAAAGCATCATGCACCGAGCATGGATACTTAGCATTGACATGGGAGATGTACTGGGTCCGCCAAACACACCATCTGCACATTCATCGAGTGAAAACTTTTTTGATTTCTGAAGCCCTGTTCATTTTGCCGGGGGGGGGGGAACAAATGCAATATGTGTTCCATCAATCGCCCCAATGATGTTGGAGATATGTTCCATTGCATAGAAGCCAGCCTTCACTGTGACCAAATCCTCCACTTGGGGGAAAACAATGTAACTGCATATGTGTTTAATCAGGGCAGCCAACACTCGTGTCGGCACATTTGAGAACATTGGCTGTGACGTTCTTGCTGCCAAGCCCACTGTCACTTGGAAAGAACCAATTGCCAGAAAAGGGGGCACTGATAGCACTTGCACAAGAGGCGGGATCCCAGTTGGGTGACAGATAGCAGATGTCAGGTCAGGCTCCAGTTGGGCACACAGCTCCGTGATTGTGGCCCTGTCAAGTCTTTAGGTGCCTGTCCTCCATTGTTGCCAAGTCCACCAGGGGTCTGTACACGGGGGAATGTCTTCATCTCCTATTCATCTGCGGCGGTTGCAATCTATGGGGCAAAAGAGTGAGGTGCCGGCCATAATCTTTACATTGTAGCCACTACAGTTCAAGGCATAATGTGATTTTTTAATGTATTAGTAGCATATGTCCTGTACGTACAATTGTGATCTGTGACACAGTTATGATCCATGCCCTGCCCCCCTTAAATGGCGGCCACCTGTCCTGTATGGAGGGACAGGTGGAAGTGAGGTAATTCCACTGACGTTGTGCGCCGTTGAGGGAGGCGGTTGGGAACCGCCGTGCAACTCCTCATTGGTTATGATTGGGCCCTATGGGGTACAGTGGCCAATGGTGATGTACGCCGGTGATGACGGTATGCACCGCCGCAGACATCACTGCCATTTTCTATCTGTTCACTCACTTGCTACCTGATCTTCAACAGGACCTACACTGCATGTGCTGCTGTGACCTGTGTCTGGAACCTACCATGGCCCGTGTTACTGGGGAAAGGGCCCCCGTCTTCACCTCGGCAGGGTTGGAGAGACCACTGGATGGAGTCCTACCCCATTACAGACTACTGTATGGGCCTTCAGACCAACAGGTGAGTACACTGTGAGCACGATGCATGGGCATGAACGCATGGAGTGCTGTGTGTGAAGGCCTCGTGTTGGGGGGTGATGGGCCCTGGGCAGCATGCAGCATGTATGCAGGGCCATGTCTGTGCGTAAGGGTATGGGAAGGGCTATGGTGGGCCATGAGTGTAACAGGCAGGACGGTCTAACTAATAACTTTCCCTGTGTATATTTTCTCTGCAGGTCAGCGCCCATCAAAAGAAGGGTATATGGGGTGCCAAGGATGTGCAGACCCTGGGGGTTTATGGCAGACGGAGCACCTACTGTCGGAAATGGTGGGAGGACCTGAGACGCTGGGCACGGAAGACGGCGGAGGCCCAGCTGGGGATGGCCTCCCAACGAGGAAGGGGCATCACAGCAGCAACAAGGGGGTGAGGACAGTGCCCAACATTACTACTTACGCCTGGTGGGTTGGTATCCAGGTGGTGGATGTGTCCCTGTGGGTGTCCCTAGGCCAGGGCTGACATTGCAGAGTTGGGCATGGGTTCTGATGTGAAATTGCTCCAACCTACCTAGTAGGCATCCACTACTGGGCAGGGGTGTGTGGGTCCCAGGTTTGCTGCAGTTGGTGGTATGTGTCCCTCCCCATGCCCTGGTGACTAGCATTGTGTACTGGTAGTGCACTGCGTAGGGCTGTTCCCTGTGTGTATACGCCAATGGTGGTGTTGGTGCAGCCATTGACCAAGTGTATCCTTTGTCTCTCTCCCCCTTTTTGTTTTGTCATCCTGTCCTTATGTGTATTAGCATCACCTGGCGGAGGAGCAGAGGTACCGGCGACGGAGGAAGCTGCATCCCACAGGACCCAGGAGGCAGAGTCCACCAATGGTGAGGGCACCAGTGGGACAGAGGGTGAGGGGAGCACCACGGCAGAGACTGGAGGGGACAGTTTGTACAGGGAGCTCATATGGAAGCTCCCTGGTGCCCACCCCAGCTACAGGTACAGCCGCCACCCCCGTACCAGCACTGCCCTCCCTGCAGCCCCTCATCTAGTTGTCAGTGTCTGCTCACCCAGGAGGGTGGGTATCTCCTTTGCCCCAGGCACCTCAGGCGCTGCCCCAGTTAGCCCTGCTGCTCTGAGTGAGGAGGCTATTGACCTCCTGAGATCCATCTCTGTTGGGCAGTCAACCATTGCGAATGCCATCCAGGGCCTGGCAGCCCAAATGCAATAGACCAATGCATTTCTGGAGGGCATTCACACTGGCTTGGCGGCCCAACATAGATCAATCCAGGCTCTGGCCTCCTTTTCGATGGCAGCCATTGTCCCTGTGTATACCCTCCCCCCTCCAACTTTCTCTACTCAATCCCATTCCCCTCAACCCCAACCTATCCCAAGCACACAGGCAGACGAGCATGCACACAGGACAACACACAAGAGTAGCACAGGCAAACACAGGCACCAGAATTCATCCCACAGGCACTCACACAAACACCATCCAGAAGCAGATATATCAACATCCACTGCCTCCACTGTGGCCCCCTCCTCCTTGTCCTCCACCTCCCTCCCAGTTGTGTCTACACTCACACCTGCATGCACTACATCCTCTTCCACTACCGCCATCACCGGCACACCTATCAGAACAAACACCTCACTGGCAGTCACCACCCCAACATCCATGCACACGTCCCCTCTGTCCTCTCCCACTGTGTCTGTGCCCCCTCCTCCCAAAATACACAAACGCAAGCACTCAGACACCCAACAGCCATCCACCTCACCACAGCATCCAGCTCATGCACCTGTACCCAAACACAGCAAACAAACACCTCCTACAACCACTCCCTCTTCCTCCACTCCTAGACTTTCTCCCTCTCCCTGCCACAATGTTCCTAAGCAGCTTTTCCTCTCCACAATTGACCTCTTCCCTACCCCTCCCCCATCCTTCTCGTCTGGCCAAGGTGGGTAAAACCCAGGCAAGCACCTCAGCCACCCAGTCCACAGGTCCATTAGTGTCCACAGCAACTTATGGTGCGAAAGGATCCCAGGCACCAGGCAGCCACACTGAAAGGGTGCCTGCCCCAAGTGCTGGCAGGAAGGTCAAGGTGCCACCCCCAGCTGCTACCATGAAGATCAAGGTGCCACCCCCAGCTGTTGTCAGGAACAGCAAGGAGCAATCCACCGCTGCTGCTAAGAAGAGCAAGGAGCAATCCCCAGCTGCTGCCAAGAAGAGCAAGGAGCCATCCTCAGCTGTTGCCAGGAAGGGCAAGGGGCCTGCACCAGCAGGCAGAAAGGACAAGGGGCCTGGTGCTGGGACTCAGTCGGAGCCCCCACCACCAACCATGGTGGTGTAGCCATCTGAAGCTGCAGGGGATGGGCAGGAGCTTCCCCCCACCACCGCCAGCAGCAGCAGCACCAGCACGACCACCAGCAGTGGGCAGCCGTCCAAGGCTGCAGGGGATGGGCAGGAGCTTCCCCCACCACCACCAGCAGCAGAGGCACCAGTGGGCAGCCATCCGAGGCTGCAGGGGATGGGCTGGAGCTTCCCCCCACCACCACCACCAGCAGCAGCACCAGTGGGCAGCCGTCCGAGGCTGCACGGGATGGGCCGGAGCTTTCCCCACAAGCAGCAGAGGCACCAGTGGGCAGCCATCACCGCCGGCGGACAGTCCTGCATCCATGGGCTGTTGTGTGGCCTGCCCCTGTAAATCCTGTGGGTATGACACACACCTGAGAGACTGTGACCTTGCACTCGCCACGATCTGCATCACAGGGCATGATGCCCCCTCCAGAACCAGTGGGGAAGCCATCCACTCACCCCATCCTCCCCAGGATGAAGATCACAGGGCACGATGCCCCCTCCAGAACCAGTGGAGAAGCCATCCACTCACCCCATCCTCCCCAGGTTGAAGATCATAGGGCACGATGCCCCCTCCAGAACCAGTGGTGAAGTCATCCACTCACCTCATCCTCCCTAGGATGAAGATCCCAGGGCATGATGCCCCCTCCAGAACCAGTGGGAAAGACACCCACTTGAGAGACTGTGGCCTTGCACTCCCCAGGACCAAGCACAGGGCACGTTGCCCCCTCCAGAGCATGTGGGCTAATCACCCACTTGAGAGACTGTGGCCTTGCACTCCACAGGCCCAAGCACAGGGCATGTTGCCCCCTCCAGAGCAAGTGGGCAAATCACCCACTTGAGAGACTGGCCTTGCACTCCCCAGGACCAAGCACAGGGCATGTTGCACCCTCCAGGACTACTGGTGTTGTTCCATCTGCCGGCTGAGGTGCCCCCCAGTTCTCCGCCCCCCTGAGGTACCTGCCTATTTTCTGACTGATGCCCCAGTAGTGTTCTCTCCATGTTGTTGCAGGAGTCAAGTGGGGCCTTGGACTTTATAATGTGGCCCTGAGGCCCACGAACATTGAGGACTGGGCAGTGCCCCTTGATTTGTAAATATGTATATACTTTTACATTTGATGTTCGTATTACTACTGTATTTATCTTATTACACTCACTTTCATCTATTAGTGTTGTCCTTCCATTATTCCTGAGGGGTTACGGGGTGAATATGTTTTGTTACTGCATCTGCTTGTGTGTATGGTGCTGGGGGTGTTGCATTTTGCGTGTGTGTGTCACTCTCTTTTTCCTCCCCCCTCCCCTGTGTGCTAGGCGGCTATGTTCACTGTGGTCATCTTCGCCATCGTTGATGTTCGTGGTGGAGCAAGATGTAGAAAATCATTGGGAATATATGCAGTTCAGGCTCCATGGCGGCGTGGTTCTTCCCTAAGTCTCCACAGGTTTCTCTTCTGTACATTGTTTTGACTAAGCTTTTGATGTTGTTAGTACCGCCCAGGAAAAGGTGGTGGTTTCCTGTGTTTTAATACAGTGGGTGGAACATTGGCTTCCGCCTGGCTGTAGGCGGCTACCGCCATGGTGCCTGTTGATTCCGTCCTGGCGGTCGGTTTGGTAAAGTGGCTGTCTGTCTGAGCTCTTTCTGCCATGGTCATAATTTGGCGGTATTTACCACCAGCCTGTTGGCGGTATTACCACCACTTTATCATCGGCCGCCAGGGTTGTAATGAGGGCCTATATTTTTTTCTTTAAAATGACACCAAAGCAACTAAAATTCAATGTAGGGAATTGGATATATGAATTTTTTTAAAGATTAAAAGTATTTCTAGCGCTTAGAAGCAAATAGCGCTTATAGGGTTAAAAAAGGTCACACTGGACAGAGACAAAGTCCAGAGTTTAGGCCACCCACAGTGTAACAATGTTACACTTACTTTCAGAAGTGTTTCTTGATACAGGAAAGTGGTCCACAGCACCAGCCAAGGGTTCACAGGCTGTGGTTTGCCTTTTGTGGTCTGGGACTACATCTCTCACAATGCAACTCTTTAACTTATGGGGTTGTTTACAACAGTTGCTCCAAATGTCACCAAAATTCTGGATCTTCTTCCAGAGGTCCTTTTTTGGTCATTGAAGACTCCAGAACTTGATCCAAGGTTCCAGAAGCTCTGGGTTGTTTCTTGGGAGTTGGGACCACAACAAAATTCTCTAATGGCCACTGGATGCTGGCCAGCTGGGCTCTTCTTGCAGGTCTTGATGCAGGGGACTCTGGGCAACTCCTTTTTAGCTGTAGTTTACAGGGAGTCCCTTCTTGAAGCAGTTGAAGACAGGCCAAAGACTTTTAGTGATGAAGCCCAAGTGTGCAGCTGGTGCAGTCCTTCAAAGAGCACAGTCCAGGTGCAGGTCAGGGGTCCAGCAGGGCAGTCCTTCTTCTTCCTTGTCTTGTTCCTTGTAGGGATTTGAGGTGTGAGTGCAGCTCTGCCAAATTTATCCTTGCTCCTTGGGTGAAAAGCAAGGGGGGCAACTGTCCAACCACAGGCAGGCCACACCCTCTTGGATGACCACTTCCTGAGAAGTGCGGCAAAAAGCAATCCCAGGGAGCAGCATTCCTTAAAAATCAAAAATGGCAGAAACTGAATTTCAGAGGTTAGGTCTGGCTGAGCCCACCCACTGGTGTGGCTAAACATCCTTAACACACCCCTCTCCTAATCTAATCAAGATGGCACCTGGCAGTCTGGGTTTGCATTAAATGGGGGAGGTCCTGAGCTGCTCCAAATGTCCTTCCCTACTTGGAAGACCAACTTGGCTGCTCTCCCACATCCTATTTCACCATCTGCTGAGGCAAATCTCCTCCCCCAAGCACTTCCTTTGTGGTCAGGCCAGCCCACTTCACATCTCATCAAGGCAGCCTGGCCAGGCTGCCAGTGACTGTCCAATCAGAGAAGGGCACTACAGAGCTGAAACTGGTAACGTTTAGGAAGAGTTCCAAAACTCTTTCTAGGCGAAAGTCATATTAAATTCAACAGTGGCAAATTAAATGTAATACCAAACTTGACAGGTCTAGCTCCTTTAGGGACTTTGTTAATTAAAATAAAGTCTTCCCATTTTAGCCTATGGAGCCTATTCACCACAATGAGGGAAAAATGAATGTAGCTATTTTTCCTCACCAGGGCTTATAAAACATATCTTATGAGGTCCCTGATTATAGTTACACTGCACCCAACTATGGGGGCACTTAGAGGTAACTTAGGGGTAACTTAAATGTACAAATAAGGTAGTTTAAGAGTTTGGAAGTACTTTCAATTCCACAGTTGAAGATGCATGTAACTTTAATTTGAAAGCAGACAGCAAGGCAGGCCTGCCTTTAAAATGACACCGGGCACCTCAGCACTGCACCTATGGGTGCACTACCTATGCTAGGGTCCCTAAACCTACATGCCCTACCATATACTAGGGAGTTATAGGTAGGTTAGCTTAGCCAAATATAATTAGCCCAATTTGCATACTGATTTTACACAGAACACAGGCCCTGGGACTGGCTAGCAGTACCCAGGGCAACATTAGAGTCAGGAAAACACCAGCAAAAAGTGAAAAATGGGGGCAAAAAGTCAGAGGGCCTCTGCAATCAGTCCTGTTTTCTCACAATATAAAATTATTTAAGTGTTACTAACCCAGGAAGGATACAGACTTCTGTACCTCACCCTACCTCCCAACATCTGGCACCTCTGTCAAACATCACAAGGACTACTGAAATCCCACTAGGTGCACCTAACGCAAAGTATTAAGTAAGGTCTGCTCTCAAAATGGCGGACTCCAAATTTCACGACCCCAAAGAAGAGAGGGGAGGTCTGAAAGACATCAAACCAGCACAAAAGAGACACAAGCAGGACCCCGACCCCAGACTCCCCTATAAAATCTAAATCCGAGAACTCCATAACTCTACACCTAATTATGCAGAAACTCAACATGCTACATTTGCTTGCTCAACTGACAAAATTTACCACAGAAATAATACAGTGCAACCTTGCATCTTTGAAACTAGAAATGATACAACTGGGTGGCAGAGTCTTTGAAATAGAATCATGGATAAACCTCCTGGAAGACCACACACACAGCTCTTCTAAAACCTCATCAACCACCACTGCGAAACTGGCTCGAGTGGAAAGGAACATCAACGAGCTCGAAGATAGAAATAGGAGGGGCAACTTGTGCATTTTTGGACTTCCTAACGGTAGTGAAAACCAAGCTCCTTCCTGTGCAACCTTCAGTGAAAAATGGATCCCCCAAGTACTCAATATAAACGTAGACAAGGACTTTTATATAACCCAAGAGTACCCACACATAAGCCCACAAACAGCGAAGCTCCAAGAGCCCTCTTTTTCAGACCCCTCCGTTACTCAAATATTGAAACTATCCTCATACAGGTGAAGAAAATATAGAGAATTAAGTGGCAAGGTGCTTCTATTGGGATCTCTCAAGGTTACTCTAAAGACACTGTCAAGAAATGAAAGGTGTTCCTTTCCCAAAGGAAAACACTGAAAGATCTCTCAAGACAATTTTAATTTATTGGTCCTGCACAAATAAGAACAATGTACAAGGGCAAAACCATCATTTTTGAAGACCCTAAGGAAATTGACTCCTACGTTGTGGAAATCCAAGACCTGAAAATGACTTCTTAAAAACTAGGACAGAATGGCTAACACTTAACACAAATCCTTTCTACAAACTTTCAATAACTTTCTACTCACTTAGTAACATACAATAATCAGACTGCCCACAAACGCCCTAAACAAATACCAATTCACGGTCTTCCGATAATGCTGCAGAACTGTGATTGACCCATGGGATCAACACATGGGCGTAAAAGCTAATTCTTCCATAATAACTCTAACAGTCCGAAATATTTGTTTGAGTTGCTTCTACTTCTTCAAACCAAGGCAGAATAATTAAAGTGGTTGCAACCTACAAAACCTTAAATAAACTTACTAACTAGCACCTACTAACCTACTAATAACCTAATAATAAACCCAACAACCTACTGTTAACTCTAACCAATGTTAAGATTTATTTTCTCTTCTTCAATGACTGGTACTGTATCTCTATACCGACCTTCAACCTGCTCTGGTTAAATCGGATGTTCCAAAATTGCCTTCAATCCGATGACAGATTTATTGCAATGTTTCTTCTCACTTTCAACATAATTTACATTTATCAAATCTCATATTGGCATCAATTAATATTGATACCAGTTTTACATTAGTAATAATATCATACAAATCTTGTGCCGTCCAATGGGTACATAGCTGTTGTCCAATTGCTATTGAAACTGCGTTTTGATCCACAGGTTGGACCATACAAAAATTTGTACCGTTTGCCTGCACTTCCTGCAATACAGTAAGTGGGGGAGCAGTCAATCAACTCACTTTGATATGTGTTGAATCTATGTTGAGAACATGCTGGCACTATGTGAACATTATGCTGGTACTAGTTTGATATTATGTTGTTTCTAGATGGACATCTTACTAATAACTCGTTGAAAATCTGTTAGCTCTACGTTGACACTATGTTGATAATATGATAGCACTATAATGACATCAGGTACCATTTTTCATAACCCTAACTATTGACATAACACCTTAACTCAGCAGAAATAATGACATGTGTCACCAACTAACACCCATCCCACAAATAGCCACCTCACTCACTACAAATATTACACTTTCTCTATATACTATGGCTACTGTATCTGCAAATACATTAATATAAACAACACAATACACATTATTACCCACTCCCACAAAATGGAAACTAACTCACTAGGCATCACTATGGAAACAAACCCAGGCACTCCAGCCACCATACAATATATGTAAACATACCATTCATAGACACTGCTATGACTCTTAAAACACACCCTATTCTATACAGGGAATGGCAAAAGTGCACTCTGGACCTAGGCTCGATCACTCGTAGCCTCCATCACCCCTCCTCAATTAGATTTTGTTGGATACCTCTCCATGGTATCTAGATTCTCATCACAAATATTTATTCAATCACTATACTATCATTTTCTTCTCCATTTTCTTTTTTCCTTTCCTATCTTTCCTCCTGTACTGTACTACTCTACTATCTCCTTTTCTTCCTCCTTACCCGTCCCCTTCCTCTCTTATCCATTCCCTTTCCCCTCATCCATGCCGTCCCATCAAAGCAAAACGCCCACCCCCCATTGCCCATCCTCACCAGCAAACAAGAACTGGAATTTAGGTGGTTACATGAACAAGAAGACACACCTCCAACAAAAATGCAGAACATAAAAATACTCTCCCTTAATGTCAAGGGTCTAAATCACCCAACCAAATGACAGAAAATCCTGGGGCACTCTGGTTTCTATGAGCCCTTTGAGCAAGGAGGACTCAGTGACCCGGTGATGCTGAAGAGCTGAGATGCTGAGAACGTTTGTGCTGGGTGGTTCACGGCAAGGAAGGTGCGAGACGTGGCAATGAGTGAGCGAGGAGTGGCAGCTGCAGGCACCGGATAAGTGCCTTAGGTGCCACGGCTGCTGCTGCTGTGGTGCCGTAGCTTCCAAGGGGCTGCGTGGCTTGCCGAGTGGTGAGTGAGGTGACCCCTTGTTACACAAGGAAGAGAAGCCAGAGAAGTACTGCAGTGCTGCTTCTATCACTGCACAGCTACACGCCGCAGTGCAGCGCAGCGGTTTCCCGGCTGCATCAGTTTGAAAAAACGGGGAACTAAAGGAGCCAAAGGAGCTGCAGCTATAAAGAGACTGCACCATTTAGAAACGGGGGACTAAAGGAGCCAAAGGAGCTGCAGCTTTGAGAGTCCCAGCCCCCCCCCCGGTTGCCACTGGCTTGTGGCACATAGAGGAAACTGAGAGGAGGATGAAAGGTACTGAGAGGCACAGAGGTACGGAGATGCACAGAGACGCACTGAGATTTAACAAGACACCCCCTCCACCTTACAGGCACCCCCCTAGTTTGTATCAGGTGGAGGAACCTGAAACATGCCTGGTCGGACCCTCTTGGTGTTGGCTTCAGCTGGTCCTCAAGAGGAGAAAGAGGGCAGGCCAAGGAGTTGGAGCAGCAGAGACAGGAGACCAGGCGATGGTTACAGGGCATGCTTGCAAGCATCAAGCAAGTCAGTAGCACCTAAAGGCAACAACCAGCATGTAAACAGCAAATAGCAGCAAGTATGCAAGTAACAAGCAGCACCGACTGGCCTGTATAGACAGGGTAACTTGGCGACTGGTGTCAGAGGTAAGCCATAGGGTGTGAGTTCATCAAGGCATTAGGCCACAGCCTGCCCTCTTTGCACAGAAGTGGCTAGTAATAGACCGGTGTGGCTTGTGCTCAAGGGAAGCTGCCAAACCACCCCTTACCTGCGCAAGAATTCTAGTATTGGCTGAATTATTCTGACATAGTCTGATAACTCTGGTGGTAAAGTAAGGATGACACTAACTCGCAGCAAAGAGGCAAAGACAAGGCTCCCCAGGGAAGGGTCAGATCGAGCAGAGGAGTGAGTCCACCCCCCCCAGACCTGGCAAATTTGAAGAACATCTCTCATAAATCACTGAGCCACGACAAGAAAGCAGGAGATAAAATCAGTGACTTTTTGATTACCAAGATGGCTACGAATTCCATCATCCCCTTCAAACGTCCCAGCGTCTTCCTACCCACCATTGACACTGAGACAATGGCTGCAGTGGCTGTGAAGTCCCCTCAGGACACAGAAAGGTATTGCGTCGACATGGTAGCAATTAATACACTTAATCCGCATTCTAGTAACACAGGCTTAACGATCAACGCAGGAATTCATAACTGCTACCAATTTGATTCATTCTCCACTCTACACCTTAGTAACTGGAATAATTGGAGTGAGAGTCCGTGCTCCACACCACATACTGAACAACCACTGCAAGAGGAAAACGATATTGACTGTATTAGGAAGGAGGAACATCCATTAATTGATCTCTCAGAGTCTTGCTCAGATACACTTTTCAGCAAACAGGCTGCCAGGGAAACCCTAAAAGTCATTTTGAGACCCACCTGTAGTACTAGCTCACCAATAAAGGAAGACTCCCTTTGCAAAACAATGAGTCCAATGACCTCTGATACACAGGTAACTGCAGCAGACATGGCATCAGCCCATCAAGGGGACACAGGAGATTCGTGGAGGGCTTTGCTATCAACCCTAAATGTGATGTCCGTAGCCATCCAATTTCAAGCAGATAAACAAGACACCCAGGTAGAATTACTTAATATCTTGGCAGTGCACATAGTGAGCATCGACAATAAGCTTCAAACATTGAAAACCTGATAAAAAGGGCTCAAACCCACTTGTATACTCAGCAAGTGACATGCCATTGCACCACTATACGTGATAATTCATAAAAGGCCACAGAAATTTGAAACAACATCTTGAAAGAAGTAAAGACACAGGCTCTCAGAACACAAGATCACTTTAGCTGTAGGGGAGATATGGTGTATAAAAACCTTGTGGACAAGAAAATTGCATTCAACGAAGTGTACCCCTCACATGAAAGCAAAAATCCAATGGTTAAACATTCCCCCGGTCAAGAAAGGGCTTTGAGCATAACTGAGGGTGGGTCAGGTCTCAGCACACTAGAAATAAGCTTTGCTATGGACGGTACTGTGAGAACAGTTACCAAGGATCTAACAGTGCACAAGGCCTCACTCACGAAAAGGGAAAAGAAACAACAAAGGAAAGCACGGAAGAGGTTAAGGGGTTCCAGTATAGTATATGGAAGAAATTTGCTAATTCCAATGGTACGCAGAGCAAGGAACCAGAGGGGACAGACAATAGTAACAAGGCAATAAGTAGGATACTGTCCAGACAGAGGATGGAAGTGTAGCCTGATAGCAAGGAAAACCCCACTATTGAACCATCTGCTCTCAGTAGTCAACCAAAACAGCAGCAACAGTCTTTTAAGATAAAAATATCAGTTACCAGCGGCGGCCTGGATGGAAGTCCTACAGAAGGTGAGGTGGCTGTAAGCGACTCCCTGGAAGAGGGACTCAACATTTGTCAGCACCGAGGACAAGGCAATCAGTGGGACACTGCCAGGTTGGAAGCTGGTAAATCTTGGGAAAACAATCGAAAATGTACAAGCACTGAAAATCCCACAAACTCACTAAACCAGCTTGTAAGGATCAAAAAGCTGATCACCAGCAAGGAACACCACCCTTGGCCAGGCAATTGTACAAATAGCCCGGTGCAAATAAGAACTCTAAGATATCAGACATCGCATCTCAATGTGGTTTCGGAAGATAATAAATTACTTTTAATCCCTTGCTATGATTTGAAGGGGGCATTTGACATCTTAAACAGAGGCCTGCCAACCACCTAGAACCCAAACAGAGGTGAGAGCCTTCTTAGGCCTCACTGGGTATTACCGCAGATTTGTCAAGGGTTATGGAACCATAGTGACACCATTGACAGAACTCACATCCAAAAAGCAACCTAGGTTGGTGAATTGGACAGAGGCTTGTCAGAAAGCCTTTGAGTCCCTGAAGGAAGCCATGTGCACGGCCCCCGTGCTCAAGGCTCCTGACTACTCCAAGGAATTTATTGGGCAGACAGACGCAGGCAGACGCTTCAGAGCATGGCATAGGGGCGGTCCTAGCATAGCTAAATGAGGAGGGCCTAGACTAACCAGTAGTCTTTATTAGCAGAAGACTATTACCATGGGAACAAAGGTGGAGTGCTATTGAAAGAGAAGCATTTGCTGTGGTCAGGGCACTGAAGAAGCTGAGACCATACCTGTTTGGGACTCACTTACGGGTTCAGACAGACCACAGGCCCTTGACATGGCTCATGCAGATGAGGGGTGAGAATCCTAAACTCTTGAGGTGGTCCATTTCCCTACAGGGATTGACTTTACTGTGGAGCATCACCCGGGGATTGACCACGGCAACACTGTTGGTCTCTCCAGATACTTCTGCCTTAGTGATGCCTTAACGATGAGTGCTCCCAGGAGGTTGGGTAGCTCTCCCCACTTTCAGCTGGGGGGGACATGTTAGACCTGACAGCCTTAGGGTGGTCACCCCCTTAACTTTTTTGCCTGCCTCCCTCTACTTTTGAGATACTGCTTTTGTTGTTTTTTAGACTCTGCGCACTTTACCACTGCTAACCAGTGCTAAAGTGCACATGCTCTCTCCCTTTAAACATGGTAACATTGGATCACACCCAATTGAGCTATTTAATTTACTTATAAGTCCCTAGTAGAGTGCACTATATGTGCCCAGGGCCTGTAGATTAAAAGCTACTAGTGGGCCTGCAGCACTGATTGTGCCACCCACTTCAGTAGCCCCTTAACCATGTCTCAGGCCTGCCATTGCAAGGGCTGTGTATGCAGTATCACTGCCAATTTGACTTAGCATTTAAAAGTACTTGCCAAACCTAAAACTCCCCTTTTTCTACATATAGGTCACCCCTAAAGTGTGTCATAGGTACCCCCTGGGGCAAGGTGCTGTGTAGGCAAAAGGCAGGACATGTACCTGTGTAGTTCACATGTTCTGGTAGTCTACAACTCCTAAATTTGTTTTAACACTACTGTGAGGCCTGCTCCCTTCATAGGCTAACATTGGGGCTGCCCTCATACATTGTTTGAGTGGTAGCTGCTGATCTGAAAGGAGTAGGAAGGTCATATTTAGTATGGCCAGAATGGTGATACAAAATCCTGCTGACTGGTGAAGTTGGATTTAATATTACTATCTTAGAAATGCCACTTTTAGAAAGTGAGCATTTCTCTGCACTTAAATCTTTCTGTGCCTTACAATCCATATCTGGCTGGGTTTAGTTGACAGCTCCTTGTGCATTCACTCAGACACACCCCAAACACAGGATACTCAGCCTCACTTGCATACATTTGCATTTTGAGTGGGTCTTCCTGGGCTGGGAGGGTGGAGGGCCAGCTCTCACACAAAGGACTGCCACACCCACTACTGGGACCCTGGCAGAGCGGATTGAACTGAAAGAGGACCTGGTGCACTTCTAAGCCACACTTTGAAGTCTCCCCCACTTCAAAGGCACATTTGGGTATAAAAACAGGGCCTCTGCCCTACCACCTCAGACACTTCCTGGAGAAGAACCCTGAACCAGAACCTGTACCCTGAGAAGAAGAACTGCCTGGCTGCCTAAAGGACTCACCTGACTGTTTTCTGAAGAGGACTGCTGCCTTGCTGTTGCCCTGCTGTCTTGCTGCTCTCTTGCCTTGCTGCAGAAGTGCTCTCCAAGGGCTTGGATAGAG
Organism: Pleurodeles waltl; assembly: GCF_031143425.1. NCBI lineage: Eukaryota > Metazoa > Chordata > Amphibia > Caudata > Salamandridae > Pleurodeles > Pleurodeles waltl. The sequence continues at coordinate 212,633,156 of NC_090438.1, forward strand.
CTTGCCTCCTGTTCCCTTAAGTCTCAGGACCAAAAAGACTTCTCTCCTGCAGCTGAAAACCCTGTGCAGGGAAAATTCTACGCACCAACTGCCAAGAACGATGCACAGCCCGCTAGCAGTGAAAATTTCACCACACGCAGAGTCCGGAACGACGCAGCCCGACTTCACGACAGAAGATCGATGCAGCGCCAGTGACGCAACAGGAACTTCAATGCACAGCCCTATTGGATCGATGCAAGCTGACTCAGAACGACGCCGCCCGACTTCCAGAGAGGAATCGACACAGTGCCTGCCGTGCGGAAGAAAATTCCACGCATCACCTACCGGAATCGCCGCAGCCGCTGTGACTTCGCTCCACAAGCCCAGGATTCCACGCATCGTCCCCGGGGCATCTGGAAACTCCACAACCCAAAGAGGATCCAAGTCTGCATGCCGGAAATTGACGCAACGTCTTCTCCGCGTGGAAAATAATGACCCAAGTCCGTGTGCGAAGTGGCGAAACTGACGCACACTCACCGTTTTCCACGCATCTCCTCACCTGCGGTCCCTCGCAAGGATTTTTCAACGCAAACCAGGTACTTTGCCCTGCAAGAGACACTCGTTGTTTCTAGGAGAACTTATGACACTTTTGTTTGCTTCAACAGTAATCTTTTAACTTTAAAGACACTTGATATCCCTACATTTGTTTATTTCATCTTTAATCTTTTTGGACCTGCATTTATCCAGATAAATATTATATATTTTCCTATACACTGAGTGGTGTATTTTTGAGGTGTTATATTGTGGTATTGTATGGTTTATTGCACAAATACTTTACACATTGCCTTCTAAGTTAAGCCTGACTGCTCAGTGCCAAGCTACCAGAGGGTGGGCACAGGATAATTTGGATTGTGTGTGACGTACCCTGACTAGAGTGAGGGTCCTTGCTTGGACAGGGGGTAACCTGATTGCCATTTCTAACAATATGCCTTCAACCCACAAACAAGTAGGAAGGCAAACCTTAAACGACTATCACCGTAATTGGTCCTGACGGAAAACCAGCAATTGATGTCAGCATTTACATATGCTCCCGGAGCACCCACGGTTTGAAACATTTGGTTACTGATGTGGTGGCACGGAGATTGCTACAACAGTTAGATATCATGTTCCAGGTGTATGGAGCCGATTCAAATCTCTGAATACACTGGGATGAATGTTTCTACAAAACAACCTCAAAGATTAGGACACCCTAAAGGTGGCCTCACAACGTTCTGTTCAACCAAAATCAACTGTATCATTAAACTGATCGATCTTGGAATCGACTGGCTCCTACCAATAAAGCTGAAACCTCAGGACTTATCTGGTTCTGACAGAACATTGCTGTTGATCCATCCGAATAAAGACCAAAATAGGGAATACATGGAAATATTGTTCAGTATCATAAAAATGCTGCAAAGGCAATATAAGGATGCTACTCCTATTGTGTCTGGTGATTTCAACATAGATTTTAGTAAAGGCAGTACAAAACCCTACCATGGAATCCACCTGAATAAAAGGTTTGAAAATCTTGGCTTGTGTCATTTGACGTCCTTTCCAGGAGACATTCCCATTGCAACAGTAACTTTCTTAAGTGGTACAAAAAAATCCAAAATTGACTTCACATTAATAAGTGAAACTGCACTGCCATTAGTCTCTTCATATAATGTTCAAGTATGCCCAGAGAGCGACCACTTCCCACAACTTATTAAGATATGGCACAAATGGAAATGGCTAACATCTGCAAACATTCTAATCTCTGCCCCTGTGACTTAAGAGGCAAAAAAACTGAAATGGCGGGGACCGGGCAGTGAGAAAGTGATGGAAGAAGTGTATCACAGTGCAGGGTCTATTGAAGAGCTTAAAGAAAAACTAAGAATGTAAGAACAAGCAGAACTGAATCCAGGAGAATGGGTGAAGGGTTGAAAGCATTTATGCGATTCTCTATTATCAAATTCCCTATTAAAAAGCGTTTTCCCATAACGGCAATTGAAGCAAATAATAAAGCTAATGGTGGCCTTCTGGAGCACCCATGGTATAACAAGTCTCTAGTGAAACAAAAAAAATGGCAAAGAATATTTGAGGGGGAAAGAACACCAACAAAACAAGGCTTATTGAACTGAGAGCTAAAGACAAGAAAAATTGCTGGATGGAAAAACAGAGATATTAAGAAGATCTGTTGTCTAAGCTCCTTATGTCTAACAAACAGAATAATAATAAAAAGTTCTAGCAATTGGTGAACAGGCTAAGCCAGGGTAATAATCTACATGTGAATGCAGGTATAGATGCAGCCATGCGGGAAGCCTATCTATCAACAATGTATTCACTCCCAGAGCATCACAGGAAGGAGGAGGCCTTCGGGCCTTAAGTCACCATAATCCAAGTACAACAAACTTTGGCTTTAGAGTGAAGTTGAAAACAGATTCCTCTCCATCTGATATTGAACAAGAATACACTTTAATGAATATAGACATTGAACAGCTGACAGGCCTCATTAAGAATCTAAAATTGTAAGGGGCAGCCGGGCAGAGTGGGATACCAAATGCCCTTTTTAGAGGAAACATTACATACTGGGCTTACTATTTGGCTCTGCTTTTTAATGATCTCCAGAGAACTAAGCGGCTTCTGGATGCATGGAAAGGCAGCATCTTCCACCCGATATACAAGACAGGAAATCCTGCATCCCCCTCAAACTATAGGCTAATAGCCTTGATCAATGTGGAAGCCAAACTGTATGCAGCCTGTCTATTGCAACAGCTGTCGGTGTGGATATAAAAAAGACAACTTTTGCCACAAAGTTAGACCGGCTTCAGAGCTGGCATGGGAGTCTCAACCCATCTGGCAGCACTGGCTCTGTTGGGTACTAAAGCCAGACTCAAAGACAGTCAGTAATTTGCATGTTTTATTGATTTGAAGTCCACCTTTGACTGCGTGCCAAGAACTTGCTTATGGGAAAAATTGAAAGGTTGGGGCCTTCCCTGCAGTCTAATGAATGCAATGATGGACTAATATTCGGGTACTTGGGCGTAAGTAAAAATTGGAGAAGTGGCCAAGTCACCAACAGAATTTAAACAGCAAATGGATTAAAACAAGGATGTGTACTAGCTCCCATGCTGTTTAATTTATACCTTGCAGAGTTGGCTGACGCCCTTGCGCCCATATCAGTCATCTGCCGCTTTTGGCCAGGGAAGGAATAGCATGGCTACAGTATGCAGACAACATCAATTTACACCTTGCAGACTTGGCTGATGCCCTCGCACCCATAAATAGTCATCCGCTGGTTTGGCCAGGGAAGGAATAGCATGGCTGCAGATGACATAGTTTTACTAAGTCAAACACCAGTCGGACTGCAGCACAGCATTGATGCACTTATTACTTATATTATGAAGCAAGGTCTGTGTTATGGTCCAATGAAAGCTGTGACTCAAGGTAGGCGTTGAAAGCGGGTTTATTTCACAACATGTCCATAAGAATAGAGAGCCACCTCCCAAGCGTGTTACAGCCTCTCCAACCGCCTTCCCTACTCCCGTACAATCTACATTCCTCCCCGCGAGGCTCACACTCTATTGCCCGCATTCTACCCACGGGCCCCACTTTCCATGTAAATCCCTCGAGCCCAACATTAAATTACTAAACACAACATACTATCTCCCCGCCTTTAAAAAAAAAAAAAAAAAAAAAGTAATACATCCTATGAATACAAAAATACAAACAAAAAAAACAAGGAAAATCCAGAACTAAAAGACATTACTGATCAGATCTTAGTTTCCATGGTAAGAATTTTTCCTGCGAAGATCTGCGTGGATAATTCTCCACACAGTTCGAGGCAGACCATCGAGTATTCAATCCATGCGAATTCTGAACACGTGTCATGGAACTCTTACTCTTGTAACCATCACGGTCAATACACTCACTCGACTCAGAACCCTCAGAAAGTTTTACCACTTTGGACGAATTCCACCATCGACCATCTTCAACCATAATAGCACTCCCACATACTTTCTTCACCCTGACAGGTTTACTGAAAATATCATCACCTTTTCTAACAGACACCTTACTCTTAATTTGCACTAAATCTCCAGGACAAACAACATAAAACTTGGTTGCTTTAATAGCATCATATCTTCTTTTCATGCGTTCTTGACCTGACCTCACCTTTTCCCACTCAACTACTCTTCTCCCTTCACAGAATCCCTTAGATTTCAAGGAATTAGCTAACCATGAAGGGAAAAGAACGGTTGTAGCTTTGCGACCCCTTAGAGCTTCAAAAGGAGACACATTGGTTAATGAATGGGGAGTGGAATGATAAACCCACAACATGGTGCTCACCGCTTCACTGACGTCATAATTATTGCGTCTAGCCCATTTGATGCAATCACTGACCACCCTATTCATTCTTTCAACTAAACCATTAGTTTGGGGATGGAATAGTGAGCTTTTCAAATGCCTAACGCCTGATTGTTTTAAGAAATTCTCCATTTCAGAATTAATAAACTGTACCCCATTATCAGAAATAATTGTTTCAGGAAAACCTTCTCTCATAAATATCTCTTTAAGAAAGTTAACAGCATTAGATGCTGATGGAACAGCATAAAAACGAACTTCTGGCCATCGACTGTGATAGTCCATAAGAACGAACGCATAGCTTAAATTGTAAGGGAGAAAATTAAATGGTCCAATCATATCTATCCCCACCTTAGACCATGGTCTTACAGGAATCTCAATGGGACGTAAAGGTGGAGTACATGTTTTCAATCCCTTTTCTGCAGAATTACATACTAGACACCTCTTGACCACAAGATCAACTTCTTTGTCCATAGATGGCCACCAATAACTCTCCCTCAGCCTTCTTTTCGTCATTGTCGCACCGAAATGTCCATCATGTGCTAAATTTATGAGACCTGAACGTAAATCATGGGGAGGCACACACCTTTCACCTCTCAACAATACACCATCTTCTAAAGAGATTTCATTCGCTACTTTACAAAAAGGTTGCAATGGTAAGGGAACATTCTTTTCTTTCGGCCACCCATTAATCACAAGCTCACTAACCTGGGCCAAAATGGGATCTTTCATACAGGCTACCTCCCAATCAGATTTGTATTAGGCTTTGGACTGTGGGAGGTCGACAGATGCCACAAAACAATCCTCCCTATCATCCTCGGAATCAAAATCATCTAGCCTATCCATGGGTAATCTAGAAAGAAAATCGGCTCTCACATTGAGCTTCCCAGGCAAAAACTTGACATCCATGTTTGATTGCAATAACTTAGTGGTGAGACGGGCAATACGTGGGGTGGTATAATTGGTTCTATCCCCACCAAGAATGTAAAGTAAAGGTTAATGATCCGTCACCATGACAAACCTCCTGCCCCATATATAACTCCTAAACTTTTCACTTGCCCAGACACAGGCCAACAATTCCTTCTCTATTACAGAATAGTTAACTTCAGCTTCCCTCAGAACTCTAGAAGCATAGCTGATTGTGGCTTCACCTTGTTCTGTGTCTTGAACTAGAATCGCATCCAAACCATACTTACTAGCATCAACCATAATCTTACACATTAATGCAGGATTGTAAGGACTTAGAGCCTTAGCATCCGTCATCTCAGATTTTATCAATTCAAATGTATCCTGACAATTCTTGTCCCAACTGAATTCAACACACTTTTTCAACATGTTGGACAAACATTTCATCTTCGATGCATAATTAGGTGTGAACCTAGAATAAAATTCACACAATCCAACAAAGGAACGTAACTCATCCTTATTCTTAGGAGGAGGACAATGGCGAACGGCATCCACCAAACCAGGTCTTGGTTTGATTCCTTCCGACAAAACCACATGCCCCAGGAATTCTATCTCTTTTTTCCAAAATGCACACTTGTCCTGTTTAACAACCACCCCATTCTCCTCAAAAATTTGTAAAACCATCTTAAGCACAGTGTTATGATCAAGTAACTGTTTGGCAAAAATCAGTACGTCATCCTGAAACACCAGTACACCTTCTATATCTTTGAGCAACTGCGACATAATACGTTGGAAAATCGAAGCAGCCGAAGCAAGATCGAAGGGCATACAACAAAATTGGAAAGTACCAAAAGGAGTGTTGAAAGCTGTTAGATGTTTGGACTCATTTTCAAGGACAACCTGGTGGTAAGCCGAAGCCAAGTCAATTTTGGAAAACCAAACCGCACCACTGAGTTTCTCAAGCAAATCATTAATCCTAGGCAATGGGAAGGAATCTACCCAAATCTCTTTGTTGAGACTTCTTAAATCAACACATAAGCGGATTTCCCCATTGCGTTTGCGAGCGACCACTATGGGAGATAACCATAGACTAGATTCAACCGGCTCAATTACACCAGACGCCTGTAATCTCTCCAACTCCGATTTAAGATCCTCCCTCAAACTAAATGGGATTGCTCTCAACTTGTGTTTTATGGGAAAAGCATTGACTTTGATTTTAATAGAATGCTTAAAACCCTTTATACATCCTTATTTTTTTTTAAAACACATTTGGGAACATCACATGGATAGTAAACAGATCCATGTCACAATGGTCCCTAACCACCATTACTTGCTCAGTAGTTCCTGGTCTCAAAACCATACCGAAGAGGCCTTGGTGGAACCAACCTAAAATATTAAGGCCCTTGAGAGCAACATAGACCTTCCCACGGATCTTGCGCCCCTTGAACTCCATTACCTCTTCAATAAAGCCTTCCAGCTCAATCCTCCTTCCCTCGTAGGAAACCGGCGCTCTATCAGGTGGAAACAGTTCCCTAGGACCCCACGTCTTCTTAAACAGGTCTAAAGTTATCATGGTAATGCGTGCACCAGAATCCACTAGCAAATGGAGCGTTTTGCCCTCCACACAAATATCTACATACGGGTTCACACATTCTTCAACATCCTCGGAAAGAAATTGTTCCTCAGTGACAACTACAATCATGTCACGGAAATCATTTTCCAAACACTGACTAGACACATCACTAGTATCAACCACAGTGCTAATTTTGACGTTCTTATCACTCTTTGTACTCTGACATACTCTAGCAAAGTGACCTGTACGGCCGCATTCGTGACATACTATATTCTTAGCAGGACAACCCTTAGAGTCTTTTGAATGTGGTGAATTGCCACATCTGAAACAAATATTACTGCGTTTGAAAAATAGATTATTAGATGGTTTGAGTTCTTTACGCGAAGAGACAACATTGACACCAACTTTCCCCTCTTCCTTGGGTTGATAGGAAAGTTCCTTAAAAGAAGCTTGAGCAAGTTCAATACTCTTTGCCTGTTTTATTACATCCTCGAGCGAGGGATCTCCCATTGTCAGTAATCTTTGTTGGATGTGTTGGTCAAAACATTTGCCTATGAGTTGATCCCTGATCAGTTGATCACGAAAAGCTCCAAATTGACATTGTGCACACAGTTTACGAAGCGCACTGACAAACTAATCAATGGATTCATTTTGTAGTTGGATCCTCTTAAAGAATTTGTAGCGCAGCACGACCATGCTAGGTTGTTTGTCGAATCTCAAGATGAGTTGTTTTACAGTCTCCTGATACTCATCCAAATCTTCTGCTTCTAACGCTTCAATATCAGGAAGATGTTTTAAAGTTTCTCGCCCCTCAAATCCCAGTGAATGAAGCAATAAAACCTTTTTTCTTTAAGGTCTAAAACGTGATGCACCAATGGCCCCTAAATAAGTTTCAAACGCATCAAACCACTGAGACCAAGACACGGGAGGTTCACCGGGTGTATCAAGAAAAGGAGGAGGGGCAGACACAGATTGCATAGTTTTTAAATGGTAATAATGTCTGAAAAAAAAAACTTAAATAGGATAGACAAATTGTGATTAATAACCTGAGCAGGAAGAGGAAGATGGTAGGAGATCGGAGAATTTGAAAAACACAAAGTATCACCAACACCAGAAATAACCAGGTAATGGCATTGTTTGAAAAGAAGCGGCACACGTTGGCACAGCAACCAGCGTTACATCATCGTATTTTGTATAAAAGGAGTCAGTTGTTATGGTGCGCGTTGGTTGCTTGCGCATGCCCGCCTTGCACGCGCTTTAGCGAGAGGCGTAATATAGTCGGTTGTTATGGTACACTTTGGTTGCTAGCGTACCGGGTTCGCACGCGCGTCTTCCTCGCGCCTTAGAGAAGGACTCACTGCACAGCTCGCGTGGACAACACGAAGAGTGGACGCAGCGCGTGCGAGCTACACACAGTCAAACTTCAGTGGAGACCGGAAACAATAATTTCCTTCTGGCATCTAAACCGGTCTCACCATAACAGACGAGGATAAAGTTGATCCGTGGAGTCGCGTCCGCTTCCTGATACTGGATAAACCAGTGCGTAGGTTCCGAGGTGGCTCACAGCTCGTCGCCAGAATTATGTTATGGTCCAATGAAAGCTGTGACTCAAGGTAGGCGTTGAAAGCGGGTTTATTTCACAACATGTCCATAAGAATAGATAGCCACCTCCCAAGCGTGTTACAGCCTCTCCAACCGCCTTCCCTACTCCCGTACATTCTACATTCCTCCCCCGCGAGGCTCACATTCCATTGCCCGCATTCTACCCACGGGCCCCACTTTCCATGTAAATCCCTCGAGCCCGACATTAAATTAATAAACACAACAGTCTGGAATTGAACTTGAGCAAAACTAAGGTTGTCCTTTTGGTTGATATGAAGTTCAAACTTTCCATGGTTCATTAATGGAACAATTTGGTATGATGGAAACCAAAGAGATGGTCCCTTCATGGAGACAGCAAGCACAGTCACATTCTTGTTGAATTCTTATTGACTTTGGGGGTACAAACAAGAGTCACTTGTACATGTTTTTGTGTGTGCCCGTCATTGTCAGAACACAGTAGAATGTACTTGGAAAACATTCTTAGGTCACTGAACATACGCTCATGCAGGCTGGCTATTATTAGTTGGTTAAGTGGTATTTCAATCCTGTTTTCTTGTCAAGGGATTAAATTCATGGGTCAGGCCCATAAAGAAATGGAGAAAATAACTGAGTAAGTAGTGTGTGCCCAGCATTGTCGATATGGGTCCATGCTGATGAGAACCTGTAGGAAGTTGGCTCTGTATGCACTATTTCAAAGTAAGGAATAGTATGCACAGAGTCCAAGGGTTCCCCTTAGAGGTAAGATAGTGGCAAAAAGAGATAATACTAATGCTCTATTTTGTGGTAGTGTGGTCGAGCAGTAGGCTTATCAAAGGAGTAGTGTTAAGCATTTGTTGTACATACACACAGGCAATAAATGAGGAACACACACTCAGAGACAATTCCAGGCCAATAGGTTTTTGTATAGAAAAATACATTTTCTTAGTTTATTTTAAGAACCACAGGTTCAAATTCTACATGTAATACTTTGCATGAAAGGTATTGCAGGTAAGTACTTTAGGAACTTTGAATAATCACAATAGCATATATACTTTTCAAATAAAACACATATAGCTATTTTAAAACTAGACACACTGCAATTTTCACAGTTCCTAGGGGAGGTAAGTAATTGTTAGTTCTTGCAGGTAAGTAAACCACCTACGGGGTTCAAGTTTGGGTCCAAGGTAGCCCACCGTTGGGGGTTCAGAGCAACCCCAAAGTTACCACACCAGCAGCTCAGGGACGGTCAGGTGCAGAGTTCAAAGTGGTGCCCAAAACACATAGGCTTCAATGGAGAAGGGGGTGCCCCGGTTCCAGTCTGCCAGCAGGTAAGTACCCGCGTCTTCGGAGGGCAGACCAGGGGGGTTTTGTAGGGCACCGGGGGGGACACAAGTTAGCACAGAAAGTACACCCTCAGCAGCACGGGGGCGGCCGGGTGCAGTGTGCAAACACACGTCGGGCTTTCAATTGGAATCAATGGGAGACCAAGGGGTCTCTTCAGCGATGCAGGCAGGCAAGGGGGGGCTCCTCGGGGTAGCCACCACCTGGGCAAGGGAGAGGGCCTCCTGGGGGTCACTCCTGCACTGGAGTTCCGATCCTTCAGGTCCTGGGGGCTGCGGGTGCAGGGTCTTTTCCAGGCGTTGGGATCTGAGAGTCAGGCAGTCGCGATCAGGGGGAGCCTCGGGATTCCCTCTGCAGGCGTCGCTGTGTGGGCTCAGGGGGGACAACTTTAGTTACTCACAGTCTCTGAGTCGCCGGAGGGTCCTCCCTGAAGTGTTGTTTCTCCACCAGTCGAGTCGGGGTCGCCGGGTGCAGGGTTGCAAGTCTCACGCTTCTGGCGGGAAACGCTGTTGCCTTTAAGTTGCTCCTTTGGAAACAAAGTTGCAGTCTTGGGTGAACAGGGCCGCTGTTCTCTGGAGTCTCTTGGTCCTTCTAGAGCAGGGCAGTCCTCTGAGGATTCAGAGGTCGCTGGTCCTGGGGAAAGCGTCGCTGGAGCAGTTTTCTTCCAAAGTGGGGAGACAGGCCGGTAGAGCTTGGGCCAAAGCAGTTGGTGTCTCTGTCTTCTCTGCAGGGTTTTTCAGCTCAGCAGTCCTCTTCTTCTTAGGTTGCAGGAATCTGAGTTCCTAGGTTCAGGGGAGCCCTTAAATACTAAATTTAAGGGCGTGTTTAGGTCTGGGGGGTTAGTAGCCAATGGCTACTAGCCCTGAGGGTGGGTACACCCTCTTTGTGCCTCCTCCCAAGGGGAGGGGGTCACATTCCTATCCCTATTGGGGGAATCCTCCATCTGCAAGATGGAGGATTTCTAAAAGTTAGAGTCACCTCAGCTCAGGACACCTTAGGGGCTGTCCTGACTGGCCAGTGACTCCTCCTTGTTATTCTCATTATTTCCTCCGGCCTTGCCGCCAAAAGTGGGGGCCGTGGCCGGAGGGGGCGGGCAACTCCACTAGCTGGAGTGCCCTGTGGTGCTGGAACAAAGGGGGTGAGCTTTTGAGGCTCACCGCCAGGTGTTACAGCTCCTGCCTGGGGGAAGTGATAGCATCTCCACCCAGTGCAGGCTTTTTTACTAGCCACAGAGTGACAAAGGCACTCTCCCCATGTGGCCAGCAACATGTCTCGAGTGTGGCAGGCTGCTAAAACCAGTCAGCCTACACGGGTAGTTGGTTAAGGTTTCAGGGGACACCTCTAAGGTGCCCTCTGGGGTGTATTTTACAATAACATGTACACTGGCATCAGTGTGCATTTATTGTGCTGAGAAGTTTGATACCAAACTTCCCAGTTTTCAGTGTAGCCATTATGGTGCTGTGGAGTTCGTGTTTGACAGACTCCCAGACCATATACTCTTATGGCTACCCTGCACTTACAATGTCTAAGGTTTTGCTTAGACATTGTAGTGGCACAGTGCTCATGCACTGGTGCCCTCACCTATGGTATAGTGCACCCTGCCTTAGGGCTGTAAGGCCTGCTAGAGGGGTGACTTATCTATACTGCATAGGCAGTGTGAGGTTGGCATGGAACCCTGAGGGGAGTGCCATGTCGACTTACTCGTTTTGTCCTCACCAGCACACACAAGCTGGCAAGCAGAGTGTCTGTGCTGAGTGAGGGGTCCCCAGGGTGGCATAAGATATGCTGCAGCCCTTAGAGACCTTCCCTGGCATCAGGGCCCTTGGTACCAGGGGTTCCAGTTACAAGGGACTTACCTGGATGCCAGAGTGTGCCAATTTTGAAAACAAAAGTACAGGTTAGGGAAAGAACACTGGTGCTGGGGCCTGGTTAGCAGGCCTCAGCACACTTTCAATTCAAAACATAGCATCAGCAAAGGCAAAAAGTCAGGGGGTAACCATGCCAAGGAGGCATTTCCTTACAGAACCTAAATGGTAAATCTTAGTATATTGGGTGGACAGAGAAAACAGCACCAATTTTTAGACTTGAAGGACTAGTGTGCACAACAGGGGGAGTCTTAAGCCATTTAGATTGTCCAATCAGTTTAAATTATGAGTCATCTGTCTTTATGAATTCGATTGTGTGTTTATTTTAGTAACTAGGATGCACTGTCACTTTTTCATGGACGTAAGCAAGCGCTTGAACTTAAGACCAACAAAGAAATTATTAAATTAGTTGAGTAGGTTTATTCATGCCTGTAAGCATTTTAAGCCTAATATTTTAAGAAATAATTAGCATTAGGACAAACCAAGTTTTTAGTTGTATTTAAATTTTAACTCAAGAGCATGTTTGAGTGTTGTAGTGTACGAATATGTGATTAAGGTTGGTTTTAATTAACTTTGCTAATAAATTATTTACTGTTACGGACAGAAAATCCTAGACCAAACACATACATTTAAGGAAGACCTCATTCTGCTTCAACTAACCAAGTTGACCATGAGTGAGGCATTCCTCCTAAAGAAGCATGGGTTAGGGACTTAGCATATGCCCCAGCCACAAACAAAAAAATAGGCTGATCACCCTCATATCGAAAGCCTCTGGCCTCACTATCCTGTAATTAGAAGCAGACATCGAAGGCAGATGGCTTCTTACTAAAATACAGAGTTGGAACACTGAAATCATAGCCATGAACATCTATGCCCCCAATAATGACAACCCTACGTTTTGGATTATTCTAAATAAAAAACTCTCAACTTTACCTCCAAATGGCAGAAAGATACTTGTAAGAGATTACAATTTACCCTGGGATGCCACCCTTGACAGGAATTCTGCATGTCAATTTAAACCCAACAAATCCCATAAGCAAATGCTATAACATGTGCAATTATCTCAAAAGTAAAGACATATGGAGTCTCTTCAATCCCACAGGGAAAGATTACTAATTTTTCTCCCATCCGCACAATACATTCTCTTGCATCAATTATATCTTAATTGACAAAATTCACATCCCAGCCACCTCTTCCCCAACAATTGAACCAATCCTAGTCTCAGACCATGCCTGTATTTTATTACTCTATGATATCGCTTGCAACACATCAGGAACAAAAACTTGGAGAATGAACGACCTCCTCATGGAGGAAACCTCCATCAAGGAAATAATAAAAGAGATTGATGAATACATAGAACTCAATTGGGTCTTCTGCACAAATCATCTGGGACGCCCAGAAATGCACTATTTGCGGGCACATGATTAAACCTATGTCAAAGAAAAGCATATTAGACAACAAAACCTTAGAGCAGCTAGAACTATAAATAAAAACATTAGAGAAAGATCTCAAACACACAAAAGACAAAACTCAATTAAACAATCTAATTAAACTCAAGTATGAATACAGCAAGATTCTGAGTAACAAAGCCCACCTAATCGTCCAAAAATCTGAAGCCATCAATTGCTGTGGACATACTAAAACTGGCAAAACACTTGTGTCTTATTTTAAACAGACCCGTCAGAAGAATTATTTCAATATCCAACGAACATGGCATCACAGCAACAAACCAGAAGGACATCCTAAATACCTTTGAAAAAGTTTACCATTCCCTCTACTCCAAAACTAATAACACATCTTGTGACATATGCTTAAACTACCTCAACAGAATTCATGTAACTAAGATAGATGAATCAAGAAAAGAATCACTGCAACAACCGATTTCTCTCAAAGAAATCATAAACACGATCAAAACAATGAAAGTCAGGAAGGGCCAGGGCCATTCTATCAAACTTGTTGTACCACCCTAATCACTCGCTTAGAAGAGTTATTCACCCACTTCTGCTCCACTGGCTCCATTGAGAGTTCTGCCATGGAGGCACCGATAATTGTTATACCCAAAGAAGGAAATGACCCATCCAATCACAAGAACTATTGACCCACATCTCTCATAAACACAGACTGCAAAATATACGCAAAGATCCTAGCCCTCAGAATAGAGCCCATTCTCAAAAACATAATACATCCCTCTTGTTGGACTTTTGCTTATGCAGGGTCATCCCCAGTCTTTTTTCGCCTCCTGCCTCCTATTTTTTTCTGACATGTTGCTGTTGGCTTTTCAACTCTGAGCACTTTACCACTGCTAACCAGTGCTAAAGTGCATATGCTCTCCTGTTTAAATTGTATGTAAGGGGTATCCATGATTGGCATATTTGATTTACTAGTAAGTCCCTAGTAAGGTGCACTAGAGGTGCCAGGGCCTGTAAATCAAATGCTACTAGTGGGCCTGCAGCACTGGTTGTGCCACCCACATAAGTAGCTCTGTAATCATGTCTCAGACCTGCCACTGCAGTGTCTGTATGTGTATTCTTACACTGTAAATTCGACTTGGCAAGTGTACCCACTTGCCAGGCCTAAACCTTCCCTTTTCTTACATGTAAGGCACCCCTAAGGTAGGCCCTAGGTAGCCCCAAGGGCAGGGTGCAGTGTATGAATAAGGTAGGACATATAGTAATGTGGTTTATATGTCCTGACAGTGAAATACTGCCAATTTCGTTTTCACTGTTGCAAGGTCTGTCTCTCTCTCATAGAATAATATGGGGGCTACCTTTAAATATGATTAAAGTGTAGATTCCCCTAGAGAGTAGATGGACATGTGGAGTTTGGGATCCCTGAACTCACAATTTAAAAATACATCTTTTAGTAAAGTTGATTTTAAGATTGTGAGTTTGGAAATGCCACTTTTAGAAAGTGAGCATTTTCTTGCTTAAACCATTTTGTGACTCTGCCTTGTTTGTGGATTCCCTGTCTGGGTCGGTTTGACAGTTGGGTTGTTTTTCACCTCACACCAGACAGTGACACAAAGGGAGCTGGGGTGTGATCTGCATTTCCTGATTAGCCATCTCTGCTAGGAGGGAGGGGTGGAGTGGTCACTCTCATCTGAAAGGACTGTGCCTGCCTCTGACAATGCTGTCTCCAACCCCCTGGTGTGTGTCTGAGGCCTTGCCTGGGCAAGGCAGGATTTCACAAGAAGGTGTGAGTCCCCTTTGAAGAAAGGTGACTTCAAAGACTAAAATGGGTATAAGAAGGGCACCCAAACTTACAAACTTTAGAAACACTTCTGGAATCAAGGGGAACCTCTGCCTGGAGAAGAGCTGATCGCTGAGGAACAAGTGCTGCCCTGCCTGTGACTGTGCTTTGTGGAGCTTTCCTGCAGTGCTGCTTCTGCCTGAGTAAGAGGGCAAAGACTGGACTTTGTGTGCCTTCCATCTTGAAGAAGAAATCTCCAAGGGCTTGATGTAGAGCTTGCCTCCTGTTGTTGAAGTCTCAGGGATAGCAAAGACTTCTTCCTGCCAGCACCTGGAGTCTCTGGAGAGACCCCTACTCTGCTCTGTGGTGCCCTTCCAGTTCCTGGGACCCTGAAAGGAGAGGCTGGCAGCCTAAGGACAAAAATACACGCACCGAGTGCCGTGCGGAGAAAAGATCGACGCGAATCCGATCGCGGCTGAGAAAACGACGCGACGCCGGCTCCGCAGCTGAGAAACGACGCGCAGCATCGCTGACGAAGGCTGAGAGATCGCAACCAGCGCCGCGGGACTTTCGGACCGTCGCGTGGCTGGCTTTTTCGACGCGCCTCGCCGTGCCGAGCTGTTTTCGACGCATATAACCGTGCAGGGTTACTTTCGACGCACCTCGCCCGTGCGGGGTTATTTTTGACGCAAACCAGGTACATTTTCACGCTAGCAGCGCTAGTGTGGTGTTACAACTACCTAAAGACTCTTTTTATTTTAAACCTTTAAAAAATCATAACTTGACTTGTGTATGTTGGATTTTTGTCGTTTTGGTCTTGTTTTGTCTAGATAAATATTTCCTATTTTTCTAAACTGGTGTTGTGTCATTTTGTAGTGTTTTCATTAAGTTACTGTGTGTGTTGGTACAAATACTTTACGCCCAGCACTCTGAGGTTAAGCCTACTGCTCTGCCAAGCTACCAAGGGGGTAAGCAGGGGTTAGCTGAGGGTGATTCTCTTTTATCCTAACTAGAGTGAGGGTCCTTGCTTGAACAGGGGGTAACCTGACTGTCAACCAAAGACCCCATTTCTAACATTGGTGACCAGCGGTCGGGATTTGGACTTGTATTTGTACTTGACATACAGTAATTAAGTGTACACTACTGTTTTGATCTCAGACCACTACGTGACCACATACTACTTGTCTTGTGATTCTGCTTTTTGTTCTCTGATGTCCTCCTGGAAGTATTGATGATATTTTTGGACTTTGTTTTTTGGTTGTGAAGCCTTTGCAGAAATGGAAGTCAATTTCTGGCACCTATCTATGTATAAAAAGTGGCAGCTTAAAGCATTCTGCATGGAAAGGGGACTGGCTGTGAACAAGGAATCCAGAAGGGAGGATCTTGAGTCAGCCCTGTTTCAGGATGAATTGAAACGTTGTCAGGCAACACCACCAAATGAGTCTGAGGAGGATAACTACTCTGAGGAGGAGGACTACTCCAAAGAGGAGGGCAGTGGCCCTGAGGAGGGAACAGAAAGAGATGATAGGCTCCTAGCTCGAATCCGGAGTCTGGAAGAGCTTAAGAGGGCCGAGGAGAAGAGAGCCTTAGCCCTGGCAGAAAGGAGAAGGGACTTAGAGATTAAAAAAATGATTTATGCTTACGAGCTTAAATTGAAAGAGCTGGAAGTCATGAGGGCTGAGTCCAGCTGGAATGGTGGCAGCAACAATTGTATATCCAGTGATGCTGCAGAAGTGCACATGCCCAGAGAGGTGGTGCCCTACTTGAAGGAGGGAGTTAACACACGCCAGGAGGTTCAGGGGTATGAGGTAGCTCCAGTGATGCACAGGGTCCCTGAGGTGGATTGGGGAACTGGCATGGGGAATCATATTCCTACTGGTGGGAGGGACACACTACTGACTCTAGTTGAGAGTGACAGGGAGAGGGGTTCCCCCCAGGTAGAAGTCCTGGTTATGGAGTGTGAAGACATCCCAGAAGAGTGTGGGTTGAGTGTCAGGGACAGTCAGGTACTGTCTCACCAGTCTCAGGAGGGTGATGTGGGGTGCTTTGTCAAAGCAGAGTCACTGGATGGTTGGGTGAAGGGTACTTTGGTTAATTCATGTGAGGGGCTGAGTGATGTAATTGCTGGAGAGCATATGTCTAGTCCTTATTTTCCAGAGCTATGCCAACACCAGGTGGAGTGTGAGTTCTCTGACCCCAGGGAGCTTACAATGGAGGCAGACTTCTGGGTGAGTACCAGAGAGTCTGAAGAGGCATTTGGGGGTGCTCCTGAGAGGAGTGGTCTAGGTAGTTCCCAACCAGGTGAGGTAGGGAAGGATTGTAGTGTCCCAGGTAGGTCCCAGTGTAGTGGGATGGGTGAGGGACCCCATGTCCAGTCTCAGAGGAGAGGGAATGGGGATGGGTTGAGGCCCAAGGTGCCCGAGATCCGGTCCCAGGTCCTGGAGGGTTCCCTGCGGGAACCCCAGGAGGGGAGCCTAGCCTGTACCATAGGGCCATCTGTTGAGGGAGACCCCACAGTGTCAGGAGAACTTGGGGGGGCGGCTGTAGCCAGCGTCCCACCAGTTCTGGTGTCTGGCAGTACCACTCCTAGTGAGGGGTTGCAGAAGTCCAGACAGAGGGTTGAGAGGGGGTTGCGGACCCCAGTGGAGAACCTGGAGGGTCAGGGGTCAGCTCTGAGTGCAGAGCCCCCCAGGAATGACCTTGGTGAGACCATTTCTGGGCTGGGGGGAATCCAGACTCTGTCAGATGGGCAGAGGTCAGGAGACCTGCGCCAGCCAGACTCTTGTATGGCCCTTGGGGAAAGTGTTTCCCTTGTGGGGGGTAGGTGTGCCCCCCAGGAAGTCCTGGTGCGCCAGGCAATGATTCAACCGCAGGATGGTGACTCTGGGTTGGATGATCAGGTTCAGGGGGTAAACTCTGACCTGATGGGGAGTACGTGTGCTCCCAAGGAAGTCCTGGTGCGCCAGGCAGTGGTTCAACCGCAGGGTAGTGACTCTGGGTTGGATTGCCAGATTCAGAGGGTAAGCTCTGATCTGGTAGGGGGTAGGTGTGCTCCCCTGGAAGTCCTGGTGTGCCAGGCAATGGTTCAACCGCAGGGTGGTGACTCTGGGTTGAATGATCAGGTTCAGGGGGTAAACTCTGACCTGATGGGGGGTAAATGTGCTCCCAAGGAAGTCCTGGTGTGCCAGGCAGTGGTTCAACCGCAGGGTGGTGACCCTGGGTTGGATGACCAGGTTCAGAGGGTAAACTCTGACCTGGTAGGGGGTAGGTATGCCCCCCAGGAAGTCCTGGGTTGCCAGGCAGTGATCCAGTCTGTGGGTACAGACCCTGGATTGGGAGGCCAGGTTAAGGGTGTCCCCCCTGACCTGGAGGAAGGGGCTACTGCTAACAGTACCCCTACCATGTTGTCTTCTGGGGGGGCCGCTCCTAGTTGGGTGGTTCAGGACCCCAGAAGAGAGGGCAGGGGGAGGGAAGCCTCACCCCTGGCCCTGGTCCAACCTGAAGGTACAGACCCCAGGTTGGAGGATCAGTTGCAGGTTAACATCCCTGCACTGATGGAAGAATTGTGCAGGACTGCTTCTACAAGCACCCTGACAGTTTTGGACTCTGGGGGTGCCGCTTCTGCAGGGAGGGTACAGAGCCCCAGAGGGGAGGACCAGGGTCAGGTTGTCATCCCTGACCTGGTGGAAGAGAGAGTGGTCAAAGGGTGCCAGGCACCTGGGGCTACCACCCCCCACTCTCCACAGTCACAGTGGTTAGAGAGGCCTGAGGTCGGGCTCTCATCCCTGACAGTTGTCTGGGGCCACTGTGGCTTGCTGTCCTGGTGGACAGAGTTGCCCCTGGGGGGGGGAGGACGAGAGTCACACCCCGGGGGTGGAGTGGGCAACACCACTGTGTTGGCCCTGGTGGTACTATCTGCCCATTGCAATACATCTGTGAGCAAAGTAAAGTTAGGTGTTGCACAGATGGTGTCTGTAGATGTGGAGAAGGGTTCCCCATGGGTTAGCTTAGTGGGCCCTGAGAGTATGGACAGAGGGATCCAACTGGAGTCAGGAAGGCGTAGAACTGGAACATGCCCCTGCTGTTGTGGGCCTGGGTCCTTGTTCTATCGCCCCAATCAGGGAAGTACATCAAGGTATTGATTGTTCTCCCCTGGCTTTAGGCTGGTAGGGGGTCGTGTTGGACTTTTGCTTATGCAGGGTCATCCCCAGTCTTTTTTCGCCTCCTGCCTCCTATTTTTTTCTGACATGTTGCTGTTGGCTTTTCAACTCTGAGCACTTTACCACTGCTAACCAGTGCTAAAGTGCATATGCTCTCCTGTTTAAATTGTATGTAAGGGGTATCCATGATTGGCATATTTGATTTACTAGTAAGTCCCTAGTAAGGTGCACTAGAGGTGCCAGGGCCTGTAAATCAAATGCTACTAGTGGGCCTGCAGCACTGGTTGTGCCACCCACATAAGTAGCTCTGTAATCATGTCTCAGACCTGCCACTGCAGTGTCTGTATGTGTATTCTTACACTGTAAATTCGACTTGGCAAGTGTACCCACTTGCCAGGCCTAAACCTTCCCTTTTCTTACATGTAAGGCACCCCTAAGGTAGGCCCTAGGTAGCCCCAAGGGCAGGGTGCAGTGTATGAATAAGGTAGGACATATAGTAATGTGGTTTATATGTCCTGACAGTGAAATACTGCCAATTTCGTTTTCACTGTTGCAAGGTCTGTCTCTCTCTCATAGAATAATATGGGGGCTACCTTTAAATATGATTAAAGTGTAGATTCCCCTAGAGAGTAGATGGACATGTGGAGTTTGGGATCCCTGAACTCACAATTTAAAAATACATCTTTTAGTAAAGTTGATTTTAAGATTGTGAGTTTGGAAATGCCACTTTTAGAAAGTGAGCATTTTCTTGCTTAAACCATTTTGTGACTCTGCCTTGTTTGTGGATTCCCTGTCTGGGTCGGTTTGACAGTTGGGTTGTTTTTCACCTCACACCAGACAGTGACACAAAGGGAGCTGGGGTGTGATCTGCATTTCCTGATTAGCCATCTCTGCTAGGAGGGAGGGGTGGAGTGGTCACTCTCATCTGAAAGGACTGTGCCTGCCTCTGACAATGCTGTCTCCAACCCCCTGGTGTGTGTCTGAGGCCTTGCCTGGGCAAGGCAGGATTTCACAAGAAGGTGTGAGTCCCCTTTGAAGAAAGGTGACTTCAAAGACTAAAATGGGTATAAGAAGGGCACCCAAACTTACAAACTTTAGAAACACTTCTGGAATCAAGGGGAACCTCTGCCTGGAGAAGAGCTGATCGCTGAGGAACAAGTGCTGCCCTGCCTGTGACTGTGCTTTGTGGAGCTTTCCTGCAGTGCTGCTTCTGCCTGAGTAAGAGGGCAAAGACTGGACTTTGTGTGCCTTCCATCTTGAAGAAGAAATCTCCAAGGGCTTGATGTAGAGCTTGCCTCCTGTTGTTGAAGTCTCAGGGATAGCAAAGACTTCTTCCTGCCAGCACCTGGAGTCTCTGGAGAGACCCCTACTCTGCTCTGTGGTGCCCTTCCAGTTCCTGGGACCCTGAAAGGAGAGGCTGGCAGCCTAAGGACAAAAATACACGCACCGAGTGCCGTGCGGAGAAAAGATCGACGCGAATCCGATCGCGGCTGAGAAAACGACGCGACGCCGGCTCCGCAGCTGAGAAACGACGCGCAGCATCGCTGACGAAGGCTGAGAGATCGCAACCAGCGCCGCGGGACTTTCGGACCGTCGCGTGGCTGGCTTTTTCGACGCGCCTCGCCGTGCCGAGCTGTTTTCGACGCATATAACCGTGCAGGGTTACTTTCGACGCACCTCGCCCGTGCGGGGTTATTTTTGACGCAAACCAGGTACATTTTCACGCTAGCAGCGCTAGTGTGGTGTTACAACTACCTAAAGACTCTTTTTATTTTAAACCTTTAAAAAATCATAACTTGACTTGTGTATGTTGGATTTTTGTCGTTTTGGTCTTGTTTTGTCTAGATAAATATTTCCTATTTTTCTAAACTGGTGTTGTGTCATTTTGTAGTGTTTTCATTAAGTTACTGTGTGTGTTGGTACAAATACTTTACGCCCAGCACTCTGAGGTTAAGCCTACTGCTCTGCCAAGCTACCAAGGGGGTAAGCAGGGGTTAGCTGAGGGTGATTCTCTTTTATCCTAACTAGAGTGAGGGTCCTTGCTTGAACAGGGGGTAACCTGACTGTCAACCAAAGACCCCATTTCTAACACCTCTCAATCAGGATTTATGAAGGGGAGATTCAGCGCAGATAATATCAGACTTTTTAGCCATGCAATTGAAATAGACAAAATCCTGCACCAACCAACCTGTGCGATAGCACTAGATGCAGACAAAGCCTTTGATGAGATAACGTGGACCTTCCTCCAAGTCTCACTCACCTCCATATACTTTGGCCCTGCTCTCTCAAAATTGATCCTTGCTCTATACAAAGAACTGAAAGCTAGAATAAACATCAATGGAAATTTGTCTAATCCTTTTTACCTCTAACAAGAAACCCCTGCTATTTCTACTAATGCTAGAATCCCTACAGACAAAATCCATTCATCCTGGGTTCCCTATCTCATCAGGCCCACAAAAACTGGCCAGCTACATGGATGACATTCTCCTTTTTACCACCCAGGCAGACTCAGCTTTGCCGCACATAATACCACCATCACCGACTACTCTAAGATGTCAGGCTACTGCTGCAACAAGAAAAAGATGGAGGTTCTTCTTCTCAATCTGTACTGCAACCGTTCACACATCAGCCCCTATGGACTCAAATGGGCCCGATAAGATAAAACACCTAGATATATGGTTCACCCATAACCTTAAAGACTCCATCAATCTCAACAAAAAAGAGATGGTAGATAACATCAAAGATAGCTTAGACAAATGGTCAACCAGATTCTTTACTTGGTGGGGTAGAATAGAATCTATCAAAATGATGATTACCCCCCTCATTAACTTTTCAGTCAGCATGCCCCCCATATACCTTTCAGATACCTTTTTCTTTTACTAAAATAGGCATGTTCCTTACCAAATTCATGTAGAAGTCTAAAAAGCCCAGAATTGCCCTAAAGAAAGTGAGACTTCTTAAAAAACTTGGCGGCCTAAATTTACCTGACTACCAGAGATACCAACATGCCTTCTTAGTGAAACAAGGGAGCCACTGGAACCACCAACACCTCGCCACCATGGCTTGCTGTTGAAATCACCCTTGCTAAGCATTTAGGGCCAGATGTATCATCACGGCCCTTTGCGATTCAGAAATAGCGATTTTTAAGAAATCGCTATTTCCGACTCGCAAAGTGCCATGTATCACATTTGCGAATCGATAATAGCGATTTCTTAAAAATCGCAAATGCTATTACCGAATCGAAAATTGCGATACCGGCCCCATTAGCAGCTTTGGGCCTGTTGGCCCACATCTGCGAATTTTTTGCATTTCCAAAATTGCGATTTTTGAACCAGAAATCGCAATTTTGGAAATGCAAAACCCCAGGGTGCTGGGGGGCTAAGGCCCCCTCTGCTGCACCCCAAACATTTTTTGGGGGACATGTAAGGTGCACACATGCCAAAAGGGCATGTGTGCTTTACATGTACAATTTAAAAATGCATTTTAAATGCATTTTTAAATTTTGCACATGGTTACCACTAAGTTCAACTTGGTGGTAATTAGCGATTCCTAAATGCCAAAATCGCATTTAGGAATTGCTTCATACATGTGCTAAGAAATCGCAAATAAGGAATCCTTATTTGCGATTTCTAATTTAGAGAGTCGCAATTTTAAGGAATCGCTATTTTAGCGATTCCTTAAAATTGCGTTCAGAATGTATTTCATACATTCAGAAATGGCATTTTGCTTTCGCAAACGGGCATTCGCACCATTTGCGAATGCAAAATGCTTTCATACATCTGGCCCTTATTTCTCACTCTATTTCTAACCGTCAAAAAAATTAAAACACTCCACTGTATAAACATTCTACCCAGCACAGCACAGGCACTCCAAAATTGACAACAAACTACCCAACAAAATTAAACACTCATCTCTAGCCTCGCTATGGCACAATGAAAACTTAAAACTTGAAGAGAGTATGTATCTAGAGAAATTGGCAGAAAAATATATTCTTCTGGTGAGAGATATTGGCAATCCCTCATAACCCATACCATTCTTTCAAATTAATAACAAATTTGACTTAAATGACCAGGGGCCAGATGTGGGAAGAAAACATTTTGCGAGGTGCAAATTGCGAGTACCAGCGACTCGCAATTTGCACCTCGCAAAATGTTATGCAGAAAGGTGTCTCAGACACCTTCTGCGACTCGCTATGGGGTTGCAAAGACCCACCTCATAAATATTTATGAGGTGGGTCGCAGTTTGCGACCCCATAGCGAGTCTAGGCACTCACGGGGATGGTGGCCTGCTGGAGACAGTAGACCACCATGTCCATCACTGCTTTTGAATAAAGCAGTTTTTTTTTCTTTTTGCAGCCCGTTTTCCTTAAAGGAAAATGAGCTGCAAATAGAAAAAATACCGAAACCTTTTTGTTTCGGTTTATTTCAGAGTAGGCAGTGGTCCATAGGACCACTGCCTGCTCTGAAAAAATATTTTTGTTTGCATTCACAAAGTGCCCCTTCCCGTTTGCGAATGAGTTACCATCCACTTCAAGTGGATGGTAACTGCGAGTTGATTTGCGACCGCTTTCGCGGTCACAAATCAACTCTACATCGCGATGCGGACGCAAATAGGAAGGGCACACCCCTTCCTATTTGCGAGTCGGAAACACATTTTGCGAGTCGGTACCGACTCACAAAATGTGTTTCTGCATCGCATGAGGCCTTTTGCGCCTCGCAAACGGCGTTTTTCGCCGTTTGCGAGGCGCAAACGGCTACCTACATCTGGCCCCTAGACTTTTACCATGTCCTTAAAATAAAATCACTGATAGCCAAACATAAACCACCAACCCCTGACCTATCCAACACATTAGAAAAATTTGCCAAAGGCTGTCACCTAGCTTCGAAACTGTACTCCCTCCTATCCCCCACAAAACCTCACTAAATAAACATACACAACATAAGTAGGAAACTCTACTATCAGACTCTAACAACACTCCAAAGGTCTCACCGGACTGGCCATCTACCTGGAGTAACCTCACTTCCAACATAATAACTTTATCACTAGCACAAAGCAGATACTGGATTGCCAATATGGCCCACTGGACTCTGGCCAAACTTTATCAACTAGGCCTCTGATCCTCTGACACATGCTAAAGCTGTGAGAAGGAAACATGAGACTTAAAACACATGTTATGGAGTGCGTCTCCACCAAAAAGGTCTGGCAGGACATCAGTAATACAGTATCTCAAATTCTTCATACAAAATGGACTCCTACTTTAGCCTCTATTACACTGGGCATCCTACCCACTGACATTAAACAGGCATTAAACAAAGAGGGTCATCTCCAGAGGGACATTCTAGTCACAACTGGTCTTAAAGTTATCTTTAGTGAATGGAAAGACTCATCCAAACTATCCCCCCACACATGGTGGGAATAGGTCCAATTCACCAAAACTGCCTGTAACTCACTAAGCTTACACTTAATGACAACAGCAAAGAAGAATGGTAAACTCTGGTGCACACTAGACAACTTCATGTCTCACTCGTCTTTATAACTTCATGTCTCACTGCACCATTCATGCATTCACTCACTCATTCACCCACCATCCCTCTCCTCTCCCCACTCGCCCACCTCCTCCTCTCCCTACCTACTCCCCTTTCCCAGGTATTCCCAACTTTTCATCTCCATCACCTTCTTCTTCTCTTCTCTCATCTCTGCTCTTTTACTCTGACTCATTCATCTACAACTGAGGTACCTTAATCATTCACCACAACATCAATAACTGCTCCATCACAATACTTAAACTGATAAGCCTCACCTCACCGTTACAAACAAATACACTTATCTCTAGCCTCTACTTTTGTAAATGTGGAACGACTTGTCATTCTATGTAGACATAAACTACTATTCACACTTGATTTATTGGTGTAATACAATGTATTATTTATTTTCATTTATGTTATTTAATTTTCCTTTTGTATGAAATCCCAGTAAAACACTCTTGAAATAAAGCCATTTATTTTCCTTCCGAGTGCATGTACATCCATCATGCACAACACACACACACACACACACACGCGCACACACACACACACACACATGTTACAATTGGGTTGCGGCCCATTCAGTACACACAGATTTTTTGCTTTTTTGTTCACCCAGTTTTTAACTTTTTACTGTGGGGGTGAGGCTCACTACTGGTGTCTCACACATCGAAATTACATGGGAAACTGTCTGTGCATGTTTACAGCCAGTGTCTGCCTTTTAAGATTAGGCTGCTATGACGTAGCAAGGGTAAGGGGCACTTTTCTAATTACATGTGTGCTCACATGTGTGCTCATATGTGTGGACTCACATGGAAGACTACTGTTGTGCCCAGCCCAGTACCTGTACACAGGTAGCGTGGAACACTGGGGGCTCTGCAGGATTAGGTATTGACCTGGTACAGGCTTTATAAGGGTATCATCCACTAATAGAGAAAGTCAGTATGATTTCCTGTTTTGTCTATAGTGGCACTGCATTATACACATAGGGCAAGAACTGCCTTATAGTGAGGTTTTACTTCTCTTTAGCCTACAGCCACTCATGTCTTGAAAAGGAGTGTAACCTGTGTGAGAAAATCAGTTATATAACGTACCAAATGATAAATGTATACCCAATCGGTCATCCAGAGTTTTTATATTTCCATGAGTCACCTCAGGATCAGAGCCTAGGTCTTTTGTCATCCTGCTGTGCCCAGTTAATGACATTTCTCTCCAGCAGCAGGACCAAAGGCCGCCCAACACAAAAGTAGCAATTAGCAGTACTTCTCCCAGCTCCTGAGGAGGGAAGTGGTGGGGCAGAATGATCTGCAGCTATCACCCAGATGTCACACTGTATCAGGGATGTGCCTGGCCAAACCAACTGAACAAAGTAGAGTGTCCAGACAGCTGGAGCCAACCTACTGGGTGCTTCCTTTGAAATTCTAGTGTGCAAGCCCTTGTTGGTGATGTCAGCAGCGGGTGGAGCGAGACCCCAGGAGCTGATGTGAGCAGTGGCTCCTGGATGATGCCGTTTTGGACTGTCCCAGCATGCCATGCAGGAGGGTTGGGACAGGGGTGGACAGGTGACGTGGTACCCCAGGATTTGCCAGGGGTGTCTGAATTCTGGAAACTTCCTCTCTCCTTTAAAAACTCTTGCACAAGGGGGAGACTCTCTTTTGCCTGTGAATGTTTCTACATTTTGCTACTGGATGCTGGGACTGCCATGGAGAACTGGAAGGAGGAACCCCCTGACCCATCTGTCAGGACCAAGCTGACCCCAGGACCAGTGGTTCTTCCCAGGGACCTGTGGGTCTCCCCAAAGACCAGTGAAACTGGCCCCCTTGCACCACCTGAGGACCAGTTGGAGGAAAGCCCTGGACGTTTCTGCACCCAGAAACAAAGATCAAGAGGATATCTGGTGCAAGGTGCCAGGGGGATCAGCAGTTTGAGCTCTGCACCACTTTGGAGGTATAATAGGTTGCTGCAACTACCCCTGGTCGAAGAAGCATGTCCCCAGGAGGAAAATGAGCCCATGATCTCCCACATTGGCTCAACGGAGCCTGAGTTATGGCATTTTAAAATTTGGTGACCTTAGACCCTTTGCTGCTTTGGAGCGCTTGGGGATCCACTGCCCAGCCAGTAAGATTCCCCCAGGGGACGGTGCAAAGAAGCTGTTTGTTTGCTCAGGAGGAGAGGGCATGCATGGGGACACCCACCCCTTCCTTCATCTCACCCGGGGACCCCATCACTTGGGTGCGCTAATGTTGTCGGGGGCCAGGCCCCCATCCCTGAGAAAAACCTGAGAAAAACAAGCGCATGAAGGAACACTATTGCGCTCCTCTGCCAGTGTGGGAAGGGGGCAGATGACCCTATCCCTGGGCCCAAAGTAACAACAAGGAATGGAGGGATGCCACTGCACTCCCCCCACGTGACCCTTCTTTCCCACTTCCCATGCTGGTGACTGGGGGGAGCGGGAAGGTCAGCCATACAGCATGCATCTGCCTTCAGGAGTGGGTACACCAGAATGAAGCAGCCAGATCCCACAGCAGCACACCAGTGAGCTGGTCGTAAGGAGATCTAGTGAGGGCAGCTGGGGGTGGGCTCCCTGAGACTGCCTTTCAATGATGGAGTCATACATTGGGTGCCCGGTTGGGACCGGGCACCTCAGGAAGCCAAGACACTGCGCAATGCCACTAAAACAGTACCACAAAAAGGAAACCTGAAGAGGCTCATCTAGCCAGAGGGAGAGCCAATGCTATGAAATTCAATGCACTCAACACAAATCATCCCATAATGCATTGCAGGGCTTGACCGTTTTTAACCTGTTGGAGGATATAGCACCCTTTGTGGTGGCCCCAAGACAACGAGGCCAGCACCAACAAACTCAGGAAGATGCCACCTTTCCCCCTAAAAGTTGTGGGGACTCCAAAATCATTACCTCACCTTGCTTTTCTTTATGTTTCAAGCACTCCCAAAGCTGAAGTTTTTGCTTTACATCTAGGAGTGCTGCGCCCTCTAGAGGCCATATCTGTGGTGATATTCATGTGGGCACGACTGGCCTAAAAGTGGTTATATGTAGTACTGGAACTGTTACACCCTCTAGGGGCAAAGTGTATACTTGTAATGCAATATTATATCAAGGTGATGTTCTCTAGGGACTCTTTTTGTTGTCACAGCTTAATGGTAAGATGTGTAAGAAATACACAAACAAAGGGTTTATTCATAACAATCAATTTATTGGTTCACCATAATGATCTCAAGTGCTTTATTGATTACTGTAATCATGACAATGACTGTTACTAAAGGTATAAAATGTGTTTTATTTCAGTACGAAAAGGTGATATTCACTTGGTATGTTTGGGTGGCCCCTTTAAGGGGATCACCAGTGGGTACACAATGTCAGTTATGGTATGCTCGATTTGCCAATATCCATATTTGTAAATGATTGCATTGTATTTAGTAGTGTGTGTAATAAATGTATTCTCCTTTTTCTAAAGAAAAAGTACTGACTGGACAATCATTTATGAGCATTATTATTATTGAGTGCCAGTGAATGGTGATTACTAGCCCACACCACCTCCCTTGAGTAGGACCTGGACTGCTCCGCTACCCTATGAGAGTCAGGCGATACAATGAGGTGTTTGGTTCCCAGTTAGAACAATTGTGTACCTATTGGAGGTCACACAATTAATAATTGTTGGAAAGTGGTTTATTGGTAAGGGCAGGTAAGTACCTACCATTAGCAATAGGCCACTAACCTCCACTTAGGTCCAGTTAGGTCTCAATAAATTAAACCCAGCCCAACCCTTGGTAGCTTGCCAACGAGCGACAAGGCTTACCTTAGGAGACAAGTGTGTAAAGCATTTCAAAAGAACAAAACAGTAAATATGTAAAATACAAAACACAATAAAAATCCTACACCAATTCATAAAAATAGATTCTATTTTTATCTTTGAAATGAAACCAAAATGATTAAAATTGGATAAAGGGAACCGGAGATATGAATTTGTAAAGAATTTATGTTTTTTAGCACATAGAAGCAACTAGCGTTCAAACGGTTAAAAAAGGTCACACTGGACAGGGATAAAGGCAGATTTTCTCCCCCAGACACATCCTTTGTGTTCAACTCAGGCCACTTCACACCTCATCAAGGCAGCCTGGTCAGGCTTCCAGAGGCTGGCCAATCAGAGAAGGTCACTACAGAGCTGAAGTTGGCAACTTTCAGGTACAGTGTAAAAAAACTCTTTACCCGAACTAGTTATATTAAATACAACAATTGCAAGTTGTGGGATTCACTATAACAATCAATTTGATACCAAACCCAAGGTATCTGACACTTAAGGGGACTTTGTTAATTAAAATAAAGTCTTTCCATGTTAGACTAAGGAGGTCATTCACTACAGTGAGGGAAACACGAATTTGGCTGTTTTACCTCACCAGGGCCTGTAAAACAATTTCCATTATGTCCCTTCTTATAGTTACATGGCACCCAAGCCCTAAGGGCACAAAAGGGCACACATTAGGGGTGACTTATATGTAAAAATAAGGTAGGTTAAGACTTTGGAAGTACTTCTAATTACAAAGTTGAATTTGCATGTAACTTTAGTTTAAAAGCAGCAAGCAAGGCAGGCCTGCCTTCAAAATGACACTGGGCACCTCAGCAATGCACCTATTGGGGCACTACCTATGCTGGGATCCCCAAACCTACATGCCCTACCACATGCTAGAGACTTATAGGTAGGTTGACATAGCCAATTATAATTAGCCTAATTGGCATACTCATTTTCTACAGAGCACTGGCCCTGGGACTGGTTTGCAGTACCCAGGGCACCATCAGCGTCAGGAAAACACCAACAAAAAGTGAAAAATGGGGGCAAAAAGTTAGGAGTCCTCTGCAATCAGCCCTATTTCCTCACAATAATCCAATTCCAATGTAGTTATAGTTAGGATCTAGTTTCTATAGAAAAAGCGTTTTTTGTTTTGCTAATAACTTTGGTGCTGTTTAAGGAATCTTAGTGAACTTTATCAAGAAAATACAACCCTCACTTCAGCATCTGTCTGGAAGGTTTCTGGGTGATCTGTCAAGAGGGGGCGAGAAAAAGGAGGGACTCAAAGTGCTTTTTTCCCATTAATTTTTTCATAGGGATTTTTACAGCAATAGCGCCTGTACCACTGGACAGAATTACACTAAATTTGGGAAAAAGGTAGCTATTGGTCCAGAAAGCATCCCTTTTATGGGTGAGCGCAAAGCGCTCTGTCCATTCTGTAATTTCTCTTTGGGCTTCAAACCACGCCCATGTCACGTCAGTCACTTACATTGGTTTGTGGGCTTGCCTTTTAAAATCCGCTTGCTTTCATTTGTGAAAGGCATGCATAGTCATTACACATGGAGAGAGGAGGAGGGAGAAGGAGGGACAAATATGGAAGAACACACCGTACTTAGCTCCCTATAACTCAAAATACACAAGAAAGTACGGGGTTCTCTAACGAGGGCGTCGCGGGTACCAGCGTGGCCCTGGGTAGTATGTGTTCCTATTTGGAAGGGTAATGTCAGTGAAATGTCAGTACGTAACTGCAGAGTGCATGCGCGGGGAGAAACACCGGGGGGAGTTCCTTTACGGACTAGGTGGTCTCACACACTATATAGTGTCATGCTTCATCATTTGACCACCTAGACCCACCCAGGTAGGACAGTGCCACCTGGGCGGACTCAACCTCACTGTTAAAGGAACAGGAGGGAGTGCGTAAATAAACTTGTTTCTGGAAAGATCGGGATCCAGCTAATCTAGTGAAAAAATTAAAAACACCTAAGCAGACACCTGTGAGGAGTGACAAATTTAATGGTGGTGTCTGACTGGTGTGGTTAAAACAGGGGTTGGGACACCTCTGTGAGGATAAGGACTCACAGGGTCACCTAACTAATAGCCAACATGTTTCTGCCCTCAGAAGTGAGCCAATGAAGGTCTCGGGGCATTCGTCAGGGCCTAGGATCCCTACGTCTCACGTTGGAGGAAATATACTCTATGTGAGGGTCAAAAAGTGTGAAGTAAAAGGTCTACCTTACCCAAGGAATTACCTTGAGGCGGCCTATGGGGGATAAACAGACAATTAGAACAATAGTGGCACACGACACTGCAAAAACCAACCAACTACACACGTGTCAAGGGGATGCATTCATGCACATAACACATATGTTCATAATAGGCAATATTCATGCGTAGAGTGACCAAGTGGGTACATCTATCTATACAAGTGGACAGTCCTACCACTGCAGGGAATTACAACTCTTACCCTTTCATAGAGGCTGCTAGCCTCTGGTATCCAGGAGGGGGAGTGCCCCCTTATAGTCAAACACTAAGGGGAGACACAGAAAGAGACGGACACAAAGACAAAGTGAGGAAGGGAGGGGAACAGGTGTAACCAGTATAAATACAGGGGAGAACAAGACTGGCGGCGAGGTTCCCACTAGGAACCCACTGTCATTGTTAAATAAAATGATACTACATAATAAATAAAGTAGTAACAAGGGATGGCTACAATTAGTAGTCGAAAAACAGATAGAAAGTAAAATTAAAATTAATGGAGGGAAGAGACCGCTACGGTTATTCTGTGTTTCCCGCTGGGCTGGCGGGCGACCACCAGAAGGCCGCCCGCCAGCCCAGCGGGAAACCCCCTTCCCACGAGGAAGCCGGCTCCGAGTGGGAAGGTGCGACGGGTGCAGTTGCACCCGTCGCGTATTTCAGTGTCTGCTGAGCAGACACTGAAATACTTTGTGGGGCCCTCTTACGGGGGCCCCTGCAGGCCCCAGGGGCCCCACGACACCCCATACCGCCATCCTGTTCCTGGCGGGCGAACAGCCAGGAACAGGATGGCGGTATGGGGTGTCTGAATCCACCCAGCCTGTTGGCGGTGCTCCCGCCAGTGTGTGAGACCACCTAGTCCGTAAAGGAACTCCCCCCGGTGTTTCTCCCCGCGCATGCACTCTGCAGTTACTTACTGACATTTCACTGACATTACCCTTCCAAATAGGAACACATACTACCCAGGGCCACGCTGGTACCCGCGACGCCCTCGTTAGAGAACCCCGTACTTTCTTGTGTATTTAAAGGCATGCATAGGTCATGCCTTTTCCGGTGTTTAGCCCACTTACACAGCACAGGTAAACTACTAAAAACATACGATGCTCGATGTTGTCAACCTGGGGTCTGGACTACTTTACCTGTTTATCTTCCACGCAGCACGTGCATTTTACATAGTGCGATTGCACTGCGTTTTTTTCTTTACAACCCTACTAGCTCTAAATCGAGCAAATGCAAGGCCCGTTGCATTGAAAATGCTTGTTGTCATCTAGTGTAAGTCTGTTGAGTAGTTTTTGAGAAACTAAAGAAAATCCAAATTTGTATATATAGGGACATGAAGGCTCCACCAACCCTCCCAATCTCGTGCTGAGATCTTATTGACTGCCAACACTTCAACGAGGAAGTGTTGGCAGCCATCTTAGGACTCAGCTTCAGCCGAGTCCCAGAAAAAAAAGATGTAAAAACACAAAAGAGGTCAGGCAGGGACACCTTAACCCTTTAGCTCTGATACTGGGGTCCCAGAGAGACCCCCCCCCTCCAGAGCTTAAAAGCATTTCAACTCGATATAACTCCATAAAACTATATTCATGACTGCAGTGTTCCCTCCTAGCGAAGCAGGTGTCAGTGATGACTCGCACTCCGTTACAAATCCTAAAAGTTAATCAAATTGCCCAAAACTCCAGGAAAGATTGCAGCGTCCCACCAATCCTTTGTATCCAGTTTATATATATTTCTGATAAGCATAGTCCCTCCTCCAGACCGGCAGTATGGTGGCACAGGTACAAACGGCACCTAGTCCAGTATTACAATATATTAATTTTATTTAATTCTAGGTGACATAGGATTCTAGGAAACATAATGCCAAAACTCTAAATGATTATTTCTGAAAAACCATCAACATGATGTCTGAGGCACCATACTCTGCTATGCAGAACTCTAAGTGCAAATATGCAGTGTTGTTCATGAGGGTACTAATTCAAGTGCTAATGTGCAAAACCAGATTCTAAGTGCAATTGCACAATAACGTTCATAAACTTACTCGCTCATTACCTAAAGCGCAATGCAAGATTCTAAGTGCAAATACGCAATAATGTGCAAAGGGGCATCAATTCAGAATTTGAAATATCGAACCAACACCATATTTGATATCTGAAGTGCAAAAAAGTTGAGACCAGGGCAAAACATCCAAGTGCCAATATGCAATGAGTGACTGAATTAGCATCACTACAATATTCAAAGCATTGAACCATACTATACAGAATTCTAAAAACCACATGTACCATGATATATGAGGGTTACTCGTTCAGCATCTAAAATGCAAAACAGAATTCTGAGTGTGAATATACGACAATGACCAAGAAGGCATCGCCTCAAAACCTGAAGCATAGAAGCATCTCCACCTGTAATATTATTTAATCTGACAATCCATAGGTTTCAATTCAAATCAACTCAATCAATGATGAAATTATAACACACAATAGTCATAACAAAAGGAGAGGCTTATTATAATAAACAATTATCCTAGGTGGAATCCGTAATGATGTGCAAAGTTCGTAATACATATGCACTGTCATGTGATTAAGGGCTTCAACCTTACTCAGCAAGTCAAAAAATCTAAGATTATAGAGTATGGGCCAAGGGCAATATCTCAAAAGATGGTATATTGCATTTCTAAGACACCTCAGTTTTAGAAGTGTTTGTTATTCATATCAACCACATCGGAAATGCATACATTTAATGGATCTTGTTCTAAGTGCAAGTGCTTTAAAGTGCTTAAGAATGTGTAAATAAGTAACAAAGTGCAACAATTTGCATCATCACAAATGAAAATATAATTCAGCATCCAAATTGTGACCATAAGAAGCATCCGTTTCCAACATCAACCTGGATTCCTACTTTTACAGTGATCTCTCTCTATCACGCCCTTTTGTATGGGCCCTGATGTATTTTCTCCAAAAATATTTAAAAGTATCCAGGGAACGGACATGATATTTTTCAAAATGAGCTGCCATAGGATATCTCTTATCATCATTCACAATGGCTCTCATATGTTGGAGAATTCTGCTCTTTGACTTCCTAATGGTACTCCCTATGTGCAATTTGTTGCACCCACACTTTAGAACATAAACCGCATGGTCTGTATTGCAGGTGATTCTTTCCTGAATTGGCACATGTCGTCCCTCAAAGGTTTGATTGCTCTTGCATTTCAAACCATATCGACAAACTTTACATAAGGGGCATCTACTAAAGCCCAAAATGTTCTTAACTATCCAATTTTCACTCCTCATGTCCACATCCAAATAACTTGATAACTTGATCAAAATGTCCCCCAGCGATTTCACTTTCTTAAAGGTGATCTGCAGTCCAGCCTGCACTATTGTTTTTAAGTGTTTATCTTTGTTCAACATATGCCAGTTCTTACATAGTGTTTTTCTGACACTTGACTGTGCCATATCATATTTGAGAAACAGTCTTTTCATACCATTCTTCTGTTTACCCATACTCCTCTCTTGTGGGGAAAGCACCTGTTCCCTTGATTTGATATCCACTCTCCTCTTTGCATCATCAAGCACACTCCTAGGATACCCACACTCTAGAAACATTTTCATAAGGCCTGATGCCTCCTTGTTGTATTCATCAACTGTTGAGCACGCTCTCTTGGCCCTCAATAATTGGCTATAGGGAATGCTCCATTTCAAATTCTTGGATGCCCGCTATTGGAATGCAGTAATGTGTTGGTGACAAAAGGTTTCCTATATATTTTAGTTCCCAACTGATTATCAAGGATCAACATTTCAAAATCCAAAAGTTCACAAACAATCAATCAATTAATCAGCCATTTGTAGAGCACGCTACTCACTCATAGGATCTCAAGGCACTGTGAGGTGTCTACAGGGTTCAGTTGAAGAGCCAGGTCTTGAGGTCCTTCCTGAATTGAGGTAGCGATGGGGACTGTCTGAGGTGGAGAGGTAAGGTGTTCCAACCTTTTGCCGCCAGGTAAGTGAACGATCTTCCTCCAGCCGAGGACTTCTTTATGCGGGCTACAGTGGCTAGTGACTGCTGGAAGGAGCAGAGAGGAGTCTAGAATGGGAGTACCAGGTGATGCAGTGGTTGAGGTAGCTGGGTCCAATGTTGTGGATGGTTCTGTAGGCATGTATGAGGAGTTTGAAGTTGATCCTTTTCTTGACAGGGAGCCAATGGAGGTCTCTCAGGTGTCCTATGACGTGTTCTCGCCCGGGGATGTTCAGGACGAGTCTGGTGGCAGCGTTCTGGATTTGTTGCAGTTTGCTCAGGTGCTTCTTGGTGGTTCGGGCATAGAGGGCATTGCTGTAGTTAAGTCTGCTTGTGATCAAGGAGTGTGTCACAGTTTTGCGGCAGTCACTTGATATCCATCTGAAAATATTCCTTGGGAGTCAGAGGGTGTGGAAGCAGGTGGATGCGACAGAGTTGACCTGTCTAGTCATGGTGTGCACTGAGTTGAGGACGACACTGAGGTTTCATGCATGATCTGTGTGGGTGGGGTGGGGCTGCCAAGTGTTGAGGACCACCAGGAGTAATCCCAGGCTGAGGAGGATGGTCCCACAATGAGAACCTCGGCCTTGTCGGAGTTCAGCTTAGGACAGCTGCCCTTCATCCGGGCGACAACTACTTCAATCCCATCATTGAAATTCTTCTTGGCTGTTGAGAGGTTTTCAGTCAGGGAGATGGTCAGCTGGGTGCCAACAGCATAGGAGACGATGTTCAAACCATAGTTCCTGATGATTGGGGCGAGCGAGTCATGTAGACGTTGAACAGCGTGGGGCTCAACGAAGATCCTTGAGGTACTCCACAACTGATTTCTGTAGGTTCTGACAGGTGTGGCAAGAGC
The DNA here is from genome assembly GCF_031143425.1 of Pleurodeles waltl. Classification (NCBI taxonomy): domain Eukaryota; kingdom Metazoa; phylum Chordata; class Amphibia; order Caudata; family Salamandridae; genus Pleurodeles; species Pleurodeles waltl. Next base: position 212,668,581 of record NC_090438.1, read on the forward strand.
TTGACTCTCTGCTTGCTGCCTGTCAGGAAGGAGTGAATTCATCAAAGGGCCTTGCCGCGTATGTCTGCTGTGTGGAGTCTGGTGCATAGGGTGCAGTGGGGCACTGTATCAAAGGCGGCCAATAGGTCCAGTAGGATGAGGGCTGCTGTCAGGCCGCGGTCGAGGAGAAAGCAGATGCCAGCTGTGGCAGTGAGAAGGGTGATCTCGGTGCTGTGGTTAGTTCTGAATCCTGATTGGGATCTAGGATGTTGTTGTCCTCGATGTGTTAGCGGAGCTGCTCGTTGATTGCTTTCTCAGCGACCTTAGCTGAGAAAGGCAGCAGCGAGATGGGGCGGTAGTTCTTGAGACCCAGTGGGTCAGCTATGGGTTCTTCACTAGCGGATCTCAGCATGCTTCCAGTCCTCGGAGAAGGTCGCTGACTCCAGGGAGCAGTTGATGATCTTGTGAAGCTCGGGTGCGATCGAGGCACTGGCCTTGTTGAAGATATATTGAGAGCAGGGGTCGGTAGGGGCTCCAGAATTGATGCTAGTCATGATGGGTGAGTCTCATCCAACATGAAGGGGGTCCAGGCTTGCAGGAGCAGTAAGGGTTCGGAGGATCCTGTTTGTGACATTATTGGTGAGTTTGAAATCTTGGGGTCCGAAGCTATCATAGATGTGCTTGATTTTCCAATGGAAGAAGGCAGCTAGTCTGTCACAGAGGTCCTGACATGGAGGGATGTTAGTGGTCTCAGGTTGTAGTTTGGCAAATTTTTTGATGATGTTGAAAAGTTATTTTGCGTTTTATGTGGTGGTGTTGATGCGATCCTGCAGGGCTGTTTTCTTGGTAGACCTGATGAGGCCATGGTGGGATCTTGTGGTGGATTTGAAGGCTGCAAGGTCCTCCAGGGATTTGCTGATCCTCCATTTCTTTTCCAGCCTCATGCAGGTGCCCTTTGATTCCTGGTGTGCGGGGTGAACCAGCTGGCTTTCTTGGTGGTAGGTTTCCCTGTGGTTGTTCAGAGAGGGGCTAGGGTGTTGGAGCAATCGGTGATCCATTTGTGGAGTTTGTGTGCAGAGGTGTTGGCATCTGTTGTGTCGGGTGTTGAGTTCCTAAGGGTGTTGACGAGTTATTCCTCTGTGGTCTGGTTCCATGTCCTGTGGGAGGGTGAGTGGCGTAAGCGCGCGCTCTAGGTGTGGAGATGAAAAACTGTATGCAGTAGTGGTCAGTCCAGTGTAGCAGTGTTGAGTCATCGATGGTGACGTTGCTGCTGGCAGATAAGATGGGGTTGAGAGTGTGTCCGACGAAGTAAGTTGGTGAGGTGACCAGTTGCTTGAGCCTGATTGTGTCCATGTTCTTGAGCAGAGATGAGGTGTTGTGGTTGTAGTGGTCATCGATGTGGACATTGAGGAGTATGTAGTTGGTGGAGGCAGGTGCGTGGGGGGTTATGAGGTCGACGATGGAGTTGCTAAAAGCTGGACGTGGGCGGGGTGGTTTGTAGATGAGAGTGACACAAGTGGTGGTCTTAGGGGTGGTCTACAAGTGGAGGTGCTTCATGGTGGGGAGAATTCATGAGTGTTGATCGTTAGTAGGAGGGTGGTCTTGTGGGTGATGGCTATGACCCCGCCTGGTCTTGAGGGTCGGTCCTTGCGGAGCAGTTTATAGTCTCTGGGGATGGAGGTGTCTGGTTCGGATGTTGTATTTGTCCGTGTCTTGGTGAGGGAGACGTTGTTCGGGTGGGTGAAGTCTGTCAGGCCCCAAATGCATTCTACTGTATGAACTTTTAAATTGTAAATTCATCTAATTGTGATTTAACTTCTCAATAAAGGAACACAACACCACTTCATCACCCTCCCAAAGCATAAAAAGATTATCAATAAATCTTGTCCATAATGCAACCTTCTGGATGTACTTCATTTTCCTCAGTCCAGGCTATCTCCTCCATCTCATGAATAAACTTTCATAGGTGGGGGTGAAGGAGGTGCTCATTGCATTACCCTGTTCCTGTAGATAGTATTTTTTTTTATCAAAGAGGAATACATTGTGTGTAAGACAGTATCTAAGCATTTCCATTAACATCTGCGTAAGTTCTAATAATTCTATAGGGCTCCCTCTCAGGAAATATTCACAAGCTTGTGTCCTTTGTTTATGATCAATTGATATGCATAGGGACATCACATCGAGCATCACCATGATATACTCCTGTTTCCAAGGTGTACCATCCATATGAAAAATGAAGGCATGTTAATCACATATTCCTGTAGAAACAGCTCCAAATACTGTGATATGTTTTGTTTTAGGGACCCAATTAAGCTCACAATTGGTCTTCTTCGAGAAATCTTTCTATTCTTATGAATCTTTGGGAGAAATAGATGGTTGACATAACCGCATGCTCTACTCTTAAATATTGGTATTCTTCCCAATCTAATAACTCACAGTCAAACCAATATTTCAATATCATATGATATTCTTTTTCCTTTTCTCCAAGGCAACTATAGTGTGCAATATTACTCAGTTGCTTCCTTGATTCCAATTGATTTAAATTGTAATCCATCAACACACACATATATATACATACATATATTTATTTATATATATTTAACACATGATTCAAAAGAGTAATGCGGGCAGTGATCAGTAATTGTCAACATGTGTGCATCAGTGTGAGAAACTGGGTTATTAATGGAGAGGGGTCAAGTAATAAACAAGATCCTTGCCAGAGTGTACCACAAATGTAACTAAATAACCCTGTGTTTAACCCTCTGGTAGTCTGAGCCAAAAGCAGTCAGGCGTAACTTAGAGGCAATGTGTAAAGTTTTTATGAGCACTCAAACAGTAATAAAGTGAAAACAAAACACAAGAAAAATCAAAAACAATTTAGAAAAATAGAGTAGATTTTCATTTAAAAAACCCACAAAAACAACAAAAATCAAATAAGCAAATGCAAGCTATGAAGTTGTAAAATTTCAAGTGAAAGTAGCACCAAAAAGTAGAAAGCTCCTGTAGAAAACTGGGTTACTGGTTGAGGAGGTAAAATCCTCCTCAAGCAGCAACCACAATTCTTGTCAGGGTGAAACACAAGCAAACCCCAAATTAACCTCTGATAGCTTGGCACAAACATAGTCAGGCTTAACTTAGAGGTAATGTGTAAAGTATTTATGCAGCACTTCAAACAGTAATGAAGTGTAAACACAACAAAAGAAACATCCGACACCAATTTAGAAAAAGAGTGAAACACAATTAATTTTTTGACACCAAAATAACAAAACTCAATAGTAGAACCAGAGCTACGTAATTTGAATTATTTTTTTTAAATCAAGTGCTAAGAAGCAAAAAGCATCAATTGTGGCTATCTGGTCACCATAGACTGGGTCCCAGTCAGAAGCTCAGGCCAACCATGACGGAGAGTGGGCCAGATATAGGACTGAGTGTAGTCTGCTGAAAAGTATCTTTTAGCCTGGACATTGAGAAGCAAAGTGCTTGACACGCTGATCAGGCCAGCACTGAGGAGCCTATGACAAGGAGATGCGATGCAAGCTGTGGCATCGAGATGCTTTGCACAGTAGTGGGTCAACGGTTCGTCGATGAGGCAATGTGATGCAAGGTCCTGTGTTATCATCAAGGGAGCTGCCAGGATTTGCTTTGATTTGAGTCAGTGTCAAGGATGAGCTGCATTGCTCTCGGCCAGAGTCAATAGTGAGCTGTGCCAAGCTGCATGGAGATGTGTGAAGATGCATCAACTTCGAGAAGCCTGTTATATCCCTATGGCTTTGAACTGGGGTACAGCCAACTGACCTTTACAGATTCCCTAGAGCTGTGGCCCACAGGCAGGCTGGATGTAACAGGTCTCCTTATAGCATCAGAAGAGTCCTGGTACAGCCACAGCAGGCCTTTTATTGGTCAGCAAGCAGGTCAGCAGGGCAGACTTCACAGCTGAGTAGTCCTTCTTCCCGGCACAGTCCACAGGTCCAGAGATGATCTACAATGTTGAGTCTGAGGGTCCACCATTAGCACCTGATGCCCACTTTGAAGCATTATAATTTCTAGAGTCTTCCCTCTACAGAGGTGTCCGGAATGTGTTTGTGGTAGGTAACATCTCATCTCTTCATTAGGTCACAAATGGCCTGTCCTACCAACACAGATTCCCCACTGGTTTCACTGTCTGGGAGAAATCCACAAAGGCCAACTTCCAGCTGTACCTAGCCAAGTGACCCAGGATACAGACTGCAGGCACCAAATGGTTGGGACAAGAATATGCCAACTTTCTAAAAGTAGTATTTTCAAAGTTGTGGTTTAAAATCCTACTTTACCATCAAAGAGGCTTTTAAATTTTAATTCTATAGAGACCAAATTGGACATTTCTTCTTGCTCCCAATGGAAAGTTATCACTTTTTAATTAGTAATAAGGTAACCCAAAGTAGTCCCATGGTAGAGGTAGGCCTTGCAGTAGTGAAAAAAAAGAATGTAAGAGTTTTTCACTACCAGGACATGTAAAGGTCAAAAGTATATGTCCAACTTTTTAAGTCCACTGCACCCTGCCCTATTGGCTGTTTGAGGCCTAAACTAGGGGTAACTTATATGTATTAAAAATGTTAGGTCCGAAAAAACGTTTATTTAGTCAGGGCAAAATGGCAGTTTAAATCTGTTCACACAGGCTGAAGTGGCAGACCTGAGACATGTTTAAGAGGGCTACATAGGTGTAAGGCACAATAGGTGCTTCTGTGCCACTAGGAACATTTAATTTACAGGCCCTGTGTACATGTGGTACCACTTTACTATGGACTTACAATTAATTAAATGTGTGAGTTAGGTGCAAGCCAATTCTATCATGTTTAAGGGAGAGAGCACAAGCACTTTAGCATTGGTTAGCATTGGTAAAGTGCACAGAGTCCTAAGGCCAGCAAAAAGGAAGTCAGTAAAATAGGAGGATTGATGGGAAAAAGTTGGAGGAAAACCACATCAAGGATGTCGGATCCAACAGTGCCGCTTGTGGGTATCTGGTCATGCTGGACCAGGTCAAAGTCAGGAGTTCAGGCCAACCATTATCGATCATGGGGAAGGTACAGGGATCAGTTTCATTCTGGTGAAGAGTTTTCCTTCTCGCAGTCCAAGTCCATGTTAGGAGCCTCAATCAGCCATTCAAGATGGCTGGATTCGCATGGAGATCATTGTCAGCGTGAACAGCAGGTTGCCACTGGAGCCTTACATTGGCAGGAGATACTGGCGGATGCTGTTGGCATGAAGAGGCATTCACCTTGGCAGGAGACGCAGCTGTCATAGTTGGCATGAAGAGCCTGCTTGCAGTTGGGAAGAGCTGGCTTTTCACCTGCAACTTAGTCTTTGCAAGTAGGATGAGAACATTCTGATGCCAGCCTAGGGCCCAGGGCCTTGTGGGACACCTCATGTGTATCATGACTCACTCCAACAGAGACTAGCATCAGGGCTCAGACAGGCCCAGTTGGTGCTGGGCAGATGCAGTGAAGGCCAGCGGAAGCCTTTCATGTTCCCGTAGCTCATAGAGGAGGTCAGCCGATTGAGGATTAGAGTGCCTACTGAGGATCCTGGGTTCAAGGAAAGCAGGTCCAGTCTTCCTTCTTTAGACAGCAGGGCAGTCCTTTTTTCTGAATCCTCCATAGGTCCAGGACTGTTCTGATGTCTCTCTTTGTATACCCCTTAACCAGTCACCCTAACCTTAGGTTTGGCTCCAAGTTGTCTAGGGTGACAAAGGTCAGGCAGGCACAGGTGTCCGCTGCATTTTCTGGTGACAGAGTAGGTAGCTTAAGAAGCCAGGGAGGGGGAGGGCATAGCCCTCGGGCTACCCTTTGACACCCAGGAAAGGCTGAGTACAATTACCAGGCCATTCTGCTCAGTTGAGGGGAACTCTTCCCTACCCCTCCCTACACCCAAGATCCTTTTTATCCCCCTCTGGGAGCAACACATATCACACCACAGAAGAGCCATTACATGTGAACCTGGACACTGGCAGAAATGCACATTTGAATTAGACAGGAAAATGGCAACTCTCTAAAAGTGGCATTTTCAGAATAATCACTTAAAATCCGACTTTTCCATTAAAGAGGATTTTAAATTACAATTCATGAGGGTCAGAAGTATTTCTCTATTTGCACCCAAACCGAAAGCTATCAGATATTAAGTGTGATGAAATAACCTAGTGTTAGTCTATGGGCAAGATAGCTTTCCTACAGTGAAAAACATCTTTAGGAGTTTTTCAGTCAGGACATGTAAAACGTAAAGGCCTGCCATATTGTGACTTATAAGTATTAAAAAGGAAGGTTTAGACCTGAGAAAAGGTGTGCATTGTAATATTGAACAGGCAGTCTAAAAGTGCACTACAGGATGCAGTGGCAGGCCTGAGGCATATTTTATACTGCTACATGAGTGAGCGGCACAGTGAGTACCTTATACCTGGGATGCATGTAAAGTAAATGAGCCAATTAGGTGTATGCCATTTTACCATGTTTGAGGGAGAGAACACAAGTACTTTAGCACTGGTCAGCAGGAGTAAAGTGCACCAAGACTTAGATGGTCATTACAAACCTGACGGTCGGTGTTAAAGCAGCGGTAAGACCGCCAACAGTCTGTCGGTAAAAAAAATGGAATTACGACCGTGGCGGAAACCACCAACATAGACAGCCACTTTAACACTCCGACCGCCACGGCGGTACAAACAAACAAAGCGGCGGTCACCGCCAACAGACAGGCGGAACACAATGTACCGCTCACAGAATTACAACCTACCAATCCGCCACCTTTTCCGGGGTGGATTCACTGTGAACAAAAACACGGCGGAAACAGAGCTCCACATTTTTCCAGCCATTATCTTCTTGCTCCTCTACCAGGAGCATGAACGCCGGCGGCGAAGACCACGTGAGTACTGCACCTACAACACAGGGGAGGGAAAAAACAGTGACACACACATGCAACACGCAACACCCCCACCCCGACCCTCACCCACGACAACACACACACTAATACAGCATGATACATAACAGTTACACCCACCAACCCCCCCCGGCGGGAATGCAAAGACAAAAGGAAATGAGGTGAACGATTGTAATATATTAAAATTCAGTATTCAAAAAATATACATGCACTATTTACAAATATATACACCAATAATATTAGTCCAAGGTATTCCACCATTAAAGTCCGTGGACCACTGGGCCCAAAATGCATGGGTGAGGCCCACACAAGATTCCTGAACAAGACGGAGAAAACACTGCAGGGGCATCAGATAGAAATAAAACAGGTACCTCAGGGGGAAGGGAAAGGGTGGGTACCTCAGCCGGTTGAGTGCACAACGCCAAATCCACGAGGGGGCCCCATGCCCACTGTTCAATCCTGGGGAGTACAAAGCCGCAGTCTCTCAAGTCTCTACAGTGGGTGGTTTGCCCAGTGTTCAATCCTGGGGAGAGCAAAGCCACAGTCTCTCAAGTCGATAACAGTGGGTGGGTTGCCCAGTGTTCAATCCTTGGGAGTGCAAAGCCACAGTCTCTCAAGTCTCTACAGTGGGTGGTTTGCCCAGTGTTCAATCCTGGGGAGTGCAAAACCACAGTCTCTCAAGTCTCTGAGTGGGTGGTTTGCCCACTGCATTATCCTGGGGAGTGCAAAGCCACAGTCTCTCAAGTGGATAACAGTCTCCACTTGTTCTGGAGGGGGCCTTGTGCCCAGAGTACTTCATCCTGCCAAGGACTGAGGTAGTGGATGTCTCTCTCCACTGGTTCTGGAGGGGGCCTTGTGCCCAGAGTGCTTCATCCTGCCAAGGACTGAGGTAGTGGATGCCTTTCTCCACTGGTTCTGGAGGGGGCCTTGTGCCCAGTGTGCTTCATCCTGCCAAGGACTGAGGTAGTGGAGGTATCTCTCCACTGGTTCTGGAGGGGCCTTGTGCCCAGAGTGCTTCATCCTGCCAAGGACTGAGGTAGTGGATGTATCTCTCCACTGGTTCTGGAGGGGGCCTTGTGCCCAGAGTGCTTCATCCTGCTCGTGGCGGCCTCAGTAGCGCCAGAGCTTTTTGCGCTCATGGGCCTGCGGTGCTTGTGGTGGCGGTGTCCTTGGCAGCGGTGCTTGTGGCGGCAGTGTCCTTGGCAGCGGTGCCTGTGGTGGCGGTGTCTTTGGCAGCGGTGCTTGTGGCGGCGGTGTCTTTGGCAGCGGTGCTTGTGGCGGCGGTGTCTTTGGCAGTGGTTCAGCTGCTGGCGGTCCTCTCTTGGGCAGCGGGGCTGCTGCTGGCGGTCCTGTCTTGAGCAGTGGGGCTGCTGGCGGTCGGCTCCTTGGCAGTGGTGCTGCTGCTGGCCGGCTCCTTGGCAGCATGGCTGTTGCTGGCGGTCCTGTCTGGGGAAGCGGGGCTGCTGCTGGCGGTCCTGTCTTGGGCAGCAGGGCTGCTGCTGGCGGTCCTGTCTCGGGCAGCGGGGCTGCTGCTGGCGGTCCTGTCTTGGGCAGCGGGGCTGCTGCTTGTGGTCCTGTCTTGGGCAGCGGGGCTGCTGCTGGATGTCCTGTCCGGGGTAGTGGGGCTGCTGGCGGTCGGCTCCTTGGCAGCGGGGCTGCTGCTGGCGGTCCTGTCTGGGGCAGTGGGGCTGCTGGCGGTCGGCTCCTTGGCATCGGGGCTGATGGCGGTCTTCTCCGCCGTGCTGATCTTCACAGACTTGCCGGTTTTCTTGTGCCCCTTCCCCACCTTGGAAGGTATCGCAGCTGACTCCACACTCCCACCTGTACCCTTGGGAGCGGCTTTGGTGGCTGGTGTCTTCCCCCTCTCCTGCCGGGCACTGCCCAACTTTTGATGCTTGACAGGTGGGGGACTGTCTGTGCTGTGGCTCCTTGCCACACTTGCTGCCCTGGTGCACTCCATAATCTACTACTGGCACCACTGGTCCCGCCGATGTTGTGGCTGAGGTGCTAGGTTGGGACCTGGAGAGTCGGGCCCTAAGAGACTGACGGGGTGCGGGAGGTGAGGGAAAGAGGTCAAGGCTGGCCAGGAAAAGTTTCTTAGGAACACTGGGACGGGTAGATGGAGGGGGTTTGGGAGTGGAGGACGAGGTAGTGGTCGTAGGAGGTGTACATTTGCTGAGTTTGGGTGAAGGTGCATGGGCTGGAGGCTGTCGTGAGGTGGATGGCTGTTGGCTGTTGGGTGGGTGTGTGGCTGCGTTTGTGTACCTTGGGAGGTGGGCTCACAGACACACTGGGAGAGGACACAGGGGATGTGTGATTGGTAGTGGGGTGGTGACTGCACGTGAGCGGGGTGTGGTGGTGGGTGTGCTGGTGATAGACGTAGTGGCTGAAGATGTAGTGCATGCAGGTGTGAGTGGAGACGAGACTGGGAGGGATGAGGGAGATGAGGAGGAGGGGGACACAGTGGAGGCAGTGGATGTTGGTATGTCTGCATATGTGTGATGCTTGCGTGAGTGCCTGTGGGATGTGTGGTGCTTATGTTTTCCAGAGCTACCTTTGTGTGTTGAGGTGTGTGCATGCTGGTCTGATGGTGTGCTTGGGATAGGCTGAGGTACAGGGGTGTGGGTCTGGGTGGAGGAAGTTTGAGGGGGGAGGCTAGAGACAGGGACAATGGCTGCCATCAGTGCTGAGGCCAGAGTCTGAAAAGCTCGCTGAAGGGCTGCCTGCCCACAATGAATGCCCTCCAGAAATGCATTGGTTTGTTGCAACTGCCTCTCTACACCCTGGATGGCATTCAAAATGGTAGACTGCCCAACAGTGAGGGACCTGAGGAGGTCAATGGCCTCCTCACTGAGGGCAGCAGGGGTGACTGGGGCAGGGCCTGAGGTGCCTGGGGCGAAGGTGGTGCCCACCCTCCTGGGTGAACGGGTACGGGGCAAAGGCTGAGGGGCTGCTGGGAGGGCAGCGCTGGAGGGGGTGGTGGCGGCTGTACCTGTAGATGCGGGGGCATAGATGGGCCCGCCACCGCAAAGGAGCTCCCATCAGAGGATGAGTCCGTATCACTGGTGTCAGCTCCTGTCCCCGCCGTGGAGCTCCCCTCGCCCTCCGACCCACTGGTGAAATTGGAGTCTGTAGTCTCGCCCTCCAGGGCCATGTGGGATGCAGCTCCCTCCTGCTCCGGTGCCACTGCTCCTCCGCCTGATGATGCTAATGCACACAAGTACAGGGGGACCACGAAAAGGGGGGGAAGACAGAAGAAAGACATGTTGAGTGCATGCATTACCGCTACCGTTGGCCGACACGACAGACACAGAAGCCCCCTGCACTACGCTGCACACTTGGGGTCCACTATTCAATCCCTGGGACATGGCCTACAAGGCTATGGCCGATATCTGCACACATGGATGTCACAGGAGCCTGACTAGGTGTAGTTGGCACTGTACCCAGGTGGGATGGGGTGCCACAGGGTCTGCCTGAAAAAGGTGACTTAACTAGCACACGCGCCCTGGCCTAGGGGAACCCACAGCCCACCTCCCCCACCCAGACACCTCCACTGCACGCTGAATCAGCAGAATGAGAGTGTACTCAGCCCCTTGTTGCTGTTGTGATGCCCTCAAGCGCCCATCCAACTCTGGATACGCCACCGCCAGGATCCTGAACATCAGGGGGGTCATGGTGCGACGGGCACCCCTCCGAAGTTGGGAGGCCATCCCCAGCTGGGCCTCTGCCGTCTTCTTGCTCCAGCGGTGAATGTCCTCCCATCTTTTACGGCAGTGGGTGCTCTGTCTGTGGTAGACCCCCAGGGTCTGGACTTCTTTGGCGATGGCACGCCAAACATCCTTCTTCTGGTGGGCGCTGACCTACAGGAATTGTACAGGGGAAAAAGAAAAGTTATTACCAACTGCACCGTCACAGTCATTGGCCCGCATCCCTACCCTTCCCATGTGGCACATGCACTCACCATCGTTTCATGCACGCCTCATTCTCCCCCCCCCAATCTTTCATCCACCCCACTCCACACAGGCATTGCCCATACAGCATGCTCACGGTGTACTTACCTGTTTGTCTTGAGGACCGTAGAGTTGCGTGTACTGGGGGAGGACCCCATCCACGAGTTTCTCCAACTCCTCCGTGCTGAAGGCATGGGCCTTTCCCCAGACGCACAAGCCATTGTCTCTTCCAGACTGAGGTCACATTAGCACTTGCAGTGTAGGTCCTCTCCTGTCGAAGATCAGGTATAGAGTGATTGAACTGATAGAAAATGGCGGTCACATCCACGGTGGTGCGTTCCGTCACCACCGGCGTACATCGTCATTGGCTCCTGGGACCCATAGGGTTCAATGTTAACCAATGCAGAATTGCACTGTGGTCTTCGACCGCCTACCGCGACGGTGTAAAACTCCAGTGCAGTTACCTCATATCCCATTGTCCCACTTTACAGGTCAGGCACACATGGCTTTATTTTTAACTGCGTCACACATACCTAGGCCTTGGCTCAACACTCATACAGGTAAATTTCGGGTTATGAATAGTTTTCTGAGTCAGCTGTGTTTACGTACCTCTGAGTTGGTTGACTCTGTGCTCGCTGTTGTCCTCCATAGGCACCGTCCGCTGGGACATGTGAGGAGATGGCGGTATCCTCCGGTGTACAGACCGTTGGTGGACCTGTCGACTATGGAGGAAAGACATGTAATCATCACCTACAGGCTTGATCGTGCCACAATCCTGGAACTGTGTGCCCAGTTGGAGCCAGACCTGATGTCAGCTGTCCACCATCCCACAGGGATCCCCTCTTAAGTGCAGGTGCTGTCAGTACTCCATTTCTTTGCAACTGGGTCATTTCAAACAACAGTGGCCATAGCATCAGGGATGTCCCAGCCTATGCTTTCCAACGTGATGACCAGAGTGTTGTCTGCCCTGCTGAAACACATGCGGAGCTACATCGTTTTCCCTCAGGTGGAGGATTTGGCAACAGTGAAAGGTGACTTCTATGCCCTGGGACATATCCCCAACATCATAGGTGCCATTGATGGGACAAATGTGGCCTTGGTACCCCCACGCAGGAGTGAACAGGTGTACAAAAACCGGAAGAGTTACCATTCGATGAATGTGCCGATGGTGTGTTTGGCAGACCAGTACATCTCCCATGTTAATGCCAAATTCCCTTGCTCAGTGCATGACGCTTACATCTTGCGGAATAGCAGCATCCCTTATGTGATGGGGCAACTACAGAGGCACTGTGTGTGGCTACTAGGTGAGCACCTGGAACCAAATCAGTGAGAATAGTTGTCTGGGTCTGGGGATATCCCTAAGAGTTAGTGTGTGTCTAACAGTTGTCCCTCGCCATTTGCAGGTGACTCTGGTTACCCCAACCTGTCATGGCTACTGACCCCAGTGAGGAATCCCAGGACAAGGGCAGAGGAGCGCTACAATGAGGCCCATGGGTGAACTAGGAGGATTATAGAGCGGACCTTCGTCCTCCTGAAGGCCAGGTTCCGGTGCATCTACATGACATGTGGTTCCCTATTCTACTCACCAAAGAATGTGTGCCAGATCTTGTGGCCTGCTGTATGCTTCACAACTTGGCTTTACGACAACAGGTGCCTTTTCTGCAGGAGGATGGTCCAGATGGAGGTGTTGTGGCAACTGTGGAGCCTGTGGACAGTGAAGACGAGGAAGCAGAAGAAGAGGAAATCGACAACAGGAACTCTGTGATCCTGCAATACTTCTAGTGAGACACAGGTAAGAAGACAAACCTGCCTACTACATGTACTTTATCACTACTACCTCTCTACTGTCTGTCCTTTTCACCCAGTGTATGGTCACTGAGTTGTCACTTTCTCTTACGATTTCACAGATGTGGGTCCCACTGTGTGACATCTGCTTTGTTTCCTCATGGACTATAGCTGTGTGACATAGGTATGTTGACATTACCATTGAAAGAGCATTTTGTCACTGTAATTGCTAATACACTAATTCAAAATTCCAGACAGACTCCAGATTGTTTTGTGGTTTAAGGGTGTTTATTAAAGTGCTCAATATTGGAGGGGGTTGTAAAATGGTGAGGGGTGATGGCGGAGGAATGTCCATGGCAGAGTCCAAGCTATTAGTCTCACAGGTGCATTGTTCAAAGGTGCATAGGAAGTGGAGCTGGGGCAGTTTGAGGATGGACAGGGTGACAAGGTGGGACAAAAGGATGACAATCAGGGTGGTCTCATTTCTTGGTGGGGGTCTTGGCATCGTTCTCTGTCTTTGTCCTGGATCTCAGGGACCGTTTGTGGGGTGGTTCTCCATATGCAGGGGGTGGGGTGTTGGTGTGGTAGTCCTGTGGCGGTGCCTCCTGTCCACTAGCGCCGGCGGAGGTGGTGGGCAGTTCATTGTCCAGGCTAGTGTCAGGGGCCCCTTGTTGTGCCACAGTGTCCCTCCTGGTGTTGAGGACTTCCTTCAGCACCCCTACGATGGTGCCCAGGGTGGAATTGATGGATCTGAGTTCCTCCCTGAAGCCCAAATACTGTTCCTCCTGCAGCCGCTGGGTCTCCTGAAATTTGTCCAGAACCGTTGCCATCGTCTCCTGGGAATGATGATAGGCTCCCATGATGTTGGAGAAGGCCTTGTGGAGAGTGGATTCCCTTGGCCTGTCCTCCCCCTGTCGCAGAGCAGCCCTCCCAGTTCCCCTGTTTCCCTGGGCCTCTGTCCCCTGAACCGTGTGCCCACTGCCACTGCCCCCAGGTCCCTGTTGTTGTTGGGGTGGTGGGTTATCCTGGGTTCCCTGTAGTGGTGGACACACTGCTGATTGACGTGTCCTGGGGACAGAGGTATGGGCCCGTTGGGTGGGTGCTGTGTGGTGTTTCCAGAGGGGGAAGCTCTGTAGTGGCCTGTGACTGTGTGAGGGGAACCGACTGTCCTGAGGTCCCAGATGGGCCGGGCTGGTCGTCTAGATCCAGTTGGACAGCGCTGCTGTCATCACTGTGGGCCTCTTCTGTTGGTGGTGTGGACATGTCTGGACCCTCCTGTCCGGTGACGTTGGGTAGGGGTCCCGCAGGGGTGTAAAACCATGATTATTGCATCTGTGTGTGCCATGGTGTGCAATGGGTGGGTGACCGTGTACCCCAGTGCTTGTATTCCTGTGTGGGACCTTGTGTGATGATGGTTTGGTGGCTGTATGGGTATGTGCAGTGGCCATGCTTTAGTGATGGGTGTCCATGCTTTGCTGTTGCATGCAGGGCTTGGTGTTGGGATGGGTGGTTTGTTATATTGGGACATTTGTGGGGAGTTGGAGTGATGGGGGTGAGGGCGGGGGTATGTGATAGCATGCAGGTAGGGTGGGGGATGTCATAGTTAAGATTTGACTTACCAGAGTCTATTCCTCCAGCTACTCCTGCGAGGCCCTCAGGATGCAGAATAGCCAAGACTTGCTCCTCCCATGTTGTTAGTTGTGGGGGAGGAGGTGGGGGTCCGCCGCCAGTCCTCTGAACTGCGATGTGGTGTCTGGAGACGACGGAACGCACCTTCCCCCGTAGGTCGTTCCACCTCTTCCTGATGTCATTTCTATTTCTTGGGTCTTGTCCCACTGCGTTGACCCTGTCCACTATTCTTCGCCATAGTTCCATCTTCCTAGCTATGTAGGTGTGCTGCACCTGTGATCCGAATAGCTGTGGCTCTACCCGGATGATTTCCTCCACCATGACCCTGAGCTCCTCCTCAGAGAACCTGGGGTGTCTTTGCCGTGCCATGGGGTGGTGTGGGTGATGTGTGGGGTGGTGTGTGTTGTGTGGGGTGATATTTAGTGGTGTGTTGTGTGAGGTGCGTGAATGTTGTGTGAGTGATGGTGTTGAGTGCCTGTGGATGCTTGTTTGTAGATTGTGGTGTCTGTCTCTGGCCTTCTTTCTGAATTTTTGGTAGTAGGGGTTTGTGGGTGATGTGGGCGGGTGTTTTATATTGTATTGGGTGTGTGGGAGTGGTGTGTGTATGTGTATCAGGTGTGTGTATTTGGAATCGTCCAATGTGGTAGTGTTTTGTATATGTGTGTGTATTTTGAGCACGGCGGTGTGTACCGCCAATGGAATACCGCGGTTGAAAGACCGCCGCGTGGATTCATGGGTCGTGATAGTGTCGGCGTATTCCTGTTGGCGTGACGGTGGAGGTTTTGTTATCGCCAGTTTATCACTGACCTTTGGTGTGGCGGACTTGTGTGGGTGTCTCTGTTTTGGCGGATTCCGAGCAGTGGGTCATAATGACCGTGGTGGAATTCCGCTGCCGCCGCGGTGTGTTGTCGGTCTTCTGCATGGCAGTAAGCGCCTTTTACCGCCAATGTTGTAATGACCCTCTTAATGTCAACAAAAATGAGTTCAGCAAAAATAGGGTAGTAAAAGCAAAAACGTCTGAGGGAATACCACGCCAAAGATGTGAGGTCTACCAAGAATGTAGGCAATCCTAAATGTGGGAACATGTCCCTTTGTGTCCCTTTATTCATGATTTCCCCCATTTTGCTCTATTTTTTTTTCTTCTGTTTTTTGGAATCTGCATACTGGGACTCTGCAGTTTCTGCACCCTAACTACTAAAACACGTGGAATTGGTATACTCCCTGATTGGCACATTTAATGTACCTACTAGTCCATAGTGTATAGTACAATGTGTACCCAGGGCCTATAATTTAAATGTCACTAGTGGACTGCAGCACATTTTATGTCACCATTAAGGTGACAATGTAAAACATGACTGCAGGCTTGCGGTCAGTACCCTGGCTGTGCAGCTTTTAACTGCAACTTTGACCTGTCAAAATAAGCCCGTTTGGCAGGCCTGAACCCTCCTTATAAATATTAATGTCATCCTTAGGAAGGCCTTAAAAAAGGTGAATGCTATTTAAAAGGAGGACATGTAACCGTTTATTGAAAAACATGTCCTTATGTTGACAATATCCTAAAGGTTATTTTCATTGTAGCAGGGTATGCCATTACATAAAAAAGCATTGGGATCATTTATTTAAGTTAATAATGCTATCTGGGCCTATGAACCAGATAAAAAGTGAATTCTTGAGCCTTTTAAAATATTTATTACAAATCCAATACGTTGGTAAAGTCAAATTTGTGCTGCATATTTTTTTTTTTAAAGTCACTTTTAATCTGCCTAAAGCCTCTAAAAGCCTATTTGGTTAAGCGTCCAACTGTCACCCAGGAGCTGAATAGCTCCTTGACGAGGTGAGAATTGAGTTTTAGAGCTGACACAAAGGCCTTAGGTGTGGGAAGAGGTTGACCGTCCCATGAGAGGATGGTTTTGGGGCTGTGCTCAGGCCCTTGCATATTTTCAAAGGATATCTACCCTGTCAGTGACTGATTTAGCTGAAACCTGGGCCTGCTTCCCTTATGTCTTCTAGCCATCCAGTCACTGACCCCACTGGTAAGAAAGCTACCCCTAGAACAGGGTTTGAGTGACCACAAGGGAGGATATGATCATGTCCCTGGCACACCTCTAGGGTGGGCAAAGGAGCTTGCACAAGTAATGAAATATTCTGACATCTTGGATTTACGTAGATAGGTGTAGTGTGATATTATCTGCAGTAGGGCATACAGGAACTTCTGCAAAGGTGGACAGCATTGCCCCAAGGAACATTTTCCCTGTTCAGTCAGTGCGGGCCAAGAGTCACCCCACCCACTGGTTAGTGCCAGGCATTAAGGTGCCAACACTGAGCATATTCTTTAGAACACCAGTGGTCCTGTGGCTGACAAAAGAAGGACTGTACTGGCTGTTGTGACCTGTGAGGAGAACTGTAAGCACTGGACCTGCTCCCACTTGTACCCTGGACTAAGAATTGTTAAGTTAGAAGAAGCTTATTTTCCTGATGGAACCCAGCCGACCAGTTTCATCTGCGCCTTCCCTGGACCCTGCGGATGGCTTCCGTGAGATGAGTCCTAACCCACAAGTCCTTTTCTTGAGGTCCTGGAAGGCTTGTCCAGTATCAGAGTGTACTTCTGCTGTGTTACCCCAAAACCTGGGATTTACACACCTTTTCAAGGTTTTTTGTCTGGAGAACTGACAGAGGACTGGAACAAACCTGCTAAGTCAATCCAATTAAAGTGTGTTGTCGCTGGGCCAAACATTTAGGCTGCTATTGCTCCGAGCTTTTTTGCAGCAGCAAAACTGTTTCAGGGAACATAGCAGAGAAGGTGTCCAGCCTTACTGAGCCCTGTTCAGTTACAGCTTGCACTTTTGTCCCTCTAGAGGAATCTAAGCTTAAAAACAATAACAGGTCCTGATTTAGAGTGCATCAAAAGGGTTACTCTGTCACAACTGTGATGGATATCCTGTCCACCATATTACAAGTGCATTGTATCCAATGGCATTTGTAATATGGCACATGAGATATTCATCACAGTGGTGAGGGAGTAACCCATCCGCCAAACTCTGAATCAGGCCTCAAAGTCCACAGGTAGAAATATTCACCAAGCGAAGGTGCCAAAAGTATCCAGTGGCAAAACTCCCTCCTTGGGCACAAATGTTTAATTCCCCCTGCTTAGAGCTTTCCCACCAAAAATCAACAACTTCACAGGGACTTCCTCTGATGGCTAAATGCCTCATGGAGCCCATCTTGGCCCCAGCCTGCTGCCTTGCTCCACTGATTATTTTTTACCTCATTTTCCGAGACTAAGTCAGAAGGTAATACTTCCTACCGGGATGAACATGGTCTCTGTATCTGAGCCACACTCCGGGCCAGATGTATCAAAGGGTTTTCCCCATACTATGTCTATGGGAAAATGTGCTCGTACATATGGCCCTCCATCACGGTCGGCCTTAACTCATGTCTAGGTACCAGTCAAGTGCAAGCATATGACTGTGGTTGGCACTTAACACTCTCCGGCTCTCTTTTTACTTAAAACTTTAAGGGCCATATGTACAAACACTTTTTCCCATAGACACAGAATGGGTAAAAACCTTTGCTACATCTGGCTCTAAATTCTAAATGGTAATATATTAATTTGTACCAATAAAAAGAAGCAGCAATACCATGCCACATTTATCAAGTCAGATAGGGCTGTGTTTTTTGTTCATTACAGGAGGAGATAATCGTGCTGAATTTATACTCGAACAAGCTGTATTCAACAAACAATTGTATACTCATGCTGCAGTAAATGATTTAAGATGGACTTTCAACTGAGTCAGTGTTACAGACTCAAAGTCATCCTGTTGGATCTCAAACAGCTGTAACACACATAAAATAAATTCTGGGAAATATGCTACCTTTTTATTTGGATAAAATATTTCAAAATGGAATAAATTATACAAATAGTTTTCAGTACAGTGAAGCAGTGGATATCTTCATTGTAGCACTGCGGCTAGACCCCAAACAAAGGAACTTTTCATACCATCCTCCAAGGAAATAGCCTGGATAGCTGCCAGGTTTTCAAATTATATAATTTACCCAATAGTTTTCTTTATATCATAGTAATTGAAAAAATCACACAAAAACATTTGATTGTATACATTAGGCATGGAGGTACTTTTTAACCGATATAGCAATGACATGTGAGTAAAATGTGTGCACCCAAAAGCATTATAGAAATTTATAAGACCATTTGCATGTGATGTGGGTCAAGTGGGAAACGTATCCTTTGCAATTCAAATTGGAAGAGCGAATCGTCCCTAAATAGGGATATGTTTTTACAGCTTTAAAACTTTATTTCACCAAACACCAGATGTAGTTAATTCTTTTTTACATCTCATACCCTTAAAAAATATAACTTTACTTTTCACTAGGTTCAAAGCTAAATAACACTCTTACCTATATTGATGAAGATCATCAAGCCATTTTTGTAGACCCTTTGGAGTCTGATCTAATAAAACAATGTCATTGTCTACTACCCAACTTTAAAGGTATTCTAATACAAGTTTGCAAAAAAAGTTTCCAAAGTGAATCTAAGAAGGTTCTCTACTTATAATCACTAGGGAGGTTACAGGATCTAGAAAAGTGGCCCATTAGTTTCCTTCATTCTTTATGACGTAATAGAGATTTCATTTGTCCCTGATCTCCTGAAGATCTACCCTTTGAAATATAATCCCTTATTTGATCTAAAGACAGGATCCATATTTGCATCTATAATCCAAAAGAAGGCAGAAAAACGTTGACGTGTCAGCCAGTTGTGCAGAATTAGGTGCATATAGCTCAGAAAGATGTGTAATCCATTCACCATCATTAACTGGAACTGGCTTTGACTCAATTCAATTGCCACTGGACTTAATAAGAAACCTTCATTATTTCTTAATATTGTTTGCCTTTGAAGTCTGTAAGTCAGTCAAAAGTCGGTCTGCCCAAATTGTTACCATAAGGATTCTCCACCTTTGTTAAGGTTTATTGTTTTACTTGTTATTGAAGAAAAGTATATAAACTGATGTCTAATTAGCCTATTGTTTCCTGGTAAGATTACATTCCAATGATAATTCTTCACAGTTGACTTTATCTTAGGCTACTTTTGTTACTGGGGATCATTCTTATACACGACTAATACCTTACCAATGGATTTGAATCAGACTTAGACATTTCTGCAATAGCACAGTGACCTGTCTTTCTCGCATTCTAATGCATACCATCTTTCAAAAATTAAACCATATCCCCAATCATGTTACAAAGCAATACAATATCAAGTAAGAACTTAAAATTCAGAGTTAATATTTTGTGATCACTATACACATTATGGATAATAGTCAAATTTAAATAGAAAATGTAAGATTATCAGTCCATGTTTGTCAGCTTTGAAACTAGCAGGCAATATCAGTAATAGGATCAAAGGCTTTCTCTTGTTCCTAATATCTCAATAACTTGATTTGACATTCTAGCATTAAAAGTGCATAACAAGTGCACAACAAAATTATATGGTAACACTTTTGCTTTTTAATGGTTTAATATATAAATGAGATATTAATGACAATATATATTTAGTCAGAGAGATATGTTTTATACTGGGTGGCATATATACATTGGGTAGCTGTAAAGAAATTATTTCTGTTGTACCTATATTTTCAATGATCTTTATATATAGTGCTAGATTGGATGGGTGGCTGGTCAAGCAATAAGACCATTTATATTTCATACTTAAAAGGATGTCTATACCTCCGTTATCAAGGCCCTTCTTGGATTTTTTTACGGGCAACTAAGTAAAAATTATTTCTGAAATTCAACCTTATTAATACACCACATTTCTTGAACATAAGTGAGATTGGCTTTTAAGCATTTTAGATAAACCAAAATGTGGCTGCCCATCAGAAATTCTGCCATATTCTAGGATAGGACATTTATCAGTTTGTTAAAATTGCTAGTGATTCATTTGTCCCTTATTAGAATTTTTATTAAATGTACCAGCCAACCTATCTCAGTCTGATAGGTCATCATCTTTACATGAAAAACGTGGCACTTCCTTTTGCTGTAAAGTAGAAACCATTCACCCTCCTGACCTTAAAGATTCTACTGTTGCATTTTTAATACATCTTTTTGACACACCTTAAAATCATTGCACCATTCTGTGTCACTAAGATGCTCAAAACCCCATTTTAGCATATTTGTAGGGGAAAAAAGAGATGGCATCAGTTCCTCTACTGAAAAAATATTCATAATTTTCTAAAATCAAATTCACAATTACATTTGAATTAAAGGTAACTCTAGAAAAATTGCCACTATATTATTCAAGAATGGCAACAGGTACTTTTTACCATTTTCGATGCTTCTATTTCAGATCAACAATTTAGTAAAAAAGGATCTATTAAAGGCATACTTTGTTCATCAAAGAGTACAATAAAATCTCATGTTAAAGAAATTCCAGTAAAATTGTCATCATTTGGTAAAAACGAATATATTGTTAATCAAGTTATATATGATGGAGATGACACTTTAGGCAGTATAAAAGATTTTGCATTTGGATTTAATTCAAAACTTTGAGGCTCATTACGACTTCAGCTGTCCCACCGTGGGACCACCAAACTTGCAGGGAAGCCACCATGGTGGTAGCATCACCATGGCGTTGGAATCCCCCCCACCCTATTACAAAGTTTCCGCTGGCCTGACCTGGCTGACCAGCGGAAACCATTAAATAAAGTGTTCCCGCCAGTCACACCGGTGGGAACAGTGCTACGAGGTAGCACTCGGGTCCCTTAAAGGAGGCGAGTGCTATCTCGTAGCACAGAGTGGGGGCGACCAGCACCCTCAGAATGCACACTGTCTGCAAAGCAGACAGTGCCCATTTGAATGGTGCTGGACAGGGGGCCCCCTGTAGCCCCTGCACTTGTTCTCCACCAGCTCTTTCGTGGTGTGTAAACCGCCATGAAAGCCTGGTGGAGAAGAAGGTTGTAATCAGCAGGACGGTGCTGAGTTCAGCACTGATTACAACTAAGACATTACCCCATGGAGACCTGTGATCCTGGCAGGGACAGTGGTCTTTAGGCAGGTCCACCCACCTAAGTCGTAATGTGGCAGTCGGACCTTCACAGCCGTAGTGGTGCAACCACCATCACGAGGCTGGCGGTCCGAGGATCGCCAGCCTCATAATGAGGCTGTTAATCTGTAGTTTTCTTGAGTCATCATATGTATTAATCTATCTTTTGGGGCATGTGTTTGTACCTACAAGTGGCCTAAAGAGTTATTTAGCCCAATTCTGGGTTAGTATTATCCACTAACTATAATAAAGGATGAGATAACTATCTCAGTCTTGCAGTGACAACAGAGAAATTTTGTTGGACAGGGATGGATCAAGTTTAATTTTAGTTTCACTATTCCTATGTAACATCTGGTGTTTACTTTAAAGTTTATTTCTTTTTCTCTGACTGTTTTTCCAATTTCAATTACTGCTTTGAGCTTTCTTCCCTTTTTTAGAAAAATAGGAAAAAGGGCTTCAGTAGTATCCGAGCCATGTATATTGTTGCCTTCCTTTCATTCTTTGAACAAATTTGTCTTTCAAAATCCAGGTTAACCTTGGGTTGTACTCTCCTGTATGATAGTATAGATCGAGAAGTATATTTTTCAGATCAGCGTCCTCTTATTGGTTGTATGCATATTTGGTCCTGATGTTGAAAGTTGCTGTCTCTGTGTAGGTTATACGATCTCTGCAACTAATGACAAGGGCCCCTGTAATCTTTGAGGCCAAATTTGAAAGAAATCCGGGGGGGGGGGGGTATTAAGGATATGACCAGAATTACTAGTTGAACCTTTCAATTGATTTAATATCAATTTCAGGAGTAACAGATAATTCAGATACTGAAACTGATTGCATACTTGGTGTGCAGTTAAACACATTTTAGTTGTTTTTGACAATTGATAAGAGCTACACAAGTGGGTTTCACTACTATACCTTCACTATTATACCTTCGATATAAGTGTTAACATCAAGGTCAATATCAGGAAGAGTAAAATAAGCAACAACAACTAAAATTGCACTATTGATGTCCTTCTGTATCTTCTATGGACTTGTTTTAGTTTTAGTGTCATACAACTTAATGCATCATACCTGTACAAAATATGTTGATTTTTCATCTTAGTGGTTCCTATTCGATGTTCTCTTCTACCTCTGAGAAGTAAGTTAGAATAGATGCCTAGCCATTCAAAACCCCAAAATGGAAGATTTTATTTTGCATGCAATTTGATTTAGTTTTGTTCATGATCTCATGCTGATTAATATTCCAGATCTGAGTTACTTGGCTGTCATTCTGGCACAGGAGTGAGGGATCCAAACATCTTGCATAAGTGAGAGACTGAATCAACTACTCTTGTCTGTCCATGCTTCCTATTGTGATCTGCAAGCTGCTCCTAAAGCCGCCTTTACATGCATCTACCCACAGCACTCACCACTCCCTGTCACCTCTAATACAATCACCTTCATCAAAGTATGCTCACTGGTAGCTTCCACTGCCAGAAAAGCCCAAACTCTTATTGAAGGTTTGCCTAAACCAAAGTTGGAGCAGGCGGCCAGGTAAATAATAAATTGCAAAATGAGGGGACATGGGGCACGGCCACTCCCAGCTGCTTCCTTGATTTACCACATAATGGAAAAAAGAGGCAAAATGTATTGGTGAGTCTTGTAGAGTTTTGAAGGATGTTAGATTAGCAAGGTGGTCAGCAAATGAATGAATAATCAAGTATCTAATTGAAATATGTAGACAGAGGGGAATACAACACAAGCTGCATGCTCTCTGAAAACGCTTACTGCTCACTGTTACTCCTGGCAGCCCAAAGACTTAGAGCTCTGCTGTAATCTTAATGCCTTGCCACTGTCTGTCCTTTCTGTTGCTTCTCAATCTCTGGTACACCAGCCACCACCTTCTCAGATATCAGCCTGTGATCTTGCAGGGTCCACAACATACAACTGTGTCCCTACTGCCTTCTACCACTGTTGTTCCCCATGCAGAACCTAGTGATTTCACTGTGCGGGGCACACAGCATATACTCAAGTGTCACTGAAAACAGAGCTCAAGTAAGGGAACTACTACTAATGGTCTAGCACAGTATAGTACAGGTTTGGGCACAAACACAGGCTCTAGCTCCCCACATCCTGTGCTTCCTCAATCTCCTTGTGCAACACTTTCCTTATGCAGCTTCTACAGTGTCTGTAGTGTTTCGCTCCTTGCACATTGACTTTTGTGGCATCTGCAGCGTCTCGTGTAATTGGACTCTCACCAACAATTAGTCATAGTGTATGCAAATTCAAAGTTACCTACATATACAAAATATTTTATTATGTGTAAGAATACAGGGTTTTTTGTAGATGTCCCCCGACTTTTTGGCCCCCATTTGGACTACTAGATGCTGGTTTTCTGACTCTGATTGTGCCCTGAGCTCTGCTAATAAGGCCCAGGACCAGTGCTCTGTTTAAAAGGTATATGGTAATTAGGCATAGTTGCAATTGGCTCTGACAACCTACCTGCAAGTCCCTAGTCTATGGTAGGGCATGTAGGCTTAGAGACCCCAGTGAACTTAATGCACTTAAGTGTGCACTGGTGTGGTGTCTGCAGTCTGCAGGTCTTCCCTAGGTGCCCCAAGGATAGGATGGATTGTCATTAAAAGCAGCGATATTATAAAATATGTTTTATATGCCCTGGTGAGGGAAAACTGCCTATTTCGTGTTTCCCCATTGTACCACTGCTAGCTCCCTAGGCTAACATGGGAAGGCTTTTTAAACTTCAATTAAGACTAACTTTCGACAAGAACGAACTAGAACAGTGACTCAAAGTATCAAAATATTAACTACAATTAATCCAACAATTTGCCATGGTTCGATTTATTATAACTGTTTCTGAGCTTTAGACCTGCTTTCATAAAGTTACATAAAACAGCCCTGCAGCAGCCTATGACAAGCTGACCCAAGCTGTTCTGATGAGGCGTGAAGTAACCTGAGCTGATACAAAGAGACCAACTTGTGGGAGAAGATCTGCTGCTGCAGATGCCATGACAGGAAGGGGGCTAGGTAGCCAAACTGGTCTTCAAAGGGAGAAAGACAACACAGGACCCAGGCCCGCCTTCACTTCCCGCACCCCCAGCCAGATGAGACCCTCTGTGTTAGAAAATGTCTCTCTAGTTGGCAGAGGTATGCACCCTGTCCAAGTAGGGTCTACAATCCTAGTCAGGGTAAGTCAGATACACACCGTAAATTAACATGTGCTTACCCTCTGGTAGCTTAGCTTGACCTCCCCCTCATTCTGCTGGAGGGAACCTGAACCACCCTCCTTGGGGTCACTCTCAGGTACCTTCTTGTAGACCCAAGTGCTTACTGAGTGATTTGCCTCCTTAGCAATTTCTGTGCGGTCTGTGAACAAGGTGTTGGTGCAGATCTGGAAAACAAAGACTGAATAGGTGCTCTGTTGCAGACAAATTGCACAACCCCTGATAAAAGTTTATGTCACTGCCCCTCACCCAACCATCCAGTGCCTTGCAGAAAGAATCCACACAATCCACCCAGGTCTGCTGGGAAATCTTTTGACTATCCCTACATTTCTTCCTAGATACCTAGGACCTGGGTATAGTATAAATGAGGGCACAAATGGCCCCGCAAGGGAAGTGTAGCCCTTGACTTCCACAGCAATGGTTACTTACAAAATCCTTCTCACAATTAGGGATTATTTATACATTCAATGTAATTTATTTATAATGCAACAAATTAATCTCAAATTCATGTAAAAACTAATATTGCATAAGGGTGTTCCTATTCAATGATGGCACTGTGCAAAGTGACAAGGTGAATAAATTGTGCAATGATGCTATATACTATATTATATACATGTGACTGAAATGGATGGTATGATGTTTTTAGAAATACTTGCTTCTGTATTATCACAATCCACATTCAAATTAAAAACAGACCACATCTGAAAGTTGTCGACATTTCAACCCACAATGCTAAATTCATCAAAAAAAGATCAAGTGAAGAAGGACTGCTCTGCTGAGCCCCTGGTCTGTACTCCAAGAGAACTACACTTAAAAGGACTGCACCTGCTGAACACTTTGAACTTCAAAAAAGAGGAATTTGCCTGACTTCAAAAGAATTAAGTAGCAAACTCCCTGAAAGCAACAGGTACAAGAGAGCTACCAATAGTCTCCTGCATCAACTCTTGAAAGTCAAGCCCAGCTGACCAACTGGACGTTTAAGGATTTGTCCATTCTGAAAACTGTAGTCCCAAAACTCTAAGAGGCAAATCAGAGCTTCTGGACCCTTGGCTCATGACCCTTTTAAGGCCCTAAAAGGACCTTCTGGAAGAAGATCCAGAAGTTTGGAATAATATGGAGAGTTCTGGGTAAAAAGCTCCATAAGTTGACCGACCTGTAGATGAGAGTCAAGCTGGCGAATTTGGCCTGAAATTGAGGCTTGCCCCACTGAAGCTATGGAGCTCTTCGCCGTCGACGATGAGAACAAAGACCTCTAGCATTCACTGAGTCCTCACGCTGAAGCAGGCTGCTGTTATTGAATTGCAACCCAGCCTGCCAAGGAGACTCACTCGGCATTGAGAGAAAAAGCTCAAGAAAAGTGACTAAAGGCTTGATTTAGATCTTGCTGGTAATGGTCCTACTGTCATGTTTGTATCTAAAAATCCACTCGCTGCAATGACGGTGGGGCTGC
Source organism: Pleurodeles waltl (assembly GCF_031143425.1). Classification (NCBI taxonomy): domain Eukaryota; kingdom Metazoa; phylum Chordata; class Amphibia; order Caudata; family Salamandridae; genus Pleurodeles; species Pleurodeles waltl. The sequence goes on from NC_090438.1 coordinate 212,694,549, forward strand.
TCTATTTAAATGTTAGTGGGACCATAGGCGAAATATGGCTAATGGTCTGCCGTCACTGGCAAGAATCCCCACCTGAGTCAATGGTGCCAGAGGCAAAAGTGGCTGGCGGTGGGACTCCAGCCCTTTTTACTGCCAAGACAATCATGATGTGCATTCCTGCCAATGCAGCTGTGGTGGCTAAATCTCCACACCTGAATTGGCAGATTGGGAGGGATCACCGAAATAGAAAGCAAGTCACTGTTTTACCTGTCATCCCCGGAATTGTCATTGTACAGTAGCACTGGACTTGAGCTTGTTTACCAAAAGTTTTCAAACAACAGTACAATGACGTGTAGTGCATATGTCTGTATTGTTGTATTTAGAAAAATGTTTAAAAACACACCTCGAGATATCAGTAATATCCACCAATCTAGCACTAACTGCCTTCCTGGCAATGGACACCTATACCAACAGTCACAGCGATCCTAAATAAAAAGGTGTCTCTATACTTGTGTGCTATAATGTCCCCTAAACTAACATCACATACATAAATAGCATACCCAGCAGGAACTACTCAAATCCATCATACTGTAGCAATAGCATTGCAAAATGCTACAAGGGGGTGTACACAGAATATACAAACAATCCTACCTCCAAACTGCAAACATGCTAGAGATCTACGAAGGTCGCTTGTTTCCTTGCTGTGTGCAATTTTTGAAAAACAGTAGATGACATTTAACCCAATGTGTCAGGTTCCCTGTGAAATGCATAAGTGCATATTATTGGCACAACCTGTCAAAATAAACACAAATGCATTCTCCATTTACAATATCGGAAACACACCATTTTGGTGTTCAGTAACATGACAAATGCTTGCTCCAAAATGAATATGTCCATCATAAATGTACACAGACACAAATGATGGATGCATGCAATTCAGAACCAATCTAACATTCACCCCCAGTTTAATCCATCATTTTTTCGCTCACCATGCCACCCCAGTTTGGACCCAGCCAAATGCAAATCAGTCTTGACCCTGTAGCCCATGGAACAGTCCAGCCCGAACTGCCAGGGCAGGTCCTCCCTGGACCAGAAACAAGCATCCAGGGATCTATTCCAGAGTATCAACCTTCATCAGCCAGGCTAGCTTGAATCCAGTGGCACAGTGAGCCCGGGACAACCGTATAAGCACACCCGGCATGCGTAGGGCAACAAAAGCAAACAAACACAAATGATGGACAGAATGCAAAACTAATCAAACATTCACCCCCAGTTGCAGATGTGAGTTTAATCCATCAATTCTTTTGCTCAGCATACCACCCCAATTTGGATCCAGCCATAAGCAAATCAGTCTTGACCCCTTTCCTCATGTAAACAGTCCAGCCAGAACTGCCAGGCCAGGTCCTCTCTGGACCACAAACAAGTATCCCGAGACCAGTTTCAGGGTATCATCCTTCATCAGCCAGGCTAGCTTGAATCTGATGGCATAGCAAGAATGGGACCCACGTCTGGGCATACCCTCCCCACTTAGGACAACAAATGAAAAAACAACAGATGATGTCCAGAATGCAGAACAAATCAAACATTCACACCAGTCACATATCTGAGGTTAATCCATCCATTTTTTGCTTGCCATGCCATTCCAGTTTGGACCCAGGCATATGCAAATCAGTCTTGACCCAGTTCCCCATGGGAACAGTCCAGCCCAACCTGCCAGGCCAGATCTTCTCAGGAGCAGAAACAAGCATCCTGGTACCAGTTTCAAGGTATCACCCTTCATCAGCCAGGCTACCTTGAATCTGGTGGCATAGCAAGGACAGGACCCAAGTCTAGGCATACCCTTCCCACTTAGGGCAACAAATGCAAAAAACAACAGATGATGGCAGGAATGCAGAACAAATCAAACATTCACCTCAGTCCCAGATCTGAGTTTAATCCATCAGTGTTTTGCTTGTCATGCCATTCCAGTTTGGAATTGCAAGGACTATCTCTCCTATAGGCTTATATGGGGATTGCCTTACAGCCTATTTTAAGTATAATTTCAGATTGGGAAAATATAGAAACATGGACATTTCATATCTCTGGACTCACAATTTTAAAAGACATCTTGTGGCAAAAGTGTTTTATTTTTAATGCAGGTCTGAAAAATTCATTTTCTTACTTTAACCATCCTGTGCCTTAGCCTGCCTGCAATCCATGTCCGGTCTGCGTAAGGTTAGTAGATAGCTACCTTTGTGTATTCCATCCAGACAGCCATAAATACAGGCCACTCAGTTGCCCCTGCATTTCATCTGCATACTGATGGATCTTCCTGGGCAGGAAGGGTGGACGGGCTCTCACTTACACTTCAATGGATAGTGGCCTGACCATACAAAAGGGACTGCTAACCCCCCACAGACCTCCTGGCAGACAGGAATGAGCTGCAAGGCAACTAAGGCACTTCAAAACCACTCTCCCACACTTCAAAGGCACATTTGAGTATGAGTACCGGGCCTCTGACACCATATACCCAGAACACTTCTGGACTGAGGACATTCTACCAGGAAAAAAGACCACTGGGCTGTCAGGAGGGACTTCCACTTTGCTGTTTGCTCTGCTGTGTTGGTCTGCTGCCTGCTACTTCTTGCCTGGGACTGAAAGGATTAGATCTAACACTATAAATCCTCTAATCTAAAGTTTGCCCAAGGGCCTGACAGAGCTTTTGTTTCTGTTTCTGAAGTCTCAGAGATATCAAAGACTTTACCTGCATCTTGCTACCAGCACCTGGGCTTCTTTGCTGTGAGTCCTGCTCCGCTAAGTGGTGCCAAATCTAGTCCTGGGCCCTTAGAGGTGAGTGTGGTGCTGCAACACAAGAATTGAGGCAAAAACACAGGCGCCTTACTTTGGACCGATACATCCTGCTGCAGAAACACTGCTTTTGCTGCTGCCTGCACTGAAGCCACAGACACTGCTCACTGACTCTGTGATGCAACAACCCCAACTTATAATGCAGCCCCAGCTTGGCTGAAACAACACCGACACATCAAAACCAGTACTTATCACTTCTGGGCCTCTGCCCGATCAGGAAATGACGCATTGCCTGCAAGTGCAAAACGTCACCTCCTTGGATCAATAGATTGTCACCGAGCCTTGACGCAACCAAAGTACTGTTAGCAGGTCTGCGTGACTCCTGTACCCAGGTAGCGCTTCATTGCAGTCGGAGTGAACTTGTGGCTGTGCCCCAGTCCAGCACAAATATCCCCCGGTGGGAGTTATTGTCTTATCAGCACTGCATTGTTACTTAACGTTTCAAAATTCATAACTTGGCTTGTGTATGTTGGATATTTGTTGTTTTGGCCCTTTTTGACTTAGATAAATGTTGGCTATTTTTCTAAACTGGTGTAGAGTTGTTTTTTGTTTTTTTCACTGTGTTACAGTGAGTGTGTGTGTGTGTGTGTGCACATATTCTTTAAAAATTGCCTCTTTAGTTTAGTCTGACTGCTCTGTGACAAGAGGGTGAGCACAAGTAAACCTTTCATGTCAAATCTAGGATTGTGATCCCTACTTTGACAGAGTGCAAACATCTATTGGACCATATATTGACTTCTCAAGATGTGATACCACACCATCTATGTGGTGTAACCTTCCATCTGCAAATGTCCCTTTAAGTATCACATTTTCTCCATCATTGATTTCCCATCTGGACAGAACTAAGGACACCAAAATGTTGTTTAGGGGTATGTGCAACTCTCTCACCAATGCAGACACATTCCTGTCTGCTGCAATCAATAGGTTGGCATACAAAATCCTTTTTTTGTGCACAGACTGGCCTACATGCAAATTTATGATGGTCTAAGGCCTCATGTCAATCTGTTACTGTCCACATGAACTGACTAGAAGTTTGCTGTGAAAACAGTTTTCAAACACATATGATAAGGGATGATGGTATTGAACAAGTTTCCAGTCCTATTGGAGCAGATACTCATTATTATGTTGCCATATCACCAACTTACCAGTGTCAAGTTTGATACATCTACTGTATCATGTGTGCATTTTGCCATGTTACCAGTAACAGGGTCTACATTACCTATTCTCATTTGTGATGGTAAGTTAAACAAAAAAGGGGCGGACCCTGTCACCCATGGACCTGGGTAAGAAAGTGTCAGATAAAGAGTGGCCTCTACGGGGGAAGTGTAAGCCTCGACTTCCTCAGCAGTAGTACAATAAATTCTCCCTAGTATTGAAATACTTTTCATATGCACAACAAATTCCTTTGTAGCTGGTTTGTCTTTATCAATCCAATATCATGTAATATGAAAAAATCAAGATTAAAAACAATAAACAATGAACAATAAAAATTATATAGGTGCTCCTATCCAGTGGCGGCACAGTGAAGGTGAATAAATGAACTTTAAGTGCACCAGAGATGTTTGCAAATATGTACATAACCATGTGGCTGTCAGGATATTTCTAATTCCACATGCGATTTTGATATTACTCTGCAGCAGAACATCAATGGGTGCCGGTAAAAATTTAACCATCTACCTCTTTGTGCAATGTTTGGGGAATAATACGGTTCTTATAGGTTGATCTTGTAAACTAATGTAATATTAGATATCTAACTTGGATAGTTATCAAACGGAGATGAATTCAATATTTGCCAACAAGCGAAGAATGAAAAATGACTAGTTTTAATAAGAATATTGAATGTCAAATGAATAATCATGTGTGAGGTTAAATGTCATGAGGAAATAACGCAGAACAGGTTGACAAGGTCAACAAATGCCAACCCACGTTCCTGTTCCTGGTGTTGGTTTGCACACAATAAAGATTTTTTTCCATGGAGTGCCTGCCTTCTGAGGATTTGGAGAAGGAGTGTAACATAGTGGACCACAGGCAGTTAGATGCAGAGAGGCATCACCAGCTGATGTAATATATCTAAGGTAAAAAACAACGTCCTCTAATGAACTTTTATCTAACATTCAATTCACATAGTTCTTTCTCCATTGCTTTTGAGAACAGGGTTATATTGTCGAGTACACTCAGTGGAATAACCCTTTATTTGACTCTAAAATGTGATTCTCCATCTGCTGATAATTCCATACCCATTTGTTCCTCAATAGATTAATCAATTTCCGCTTTCTCTCCACTGCACTCTTTTTCAAACTCTGACAATTGTTTCAATAGAGATAATGGTGCAACACAAATGGAGATTAATTGTCTGAAGAGTAAACTGAGAAAAGAGGGAGAATGTCTAATATGAAGAGCAAACAAAGGTGGTAATAGGGTGTTATGGCCCAGAGACTGGTATATGGAAGAAGCTTATAAGCAATTAAGTGACCCTATCTGATAAACAAAGATTGAAAGACGTGAATATACGGATACTTTCAAAGAGTTCTATGTGAAGTTGAAAGAGTGGTCCTCAAAGGATTTGTTGAATAATGATGAAGTGAGATTTCAGAAAAATTATTTTACCAAATTACCAATTTTTTACCTTATACCTAAGGTGCACAAGAATGCCCAGCGACCTCCAGGGAGGCCCATTATATTGGCCAATGGTAGTCTTTTGGAAAATACTTCAAGGTTTCTGAACTTTTATTTAAGACCCTTTGTAACTGGTCTTCCAACATACATCAAGGATTCTATGGAATTTTTAAAAGGATCTTTGATGTTGTTTGGAACTCTGATATGTCGATGATTATGATGGATATTTCAGCACTAAATACAAGTATAGTTCATGAGGATGGCATAAGGACAGTAAAACACTTCTTCCGAGCAAGACCTATCAAGTTTTATGAATATAGTAAAATGTAGCTGGAAATTATTGAATTCTGTCTAACTTTTTCTTTGATGGGCACTTGTACAGGCAAGAATGCAGGATGGCAATGGGCACCTGCTTTGCCCCCAGCTATGCGAATATGCATATGAGCTGGTGGGAGGAGCAGGTGGTCCATGACCTTTCAAACAGCTGGAGCCAAAAGATAGTGTGTTGGATAAGATATATAGATGATTTGTTTGTAATCAGGCGAGGTAATGTAAAATCAGCCCAATCATTCATTCAGGAGTTGAAGGATAACAATATCAACTTAAGACTGACTAGGCAAATAAGAGCGACCCACAGCAAGTTTCTGGATATCGCTATTGACATTGAAGAAGGCAGGTTAGGCATATACCGGAAGAAAACATCAGGAAATATTGTGTTACATGCTGCTAGATGCCACCCGGAGAGTTTGAAAAAAGTATCTTATATGGAGAATGTTTGAGAGCTAGGGGATCTTGTAATACCAACACAGTTTCAGAAGAAGAATAAGTAGTGAGATGTCAGAAAGATTCAAATGAAGGGAATACAGTGATAATATCTCAAAGACAGCAAACGAGAGAGAGTGAAGAAACAAAGCAATGAAAAAGTATTATTCAAGGGGAGACCCCAGGGGGAAGTCCAAAGAAACAATGTAATTAGGTTTATCACCACCTACAGTAGAGATCACTTTTCTGTGGTGGACTGATCCTGTTTGAGGTAGCTTCCACTTCCTTTATGCTGCTGATAAAAAGTGACCTCACAGTTAAGGATCTTCTTCCTTGCCCCTTGTCCTGCTGTCATGACAGTTGGCCAGCCCGGTTCACTGAAAGCAAAGTGAAATAAGAGAGGTGTTTTAAATTCCTTTGTTCAATAATGCAAGTATTTTATTTAAAAGGCATATTATATCTATAAATACAAGAGCTGATGTTCAGTCTTTATCAAACCTGCCGCTATCAAAGGTTTACATACTAACTTTTGTGAAGTTCCAAATTAAAAAATGTTTTTTTTTCAAAGTAATCTTTGAAATGACCCATTCGAAGAAGGAGAAAGGGTTATGCTAAGACTTTTTTTTGCCTATTCCTTTACTTAAAGTAGAAAAATATGTTTTGCAGCATGTTCCACATATTAACTATTGGAGATTAGCGTGCCTTACTACAAGGCAACAAATGCATTCTAAAGAATAATGTCTTCTTCTTGATTTTTGTGAAATATTCGCCAAAATATTGAATATTAGTTTGTATAATGATATTGTATTTTAAAAAAAATATATGATAGATAGAAAAAAAGTTAAAAGTACACAATGTAAGGATCATAAACTAAGTATGACAAAGTAAAAATGTAGGGGGTCATTACAACATTGGCGGTAAAAGCCGCTTACCGCCGTGCAGAAGACTGCTAACACACCGCTGCGGCAGCGGAAATCCGCCACAGCTATTATGACCCACAGCTCGGAATCCGCCAAAATTCAGACACCCACACAAGTCCGCCACACCAAAGGTCAGTGATAAACTGGCAATAACAAAACTTCCACCGTCACGCCAACAGAAATACGCCCACACTATCACGACCCATGAATCCACGCGGCGGTTTGTCAACAGCGGTATTCCATTGGCTGTACACACCGCTGCGCTCAAAATACACTCACACATACAAAACACATCCACATTGGACAATTCAAAATACACACACCTGATACACATACACACACCACTCCCATACATACAATACAATATAAAACACACCCCCACATCACCCACAACCCCCTATGACAAAAATCCTGAAAGAAGCCCAGAGAGAGACACCACAATCTATAACCAGGCATCCACAGGCACACAACACCACCACCCACATAACATCCACGCACCCCACACAACACACCACTAAATATCACCCCACATATCACAACACACACCACCCCACACATCACCCACACCACCCCATGGCACGGCAAAGACACCCCAGGTTCTCGGAGGAGGAGGTCAGGGTCATGGTGGAGGAAATCATCCGGGTAGAGCCACAGCTATTCGGATCACAGGTGAAGCACACTTCCATAGCTAGGAAGATGGAGCTATGGTGCAGAATAGTGGACAGGGTCAACGCAGTGGGACAGCAACCAAGAAATAGGGATGACATCAGGAAGAGGTGGAACGACCAACGGGGGAAGGTGCGTTCCGTGGTATCCAGACACCACCTTGCAGTACAGAGGACTGGCGGCGGACACCCACCTCCTCCCCCACAACTAACAACATGGGAGGATCAAGTCTTGGCGATTCTGCATCCTGAGGGCCTTGAAGGAGTAGCTGGAGGAATGGACTCTAGTAAGTCAAACCTTAACTATTACAACCTCCACCCTACCTGCATGCCATCACATACCCCCACCCTCGCCCTCACCCCCATCACTCCAACTCCTCACACATGTCCCACTATCACAAACCACACATCCCAACACCAAAGCATGGACACCCATCACCAATGCATGGCCACAGGACATACCAATACACCCCCCTAAACCATCATCACACAAGGTCCCACACAGGAGTGCAAGCACTGGGGTACACGGTCACCCACCCATTGCACACCATGGTACACACAGATGCAATAATCATGCTTTTACACCCCTGCAGGACCCCTACCCAACGTCACTGCACAGGAGGGTCCACACATGTCCACACCACCAACAGAAGAGGTCCACAGTGATGACAGCAGCTCTGTCCAACTGGATCTAGACGTCCAGCACGGCCCATCTGGGACTGCGGGACAGTCGGATCCCCTGACACAGTCACAGGCCACCACAGAGCTTCCTCCCTCTGGAAACACCAGCACAGCACCCACCCAGCGGGCCCACACCTCTGTCCCCACGCCACGTCAATCAGCAGTGTGCCCACCACTACAGGGAACCCAGGCTAACCCACCACCCCAACAACAACAGAGACCTGGGGGCAGTGGCAGTGGGCAAACCGTTCAGGGGACAGAGGCCCAGGAACACAGGGAAACTGGGAGGGCTGCTCTGCGACAGGGGGAGGACAGGCCCAGGGAAACCACTCTCCACGAGGCCCTCTCCAACATCATGGGAGCATACCATCATTCCCAGTAGACGATGGCAACGGTACTGGCCAAGTTTCAGGAGACCCAGCGGCTGCAGGAGGAACAGTATTTGGGCCTCAGGGAGGAACTCAGATCCATCACTTCCACCCTGGGCACCATCGTAGGGGTGCTGAAGAAAGTCCTTAACACCAGGAGGGACACTGTGGCACAACAAGGGGCCCCTGACACTAGCCTGGACGATGAACTGCCCACCACCTCCGCCGGCGCTAGTGGACAGGAGGCACTGCCACAGGACCACCACACCAGCACCCCACCCCCTGCAGATGGAGAACCACCCCGCAAACGGTCCCTGAGATCCAGGACAAAGACAGAGAACGATGCCAAGACCCCCGCCAAGAAATGAGACCGCCCTGAATGTCATCCTTTTGTCCCACCTTGTTACCCTGTCCATCCTCAAACTGCCCCAGCTCCACTTCCTATGCCCCTTTGGACAATGCACCTGTGAGACTGATAGACTGGACTCTGCCATGGACATTCCTCCACCATCACCCCTCCCCATTTTACAGCACCCTCCAATATTGAGCCCTTAAATAAACACCCTTAAAGCACAAAACAATCTGGAGTCTGTCTGTGATTTCGAAATAGTGTATTAGCAATTACAGTGACAAAATGCTCTTACAATTGTAATGTCAACATACCTATGTCACACAGCTCTAGTCCATGAGGAAACAAAGCAGATGTCACACAGTGGGACCCACATCTGTGAAATCGTAAGGGAGAGTGAAAACTCAGTGACCATACACTGGGTGAAAAGGACAGACAGTAGCGAGTTAGTAGTGTTACATTACATGTAGTAGGCAAGTTTGTCTTCTTACCTGTGTCTCACTCGAAGTATTGCAGGATAACCAAGTTCCTGTTGTCGATGTCCTCCTCTTCTGCTTCCTCGTCTTCTCTGTCCACAGGCTCCACAGCTGCCACAACACCTCCATCTGGACCATCCTCCTGCAGAAAAGGCACCTGTTGTCGCAATGCTAAGTTGTGTAGAATAGGGAACCACCTGTCATATGGAGGAACCTGAACCTGGCCTTCAGGAGGCCGAAGGTCCGCTGTATAATCCTCCTAGTTCGCCCATGGGCTTCATTGTAGCGTTCCTCTGCCCTTGTCCTGGGATTCCTCACTGGGGTCAGTAGCCATGACAGGTTGGGGTAACCAGAGTCACCTGAAAAAGGTGAGGGACAACTGTTAGACACACACTAACCTGTAGGGATATCTCCAGACCCAGACAACTATTCCCACTGATTTGGTTCCAGGTGCTCACCTAATAGCGACACCCAGTGCCTCTGGAGTTGCCCCATCACATAAGGGATGCTGCTATTCCGCAGGATGTAAGCGTCATGCACTGAGCCAGGGAATTTGTCATTCACATGGGAGATACTCTGGTCTGCCAAACACACCATCTGCACATTCATCAAATGATAACTCTTCCGGTTTCTGTACACCTGTTCACTCCTGCGGGGGGGACCAAGGCCACATGTGTCCCATCAATGGCACCTATGATGTTGGGGATATGTCCCATGGCATAGAAGTCACCTTTCACTGTAGGCAAATCCTCCACCTGAGGAAAAACGATGTAGCTCCGCATGTGTTTCAGCAGGGCAGAAAACACTATGGACAACACGTTGGAAAACATAGGCTGGGACATCCCTGATGCTATGGCCACTGTTGTTTGAAATGACCCACTTGCAAGGAAATGGAGTACTGACAGCACCTGCACTTGAGGGGGGATTCCTGTAGGATGGCGGCTAGCTGACATCAGGTCTGGCTCCAACTGGGCACACAGTTCCAGGATTGTGGCACGATCAAGCCTGTATGTGATGATTACATGTCTTTCCTCCATTGTCGACAGGTCCACCAGCGGTCTGTACACCAGAGGATGCCGCCATCTCCTCACATGTCCCAGCGGACGGTTCCTATGCAGGACAACAGCGAGCACAGAGTCAACCAACTCAGAGGTACGTACACACAGTTTACACAGAACAAGAATCATAATCCGAAATTAGCATGTATGAGTGTTGAGGCAAGGCCTAGTTATGTGTGAAGCAGTTAAAAATAGAGCCTTGTGGGCCCCTGAAATGGCGGCTGCCTGACCTGTAAAGTGGGACAATGGGATATGAGGTAACTGCGCTGGCGTTGTACACCGTCGCGGTAGGCGGTCGAAGACCGCGGCGCAATTCTGCATTGGTTAACATTGGACCCTATGGGTTCCAGGAGCCAATGACGATGTACGCTGGCGGTGACGGTACGCACCTCCGCGGATGTGACAGCCATTTTCTATCTGTTCAATCACTCGATACCTGATCTTCGACAGGGGAGGACCTACACTGCAAGTGCTGCTGTGACCTGGAAGAGACAATGGCTCGTGGGTCTTGGGAAAGGGCCCCTGCCTTCACATCGGAGGAGTTGGAGAAACTCGTGGATGGGGTCCTCCCCCAGTATACGCTACACTACGGTCCTCCAGATAAACAGGTAAGTACACTGGGAGCATGCTGTATGGGCAATGCCTGTGTGGAGTGGGGTGGATGAAAGATGGGGGGGAGAATGAGTCGTGCATGAAATGATGGTGAGTGCATGTGCCACATGGCAAGGGTAGAGATGCGGGCCAATGACTGTGACAGTGCAGTTGGTATTAACTTCTCTTTTTCCCCTGTACAATTTCTGCAGGTCAGCGCCCACCAGAAGAAGGATATTTGGCGTGCCATCGCCGAGGACGTCCGGAACCTGTGGGTCTATCACAGACGGAGCACCCACTGCCGTAAGAGATGGGAGGACATTCGCCGCTGGAGCAAGAAGACGGCGGAGGCCCAGCTGGGGATGGCCTCCCAGCGTGGGAGGGGTGCCCGTCGCACCATGACCCCCCTGATGTTCAGGATCATGGCGGTGGAGTACCCGGAGTTGGATGGGCACTTGAGGGCATCACAGCAGCAACAAGGGGGTGAGTACACTCTCATTATGCTGATTCAGCGTGCAGTGGAGGTGTCTGGGTGGGGGAGGTGGGCTGTGGGTTCCCCTAGGCCAGGGCGAGTGTGCTAGTTAGGTCTCCTTTTTTAGGCAGGCCCTGTGGCACCCCACCCCACCTGGGTACAGTGCCAACTACACCTAGTCAGGCTCCTGTGACATCCATGTGTGCAGATGTCGGCCATAGCCTTGTAGGCCATGTCCCAGGGATTGAATAGTGGACCCCAAGTGCGCGGTGTAGTGCAGGGGGCTTCTGTGTCTGTCGTGTCCGCCAACTGTAGCGGTAATGAATGCACTCAACATGTCTTTCTTCTGTCGTCCTCCCCCGTTTTATGTTCTCCCTGTTCTTGTGTGCATTAGCATCATCAGGTGGAGGAGCAGTGGCACCGGAGCAGGAGGGAGCTGCATCCCACATGGCCCTGGAAGGCGACACTACGGAGTCGGATTTCACCAGTGGGACGGAGGGCGAGGGGAGCTCCACGGCGGGGACAGGAGCTGAGACCAGTGATACGGACTCAACCTCTGTTGGGAGCTCCCTTGTGGCGGGCCCATCTGCGCCCCCCATCTACAGGTACAGCCGCCACCCCCCCTTCCAGCACCGCCCTCCCTGCAGCCCCTCAGCCTTTGCCCCGTGCCCGCTCACCCAGGAGGGTGGGCATCTCCTTCGCCCCAGGCACCTCTGGCCCTGCCCCAGTCACCCCCGCTGCCCTCAGTGAGGAGGCCATTGACCTCCTCAGGTCCATCACTGTTGGGCAGTCTACCATTTTGAATGCCATCCAGGGTGTAGAGAGGCAGTTGCAACAAACCAATGCATTCCTGGAGGGCATTCATTCTGGTCAGGCAGCCCTTCAGCGAGCTTTTTAGACTCTGGCCTCAGCACTGATGGCAGCCATTGTCCCTGTCTCTAGCCTCCCCCTCCAACTTCCTCTACCCAGACCCACACCCCTGTACCTCAGCCTACCCCAAGCACACCATCAGGCCTGCATGCACACACCCCAACACACAAAGGAAGCTCAGACAAACATAAGCACCACACATCCCACAGGCACTCACGCAAACATCACACACATGCAGACATAGCAACATCCACTGCCTCCACTGTGTCCCCCTCCTCCTCGTCTCCCTCCTCCCTCCCAGTCTCATCTCCACTCACACCTGCATGCACTACATCTACAGCCACTACTTCCATCACCACCACACCCCGCTCACGTGCAGTCACCACCCCCACTCCAATTCACACATCCCCTGTGTCCTCTCCCAGTGTGTCTGTGACGCCACCTCCCAAGGTACACAAACGCAGGCACACACCCACCCAACAGCCATCCACCTCACGACAGCCTCCAGCACATGCACCTGCACCCAAAGTCAACAAACCTACACCTCCTACAACCACAACCTCTTCCTCCACTCCCAAACCCCCTCCAGCTACCCGTCCCAGTGTTCCCAAGAAACTTTTCCTGTCCACCCTTGACCTCTTTTCCTCACCTCCCCCACCCTGTCAGTCCCCTAGGGCCCGACTCTCCAGGTCCCAACCTAGCACCTCAGCCACGACATCGGCGGGATCAGTGGTGCCAGTAGTCACCGGATTCTGGAGTGCACCAGGCAGCAGGGCAGCCAGTGTGGAAAGGAGCCACAGCACGGACAGTCCCCCACCTGTCAAGCATCAAACGTTGGCCAGTGCCCGGCGGGAGAGGGAGAAGACACGAGCCACCAAAGCCGCTCCCTGGGGTAGAGGTGGGAGTGTGGAGTCAGCTGCGACACCTTCCAAGGTGGGGAAGGGGCACAAGAAACCCGGAGAAGACCGCCATCAGCCCCGCTGCCCAGGAGGCGACCGCCAGCCCCAGCCACGCTGCCCAGAATAGTGCAGATTTACATCCACTACCTCTGTCCTTGGCAGGATGAAGCACTCTGGGCACAAAGCCCCCTCCAGAACCAGTGGAGATTTACATCCACTACCTCTGTCCTTGGCAGGATGAAGCACTCTGGGCACAAAGCCCCCTCCAGAACCAGTGGAGACAGGCATCCACTACCTCTGTCCTTGGCAGGATGAAGCACTCTGGGCACAAAGCCTCCTCCAGAACCAGAGGAGATTTACATCCACTACCTCTGTCCTTGGCAGGATGAAGCACTCTGGGCACAAAGCCCCCTCCAGAACCAGTGGAGACTGTTATCCACTTGAGAGACTGTGGCTTTGCACTCCCCAGGATTGAACAGTGGGCAAACCACCCACTGTAGAGACTTGAGAGACTGTGGCTTTGCACTCCCCAGGATTGAACAGTGGGCAACCCACCCACTGTAAAGACTTGAGAGACTGTGGCTTTGCACTCCCCAGGATTGAACAGTGGGCAACTCACCCACTGTAGAGACTTGAGAGACTGTGGCTTTGCACTCCCCAGGATTGAACAGTGGGCATGTGGCCCCCTCGTGGATTTGGCGTTGTGTACTCATCCAGTTGAGGTGCCCCCACTTTCCCTTCCCCCTGAGGTGCCTGTTTTATTTCTATCTGATGCCCCTGCAGTGTTCTCTCCGTCATGTTCGGGTACCTTGTGTGGGCCTCGCCCATGCAGTGTGGGCCCAGTGTTCCATGGACTTAAATGGAGCAATACCTGGACTTCTATTCTTGGTGTATATATTTGTTAATAGTGTTTATATTTTTTTGCGTACTGGATTTTAATAAATTACAATGGTTACACTCATTTCCTTTTGTCTTTGCATTCTTCCAGGGGGACTGGGGGGTGTAACTGTGATGTATCAATATGTATTAGTGTGTGTGTTGTCGTGGGTGAGGGTGGGGGTGGGTGTGTTGCATGTTGCGTGCGTGTGTCCCTGTTTTTTCCCTCCCCCCTCCCCTGTGTCGTAGGTGCAGTACTCACTGTGGTCTTCGCCGCCGGCGTTCGTGCTACTGGTAGAGGAGCAAGAAGATGAAGGCTGGGAAAATGTGAAGCTCTGGTTCCATGGTGTCCTGGTTCCTCGTGGGGTGTGTTGAGGTGAGCGTTTTCCCTTCGAAGTCCTGTTTCCGCCGTGTTTTTGTTCGCGGTGAATCCGCCCCGGAAAAGGTGGCGGATTGGTAGGTTGTGATACTGTGGGCGGTACATTGTCCTCCGCCTGTCTGTTGGCGGTGACCGCTGCGCTGTTTGTTTGTACCGCCGTGGCGGTCGGAGTGTTAAAGTGGCTGTCTATGTTGGCGGTTTCCGCCACCGTCATAATTCCATTTTTTTTACCGCCGGCCTGTTGGCGGTCTTACTGCTGCTTTAACACCGACCACCAGGGTTGTAATGACCACCTTACTGAATCCCAAATGATGATTTTGGCCCTCCTTATGACATTGGTGGCAAATACCACTTACCGCCATGCTGACTGCCGCCAACATACCGCCGCTGCAGCGGATATCCACTAACCATATTCTGACACATACACACTAATCTGTCACTTGGCAGTATCCAAACCCACACCGTTACGCCAACAGAACTATGCCCACAACATTATGACCCACAAATCACCAAGGCGGACATTCGATGGCGGTAAACCATTGGCGGTACATACCGCCACGTTTAAAATACACACACACAAAACAACATCACATTGGACAATTCAAACTACACACACCTGACGCACATACACACACCACACCCACACCACTATAAAACACACACTCACACTACCCAGAACCCCTTACGAATACAAATAATTGCCAGCAAAGAGAGACAGCAAGAGAACTCACACAACCAGAGCCACATACCACCATCACCTATACATGACCCACTCACCTTACATCACACACCCCAACACATCACCCTGCACATCCTCAACCACACCACTCACACTACACCCATGGCACCAAAGCAACACCCCAGATTCACTGAGGAGGAGCTATGGGTCATGGTGGAGGAAATCATCCGGGTAGAGCCACAGCTATTTGGATCACAGGTGCGGCAGATATCCATTGCTAGGAAGATGGAGCTATGGCGGAGGATCATGGACAGGGTCAATGCCGTGGGACAGCAGCCCAGAACAAGGGGTTACATCAGGAAGAGGTGGAACGACCTACAGGGGAAGGTGCGTTCCATTGCAGCAAGACACCAGCTCGCAGTACAGAGGACTGGCAGTGGACCCCCACCTCCTCCCCCGCAACTACCAACATGGGAGGAGCAAGTCTTGGCAATCATGCATCCTGAGGGCCCGACAGGAGTAGCAAGAGGACTGGACTCTGGTAAGTCAACTCTATATTATTATCACCCCCCTACCTGCATGCCATCACATACCCCCACCTCTTCCCTCAGTCCCATCACTCCACCACTTCCCACAAACACCACCATCACAACCCACTCATCCCAATGCCAAGCCCTGCATGCTCTACCAATGCATGGACACCCCTCACAGACCTGCATGGACATCTATTACCACAGCATGCAAACTAGGGAGAATCACCTAGCCCACCAAATAACAAATCACACAAGGCAAAGCTGCTAGGGCAATAACAACCATGGAGGGCAACACACCCATGCACAATATGTCACACACAGAAACAATAACACTGCATTTACATTCCCATAGGTATCCAACCCAATGTCACTGGAGAAGAGGTGCCAGCAACATCCAGTCCCCCCACAGAAGAGGCCCACAGTGATGACAGCAGCTCTGGTCACCTGGATCTGGATGACCAACCTGGCCCATCAGGGACTGCCGGACAGTCAGTTACCCATGCACAGTCCCACACCACCCCAGTACCTACCCAGCGGGCCCATACCTCTATCCCCACGACACGTCAATCAGCAGTGTGTTCACCACTACATGAACCCCAGGGAACCCCACAAACCCAGGACAATCAGGTTCCTGGGGTCTGTGGCAGTGGGCACACGGTTCAGGGGACAGAGGCACAGGACAACAGGGAAGCTGGGAGGACTTCTGTGCGACAAGGAGAGGACAGGCCCAGGGAACCGACCCTCCAGAAGGCACTCACCACGATCCTGGGAGCATACCAACATTCCCAGGATACACTGGGCCAGATCCTGGTCAAGATGCAGGAGAACATGCGGCTGCAGGAGGGACAGTACCTGGGGATCAGGGAGGACTTGAAGGGCATTAACACCACCCTGGTCTCCATTGCAAGGGTGCTGGCAGACATGGCCAACAGTATGAGAAAGGCAGTGCACAACAGCGGGCCCCTGACACTAGCCAGACAACTGAACAGCCCTCTACCTCCGTTGCCGCTAGTGGACAGGAGGCCCTGCCACAGGACCAACAGGCCACCAGCACCCCTCTCCTTGCAGAAGGAGAACCACCCCACAAACGTTCCCTGTGATCCAGGCAGAAGCCAGAGACTATTGCCGAGACCCCCGCCAGGAAATAAGATTCTCCTGATTGTCACCCATGTGTCCCACTCAGTCACCCTGTCCACCTTGAACTGCCATTGCTCCCCTTCCTATGCCCCCTTGGACACTGCACCTCTCCTACAAATAGACTGGACTCTATCCTGGACTGTCCTCCATCATCACCCCAGACCATTGCACTTCCCCCTTGTCATCAGAGCACTGCAATAAATACACATTGGAAAAATACAAGTATGGAGTATGTCAAATGATTTAAAAATGTATTCATTTAACAAGGTTCAAACAATGCAATTCAAATGTACAGTAATGTTTACATAGGAAAGACCTGTAGTTGGCTGCACTGAACACATCAATAGTGGGGCACCAACATCTGCAAAAAGAGATGCCAATGGGTACAGCAAGTGGGCATAGAAGTAGGAATTCACAGCCTGCCTGTGACAATGTTACACATCAAACTGTCAATGAAATGTGAAATAACACTGCCTTACCTGTGTGTCATTGGGAGTATTGACAAATAATTGCACTTCTGTTGTCCTCATCCTCATCTTCTGCCTCCTCATCTTCACTATCCACAGGGTCCACTGCTGCCACACGGCCATCTCCAGCCTCCTCCTGCAGAAAAGGCACATGGAGTCGCAAGGCAAGATTGTGCAACATACAGCATGCCACGATGATTTGGCAGACCTTCTTGGGTGAGTAGCACAGGGATCCACCTGCTAGATGGAGGCAACAAAACCTGGCCTTCAGGACACTGAGGCCCATATTTATACTTTTTGACGCTAAACTGCGCTAACGCAGTTTAGCGTCAAAAAATTTTGCGCCGTCTAACGCCATTCTGAAGCGCCATGCGGGCGCCGTATTTATGGAATGGCGTTAGCCGGCGCAAGCAGACCGGCGCTGCCTGGTTTGCGTGGAAAAAAGCCACGTACACCAGACAGCGCCGGCGTAGGGGGAAAATGGCGTATGGGCGTCTTAAAATGGGGCAAGTCAGGTTACGTCGAAAAAATCGTCGTAACCCGACTTGCGCCATTTTTTTTCGACGCCCATCCCCCATCAACATGACTCCTATCATTGTAAAGATAGGAGTCATGCCCCCTTGCCCAATGGCCATGCCCAGGGGACTTCTGTCCCCTGGGCATGGTCATTGGGCATAGTGGCATGTAGGGGGGCACAAATCAGGCCCCCCTATGCCAAAAAAAATTATTAAAAAAAAATAAAAAAATACTTACCTGAACTTACCTGAATGTCCCTGGGGTGGGTCCCTCCAGCCTTGGGTGTCCTCCTGGGGTGGGCAAGGGTGGCAGGGGGGGTCCCTGGGGGAAGGGGAGGGCACTCTGGGCTCATTTTGAGCCCACTTGTCCCTTAACGCCATGCCTGACCCAGGCGTTAAAAAGCGGCGCAAATGCGCCGTTTTTAGCCACGCCCACTCCCGGGCGTCTCTTTTGCCCGGGAGTATAAATACCACGTAAAGGCCTGGGAGTCATTTTTTAGACGGGAACGCCTCCCTTGCATATCATTAACGCAAGGAAGGGGTTCACGCTAAAAAATGACGCACATTCCGGGAACTTTGGCGCTATACGCCTCTAACGCCATAGTATAAATATGGCGTTAGTTGGCGTTAGTTTAGCGTCGAATTTGCGTCGAAAAAAACAACGCAAATTCGGCGCAAACGGAGTATAAATACGGCCCTGAAGGTCCTTTCTATTATCCTTCTTGTTCGCCCATGTGCCTCATTGTAACACTCCTCTGCCTTTGTCCTGGGATACCTCACAGTGGTCAGTAGCCATGAGAGGTTGGGGTAACCAGAGTCACGTGCAAATATCGAGGGACAACTGTTAGCCACACACTAACCCTTATGGCCCACAACATACCCATACACCAACATCCACTGGGTGGGAACCAGGGCTCACCTATTAGACCCACCCTGTGCCTCTGGAGTTGGGCCATCACATTTGGGATGCTTCTATTCCTCAGTATAACAGCATCATGCACCAACCCAGGATACTTACATTGACATGGGAGATGTACTGGTCCGCCAAACACACCATCTGCACATTCATCGAGTGATAACTGTTATGATTTCTGAAGACCTGTTCATTTTGCTGGTGGGGGGACAAATGCAATATGTGTCCCATCAATTGCACCAATGATGTTGGGGATATGTCCCATTGCATAGAAGTCAGCCTTCACTGTTGCCAAATCCTCTACCTGGGGGAAAATTATGTAGCTGCACATGTGTTTAATCAGGGCAGACAACACTCTGTTCAGCACGTCTGAGAACATTGGGTGTGACATTCCTGCTGCCAAGCCCACTGCCACTTGGAAAGAACCAGTTGCCAAGAAATGTAGCCCAGATAGGACTTGCACAAGAGGGGGGGGATACCAGTGGGGTGACGGATAGCAGATATTAGGTCAGGCTCCAATTGGGCACACAGGTCTGTGATTGTGACCCGGTCCAGTCTATTGGTGAGGATAAGGTGTCTGTCCTCCATTGTTGCCAAGTCCACCAGGGGTCTGTACACCGGGGATGTCTCCATCTCCTATTCATCCGCAGTGGTTGCATTCTATTGGGTAAAAGAGTGAGCAGCTGGTCATTATCTGTACATTGTAACCACTACAGTTCAATGCATATTGTGATTGTTACAATATTTTGGTGGCGTATGTCCAGAATGTGAAATAGTGAACTGTGACGCAGTTAGGATCCATGGCCTGGCTCGCCCCCGAAAAGGAGTCCACCTGTTCAGTATGGAGGGACAGGTGGAAATGAGGTAATTCTGCTGATGTTGTGCGCCGTTGCGGGAGGCGGTCGAAAACCGCAGTGCAACTCCTCATTGGTTATCACTGTGCCTTATGGGGTACAGTGGCCAATGGTGATGTACGCCGGCTGTGATGGTACGCACTGCTGCAGACATCACTGCCATTTTCTATCTGTTCACTCACTTGCTACCTGACCCTCAACAGGAGAGGACCTACACTGCATGTGCTGCTGTGACCTGTGTCTGGAACCTACCATGGCGCGTGTGACTGGAGAAAGGGGCTCTGCCTTTACCTCAGCGGTGTTGGGGCGACTGGTGGATGGGGTCCTACCCCAGTACCGACTGCTGAATGGGCCTTCAGAACAACAGGTGAGTGCACTGTGAGTACGATGCATGGGGCATGAATGCATGGATTGCTGTGTGTGAAGGCCTTGTGTAGGGGGGGTTGATGGATTGGCCCTGGGCAGCATGCAGCATGTATGGTGGGCCATGTCTGTGCTAATGGGGATGGGAAGGGGCATGGTGAGCCATGAGTGTAACAGGCAGGACGGTCAGACTAATACCTTTCCCTGTGTATATTTCCTCTGCAGGTCAGCGCCCATCAAAAGAAGGGTATATGGCATGCCATCACCAAGGACGTGCGGACCCTGGGGGTCTACAGCAGGTGGAGCACCCACTGTGGGAAATGGTGGGAGGACCTGAGATGCTGGGCATGGAAGATGGCGGAGGCCCAGATGAGGATGGCCTCCCAACGAGGAAGGGGTGCCCATCAAACCCTGACCCCCCTGATGGACCGCATAATGGCGGTGGCCTATCAGGAGCTAGATGGGCACTTGGGAGCATTACAACAGCAACAAGGAGGTGAGTTCAGTGTCCTTCATTACTACTTAAGCCTGGTGGGGTGGTATCCTGGTGGGGGATGTGGCCTGTGTGTGACCCTAGGCCAGGCTTGACATTGCAGAGTAGGTCCCATGTTGGGCAGGGTCCTGATGTGAAATTCCTCCAACCTAGCTAGTAGGCATCCACTACTGGGCAGGGGTGTGTGGGTCTCAGGTATGCTGCAGTTGGTGGTATCTGTCCCTACCCATGGCCTGGTGACTAGCATTGTAACTGGTAGTGCATTGCCTAGTGCATAGGGCTGTTCCCTATGTGTGAGTGTGTTGAGTACGACAACAGGGGTGTTGGTGCCGCAATTGACCAAGTGTATCCTTTGTCTCTTCCCCCCTCCCTTTTTGTTTTGTCATCCTGTCCTTATGTGCATTAGCATCATCTGGCGGAGGAGCAAAGGCACCAGCAACGGAGGGATCTGCATCCCACAGGACCCAGGAGGCCGAATTTACGGTGAGGGCAGCAGTAGGACGGAGGGCAAGGGGAGCACCATGGCGGAGACTGGATGGGATACCTCCTCCGATGGAAGCTCCCTGGTGGTGGCGGACACCTCTGTGCCCACCCCAGCTACAGGTACAGCCGCCACCCCCGTACCAGCACCGCCCTCCCAGCAGCCCCTCAGCGAGTTTCCTGTGCCCGCTCACCCAGGAAGTTGGCCATCTCCTTCACCCCAGGCACCTTAGGCCCTGCCTCAGTGAGCCCTGCTGCCTTGAGTGATGAGGCTATTGACCTCCTGAGATCCAGCTCTGTTCGGCAGTCAACCATTGTGAATGCCATCCAGGGGCTGGCAGCCCAAATGCAACAGTCCAATGCATTTCTGGAGGACATTCACACTGGCTTGGCGGGCCAACAGAGATCAATCCAGGCTCTTGCCTCCTCTTTGATGGCAGCCATTGTCCCTTTTTACACCCTCCCCCCTCCAACTTCCTCCACCCAATCCCAGTCCCCTCAACCCCAACCTATCCCAAGCACACAGTCAGAAGAGCAGGTACCCAGGACAACACACAAGAGTGGACATGGCAAACACAAGCGCCACACTTCATCCCACAGGCACTCACAGAAACACCATCCAGATGCAGACATACCAACATCCACTGCCTCCACTGTGGCCCCCTCCTTCTCATCCTCCACCTCCCTCCCAGTTGCATCTCCACTCACACCTGCATGTACTACATCCTCATCCACTACCACCATCACCCGCACACCTATCAGAACACACCCCTCACTGGCAGTCACCACCCCCACATCCATGCACACATCCCCTATGTCCTCACGCATTGTGTCTGTGCCTCCCCTCCAAAAGTACACAAATGCAAGCATTTAGACACCCTACAGCCATCCAGCTCACAACAGCATCCAGCCCATACACCCGCATCAAAACACAGCAGACTGACTACTTCTAAAACCTCTACCTCTTCCTCCACTCCCACACCATCTCCCTTTTCCCGCCCCAATGTCCCTAAGAAGCTTTTCTCTCCAACACTGATCTCTCCACCCCCATCCTTCATGTCAGGCCAGGGTGGTCAAAACCCAGGCAAGCACCTCAGCCACCAAGTCCATGGGCACAGTAGTGTCCCCAGTAACTCCAGCCAGCCAGACAGAAAGGGTGCCTGCCCCAAGTGCTGCAGGAAGGAAGGGCAAGGAGCCAGCCCCAAGTGCTGCAGAAAGGAAGGGCAAGGAGCCAGCCCCAGGTGCTGCAGGAAGGAAGGGCAAGGAGCCAGCTCCAGCTGCTGGCAGGAAGGGCAGGGGGCCTGCACCAGCAGGCAGTGAGGACCAGGGGCCTGGTGCTGGGACTCAGTTGGAGACCCCACCACCAACCATGGTTGTGCATCCGTCCGAGGCTGCAGGGGATGGGCTAGAGCCTCTCCCACCACCAGCTCTGCCAGCAGCACCGCCAGAAGCACCCTCCAGAACCAGTGGAGAAGCCATCCACTCAACCCATCCTCCCCAGGATGAAGATCACTGGGCACAATGCCCCCTTCAGAACCAGTGGAGAAGCCATCCACTTGAGAGACTGTAGCATTGCACTCCCCAGGACCAAGCACCGGGCATGTTGCCCCATCCAGAGCCAGTGGGCAAGTCACCTACTTGAGAGACTGTTGCCTTGCACTCCCAAGGACCAAGCACAGGGCATGTTGCCCCCTCCAGGACCAGTGGCGTTGTAACATCTTCCGGCTGAGGTGCCCGCCCATTCCCCATCCCCCTGAGGTGCCTGCCTATTTTCTAACTGATGCCCCTGCAGAGTTCTCTCCCTGTTGTTGCAGAAGTGAAGTGGGGCCTTGGACTTTGTAATGTGGCCCTGTGGCCCATGAACATTGAGGACTGGGCAGTGTCCCTTCATTTGTAAATATACATATACTTTTTGATTTGAATGCACGGATTGCTACTATTTTGTCTTATTACACTCTTTTTACTCTATTGTAGTTGTCCTTGCATTACACCTGAGAGGTACGGGGTCAGTATGTTATGTTGCTGCATCTGCATGTGTGTGTGGTGTTGAGGGTGTGTGTGTTGCATGTGTGTGTCACTCTCTTTTTCCTCCCTCCCTCCCCTGTGTGCTAGGTGGCTGTACTCACCGTGGTTGTCTTCGCCGTCGTTGGTGTTTGTAGTGGAGCAGCACGTAGAAGAGCATGGGGAGAGACATGCAGCTCGGGCTCCATGGCGGCGTGTTTGTTCCCTGAGTCTCCACAGGTGAGTCGTTTCCCTTCTGTGCAGTGTTTCCGCCAGGCTTTTGATGTCATTGGAAAAGGTGGCGGATTGGACTCTCATATTATGGTGGGCAGAACATTGTCTTCCGTCTGGCTGTAGGCGGTTACCGCTGTGGTGCCTGTTGAATCCGCCCTGGCGGTCGGTGTGTTAAAGTGGCTGTCTGTCTGAGCTGTTTCCCCCATGTTCATAATTTGGCGGTATTTACCACCAGCCTGTTGGCGGTATTACTGTCACTTTATCACCAACTGCCAGGGTTGTAATGACCCCCGTTGTGTTTTAACTGTCCTATTGTCACAAATAGAAAACTTTAACTTTAAAAACCTTTTCATTATATTATCACCTGATAAGTTAATCCTGATAAAACTACAAATATATAAACATGTTACTAATTGTATGTTTCAATCATTTCATAACACACATAGAGCACAGGTGAAAGACATCATGAAGTATTAGAATGAAGCTTCAACTGAACACAACATGAAATGAAAAACACATGTGTACTTAAATGACTATTCAAAAAGTACAATAACAGTCTGCTGCTTAAATTCTTCAAGCAGTGCATGAAGGTTCAGCAAGGCTGCACTGTGGTGTCAGTGGAGGGGGGCTAGAATATGGCTGTGAGGACAAGTACATAATAACCTAAGCCTTGATTTGGGCCCACAAATAAATGTCCTCTCAGAGCTTACCTCTGCACATTGCTTACCAGGTGTGGACTCACTTCAGTGCAGGGTGTGGCAATGTCATGCCACATTTTGGTCCACACTGCATTACTCAGCAATGTCTCTGGACTCCTATACAGCTGACAGTATTTTTGGAGACTGCCCTCACAAATAATCTTTAATTCCTCACTGGTGGTTGAAGGAGACCCGCTCATCTTCCCTCTCAGCCATGTTCGGGGTTAGAATATGAAAGGAGCAGCAGGATGGAGGAGGACTTTGTTGTGGTGGTGAGAGGACTGCTCAGAATGACGACATAATGGATGACTTCCTCATTGTGTAGGTAATTCCTGGCTTGTTGCCATAGAAAGAGATCAGAGGTCTCTGTTCCACATGTGGGAAAGACTCTCTGCATGTAGAAGGGAACCTTCAGCATGCAGGAGGAAACTGTTCCCAGTTGGAAGAAATACCGCCACTTGTAGGAGGGTATTGGACCTGGCCCATTTTGCAAGGTCATCCCCAAACTTTTTGACTTCCCCCTCCTATTTTCCTGACCTCTTTTTGTTGGCTTTAGGACTCTGAACACTTTATCACTGTTGGTCAGGGAGTGCATGTTCTCTCCCTTCTGAACCTGGTATGATTGGCTTACACCTGAATGCCACATTCAATTTACCTGTAAGTTTGTTGTACAGTGGTATCACTATACCCAGGGCCTGTAAATAAAATGCTACTAGTGGGCGTGCAGCGCAGCTTGCACCGCTGACAGAAGTAGCCTTTCAAACCTGTCTCAGGCCTGGCACTGCAGAGCCTGTGTGCGCAGTTTACTGCGACATTGACTTGGCAAGTCCAACTACTTGCCAAGGCCTACACCTAAGGTAGGCTCTAGATAGACCTATGAGTAGGGTGCTTCCCATATGTAAAAGGTAGGACATATTTCTTTATGTACTACATGTCCTAGTAGTGACAAACAGCCTATTTAGTTTCTCACTACTGTGAACTCTGCTCCTTTCATAGGATTGCATTGGAAATGCCCTAACATATGTCTAAGTGGTATTGTCTGATCTTGAAGGGGTAGTGCAGGCATGTTTGATATGGTTGGAATGGTAGTGAGAAATGCTGCTTACTGGTGTAGGTGGATTTGTATTACCATCATAGAAATGCCTCTTATAGAAAGTGAGCATTTTGCTGTGCCTATGACTCTGGTGTTTTGCAGCTTGACTCCAATCCACGTCTGGGGTAGAGTGACAGCTGAGCTTTGTGCATACATCTCAGAGAGCTAGTACACAGGGAGGGTGGAGGTGTAACAGAATTGCATCTGCATACTGAATGGTCTTCCTGGGCTGGCAGAGGGAGAGGTGGAGTGCACTTACATTTGCATAGGCTGTACCCCGCCCTCACACAAAGGGCTTGCTTAGCCCCTACATATGTCTGGAGCCAGTGCTGGAGAAGAAAGGGGCATTCCTGGAACCAGTTAGTGCTGGTTAGAACCCCCATTCCCTCCTTTATGTAAGCTGAGCAAAAATTACTAGAAGTATAGGGGACTGACCCCCACATGTTTAGACTCTGGATAAACGTGGACCCAGATGCTGGAAGGACTCACCAGAAACCGCCTTGAGACTGTTCTGCTGCTGTGCTGGCCTGCGACCTGCTAGGTCACTGAGAGGGACCTCCACTGCTGCCTGGACCGTTGTGCTGGCTGGCTGGCCTGAGTCCTGCAGTCCTATGCTCCTATAGCTGTCTCCAGGGGCCGGGTGGTGTGTCCCCATCTCCCCTGAATGTGTGTCGCTTCTGTGTTGTTGTCCTCTGCTGAGTAAGAGGACAGAGCCTCAGGGACTTTGGCACAGGATGTGCATTGTATCTGTTCTCCAGAGTGCTACTCCTTAATCGCATGAAGAGTGCTTTATTTTATTTCTGTGTGCCTCCGTTCCAGGCGCAGGAAAATCATCCCCATGGGCGCGGTCCCTCTTCCCAATGTAGAGAGGTCCTGAGGAGCCGCTGACCTAATACAGACAAGCGTGCTCCGTGTCCTGCCCCAGGGGCACAATCGGGTACCACCTTTGAGGCCATTCACTGCTGCAGCCCCAGGCTGACTGTGCAGGACCTTCTGAAGAGTAGGGCAACTGGAACTGCACTGTCGGCATGGAAGCGGGAAGCAGCTGCCCCACTGGCCCAGAAGGTGAGGACAGCTCTGGGCTCACTAAAGGAGCCCATGAGGGTGGGAAAGCCCTTCTGGGCATTTGCTGGTAGACTTCTTAGACCGTGAGGTGGTCAGGACCATGCTGCCAGTGTGTGCAGCCCAGCAGGGTGAGGAAAAGTGGAGCAGCAGGAAGCAGCTACCCCTCCAGAGACCAGTGGAGATATGTTTTTTGTGTTCAGCAGTCCAGGAGGGAAATGTGACATGAAGTCTTGTTGGCAGTCTGCCTTGCCCGGCGGTAGGCCCGGGCACCTGACAAGGTCTCCCCACAGATTTCGGTGGTGTGCACCCCACCCCCTTTTTTGTGGTGTCATTTGTTTGAGGGAACGCACAGTACGACCAGCAGAATGGGAAGGGAATCCATATAGGAGGGCCTGTTCCTGCCAAAGCCACCCATTCAAGTAATTGCTGTATTAGGAGCACAAGAGCTCCTGGTGTGAGTGTGGAGGACTGTGATCCACGTATAATCTACAATAGGGACCCAGGAGCGCTGGGCCTTAGGCGCTTCTGCTCTGCTCTACAACAGGCTGCATATCGATGTTCCGATGCTGATGCAGGTCTTGCTGGAAGCAGACAGGGACACAAAATGCTGTTCAGGAAACACTGTGGTATGCACGATAATGTCTTTTCTACAATACTTTTGTGCCATATGGAGATGCTTCCTTTTTATGGCCTCTCCTGGGAATGTTTCATGATATGTACATTCATGACAATGTCTTGGCATTTCTGATAATATGGTTATTCTGATTTGCATTACTGGTGCCTGACGTGCCAGATGAGAATGATTCAATTTATGTGCATTCATGATGATCTCTTGACATTTCTGATAATATGTTTATTCTGGCATGTGCATTTTTGGTGATAATGACAACCTGACTACTGCTGGTGTTGCAGAATACTGGTAACCTCTTTGTTTACCTGACTACTGCTTGCTTTTGCAGAGTACTAGTAACCTGTGTGACAACAGCTTGTGTAGCAGGGTATTACCGATACTTGTCGTGTTTGGTCTAATGATGTTTTGTGCAATACAGTATATTTTTATATAACTTGTAGAGTTTACTATGTAGTGTATTTATTGTGTCACGTGTATTGTCACGTGTATTGTGTATCGTGCCAAGCTTCCAAGAGGGCACAAGTCCTGACTAGAGTGGTGGGTTCTGCCTGGCTTAGGTGAAAACCCAAGCCAACCAGAAACCCCATTTCTAACAGAGGGAGATCCCTGATAGCATAGAAAACCCAAAACAATTGATAGGACTACAAAACTAATAATAGTGGATGTGTGTGTACCTAATATATGTGTGTAAACTGAAGCTTTTAGTATGTTTGACCTAAAACATGAGTTTGTCATTAAGTGTTGTTAATGACAAGGGTTTAAATGTTATACAAAATGAAGAGACAAATTATTTTTCACTATTTGTCTCAGGATGTTATTTATGGCCAGTGTGATAGTAGTCTACTATTCATCATTTACAAGAGACCATCCACCCACAAGAAAGCAGCAGCAAAACAAATTTGTTAACTTACAACCCCACCCTTAATTCCACAGAATCCTATTCTGTAGCCTACCCCAGCTACCTGGTTGTGGGTGTAGACCAAGTCAAGATTTATTTGTAAGCCCCATCCTGAGCAATAAAGAACATCAATGTTGTTCATAGCATCTGAGAAATACACCAGCACCCATGTATGGCCAAGACATCGGAATGATGACTTAAGGATACCAAATGTATGTTCAATAATGCTTACATATGTACGGGTTCCGTATTGTACTTTTGATGTGCTTGGATGTCTGCATGATCTGAGAAGATGGGGAGAGACATCATATCCAGCATCACCTGAAAAAAAGACATGGATTTTCATGACAGGTCCTCTATTCTAAATTTAAAACATTAGGTCTGCAAACATGCAGCGGAGTGAGGATAAGGAGGTGTGTATTGTGTTGTAGTAATTAATGAGTATGTTTCAGATGGCATCTTCAGGTGCCCATATAGCCCAGGACTGAGGTGTTGATATGTAACAATGAGTTACATATCACCGAAATTCCGAGCAACCAGGTGCCATGCAAGATGTGACCTTCAGAACATGCAAAGTTTGTGTGTTCTTCCAAGAAAGGTAGCATACACATTAGTGAACGAAACATAGCATCACAGAAAACTCCCATATAGATGGACTATCAGCTGTGTTTATTGCAGAAAATGTGTGTTGCGTGGAAAGGTGGCTGAAATGCCACCGGGTTGCATTCAATGGCACCTTACACATGAGAGAAATGGGCAAAGGCATAAAATTGCCTAGACAACCTTTGCCTTTCTCCCTGTGACTGTGGCACACCAATAACCTGATTCATTTTTCTGCTGTTGCATCTCAGGGCATGGTGCAAACATCTGGACTGATACTCCTGTCATGTGCCAATGCTGTCAGAGCTGAATCTCTAGAAGACTCCAGTGGCCATAAAATAGAGCACAGCCAGCATTCTGATAACAGGCAGTGGTAGCTTAGGAGCTGGCTGCCAGTGAATAAAGCTTCTGTTTCCAGTCTGCAACCATGTAAAGAATCACATCTGGTTAGAGGTGTTGTCTGACAATGATTTCTTCTCTTTACGTGTCAAAAGATGCAGTTCCTTTGCCTGTAAACCTCCTCTTTTTTCCTCCTCAACGTATGATTCCTCAAGATGAGGGGCAAACCAACAAGCATTTCTACTGACATAGTGAAGGCAGAAAACGTTCTTTGGTGTGTGAGTTCATTTATTATGTGATGATTCTGGCTGCGATAGGCTGATGTTGAATTGCATTTCACATGAAGATAGGTGGTGGAGTTCATAACAATCATACCTTGCAGTAGCACATGTATTATAAGTGTTCTACAGTTCAAAATCAATTGTTTTGAAGGAAAGCATAGGATCTTAAAACAATTAGCCTTGTTTTAAAATTCAAAAGGATTTTCTTTAAAAAAAAATTAGGATCTTAAAACAATATTACCCTTTTTCTTAAAATTCAACAGGATTTTCTTTTAAGAAACAAATGTTGGATTTAAGAACAAATATTAGACTTGTCCTCAAAAACTGGAATGGCTTGAAAACATTGATGGGCAAAAATGGTAAACAACATTACACAATATTTCTTTAATTCATATTTAAAGCCACAAATTTATTCTATTTTGAGGCATAATTATAAGGTTATTTGTTTTTTCTATTATTTTCTATGAGAGTGTTTTGCAGAACATGTGAGAGGCTGTAGGCCAGATTTACAAGGCCCAAGCACCACCGGAGTGTCACTTTGTGCAACGCTCCGGTGGTGCTAAACACTTCTCCATATTTACAAGGAGGTGTAATGTCACTTTTGTGGCTTTACGCCTCCTTGTAAATATGGGCCCCTCTGTTAGACCTGACAGCCTTAGGGTGGTCACCCCTAAGTTTTTGCCTACCTCCCTCCACTTTTTGGACACTGTTTTTGCTGGCTTTTAGACTCTGCGCACTTTACCACTGCTAACCAGTGCTAAAGTGCATATGCTCTCTCCCTTAAAACATGGTAACCTTGAATCATACCTGATTGGAATATTTAATTTACTTATAAGTCCCTAGTAATGTGCACTCTCTGTGCCTAGGGCCTGTAGATTAAATGCTACTAGTGGGCCTGCAGCACTGGTTGTGCCAACCACTTAAGTAGCCCCTTTTCCTTGTCTCAGGCCTGCCACTGCAAGGCCTGTGTGTGCAGTTTCACTGTCACCTCGACTTGGCATTTAAAAGTACTTGCCAAGCCTAAACCTCCCCTTTCTCCACATATAAGTCACCTCTAATGTGTGCCCTAGGTAACCCCTAGAGCAGGGTGCTGTGTGGGTGAAAGGCAGGACATGTACCTGTGTAGTTTACATGTCCTGGTAGTGTAAAACTCCTAAATTTGTTTTTGCACTACTGTGAGGCCTGCTCCCTTCATAGGCTAACATTGGGGCTGCCCTCATACAGTATTGAAGTGGTAGCTGCTGATCTGAAAGGAGTAGGAAGGTCATAATTAGTATGGCCAGAATGGTAATATAAAATCCTGCTGACTGGTGAAGTTGGATTTAATATTACTATTCTAGAAATGTCACTTTTAGAAAGTGAGCATTTCTTTGCACTTAAATCTTTCTGTGCCTTACAATCCACGTCTGGCTGGGCTTAGTTGACAGCTCCTTGTGCATTTACTCAGACACACCCCAAACACAGGGTACTCAGCCTCACTTGCATACATCTGCATTTTGAATGGGTCTTCCTGGGCTGGGAGGGTGGAGGGCCTGCTCTCACACAAAGGACTGCCACACCCCCTACTGGGACCCTGGCAGACAGGATTGAACTGAAAGGGGACCTGGTGCACTTCTTAGCCACTCTTTGAAGTCTCCCCCACTTCAAAGGCACATTTGGGTATAAAACAGGGCCTCTGCCCTACCTCATCAGACACTTGCTGGAGAAGAAACCTGAACCAGAAACTACATCCTGCCAAGAAGAACTGCCTGGCTGCTCAAAGGACTCACCTGTCTGCTTTCTACAAAGGACTGCTGCCTTGCTGTTGGCCTGCTGCCTTGCTGAACTCTTGTCTGGCTGTGAAAGTGCTCTCCAAGGGCTTGGATAGAGCTTGCCTCCTGTTCCCTGAAGTCTCAGGACCAAAAAGACTTATCTTTTTCACTTGGACGCTCCGTGCGCCTTAAATTTTCGATGCACAGCATGTTCTGCGGCGATAAAAACGCCGCACACCGACGCTGATCGACGTGACGCCTTCGGGACGACCGGAACTTCGACGCACGGCTTCGCAAGGACAACGCCGCCCGACCTCCAGAGGAGAAATCGACGCGATGCCTGCCGGGAGATCGAAATTTCGACACGCAGCCCAGCAGAACGACGTGCAGCCGGAAAACAAGCAGGAAAATCCACGCACAGACCCGGGACATCTGGTAATCCCCGCGATCCACAGAAAGAGACGGTCCGCACGCCGGAAAACGACGCACGACTTCCCTGCGTGAAAAATAACGACGCAAGTCCGTGTGTGCTGGGGAGAAATCGACGCACACACCCTTTTTCCACGTATCTCTTCTTCTGTGGCCCTCTGAGGAGATTTTCCACTCCAAACCAGGTACTTTGTGCTTGAAAGAGACTTTGGGGGTCATTCCGACCCTGGCGGTAAAACCCGCCAGGGCCGTGAACGACGGAAAGCACCGCCAACAGGCTGGCGGTGCTTTCCTGCCCATTCTGACCGCGCCTGTAAAGCCGCGGTCAGAAAAGGGGATCTGGCGGTTTCCCGCCGGATTTCCCCTGGCTGGGCTGAACCTCCATGGCGGCGCTGCAAGCAGCGCCGCCATGGGGATTCCGACCCCCTTCCCGGCAGCCTGTTTCTGGCGGTTTTTACCGCCAGGAACAGGATGGTGGGAACGGGTGTCGTGGGGCCCCTGGTGGCCCCTGCACTGCCCATGCCCCTGGCATGGGCAGTGCAGGGGCCCGCTAACAGGGCCCCAGCATGATTTTCACTGACAGTGAAAATCGCGACAGGTGTAACTGCACCTGTCGCACCCCTGCAACACTGCCGGCTCCATTCGGAGCCGGCTTCTGTGTTGCAGGGCCTTTCCCGCTGGGCCGGCGGGCGCTCCCTTGGCGGGCGCCCGCCTGCCCAGCGGGAAAGTCTGAATGGCCCCCGCGGTCTTTTGACCGCGGAGCGGCCAATTGACGGCGTAAGTTTGGCGGGCGGCGACTGCCGCCCGCCAAACTTAGAATGACCACCCTTGTTTGCTTTTTAAAGACTTAAGACACTTTGGTGGTCATTCTGACCCCGGCGGTAAAATGCACTTACCGCCGGTCAGAAGACCGCCATAACACCGCCGCGGCCGCGGAAACCCGCCACGGTCATTCTGACCCGCAGAAGGCAAACCTCCGAAAATCCGACAGCCACAACCGACCGCCAGACCAGCGGTCGGCGGAAAGGTGGAGGTGACCAAACCTCCACCGCCACGCCAACAGAAATACGCCCATGCCATTACGACCCACGAATCCACGCGGCGGTCATTCAAACGCGGTATTCCATTGGCGGGACACACCGCCGCGGTCAGAATACACACAAACGAACAAAACTCAGCCACATTGGACGATTTGAATCCCACACACCTGATACACATACACACACCACTCCCACACACACAATACAATATAAAACACCCACCCACATCACCCACAAACCCCTACGCAAAAAAATTCTGAAAGAAGGCCAGAGCGAGACACCAGCATCCACAAACTAACAGCCACAGCCACTCAACACCATCACCCACACACTATCCACACACAAAACAACACACACCACCACACTCAACACACTTAAATACACATACTCCACCCCACACATCATACACACCACCCCATGGCACCCCAAAGACAACCCCGCTTCACAGACGAAGAACTCAGGGTCATGGTGGAGGAAATCGTTCGGGTAGAGCCCCAGCTGTTCGGCACACAGATACAATACACCAGCATTGCCCGGAGGACGGAGCTATGGCAGAGGATTGTCGACAGGGTCAACGCAGTGGGACAGCACCCCAGAAATCGGGAAGACATCAGGAAGCGATGGAACGACCTACGGGGGAAGGTGCGTTCCATGGTATCCAGGTACAACATCGCCGTGCAGAAGACTGGCGGAGGACCCCCACCTCAACCCCCACAATTCACATCATGGGAGGAGGAAGTCTTGAACATCCTGCATCCTGACGGCCTCGCAGGAGTCGGCGGAGGAATGGATACTGGTAAGTTGAAGCTTCAATACTGCTTCCCCCCCACCTGCATGCCAAATCATACCCCAACCCTCACCCCAATCCTCGAACCCCACCCTCACCCCCACCCCCATCCTCACCCCCACCCTCACCCCCACCACCATCCTCACCCCCACCACCATCCTCACCCCCACCCCCAGCACACCTATTCCCCGCCAATGTCTCACCATCACAACCCACACATCCCAAAACCTAGGCCTGCATGCGTCCACTAAGCATGGACACCCATCACCAAAGCATGCCCAATGCATATACACATCCCCCCCACAAGCCACCCTCACCAAAGCCCCCACACACGAATGCCAGCACTTGGGGACACGAGAACCCATAGATACACCCATATGCCACACATTGAAACTATAACCATACCTCTATACCCCTGCAGGACCCGACCGTCAACACACCGCGGCGGAGGGGCCAGAATTCTCCACACCCCCCACCCAAGAGGCCGTCAGCGATGACAGCAGCTCTGTCGACCTGGACACCGATGACCAGACCGGACCATCGGGGACCTCTGGACAGTCGGTTCCCCTCACACAGGCCCAGGCCACTACAGACCCAAACCCCTCTGGGAACACCAGCACAGCTCCCACCCAGCGGGCCCATGCCTCTGTCTCCAGGGCGCGTCAATCTGCGGTGTGTCTACCACTACAGGGCACCCAGGATAACCCACCACCCCAACAACAACAGGGACCTGGGGGCAGTGGTAGTGGGCACACCGGCCAGGGGGCAGAGGCCCAGGGAAACAGGGCAACTCGGAGGGCAGCTGTGCGACAGGGGGGGGAGGAGAGGCCCAGGGAACCCACTCTCCACGAGGTCCTCACCACCATCATGGGAGCATACAACCGCTCCCAGGAGACGATGGCGACGGTACTGGCCCGGTTCCAGGAGATCCAGGTACTGCAGGAGGAACACTATCGGGGGTACAGGGAGGACATCAGAGCCATCAACACCACCCTGGTTACCATGGTAGGGCTGCTGCAGGACCTCGTCAACACCAGGGCGGACACTCAACAACACCCAAGGGCCCCTGCCACTAGCCTGGACCAAGAACAGCCAACCACCTCCGCCGGCGCTAGTGGACAGGAGGCCCCCGCACAGCAGCAGCCCACCAGACCCCCACCTCCTGCAGGAGAAGAACCACCCCGCAAGAGGGCCCTGAGATCTCGCAAGAAGACAGAGTAGGATGTCAAGACCCCCGCCAGCAATGGATACCACCTGATGTCATCCCACTGTCCCACATTGTCACCCTGTCCATCCTTGAACTGCCCATGCTCCATCTCTCCACAGGCCTCTGGACAATGCACCTGTGTGACTGTTACTCTGGACTCTGCCATGGACATTCCTTCACCATAGCCCCCACCCACTTGAAACCACCCATCCCATTTTGAGCACTTAAATAAACACCTATTTTGCACCAAAATATCTGGAGTCTGGCTGTGATTTCAATATATTGTAATTGACATGACAGTGCAAATATGTCCTTGTACATGGTGAAGTCAACAAACAGCTGCCACAAAGCTGTAGTCCATGGGGAAACGAAGCACAGGACTCGTAGTGGGGACCCCAGATCTGAAATAGGGAGGGAAAAGCCAAAACTCAGTCATCATACACTGGGGCAAATAGACAGGCAGCAGAGATGCAGGAGAGTAGTTAACATTTACTAAATTATCTTTGAAATGTTACCTGTGTCCTATTGGAAGTACTGTTCAATGATTCTGTCCCTGTTGTCTGTTTCAGCCCCGTCGTCTTCCTCCTCGTCACTCTCCTCAGGTTCCACCGCTGCCACAACACCACCGTCTCGACCATCCTCCTGCAGGAAAGGCACCTGGCGGCGCAAAGCCAGGTTGTGAAGCATGCAGCAGGCCACGATGATGTGACACACCTTCTTAGGTGAGTACATTAGGGATCCACCTGTCATATGCAGGCACCTAAACCTGGCCTTTAGGAGGCCAAAGGTGCGTTCGATCACCCTCCTAATACGCCCATGGGCCTCATTGTACCGTTCCTCTGCCCTGGTCCGGGGATTCCTTACTGGGGTCAGTAGCCACAACAGGTTGGGGTACCCAGAGTCCCCCACTAGCCATACACGGTGTCTCTGTAGCTGTTCCATCACGTAAGGGATGCTGCTATTCCTGAGGATGTAGGCGTCATGCACTGACCCTGGGAATTTGGCATTTACAT
The DNA here is from genome assembly GCF_031143425.1 of Pleurodeles waltl. Classification (NCBI taxonomy): domain Eukaryota; kingdom Metazoa; phylum Chordata; class Amphibia; order Caudata; family Salamandridae; genus Pleurodeles; species Pleurodeles waltl. The sequence goes on from NC_090438.1 coordinate 212,729,858, forward strand.
GCGAGATGTACTGGTCAGCCAAACACACCACCTGGATGTTCATTGAATGGTAATTTTTTCTGTTCCTGTACACCTGCTCCCTGTCTCTTGGGGGAACCAAAGCCACATGGGTCCCATCAATGGCACCAATTACGCTGGGAATATGTCCAAGGGCGTAGAAATCACCCTTCACTGTAGCCAATTCGCCCACCTCAGGGAAAATGATGTAGCTCCTCACGGATTTCATCAGGGCAGACAACACTCTGGATAACACCTTCGAAAACATGGGCTGAGACATCCCAGAAGCAATTCCCACTGTTGTCTGAAATGGCCCACTTGCCAAGAAATGGAGTACTGACATGACCTGCACCAGAGGGGGAATCCCTGTGGGTTGGCGGATGGGGGACATCAGGTCGGGCTCCAGCTGGGCACACAGTTCATGGATAGTGGCACGGTTAAGACGGTAGGTCAGGATAATGTGGCGTTCTTCCATTGTCGACAGGTCCACCAGCGGTCGGTACACGGGAGGATTCATCCGTCTCCTCGCCCAACCCAGCGGACGGTGCCTAGGAAGGACAACATGGAGCACACAGTCAAGCAACCCACAGGTACGTACTCACAGCTAGCACAGTAAACGATTCTCTATGCAGTGAATGGCGTGTCTGAGTGGCTATGCAAGGCCTAGGCCTGTGTGACGCAGTTGAAATTGAGCCATGTGGGCCCTGGAAATGGCGGCTGCCTGACCTGTGAAGTGTGACAATGGGATGTGAGGTCAATGCGCTGGCGTGGCACACCGCGGCGGGCGGCGGGCGAAGACCGCGGCGCGAAGCCGCATTGGTTAACATTGAAGCCTATGGGTTTCAGGAGCCAATGGCGAAGGGCGCCGGCGGTGGCGGGACGCACCGCCGCGGTACGCACCGCGGCGGACGTGACCGCCATTTTCTATCTACTTATCCACTTGCGACTTGAACTTTCACAGGAGAGGACCTATACTGCAAGTGTTGCTGTGACCTCGGTCTGGAAGGGACAATGGCTGCTGCGCCTGGGGAAAGGGCCCCTGCCTTCACTGGAGAGGAGTTGGAGAAACTTGTGGATGGGGTCCTCCCCCAGTATGCGCTACTCTACGGTCCTCCAGACCAACAAGTGAGTTTAATTCAATTTGGATTTGGGGCCACTGGCTGGCTTGGGGGCCTGGCGGGGGGCCTGGCGGGGATGGGGGGCATGTTGGGCCTGGCGGGGGGCATGGCGGGGGGCCTGGCGGGGATGGGGGGCATGTTGGGCCTGGCGGGGGGCATGGCGGGGATGGGGGGCATGTTGGGCCTGGCGGGGGGCATGGCGGGGGGCCTGGCGGGGATGGGGGGCATGTTGGGCCTGGCGGGGGGCATGGCGGGGGGCCTGGCGGGGATGGGGGGCGTTGGGCCACTGGCAAGGAAAATGCTGACAAACTTGAACGTGGTATTTCTCCCTCCCTGTACGTGTCACATAGGTCCGCGCCCATGAGAAGATCGGGATTTGGCGTGCCATCGCCAAGGAAGTCCGGACCCTGGGGGTCCACCATCGACGGGGCACCCACTGCCGCAAGAGGTGGGAGGACATCTGCCGCGGGACCAAGAAGACCGCCGAGTCTCTGCTGGGGATGGCCTCCCAACGTAGGCGGGGTGCCTGCCGTCAACTGAGCCCCCTGATGTTCCGGATCCTGGTGGTGGCCTACCCTGATTTGGATGGGCGCGTGAGGGCAGCACAGCAGACACAAGGGGGTGAGTACAAGCATTATCTACTCTGTTGTCGCGCAGTGGAGGTGTCTGGGTGGGGGAGGAGGGCTGGGGGTCCCCCTAGGCCAGGGCGATATCTGTAGGCTGGGCACCCCCGTAAGCCCCTGTGTCCCCAGCCACCACCCTCAGTAGTTTGTCAGTACAGCCATCCCTGGGCCGTGTCATCCATGGGTGCAGTTGTCAACTCTAGGCGTGTAGGGCATGTTCCACGGAATGCGTAGCGGACCCCAAGTGCGCAACTTAGTGCAGGGGGCATCTGTGTCTGTCATGTCCGCTAACTGTACCGGAGATCCATGTAATCAATATCCCTTTATTTCTCTCTCCCCCCCCCTTTTTGTTTGTCTTTCTGTGCTTGTGTGCATCAGCATCATCAAGCGGAGGAGAAGTGGCATCGGGGCAGGAGGGAGCTGCATCTCACATGGCCCAGGAGGGCCATGCCACAGAGTCAGACTGGACCAGTGAGACGGAGGGCGAGGGGAGCTCCACGACGGGGACGACTGGACCCTGCAGCGACACGGACACGTCCTCGGAAGGGGGCTCCCTTGCGGGGGTGGCACCATCCGTGCCCCCCGCCATTACAGGTACAGCCGCCACCCAGCGCACCATCTCCGCCCTCCCAGCAGCCCCTCAGCGTTCGCCCCGTGCCCGCTCTGCCAGGAAGCCGGGCATCTCCTTCGCCCCAGGCACCTCAGGCCCTGCCCCTGTTACCCCCGCTGCCCTCAGTGAGGAGGTCATTGACCTCCTCCGAACGCTCATTGTTGGGCAGACTACCCTTTTGAATGCCATCCAGGGGGTGGAGAGGGAGGTTCATCGCAGCAATGCGTACCTGGAGGGTATTCATTCGGGTCAGGCTGCCCATCAGCGATCGTTCCAGGCTCTGGCCTCAGCACTGACGGCAGCCATTGTCCCTGTCTCCTGCCTCCCTCTACTAACTCCCTCCTCCCAGTCTCCTGTTCCTCTGCCTGTCCCACCCACACCATCAGACCAGCCTGCACACACCTCAACACCCAAGAGAAGCTCATCCAAACATAAGCACCACAGATCACGCAGACATTCACACACGCAACATTCCGATGCAGACATGCCAACAGTCACTACCACCTCTGTGACCCCCACCTCCTCGTCTCCCTCCTCCCTCCCTGTGACGTCTACACTCACACCTCCATTCACCTCACCATCAGCCAGTGTTTCCATCACCAGCACACCCTCCACTCCAGTCCGCACACGTGCAGTCACCACCCCCACTGCCATTTACACGTCCCCTGTGTCCTCTCCCACTGTGTCTGTCACCCCCTCTTCCACACCACACAAACGCAGCCACCCACCCACCCAACAGCCATCCACCTCACGACAGCCTATCCCTCCTGCACCTGCACCCAAAGACAGCAAACGTGACTCACCTACAACCACATCCTCTCCCTCCACTCCCATTCCCACTGTACCTACCACTCTCCATTGTCCCAAGAAGCTCTTCCTCGCCACTACTAACTTCTTTCCTGACCCTGAGCCCCCCCCTCCTTCTCGTCGGGGTAAGAAGAGCACCTCAGCCACCACCAGCCCTGCAGCCCCCTTGACAAGGGTGCAGGGGTATTGGAGCCCGCCAGCCCGCATGTCTGGATCTTCGCCCAGCAGCAAGGGGACAGCCAGCCCACCCCCTGGGAAGAGGAGCAGAAGGCGGAAGGGGCGCCGCAGGAGCCCGCCTTCTACATCCCCCCCGGACACCACCCAGAGACAGTCACCAGCCACAGCTCCAAAGGGAGGAAAGGGCCACAGGCCCACGACTAAGGAGGGCAAGGGCAGCAAGTCGGAGAGGTCAGGCAGCAGGCCTGCTGCCCAGGAGGAGCCCACAACCCCCATAGCCGCTGCCCCGGGAGGAACCGGCACAGCTGCCCCGGGAGAGCCCACCACCCCCATAGCCGCTGCCCAGGGAGGACCCAGCCCAGCTGGCCAGGAGGGCCCCACCACCCACAGCCCAGGTGGGCATTGAAGGAGCACCATCCCCGCTGCCCAGGAGGGCACCACCAGGCAATGAGCAGTTGGCCATAGACCGGCCGCCGTCTCCAGAACCGCTGAACTGGGCCCTGCCGTCTCCAGAACCGCTGAACTGGGCCCCGCCGTCTCAAGAACCGCTCCGCTGGGCCCCGCCGTCTCAAGAACCGCTGAACTGGGCCCTTCAAGGCAAGGAGCGCTGGACTGGGCCCCGCCGTCTCCAGAACCGCTGAACTGGGCCCCGCCGTCTCAAGCACCGCTCCGCTGGGCCCCGCCGTCTCAAGAACCGCTGAACTGGGACCCGCCGTCTCAAGAACCGCTCCGCTGGGCCCCGCCGTCTCAAGAACCGCTGAACTGGGCCCTTCAAGGCAAGGAGCGCTGAACTGGGCCCCGCCGTCTCAAGAACCGCTGAACTGGGCCCCGCCGTCTCAAGCACCGCTCCGCTGGGCCCCGCCGTCTCAAGAACCGCTGAACTGGGCCCCGCCGTCTCAAGAACCGCTCCGCTGGGCCCCGCCGTCTCAAGAACTGCTGAACTGGCCCCTTCAAGGCAAGGAGCGCTGAACTGGGCCCCGCCGTCTCCAGAACCGCTGAACTGGGCCCCGCCGTCTCAAGCACCGCTCCGCTGGGCCCCGCCGTCTCAAGAACCGCTGAACTGGGCCCTTCAAGGCAAGGAGCGCTGAACTGGGCCCCGCCGTCTCAAGAACCGCTGAACTGGGCCCTTCAAGGCAAGGAGCGCTGAACTGGGCCCTTCAAGGCAAGAACCGCTGGCCCTTTGGCAGACGTGGCAGGGCAGGATCTATCTCGGGCAGGGCTGCAGGATGTCCTCTGGCCAACTTGCCTCCTCCAGTGGCAGTGGGGTCTGTTATGGACTGTATGGACCGTGGCTTTGCACTCCCCAGGATGGCCCAGTGGGCAGGCCACCCACTGTATGGACTGTTTGGACTGTGGCTTTGCTCTCCCCAGGATGGCCCAGTGGGCAGGCCACCCACTGTATGGACTGTATGGACTGTGGCTTTGCTCTCCCCAGGATGGCCCAGTGGGCAGGCCACCCACTGTATGGACTGTTTGGACTGTGGCTTTGCTCTCCCCAGGATGGCCCAGTGGGCAGGCCACCCACTGTATGGACTGTTTGGACTGTGGCTTTGCTCTCCCCAGGATGGCCCAGTGGGCAGGCCACCCACTGTATGGACTGTATGGACAGTGGCTTTGCACTCCCCAGGATGGCCCAGTGGGCAGGCCACCCACTGTATGGACTGTATGGACTGTGGCTTTGCACTCCCCAGGATGGCCCAGTGGGCAGGCCACCCACTGTATGGACTGTTTGGACTGTGGCTTTGCTCTCCCCAGGATGGCCCAGTGGGCAGGCCACCCACTGTATGGACTGTATGGACTGTGGCTTAGCACTCCCCAGGATGGCCCAGTGGGCAGGCCACCCACTGTATGGACTGTATGGACTGTGGCTTTGCACTCCCCAGGATGGCCCAGTGGGCAGGCCACCCACTGTATGGACTGTTTGGACTGTGGCTTTGTACTCCCCAGAATGGCCCAGTGGGCAGGCCACCCACTGTATGGACTGTTTGGACTGTGGCTTTGCTCTCCCCAGGATGGCCCAGTGGGCAGGCCACCCACTGTATGGACTGTATGGACTGTGGCTTTGCACTCCCCAGGATGGCCCAGTGGTCATGGAGTCCCCTCGTGGATCTGGCGTCGTGTACTCAAGTGGCTGAGGTGCCCCCCCTTCCCTTCCCCCTGAGGTGCCTGTCCTATTTTCTTTATGATGCCCCTGCAGTGTTCTCTCCGTGGAGTTCTTGTCGTGGGACTGGGCCTTGCCCCTTTGCACAGGACCCCTGTGATCCACGGACAGTGGTTGGACTACATTTAGTAGCTGTGTATATTTTGTACATAGTTTATTTATTTATTGGGATTACTGGTGTACATATTTCAATATATCTGCCCGTTTATGATCTCTTATTTTGGTCTTTGCATTATTTCGGAGGGGGGTGGTTTGTGGGTTGTGACAGTGATCTGTGGGAATGCATTGATGTGTGTGTTGTAGTGGGTGTGGGTGGGTGGGTGTGTGCCGGTAATCTTTTCCCTCCCCTGTGTCGTAGGTGCAGTACTCACCGATGTCTTCCGCGCCGCCGGGCGTGCTCCTGGTATATGAGCAGGTATAGGAGTGCGGGGATGACCTGCAACTCTGGTTCCATACTGCCGGAATCTCGCGTGGAGTGCGTAGAGGTGAGCGTTTTCCCGTTCGTAGTCTGTTTCCGCCGTGTTCTTATCGGCGGTGCTCCCGCCCCGGAAAAGGTGGCGGATTGGTGGGTCGTGATAGGGTGGGCGGTACATTGTCTGCCGCCTGGCTGTTGGCGGGGACCGCCGCGCTGTTTGTTTGTACCGCCGTGGCGGGCGGAGTGTTAATACGGCGGGCTGTGTTGGCGGTTCCCGCCAGGGTCAGAATTGCATATTTTAGACCACCGGCCTGTTGGCGGCTTGGCCGCCGCTTTATCACCGACCGCCAGGGTCAGAATGAGGGCCTTTATATCACTTTTCAGTGATATCTCTACAAATTCACATTGCAACTTTATTCGTTTTGACCAACAATTATCCTGATAAATATTATATATTTTTCTAAACACTGTGTGGTGTATTTTTGTGGTGCTATATGGTGGTATTGTATGATTTATTGCACAAATACTTTGCACATTGCCTTCTAAGTTAAGCCTGACTGCTCGTGCCAAGCTACCAGAGGGTGGGCACAGGATAAGCTTGGATTGTGTGTGACTTACCCTGACTAGAGTGAGGGCTTTTGCTTGGACAGGGGGTAACCTGACTGCCAACCAAAAACCCCATTTCTAACACCCTCCAACACAGTTTTCTGTGTCAGAGGAGCATGCAATGGGTGTTGCTGTGGGTGTTCTACAGCAACAACCATCGATTTTGACGCTGCCGCAAATTTTGGCTGTTGTAAATTTAGAAGAACAATTTCTGAATAGCATTTGTCTTCCTCCATTTGGTGAATGTTACGCCCTCTAAAAACCCCTCCTAATCATTCTGTAAAGCACTCTCCTTTTGTAGTAAGCAGTCCCCATTTTCCTGCCACTCACCCAGTGCCTCTAACATTTACAACAAAAATCTTTGCATATGTGTGGGCCAGAGATCTCTGCATAGAAAACACAGTATAGGCAGTGGCAGAGAACTCCACATGTAGGTTTGTGAATCACATTTTGCAATATGTTAGTAGTACCATTGCAGTCCTAGTAAATATACTACAAAAATGCAGTTTGGGGCTAAGCTCCACGGAAGGTAGAACGTGTGACTAGGCAAAGGTGCAAAAGAATCTGACTGACAATAAGACTTCGGAGGAAATGAAATTTGAATTTCCCTGCTCAGAGGTTTTCCTAATAAAACCAATGGCTTCAGTAGGTTCTAATTCAATGGGTATCTTACCTTAAGAAGACTTCATCAGATACAGGTTGCAGCCTTGCCCTGCTGGATTATTTTGCCTTCTATCTGGACCAAGTCAGATGATAAAATATTTATCTGGGAAAACAATCATGGGGCATCCGACTTCCTCTCCGATGCAGTTCGCCTGAAATCATGCCTGGACCCCAGTCAGCTACTAGGAGTAACTTCTGATTGTTGCTTTACTTGTTCTTGGTACTTTTTACCTTAATATTTTCAAAATGTATATCTCTGGCTCTTCTTTATAGATTTTAGTCATTTTGATCTCCTTTTTCTTATTGAATTTTCTCTATTCTGATGAATATGTTATGGGATTTTTCTTGTTTTGTGCTTTAAATTTCATTTGTTTTGGTGATGCTAAACACTTCACACACTTATCGCTAAAGGCCTGCTCTGTGGAATAGAAACAAATGGCTGGGTCCATATTTATTTATTGGGCTTGTGTGTTGCAACTGAAAATATTTTGGACTTCTTAGGAATGACTCACATCCTTTGCAAGTAATAACCCACCTTTTTTACAGTATTTGTGTATCCACTTAAAAGTTTTATATCTCAAACATAACCAAAAGGCATTGGAGTGTTGTAAAGGGTCCAAGACTATCACAAAGTCAACAACTGATCTGAGACTATGCAGGTTTGTGGCCAGTTAATGTTACATAAAAACTCATTAACATTCCACAGAGTTCTGCCAAGAGGTGGAAATATGCATATCACTCTATTTGCGTTGCAATTTAGTGCCAGCAGGACAAGCAGTGCTGAAAAATCAGTGTGAATGGCACCACACGGTGCACAAGAGGCCATGGCCTTTCAAGTTCATTTTGCTGGCGGTCAAGTACAAAATTTTCATGAGTTGCAGCAAATCTACTTGAGAAGCAGCCCTCTGACTTGGACTGCCCGCATTAGAAAATGGCACCAGGAGATGCCAAATCTTGTTCCTGTTCGCTTTTCTGGATACTCACAAGAAAAAATTTCCACCACACAGCGATTGGCAGGATTTGACCGGAACTCTGTTTTAGAAGAGTAGCAAAGCTCGGGTGGGAGGAAACATTCCACCCACCCCTAAATGTATTGTGATGTAGCGTTCTTTAAAGAGGAGCATCTTCAACTCTTTCCTAAATTGAAACAGCTTTGGGGTAGTCCTGATGGATACAAAGATATTGTTCAAGATCCTGGGTGCTGCTAGTCATGATGCATGTATCTGGAGATCAGAATTGCTATTCTGACTCCAGATGAACTAATAATTAGGAAACAAGCTAAAATAAAACAAAATACAACAAGAAGTAAAACAATAAACAAATAAAATGCTTAAGAAAAACAGGTATATAAATAACAAATCATAAAGCATAATAGTGCACAAAAATGAACAAATAATAAATGTATTTGTGTATGTAAATAATATTAATTTACTCATCCCATATATTATTACATCCAAAAACAATATAAAAAACCTAGAAAGTATAATTAACGAACTAACAAAAACTAAAACTTCAATTCCAAATAAATATTAACTAAATTAGCATTTAAAATGCAAATGTAATTTGGAAACATTTAATAAATATAGCATAAATCTTAAAAATAATGGAAGAATTAGAAATAGAAATAAGTAATTAAGACTATTTATTTAAAAACGCACCCAACCTTATAACACTCAAAAGCTCACAACTCCACTAAAAAAGGGTCAGTCATTTTAATATAATAATAAAAATGTATATATATATATATATATACATATATACATGTTTATGGAGAGGGAAGCATCGCAGCCCCCTTACTCAAGTCTCAGGAGGCCCAGAGGAGCCCACCCCGGGGGCTGAAATGTAAAAAAATGGGGAGGAGGCCATGCAGCTGCCTTTCCAGGGCCTCTAGAGGCCCAGGGAAGCCCACCCTTGGAACCCTCATTTCCTGTCCCTTGAGAGGCCCTGGGGGGCACACCCCAGGGGCCGAAATTTAAGAAAATGGGGGTCACAAGGCCCTCCTTCCTAAGCCTCAAAAGACCTTGGGAGCACACATCTGGTGTTGAAATTTAAGAAAATGGGGAGGGGGTCACACTGGTCCCCTCCTTGAGCAATAAATGGCCCAAGGGAACCCTATCTCTCAGGACTGGCTTGCAAGCTATGTCCTGGGGGGCCAGGAAGCTCACTACAGCTAAGCAGCAATTTTCCTGTCCCCAGCACCACGGACAGGTTAAACTGTGTATGCGCTCTTGGCAGGAATATTTTCAAATCTCCCACCAAGAGGGAGCAAATATGAAGTAAGCTCCCAGCAAGCGGGAGCATCAAAAATGCTCCTGTCGGCTAGGACTGTTATGTGGGCAGGGAAACAGATCTGAATAGTGCTTCTCTCCACTGGAGTAGCATTAGAAGCTGCTTTCTGTGGGTGAGAGAAATGCCCACTTCTGCTGGATGCAAGGAACCGGGTGTGAGTATCGGGGCCTTTGGGCTCTTCCCATAGCCCCCAATGACACTATGGTGGGTGTACTGGGTGGGTACAGGGCACTAATTCTTTATTTGCAATGGGCCTGAGCAAGCAGATGCACATGAACAAGCACATGACCCCCTTCTCCAAACAAGCATGCCGATTCTGGGGTATGGGATCCCCGGGGATGAAATCAGCCTTGGGAGGGGGAGCGTGTGCCCCCTCCCCCTGATAATAAAGCAGGGCCCCGGAAGATGAGATCTCTGGGGCTGAAGTCAGCCAGGGGAGGGGGCATATTCCCCATTCCTATGTAAAAAGCCCGGCATCCTGATGGATGGGGCTCTCGGGCCGAAATGGGCTAGGGAGGTATACCACAAGTCCCCTCCCCCTGAAAAATGCACTGCGTCCCATGAGATGGGGGCACTAGGCCAAGTTGGCCCAGGGACGGGTGTCATGTGTCCCCTTCCCATAAAAATCACACTTCATCACTGATGTTAGTTGAGTTGACATCAAAGATGTCATCATTGATGTCATAGAACATGTCATGAGTGATGTCACACACACACATATATATTGTATTTATAATTACTTACTACCCCTGTTGAGGCATTGATGCACTTTTCAGGAAGTAGCAAGCTCATCTGGAAACCAAAGGATTGGTGGTGATTTTTGTAGAGAAATATAAGTTGATAATTTGCTCGGTAGAGATGGGAGTCTGTTAGTTTGATTGAATAGGATAAAGTAGAGGGAGAAGGAGGGAAAAGTTTAAATAGTGCTATTTGGAAGTTCATATCAGTTAGATGAGGTTTGGGATGAGTCATAAAAGATATAGAGGAGGGAAGAGCCTAGAAATAGTTATTTGGGAGATCATAGCAGTAAAATGAGGTTTGGGATGAGTCCAAGGAGGGATACAGGAGAGAAGAGTCTAGGAAGTGGCATTTTGGAGATCATATTGGTAAAATGATTTTTATGGTGAGTCGAGGGATAGAGGAGGGAAGAGTCTAGAAAGGATCTTAGACAGACCAGGAGAATGAGGTTTAGGATGTGTCAGAGAGAGGTAGAGGATATATTGAGAGAGGTATAGGATGAGACATGGAGAAGTATATTGGAGGGAGTTGAAGCCTTTCTTTCTTTCTCATACTAAATATATATACATAACTACATAGAAACAGTACAAGGAAAAAAATAAAGAGATGTAAAATTGTATTGTATAACGTTCCATATGTGCAAGTATGAATAGATAGAGACTTTGAGGTATTGCTGTATGTAAAATCTCATTTATTTGTATTTCTTCTTTTTTACATATTTATTTTATTTTTATGTTTTCCTCAATATATAAATAGTGGTTCACTTATATATATTTATATGTACTACTTTTATGATCATACTTGAATACTGTGATAGAAAAATAAATAAATAGGGACTTATAAACATCTAATCACATAACTGATTTGAAAACTATATTGTGACCTATGTACATGGCAAGCATTAAATAATGTGTGAGTGTGTATATATATATGTATATTCACTAAAAAACTAAAGGGACGTTTTAGCTAGTTATAGTTAGGTTCAGATTTTACATGTACAAGACCATTGAAATGTAGCTGTTATGGCGAGGGCATGAGTTACAGTTACCTTAGGGCAGTGGTTCCCAACCTTTTGATTTCTGTGGACCCCCACTTTAACATTAATGGAACCCAGGGACCCCCACTGAAACTTCATTGGAATCCGGGGACCCCCGCCTGAGTGATTACTGGAAGCTGGGGACCTAATTTGTCAATATTTGTTAATATTTTTAAATTTTATAAGCTCTCACGGACCCCCTGAGAAGGCTTCGCGGACCCCCAGGGGTCCCCGGACCACAGGTTGGGAACCACTGCCTTAGGGCACAAGTTATACTTCCTTGAAATAACTTTATAGCAGCTAAATGTCTACGGTTTTGTACATGTAAAATCTGAATACAACTGTAACGCCCCTGTTACCTTTGTTTTTTTAGTGACTTTCTAAGTAAAAAAAAAAATATTTTTGCTAAATGTAACATTCCGATAACCTTTGGTTTTTTAGTTAATTTCTAGTTTTTTTAATGTTAGGTAAAATGCCCATCGCAATGCATGGTGAAGGGGCTGGATGCAGGTCCTAGCATGGCATTGTGTTGTCCCCATGCAAGCTTTCTGCTGCTGCCTCCCTCCTCCTTGAAATAAAGAAGAGGTTTACCCAACTACTCTACCTAACCTGGGTAAGAGAACACATTATAATACAAAGTTGGTCATAAGATCGGGATAAATTGCCCTATTTTCTATAAAGAGAAGTGATAAATACTCTCTTTGAAAAATAATTTATTTTCTAAATGTATTAATCCGTGATTTAACAGGACGAAGAAACCATACACGAAGACAGAATGTCCCAATTAAACCAAAACATAGCACCTGGAATAACATTTACACAAGATCAACAATTAGGGAACATATAAAGAATAATCACAAAAGTGAAAAGAATACATCGTTTGACAATTGTCCCAAATAAATCTCCAGAAGAGGTGGTGGTACAAAAATCGCTTAAAGTCGTGATCCACTAAAGAGCGATGGTTGTGGGTAACTGTACCCACAAGTGCTGGACCCTTAACAATTTCTTCTTAGGGTTCCTGGAACTGTGTGATGTAATTTTAAAGAGACAAGTACACTTTTTACCCAACCTCGCCACAATCAACAAAGTTGTAGACGCGTTTTGGCCCCTTCAATTCGGGGCCTCATCAGGACTACAGAGGGACAACATTGCCTTGACTATTCATGAGACTTGTGGCAGTCAAGGGGTTCCTCGTTCAAAGAGAACTGTGCACATTAAATATGCAGGGTCCTACGACCATCTTGCGCCTCAGTACTGTGGGAAGACTCTACCCAGTTCTCAAGTACAATCTCATTCTTTTTTGGGAATCAGGGAGTCTTGCACGCCCGGCGGACCTCGGGAAATACCTTGCTCGCCTCCCTCCTCCTTGTCATCCATTGTCCAAGTCCATGCCCAAGCCCCATCATTACAGCCCTGTGTGGTTGTTGTTCTGCCACTGCCTTTCCTGCCTTCCCTGAACAGTTAGCTTGCTGTCCCATCGACCTCCTCCCTAACGTCTGTGGTCCGAGTCCATGCACCAGCCCCCTCCCTTCTGCCCTGCATGGCTCGAAGTGTTGCCACTGCCATCCTTTAGCTTGATGTCCCTGTCAACTCCTCCTGCCTTCCATTTCCCAAATCTATGTCCCATCATTGTTCTCTTGCTTAACTGCTGTGCTTAGCTTGCTTCACCTATCCTCCTTTCCACTGCCCTCTGATGTATTTGTGCTTACCCCAGCTCCCTCCTTTTTGCCCACTATGTTCCATGGATCTGCTATTGCCCCTCCTATCTACTCTGAGTGTTCTGTTGAGCTGCCACTGCCCCTCCCACCTGCCTAGCAAAGTTAGATGACTGCAAACTGTCCCTGCCACCTCTACTTTGCCTGTCCGAGTTCCATGTCCCTATCCCCTCCCATCCTCCATGGTCCATTTTGCTAACACTCTCTTCTGCCTTCATGCTCTGTTGTGCTGCAACTACTCTTCCTGCCTCCCCAGCATAGTCTGTTGTGAAACCCCTGCCCTCTCTTGTTCATGTCCAGCCTATACCCATCCATCTGTCTTCCATGGTTATTTGTTCATGCCCCTGCCCCTTCCCTCTTGCCCACCATGGCTGTTGTGCTGACACTAACCTTCCTGCTTGCCATGTATGGCCTTCTGGGCTGCCACAGCCCCCCCTACCTGCCCTGTTTGGTCTGCTTGCTGCCCCTGACATCCCCACCCTCCCTCAGTTGTCTGTGTATATGCCATCATAGTCTCACTGTTGAGTTGTGCTTCCAGTGCCCATCATGCCTGCCCTCTCTTGTCGGCTTGCTGCTCCAGCTCTGCCATCTTACACCCTGCCCTCCGTTTTCCATGTGCAGGCCTCTATCGCCTCTCTCCTGTCTTGTCTGATCCGTTGTTGTGCCCTGCCCCCACCCTTCTGTCCTCCATGGTCTATTATGTTGCAACTGTCCCTCCTGTCTGTCCGGTATGGTTGCTTGCTGCCCTTGCCTCTTTCCCCTAAGCTCTCTGTTGTCCATGACCTCCCTTTTGCTTTCCATGGTCTGTTGTCCTGCATTGCCATCCCGCTTGCCTTCTGTGGTATATTGTGCTGCTGCAACTCCTGACACCTCACCTGTAAGGTCAGTTTGGTTCCCCTGCCCATCTCCATCCTGCCATAAGTGATTACTGAGTCTAGGTCCCTATCCCATTCCTCAGTGTACGATACTTGACAACATTTTCAACTTGGTAGGAGGCATAATTGATTTCCCCCATTGATTTACATTGAAAAAGAGGAGATTTTAGTTAAGAGACAGATAAAATAAAGTCATGTTGGGCTTTAAAACATTGGTAGTCTTCTGCCTCAATTGGGTCTGTTGGCATGTATTGTTGTGCTACCACTGCCCCTTCCTTCTGCCCTCAATGGTCTGTCATATTGCCACAGCCTTTCTTGCCTGTCCTCCATGGTTGGTTTGTTACTCCTACCCCCTTTTCACCTGCCCTCCATTGTTGATTGTCCTGCAACTGCCTCTCCCGCCTGCCCAGCATGGTCAATTTGTTGCCTCAGCACCCTCCTCCCTGCCCTCAATTATCCAAGTCCGAGCCCCTGACATCTTCCTCCCCACAGTATTCTAATGAACAGCAAGATTGCTAACATTCTATATTTATTACAAAAGTGTGGCATGCCTGACACCATCTTGATGTAATCAAAACTAAAATACCTAAAGCATTTCCTTTTAGAAATTAAAAAAAACAGTAGGCTCTCATAGGAATTATGGTTAGTGCACTAAATACTAAAATGAGGGTATATCTTCTGAGTTCTCAAATAGCGACAAAGCACTTTTAAATTATTTGCTATTTTGATATTTTTGTATCCACTTGATCACTTGATTATATGTTACACTTAGAGGAGAGAATGTAGTGTTACGGCCAGAGCTGCAGACTTTGCATCTGGGGAAATAGGTTTGATATTAGGTGTCAGGTTGACATCCTGTGATTCAGGTCAAATCACTTAGTCCCTGATTTAAGAGGACTTAGTGCCACTTTAGCGCGTCTGTGCCTTTTTTTTTCACCTTAGGGCGGCACTGAGGTGGCCTTTTCCTCGGGCTAGATTTACAAAGTGGCATAATGCATGCATTGCACCACTTTGTAACCCTTTGCGCTACATTATGCCTGCATCAGGCATAATGTATGCAATGGGGGCGCCCCCCGTTAGGGGGGCCGAAAAAATGGCACAAAGAAATTGAAGAGATTTCTTTGTGTCATTTTTTTGTGGAACTTTTAATGCCTGCTTACAATGGGCCCCTATGTACTGTTCACGGTTAGCAGCAAAACTTTGCTGCTAACTCTGAACAGTACATCAATAGCATAAAAAATGTTGACGCTATTGTCCCCTCCCCCCCATAGTGCACTGTATCTTAGATACAGCACACTCATGGTTGCGGTAGGTGGGCGCTAAGGGGCGCAAGGAAATCTTAAATCTGCCCCTTAATTTCCCCATGCTTGAAGCCCAAAAGGAATGTGTCCTTGTGTAATGTAACTGATGCTCACGTAAAGCACCCCAACACCTTTGGGTCAAGCCTACACTATATGAAACTGCAAAAAAAACAAAAACACATAAGCGTTTTGCACACTACTGTAGTTCGGCTACACTTGGGCTGCATTTGGGCGATATTTGTGCTACATTTGGGCTAATTTTTCTCTGATGGCAACCTTGGGAGACGTATTTGTTAAGAAGCACCCTAATCTCATTTACTGCAATATTCTTAGTATAAAATGCTTTGAGTTTTCCATTTTGATACTATCAAGATGGCAGTCAGATATGCCATGCGTTTGACCTAAATTCAGAATGCTAGTACTTTAGTTGCTCATTAAAACATTGTAATAAACTGCTGATCACCAGGGAGTTAACTGGCAGTCACAACTGGTGTTGAAAGTGCATATTTCTATATGTCAGGATGCTTTAATGAAATACAAGAGAAAGATACTTAAGAACTCACTTAAAATGTCTCCTAATTTGTCTTTCAACAGCACTAACGATAATTAATATGAGAAAATGAAACACCTCATTTTATTCCTTTCTGAATTAAATGTTTTAAGTTTTAACAGTTTGATTCACTCAAGATTGCTTCAGGTGTGCCACACTTTTGTCATAAGTGAGACTATTATCACCCTTAGAACACCCTGGGAGGATGCAGTAGAACATAAAGGAATCAACTGACAGGGTGCTCCTGTTGGAGGTACAAGAGGAAGATATTTGATAACTCACTTGAAATGTGTCCTAATGTTACTTCCTACAGCACTAACCATGATTTCTATGACAAATTGTTCCTTTCGTAACTGAATGCTTTACATTTTACCAGTTTGATTCAATCAAGATTGCTTCAGGTGTGCCATACTTTTGTAAGAAGTGAGACTATTATCACCCTTAGAACACCCTGGGAGGATGCAGTAGAACATAAAGGAATCAACTGACAGACTGCTCCTGTTGGAAGTATATGTTTTACTGAGAATGTTAGACGTCATTCTCATATGACTTAGAATGATAGTGTGAATTTATAGAAACATGATTCACGAAATCCCAGCAGAAAGCTTTTTCACACCTTAGCAACAAATGGTTTATATTGTAACTAAAATCTGTTATCACCCTTTTTTACATTCTCCTTTTGTGACCCTCAAAATCAGCCATTCCCTACAATGCATTTTAATGGGTACTATCATGTTTATTGGTCCCAGATATACAAATTTGGTTTTCTGTAAATATCTAAAAAACTACTGAACATATTTACATCTAATAACAAAAAGGGTACTTTCTGGACTAAGAGCTACCTTTCTGACAAATTTGGTATAATTCTGTCCAGTGGTTGGGGCTGCAGTTGTGTCTAAAATCCCTATGTGAATTAACTTAGGAAACACACTTTATTGGACCCCCTTTTTCTCGGTCCCCGCTTGACGGATCACCCTGAACCTTTCCCTGTAGAACAAGTCCCTAGAGAACACTTCTTTTTGGAAAATGTCATGAAGAGTTGTCAAACGGTGCCAAATATATAGGCAAGTCAAAAATTGCTTTTCCTATGGAAACTAGGTCCTCACTATAACTACTTAAGTATATATATATTAAAATATCCTCAAGCAAATATGGTCTGAAAATTGTTGAGCGGCGCACTCCACTGTCTGTGCCAGTGACGGAGAGGACCAGTCTCGTAAAAATGTAAATTTCAAAAGTATTCACTGCACTCCACTCTTGTTACTGTGAACAAGATCCTGAGGGAGTTGAAACGCATTGGTGGTCGTTATTTGGATTAAATTTGCACTATTGATACCTCGTGGAGTGCAGTGAATACTTTTTGAAATTTATATATTAAAATATATATATATATATATATATATATATTTAATTCCTAGCTTGATAGGAATTAAATGCCCGGCGGTGCACCGCCAGCCTGTTGGCGGTGCTACCGCCAACCTCCGCCCTGGCGGTATTTACCGCCAGGGTCAGAATGACCCCCATAGTGTTTTCTCTCCCTGCATTAGTGCAGGCAGGGAAACCTCTGTTTGCTTTTGCTTGAGTTGATCCATTTAAAGCTTCTGCCAAGGGAGAGCAAACAGTAAGAGGCAGATTTAAGAGATCCTAGAGTCTCCTTGCTCCCAACGAGGCCAGAAACACTCAGAGCAGGCATTAAAAGGAGGCACACCATTGTTTACAATGGGCCTCAATGGGCTTTGCAGGATTGGCGTCCATTTGTTTTACGCTAATCCCGCAAAGCTCTGAACTAGCATCAAAAATGTTGACACTAGTTCCCTTACTCCTGCCATGGTGCGCCGTATCTTAGATACAGGCTACACATGGCGGTATTAGGGGAGTGCGTATGGGTGCAAGGAAAATGGTGCTGCACTGGGTGCAGTGCCACTTTCTTTAAATCAGGCCCTAATATTGTTCTCAACGCTGCCATTAATGGTGATTTAATATAACATAAACAGCCCAAAAATTAGTAATAATAAGAATAATGAAAATTAAAATAACAGGAAGAAGCAAACACAGGAAATTGTGTCCATGTTGTGTACTCAATTTACACAGGTTGAAAAATACACCAGACATATTTGCAGCACTTGTGCTACTTACCCAACGAAAGAAAGGGTAAATATATGCATTGGGAATTTTTTCTTGGGTGAATTTTTCCTTTCCCAAGCGGTAATTCATTACACAATACAATGGAAAGCCACTTCACTCTTAAGTGCGTTTGTTCGTTATTAGTCTAAATAATGCAGTTATTTCAGAGACCTGAAACATCAGATATTCTCTGCCCATTTAAAATATCCCTCCCATGTAGTAAAGGTTACAGTATAAGCGAGCAGATTTGTATCTAGACAGTTAAACTTTCAGTGTCTGACTAGCATAAGCAATGATGTTCATTCTGTCAACTTCACAAGGATTCGAAATGGGACTGAGGGTCCCTACATGAGTGCCTTCATTTCCCTCTGGTTTCAGTTCTCTCTGTAAGAACTGCAAGTAAATATGTGAAAAATATGAATACAAAAAACAGCAAAGTTAACAGGTATCTAACTTCTATGTAAGATTACCTGAATACAGTCGTGGCTCACATCATTAATGAGGAAGAAAGCGGGTGCGGTGTGTGCGCGGGGCTGGCCACGCATGGGTGGCCACGCGTGGGTCAAAAAATTAATTTAAAAAATGATAAAATAAAATAAAAACTTACCTCGCTCCTCGCCACACCGCTCCTCTCCTCCGTCTCGCTGCAGGCAGGCACAGGCTCCAAGCCTGCCCTGCGGCCAGCCCAGATGCTGCTCAGAGCAGCATCGGGATTGACTGGGAGTGCCCTGGCTGGGTGCTCCCAGGCAGACTGGGAGCCTATGCAGGGTCTCTCCAGCCCAGCAATTGTGTTGCTAGGCTAGAGAGAGCCTACAGCGCATGTGTGTTTGGCCGGCCCGGGAAAGCCGGCAAAACACACATGCGCTCTGAGGGGAGTGCACAGTGCACTCCCCTCACTGATTCTCACCCCGTGGCCCCGTCCCTTCCACCACGAAGGGACAATAAATATAGTTTATTATCCCTTTGTGGTGAAAGGTTTGCAGCTTCTCCTAATGGAGGAGCCATCCCTGCCTGATTGCCATTTTAGGATCCCTCAGGCCTCGCCTGCGTGAGGTCAGCACTGTCTAGGATCACGTTAGCTCCATAAAGCAGGGTACAATGGGTGGTGGGGTGCTGCGTTTTTATTAAAAGTCACTTTTTCCAAAGCATTGTTCATTCTGGGCAGAGGTGGAACAATAGAGCCCCTGCTATTGTTCGTTTTTAAGGAGGCTTGACTGAATTTAAATTAACCAACATTCCAACACTTAGCAGGTGGTAGGCAGCGGCTTTGATTTTGAGGGACCAGGACTTACAGTTCATTACTAGATTATGCACCAGAGCAAGAGAGTGAAAGGCACAAAAAGCGAGAAAGAAGGAGGAAGAAAATGATACCTAAACACTTACAAAGGGTGAAAGAAGGGATACAAAATCAGTAAGAGAGAGATAAAGAGACAGGAAGTCTGGTGTACTGGGGCGAAGAGGCATGAGATGGAATAAAGGCTCAGTAGCAGCATTCAAAAGCACCGGGGGCTGGCTACTGAAACAACGTTTGAGGTTCCAGAATACCTTTGTTTTTAATTTGTTTTGTTTTCACAAATGAAACGCTATCTTCACACACCATTACTACGATATGTGTATCCACGAGAAATGCTTTAACGTTAATCATAAGTTAGTGCCAATTGCAGGATGAAAAAACATATACATTCATACATGCTGCCTCTAGCACTTGCATTCAGGGCTCCAGGGGTGTCCACTTCCTATGGCAGACGTATGAGAGGTCCATGAAGTTCACCCCAATATTGCCTTGCCCCTGTGCATACATTCAGGGCTTGAGGGGCACACACTCTCCATGGCAGGAGTGTAAGAGGGCATGAAGATCACACACCAGTATTTTCAAACACTTTGGCACTGCAAGTTTTAGGGACGCCAGGGTAATCTCATCTCTTCACCAGAAACTCGTTGAAGAACATCCCACCATATTCACTCACGCTGCCCCTGTGTGCGCATTCAGAGATAGGGGATGGAGGGGTGGATACATTCTGTGCTACTGGGTAAAAGTGGTCCCACTTTTTAAAAAAAAATCTGTAAAATTAAACATCAAACAAAACACTACAGTAATGTGGTTCTAACTTATTTAGAATCACCTACACATCAAATCTTCCCAAAAATGCCCAAAAAACTAAAACACAGACTGCTCAAAGAATGGTGTGAGACCCTCATCTCAGATAACTACTTCTATACTCAAAAAGGCAGGCAGAAAATGGACCCAATCTTCTACATGCATAGACCTATTAGATGGAATTAATTCCTTACAAACTGCTCATACCCAACACAGTCAAAATCCATAAAGCCTACAGCTAGCAACATCGCCATCAAAGAATTTCAAAGGAGAAGGATTCATATCAATATACAAAAATGGTAACATCCTGATACAAACAGCAGAACAAAACCTCAAAGCATTTGAGTTATACTTCATTACACTACTAGAATTGGTGTACGTTGTCAGGAAATGCCTCTTTTTACATGATCATACCCGCGTTTTTGGACGAATGCTACTTGTTTTTTTTTTACTCTGAAGGTGCACTGAGACCAGTGCTCTAACCCTGAAATGGTTTATGTCTGTTTGGTTCACCTATAATTGGCACGTTAGCTCCCTGGCATATGGTACTAGGGGGACCGAGGACATGCAAGTTAAAGTATCTCAAAAGTGTAACAACGCAAAGTATGCTGGCAGAACATTTTCCAGCTGCTAAGTAAACTTTGCCATTTAAAGCAATGGCAAAGCACAAACCTTTCTTTTTTAATATTTATAAATCATGTCTTAGGTTGGCTTACTGAGTTCTAAAGGCAGGGTGCATTATATTAAATAGTTGGGCATATAGTACTGGACTTTACCTGCCTTGACAGTAAACATCTCACATTGTTGTTTTTACTGTGGAAGGGTAGTAGCCCCATTGGCAAATATAGAGCTACCACTGACAACTCAGCAGCACTAAATTCTGAATGGGACTACTAAATATGACACTTCAAGATATCAAAATAATCAATGCACTATAAATGACTCAAGTCAAATGTGATATAACTTTTGCACTTCAATAAGTAGCCACTTTGCTGTCCAAAGTTTCCTGCAACCATTTACAGTTGCTGGCCACGGGACAGCCTTTTGCCCTTCTGGAGGGAGGTGTGACTGACTCTCAGGAAGGAACACAAAGGGCCTGCCATAGTGAGAACTATGACTTCTATCTGGCGGGAAGATCAAACCGACACCAGAACAACCATCAGAGCATCCCTCACATGCAGACCACATGGATCTCGACCCACGCTCTGCAGAGCCATTGCTGACCTCATCTCCTCTTTAGCCATCAACTCAACAGACTACATATTTCTGGGAGATTTTAACTTCCATCTGGATGACCTCACCAACCATAATATCCCCAATCTTCTAGACAACCTTAACATAATTGGACTCAAACAACTAGTCACCAGATCCACTCACCCACGGGACACACCCTCTACCCATCTTCACAGCCAGTGAGAAAATCAAGTTCACCCACACAATAGAGCTTACCTGGAATGGACTGACCACCACCTGGTACATATCACCATAGCCAGCAGACCAGGACCATCCAACACACCTCTGCCTCCTCCTCTCCGCAGATGGGGTAAGGTCGCAGAGGTACAATGGACCACCACCCTCCAGTCCAACAAACACAGCATCTTCGTCAACCTCATGTGAGACGCCAGCAACCTTTCTGAATGGCTCATCAACTGTGCCAAAAAAGTCACCCCGTGAGGAACTCCACCTCCAGAAGATCCAGTGAGCCCTCCCAGGTGGTTCAAACCTGAACTGTGCACTCACAAGAGAGAATGCAAAAGGCTAGAAAGATGTTGGTGTTGCACGAGGAACCTTGCAGATCGCCGACCTTCAAAGACGCGCTGAACAAGTACCATCGCCGCCTCAGAAAAGCAAAGAAGTTCAGTCGCATCGTGGAAAGCACCAACCACCCGAAGGAACTCTTCAAGATTGTCAGAGAGATCTTCCAACCAGCAACTACTGAAAACACAATCCACCCTTCCCTACCCTTGCTGACTACTTCCACAAGATCACAGCCATCTACAGTAACTTTTCTCAGCAACCCACCAACATAGATCACCTTTCGACTCCATCTGAGGACCACCCCCAGCCTCATCATCACAGACTGGATGTCGCTATCCATGCAGGAAACAGCTGCCCTCATGGCCTGAACCCACTCGGGTACACCCAATAACTGCAGCTCACACTACATCTTCAACATGAATTAGAAGAAGGTCCACAGCTTCCCCACACACATCCACAACACCTCCATCGACACTGCCACCATACAGAGGTCAAACCGCTCCTGAAGAAACCTTCAGCTGACCCCAGTGAGCTACAAAATTACAGCCACACCTCTCTGCTCCCCTTCCTAGCCAATGTCCTGGAAAAAGCCATCAACAAGCAACTCCCCGAACACCTTGAAAGACACAACCTGCTAGACTCCTCCCATGCGGTTTCCACTCCAACCATAGCAGAGAGACTGCCCTCATTGTCATAACAGATGACATCAGGACCCATCTGCACCACGGACAGAAAGTGGCCCTGATCCTCTTAGACCTCTCTGCTGTGTTCAACACCATCTCCCACTTTGCCCTCACCTCTAAACGCCACTGGGATCTGATGCAACACCCTCAAATGGATCCATGCCTTCATCACAGGCCACACCTCAGCCCCACCCTCTTCGATGTCTATGTGACGCCGGTAGTCAACCTCACCCGCTCCCATGGACCTAACATCATCTCCTATGCCAATGACACATAACTAGTAATCTCCTTCTCCGAAGACCATGCTACCACCAGAGACAACTTCAGCAATGCCATGACACATGTCACCGAATGGATGAGATCCAAATGCCTGAAATTGAACACCGACAAAACAAAGGTGATCATCTTCAGAAGCAACCCTTCCACCTGGGGTGACTCCTGGTGGCCATCCACACTCGGCCATCCTCCGACACCTACGTACCATGAACACAACCTGGGCATCATCATTGACAGCAAACGTACCTTCAAATGGCAGATACACACAGTGGCCTCCTCCAGCTTCCATTACCTCTGCATGCTATGTAAGATCTTCAAATGGATCCCTATCAAAACCTGAAAGATGGTCATCTAGGCAATCATTGCCAGCAGACTAGACTACTGACACACCATCAATGTCGGACTCCCTGCCAGCTCCTCCACTACCTCCAGACCATTCAGAATGCAGCTGCAAGACTTGTCCTAGACCTCCCCAGAATGGCCCACATCACCCCCCACCTCAGAGAGCTACACTGGCTGCCGGTGCACAAGAGGTGCAAATTTATGGTTCTCACCATCGCATACAAAGCCCTCCACAACATCAGATCGAAGCCTATCAACCACAGATTCTCCTTCCACCACCCAACCAGGGTGCTTCGCTCTACAACCCTTGCCCTCACACAGGTCCCAAGAATCTGACGTAGATGCCAGCAGAAGTAGCTCCTGCTCCTGGCTCGCCACAAAGTCCTGGAATGGCCACCCCCTTAAACTAAGCACATCGCACACACTCCTCAACTTCAGCAGAAACTCAAGACATGGCTGCTTGAGGAATAGCCACCAGCGCACAACAAACCTCCCAGAGCACCTGGATACCTCCCCCCCAGGTTGATAAGCCACACTTTACAAATCCATTTATTTATTGATTGATTGATTTAACAGGGTGTGAGCCCACCAGGAGATCTTCAAAATGAAAGCTGTCTTTGAAGGACACATGGTGAATCCACACAAGAGAGGCTACTCTTTCATTCTTGCAGACAGGTTGCCATCAAGTATGAGAAGGGAAAGCCGTTGCCAAACCATTTTTTCCATATTTGTGTAGTTCCCAGCTAGCCACACCTCTAGGGTGGACTAGGGAGGTATTCACACCAAGCAAAGGGGTCTGCCATGTTGGGAATAGTGCTTTCGGAGATAGTTAGATGCCCCACTTCACAGGAAGTTGTCACTAGGTGGGAAGGGACCTGGTAGCCCACTGACTAGTAGTCTCAAATCCTAACTGGCATAAAAGTGGCACCTCTTGCACCTATACATCAGATCATGTCTGTACTCAAGATCAAACCAAAGAAAGACTACCCTGATGTTTCCAGGACCCAACTAAGTGAGGTTGCACCAAGAGTGAACTGCCCCTGTTGTTCCTTGAACAAGCAAATAGAGGCCTGTGCCTGAGGTGCCTTGTTTGACTAAAGGTCATCCCCAAGCCTCAGAGAGAAGGAGTGACTCCAAGAGTAAGTTGGATAGCTTCCTGTTACAGCAACAGGGCCACAAAAGCTGAAGAAGCCGGCCTTGATAAGTTGGTAATGAAATGATGCAACGAGGGGAGAGGGTTTGGAGTGTATTTTGGTCACCCAAGTTGGAAGTTATCACCAGTTAAAAGGAACCATTGGTTGCATTGTAACCAGATACCAGTAGACCAATCACAACTTTTTTTTGCTGGACTTCAGCTGGACTTCGAGGGACCTCGACCCCTGTGGCCAAAGTCACCCCACTGTGATTATGGATTGAGGAGTAGCACCAGGAAGATCCCACTCACCAGATCAGCATCTTCAGCATTCTTCAACATATTCAGAATCCTATATCAGGACTACTCCATTAAAGTTTATGGTGGTGAGGCCATAGAGCCAGGAACTAGGCTGAAGACTGACTTGACTGCAAGGGAACTGCTCAAACATGCCTCATTGACCTCTGTGACCTACTCTCTGCCAGAGATGGTCACCTACAGTGGACTGGGTGGTTTCCAAAGTGAACCACTAACCATCGTAGTTCCCGATGTTTGTTTGCATTTCAAATGAAAAGCAGTGATTTATTATCTTGTTAATATTTCATAAATCCAGGTGGATCTTGTCTTTGATGTGTGTTTTAAAGATAAAACTACAACCTATTTTTATAAATTTGTGTTGGATTTTTATTGAGCCTGCTTTGTTCCTATTCAGCTACTTTGGAACATTTTGAATGAGTTACACTTGTTCCTTTGATAAAGCCTGATAGCGCCGAACCACAGTTACCCAGGGTTGAGCTAAGGTTTTTCAAATAAATCTGACTAGACCCAGTAGAGATAGTGAGTTTATTACAGAGTGCGGTCTCACAATCATACCTTATAATACATTTTTTTCCTCACACCCATCAATCAGAATCACCATACCATAGAACACTCTGCAGGGACACCAAGTAGAACCTCACAAACACTGCACCCAAATCAAAGAATGACTACACATCCCATCATCAGCGCAAACAACCCTGTGTCCTCTCCCAGTGTGTCTGTGACGCCCCCTCCCAAGATACACAAACGCAGGCACACACCCACCCAACAGCCATCCACCTCACGACAGCCTCCAGCGCATGCACCTTCACCTAAAGTCAGCAAACGAACACCTCCTACAACCACAACCTCTTCTGCCACTCCCAAACCCCCTCCAGCTACCCGTCCCAGTGTCTCCCAAAAACTTTTCCTGTCCAACCTTGACCTCTTTCCCACAGCTCCCCCACCCCGTCCGTCTCCTAGGTCCCGAACTAGCACCTCAGCCACAACATCTCCGGGACCAGTGGTGCCTGTAGTCACCGTAATCTGGAGTGCACCGGCCACCAGGGCAGCCAGTGTGGCACGGAGCCACAGCACAGACAGTCCCCCACCTGTGAAGCATCAGAAGTTGGCCAGTGCCCGGCGGGAGAGGGGGAAGACTCCAGACACTAAAGCCGCTCCCAGGGGTCCAGGTGGGAGTGTGGAATCAGTTGTGACACCGTCCAAGGTGGGGAAGGGGCACAAGAAACTCAGCAAGTCTGGGAAAAGCAGCACAGCGGAGAAGACCCCATCATCCCCTCTGCCCAGGAGCCCACCGCCACCAGCCCTGCTGCCCAGGAGGCCATCGCCAGCACCAGCCCTGCTGCCCAGGAGGCCACCGCCACCAGCCCTGCTGCCCAGGAGGCCACCGCCATCACCAGCCCAGCTGCCCAGGAGGCCACCGCCAGCACCAGCCCAGCTGCCCAGGAGGCCACCGCCAGCACCAGACCTGCTGCCCAGGAGGCCACCGCCACCAGCCCTGCTGCCCAGGAGGCGACCGCTATCATCCCCCCTGGGCCAGAGAGGACCGCCAGCACAAGCACCGATGGGCCATGAAGGACCGCCAGCAGCTGAGTCACTGCAAAGGAGCCCGCCGCTCTAAGCACCGCTGAACAGGGCACTGCCGTCTCAAGCACCGCTGAACTGGGCACCGCTGTCTCAAGCACCGCTGAACAGGGCACCGCCGTCTCACGCACCGCTGAACAGGGCACCGCTGTCTCAAGCACCGCTGAACAGGGCACCGCCGTCTCAAGCACCGCTGAACAGGGCACCGCCGTCTCAAACACCGCTGAACTGGGCACCGCCGTCTCAAGCACCGCTGAACTGGGCACCGCCGTCTCATGCACCGCTGAACAGGGCACCACCGTCTCAAGCACCGCTGAACAGGGCACCGCGGTCTCAAGCACTGCTGAACTGGGCACCGCCGTCTCAAGCACTGATGAACAGGGCACCGCCGTCTCACGCACCACTGAACAGGGCACCGCCATCTCAAGCACCGCTGGCCCATGAGCGCCAAGGGCACTGACGCTACTGTGTCTGTCACAGGCAGGATGAAGCACTCTGGGCACCATGCCCCCTCCAGAACCAGTGGAGAGATCCATCCACTACCTCTGTCCTTAGCAGGATGAAGCACTCTGGGCACAATGCCCCCTCCAGAACCAGTGGAGAGATCCATCCACTACCTCTGTCCTTAGCAGGATGAAGCACTCTGGGCACAATGCCCCCTCCAGAACCAGTGGAGAGATCCATCCACTACCTCTGTCCTTAGCAGGATGAAGCACTCTGGGCACCATGCCCCCTCCAGAACCAGTGGAGACTGTTATCCACTTGATAGACTGTGGCTTTGCACTCCCCAGGATGGAACAGTGGGCAACCCACCCACTGTAGAGACTTGAGAGACTGTGGCTTTGCACTCCCCAGGATTGAACAGTGGGCAACCCACCCACTGTAGAGACTTGAGAGACTGTGGCTTTGCACTCCCCAGGATGGAACAGTGGGCAACCCACCCACTGTAGAGACTTGAGAGACTGTGGCTTTGCACTCCCCAGGATTGAACAGTGGCAAACCACCCACTGTAGAGACTTGAGATACTGTGGCTTTGCACTCCCCAGGATGGAACAGTGGGCAACCCACCCACTGTAGAGACTTGAGAGACTGTGGCTTTGCACTCCCCAGGATTGAACAGTGGGCATGTGGCCCCCTCGTGGAATTGGCGTTGTGCACTCAAGCGGCTGAGGTGCCCCCCCCCCCCATTCCCTCACCCTGAGGTGCCTGTTTTCTTGCTCTCTGATGCCCCTGCAGTGTTCTCTTCATCATGGTCGGGGATCTTGTGTGGGCCTCGCCCATACCGTGTGGGTCCAGTGTTCCAGGGACTTAATTGGAGCACTACCTGGACTACTATGCTTGGTGTATATTTTGTTAATGGTGTATATATATATTTTTGCTTACTTGATTTTAATATATTACAATGGTTACACTCATTTCCTTTGGTCTTTGCATTCTTCCGGAGGGATTGGGGGGTATAACTGTGATGTATCAATATATATTAGTGTGTGTGTTATAGTGGGTGAGGGTGGGGGTGGGGGTGTTGCGTGTGTGTCCCTGTTTTTTTCCTCCACTCTCCCCTGTGTCGTAGGTGCAGTACTCACCGTGGTCTTTGCTGCCGCCGTTCGTGCTCCTAGTAGAGGCGAAGGAAGACTATCGCAGAGAGAATTTGGAGTTCCGGATCCATGGTGTCCTCGTTCCTCGTGGGGTGTGTAGAGGTGAGCGTTTTCCCTTCGGAATCCTGTTTCCGCCGTGTTTTTATCCGCGGTGAATCCGCCCCGGAAAAGGTGGCGGATTGGTAGGCTGTGATACTGTGGGCGGTACTTTGTCTCCCGCCTGTCTATTGGTGGTGACCGCTGCGCTGTTTGTTTGTACCGCCGTGGCGGTCGGAGTGTTAAAGTGGCTGTATTTGTTGGCGGTTTCCGCCACGGTCGTAATTGCACATTTTTACCGCCGGCCTGTTGCCGGTCTTACCACTGCTTTAACACCGACCGCCAGGGTTGTAATGACCACCCAAGTTTTCCACGCCAAGACTGAAGCACCCCCTCTGGACCTGTTCAAGATGTATTTCAAAATGCTGAAAATATCCTGCTACAATAGTATTGAAGCCAATTATCGAAATTATGGCTGAATTATTTTTGTAGCACGGTGTTTAAACTACGATTTTCTGGTAATCGCCCTTCGTATACAACGCCTTCATGGACCACACAATAAGCATCTAATTTACTGAAAATATATGCAGGTACCGCTTAACGGATAAGGGGTGCACAGTACTTGAAGACCACACTAATAGTGGCAGTAAACGTTAAGATTGCCAAACACAATACAATTATACAGATATTGGGTTAGGAAATCAGCTGTGAGTTCCCATAGTAAGACAATAACATAACTACAGTGGCTACATTATGACAGACATACTTTACGTTCGAGCTGCAAAGGAATACAGAGAAATCCCAAAGGGGCATACACTGTGCACACCTATAAAATAAATAAATATCCCAAAAGAAAAACTGTGTGCATGTCTGTATTTCAACGTTAAAATATCAAACCATGTACATTAGAAAACACCCCTGCTTGCTTCTAGGCACATAACGTAAGAAAGCATGCACAATCAGAATAGAGCACAGTGGAATTTAGAGGTACCTTAAACGCAATTAAAACTAGGTCATAGGAGGCACTATGTGTTGCTGCAAGAATGTCACTTTTTTACCTCCTTCCGATAACTTTCAGTCACACATCTCCTAACACAGGCTGCCTCGAAACAGACATTACCTTCATGGCTTTGTCTGCTTCGTTCAATGGTCTCTGTTTTTTTTTACTTTTACGAGCAGCTGTGTGCTGGTCTGTGTTTATGACTGGTGTTCGCTGGAAACCAGGGCGTAACATTATATTGGCGCAGGAGTCAAGGCACCCTGTCCCTGAACATGAAGCATGTTTTACAGCACGTGTAGAAGGAAACCTATTTAATTGTTGCGGACCTTGTTAGTTTCCTCACTTTTCTATAGATTTGAGCTTTAAGCCTCAAGGGCTCACATTTTATGACACTGACTTTTAACATCTCCAATTAATGACCAGGAAGGCTCGTGCGCAAGATTATGTATTAAATATAACGCGGGATGTCTGTCTTGAAAGCATTCATTCTTCGTCTTAAGTGTTTACTCTTTCGAATCACTAGCAATGTGGAGGCTAGTTTGATTTCTAATAATGTGTTATTTGAAATTAGAAAGGTGCAAATGGTTCAAAGAAATGGACAAAATGTTAGACACTATAAGGTTTTAGAAGGTACTTTGATGAACAAGAAGCCAAATGTAAAACAAATCCTTTCATAAGCCCTGCAGGCAGAGAAAGTAACATATTTCATGCCAGGTTAGAGGTGACAGAAGGTCAGAGCGATTTTTAAACATTAGACAAAATTATAGGTGCCAGAAAACCTGAGGTCTTTGTGCCCAGCACTTTGCGGAACAATTTAATCACTGTGTTATGTGGTGATTATCATGAACTGAAGGTATCTTGTATTTGATATTCTTTCAAGGAATACCAAGAAAAAATAACATTTTAAGTTATAACTTAGATATCGATGCTAAATAAAAAACACAATTTCACATTACTTCAAACATAAGTGCCTGCTGCCAGTTGTATTCTATACTGTCAATATCGAAATAAATAGCTGTTGTACCTGTCCCTCTCTGCAGGATCAACCCCAAACGTTTTGCCTTCACTCCTCCTGCTTCATGAACCCCTTTATGTTAGCTTTTGGGACATGGTGCACATTACCAATGCCAACCAGTGCTGAAGTGCTCTCTCCTTTAAACATGGTAACATTGACTCACACCCAAATGGCACATTTAATGTACTTGTAAGTCCTTAGTAAAGTAGTACTAAATGCACGAAGGGCCTGTCAATTAAATGCTACTAGTGAGCCTGCAGCTCTTATTGTCCCACCCACTTAACTAGCCCTTTTCAAACATGTCTCAGGCCTTACTTTGCAACCTGTGTGTGCAGTTTTAAACTGCTAATTTGACTTGGCAGCTTAACTCTCTTTCAAGGCCTAAACCTTCATTTTTAATACATACAAATCACCCTAGGAGAGGTCTTAAACATACCCTATGGCAGGGAGTAGTGTATTAAAAAAATTAGACATGTACTTTTAAGTTTTACATGTGCTGGTAGAAAAAACTAACAAATTTGTGTTTCACCGCTGTTAGGCCTCACTCATAACAACAGGTTATTTTATTACATTTAATAAGTGATAACTTTGTTTGGGAGCAGGTAGGGATGTCATGCTGTGGTCTGAGGAATTGCAATTTAAAACCCTTTTCAATGGTAAAGTTGGATTTTTAGTCATTGTTCTACAAATGCCACTTTTAGAAATGTGGCACTTTCTTGTGCTAACCGTTTGGTGCCTGCAGCCTGGATCATGGGTCACATGACTCAGTACATTTCGCAGTTGAACATTGTGGGTGAAGCTGTCACCTGTCACCTATCATACTTGCATTTCAAAGATTCTGACTAAGCTCACACACAAAGAACTTCACGCTAGCCTATTGTGACTGTTGTGAAACAAACGGGAACCAGGAAATTAAGGCATGACATTCCAAACACCTTCATGGGCGAAAAACTCTTTGAAGCATTTCAAAGCTAGGACCTGGAATAAAAATGGGACCCTCAGGCCCACTCTTCAGTACTCTCCTGGACCTGTGGATACTATAGAAATTGGCTGCACTGCTGCTTGAGGCCTACTTGAGGAAGACTGGACCTGCACCCTTCATCCCAGGCTACGCAAGATCTGCACTTCATGCTACAGCATCAACTGCCCTTAAAGGCCGCCAAATCAAAGCTTCGGTGAACCCGACTCTTCATGCTACAGTGGCCACTAACGACAATCAGCAACACAAGAGCTCCTCTTTGCGCTACAGTATCGACAGCTTGCGGGGACTGCCAACACAAAATTCCAGCAATGACCATTAAAGATACCTGACAGGATCTTTGCACTGCAGGTATGACCACCCACAACACCCTACCTACTCTTCGCAGCACAGTGATGACCGTCCACGATACCCTGCCTGCTCCTTAGGCCCTCTCCACCATGAACAGAACTCTATGCGCTGGACTTTAGAAGGTAACATTTTCAGGAGGAATAACCTGGTCCCTGCATCTGGCCCATGCTCCATTGTGGTGGCCTGAATTTGTGACTTTACCCCGTCTCCCATGCACAGATGACCATGAGTGGTGCTTTGTGCTTTTAGGCACTATCCTTACCTTAAATTGTGAAAATTGCATGCCTCCAGTTCTACTGATTAGATTTTTGTCATTTTTGTCCTAAATAATTAAAATATTACTCAATTTTTTTCGAAATTGGTGTGGGATTTTGTATTTTGTTGTATTTCACTTTACTACAATTTGGAGTGCTGCATAAATACTTTACACATTATCTCTAAGTTAAGCCTGACTTCTTTTGTTCCAAGCTACCAGAGATAGCACAGGCTCATTTGAGGTTTGCTTGTGACTTCACTTGGACAAGGATTGTGGTTGCTGCTTAAATAGGGTTTCACCCCCCTCAACCAGCAACCCAATTTCTTACAGGACCTCTACTGTAAAAACTCCAAGGTGATAGAAGGAGATAGCCTTTTTCTAGAGTTGCAAACTGCGCAAAAAATGATGGACTGTAATGCAAACCCAAGTGAACACCAGAGAATGAGATTAAGTCAAGCATTCCATTCATCACCCGCACCTTCAATAGTAGTTGCTACCACATGAGAGGGAAAAGCTGAGAAAGCAGCAACATTTCTCCATGAAAAATATAGGGACATTTAATGCAATTGAGATACTTGTCTTCCCAATGTGGATAATTTGTTTTCGAAAACATCTGCTACACTTTCCCTTGAGACCTTTGTTGAAGAAATTGTAGGGCCTTGTTATTCCATTTATGTGGACAAAAAGGCCCCCCGTCACCCCTGGAGAACACTAGCATTTCCTGAGGAGAAAATGGGTCTACTACTCCTGCTTTTTATCTTTATCACTGAATCACTCCAATTGGCAATACATAATTCATGAACCATGACAATTTTGCCTCTCTTATTGTGAGAAAGGGCCTCTTTTGACATGGTTAGCCCTCCAATGTTTGCCTTGTATTTGATGTTCAAAATTGTTAGTGCCCAGGGACCCTGCTAACCAGGTTCCCTGGGGCAGATCTCTTCCCAAAAACTGTTGTGATGCATTGGCACAATTGGCAACACCTTTAGCTGCCACTATAAGTCCCTAGTAAGTGGTACTTATGCACCCAGTACATGGAGTACTAAAGATAGGCCCCTGATGGTGGCAGCACTGACTGTGCTACACTCAGGGACCGTGCATCCAAATGCACCCAGCACTGCCGTTACAGGCTGAGTGTCCTGGTGCAATCCTAGAATGCAAACTCGACACGGCACACAAACTGTGTGACCTGTCCACAACACACTGCATGCAATATAGGTAAGCCACCCCTCTGGCAGGCCTTCCAGTCTTAATCCAGGGTGCACTATACTGCATGTGTGGGCATAGATATTGAGCAATATGCCCCTACAGTGTCCTTGCCAAACCTGGGACATAGTAATTGAACAGAGCAGCCATTTTAAATGCATGTGCTGGACACTGGTCAGAATGAGTTTCACAGCTACATGATGGTCACTCTGAACACTGGGGTATTTGGTATGATTTATTGCAAAATGTACCCAAGGGCAGCCTTAGAGGTGCCCCCTGCAAAATCTAATTAATCCTGGCATGATTGCTGGCTGATCACATGCAGCATGCCACCACCAGACAATATTTGGGAACCCTGGGGTGAAAGCCTGTGCTCTCTGGGTTCAGAAAACAAAGTCCTTCCTGGGCAGAGGCTTACTGCCTTTGAAAATCGACCCCCAGCTCTGCTGCTAGCAGAAGATGGTCACCCCGTCGCAAGCCCCCACTTTTTGTAGGAGCAGCAGTGGGAAAATGCACAAAGGATAGGAGGAGTGGCCACCCCCAGCTTGCACCACCTCTAAGGTGTTGCATGCAAGATGACCTCTCTGTTTCATTTTCCTCCATCTTCCATGGCAGGAAAATAACCTATCAGGGATAGGGAACAGTCCTCTGCGATCAGAATGTTGTCACATAGTGGGTGTATCCTCCCTAAGGTAGATGACCCATTGATCACTACTAAGGACTCCCCTAAATGCCCACTAAATGCAATATTTAGTGAGCACACCTAGACCTTCAGTTCAGATTCCAAGGACACAAGAAAGCCTGCAACAAAGAAGACCCAAAGCTCGAGAACTGCACTCCTGCTGCACAAAGAAAAAAGCACCAAACCCTGCGTGCTAAACCTAGGACTCGACAATCACCACTGTGGGGTTGCATGGACATCGGACAAAACCCCAGTGGACCTCCACCCTTCTGAAAGTCACCAAAGATCTACCTCCAAAGTGAAGGCATCACTCCCTGCAACAAAGAAGCACAAATACAGTAAAGTCCAATTCACTGACCAGCCGCGGACACAGCAGCCAGACCAAATTCCAACTATTGGACCTGGAGGACAAATTCTGCAGGTGTGCCACTTTTGATGACCCTGTGACCTCGAGTGGTTGAACCGTGCAATAGCCTAGGTACTGGTTACCCAACATTGGACACCAAGAAGAAAAGTCTACTACGGACTCTCAGAGGATCAGGAGCAAGCCCCAGTTGAGGGACTTAAGGACACATAAGAACCACCCCAGAGTGGTCCTGCTGACGTGTAATCCATCCTCAAAATGACTTGCCTCTTGCTTCCAAGGGCACCTTCGCCCAGAGCTCCTGGCTCATATATCTGCTCTGCACCTGGCCTCCCTGGCCCCTGCACAGGGGAACCAGCTGTATTCTAAGGGTCTCCCAACCCTTGCAGCCTGTACACTCCCAGGGGACCCACCGGACCCACCTTGAAGTCCAGCTGTGCATTGTTTTCCCGAATGGTCTCCCCCAGTGGTCCTACACCAGCTCCAAGGACTTCTCAGCAGCTTCTCCCACCAAAACCGGGAGCTAGCTGAACTTCCCGGGCTGCTCCACAGGACATCTCGACGACCTCAACCTATAAACAAATTAAACACATTGCCTGATTTTATATGCATTTTTAAAGTTTTCTCCCATTGATTTATATGGTGTGTAATTACACACAAAAAGACTATTTTTGCTAAGCTTTGAAAAATCATAACTTAAAAAGTACTTACCCAATTTTGATGATCTTTGATACTGTGAGTACAACATATACTTAGCACTTCTCCAAGATTGACCTAACTACTCGAACAAGATACCATAAAAATTAGAGCAATAGGTGGTCTAGGTTTCACCTCTGTAAACCAAGGTGAGGTTGCATGGACTCTTTGCACAGTGCACATCAGTTTTGTACACCATAAAGAGAGCCAGCTTCCTACATCTGTTGGCAATGGCGGGGTAAAGACTTTGCATTTGCTGATGCCACTTTGCCAATTTGTGAGCATATGAATAACTCTCCAGATTGTCTTTAGCTTAATTGCATTTTTTTCAACATGCTAAAATCTTTGCAAAATCTTCAACTAACTGCTAGGGCCCTGGTTAGGTCCCTAAAACAAGAGTAAGAATTAAAAGTCCCTACTTTAGTTGGCCTTATACAAAAGGGGTTCCACGTTTCTAAAAAGGTCAGACCTTTAGTAACATGAAACATGCCCGATGCAGAGAACCAGAACCAGGAGCTCGACCTGGCCCCTTTCATGGTGTATAACTATGCCCAGTAAAGGAAACTCTCCATGCTGTACAGAAACTCTACTGGAAGACATGCCAAATTAGACCAACCTAGTAATCTGGTAGCCCATTATGAGGAAGCATACTCCACAGAAGAAATAGATGGTTAAACCTTTGGTGTAGAGGAAAGTGCTGTGGGCAGTGGGGTTGAGGGTAGCTCCTCTACCCCTAGCATTAGTGCACCTACAGAGGAAGACCTGGCTTTTACCAGGTTGACCAAAAGACTGAACCTAGAAGCTCAGCTTTTGGAAATAGAAACAAAGAGAAAAAAGCTGGGCCTAGGACCCACCTCTTGTGGCAGC
This sequence comes from Pleurodeles waltl, assembly GCF_031143425.1. NCBI lineage: Eukaryota > Metazoa > Chordata > Amphibia > Caudata > Salamandridae > Pleurodeles > Pleurodeles waltl. The sequence goes on from NC_090438.1 coordinate 212,764,901, forward strand.
ATTCAGGCACTGTGAGAGAAACATTTCAAACTCAAACTTGCAAAATGAGATGCCCATCCCTTCTCAGAAGGGGATGATATGGTAAAATGTTTTTCTGCCTTTGCAAGAGCCTGCATTGGGTGGGAAATTGAAAGAAACATTGGGGCACACTCTTGTGGGATTTATTCTCAGGAAAGTACAAGGATATACTCCTGACACCGAATGGGGTAGATTCTAAATCCTATGACCTTATGAAGGGTAACCTGATTGAGGACTTTGGATTTACAACTGAAGAATACCGTGTAAAATTCAGAGAGGCTCAAAACACCCGGAGCCAAGCTTGGGTAGAGTTTGTGGACTATTCAGTAAAAATGCTTGGGTTTGGTTAGTTGGTAACAATGTGTAATATTATGATGGGCTGTATGACCTATTCATGAAAGAGCATCTGCTAAGTAATTGTTATAATGAGAAGCTACATCAATACCTGGAGGACCTAGGTTCACTTTCTCCTCTATAGTTGGAAAAGAAGGCAGACCATTTGGTCTAGACAAGGGTGACCAAAACAACCATTGGTGGGGGAGACCAAAAGGAAGAGGCCAAAAAGCCCCCCCAAAGGGAAGGATGGGAGCCAAAATAAAAATAAAGAGTCTTCACAAGGCACCCAAAAACCTTCACAGGAGGGTGGGCCCAGAGGCTTCTCACAGTCTAGGGGTGTGTAGAAAGGAAAGAACCTTGATCCCAACAAGGCTTGGTGCTATGATTACAAAAATAGAGGGCACCAAACTGGAGACTCTAGCAGTAAAATCAAGAACAATGCCTCTAGTCAACCTGCAGTAAATGCAGTTGCTAATCTCCAGATTCGATCACAGTTGTGGCCCCACCCTGTCAGTGTACACACAGAGGCAACATTAGTCTAAGAGAGAGGGATAGAATTACCCTGTGCTGCCTGGCCAAGCAATATGCAGAAATACAGACAGAACACTTTGAGAAATGGGGAAGAAGTTGAAGCCCTGAGGGACACAGGAGCTAGTGTCACCACAGTGGGGAAGTCTTATCCTGTCACCAATGCTGACAATGAGACACAATTCCGTCCCATGGCTATGGCAACATTTGATTTGGGGGGGGAGTGGTTGTGTTCTCATCTATTCCAGTAGATTGTCTGCTTGGAAATGACCTGGAACATTCCCCCTGGGCTGAAGTAGAACCAAAGACCCATGCAGCAATTTTTGGAATCCCAGAGTAGCCTGTGTTAAGACTAGTGCACAGTGCAAACTTCTGAGAGAAAAAGGAGAGTTGGATCCTGAAACATTAGACCAACCTCCCAAGAGAAAATACAAGAAGACTGGGGAGTCAGCTTTAAAATAGATCTCAAGTCAGAACCCCTCTTCCCAGGAAGAAGACTTGTTATTCCCAAAGGGAACTGAGCCTGCAGAGCTTGAGCCTCACCACGCAGAGCTCCTAGGCCCAGGGGGACCATCTAGGGAGGATCTATACCAGGGACAAAGAACATGTCCCATTCTTGAAGGCCTGAGGCAGCACGCTGCACAGGAAAAAAAGGGTAGTGTCAGTGGTACCTACAGGGATTACTGGGAGGATGGACTCCTGTTCACTGATGCCAGAGACCTCAAGCATGGTGCAGCCAGGAGGATGGTAGTGCCTCAACAGTACAACGAGTTTCTCCTCACTCTAGCTCATGACGTTTCCCCAGCTGGGCATTTGGGGCAAATTAAAAGTTGGAGTAGGCCACTGAATCATTTTTAATGACATAGAATGTCCCAGAAGGTGAAGGACTTTTGCCAGTCCTGTGCCACCTACCAAGCCAGTGGCAAAGCAGGTGGCCACCTTAAGGCCCCCTTAATTCCAATACCTGACCTGTCATGGGGTACCCTTTGGAAGGGTAGGGGTTGATATTGTTGCCCCCTGACCCTCAGACAGCATCAGGAAATAGATATATCCTATACATATCTGTGCATTTCCAGCCTGCTGAAGGGGACTACCTTGACCAGAGTGCACAGGACCCCCAGAGGCAGCCCTGTGGGATTACAACCACCTGTTCTCCGCCAGCTGCTCTAAGCACTATAAAGCACTGCTTCCATCACTGCGGTGCCGGGTGCACATTTCCAGCACCCTGAAGGGGAACTACTTTCACCAGAGGTCACAGGGCCCCAGGAGGTGGCCCTGTGGGATCACAAACACCTGTTCTCCAACCAGCCGCTCTAAGCACTATAAAGTGCTGCTTCCATCCCCATTGCGCAGGATGTGCATTTCCATCCTGCTTAAGGGGGACCACCTTGAACAGAGTGCACAGGGCCCCAGGAGGAGGCCCTGTGGATTACAACCATCTGTTCTCCGCCAGCCACTCTGAGTGCCATGAAGTGCTGCTTCTATCACCATGCCACGGGACACACATTTCCAGCCCGCTGAAGGGGAACTACCTTGACCAGAGTGCACAGGGCCCCAGGAGGCAGCCCTGTGGGCTTACAACCACCTGTTCTCCGCCACCCACTCTAAGCACTACAAATCACTGCTTCTATCACTGCAGGGCATGCATTTCCAGCCCGCTGAAAGGGACTACCTTGACCAGAGTGCACAGAGCCCCAAGAGAAGGCCCTGTGGGATTACAACTGCCTGTTCTCCACCAGCCGTTCTGAGCGCTATAAAGTGCTGCTTCCGTCACTGTGGCACCGGATGCACATGGGTCGCACATGGACACGTGCCTGGTTGAAGGCCAAACCAAGAGCGGGCCTATCTGCGCCTGTCTGCATCCAAACGAGGCGGGGCTCAGCCGGGTCTTTTGGTTTTTGGGATTCTATCAGACTTATGGACATAGGAGTTTGGGTGAGCCCTACTTGGTGTCAACTTTTTGCTGTTCGTCTCTTACACCCCAGTCATATTTTTCTTCTTCTTAATTTGTTGTAAAGTCATTGACTGGGGGGATTAATACTTCTATCACGGGGAAGAAAAACTCCCAGACTCCAAAGGAAGGGGAAAAGGATCTATGTACTACTCCCTTGATTACTAATTATCTTTCATCAGCTATAGGAGCCCTTTCCTCAGAATTTCACATAGTGGAGGACCATATCAAGGGTGTTGAAAAAATTATCTCAGAGTCACCTCCATTAGACTTAAGTCAGGGTATTCAAAAAGGTGATATTAGTGGGGGCCCTGGCAAAGCTAGTTTATTACCAAAGAAAGTCGCCAAAACATCAAAAAGTGTTAAACATATTAAACGTAGGAAAGGAAGTCCCTGTGTAGCTCTAGAGGAAACCACAGATATCATTGAAATCCCATTATGCTCTGAATCCCCAAAAGTTGTGCCACCAACCAAGAGAAAACGAGTAGCAGGGGAAAAACCAGGGACCACTCAAAAAATTGCCCATAACAGGATATGTAATGGCAAAACTGGAAATGGCCCAGCGAACTGGACTGATGGAGACAACATTATATCTTGTTCATCAAATGCCCACACCCTTGGTGAATCACTTTGGGACATTGCCAAAGATGTTATTCATTCATGTAGTAAGTCAATTATTAGCTCAGTAGAAAGATTTTTATCTGTTTTCAAGGATAAAATGATAGGACATTTTAAGACGCATTTGGAGAAAGTTGATGCCCTGTGTTAGACTTTTCATCCTTGGCGTAGTCTCCCTTAAATATTTGCCTCTGTTCCCCAGGTTGTTGATGTGTGCTGGACTCTGATTTTGCTGTTTTCGTTACTCTGGGCACTTTACCACTGCTAACCAGTGCTGAAGTGCAAGTGCTCCTTTACAAAATGTGTATGTAATTGGCTTATCCATGACTTGCATATTTAATTCACTAGTAAGTCCCTGGTAAAGAGAGCATTTTCTTGCTTATACCATTTCTGTGACTCTGCCTGTTGTGGATTCCCTGTCTGGGTCAGTTTGACAGTTGGGCTGTGTTAGAAATGGGGTCTTTGGTTGACAGTCAGGTTACCCCCTGTTCAAGCAAGGACCCTCACTCTAGTTAGGATAAAAGAGAATCACCCTCAGCTAACCCCTGCTTACCCCCTTGGTAGCTTGGCAGAGCAGTAGGCTTAACCTCAGAGTGCTGGGCGTAAAGTATTTGTACCAACACACACAGTAACTCAATGAAAACACTACAAAATGACACAACACCAGTTTAGAAAAATAGGAAATATTTATCTAGACAAAACAAGACCAAAACGACAAAAATCCAACATACACAAGTCAAGTTATGATTTTTTAAAGGTTAAAAAATAAAAAGAGTCTTTAGGTAGTTGTAACACCACACTAGCGCTGCTAGCGTGAAAATGTACCTGGTTTGCGTCAAAAATAACCCCGCACGGGCGATGTGCGTCGAAAGTAACCCTGCACGGCTGTGTGCGTCGAAAACAACTCGGCACGGCGGTGCGCGTTGAAAAAGCCAGCCACACGACGATCCGAAAGTCCCGCGGCGCAGGGTGCGATCTCTCAGCCTCCGTCAGCGATGCTGCGCGTCGTTTCTCCTGCTCCGGGCGTCGGTTTCTCGGTCGCGTTTCCTGCGGCGTCGTTTCTCAGCTGCGGAACCGGCGTCGCGTCGTTTTCTCAGCCGCGATCGGATTCGCGTCGATCTTTTCTCCGCACGGCGCTCGGTGCGTGTATTTTTGTCCTTAGGCTGCCAGCCTCTCCTTTCAGGGTCCCAGGAACTGGAAGGGCACCACAGAGCAGAGTAGGGGTCTCTCCAGAGACTCCAGGTGCTGGCAGGAAGAAGTCTTTGCTATCCCTGAGACTTCAACAACAGGAGGCAAGCTCTACATCAAGCCCTTGGAGATTTCTTCTTCAAGATGGAAGGCACACAAAGTCCAGTCTTTGCCCTCTTACTCTGGCAGAAGCAGCACTGCAGGAAAGCTCCACAAAGCACAGTCACAGGCAGGGCAGCACTTGTTCCTCAGCGATCAGCTCTTCTCCAGGCAGAGGTTCCCCTTGATTCCAGAAGTGTTTCTAAAGTTTGTAAGTTTGGGTGCCCTTCTTATACCCATTTTAGTCTTTGAAGTCACCTTTCTTCAAAGGGGACTCACACCTTCTTGTGAAATCCTGCCTTGCCCAGGCAAGGCCTCAGACACACACCAGGGGGCTGGAGACAGCATTGTCAGAGGCAGGCACAGTCCTTTCAGATGAGAGTGACCACTCCACCCCTCCCTCCTAGCAGAGATGGCTAATCAGGAAATGCAGATCACACCCCAGCTCCCTTTGTGTCACTGTCTGGTGTGAGGTGAAAAACAACCCAACTGTCAAACTGACCCAGACAGGGAATCCACAAACAAGGCAGAGTCACAGAATGGTTTAAGCAAGAAAATGCTCACTTTCTAAAAGTGGCATTTCCAAACTCACAATCTCAAAATCAACTTTACTAAAAGATGTATTTTTAAATTGTGAGTTCAGGGATCCCAAACTCCACATGTCCATCTACTCTCTAGGGGAATCTACACTTTAATCATATTTAAAGGTAGCCCCCATATTATCCTATGAGAGAGACAGACCTTGCAACAGTGAAAACGAAATTGGCAGTATTTCACTGTTAGGACATATAAACCACATTACTATATGTCCTACCTTATCCATACACTGCACCCTGCCCTTGGGGCTACCTAGGGCCTACCTTAGGGGTGCCTTACATGTAAGGAAAGGGAAGGTTTTAGGCCTGGCAAGTGGGTACACTTGCCAAGTCGAATTTACAGTGTAAAAATACACATACAGACACTGCAATGGCAGGTCTGAGACATGATTACAGAGCTACTTATGTGGGTGGCACAACCAGTGCTGCAGGCCCACTAGTAGCATTTGATTTACAGGCCCTGGCACCTCTAGTGCACCTTACTAGGGACTTACTAGTAATTCAAATATGCCAATCATGGATAAACCACTTACATACAATTTAAACAGGAGAGCATATGCACTTTAGCACTGGTTAGCAGTGGTAAAGTGCTCAGAGTTGAAAAGCCAACAGCAACAGGTCAGAAAAAAATAGGAGGCAGGAGGCAAAAAAGACTGGGGATGACCCTGCATAAGCAAAAGTCCAACACGACCCCCTACCAGCCTAAAGCCAGGGGAGAACAATCAATACCTTGATGTACTTCCCTGATTGGGGCGATAGAACAGGGACCCAGGCCCACAACAGCAGGGGCATGTTCCAGTTCTACGCCTTCCTGACTCCAGTTGGATCCCTCTGTCCATACTCTCAGGGCCCACTAAGCTAACCCATGGGGAACCCTTCTCCACATCTACAGACACCATCTGTGCAACACCTAACTTTACTTTGCTCACAGATGTATTGCAATGGGCAGATAGTACCACCAGGGCCAACACAGTGGTGTTGCCCACTCCACCCCCGGGGTGTGACTCTCGTCCTCCCCCCCCCAGGGGCAACTCTGTCCACCAGGACAGCAAGCCACAGTGGCCCCAGACAACTGTCAGGGATGAGAGCCCGACCTCAGGCCTCTCTAACCACTGTGACTGTGGAGAGTGGGGGGTGGTAGCCCCAGGTGCCTGGCACCCTTTGACCACTCTCTCTTCCACCAGGTCAGGGATGTTAACCTGACCCTGGTCCTCCCCTCTGGGGCTCTGTACCCTCCCTGCAGAAGCGGCACCCCCAGAGTCAAAAACTGTCAGGGTGCTTGTAGAAGCAGTCCTGCACAATTCTTCCATCAGTGCAGGGATGTTAACCTGCAACTGATCCTCCAACCTGGGGTCTGTACCTTCAGGTTGGACCAGGGCCAGGGGTGAGGCTTCCCTCCCCCTGCCCTCTCTTCTGGGGTCCTGAACCACCCAACTAGGAGTGGCCCCCCCAGAAGACAACATGGTAGGGGCACCGTTAGCAGTAGCCCCTTCCTCCAGGTCAGGGGGGACACCCTTAACCGGGCCTCCCAATCCAGGGTCTGTACCCACAGACTGGATCACTGCCTGGCAAACCAGGGCTTCCTGGGGGGCATACCTACCCCCTACCAGGTCAGAGTTTACCCTCTGAACCTGGTCATCCAACCTAGGGTCACCACCCTGCGGTTGAACCACTGCCTGGCACACCAGGACTTCCTTGGGAGCACACTTACCCCCCATCAGGTCAGAGTTTACCCCCTGAACCTGATCATTCAACCCAGAGTCACCACCCTGCGGTTGAACCATTGCCTGGCACACCAGGACTTCCAGGGGGGCACACTTACCCCCCTCAAGGGACACACTGTCCCGAAGGGCCACACAAGAGTCTGGCTGGCGCAGGTCTCCTGACCTCTGCCCATCTGACAGAGTCTGGATTCCCCCCAACCCAGAAATGGTCTCACCAAGGTCATTCATGGGGGGCTCTGCTCTCAGAGCTGACCCCTGACCCTCCAGGTTCTCCACTGGGGTCCGCAACCCCCTCTCAACCCTCTGTCCGGACTTCTGCACCCCCTCACTAGGAGTGGTACTGCCAGACACCAGAACTGGTGGGACGCTGGCTACAGCCGCCACCCCAAGTTCTCCTGACACTGTGGGGTCTCCCTCAACAGATGGCCCTATGGTACAGGCTAGGCTCCCTTCCTGGTGTTCCCGCAGGGAACCCTCCAGGACCTGGGACCGGATCTCGGGCACCTTGGGCCTCAACCCATCCCCATTCCCTCTCCTCTGAGACTGGACATGGGGTCCCTCACCCATCCCACTACACTGGGGCCTACCTGGGACACTACAATCCTTCCCTACCTCACCTGGTTGGGAACTACCTAGACCACTCCTCTCAGGAGCACCCCCAAATGCCTCTTCAGACTCTCTGGTACTCACCCAGAAGTCTGCCTCCATTGTAAGCTCCCTGGGGTCAGAGAACTCACACTCCACCTGGTGTTGGCATAGCTCTGGAACATAAGGACTAGACATATGCTCTCCAGCAATTACATCACTCAGCCCCTCACATGAATTAACCAAAGTACCCGTCACCCAACCATCCAGTGACTCTGCCTTGAAAAAGCACCCCACATCACCCTCCTGAGACTGGTGAGACAGTACCTGACTGTCCCTGACACTCAACCCACACTCTTCTGGGATGTTTTCACACTCCATAACCAGGACTTCTACCTGGGGGGAACCCCTCTCCCTGTCACTCTCACCTAGAGTCAGTAGAGTGTCCCTCCCACCAGTAGGAATATGACTCCCCATGCCAGTTCCCCAATCCACCTCAGGGACCCTGTGCATCACTGGAGCTACCTCATACCCCTGAACCTCCTGGCGTGTGTTAACTCCCTCCTTCAAGTAGGGCACCACCTCTCTGGGCATGTGCACTTCTGCAGCATCACTGGATATACAATTGTTGCTGCCACCATTCCAGCTGGACTCAGCCCTCATGACTTCCAGCTCTTTCAATTTAAGCTCGTAAGCATAAATCATTTTTTTAATCTCTAAGTTCTTCCTCCTTACTTCCAACTCTTCCCACTTGTCATACTCCCTTTGCATCCTCAACTTTTCTGCCTCCAACCGGCGAACCCTTTCTGCCTGTCTGTCCTGTAACTCTTCAGGAGTCAGACCCTTGGGTGACACCCTGCCATCCCTCCTGGGGACCCTCCCCCCAGGCGTAACAGGTACCTCCACTACACCACTGTGTATCCTCTGCACTTCCCCACCCACATTCTCCTCCTCTGTGTGCCCTCCAGCCTTCTTGATTGTCACCTCGGCCCTCTGTGCCTGTTGCAGCTCCCCCTCCCTGGTGGAGCTCTCAGTGGGACAGTCAAGATCTTTAAGGAACTGTTTCAATTGAGCAACTGAGTACTCCTTCAGTTTCTCCATTTCAAACACAGCTCCAGCTGTTGCATCTCCAGATTGAGACATGATGGTCACAAGTGCAAAGTTCCAAAGGCAGAAAAAAAATAATTTCCCAATGAAGTAAAAAGAATCAGTCAAGGGATCAGCAAAATCATGGAAGTAGAACAAAAAGAGTCCTTAAGAGAAAAATCAAAAGATCACCAAACAAGTAGTATGTGGTCACGTAGTGGTCTGAGATCAAAACAGTAGTGTACACTTAATTACTGTATGTCAAGTACAAATACAAGTCCAAATCCCGACCGCTGGTCACCAATGTTAGAAATGGGGTCTTTGGTTGACAGTCAGGTTACCCCCTGTTCAAGCAAGGACCCTCACTCTAGTTAGGATAAAAGAGAATCACCCTCAGCTAACCCCTGCTTACCCCCTTGGTAGCTTGGCAGAGCAGTAGGCTTAACCTCAGAGTGCTGGGCGTAAAGTATTTGTACCAACACACACAGTAACTCAATGAAAACACTACAAAATGACACAACACCAGTTTAGAAAAATAGGAAATATTTATCTAGACAAAACAAGACCAAAACGACAAAAATCCAACATACACAAGTCAAGTTATGATTTTTTAAAGGTTAAAAAATAAAAAGAGTCTTTAGGTAGTTGTAACACCACACTAGCGCTGCTAGCGTGAAAATGTACCTGGTTTGCGTCAAAAATAACCCCGCACGGGCGATGTGCGTCGAAAGTAACCCTGCACGGCTGTGTGCGTCGAAAACAACTCGGCACGGCGGTGCGCGTTGAAAAAGCCAGCCACACGACGATCCGAAAGTCCCGCGGCGCAGGGTGCGATCTCTCAGCCTCCGTCAGCGATGCTGCGCGTCGTTTCTCCTGCTCCGGGCGTCGGTTTCTCGGTCGCGTTTCCTGCGGCGTCGTTTCTCAGCTGCGGAACCGGCGTCGCGTCGTTTTCTCAGCCGCGATCGGATTCGCGTCGATCTTTTCTCCGCACGGCGCTCGGTGCGTGTATTTTTGTCCTTAGGCTGCCAGCCTCTCCTTTCAGGGTCCCAGGAACTGGAAGGGCACCACAGAGCAGAGTAGGGGTCTCTCCAGAGACTCCAGGTGCTGGCAGGAAGAAGTCTTTGCTATCCCTGAGACTTCAACAACAGGAGGCAAGCTCTACATCAAGCCCTTGGAGATTTCTTCTTCAAGATGGAAGGCACACAAAGTCCAGTCTTTGCCCTCTTACTCTGGCAGAAGCAGCACTGCAGGAAAGCTCCACAAAGCACAGTCACAGGCAGGGCAGCACTTGTTCCTCAGCGATCAGCTCTTCTCCAGGCAGAGGTTCCCCTTGATTCCAGAAGTGTTTCTAAAGTTTGTAAGTTTGGGTGCCCTTCTTATACCCATTTTAGTCTTTGAAGTCACCTTTCTTCAAAGGGGACTCACACCTTCTTGTGAAATCCTGCCTTGCCCAGGCAAGGCCTCAGACACACACCAGGGGGCTGGAGACAGCATTGTCAGAGGCAGGCACAGTCCTTTCAGATGAGAGTGACCACTCCACCCCTCCCTCCTAGCAGAGATGGCTAATCAGGAAATGCAGATCACACCCCAGCTCCCTTTGTGTCACTGTCTGGTGTGAGGTGAAAAACAACCCAACTGTCAAACTGACCCAGACAGGGAATCCACAAACAAGGCAGAGTCACAGAATGGTTTAAGCAAGAAAATGCTCACTTTCTAAAAGTGGCATTTCCAAACTCACAATCTCAAAATCAACTTTACTAAAAGATGTATTTTTAAATTGTGAGTTCAGGGATCCCAAACTCCACATGTCCATCTACTCTCTAGGGGAATCTACACTTTAATCATATTTAAAGGTAGCCCCCATATTATCCTATGAGAGAGACAGACCTTGCAACAGTGAAAACGAAATTGGCAGTATTTCACTGTTAGGACATATAAACCACATTACTATATGTCCTACCTTATCCATACACTGCACCCTGCCCTTGGGGCTACCTAGGGCCTACCTTAGGGGTGCCTTACATGTAAGGAAAGGGAAGGTTTTAGGCCTGGCAAGTGGGTACACTTGCCAAGTCGAATTTACAGTGTAAAAATACACATACAGACACTGCAATGGCAGGTCTGAGACATGATTACAGAGCTACTTATGTGGGTGGCACAACCAGTGCTGCAGGCCCACTAGTAGCATTTGATTTACAGGCCCTGGCACCTCTAGTGCACCTTACTAGGGACTTACTAGTAATTCAAATATGCCAATCATGGATAAACCACTTACATACAATTTAAACAGGAGAGCATATGCACTTTAGCACTGGTTAGCAGTGGTAAAGTGCTCAGAGTTGAAAAGCCAACAGCAACAGGTCAGAAAAAAATAGGAGGCAGGAGGCAAAAAAGACTGGGGATGACCCTGCATAAGCAAAAGTCCAACACGACCCCCTACCAGCCTAAAGCCAGGGGAGAACAATCAATACCTTGATGTACTTCCCTGATTGGGGCGATAGAACAGGGACCCAGGCCCACAACAGCAGGGGCATGTTCCAGTTCTACGCCTTCCTGACTCCAGTTGGATCCCTCTGTCCATACTCTCAGGGCCCACTAAGCTAACCCATGGGGAACCCTTCTCCACATCTACAGACACCATCTGTGCAACACCTAACTTTACTTTGCTCACAGATGTATTGCAATGGGCAGATAGTACCACCAGGGCCAACACAGTGGTGTTGCCCACTCCACCCCCGGGGTGTGACTCTCGTCCTCCCCCCCCCAGGGGCAACTCTGTCCACCAGGACAGCAAGCCACAGTGGCCCCAGACAACTGTCAGGGATGAGAGCCCGACCTCAGGCCTCTCTAACCACTGTGACTGTGGAGAGTGGGGGGTGGTAGCCCCAGGTGCCTGGCACCCTTTGACCACTCTCTCTTCCACCAGGTCAGGGATGTTAACCTGACCCTGGTCCTCCCCTCTGGGGCTCTGTACCCTCCCTGCAGAAGCGGCACCCCCAGAGTCAAAAACTGTCAGGGTGCTTGTAGAAGCAGTCCTGCACAATTCTTCCATCAGTGCAGGGATGTTAACCTGCAACTGATCCTCCAACCTGGGGTCTGTACCTTCAGGTTGGACCAGGGCCAGGGGTGAGGCTTCCCTCCCCCTGCCCTCTCTTCTGGGGTCCTGAACCACCCAACTAGGAGTGGCCCCCCCAGAAGACAACATGGTAGGGGCACCGTTAGCAGTAGCCCCTTCCTCCAGGTCAGGGGGGACACCCTTAACCGGGCCTCCCAATCCAGGGTCTGTACCCACAGACTGGATCACTGCCTGGCAAACCAGGGCTTCCTGGGGGGCATACCTACCCCCTACCAGGTCAGAGTTTACCCTCTGAACCTGGTCATCCAACCTAGGGTCACCACCCTGCGGTTGAACCACTGCCTGGCACACCAGGACTTCCTTGGGAGCACACTTACCCCCCATCAGGTCAGAGTTTACCCCCTGAACCTGATCATTCAACCCAGAGTCACCACCCTGCGGTTGAACCATTGCCTGGCACACCAGGACTTCCAGGGGGGCACACTTACCCCCCTCAAGGGACACACTGTCCCGAAGGGCCACACAAGAGTCTGGCTGGCGCAGGTCTCCTGACCTCTGCCCATCTGACAGAGTCTGGATTCCCCCCAACCCAGAAATGGTCTCACCAAGGTCATTCATGGGGGGCTCTGCTCTCAGAGCTGACCCCTGACCCTCCAGGTTCTCCACTGGGGTCCGCAACCCCCTCTCAACCCTCTGTCCGGACTTCTGCACCCCCTCACTAGGAGTGGTACTGCCAGACACCAGAACTGGTGGGACGCTGGCTACAGCCGCCACCCCAAGTTCTCCTGACACTGTGGGGTCTCCCTCAACAGATGGCCCTATGGTACAGGCTAGGCTCCCTTCCTGGTGTTCCCGCAGGGAACCCTCCAGGACCTGGGACCGGATCTCGGGCACCTTGGGCCTCAACCCATCCCCATTCCCTCTCCTCTGAGACTGGACATGGGGTCCCTCACCCATCCCACTACACTGGGGCCTACCTGGGACACTACAATCCTTCCCTACCTCACCTGGTTGGGAACTACTTAGACCACTCCTCTCAGGAGCACCCCCAAATGCCTCTTCAGACTCTCTGGTACTCACCCAGAAGTCTGCCTCCATTGTAAGCTCCCTGGGGTCAGAGAACTCACACTCCACCTGGTGTTGGCATAGCTCTGGAACATAAGGACTAGACATATGCTCTCCAGCAATTACATCACTCAGCCCCTCACATGAATTAACCAAAGTACCCGTCACCCAACCATCCAGTGACTCTGCCTTGAAAAAGCACCCCACATCACCCTCCTGAGACTGGTGAGACAGTACCTGACTGTCCCTGACACTCAACCCACACTCTTCTGGGATGTTTTCACACTCCATAACCAGGACTTCTACCTGGGGGGAACCCCTCTCCCTGTCACTCTCACCTAGAGTCAGTAGAGTGTCCCTCCCACCAGTAGGAATATGACTCCCCATGCCAGTTCCCCAATCCACCTCAGGGACCCTGTGCATCACTGGAGCTACCTCATACCCCTGAACCTCCTGGCGTGTGTTAACTCCCTCCTTCAAGTAGGGCACCACCTCTCTGGGCATGTGCACTTCTGCAGCATCACTGGATATACAATTGTTGCTGCCACCATTCCAGCTGGACTCAGCCCTCATGACTTCCAGCTCTTTCAATTTAAGCTCGTAAGCATAAATCATTTTTTTAATCTCTAAGTTCTTCCTCCTTACTTCCAACTCTTCCCACTTGTCATACTCCCTTTGCATCCTCAACTTTTCTGCCTCCAACCGGCGAACCCTTTCTGCCTGTCTGTCCTGTAACTCTTCAGGAGTCAGACCCTTGGGTGACACCCTGCCATCCCTCCTGGGGACCCTCCCCCCAGGCGTAACAGGTACCTCCACTACACCACTGTGTATCCTCTGCACTTCCCCACCCACATTCTCCTCCTCTGTGTGCCCTCCAGCCTTCTTGATTGTCACCTCGGCCCTCTGTGCCTGTTGCAGCTCCCCCTCCCTGGTGGAGCTCTCAGTGGGACAGTCAAGATCTTTAAGGAACTGTTTCAATTGAGCAACTGAGTACTCCTTCAGTTTCTCCATTTCAAACACAGCTCCAGCTGTTGCATCTCCAGATTGAGACATGATGGTCACAAGTGCAAAGTTCCAAAGGCAGAAAAAAAATAATTTCCCAATGAAGTAAAAAGAATCAGTCAAGGGATCAGCAAAATCATGGAAGTAGAACAAAAAGAGTCCTTAAGAGAAAAATCAAAAGATCACCAAACAAGTAGTATGTGGTCACGTAGTGGTCTGAGATCAAAACAGTAGTGTACACTTAATTACTGTATGTCAAGTACAAATACAAGTCCAAATCCCGACCGCTGGTCACCAATGTTAGAAATGGGGTCTTTGGTTGACAGTCAGGTTACCCCCTGTTCAAGCAAGGACCCTCACTCTAGTTAGGATAAAAGAGAATCACCCTCAGCTAACCCCTGCTTACCCCCTTGGTAGCTTGGCAGAGCAGTAGGCTTAACCTCAGAGTGCTGGGCGTAAAGTATTTGTACCAACACACACAGTAACTCAATGAAAACACTACAAAATGACACAACACCAGTTTAGAAAAATAGGAAATATTTATCTAGACAAAACAAGACCAAAACGACAAAAATCCAACATACACAAGTCAAGTTATGATTTTTTAAAGGTTAAAAAATAAAAAGAGTCTTTAGGTAGTTGTAACACCACACTAGCGCTGCTAGCGTGAAAATGTACCTGGTTTGCGTCAAAAATAACCCCGCACGGGCGATGTGCGTCGAAAGTAACCCTGCACGGCTGTGTGCGTCGAAAACAACTCGGCACGGCGGTGCGCGTTGAAAAAGCCAGCCACACGACGATCCGAAAGTCCCGCGGCGCAGGGTGCGATCTCTCAGCCTCCGTCAGCGATGCTGCGCGTCGTTTCTCCTGCTCCGGGCGTCGGTTTCTCGGTCGCGTTTCCTGCGGCGTCGTTTCTCAGCTGCGGAACCGGCGTCGCGTCGTTTTCTCAGCCGCGATCGGATTCGCGTCGATCTTTTCTCCGCACGGCGCTCGGTGCGTGTATTTTTGTCCTTAGGCTGCCAGCCTCTCCTTTCAGGGTCCCAGGAACTGGAAGGGCACCACAGAGCAGAGTAGGGGTCTCTCCAGAGACTCCAGGTGCTGGCAGGAAGAAGTCTTTGCTATCCCTGAGACTTCAACAACAGGAGGCAAGCTCTACATCAAGCCCTTGGAGATTTCTTCTTCAAGATGGAAGGCACACAAAGTCCAGTCTTTGCCCTCTTACTCTGGCAGAAGCAGCACTGCAGGAAAGCTCCACAAAGCACAGTCACAGGCAGGGCAGCACTTGTTCCTCAGCGATCAGCTCTTCTCCAGGCAGAGGTTCCCCTTGATTCCAGAAGTGTTTCTAAAGTTTGTAAGTTTGGGTGCCCTTCTTATACCCATTTTAGTCTTTGAAGTCACCTTTCTTCAAAGGGGACTCACACCTTCTTGTGAAATCCTGCCTTGCCCAGGCAAGGCCTCAGACACACACCAGGGGGCTGGAGACAGCATTGTCAGAGGCAGGCACAGTCCTTTCAGATGAGAGTGACCACTCCACCCCTCCCTCCTAGCAGAGATGGCTAATCAGGAAATGCAGATCACACCCCAGCTCCCTTTGTGTCACTGTCTGGTGTGAGGTGAAAAACAACCCAACTGTCAAACTGACCCAGACAGGGAATCCACAAACAAGGCAGAGTCACAGAATGGTTTAAGCAAGAAAATGCTCACTTTCTAAAAGTGGCATTTCCAAACTCACAATCTCAAAATCAACTTTACTAAAAGATGTATTTTTAAATTGTGAGTTCAGGGATCCCAAACTCCACATGTCCATCTACTCTCTAGGGGAATCTACACTTTAATCATATTTAAAGGTAGCCCCCATATTATCCTATGAGAGA
Organism: Pleurodeles waltl; assembly: GCF_031143425.1. NCBI lineage: Eukaryota > Metazoa > Chordata > Amphibia > Caudata > Salamandridae > Pleurodeles > Pleurodeles waltl. The sequence continues at coordinate 212,780,647 of NC_090438.1, forward strand.
GACAGACCTTGCAACAGTGAAAACGAAATTGGCAGTATTTCACTGTTAGGACATATAAACCACATTACTATATGTCCTACCTTATCCATACACTGCACCCTGCCCTTGGGGCTACCTAGGGCCTACCTTAGGGGTGCCTTACATGTAAGGAAAGGGAAGGTTTTAGGCCTGGCAAGTGGGTACACTTGCCAAGTCGAATTTACAGTGTAAAAATACACATACAGACACTGCAATGGCAGGTCTGAGACATGATTACAGAGCTACTTATGTGGGTGGCACAACCAGTGCTGCAGGCCCACTAGTAGCATTTGATTTACAGGCCCTGGCACCTCTAGTGCACCTTACTAGGGACTTACTAGTAATTCAAATATGCCAATCATGGATAAACCACTTACATACAATTTAAACAGGAGAGCATATGCACTTTAGCACTGGTTAGCAGTGGTAAAGTGCTCAGAGTTGAAAAGCCAACAGCAACAGGTCAGAAAAAAATAGGAGGCAGGAGGCAAAAAAGACTGGGGATGACCCTGCATAAGCAAAAGTCCAACAGGCTGGTTGCACCTCACACAAGACAGTGACTCAAAGGGAGCTGGGGTGTAGTCTGCATTTCCTGATGAGCCATCTATGCTAGGAGGCAGGGAAGGAGTGGTCACTCACACCTGAAAGGGCTGTGCCTTCCCTCACACAATGCAGTCTCCAACCCCATGGTGAGTGTCTGGAGCCTGGCCTGGGCAAGGAAGGATTTCACAATCAAGAGAGACTTTACTTTGAAGTAGGCCTACTTCAAAGGAGAAAAGGGGTATAAGAAGGGCACCCAAAACCACAAACTTTAGAACACTTCTGAAAACCAAGAGGAACCACTGCCTGGAGAAGAGCTGAAGAGCTGAGGAAGAAGTGCTGCCCTGCCTGTGACTGTGCTTTGTGGAGCTATTCTGCAATTGCTGTTTCTGCCAGAGTAAGAGGCCAAAGACTGGACTTTGTGTGCCTTCCATCTTGTGAAGATCTCCAAGGGCTTGATTTAGAGCTTGCCTCCTGTTGTTTGAAGTCTTAGGGACAGCAAAGACTTCTCTCTGCCAGCACCTGGAGTCTCTGGAGAGACTCTTTCTCTGCCCTGTGGAGCCCATCCAGTTCCTGGGACCCTGAAAGGAGAAGCTGGTAGCCTAAGAGGAGAAAATCCATGCACAGAGCGCCATGCGGGGAAAAGATCGACGCAACTCCAATCTGCAGCTGGGAAATCGACGCTCGCCTGTAACGCGACCGAAGAATTGATGCACGGAGCTGGAGAAATGACGTGCAGCATCGCTGATGGAAGGCTGGGAGATCGTAACCCGCGCTGCGTGGTTTTCAGATCATTGTGCGGCTGGATTTCCGACACCGATGGATGTGTAAAAACAACACAAGGCCTGCCCGGACCCGAGGGTGCTGACCAGATTGACTCATTGCTCTCCTGCGGAGAGAAGAAACTATGCTCCCGACCCGACGAAAGGAGAAACGACGCAAGGTCTCGCTCATGAGTGAAACCGACACATCGCAAGCCCTTTTTGACGCTCGCACCCAAGGTACATTTTCACGCTGACAGTGTTAGTGTGTGTTTTAAACTACATAAAGACTCTTTTTGCTTTTTAATTGATAACTTGACTTGTGTATTGTGGATTTATGTCATTTTGGTCTGGTTTTGTTTAGATAAATATTTTTAATTTTTCTAAACCTGTGTTGTGTCATTTTGTAGTGTTTTCATTAAGTTACTCTGTTGGATGGTACAATTACTTTACACCTAGCACTCTGACGTTAAGCCGACTGCTTGTGCCAAGCTACCAAGGGGGTAAGCAGGGGTTAGCTGAGGGTTTTTCTCTTTTACCCTGACTAGAGTGAGGGCCCTTGCTTGGACCTGACTGCCAACCTAAGACCCCATTTCCAACACCCAGGACATAGCACTTCGTAGGAACCCTGTATACAGTAGCATTTAAAACCATGATGGTTCCAACTCAACGCAGCCTGGGACTTCTGAAAATAGTAACTTAATAGAAGTCCCCTGTGTGCTGTTTGGTGGGGATGTAGGAAAAGCTTCTGGTACAAAAGAAAATAGCTGTGGGTCGAGGAGGGTGTGCACGAGACCGGACAGTCTCAGCTTATATTACATCTGCCGGTATTTGTTCCTAAAGCAATTTATCAAATTTGCATTTATCCCCCGTGTGACCCATATACCTTCGTTTTGGTGGAAGTTACCCCTTTGAAGGAAAGTGTTGTTGAGTACTGCCAGAACCTTATTAATAAAAGTGCCCACTGACTAACAAAATATGCAGTTGGCCACCCAGAAACTTTCTAAAATAAATATGTCTAGGAGGGTGAGCTGGGTGGGCACCATTGAAAAAAACTATAAATGGGGCTTGTATTGTGCTAAATTTTTAGGACCCAATATGTGCTTGTTTTTTGCTATCACATTTGAATCCTATGTATTGTAATTCTTCTGCTACTCATGCTTGCTCTCCAAGTTCTTTTTATTCCCCTCATTTTAAGACAGAGGTCAGGAATATAGAGGCCATCTAACTTTGCATTTTTGAATAGGTCCTACTCTATGGCCACGCTAAAAACTTCAAACCATTTTGAAATATTATCTGATCTATCGCAAAATGACTGACTTCCAGAAGCAAGTAATTTGATTGAGGTTTTTTGTCGGGCTGAGCAAATAATTATACAGTCTGTGAGCACTCCTACATTAACCCCTTCGCTGGATGGCATACCAAGTAAGAGGAATTGTCAGGGGTTGCGCCTCCTGTCCTGGAATACTGCGGGGATCAATCAAAAACTCAGAAACAAGGATTTGTTGTCTTTTATATATACATTTTGTGTAATTTGTTGTCAGGAGAATTGGGCGCTTGAACCCCTGCATATCGATGATTTTAAATCATATTGCCTCCCTGCAACTTCTTCTGTGGCTGGAAGAGGAAAGGGAGGTTTGGCTATTTTTGTCTCATGCTCCATTGCTGACTTGGGGTATAAAATCCTAAAATCTGGTCCCTACTTTCAAATGTAAAGTCTTGCTTTTCCAAAAAATATTAATATCCCTTTGATAAACTTTTATTTCAACTTTTTCTGAACACAACCAGCGGGTATAGTTTCTGAATTAGGATTAGGAGAGTTTTTGACAGTTTATGAACTATAGGGATCGTTATTGGTCAGTAATTTGGTCTGGGGATTTTAACATCATGAAACGTACATATTGTGGATTACAGGTCTGTGGGTTTTCTAATGTACTTGGAGCTGACCTTAGCCACTTTTTGCATACAATTTATGGTGAAACCCTTAACCAGATTATTCTTTCTTATGACTTGCGTTTTTCAGCAGATTTTGATCATGATGAAAAGGGTCACGGCACCTGCCTTACCTTTGTGGGGAGAGGAAGGGGCAATATTATTGATTTTGTACTGTTGTCCTTTCACCTCATTTGGAAGTTGGATTGGTATGCAGTCTACCCCACCCCTTTCAGTGACCATAATCCAATTATTGTGGACTTCTCTATTGGTTTGTCCTGCCAACCACTTGATTTGCTAACACCTCTGGTGCATTATAGTGCCAACAAAGAGGCCCATGTAAAATGGGAAAATGTAGATGGTAATAGGTTTCTGGTGGACCTTTCATATTTGGTGAAAAATGAAATGACATAACGTGTATTTGTAAAGCGCACACTCACCCATAGGCCTCTTGGTGCTGAACAACAGATGTTCATTGTTAGCCAACTCAATGGTACTCATTTTATTGACCACAGAACTTGGATGAAAGCCTGAGTGGTCTTGCCAAGATTTGAACCTGTGACCATGAGGTCAAACACAGGTCCCTACATTGGAAACATTAGTCCACTAAGCCACCAGACCCGGCTAGTGGCTTAGGGGGTCATTCCGACCCTGGCGGTAGACTACCGCCAGGGCCGGGGACCGCGGATGCACCGCCAACAGGCTGGCGGTGCATCCATGGGCATTCTGACCGCGGCAGTACAGCCGTGGTAAGAAACGGGAAACCGGCGTGTCCCGCCGGTTTCCCGCTGCCCTAGGGAATCCTCCATGGCGGCGCTGCAGGCAGCGCCGCCATGGGGATTCCGACCCCCTTACCGCCAGCCTGGTTCTGGCGGTTTTGACCGCCAGAACCTGGCTGGCGGTAACGGGTGTCGTGGGGCCCCTGGGGGCCCCTGCAGTGCCCATGCCAATGGCATGGGCACTAACAGGGCCCCACCAAGATTTTCAGTGTCTGCCAAGCAGACACTGAAAATCGCGACAGGTGCAACTGCACCCGTCGCACCCCTTCCACTCCGCCGGCTCCATTCGGAGCCGGCATCCTCATGGAAGGGGGTTTCCCGCTGGGCTGGCGGGCGGCCTTCTGGCGGTCGCCCGCCAGCCCAGCGGGAAACTCAGAATTACCGCGGCGGTCTTTTGACCGCGCAGCGGTATTCTGACGGCAGGACTTTGGCGGGCGGCCTCCACCGCCGCCAAAGTCAGAATGACCCCCTTAGTGTGTTTGTCATCTAATGCTGAGCCAAAGGCTATTAGGGAGAGTTTTATTCTCATTTGTGATACAGTATCCAAAATGTTAATCAAGGAAAAATCTTTGAAGTAAGGTCACCTATATACAGTGGTTTAGTGCGAAGTGTACCGCTGCCCTGAAAGCTCTAAAAACAGCCACTAAATTGAATCCATTTGATATGGAAGAAGTCAGAGAGGCTCGGAAGAAGTATAAAGACGCAATTGAACGTAGAAAACAAGAGCTTAGGACAAAGGCATGGGAAGATCTGGATTATGGTGCAAAATCAAGTTATTTTGGGAGATCGTTAATCGTCCTTTTTTCACCGACAGAATGGATACCGGTGTGGATTTTTATATTACTGAACGGTATTGGGTCGATCATTTTTTCAAGTTTGCAATCCACTTATTGTAGATGAGGTGACATAGAGATAGCATCTTTTAGTGAGCAGTGGACAAACGACTGTATACTGTAGACCTGGCATTAGTATTAAAAGCAATAGTACAGTCGGCTAGTGGGAAGGCCACTGGCCCAGATGGGGTGCTTAAGCAAAACATTGAATTTTGGGCCCTATTGATCACAAATGTTCTTAGAACAGCAATCGGGACAAAGCTAATTAATTCCTGGTGTCAATCCATAATAGTCCCTGTTTTCAAAAAGGGAGATAGGATTTTTGCCCACCTGCTATCGCCCTATCTCGTTATTAGATTAATCTTCAAAAGTTTTGGGTCAGTGAATCTAGACAAGCTAGAGGATTGGGCTGAGGGAAATTCCTTTTTTTCACAAGCCCAATATGGCTTAAGGTCAGGCCATGGGACAGTGGAACAAGGCCTTGGCTTACATCTAGTCTTAGGAAGGTATGTCGAAGCCGGTGAGGGGGGGTTGCTGTTCATAAGGCCTTCTTGGATCTCTCCTGTGCCTGCGACATGGTTGACAGGAGACAATTCTGGGAAATCATGGCCTGGGTGGATGTTGAGCTCTCTCTTATTAAATTAGTAAGGCTTCTCCACCAAGATACTACCACTAGGGTACGTTTTACACAATATTGGAATTGCACTATGCCTATTAAGATTACAAGAGGTGTCAAGCAGGGGTGTATATTAGCCCCCATTCGTGTTCTTTTTTTTATATAAATGCATTGAAAAACTACTTAGGCACATGTCCTCCAGATGTTCCAACTGCTGGCAATTATGCCGTCCCTGTACTTCTTTATGTAGATGACATGGTTCTTTTAGCTTTCACTGCAAATGTCTTGCCGAAAATTTAAATGGTTTTAACTTTTCTATGACTGAACTTGGTTAAAGGTAAACCAGATTTTTTTTTTGTTATGACATGTGAATCAAGGAACACTAGATCACTGCAGTTCCAGATGGAAAATGCCCCTATTACTAAAGCAGCTTTTTAAAAATTACCTAGGTCTCCTATTTCAAGCCAAAGGCTCATGGGTTAGACTGGTCTCCCAACAAGTACAGAAGATGAAAGCAGCCTGTGATGCAATTTCAAGCTTTGCCAAATGGTTAGGCCATAAGCTTATCAAATATATGAATGCATTGAATAACAGTAAATGCTTATCGGTGGGAGCATATGGTGCTGGAGTATGGGGGTATGTGGATCGAGGGAAATTACAGACAGTGGAAAATAAGTTTCTGAATAAATTTGTAGCTGTTCCCCAGAGCACTGCTAGCTCTGTTACACACTTAGAATTAGCCCTGGGTTTCTTAGACGATCGAATTGCCATGGCCCAATTCTATTATGGGTCAAAATTTGGTGAACTTTAGAGGCAGTTCTCTCAAGGAAAATTCCATGGAAACTTTTGTGCACAGCTCCTGGCTCATCTGTCTGTTTTGCACCTTGCCTCCCTGAGCCCTGCACCGGAGAACCAGCTGTGCGCTAAGGGTCTCCCAACCCTTGCGACCTCTACAGTCCAATGGGACCCACAGGACTCACCTTGAAGTCCGCCTGTGCTTTGCTTTTCCAAGTGGTCTCTCACAGTTGTCCTGCACCAGCTCCAAGGCTTTTTCAGCAGCTGCTTTCTCCAAAACCGGAAGCCGCCTGAACTTTCTCAGCTGGTCCACAGGACATCTCAATGACCTTCACCTACAAATGAAAGAAGACATTGGTAAATACATTGCCTGATTTTATATATATTTTTAAATCTTTCTCTGATTTATTCCTATGATGCATAATTACGCACAAAAAGACTATTTTTGCTAAACTTTGAAAAATCATTACTCAAAAAGTACTTACCAGATTTTGATAATCCTGGTCTAAATTTTTTTTTTTTTTTTAAATCTCAAGGTTTTAAGGTGGCTGTGGACTGTGATGCAAAGTCTTGCACCAGAGATGACTCATGCAGTAGTCCCAATACAGAGTTTGGTGAGGTGATGTGTTGGCACAAAGGCTCAGATGCGTCAGTTATACTGGTTCCACAGTTGGTCTACAGAAGACCTTCAGGACCATTTTAAGAGGTCCAGGACTGGGATGGCACCACTTGGAAGAGCAGGTCTCACAAAAGACAGAGTCCAGGTGCTGGGTTCAAGGTAATTGGAGACGTCTGTCCCTGAGGTTCTGGTCAGGAGGCGAACCAACAAGCCCTTGGAGTCATCCTGTTGGCCTTGGGTTCAAGATGCAGGTCCAGTCCTTTACTCAGAAAGGAGGGTAGCGGGCAGCAGAGTGGCAGTCCTTCTTGCAGAAAAGCAGCACATCAGTCCTATTTCAGAGTCTTTCATAGGTCCATATGTGTACTGAAGAGTTGGAGTCTGAGGTCCAATATTTAAACCTGGTGTCCATTTTGATGTTGGAGAAGTTTCTAGAGGGGTCCAGCCCCTTGAGGTGTCTGGCATCCCCTTCCTCCCTGCTCTGGCTTCAGTTTGTCTGGGGACAGAAAAGACAAGAAGCAAACCCTTTGTGAGAGTGTTCAGGGAGATCATGTGTGATGTGCAAGTGTGTTAGGTGACAGAGTTTCCCTCTTGTTAAGTCTGACAGGCCCATCCTGCCAACACCTAGCTTCCCTTTGTCTCACTGTCTAGGAGCAATATACAAAGATCAACTGCCAGCTACACCTGGACATGCGACCCAGGAACTGACTGCAGGCAACAAATGGTTGAACAAGAAAATGGCAACTTTCTAAAAGTGGCATTTACAGATTTGGGACCTAAAATTTGAAGATTTAAGAGGGATTTTAAACACAATTCTTTAGACACAAAACACAACTTGTATCCATGTTCCCAATTTAAAGTCATCATCTCCCAGTATCCTGTGGGAGAGGTGGGCCTGGCTTAAGCGAAAAAACAAATTTAAAAGCTTTTCACCAGGAGGACATGGAAAACTTAAAAGTACATGTCCAATGTTTTAAATACATTGCATCTGCACTGTGGACTGTGTAGGGCGGACCTTAGGGGTGACTTGCATTTATTAGAAAATTAAGTTTTCAGGCCTGACAAAGGGATTTATTTCTCTAGGTCAAAATTGCAGTTTAAACCTTCACACACAGGCTGCATTGGGAAGCTTGAGACATGTTTAAAAAGTGGGTGGCACAATAATTGCTGCAGGCCCACTAGTAGCATTTACGTTACAGGTTCTAGAAACATGTGGTGCCACTTTACTAGGTACTAAAAAGAAAATTAAATATGCCGATTGGGTGTCAGCCAATTATACCATGTTTAGAGGAAAAGTAACAAGTACATTAACACTGGTTAGCAGTGGTAAAGTGCACAGAGACCTAAAGACAATAAAAACAAGATCAGCAAAAAAGCTGAAAGGAAAATGTTTGGGGATGATTCAGCAGAAAGGGCCATGACCAATGTGTCCTCAGTGGGATAGGTATACACAGATGTCAGTCCCATGCTTGCCGTGCTATAGCACTCAAGCTGACAATCACTGATGAGACCCTAGTAGGTTGAAATTGGTCTTGGGGTTGCTTGTGTTCCAATCTGGAGGGAGGCTGGCCTCGTAGTTCAGCTGGAATGTTCGTAATGGAGCAGGATCAAGACCGATTTCCATAAGGAAGGACTCTGTCTAGAATGGCACAGTGGTTAAAAAAACAATGCTCTGGAATGGAATGTGGCCCAGAGTGATTGCCAGTGGCTGAGATTTATTCAAGCATTCCTTTTGCCATTTTGTTGATTCTGAAGGCTACCATGTGGTAGCAACATACTATGGTTAGCAGCTAGCAGACGGTCCTTAAAGCTTTGTCACCACTTGTCTTGAATATCTAATGATAGTCCAAAATGAGTAAGGATGAAGCAAAAGAGGAAGTCTGGAGAATAAATGTGAATGCAGAGTGAATGTCCACATCTTTTTGTGCAGCTGCAATGTTTTTCTTTTTTTTTCATTAAAGCTCCCCTGCATTAGTGATTTTTGTGCTTTGTTTTAGTGGCATGAGAGATCCAAATTCCAAGTCCAGTTCTCTCCTATAACATCTTTTGGGAACTGCTGGGATGAGAGGAACCTACTAGTTCTCCTCACCACTTAATCTCATGAAGGAAAGCTCTGCATGTCCCTTAGTGTTAGGTATTACCATTGCTGGTTTTGGAGTTACATGTGATGGTACTCAAGAAAAAGGGCTTTCTGGGATGCTTTTATAAAGTTCAGTGGCCTCCAAGAGATAATTGATGTTTTTAACTATCACCAAGTCTGTGTGCGACTCTCCACAACTAAGTTTATTTACAAGCTAGGACGGCTGCCTGACTACATAACTTCAGGGCCATTCCACCTCTAACGGTATGATACATTTAAAGCAGTCTGGGATGCACACCTGCATCGCTAGAAACTGAGATACAGGTACAGCCTGAGAGGCCAGACGGAGCACACGGAGTTCTACTCTGCTGAGTTGGTTAAAAACTCTGTGGAATTCTGTGGTTTTACGCATGTGGTGTGAGACGCCTGCCAGCCAAATGTATGCACCCGATCTCAGAAGGGCTAAGCAGGGTTGTGCGGCCCTACCCCACTTAGCACTTCCTAGATTGGGTGCAAGTACCTGCACAGTACTTCCTTTCACCAACTGCCCTCCTTCACAAACTTGCTACGGAGTGACAAGCATACCCCCAGCCTTGCACCAGTTTTGCAATCACTTCGTTTGCACTTACACACAGCCTCACAGCATCCTTTCTTTGGGGCCTTGCACTAGCAGCCTCAAACCAGATCAGCAACAGCAGCCTGGTATTTTCACAAAGTGCCAAGCCTTGCTTCTCACTGGGCTAGTACTCAGCAGCTGATGCTCATCTGGTCTCCGCTCTCCCTGCTGGCCTCTGCACTGTACCCCATTTCCCACTTCCTCTCTCCGGGACTCTAGAGAGACAAGTTATTTTCCATGGAGCTCTAACAGCAAGGTTCCTTTTTCTCCAAGCACCTCCTGCCCCGTCACATATGCAAATAATGTCCATGCCCAGTGCCCCTGGGCATGCACATTATTGCATATGTGGCAGGGGTGTGGGGCTCTGTGCTCGGAAAAAAAAGGAAACTTGCCGTCAGAGCTCCATGGAAAATAATCTGTCTCCCTAAAGTCTCTGAGAAAGTTCATGGAGTCTGGGGAGACAGGTACTTTTCCATGGAGCTCTGATGGTAACGTTCCTTTTTTCCCCAAAACTCCCTGCACCGTGACATATGCAACAAATATCCAGGACCAGTGCCCCGGACCATTGCAATCTTGAAGAGAACACCATTTATGAAAGCACATTATAATGCAGTTACTTTGCATATAAACTGGGAAGTTAAGTGCCCCAGATGTAGATTCTTTAGCAACTACATTGTAGAAAAATGTGTTCCGACCCATTTAACTCCCAGGATTTTTGCTTTCTGACTACCTAGCTTTTGGACCTCTCCTGTGGATGAGTTTCACTAACCTGGCTTCACTCACTGTAAACACTTTAAAAAAAGATTCTGAGTGTTAGTTACCACTGCCTGCCATTTGAGACAGAGGCACAGTTTTGCCTAGATTTTGCATCAAGGATGTATCACCTAGTTGGTGCAGCCCCGAAACAAAATCATTTTTGGCATTTACTCAGTCATGCAAAGTTGATTTGCGTAGCTTTGCATGGTTTAGTAATTACAAAATGATTCAACTCAGTGCATAAAGATGCCTTGCATTACTTTGCATCAGGGGCATAATGAGGAGAAATATCTTCTTTTCTCCTTATTACTTCTCCTTCTCATGTGTGCTGCATTTTGCAGCATGCATTACTTGAAGAATATGCCTCAAAGGATTGTTTTTGTGCAGGAAAGTGTCCCTTCCTCTGTAAATACAGTCCTGCCCCTACTGCAGGCACTGGTGCAAGGGTGCCTGCATTAGTGTTAGGTAGCCACAAGTGCGTCAGCACAGAGGGAGCTGAACATTAACATATATTGGTAAATATGGCACTGTTAAACTTTCTCCTGTTCATGCAACACAGGGTAACAACTTGCCTTGCTGCATTGAGTGGAGCGCACTATTAGTAAATATGACCCAGAGTCTGTTCCTGCCTAACTAAAATAGAAGACTTTGGGCTGGTTGCACATGAGCTAATCTTCACAGGAATGTGCACATGTGTTGGCTGAGTGAGTAGCATGGCTGCCTCAGTCAGCAGGTACCTACACACAGGTAACCAGTTGCAGAGTGGATCTATCAGGGACAGGCCTATTTATGAGAGGTGACCTTCTTAGTGTAAATCTGAAGTGCTTCACTGACAAGGTTGTATGCTTCACAGAACTGTACATTATAGGCAACATCAGTGCCAAAGCACAATATCACCATAGTTGGGCCTAGAATCTTGGATGATGCACCAATCGTAAAGTAAACAAGGATCACAAGTGAAAAGGTATTGTTAATTTTGTCATTGCTGCATTTCCTTAGGCACTTGAAGAGTTATCAGATGTCTCTGACTCAGCTTCTAATTAGATTTCTGGCTTTTGTTCAACCTGTTGTGCTAAATTAATTGCTCTGCTGGCTAGCAGGAGGATCAAAGGCTTCTCCCCAAAAACGACTTTTTGACATTGATTAGTTAGTTCTATTCCTGGTAGAGGAACGATAGGTGTAACTGGCATAATTTGCTGTAGCGTGATTATGTAAAATTATAGCAAATTTAGGTGAGATTATGTGAAATTGTGCTAGGAGCATAATCCAGGATTTAGCATTATATTCCTAGCACAAAATGGATTCTTGCATCCAACATGGACAAGAGGATACAATGAACACAAAGAAAAAGGCACTAAATGCAACAGAACACAAATGCTCTGATCCTTTGCTCTTTTTATATACATGTTTTACGAAAATACTCTCCGTTACACCAGCGGACATCATCATGTACATTTTATAATTTACTGCCACAAGAGTAACCTAAAGTTAACAAAAATACTCAGACTACTTTGGTATGATTAACGTTTCACCTAGGTTCATGGTAGAGGCAGAATCTGCATGTGCTAACTACCTTTTACACTGCATTTACCTGGGAGAGCTCATGCCAAGGAGAATAAAGGGGAGAAGGCTAGACTTCGTAGGAGGGGCTCCCTTTGAAGTTTTGGAGGGAAGTGACCAGGCAGACTTTGCAGCTATGAGTGTGGTTTTCATGCTCTCAGAGTGGTCTTTAAACAGACCACTTCAAGTTACAATGTTGAACTGTCCCAAAATACTGTGGAGGAAGAGGAAAACAGGGGTGAAATGATGATATGTCATCCTAGGATTTGGCAGAGGTGCTCACCTTTTGGAATTTTCCACTCTCTTGCAAATCTCTGTACAGGAGAGAAGAAAGAGAAGATGGATTTCAGACTGGTGAAGATCAGACCTGCATGGACTTCTGCAAGCAAGGACCAGCTGTGTTGTCCCTCTTACATCATCTGAGGGACATTAAAGGGATGGATCTGCTGGGGGACCCTGGAGGAAAAAGGTTCTCCTGCATCTTCTGAGGACTGGCCCTGCATAGTTGTAACCCTAATTAGAGGGTAGGCCCCTGATCTATGAAAGTACAATGTTTGCCCTGCAAGTGACCTAAGGTGGCATGAGATCTGGAGAGGGAGGTTATTCTGCATCAAGGGCTGCAGTATTCTGCCTTGGGTGCTGCAGAGTGTCTTTGAAGGTTAACCCAGACTGCAGGTTTTATTTCCATACTCTTTCCCCAGATTTGGAGGTTTGGCCTTAAAAAACATAACACTCCCCGCCACCTCATCGTGCTGCCATGACATACAGGCAAGCTGACATTCATGCCAGAAGGTTGGGTGTCATTGGTGTTTAAGGTAGGTGTAGGGTAAGCAAAACATGTACATTGTGTGGACAGTGAATCATGGAGTTATTTTGAGTGTTTAATTCTATATTGCCCTCCTTATTAAATTCCTAGTCTCTGGAAGAATCATAGATTTGATAATACTCATGCTGTAACTGATTGTTATTTCTCTCTCACACCTTGGGGTAAGCCTTCTGTGCTTGCTATCACAACCCCTACCTTGGGCAAGTCAAGTATACAAAGGAAGTAGCTTGATTATTAGATTGTAATGAAATTGAGCCTTAGGCCTTACAATTGCCCTATGCCTTTAGTCTTTTATCTGTAAACTTTAGGAGCATATTGAAACATGCTCAGTTAAGGTAGCAAGTGCTATAACAAAATCTGTGACAAAGACCCCCAATAGGTGGCAAGTCACTGAGGTGGGATTGCCATTAAGTGATAGATTTGGATGAGCCACTGATGGCTTAACCCAAGCTACAGCTCAGCCTATTACTTGGGTGTGGCTCACCTCGATGTTTCCTTGGACCCTTAAACAGGAAAAAAGCTGATCCTTCATGTAGCTTCTTTCTGTGACCCATACTCTAAACTTATGCCCCAAGAAGTAAAGGCAAATCATTAACTGTTGATGTAAAATGATAGAGGGAAAGAGACAATCATCTAGTGGATCAATTGCAATGTGTAACCCAAAACCTTGTGATCAATCCTATATCCCCCACTTGGCCAAATTGTGTTATCCTAGGCAATTGTTTAATTTCACTTTACATCCTTTTTCTTCAATATCACGTATAGGAGCACCTTAAAGTTCATTTCTTTGTGATTTGTGATATACACAACATTCTCTTGTGTTTAATTTAATAAAATATAGTGTTGTCTATGCTGTTGGAAATTACCCTCTTTGCAGGCTCACCCCAAATGTTTTGCCTTTTACCCTCCACATTTTGTTGCATCTTTCTGTTGGCCTTAGGACTCAGAACACTTTACCACTGCTAACCAGTGCTAAAGTGCATGTGCTTCTCCTCTAAACATGGTAGCACTGATGTTTACACAATTGGCATATTTAATTTACTTATAAGCCCCTTGTAAAGTAGTATACCATACACCCAATGCTTGTAAATTTAATGCTACTAGGGGGTCTGCAGCACTGATTGTGCCACCCAATTAAGTAGCCCTTTAAACATGTCTCAGGGCTGCCACTGCAGAGCCTGGATGCACAGTTTCACCACCACTTTGACTTGGCATTTAAAACCCCTTGCCGAGATGTAAACCCCCCTTGTATTACATAAACAGCATGCCGAAGTTAGTCCCTATGCAGCCCATTGGGCAGGGTGCTATGTAAGTAAAAGGCTGGACATGTGCTCCTACATTTTACATGTCCCGATAGTGAAAAACTCCCAAAGTCATTTTTCACTATGGCAAGGCCTACTCTTCTCACAGTCCAGCATTGGGAATTCCTCAATATACTTTTAAGTTGTGATTCCTGATCAGAAAGGGGTCGCTACATCATGTTTCATATCATTGGAATGGTAATGATAAATCCTTTCTACTGGTAAAATCAGATTTAACATTACTATTTTCGAAATGCCACTTTTAGAAAGTGTCACAATATATAAAGGGTAACCCAATAGTAACCAGAAGGACCTGGGTAAATCATAATACATAACTACAATGGTCCAAACGGAATTTATTTTTCTTTTTTAAGAACAAAAAGGAATTTTGTTACTATATGAATTACATCATATACGTGCAGCACAAAACAACATTAATCATCTCAAATAATGTTCATAAACCTATTCGTACAAAAATATACACTTTATTTATTATGTCATCTTATGAATCATAATTTGGACCATTGTAGTTATGTATTATGACTTACCCAGGTCCTTCAAGTTACTATTCGGTTACCCTTTGTGTATTGTAATGTTTTCTCAGGGCAGATGCTAATCTGCAAAGGGTTTTTTCTTTTTCTTTAATTAATTGGAATTGATGAATCATAGAGTTATGGCTGAGAGGGAGACCCTTTCCTATAGTGAGGATTATATTAATAGGTTAATACAGGGTCAAGCGGGGTCTGGGTTTCTAGGCTATTCTACCTCTGTAATTGATTTGTCTTTAAGTGAGAAGATCAACAGATTAGAAAGACTTGAGAAAACATTAGTGCGGACCAAATTACATGGTTACTTATTAACAAAACATTTATAATCCAACATTATCCCATTGGGTCCCCAAGTGAAAAACGAACCGGCAATTTTTGTAGAATTATCCTAAATTTAAAGAACATGTTTGTTTTGCAGCAAATAACTGCTCTAGACACTGGATGGTATTTGGAGTAGAGACAGCATTGGAGGAAGTACAGAACTTGACAAAAGAAATTGCAGATCGCAAAAAGGAGATCTTGGTGAGTAAGGCGTTAGCTAATGCCAAAGAGGCTCTTGAACGTCTAGAGAGAACAATAAGGGACTTTGATACAAGTACACAAGCCTACAAGTTGGACAAATTGGATAAAGATATTAGATTTTATGGTAAAAAACTAACCTACCTTTATTTTGCAGAGGAATATTACAGACAAGATTCACAAGTGAGATATTCAAGTAGAGGCCGGGGTGGTTACAGACGGTATACAGCCCTTTCAGAATCCTTGGGTACTACTGGTGGAGAGAGTGATAGTGAACAACGAGGCACGAGTACTCATTCTCATGATCAGGACTTCAATTATTAGGAATTGACAGCGGGTCCTTTTTTAGGACCAGGTCAATGGGCCTCACACAGAATGCGGGGCAACTTTGGAACAGGGGGCAACCCGGAGAACGGGGATGAGGCAGAGGCAGGTACGAATTCAACAGGAGAACTATGAGGAGATACAAACACAGAGATATAATTACAGGTGGTGAATACACGGCTGTTGAATCTCATTGTGAACTTGTCTAACTACAAACTTACGGCAGCAGAGGAAAAAGTGCTCTCCAAGGGTTTATCATTTGTACCCACTACATTACCTAATTCTTTCAATCTTAAAATGGAACTGCATCAATTCTTCCGTACGCTGAGATTAAGGTATTACTTTAATAAAATTCCTTCCCTTCCATTTTCCTCATTCACAGGGTTTAGAACACCTTCCACCTTCGGACCACCTGCACATTTGCTGTCCTATAAGATTTTGGCCTTTGAGCAAGTGTTCATGAGGGATACTATGAACCTTATCTCTAAAGGCAAATATGTGAAGTATAACATCACAAGAGCAGAAAAGGAGGCATTACAGACTTTGAAATCAAAGAAGGAGATAGTGATTAAGGTAGCTGATAAGGGTGGAGTGATAGTTGTCCAGAAATACAATAGATTTTAAGACTGAGATTCTATCCCAGTTGTTGAACGGAGTAAGTTACATCAAACTAAATTCTGACCTTACAAAAGAGGTGACAGGTTTGATTAAAAGGATAACTGATGAGGGTTTGGGGATGGGGTACCTTACTGAATTGGAGCATAATTTCCTAAATAAGAAACATCCTTGTACCCCTAAAATCTACACGCTTCCCAAAATTCATAAAAATTCGAATAAACTATCAGGCCGTCCCATAGTATCAGGTTGTGGCTCAATATTGGAACCTCTATGCAAATATATAGATTTCTTTTTTAAACCTAAGGTCGAATTAACATGGGCATATTTGAGGGATATCATAAAGACCATAACATTAATTGATAATTTGGCATTCAACCTGGAAGAATGCATTTTAGTCACGATGGATATTGCATCCTTATATACAAATATTCCCCAAAAACTGGCATGAGAAGTAATTAGAGTGGTACTGGATAATACACCACAAATGGTACCAGTACCTACTACCTTTTTAATTGATCTCTTGGAAATCGCTATGACCAAGAACTTCTTTTTCTTTTAGGGAGATTACTATTTACAACTGAGTTGCCATGGGAGCTACTTTTGCCAAGGATCTAGCAATCCGGTATATGAATCATTGTGAAGGACGATACATCTATGAAATAGCTATACCATATTTTGAACATATTTCTTTATGGAAACACTATATTGATGATGTCTTGATGATATGGATGGGTGCTGAAAAAGAGACTCTTAGTGTTCCATAAATGGTTGAATGGTAGGTCTCCAGACATACAGTTCACCATAGAGTGTAGTCCATTGGCAATAGATTTTTAGGACATTACGATCAAGGTAGAAGGGAATTGTTTGCACACTACTTTGTTTAGGAATAACAGTAAGAAAAATTTGCTATTACAATAAACAAGTCACCATCCTAGAAATCTTAGAGATAATTTACCTTATAGAGAATTTTTCTGTCGTAGGAGGAACTGTGAGGAATCAGAGGATTTAATGAGATGGTTGATTGAGAGGGGTTATCCCAGGAGTCTAGTAAAAGAGGTGCTAAAAAGGGCATGGTATTGTCCTAAGGGAAATCTTACTTGAACCAAAGACACGTATGGATATGGCCAACAGTAGAATTACATGTGTCACAACATTTTGTACCCATAGTACAGAAATAAAGAAGATTATCAACCATTACTGGACACTGGTTTCTGATTAAATAAAGTTACACAATTCTCCCATGTATGCATTTAAGAGGGGAAAGAATATCAAAGACTTTGTGGTCAGTTCTCTTTTAGATGAACCACCAAAACCTTCTTTATTGTCGCTATAGAATTTAACGCAGATTGTTGGGCATTATAAGTGTGGCAACTGCAGGGCGTGTACTTTGACTTTGGAGACTAAAATCTTGCAGTACGGAGATCAAACTTTCACATTAAGAGAGCATACCAACTGTAACAATATTGATGTCATTTATGTGATTAAATGTCCCTGTGGTCTACTGTATGTGAGGCAAATGCGACAAAAGGTTAAGGTACGAATTTTACAACACTGTAGCCACATTAGATATAAAGTACAGGGGGTGCCCTTGGTTGATCATTTTACAACTCAGAATCATTTGGTTGAAAGTATGAGATGGTTTGTGATTGAGAAGGTTATTATGAACACATGGGTGGTGATATAGCAAATGTTCTAAATGTACGTGAATGCAAATGGATTGATCTCCTCAACACAGTAGCCCAGTGTTTGAATGAATGAGGAAATAGTCAGACAGGTGGCATGGCTGACCAGTGGATGACATGGATTTTTTATTCTGAGTATTTCAGGATATAGTTCAGTGTTTGGTACTGGTGGGAGAAAATTCTTTTTTTTTATGCTAAGGATATCAAAGTGTGATTTTCATTTTTTTTTGGCTTCGTCATATGGTTGCAGTCCTTGTTAAAGATTTTTCAAAGATTTTGTGAGTTTTATGTTGCATTTGTAGTTTCCGGTTTCTGGATTAAATCACATTTATCATTGTACTTTATAAATAGCTTTTTTCTGTGTTGGGTCCTCTTCTGACTAAGAGAGGGTTAATAATCCATTGGGCAAACGTAGTTACGTCATTTCCCCTTTCTTTGCATACTCTGATCAACGTGCATGTTGACGCTATGTGAAGTGATTTAGGGCCACATGTACGTACGTTTTGCGACTCGCAAATTGGTCGCATCGCTATTTGCGACGGTGCAAAACGCAAAATGGTATTTACAAATGCCATTTCGAAGTCCCAAATAGCGATGCAACCAATTACCGAATCACAAACATTTGCGACTCGAGTTTGTGACTTGCAATTAAGAAATTGAAATTTGCGACTCGCAAACCGAATGTACAGGGCAGTAAAAATTGCGAATAGTCGCAAATAGGCCATTCTGCACACCCAGATTAGCGCTGATTCCAAACAGGTGGTAACCAGAACCAAAGTATAAAAGCAGACCCAGAAGGCATCTAGGTTTTTCAAAATGGATGCACTCTACGTGATTGCCTGGAGGAGGCGAGTCCAGGCTGCCCAGCAGAGGAGGAGGAGGCGGAGACAGGAGAGGATATACAGAACCAGGCAGACCATATTCCAACAGACTGAGGAGGAAATATATGAGAAATAGTGATTGAGCATCACAGTCATCTTAGAGATTATTAAACTGCTGAAACCTCAGCTAGAAAGCCAAACCCTGTGCTGCTGCTCCATCCCCACACATGTGCATGTGCTGTGCTCACTGCACCTCTTGGCCTCAGGTAGCTACCAGGAGGTGATTGCTGTTTCTGGTGGGGTGTCCCAAAGTGCCTTGTCACATTTCTTTAGACGGTTCTTAGATGCCATACTCGCACACATGTCCAGATACATTTACCTTCCCAGGAATGCAGAGGAAATACACAACACCAAATTGTACTTCTACAGAACTGCAAACTTTCTCCATGTAATGGGGTGTGTGGACGGGACACATATACCCATATGTCCTACTGCAAATCTGGAATATGTGTTTCTCAATAGGAAATTTACTCACTCACTCAATATCCAGGTGATATGTGACGAGACCAGCTCGTCCTGCACCGGGCCCATAGGAGACTTGGGGGAATGCTCGGTGGAAGGAAATTTGTGCCTCCTTTCAAATTACAAAACTTTCTGTCAGCAAAATGAGAGGAAAACTTGTTTTTTTTGGCCAAATTTTGAGGTTTGCAAATGATTCTGGGTAATAGAACCTGGTAAGAGCCCCACAAGTCACCCCATCTTGGATTTCCCTAGGTTTCTAGTTTTCAAAAATGTGCAGGTTTGGTAGGTTTCCCTAGGTGCTGGCTGAGCTAGAGGCCAAAATCCACAAGTAGGCACTTTGCAAAAAACAGCTCTGTTTTCTTTGGGAAAATGTGATGTGTCCACGTTGTGTTTTGGGGCATTTCCTGTTGCGGGACCTAGGGCTACCCAAACAAGTGAGGTACCATTTTTATCGAGAGACTTGGGGGAATGCTGGGTGGAAGGAAATTTGTGGCTCCTCTCAGATTCCAGAACTTTCTGTCACCGAAAGGTGAGGAAAAAGTTGTTTTTTGGCCAAATGTTGAGGTTTGCACAGGATTCTGGGTAACAGAACCTGGTGAGAGCCCTACAAGTCACCCCATCTTGGTTTCCCCTATGTGTCTAGTTTTCAAAAAGGCGCAGGTTTGGTAGGTTTCCCTAGGTGCCGGCTGAGCTAGAGGCCAAAACCTACAGCCAGGCTTTTTGCAAAAAACATGTCAGATTTCAATGTAAAAATGTGATGTGTCCTTGTTGTGTTTCCTGTCGCGAGCATTAGTCCTACCCACGCAAGTAGCAAAACAAGTGTTATTGCCCCTTGTCTTTCTCTTCATTTTTTCCTTCCAAATGTAAGACAGTGAGTAAAAAAGACATCTATTTGAGAAATGCCCTGTTATTCACATGCTAGTATGGGCACCCCGGAATTCAGAGATGTGTAAATAACCACTGCTTCTCAACACCTTATCTTGTCCCCATTTTGGAAATACAAAGGTTTTCTTGATACCTATTTTTCACTCTTTATATTTCAGCTAATGAATTGCTGTATTCCCGGAACAGAATGAAAACCCATTGCAAGGTGCAGCTCATTTATTGGCTCTGGGTACCTAGGGTTCTTGATGAACCTACAAGCCCTATATATCCCCGCAACCAGAAGAGTCCAGCAGACATAACGGTGTATCGCTTTCAAAAATCTGACATCGCAGGAAAAGTTACAGAGTAAAACATGGAGAAAAATGGCTATCTTTTTCACCTCACTTTCAATATTTTTTTATTTCAGCTGTTATTTTCCATAGGAAACCCTTGTAGAATCTACAAAAAGTACCCCTTGCTGAATTCCGAATTGTATCTACTTTTCAGAAATGTTTGGCTTTCTGGGGTCCTGCATTGGTTTCATACCCATTTTTGTCACTAACTGGAAGGAGGCTGAAAGCACAAAAATAGTAAAAATGGGGTATGTCCCAGTAAACTGCCAAAATTGTGTTGAAAAATTGGGTTTTCTGATTCAAATCTGCCTATTACTGAAAGCTGGGAAGATGGTGATTTTAGCACCACAAATCCTTTGTTGAAGCCATTTTCAGGGAAAAAAAACACAAGCCTTCTTCTGCAGCGCTTTTCTTTCAATTTTTTTGAAAAAAACAAAATTTTCACTGTATTTTGGCAAATTTCTTGGTCTCCTGCAGGGGAACCCACAAAGTCTGGGTACCTATAGGATGCCAAGGATGTTGGAAAAAAGGACACAAATTTGGCATGGGTAGATTATCTGGACAAAAAGTTATGTGGGCCTTAGCGTGAACTGCCCCAAATAGCCAAAAAAAGTCTTGCCACCTGAGGGGGAAAAGGCCTGGCAGCGAAGGGGATAATAATTAAAATTAATTTCTTTACTTTTCTCTTTCTTTCTCTTTATTCATGAGCACTTTTTCTCGTACACATTCTTTTTGGAATTGTTTGTTATGGGGCAGCAATTTTTAAATTATATTTCATAAGACGACATAATAAATAAATTGTATCTCTTTATACGAATTAGCTCATGAGCATTATCTGAGATGATTAATGTTGTTTTGTGCTGCATGTATATGATGTAATTCATATGGTAACAAAATTCCCTTTTGTTCTTAAAAAACAAAAAAAAATCAGTTTGGACCATTGTAGTTATGTATTACTTTTAGAAAGTGGGCATTTCTCTTTTCTCACTGCTCTCTATGGCTTCCAGCCTGTCTCCAATTCATGTCTGGGGTGGGTGACAGCTACACTTTGTGCATTCCCTGTAGACAGCCAGAAACACAGAAGGATTACATGTGTCTGAGTACTCATTTTCATTCGCCTGCATTCTGATGGGCCTTCCTTGGCTGGAAGGGTGGCAGCAGCTGCAGTTCCACTTGAAGAGGGAAGTGCCTGTCTCCCACACAAAGAGTTGATTACCCCCTACTAGTAGTCTGGAGCCAGAGCTAGGAAGGAAGCACCTCTGTGCACTTCAAATACCCTCTTTGAAGTGATTTTCACTTCAAAGGCACATTTGAGCATAAGAACATGGTCTCTAACCCTACCAAATCAGTACACTACTGGACCTGGGAAGACTGCAACAAAACATCTGTATTGTCACCTTTGTGCTGATGGAAACAGATGGATCCCCTTTAACACCGACATAGAGGCTGTTCAACTACAGCGGTTCTGCAATGTCTTCATCTCAAAGTAGTTCGAGACTGACGTGGGACCCGACTGCGAAGTTCGACACTGATGCATCGACCCGACTGCACAGATGAAAACCGATTCACTGCATTTGCATTGCTTCTCGAAGTCAACACTTTTCTCCATCCAAGGGACTCTTTCAGTGGGCTCCGTGGGAGTCCGGTAGCTGGCCTACCCTGCATTGCGGTCGGCCTGAACTTGGATTTACCCAGGTGTAACATGATCTCAAGTAACCTTTTAGCGCTACTTGACTTCTAAGCACTATTTTTGGTTTATCCTTTACAAATTCATAACTCCACTTCTACTGATTGGAGTTTTTTTTTTTGGTCTCATTTTACTCAAATAAATATTCTCTATTTTTCTAAACCTCTGTGGAGTCTTTTTGTGGTGTTTTCATTGTGCTACTGTGTGTGTGTATGTGGTGCCTAAATACTTTACACATTGCCTCTTTGAATAAACCTGCCTACTCTGTGCCAAGCTTCCAGAGGGTGAACACATGCATAACAACAACCCATGACAACTGACTTGTCTCTTAGATCACTATTGGCATTGATGTCAGGGTTGGCATGAATGTTTCTAAGTTCATGTTTGAAAACTGTCACTTCTAAAAATGACTATTCAAAACATAAATATATTCTGGTGTATCAAAGTGAAATGTGTCTGCATGCTCATGAAGTGCACTTTTGTGAATTTTGAAGTGACTTTATCATATTTGCACGCATTTGCTGGAAAATTAAAAAATTTAAGTGTTCCTAAAGTTAAGGGGTGTAGTACGCAACCTTTGCTTCTGTAATTTTAACGTAATCTGTAAATGAATGCATGCCGTTTATATCTCATCTGAATTTTAGTGCTCATTCAAGTAACCAGCCGTCCAGCGCTTCTCTTTGCCAGCACTAGATGGTTGCATGCAGGGCCAGCTTTTGGGCAGTGCGAGCGGTGTGGCCTCACTGGGAACTGACCTCAGGGGGGCGCTGTGCTTAGCAATAACTTCTGAAACTTGTGATTTAAAAGCACCAGCTGAAAAGTTTCTTGTGCGTCCAGCCTTCAGTAAACAATTAAAATGTCAAGATACCTCTTGTGATTAATGTTCGTGCTAGGGAGAGAGATGGGAGTTTTGCCTAGCGGCAGCTTTGGCATATGATAAAGTAGCATAGAGGGTTAATATGCATGCTGCAAAAAACAGAACTATGGGGCATATTTAGCAAAAGTGGCGCTGCACATAGTGCAGCGCCACTTTTTCTTGCACACCTTAGCGCCCCCCCTAAGGCCACCATGTGTGCATCATATTTCAAATACGCACACCGTGGCGGTAATTAGGGACTAGCGTCAGAATTTTTTCTGCTAGTCTGGCGCTTTGCAGGATTAGCGTAAAAAATGTTGACGCTAATCCTGCAAAGCACCCAGAGGCCCATTGTAATCAATGGAAGCCTCCTTTTAACGCATGTTCTGAGCAGGCGTTAAAAGTGCTGGAAAAAAATGACACAAAGAAATCCGACAAGTTTCTTTGCATCATTTTTTAGGCCCCCCTAACAGGGGTATGTCCCCTTTGTATACATTATGCCTGGCGCAGGCATAATGTAGCTCAAAGGGTTATAAAGTGGCATAATGCATGCACTGCGCCACTTTATAAATATGGCGTGGCGTTTTTGGCTTCTAACGCCACATTAGCATCAAAAAAATGACGCTAATGTGGTGAACAGCATTAAGGGCTCTTAAATATGCCCCTATATTTTATGTGGATACCTGAGTGGATTAGTAAAGCCAGCCTTTACAAGTGCTTTAAAACACATGAATGTATGTGAAAGGGGACACATTTGCCGGGTGGTAGTGATTGAAACCGAGGAGGAGGTCATGGGATGGGGGGCGCCAAAATAAACTGCGCCACCAGTCCTAAAGCCGGCCCTGGCTGCATGTTAAGGTCGGGAGGGCCACAAGCTGACCGTCGTACTTTAAGTGTCACTTATAGAAAGCTTTTTTATGTTTGTGGCACAATGGTTAGAGCGGCAGACCCTGCTGCAGAGATCTGACCTGGGACCAGGGTTCAATTTCTGCCTTGGTGGGTCTTGGGCTCAATTTCCTTGCATCAGGTAATTCTCGCCTCAGTGCCTAATCTAACTAATGGGCCCTGCTCTGTAACTCTGGGCAATATCTTGCTTAATCTCCACAACAGCGCTTGGAGGCCTGGCTTCACCCTGGGGGTGCCCAGAAGTGGGCGCCTCACAGGGAAAAGCCAGGAGGGGTTCCATAGTGGTATGTGTACAGCGCCTTGAGACTCTAACGGGTGAGTAGTGCGCTATACAAGTGCGAAGTTTACAGTTTGTCTATCAATGAATTGCTATGTCCGAGAGTGGCAGGAGCTTGAGACAACTTCTTCTCACTACTAACAGGCCACTAAAGCTGTGACACATTAATATTTTGCATGTTTATATTCTTTTTTGTATTAATATTTGTATTTTGGAACCTCTCACGGCAGTAACATTTACAGAGCCTGGGAATACATAGAAAAATACGTATTTTAGAAAGTAAATTTCAAGTAATCCTCAACTGCTGTAAAATTCAAGCGAAGTAATTTGATGGCTTTTTTCGCACTTCATTTTGACAGACAGATCAGGTCACTTTCACAGCAGATATTTAATTTCGCATAACAGTCCTTGTAACTAGTGCTCAGGCAAGATGCTGAAGTACTCAGAACACATTTTTTCAAGACATAAGCAGTTTTTTACAAGAAGAAAAGTGCAGTCCTGTAGGCTATATCCCAATAGGAAATAATAAATGAAGAGAAATCATAAAAAATGCTATCTGTTGTGAAAAATATAATACTTCGGGGATGAAGAAGTCACTGCAAGCATACCAGTATCTCAGCAAATCTCTCATTGGGGTTGTTATTCTTGAGTGGTCTTGATAATATTTCTCACTGTAGAAGAAAGTGCGATGGTGCATCTTTTTTTTTACACAACGCTTTTATTTCTATTAGGTCCAGTTGCCTTTTAGTTCCACGTGTATCTCTTTTTGCTATTATCTATTTTGGAGAACGGTTGACATCTTGTTTCCAGCTATAAATTATGCCCGTGGGTTTAAAAATAACTGGGCAGTGCACGGACACTGTATTATATAAACATATATATTTTTTTCATTCCATTTTGGCAGGAGTAATATATTCTTTACCATCACCGAAAATTGCGTGAATAATAGAACACATATTTCTTTGTGTGTCTTATGTGAAAATGATATTGAGTAGAAACGTTCATTTAACATTAAATGCATCTATGCATCTCTGACTAAGTAATTAGGATCAGATGCATCACTTACAGGGTTGAGCGCTTTCTCATTGCTATTGGGGAAAGCACTTTATCTCCTTTTCCTTTGGGTTGTGATATCCCGTTGATGGAGCAGTGAGCTGCATACATTAGAAAGACACCTTTACTTGCTCCACTGGCCACCCACGCATAGTACAACACTGCACAAACGTGGGCAGGAGAATACAGGCGCACACACACTTGGCACTTACACCTGTCTGAAGAGCAGGGCCAGAGAGGCCTTTAATTCCACCGGGCATTTATCTGGTGCCGGAGCACTTAGAGTCCCGTTTTGAAGCCAAGGGCCGCTCCTGGTTCCTCTGTCACTTAAACCAGCTTCCTAAGGTTACTTGCAGCAGGCACTGGGAGGCTTCAACTGAGGAGGAGAGGAGGTGGGGAAGTAGAGAGAAAAAGATCAGAGAGGGAGAAGAAGGAGAGGAAAGACAGAATATGGACAGAGGGAAAGGGAGATTGCACGAGGAGAGGTAGGGAGCAGACTTGTTAGAGCATTTTTTCCAGGGGTGCTTTTGGTTCCACAGTCGAGCCCAACTGAATTGTACTTGCTAATATGCATGCCCTGATTGAACATGAAGAATCCGATACGCAAATGCTACGTTCTAATTGGTAGATACCCCGTAAACGTCTCAATATTCATGAACTATGGCCTGTTTGTGACTACAAGTCATTATTCCTAGGGACACATAGGCCAAGCGTCATATACACCAATGGCCATACAGTCGCAAGAGAGCTGTACAATTTCCTTACAACCGATTCGTTTTTCTTCAGCAGCATGTTTTGCATTTTAATAGGTTATTCCAGCCAATCAAATACTGAGTCGTACGAAGGCAAGGACCTGGGTGCCTAAAGGGTAGTTTCCTGCCCTATGATGCTGAGAACGAATCTCTGTGGGGTTGCAATCACTGAGGTTCACTGATAAAAGATCATCACTTCTAAGTAATTGGTAGTGGTTCAAAGTGGCAATTTGTCATTAGGCATGCAGATACATTTAGTGCCCATAGTTGAGATAAGGAAGTGGACTGAGTCAAATTGCGGGTCTGGAAGAAGGTCAGAAAGGGCTTGACACTGTTAACAAACCCTCTGATCATTCAGGTGTTTGTTTATTCATTTTAGAATTTTAATTAGAGCTAGAATGCAGAAGCACAACACATTCCTATAAAAATGGGGCATCCTAGCTCTAGGAATAAGCTGCGGAACTATGGACACAGAAGTAGGATGTCTACGTTGATATAGAAAGATATGTTTTGAGTGCTCTTCTAAAAATATTTTTAAACTCGTGTGTCTCAATTCTTGACACAGATCATTCATGTAATAGACAGGAAGAAAGGAAAAGGATCTGTTCTATTTTTGCCCTTCTATCCCTTGGAATTGAGGTCATGTTGATGAGAGTTGGAAGGTAAGGCTGAAAAAGATCTTAGATTTATAAAGCACCTGCACTAGATAAGGCCTTGAACATAAAGCAAAATGATTAGATCAAAATACATTTTTGAATGGAAACTAATTAAGGTTGTCTTAATCCTGGCATGATGAATTGCTTGCGAGGAAAAATAAGAACTTATCTGCTCGTCACATCCTGCACAATATACTGTTTTATGAGCAAGTAGCTAGGGGAGGCAATGTTGAACGAGTTTCCATAATCCAGTCTCGCAGAGATTAATGTGTGAGCCACAAACTCAGGGGAAGGAACAGGCAAACGCGGAAGTAGTTCTTCAAGGCTCCTAAGGGTGCAAAGTTTGTAGCTGTCACTGAGACAATCTGTGGGACAAGCAAGAGAGTTTGGTTATAGTGGTTGCCAAGATTTCTAGCTTTTTCAATGGGTGGAAGATTAAACCATGTTCAGACAGTAAGCAGTGGTAAGAGCAAATCCAGTACTTTCTACCAAAGAGTAACACTTCTGTTTTAATGCCATACAATTTAGGTTGTTAAATTCGACTTGTGTGGTAGAAGAAGAGTGAGAAATAGTGACTATACATTGTATCATAGGCAAGAGACAAGTTACTGGAACCATGTGATCCCATTAACCCTGCCAAAGTTAGGCCACGTACAGGGGCACAGCTTGGTCAGTAGTACTGGGAGGGTGTGGACTTCAGATTTCCTGATTTCCCAACAATCACACTGCCACATAATGTTAAAATACGTCAGACGACTAGCTGGGTGCATGAGCCGGGCTCAAGGGGCAGTGAAAAAGGAGAGGAATATGACAGGAAGGGGTACCAAGTAAGAAAAAAATCATTATTCTGTGAAATAACAATTTTTGTAAAGTCTTTCCAAACAGAGAGGGGGAAAGAGTGTGTTCTTGCGTTTTTTTCTGTGTGTGTACATTCCCTCTTGAAATCGGACAGACACCTTACCATACCCAGCTGAAAGCACCTGTACCCAACTATTTATCACAAATACATTTACAAGGGGGGTGTAACACCCCACACCCCTTATGAAAGTGGAAAAGAGGAGGATGTGTAAGATTCTAGAATATCCGATTGAGATCTACTGGTGAGTGAGGAGCCTACCCTTTTTACAGCAGTCTTGCAAATCCTCAGTTTGAAAGGGTGCTCTAGTAGAATAGGTGAGATGTGGTGTCAAAGGCTGCAGATAAGTCTAACAACAGTAGAGCAGTCAACTGACTTGGTCTAATATATGTTGAGATGTTCTGAGACAATTAAAAGAGCTATTTCAGTATTATGTTTGGGCTTAAATACCATGGTATTCTATTAGTTTCGAAATAAAGAGAGAGTTGTCTGCATTCAGGTTTTCCAAGTACGTTTCCTGAAAATGGTAAAAGGGAAATAGGCCGGAAGTTAGCCAAAACATTTGTTGTTTTAAGCCTGAAAAAACGATTGTTTTTTTTCCAAGTATGTGGAAGTGACACATTGAAACTGAAGTACAGGTGAGAGAAAATTAGCAACAAGATGAAAAATTCTAGGAGTCAAGGGTCTGAAGGAGCATCCAATTTGCATGTCGACATATTTCTGATTTTGCAATAGTACTTAATAGTGAGATCACGAGTCTCCTGGAGAAGAGAATGAGTCCTCCCAGAATGTCAGATTATTTAGAAGTGTTTGTGTTGCAAACGAGTTGTACATTTTCATTATCGCACTCTTAAAAATGGAAGTAGGTTTGTCACATATTTTCTGAGAAAAGATAACTTGCTCTCCAATATAAGGGAGATTAATGTAGATTTTCCTAGTTTTTAATGACGGAAAGTCTTAATTTTTTTAAAGACACGGAGGCGAGTATTATGCGTTCTTTTCTTGCTTTAATTTTGACAGCAGCAAGTGAAAAAACTACAAATCCCATGAGTGCAGAAGAAATCTGCCAATGGGAAGCATTCTGAAGTACATAAACGATAACCAATGAACATGGGTGTATGGCATTATAACGTAACTGGACTGTAAGCAGCCCTCTTTTCTTGCGCTAAAACATTTCAGCTAGTACGAAATAAAGGAACAATAGAAGCCAAAATGAGAACAGCCATAATAAACAATAACAACTCTGAGCAAAAGTTCATAAGTCCAGGAAACTGATGGTGAAGAGAAGCACAATGATGATCCGCCAGGCAGAGAAGAGGATAAGGAGATATGGAAGACGTTGAAGGGATATCCACGTCATGACTGTAGAGTTTAGGTAGCAGGTTGGACAGACAATGTTGACACTAAGAGGGTGGGAAAGAAAAAATAAACAATAGTTACTACATAAGGGTGTGATAATACTCACCTCCGTGTCTTTAATAAAATTAAGACTTTCCGTCATTAAAAACTAGGAAAATCTACATTTTATGACAAGACCGGAGGCTCCTATTATGCGAGTTTAAAGCAAATTAATGACATTTGAAGACACATTATCTACTGGTTTACAATAGAATACTCTAAAAACATTGTCATTAGACCAATCTGCAGATCTAAGAATGTCCTCAAGGCGGGAACCCGTCCAAAAAGCTTTGGACGCCATCGCACCTCTGGAAGAGTGAGCCCCAAAAACAGAAGTGTCAATACCGGCCAAGGACATAATCCATTTAACCCAGCGAGCCAAAGTGGGTGACGACACCGGTTTATGAGGTTTCCTGAAGGAGATAAGCAATTGATGTGTTGAGGAAAGGGCTGTCAGAGACGCGCGTCGACATTAGAACTCCTCTCTCCTCAAGCACGAGCCGAAATAACGGCTGACCGCTTGAGGAGCGGGAGAAACGTTGAGAAAAGCGGCGCGCGCGCGAAGGGAGCGCGAAGCAGGAGGAAATAAATTGTTTTAGAAACGTGCGGCAACTTGCCGACTGTTCAGGACGTGTCGGTGACACAATGAATGCATTAACGCGCCAAACCACGCTGCAATATAAATAACGACATTTTATAACACACAAATAATACGGAATAGAGAAAAATTATGACTTAACTGGCTTGTGAGCAGCAAGAAAAGAGGGCTGCTTACAGTCCAGTTACGTCATAATGCCATACACTCATGTTCATTGGTTATCGTTTATGTACTTCAGAATGCTTCCCATTGGCAGATTTCTTCTGCACTCATGGGATTTGTAGTTTTTTCACTTGCTGCTGTCAAAATTAAAGCAAGAAAAGAACGCATAATAGGAGCCTCCGGTCT
This sequence comes from Pleurodeles waltl, assembly GCF_031143425.1. Classification (NCBI taxonomy): domain Eukaryota; kingdom Metazoa; phylum Chordata; class Amphibia; order Caudata; family Salamandridae; genus Pleurodeles; species Pleurodeles waltl. The sequence continues at coordinate 212,810,314 of NC_090438.1, forward strand.
TGTCATAAAATGAAAGACTTAGGACCTGATTATGACCTTGGCAGAGGGGATCACTCCATCACAAACTTGACGGATGCCTCATCTGCCGTATTAAAAGTTCCATAGGATATAATGGAACTTGTAATACTGTGGGTGGGATATCCGTCACACTTGTGATGGAGTAATCCCATCCACCAAGGTCATAATCAGGCCCTAAATGATGGACAGAATATTTGTAGATGACTGATTAGCCTTTTCAATTTTATCCCTGTAGCAGAAGTTGTGAGCATCATGTATAAATTTGTGGTGATTCTGAATCATAGCTCTGTACATTTGTTTGCCTGCAATATCCTTCTTGGAGCGCCATGGCAGTTCTAACTTTTTCAACTGATGGTATTGACACTTAAAGCAGCACATTTCAAGGGGGGATTCAGAGGCGTTTTAAGGACGGGCAAAGTGGGCAAATACATGGGGGTCCCCACCTTCTAATGAGTCCCCTTGGAAAGTGTCTCTGTTTCACATCTATTTTTCTTATAGACCCTTAATGTACTATTTAATATTATTTGCCAGCATGGGGCTTGAATTAGCAGCAAATAGGTGATAAAATGCAAATCGGTTTTGGACGGGTCCCCTAAACGAGGTCTTCGCCAGGGCCCCCAAAATCCTGAAAATGTCACTGAGGCAATTACGTCTAGGACATAGGTGATCCATGTATTAAATGCCATTGCATCCTTTGTATTTTCAGTGCAAGGCGAGTCAGATTTCGGAACAGGTTCTGGAAGGTTTAGGCAATTGCGTGCAACTGGTATAAGGTAAAGGAAACAGAAGATGAATCACAAAAGCATCTGTCGAAGGAAGAGGGTGCAGTGCAGGGGTGTTAATTTGTTATGACTGGAAATAAACTAGATCTAAAAGATAACCTGCCTAATGTGTAGGATGAGTGACATGTTGTACTAGGCAGAGCAGTGAGGCTTCCTCTCTCAGGAGCTGGGATGTAAGGAGTTATCCGCATGAAAACGCTGATCGCCTGGTATGGTGAATTTGGAAACAAGAATAAAATGTGCCATAGATTTTAAAAATGAATTCATGAAATCACCTGTTGGACGTGGCAGTCTATAAATGAGTGCTCTGTCGAAAGAAAATCTGCTGCTAAGGTTGAGTGAAAAAACAGTATTTCATTATCATGAATAGTTGGGAGGGTAAGAAAAAGCAGATTTTCTTTGTTATGGCAAGTGTGCCACCCAGTCGATCTTCCCGGGTCGAATAATTGATAATTGAGTAACTATCGGGAATTCCCAGAAACATATCCGGTGCAGAGGAATCCTTCAACCAGGACTCTATAATAAAGAATTAGGTACATTTACAAGCCCCTAGCACCACCCGAGCATCATTATTTGTGACGCTTCGATGGCACTGTGCGCTGTGCTTTATTTGCATGGTGACGTTAAGCCACTTTTTGTGGCTTAACGCCACCTTGTAAATATGACCCCTTCACATGCAGCACTTTGCATGGAAGAGGCATGCAACGGGTGTTACTGTGGGCATTCCACAGCAGCACCCATAGCATTTTGACAAAATCATAAATCTGTGGCACCGCCAAAATCTAACACCACCCCAGGGGTGATATTAGCCTGGTGCAAAAAAAGAAATGCTTTCCTTTCCCCTCGTTTTTTGCTCTTTCAATGTGTGCTGCATTCTGCAGAAGGAGAAATTCGCCATTGAAGATTGTTTTTTTGTGCAGGAAGGAGTCCCTGTCACGACTTACGTGCTGCTTTAACCGGGAGTCCGCAGAACGAGTGGCAAGGATCTTGTTCCTGAATGCTCGGCCTTAGCCCAGGTAGGGGCGACTCTTTCTGGTAGCCACGGTGCTGCAGAGAGCAGGCCATGTCCCTCAGAAGTAGTGCCAGAGGGAAAAAAAACCTGAAAGGGGAAAACACCTCCAAAAGGATTGGTTCTTGCAACAGGAACAAAATGAATAGGTAATAACAGGAGCAAAAGTACAGGGAAAAACACTGGAACAAACGAGAACCGGTAAAGAATACAAGGAAGCAGGAGCGAAGACACCATCCAAACAGAAAGTGTTGCAGCGCAAGGAGAGAAAGAATCACAGCCCTTAAATACCAACAAACAGGAAGCGACCAACAGGAAGTACAAGGACACCATCTTAGATAAGGAAAAACACATAGAACATAATGACTAGGAGCCATAGAGAGTAGGGAACAAGGAATGCTGGGAAGAGAGGGGTAATATGGGAAAGGGAAAAGACATAAAGGAAGACACAACAAAACAACAAGAAAAAAGGAGAAGAAAAGAAGAACAGGTGAGTGGGGGAGGTCAGACCTGCCTGGAAGCGCGTCGTGCTCAAAAGGAACAAGGCCCCATGCCCAATTTGGGGCCTCCTAATGTGCAGAGCAGGCTGGGGACGCGGCGCGTCTTCAGACCGCGTGCCGCGGCCCGAGCCAAATGTTCAGCTCGTGCCGCGCGCAGCGGCGCGACATTAGGTCCCCCCCAAAGGTCCAGGTTTGTGTGGAAACAAGCGGTGAAAATGACGAATCAGAAGAGGAGCGTGAACAGAAGATGCATCTTCCAAAGATCATTCACTGAGAGGGTAACCCTTCCAATGAATCAGATACTGAAGACTTTTGTGAAAGATATGAGAGTCACACATCTCTTGTACCTCATATTCAGGTACATCATCCACTAACAAGGGAGGAGGACAAGGAAAATGTCGAGAGTAAGGATCAGGTACATAGGGTTTGAGCTGGGAAACATGAAAGACCGGATGAATCCTCCAGGTACAAGGCAAGTGAAGACGGACAGTGACAGGATTAATCAGCTGAAGGATACGGAAAGGACCGTAGTAACAAGGTGTGAACTTATTCTGAGAAAGGCGCAAAGGCAACATTTTTGAAGAAAGCCAGACTTTATCCTGAAGGTGATATACTGGAGCATCCCTATGCTTCTTATCTGCTATTCTCTTCATGTATCTCTTGGTGTTCAACATGTTAGATCGAATCAATCTATGGATCTGTAAAAGTCGTCTGGAAAATGAAGTGACAGCAGGAAGAGAAGAGGTGGACTGAGAAGTAGTAGGAAAAGAGGTAGGATGATAACCATAAGAACAGAAAAAAGGAGTGACCTTGGAGGCACTATGGACAGTGTTATTGTAAGAGAATTCAGCGATAGGAAGGAAAGTGTTCCAGTTGCTCTGGGTAGAATTACAAAAGCAGCGAAGGTACTGTTCCAATCCTTGGTTGAGATGTTCAGTCTGTCCATTGGTTTGGGGATGGAAACCCGATGTTAGTGCTATATTGATATTCAGTGTCTTACAGAAATGTTTCCAAAACCGGGAGATGTACTGAGGCCCCCTGTCAGATACAATGCTGTGTGGGAGTCCATGGAGACGGAAGATATAATGGATAAATATCTGACTTAGTTCTTGGGAAGTAGGTAATGTTTTCAGGGCAGTGAAGTGAGCCATCTTGGTAAAGGAATCTATGGTAACCATGATAACCCAGTTTCCTGCTGATGGAGGTAGTGAACACATGAAATCAGTAGAAATGGTGTGCCAGGGAGCCGGTGGAATGGGCAATGGTTGTAGTAATCCCGCAGGTCTGGTACGGGGTATTTTTACTTGAGCACATATGGGACAAGCCTGAACGTATCTTTCTACATCCAATTTCCAGGTAGGCCACCAGAAAGACCGCAAGAGTAGTTCCTGTGTGGCCTTGATGCCTCTATGACCAGCAACCGGAGAATCATGGCACGTTTGTAGTGCCTTTTCTCTTACACCATTAGTAGGGAGGAACAACAGGTTCTTATAATAATAATACCCCTTCAGTTTACATATTAGGGGGTTTAGTTTCTTTAACTCTTGATCAGACAGGTTGGAATATTCCAGTTGTACCTCATCCAGGAAAGATTGAGCTACTCCGATGATTTTACTGGGCTCAAGTAGATATTGTGATGGGGTAGGAGTACAATCTGGATAACGGCAAGACAGATCATTGGCCAGAATGTTTTGGGATCCAGGAATATAGGTGACATAAAAGTCATACTGACTGAAGAAAAAGGCCCAACGAGCCTGACGACTATTCTGGCATAAAAAATTACGTAAACATTGTAGATTACGATGGTCTGTTCTCACCTCGAAGGGCTCTTTGGAACCCATAAGAAACTGTCTCCACTCTAGGCAGGCTGTTTTCAGGGCTAACAACTCCCTTTCTAGTACTGAGTAATGTTGTTCCGACGCAGAGAGTACATGGGACAAATAGAAAACAGGATGTTCAAGACCGTCATCTTCTTGTTGTTGGAGTAAAGCAGCTCCGATGGCTCTTTCAGAAGCATCAGTAACAACAATAAATTGTTTGTTGGTATCTGGGTGTCTTAATATCGGTGCTTGAGTGAAGGCCTTTTTTGGACTCTGAAAAGCTATTTCAGCCGCCCTTGTCCAGACAAAGCCTTTCTTTAAATTCTCCTTCTTTAATGTTTGAGTTATGTGGCTGGTTTGTTCTGCAAAGTCTAAGATAAACTGCTGATAAAAATTAGCCAATCCTAGAAAACATTGTGTTTCCTTAATAGAGGAAGGGGAAGGCCAGGCTAGGATGGCTTGTACCTTTTCCTGGTCCATTGCTATTCCAGTGGGACTAAGGTGATATCCCAAATATTTGACTTTGGTCTTGTCGAACTCACACTTTTCTGGTTTACAGGACAGTTGATGTTCCCGGAGTCTTTGGAGGACTTGTTTCACATGAGAAGAATGAAGTTCAGGACGTCTAGAGTAAATAAGGATATAGTCTAAGTAGATGACGACCGTATGGTTCAAGAGATCAGAGAACACAGAGTCCATAAATCTTTGGAAAATGGAGGGGGCATTAGTGAGACCAAAAGGCATAACTCTGTACTCATAATGAACAAATGGGGTTCGGAAAGCAGTCTTCCACTCGTCTCCTTCTTTAATACGCAAGAGGTGGTAGGCTCCACGAAGATCTAGTTTGGTAAATCGTTAAGCCCCTCTGACTGCCTCTAGTATATCCTTGATGAGGGGCAAAGGATAACGGTCTTTTATAGTTATCTTATTTAGACCTTGAAAATCCAGGCAGGGACGAAGATCCTTCGTCTTCTTGGGTACAAAAAAGAGGGGAGCCCCTGCCGGAGAGGATGAAGGTACAATAAGACCGCTATGTAAGTTTTCTTGCAGATACTCCTTGAGAACTTCCCTTTCGGGTTCAGTGAGTGAATACATTCTCCCAAAGGGAACGACAGCCCCAGGTTCCAAGGGAATAGCACAATCGTAATCTCGATGAGGGGTTATCACAGGTCTGGATGGTTTTTGGAATGCATCTTGAAATTCTAGATAGTGATCGGGGATTCCTTGGACTGTATTGATGGAACATCAAGTAGTAAATTCAGTAGGCATCAACCTCTTGGGTGACCAATATGTGTCTGAAGCAAAGCAGTTCTCATGACAAAACTGTGAGGACAAGGAAATAGTCCGGGTTTTCCAATTTACATAAGGGTTATGTCTCATGAACCACAGAATTCCTAAAATGATAGTATGATTGGGGGATGATATTAGATCAAATGAGATGTGTTCTTGGTGGTACCCAAATTGTAAACTTAGTGTCAGGGCGATAGTATCAACTGGACCAGAGGATATTAAGGATCTATCCACTGTGTGAACTTGTACCAGGACTTCTTTGGGTCGTGTTGGTATTTGTTGAGTTGTGGCCCAAGTCTTATCCATATATATGTCACTAGCACCACAATCAAGCAAAGCCATTGTTCTTTCCTCACGACCGTCCGGTAACTGTAATGTCACAGGTAACATAAACAAAGTTGTGGCATTGTCCTTGAATGAACTGCTGCAGGCAATGGATATGCCAAGAGCAGGCCGTGTCCCTCAGAAGTAGTGCCAGAGGGAAAAAAACCCTGAAAGGGGAAAAAACCTCCAAAAGGATTGATTCCTGCAACAGGAACAAAATGAATAGGTAATAACAGGAGCAAAAGTACAGGAAAAAACACTGGAACAAACGAGAACCAGTAAAAAATACAAGGAAGCAGGAGCGAAGACACCATCCAAACAGAAAGTGTTGCAGCGCAAGGAGAGAAAGAATCACAGCCCTTAAATACCAACAAACAGGAAGCGACCAACAGGAAGTACAAGGACACCATCTTAGATAGGGAAAAACACATAGAACATAATGGACTAGGAGCCATAGAGAGTAGGGAACAAGGAATGCTGGGAAGAGAGGGGTAATATGGGAAAGGGAAAAGACATAAAGGAAGACACAACAAAACAACAAGAAAAAAGAAGAAGAAAAGAAGAACAGGTGAGTGGGGGAGGTCAGACCTGCCTGGAAGCGCGGCGCGCTAAAAAAGAACGAGGCCCCATGCCCAATTTGGGGCCTCGTAATGTGCAGAGCAGGCTGGGGACGCGGCGTGTCTTCAGACTCGAATGTTCGTCTAATGCTGCACGCAGCGGCGCAACAGTTACTTTTCCAATATACTATTACACCTTAGACACATTAATTTCAAGGTTACTGTTGTGACAGTAGTCTTAGGCTACATATAATACAGGATAATTTACTGCCATGGCAATTAAGACAAATGTAGGCCTGGAAAATACATAGGAAACACAGAATATTCAGCATCTCAGGATTTGATGTTTTTCCTGTTCTGAGGCTTTTTTAAAGCTTATGTTCACTTTGAAACCACTGTCCTTCTTTTGCTGGGCTGTAGGATGTATAGATATCTTTTGATGCCTCTGTTTGTGGTGATACTCCTAGTATTTGCCACAATTCCTTTTTTTGAGTTTTTTAGACGCTGTTGCCCCTACCCTGTGCAATGGTGCACCGTATTATAAATACAGCACACACATGGTGGCAGTAGGGGGCAGTAAGGGACGCAAGAAAAGTGGCACTGCATTGGTTGCAGTGACAATTTTCTTAAATCAGGCCCTACATTTTTAGTGTCTTTGATATGATCGGAGAAATCAACCAACATGAAAAACACTGTTGTATTGTTGGTAGTGGCAATGCACCCCTCCTTTGAGGTACACTGCAATGTTTGCTGATGTGAATTCCACTACACTATGATCGAATTTCAGTCTTTGGAATTTCTCTCCCATTGTGGATCTTCCCATGTCAGATGTCTTCACTTTAGGGAAAATGCCTGGCTTCCATGTCATGCAAATTTTAACATGGTTGTCCATATGGTCAGTCATATGCAGAGTCATGGGGACGGACTGAAAGTCCAATTTCTAAAACTGAAGCCAGGTCCTACGTCTTTCAGTACTTGGCATTGCAGATTATTTGTATTACTTTCCTTGATTTGATAACAGAATTCATTTAATTTCAATTCAGTAAGAACTTGCACTAACCCCTTTTTTCTCTTCGCACTGTAACAGGACAGGCATCCTGCTGCACATGACATTTATTTACTATACAGGTCTTATCCACTATAGAGGCAGGCCAGGCAGATATTCTTGCCCTTTGGGTACTCAGCTTCATGGAACAGCTATATTTTTTCTCTCAAATCTGAGTTTACTACGCAAACATAGGGTCTCATTTACAAGCTGCATGTGCCACCGGTGTGTCACTTTTTGTGATGCACCGGCGGCGCAGGCTATAGTGCCATATCTACAAGGTCATGCAAACCGATTTTGCATGGCTTTACATGGACTTGTAGACATGCCCACCCTTCACATATTACTTTGCTTGGAAGGGGCATTCCATGGGTGTTGCTGTGGGTGTTCCCACACAACACCCATGGAATATGACGCATTCCTAGGTTTACAAGGTTTGTAAACCTGGGATTGCGTCCGTTATCTACACCTCTCCAGGGGTGGCATAAGGGTGGTGCAATGGGGGGAGGGGAATAACATTATTTCTCCCAGTTTTTTCCTCTAAGTATGCTGCATTCTGCAGCACACATAGAAGGAGGAAAACACAGTTAGCAATTGTTTTGTGCAGGAAGGTGTTCCTTCTTGCACAAAAACAATCATCCCTGCAATGCAGGCATCCTTGCACCATGGTGTAAGGGTGCCTGCAATGGCGTATTGCAGCAATTTAGGCACCAGTGCAGGGGACAAAGACAGGATTGCACCATATATTGTAGATATGGTGCAATCCTGCCCTTTTGTTTTGACGCAGGGCAGCAAAAAAGGCTTGTGATGCTGCCCTGCACCAAAACTTTGTAAATGAGGCCCATAGTGTTGATATTTGAACTTCATTCAAATGTACACACTTGACACATTGAGGCATATTTACAAAGAACAGGTGCAGTGCTGCACCAAAAGTGGCAGTGCCACACTGCATCAGTTTTGAAACACAGGGATGCACCATATTTATAAAAATAAATAAGTGTATAAATGATAAGTGTGAGACTCAATGTGACACAGGGAATCAGATTAGAATTTGGCTACCTTGAACCATAATTAAACTTAAATCTGAGTCCAGCTTTAATGAACAAAAAGAAAGTAGCAGAAGACTGCAAGTGGAGGACAGATTAGCTTAACCTAGAAGTATGTTAATCCATCTACATTCTTAGTAACAATTATTGGCGCAGTTCAAAATGGTAAATTCACACTTGTGGATCACTCACAAGTAGAGCTACTCCTATCCTTAGATGTAACTGTCCAATTTTACAAAATTCAGCATTTTTCAAATGGAGATTTAGGCCCAAGTGTAAAATTGCAAGTCTCTAACCCATACAATATGCAGGTGGAGCCTCCAATAAATCAATTTATTAGAGTAAAGTTACTAAAAGTAAATTTGCATCTATATTTTCTTTTCAGCCTGGTCAGCAGATAAGTCCACCACTTAGGCAGAGGTTTCTGGCACGCAGGTAGAGACCCCCACCACCTAGATAGAGACCTCTGAATGTAATGGAATAGGCAAATAGTATCCAAATGCCCCACATCACACATACCTGACATCCATTCACTTAACAGCACATAAATACAACACTTACCCTAGGCTCAGCCCTCTTCCCTTTCGGCTACGACACTGCAGCCACCAGGAGTCTTTCAATATTTTCCCATACTCTAGATTTGCTGCCTGCCTCATAATTTGTGTTAACTCAGCGTGCTGGAAATTTAACCAGATGTTAACATTTCCAATTATGACAAATTACTTTTTAGTTTCTTCATAGGCATGATTTTTAAAAACGGATTTACCTTTGACTGGAGTCAAGTGTAATAGGTCATCAAAAACTATGACCTGTTTACCTCCAAAAAACATCATAGGACCGCTTGCATCGTGAGATAAATAAAAGCTAGCATGACGTTTGGTACTGTGCTAACTTCATCAATAATCAGAAATTTTGATTTCTTGAGAACTCTGGACACCTTATGACAAGCATGACAGATAACTATAGGTAATCTAGTTTATTGAGATGTTCCATAGGCAACATAAGTAGTCTATGCAATGTGATTCCTTTAAAGTTGCGAGACGCTAGTCTAGTAGGAGCAGTCAAAACACATGACAGATCAGAACTAGTTTTTCTCGGAACAAATTCAATGAGTACTTTAATTAGAAAAACATTCCCTGTACCTGTCTGACCACTTGCACAGAGAAGCAGACGCTTGAATGTTTTGCAACTACATTTAGACTTATCATGTAGCAGTCCATTCTCTACAGATCTTATTTGCTGAAAAATCTTCAGATGTTCTTCATTTAGGTGTGGGATCAAACTTTCTAAATTAGTACTCTCTCTCCTCGCTTGACCCATAGCAGTTTCTACTTCATTCATAGCTATGGGTTCCCGTTTTCAAAGATAGGCTGGCTAAGGGGAGCTTGACTATTATGCCCTGAGCTCTGGCTGTTTTGTCAGCTGCCCTTTGCAACTTCTATAGCACTTGTTTCCTCCTGTTGGATATCATCATTTAACATTTTCTGAAACTTAGGAAACACTTCACTTTGGATGCTATCTTTGAACGCATTGAAAGCCTCTTCATTGTAGTCATAACCACTTAGAAGTCCAGTCTCTTAACGCCAAGGTTTAAAAAGTTGCAAGAAAGCCAAGGTAAATAATTTTCTTTTCTCTGCTGTTTGACAGCTTAGTTTAAAATTCTTAATGAGACTTGGGTTGGCATGCCTCAATAAACATCTGTTTCAGCCAGTAAATGCAAACGTTCCATGCTCAATTTTCTCATCTGCATTATTTCTGGATACATAGTACTGCAGTACTTCATATAAATACATGTTTTCTAGATTGTTAGCAGAATGAGTGTCCATCATATTTGTGTTTTAGGAAGCTCACTACTTTCTGGGTCAAACTGAGAAGGATGCTCAATTTCAGGAAAAAGTCTCAACACTCATGTTGATGCCAGGCCTAAACTAGCCCAAATTATTGATTTGGACTTCTGATCTACGCTGGAAGAACTAAGACTGTCACAACTTTCACAGGATCAAATGTCTATACGTGAGAGCATTTTTAAACTAAAACTGTAAAGCATTTACTTAAAGACTTCTCTGCTGCTATCTATTCCCATACATCCTCCATCACTATCTTTTCTGACTTTATTACTTATGAAGTGACTTATAAAGCTGTAGCAATAGAATTGTCTGCTGCAAATTGAATATCCATGTTGACATTGCACATGGACAAGATTACTGGATTGTAATCACTGATAAATTTTGAAGACTCACTTCTTTTCAGGTTATACATAGTGTGGGAGATTTCCCAGTAACATTTTGTCTGTCCGCAGACATAAAGCAGTTTACTCTTCCTTTTGAGATGTACAGGCCTAGGGAACCCAAAATGACATGTAGGGCCTCATTATGAGTTTGGCGGTCAGACCACCAGACTGCCATGTTGGCGGTCCTAAAAAGATCGCCTTATTACAAGTCTTTTTATGTTCCACCATGTCACGCTCCAAAAATCCCTGTTTTTCTGAAGATGAGTTAAGAGTCATGGTGGATGTAATCATAAGAGTAGAACCACAATAGTTTGAAGCACAAGTCCAGCACACTCATCTCAGTGGGAAATTGTAAATGTGGGACAGGATGGTCGACATAGTGTATGCTTTAGGCACCACCCTGCACACATAGGAGGACATTAGGAAGAGGTGGAATGACCTCAGGGGCAAGGTCTGCTCTCTGGTGTAGGAAAATGCCTCTAATGGCATGGTTACCCCCTAACTTTTTGCCTTTTGTAGATACTAGTTATGATTGAAAGTGTGCTGGGACCCTGCTAACCAGGCCCCAGCACCAGTGTTCTTTCCCTAAACAGTACCTTTGTCTTCACAATTGGTACAACCCTGGCACACAGATAAGGCCCTTGTCAATGGTACCCCTGTACTATGTCACCCTGGGGACCTCTCAGTCAGCACATGCACACTGCCTCACAGCTTGTGTGTGCTGGTGGGGAGAAAAATACAAAGTCGACATGGCACTCCCCTCAGAGCGTCATGCCCACAACCCACTGCCTGTGGCATAGGTAGGTCACCCCTCTAGCAGGCCTTACAGCCCTAAGGCAGGGTGCACTATACCACAGGTGAGGGCAAAGTTGCATGAGCACCATGCCCCTGCAGTGTCTAAGCCAATTCTTAAACATTGTAAGTGCACGGTAGCCATAAAAAGTATATGGTCTGGGAGTTTGTCAAACACGAACTCCACAGTTCCATAATGGCTGCACTGAATACTGGGAAGTTTGGTATCAAACTTCTCAGCACAATAAATCCACACTAATGCCAGTGTGGGATTTATTGTGAAATGCACAGAGAGGGCATCTTAGAGATGCCCCCTGTATACCAGTCCAACTACTGGTGCTAGGCTTACCACTTTCTGCCAGCCTGCCACATCCACAAGGGTTTGTGGCCACATGGGGTGAGAGCCTTTGTCACTCATTGGCCAGGAACAAATCCTGCACTGGGTGGAGGTGCTTCACACCTCCCCCTGCAGGAACTGTAACACCTGGTGGTGAGCCTCAAAGGCTCACGCCTGGTGTTACAGCGCCCCAGGACACTCCAGCTAGTGGAGATGCCCGCCACTCGGACACACAGCCTCCACGTTGGCGGCAAGTCTGGAGGAGATAATGAGGAAAACAAAGAGGAGTCACCCTCCAGTCAGGACAGCCCCTAAGGTGTCCTGAGCTGAGGTGACCCCTGACTTAGGAAATCCTCAATTTTGTTTTGGAGGATTCCCCCCAATAGGATTAGGGATGTGCCCCCCTCCCCACAGGAAGGAGGCACAAAGAGGGTGTAGCCACCCTCAAGGACAGTAGCCATTGGCTTCTGCCCCCAGACCTAAATTCACCCCTAAATTGAGTATTTATGGGTGACCCTGAACCCAGGAAACCAGATTCATGATGACCTACAACAGCAAGAAGGTCTGCTGACCTGAAAGCCCCGCAGAGATGACGGAGACGACAACTGACTTGGTCCCAGTCCTACCGGCCTGTCTCCAGACTCAAAGAACCTGCACAGTGACACATCCAGCAGAACCAGCAACCTCTCAGAATTCAGAGGACTGCCCTGCACCCAAAGGACCAAGAAACTCCCATGGACAGCGGCTCTGTCCAAACAACAACAAAGAAACCATCTTTAAAGGGACTCCAGACTCACTCCGGAAGCGTGAGTCCCCAACACTCTGCACCCGACGCCCCCGGCTTGTGTCCAGAGGAGCCAATACTGCAGGTAGGACCCCCAGGCGACTCCAACGATGTGAACACCCTGAGACGACCTTCTTGCACCCCCACAGCGACGCCTGCAGAGAGGATACAGAGGTTCCCCCACACTGCGACTTCCCAGTAACAAAGGAACCCGATGCCTGGAAGAAGTACTGAACCTGCAGCCCCCAGGCCCGAGAGAAAACAACTACCAGTGCAGGAGTGACCAGCAGGCAGCTCTTATCCTTGCCCAGTCAGTGGCTGACTGGTGAAGCCACCCTGTGCCCTGCCTGCATACCCAGATTGACCTCCGGGTCTCTCCATTGATTTCAATGACAAACCCGACACCTTGTTTGCCAACTGCACCCGGCCGCCCCTGTGCCGCTGAGGGTGTGCTTTGTGTGCCTACTTGGGATCCCCCCAGTGCTTTACTAAACACCCCCTGGTCTGCGCCCCAAGTACGCAGGTACTTACCTGCCAGCAGACGGAAACCCGAGCACCCCCTGTCTCCATAGGCGCCTCTGCTATTTGGGCCCTACTTTGACCTTTGCACCTGACCGGCCCTGTGTTGCTGGTGCTGGGTGTTTGGGGTTGCCTTGAGCCCGAAACGGTGGGCTGCCTATTCCCCGGAGACTGAACTTATAAGTGCTTTACTTACCTGAAAATCTAACCAATACCTACCTCCCCCAGGAACTGTTGATTTTTGCAGTATCCACTTTAAAAATAACTTATTACCATTTTTGCCAAAACTGTGTACATTACTGTTTTGATTTAAAGTTCCATATTTACCTAGGCCAAGTACCTTACAATTTATGTACTTACTTGAATTCTGAATCTTGTGGTTCTAAAATAAATTAAGAAAATAATATTTTTCTATATAAAAACCTATTGGCCTGGAGTTAAGTCGTTAAGCGTGTGTTCTCATTTATTGCCTGTGTGTGTACAACAAATGCTTAACACTATCCTCTGCTAAGCCTACTGCTCGACCACACTACCACAAAATAGAGCATTAGTATTATCTAATTTTGCCACTATCAAACTCTAAGGGGAACCCTTGGACTCTGTGCACACTATCTCTCACACAGCTGCAGTCCAAGAAGACTGGTGATGGCCCTCCCAGTGCCCAATTACATCTCTTTCCTTGGGAGGAGAAGGTATTGACCATCCTCTATCCTGAGGGCTTGACAGGAATGCCTGGCGGAGTGGAGTCTGGTAAGTCACAATACAGAAAATGTCACCAAAATGCAATATCATGCATGCTCACACCTCAGCTTTTGCCACTTTTACTGTCACTCCACTCACCAGCCCTGTGTTAACCTGCCCAAAGCCCTCTATTTAGCAATTCACAATTGAAGTGTACTCACCTGGGGAGATGATAATTGAATAGTGTGTCTAGTACAGAGACTGACATGACTCCAACTCTCAGCAGTCACTGTTTCCATAACTCCAAATACCAAATAAGTGGTCACTTGTCAAAATACCCCTGTTTGTTACCTATCAATTTAAGGGTACACATCTGGGAATTAACATCTGTCAAGTGTGTGTAGTACAGGCACTAACATATCTACAACTCCCAGCAGGCAAAAGGCCAGTAACTACAAACACTAACACAATGGTCACATGCTGCAAAACATCTGTTAGTGAACTCTCAATAAAAGTGTACTCACCTGGGGGGAGAACATTGAACAAGTGTGTGTAGTAGAGAGAGTGACCTGACTGTAACTCATAGGAGGCACTGTTTCTCTGACTCTGAATAGCAGAACAGTGTTTACTTGTCTGAAGTCCTTTGTTTGGCAACTCTCAATTTAAATGTACTGAACTGGGAGCATACCATCTATCAAATGTGGGAAATAGAGGAAGTGACATGACTACTAAGGTCAGGAGGCCTGTGTCTGTAAAACTAACCACCAGCCTAGTGTCCAAATAACATTGTTTGGTAACTCTCAATTGAAATGTACTCACCAAGGAGGATACCATTTGTATAGTGTGTGCACTATAGAAAGTTATATGACTGCAACTCCCAGCAGGCCTGGCACTGTATTTCTAGCTCCAAACACCAGTTCACTGTTCATTTCTCTAAATACCCTTGTTGGAAATTCACAGATGAAGTGTACTCAACTGGGGGGATAATATTTGTGTAACGTGTATGGTGCAGGGACTGACATGGCTGTAACTCCCAGAAGACCCTGGGGCATATTTATACTCCGTTTGCGCCCAATTAGCGTTGTTTTTTTCGACGCAAATTCGGCGCAAAACTAACGCCATATTTATACTTTGGCGTTAGACGCGTCTAGCGCCAAAGTATGAGGAAAAAGCGTCATTTTTTTGCGTGAACGCCTTCCTTGCATTAATGAGATGCAAGGTAGGCGTTCCCGTCTAAAAAAATGACTGCGCCGCAAATGCGTTGTATTTATACTCCCGGGCAAAAATGACGCCCGGGAGTGCGCGGGGCAAAAAACCCCGCATTTGCGCCGGATTTTAGCGCCTGGGTCAGGGCAGGCGTTAAGGGACCTGTGGGCTCAAAATGAGCCCACAGCTGCCCTCCCATGCCCCCAGGTACCCCCCTGCCACCCTTGCCCACCCCAGGAGGACACCCAAGGATGGAGGGACCCACCCCAGGGACATTCAGGTAAGTTCAGGTAAGTATAATTTTTTTTTTTTTATATATTTTTTTTTGGCATAGGGGGGCCTGATTTGTGCCCCCCTACATGCCTCAATGCCCAATGACCATGCCCAGGGGACATGGCCATTGGGCAAGGGGGCATGACTCCTGTCTTTACTAAGACAGGAGTCATGTAAATGGCGTCTGGGCGTCGTTAAAAATGGCGCAAATCGGGTGGAGGCGATTTTTTGCGTCAACCTGACTTGCACCATTTTTAAGACGCCCTAGCGACATTTTTCCCAACGCCGGCGCTGCCTGGTGTACGTGTTTTTTTTCCACGCACACCAGGCAGCGCCGTTCTGCTTGCGCCGGCTAACGCCATTCAATAAATACGGCGCCCGCATGGCGCTTCAGAATGGCGTTAGCCGGCGCAAAACTTTTTGACGCTAAACTGCGTTAGCGCAGTTTAGCGTCAAAAAGTATAAATACGGGGCCCTGTATCTGTAACTCCAAAAATCATCAGAGTGGTCACTTGCCCATATACCCATTTGTCAACTCACAAATGAGGTATACTCAGCTAGGGATAATATTTGTTGTGTGTGTACTAGAGAGAGTGTCTTGACTACAACTCACAGCAGGCCCTGTTCCACTAACTCCAACCACCAGCCCAGTGTTCCCTTGTTCAAAAACTCCTGTTTCTTAACTCTCAATTGAAGTGTATTCACCTGGGAGGGTAATATTTTTATAGTGTGTGAAATACAGGGGGTTACATGAGTGCAACTCCCATTAGGCTCTGTTACTGTCACTCCAACCACCGATCTGTGTTCACTTTTCTAAATGCCCTTCTTTAGAAACTCACAAATTAAGTGTACCCTCCTGGGGGGATAATATTTGTATAGTGTGTGTAGTACAGGGAGTGATGTGACGGCAACTTACAGGAGGTACTGTTTATATAACCCCAAATACCAGCCCAGGGTTCCCTTGTCCAAAGACCCTTGTGTTTCAACTCCCAAATGAAGGTTACTCACCTGGGGGGATAACATTGGAAAAATGTGTGAACTAGATGGAATAACCTGGCTGCAACTCATAGGAGGCACTGTGTCTCTGACTCCAAATGCCAGAACAGTATTCATTCATTGAAAGACCCTTGTTTGACAGCTCTCAATGTAAGTTAACTCAGCTGGGAGGATGCCATTTGTATAGTTTGTGTAGTAAAGGGAGTAACATGAATGCTAAGGCCGGAATGGTCAGTTACTGTTGCTTCACTCACCAGCCTTGTGTCCTCTTCTGCAAAGACTCCTATTTGGTAACCCACATAGGAAGGGTACTCACCTGTGGGGATAATATTTCTATACTTCTCCAAAGAGTCCTGTTTGGGAACTCACTCATGAAGTGCACTCACCTGGGGAGATAATATTTGTATAGTGTGTGCAGGACGGAGACTGACATGACTGCAACTCCCAGCAGGCCCAGTATCTGTAAATCCAAACACCAGCCCAGTGTCCTCTTCTCCAAAGACTCCAGTTTGGAAACTCACAAATGAAGTGTACTCACCTGGGGGGATAATATTTGCATAGTATGTGTAGTACAGGGACTGGCATGACTGCAACTTCCAGCAGGCCCTGTACTTGTAAATCCAAACACCAGCCCAGTTTCTTCTTCTCCAAAGACTCCTGTTTGGTAACTCACACACAAAGTGTAATCACCTGAGTGATAATATTTGTATAGTGTGTGAAGTACAGGGACTGACATGACTGGGGGGATGACATTTATCAAGTGTATGAAGTAGAGCGGGTGACGTGACTGCTAACAACAGGAGTCTCTGTCTCTCTAACTCCAAACACTAGCCCAGTGTTCACAAGCCCAAATACCCCTGTCTGTTAACTCTCAATTGAAGTTTACTCACCTGGGAGGATAACATTTGTGTAGTGGTGGGAAGTAGAGGTAGTGATTGGAATGCAAAGCCCATTAGGCCCTGTTTCTCTAACTCCAACCACCAAACTAGTGTTCACCTGCCCAAATCCTTCTATTTGTGAACTCTCAAATGAGGTTTACTTACCTGTGAGGATACCATTAGTCAAGTGTGTGTAGTATGGAGAGTGACATGACTGAAACTCCCAGTAGGTACTGTTTAAGTAATTCCAAACACCAGACCAGTGGTCATTTGTCTAAATACCCTTGCTTGCTAACTGTCAATTAAAGTTGACTCACCTGAGAGTTACTGAGTTACAGATCATGCTCAACTCTGAGATGTGTCTGGCTATGTAGCTCCATCTTGACCTGCAAACCCAAGATGAAACTATTGAGGACAGGAAGGGCAGCTTTCTCAGTGTGCAAAACAATTACCTTAAAGGCCTCAAGATGCATAACCAGAATGGAATTTGCAGCAGACACATTCATACTGCACTGGCCACATGATGACTCCAGTCACATATACAGCAAACCCCTGGGTCTGCCTGCATCAGAATCAACTAGGCCTCAAAAAAGCCAAAGACATATCTTGCCTAGCTACTGTTTTGCCAGCACTGGTGGCAACATTGCATTCTCAGGCGATCCTCCCAAGTACTAATGATCTGCACATTTCAGCAGCTGCTTGACTTAAATGGAATTGGCATGCTTCACAAATGTCATGTCAATGCAACCAACACCATTGTTGTGTAGCCATCTTAGCTATAGCTCCATGCAAGTTATTTTAACACACTAGGCCATGCTGCTGTGCACTCTAACCTAGATATATTTTATTCAGCTTCATTTCATTATTGTTACAATAGCCGCTTTTACGGTCTTGTTTTATTTTCTGTTTATCTAACTGTTTTTGACTAGGCCAGCACTCTGTTCTCAAACAAGACATTCTTGCTCACTCTGTGCTTCTTCCAAGGCCACTCACTGCAAGGTACATTGCTGTTGAATGTGGTATAAGTTTAGTCTCCGACATTCGTAGAAAATACACATCCTTATGTGGGGACATTTTCTCAGAACATCAGCTGTTTTATAATAAAAACACTTTCCTGTCCCTTACAGGTTAGAGGGAGATTCCAGACAGAGAACCACGACTGTATGCTGATTACCGAGTGCTCTGCTACAGCTGTTTTGCACACTTCAGGCCTTTGCTCAGGTATGGGGGATGATGTCTTCCCAGGTGAACCTGAAGGGCAGAATTAGAGCTTAACACGCTGTGCTCTATCATAGCCTAGGTAGGAATTAGTCTATTGACTGTAGTGACAATATGGTAGCGTTATTCTTATGCTTCACTCTCCTTGTCACAATTTTAATATTGTCATGCTGTGTCATTCTGGTTATTGCAGCTCACGCTTTGCTATCTAAGATGCAGTTGCTTCATTAAAATCATTATTGAAACATATACTGCCTCTGTTTGTCATTGTATACATGAGACTAACGTAACTGAGAGAAACGGATGAGACCTGAGTGACCACAGCTTCCCTGAGAAACCAATTATGTCATGCAGTTGGCTGCCCAGTCATCCCTGCCCTAGGGTAGAGATGAGGTACTGCTAGATAGCCGGTGCGAAACGTGGATTGGAGCGACAGGTGTCACCTACAGTGGGTTAGACTTAGTCTCCCACACCGTGGGCGATTCTGCTGCTCAAAATCCAGTAGTCTCATTAGAATAATGAGATCCTACGCGACACCATGGGTACTTGCCACAATAGGATTAACTGCAAAGTAACTATGTACAAGATCTATGCTTAATGTAAGACTAAATTGTTGGTAGTAGATGTCACAATGCAACCAGTGCCATTGTATCTTTCACATAAACAGGTTGAGCTGCCACTGGCCACACAGAGGCCACAGAAAAGACTGCCATTACAACCCTGGATGAAGCCCTCTGTGAAGAAGACACTCCTGGTTGTGGAGGACGGTTCTGGCCAATCTGGGCAACCTGGTCAGACACTAAAAGTAAGTCTTACTGTGGCCACATCAGCACCTTCCAGCCCGGTTGCCTCAACAACACAGGCAACAATTAGCCAATCAATCTGTATACCGAGCACAGTGTCTACCATGTTGTACCCTCCAGTCCTCGATCCTGAGTTGCAGCGCAACACTTTGAACAATGAGGGTCCAGGAACCAATGGAAGAGGGTACCCTATGGCAAGGGCACAGGCTTGTGGGGGTAGGGTGCGTGGGAGGAATGCTGTGAGCCAGTGGGGTGAGGCCACTGGGGCTGCTCCTGTCTAGGATACAGCCACAACTTGGGGGTCTATCAGGAGTCCCAATGCGTGATGGGCCAGGTCTTGACTGAACTCCAGGAAATCAAGCAGCTACAGAGGGATATGATTAAGGACATGTGAGAGACAGATGGAGGCCCTCAATAACAAAATGACCTCCCGAACATGGGTGATGAGGGACTTATACACAGTCCTGAGCAGGGCTTTTCAAAATCAATCCACCCCTTCCTCAGTCTCACCAACACCAGGCACATCTACATTGGTGCCAACCACTAGAGGGGAGGCCATGCCAGTGGATGAACCCACCCCAGATACTGCTGCCTCTGTGGCAGCAGATCCCCCTACGCAAGCTGGGATGTCAAGTAAAGAATCCAGGAGGTCTGGATGGCAAGACACCAACCACTGCATGCAAGTGACCTCTTCCTAAAGGAACTCCTTTGTGTGCCACATATTTACTCATTTGGCTGATCCTCAACTACCTACCAATCCCAGTGGGAGGAGTACTCTGGACTTTGGACTCCCAGTGGTGTGGCATCTACTCCAATTATTTCATTCACCATGACTGACACCCTCACTTTATTTTTTTCTTATTTTCTGTCTATATTTTATTTTCAGCATCAGCATTGTAATTAATTCACCCATCACAAACTCATTGCCTGCTTGCTTCATTTCAACAATATGCTATGTAAAGATGTAAGACCTTGTGAATCATACGATGAAGACATAACTTACCTGTGCAAGAAGGAATATGTTATAGGTACACAATGTCCTGCTCAGGATTACAACCATAACACACACACACACATAGGTATAAGTGCCTGGTCACACCAAACATTGTATTCCAGTGTACAGCACATAGGCTGTCCATAAGTCTGGACTTTCTCAAACAAGAATTTGTGACTCATATTGAGTCAAAGTACATATTCCAAGGTCCAGCCCCCCAGACCACGAAAAGAAGGGATTTGTCAGACATTGTCCTGTAGAATAGGCAAACATTAAAGTGGATGATATCGCCAACTTAACCCTTATCACATACCACACCAAAGTAATCTAACAACTCATAATCCAATATACAGACTGATGGCAGTACAACAGTACCTGATCACAGGCCCATCTTAATCCACTGCCCATGCATCTGGTGTTATGACACAAATATATGTAAATGTTGTTTCACAGGCACTGTGGTCTGAAATGATGAAACACATCTACAGATACACACAGGTCATACAAAAAGAGTGTTTAGCCAATACGAAGGGAAAATAACTTGGTTTCTATCTATGACTACATATTTCATGCCCACATGATGACACACACAATGCATTCAGCTCAACACAGCACACAAAACAAGTACAATGTACACTTCTGACCTTCCACCCAAACACTGTGCAAGCTGTCTTGGCACAGGTCTCATACACCCCAAATCTGTGACCTACATTACCTGGAACAATCCATGTCCACTTTGTATGTCAGAACAGCATAAAATACCTGCCGATGTCACAACTCTGAAATGTATACATAAGAATGTTATGGTGAAGGTACCTGTACAAGGATAAAACAAGGAGAGGAGTATAGACTTGAGAACATATCTATTGCACAATTCACATAGCAAGCAACTGGAAACACAATTACATTGCAACAACACTGATACAAACAAAGCAACACCATCAAGGTGGGGATATGTCAAAGGCTAACTCTTCAAGCAGCCTTTGGCTGAATATTGCAGAGTATCAGTTCCATATGTGTTGTCAAAACACTCAGCTTCACACAATCTCACAACTACAGTTCATTGTACAGTCACAGTCGTTACATCAAATGACATACTTAGCTCATGAAAAGTAGCTGTTGATGAGATCTTTCCGAAAGTCAGCTCCTTCCTCTTCTCCACTGTCATCCTCACTTGGCATTTCAGGATTCTTACCTGGTGGCACTGGAGGCTCCCCCTCCTCTGGGAAGTACGGGATATTCCTCTGCAGGGTGATGTTGTGGAGCATGCAGCATGCTGCAGTAATCTGACACAGCTTTCCGTGTGAATAGAGAAAGGCTCCACCAGTCCAGTCCAGACACCTAAATCTGGCACTCAGGAGCCCAAAAGCTCACTTTACTACCTGCTGTGTTCTTCCATGGGCCTCATTGAAATGGACTTCCCCATGCGTAGTTGGGTGTCTTACTGGCGTCAACAACCAAGGACAGTTTGGATATGCAGATTCGTCTGTCAAGGAATGGGACCTTTAGCACTTCATAATTGTAGCTCCTGACATTGCACACCCACAATCAGGACAGATATGACTTACCAACCAGCCAGGCCCTCTCTGGATACATCTGTGAGATCAGATGGGGTATGGTGCTTCTCTGCATTATGAAGGAATCATGGGCTGAACCCAGCTAACGGGCCCACATAAGTGAAATGTAGAGATCTGCAAAACTGACAACTTGCACGTTGATGGAATGGAAGTTCTTTCTTTTGTGATAAACTTGTTCCTTGGCCTGCGGTAGGACCAAGCCAACAAGTGTGCCATTAATGGCCTCCACCCCATGTGGGATGTGTGCAAAACCATAAAAGTCAGCCTTCACTCGGTTATCCTCATGTCGGGTAAACCAGATGTAGCTGTCAAGGTGTTTCAACATTGCTGAGACGACATCCTTCAACACCAGACTGAACATAGGTTGGCACATACCAGCAGATAGGGAAACTGTATGTTGGAAGGACCCTGTAGTTAGGAAGTGCACTACTGACATGACTTGTACAATGGGTGGTATACTGGTTCGATCACCAATAACTGGCATCAGACCTGGCTCCAGCTGACGACATCAGCCAACTATTGTTTGCCTATCCAGGCGTTAATGCATTATTATGTGCCTTTGCTCCATGGTCTGAATGTCTGGCAGTGGACGGCAGACAGGAGGTTGTAGCATCCTCCCTCTACCTGGATACCTATGTATGACAAGACATGACTTGTAACAATATTCAGTATGTCCAAAGCAACATACATGATGCATGTCAATGATATAATCTGACAATTAATTTCTGGATGGATAGGCATGGCACCCAGTACACATCATAGCTACAAATTACATAAAGTTCACATGTCACCTCCGTGGTTTTCAACACATGTGTCTACAGCATGGATCTGGACCAAAATCAAAGATGTGCAACACAATTGTCCCTAGAAATGTGGCTGTATATTCCGACTGCTAAAATGACTGTCGGCGGTGGTGGACTGTTCTCCACTGTTAAATGCCATCTGTGCTCTGTTACATAGTACAATGGTGGTTGAGTAGTAGGACCTACATAATAAGACAGGATAAGGATGGTTGTGAGGTACAAAAAAACATTTTGTAGGTGTGACGCAGTTTATAAAGCTCAATACAGCATTTCAGGCCGTTAATATGATGGATGCCTGACCTACTCCACTGGACATTAGGATCCGCCTGCGACCGCCAGTGGAAGTGGGCATGGCAGTAGCCGGTAGCACCTGCGGCAGACACAGTCATAGGCTAACGTTGTTGCCAGTGGTAGTCGCAGGCCAATGGCTGTGTCCGCTGGCAGTGATGACCGTGTATTTGATGAAAGTGACTGATATGTTCTGCAGATTCACTCACTTGACTCCTGACACTGCTGCCAGTAACACCTCCATAACCTAAGCTGCTGTGTGCCACCTCTGTGAGCAATACTGCCACGTCCAGCAGGTTATAAGGCACCTGCCTTCTCTCCAGAGGAGCTGGAGAGGCTTGTAACTGAGGTCCTACCCCTTTATGAACAGCTCCATGGCTCACCAGAGGAACAGCTATGTACCTTGTTGGAAAGAACCCTCTTCGTTGGCATAGTTACCTCTATTTTCTGCTTGTTGTCAGTATGTTTGACTGTGTTCACTGGGATTCTGCTAACTAGGACCCCAGTGATTATGCTCTCTCCCTTTAAACTTGTTTACTTGAACCACATACACCCCACATTTGGCATACTGGTCTCACATGTAAATCCCTAGTATATGGTACCCAGGTACCCAGGTCATTGGAGTATTAGCGGATCCCTATGGGCTGCAGCATGTATTGTGCCACTCATGCGGAGCCCATTCAAAGTGCATCTGCTAGCCTGCCATTGAAGCCTGTGTGAAAAGGTGCATGCATCCTTTTCACTACAGATCGCTGCACCAGGTCACTGTAAGTCACCCCTATGGTAAGCCCTCCTAGCCCAGAGGGCAGGGTGCAAGTACCTGTGTATGTCGGCACCCCTACATGAGCAGAGGTACCCCCACAAATTCCAACTCCATTTCATGGACTTCATGAGTGAAGGGATGCCATTTTACACATGTACTGGACACAGTTCGATCTCTATGTCCCTCTACGTAATAGTAACTATGAACCTAGGCATGTTTGGTATCAAACATGTCAGAATCATACCCCGATACTGTTGCCCGTATTGGAAGTATGATTTCATTCACTCTGGGGGCTCCTTAGAGGACCCTTAGCTTTGTTCCTACCAGCTTTCTGGGGTTTTCTGGTGAGCACAAGCTGCTGCCACCCCTCAGACAGGTTTCTGCCCTCCTGCTGCTTGAACAGCCCAAACCTAGGAAGACAGAAAAAATGATTTGCTTTGGGAGAGGGGGGTAACACCATCTCCCTTTGGAAATAGGTTTTACAATTTTTGGGAGGGTTATCTTCTCCAAAGCACTGGTATGCTTTGAAGGGCGCCTTTGGTGTCCTTCATGCATAAACCAAACTGGACAATGGAAAGGGGAATGATCACTCCCCTGCCATCACCACCCCAGCGGTGGTGCCCATAGCTCCACCAGAGGGTCCCTTGATTCTGCTATCTTGAATCCAAGGTGGACAGAGGCCTCTGGGAGCATCTGAGTGGCCAGGTCAGGCAGATGACGTCAAAACACCCTCCTGATAGGTGGTCACCTGGCTAAGTGACCAATCCCCCTTTCAGGGCTATTTAGAGTCTTCCTCTGGGGTGGTTCCTTAGATTCAGCTTGCAAGAACCAAGCAGGACCCCTCTGCAACCTCTACTTTGACTTCTAGCCACTGGACCTACGACTGGACCCTCCAAGAACCGACAATCTGCATCCACAACAAAGACTCTGCTTGCAACATTGTTCTCATGGCTCCTTCCAGCTTCTGCAACATTTCCCCCGCTGTGCATCCTCTGAGGACAGCAAGTCTTCAATTTGCATGAGAGGGACAAAGGAATCTCCCTTGGAGTGAAGGAGTCAATCCCCTACATCCACAGGAACCAACTGCAATGACAACCGGCTGCGTGGATCTCATCTCATCCTTAGCTGTGTGGATCCTGCATCATGGGTGGTAGTTCAGAGTAGACCACTTGGTCCTCTCTCTCAGCTTTCCAATTTTGAAGGAGGAAAGGCCTTGCCTTCCCACACAGGACAGTACCCCCCATGCACAGTGCCTTTTGCAGCTACCAAGGCTTGTTACCATTTTCTCCAAGGGATCTTCTGGCTCTATGTAGCCCCAGCCCCCAGCACTCCTTCCTGTGACGCTCAGCCCTCTGCGTGCTTCTCCTGTGGCGTGGGACCCTTCTCAAGTTGTGCTGCGTGGGCTCCTCTGAGACTCCAGGTTCCTCTTCCAGTGGGTCTCTTGTAGGGGCTACCTTTTCTTCTGTGGACTCTCTGCCTTGCTGACGGTCTCCACAACACTCCCCCCTTTGGTTGAGTCCTTCTGGACCTAGCTTGTCTGTGGCAGCACTACTTTTGCTTTATCGCGACTTCTTCCTTTACCAAGGCTTGTTAGTGGTTTTTCCACACCACTAATCGACTGCAATCTTCCATCTGGTGTGGGACATTGACTGCACCCTGTAGGAACTCTTCTCAGGCTCCAGGGCTGCATTGCTGACCTTCTTCGTCCTACCGCCGACCAACTCCTGCAACCACGGACAGGTGGGTAGTGGCTCCTGTCACCACCGGACCCTTCTGTGGCTTCTAGACGTGGTCCCCTTCTTCCATAGGTCTTCCTCTTCAGGAATCCTCTGCTGGTTTCTTGTAGTCTTGTCTGAGTGTTGCATTATCTTCTTTTTAGTCCTTTTTGGGTTGGGGAAAATCCAGTAACTTACGCCTTTCTTCCTGGTCACTGGGGGGTGCTGTAGTACTTACCTTTGTGGTTTCTTAGTTGCCCCAGCTACCCTCTATACATTCCACTTACCTAGGTGGGGATCCTGCATTCGCACTCCAATTTTTTTGTATATGATTTGGGTTTCACCTAGTGTCACTATTGTCTGTTGTTATTTGCACTGTTTTCTATTGTTTTCTATGCCTATTTATGATTACTAGTGTACATATTTAGTGTGTTACTTACCTCCTATTGAAGGGTTGCCTCTCTAGTACTTTTTGGTAATTGTGTCACTAAAATAAAGTACTTTTAGTTTTGTAACACTGAGGTGGTCATTATGATCTTGGCGTTAAATACCGCCGTGCTGACTGTCGCCAGCATACCGCCGTGGAGGCAGACATCCATCCAACAGATTATGACACATACATACAAAACCAATAGAAAACAGCCACAACCACAAATCTGCCAGACCCACTGAACGTGATAAACTGTCGGTACTACCACCCATACCATTACGCCACCAATACTACGCCCTCCAAATAATGACCCACAAATCACCACAGTGAACCTTGAATGGCGGTAAACCATTGGCGGTGAACACTGCCGCGGAGGAGAAAGCTACCCAAATACAAAACAAGACAACATTGGCCAGAACAAAAAACCCACACCTGACACAAATACACACACCCACCAACAGCACTATAAAACACACACCCATATCACCCACAATCCTTTGCTAACACAATAAGATGGCTACACTTTACGATGCCAATCTAAAACAGAGCTGCACACACATATCACAACTACCTATTCATCTAACATGCACCACATACCACACACCCCACCACATCCCACATCACCCTCTGCACGACATACACACACCACACAACACCCATGTCCACACAAAAGCACCCATGTTTCACCGATGAGGAGTTGCGGGTCATGGTTGAGGAAATAGTCAGGGTAGAGCCACAGCGGTTTAGAGCACAGGTCCAGCAGATTTCCATTGCCAGGAAGATGGAGCATTGGACAGGATGAACGCTGTGGGACTACATCCACACACAAGA
Organism: Pleurodeles waltl; assembly: GCF_031143425.1. Lineage (NCBI taxonomy): Eukaryota > Metazoa > Chordata > Amphibia > Caudata > Salamandridae > Pleurodeles > Pleurodeles waltl. Next base: position 212,836,823 of record NC_090438.1, read on the forward strand.
GACAACATAAGGAAGAGGTGGAATGACCTATGGGAGAAGGTGCATTCCATTGCAGCAAGGTACCACCTCCTCCCCCACAGCTGACAGCATGGGAGGAGCAAGTCCTGTCAATCCTGCATCCTGAAGGACTCACTGAAGTAGCCAGAGGACTGGACACTGGTGAGCCAACATTTACTACCTATCACCCCCATACCTGCATGTCATCATGACCCCTCACCCTGACACCCATCACCCCACTCCATCCCACACAGTAAACCACCACAATTATCAAAATGAAATGTCAAGCCCTGTATGCTATATCCACTGCATGTACATCCCTTCCACCCCTGCATGTACACCCACCACCAATGCATGCACAGCATGGGGAATTAACAATGCCACAATCCATCATCATACACAACCAAAGGTGGCAGGGCAACAGCAATAACATTGGGGAAGTTAGTGATGCAAAATATGTTACGCACATGTAGCATAATGCACCACTTACCTCCTCACAGGTGCCCCACACAATCTCAGCAGCGAGGAGGTGCCATGGCTACCTAGTACCCCACCAGAAGACCTCCCCAGTGATGACAGCAACTCCGGAGTTCTGGATCTGGATGAACTCCCTGGCCCATCAGGGACCACTGGTCAATCAGCTACCCCATCCTACACCCATTCCACTACAGAGCTTCCCCCCTCAGAATCCAACACTACTGCAGTCACTCTAGACCTCTGTCCCCAGGACACGTCAATCAGTTGTGTGTCCACCTGTACAGGGACCCAAGTCCACACCTCACAGGCAAGACAATGAGGGTCTTGGGGTCAGTGGGAGTGGGCACACTGTTCAGGGGACACAGGAACAGGGGGCCAGGGACGGTCTGAGGACAGCTGTGCACCAGGGGGGAGGACAGGCCCAGGGAACTGAATACCCAGGAGGCAATCACTAATGTCCTGGGGACTTACCAACAATCCAGGACAAAATGGGTCAGGTGTTAAACATCATGCAGGAGAACCTGCGGCTGCAAGGGGAACACCACAAAGAGATCAAGCAAGAATTGTAGACCTTGAATATCACCATAATCTCCATTGCAGGGTTGCTGGGAGACATGCCCAACATCATGAGGGAGTACACAGCACACCAGCAGGCCCCTTCCCCTAGCCAGTGTACTGACCAGCCCTCCACATCTGCTACATCTAGTGGACAGGACATACAGGTTACCAGCACCCCTCCGCCTGCAGACGATGAACCACACCACAAACGGTCCCTGCAACGCAGACAGACACCAGAGACAGTTGCCAAGACCAAGACCACCATCAGGAAATGAGCCCCTCCTGAATGTCCCCCTTGTGTCACACTGTGTCATCTTGTCCACTTTGAACTGCCATTGCGCCCCTTCCTATGCGCCCTTGGACACTGGACCTGTGCAACAAACATACTGGCCCACTACACTGGACTGACCATCACCCCACTCTATTTCACTTTGCATTGTATAATAATTTTTAATAAGCACCTTTGGACACAACTTGAGTAATAGTGCTTTATCTGAAGGTATTGTACAATGTATAGTTCTGTAATGAACTGCATGATCCTGTGAAAATGTCCAGTAATATGTTGATCCATCCTATAAATGTGTCTCAGCAGTCCGTACACATCACAGCATTTCACCATTGTAACCACAGCAACATCTGCAGTAAGGGAAGGCATAGGTGACAGTCAGGTGGGATGCAAAGGTAGTGACTGGCATTATGCCACAGCCACACGGCACAACATTGACATGGAGAAATGTTTAGTTCAACAGTCTTACCTGAGTGTCATTGGAAGTACTGCTGTGTCATATGTGTCCTGTTGTCCATATCCTCCTTCTCACTGTCCTCAGTGTCCACTGCTGCCACAGCTGCATTGTCAGCCCCCCTCCTCCTGCAGATAGGGCACATGGCATCTGAGGGCCAAGTTGTGCAACATGAGGCACACAACAACAGTTCTGCAGACCTTCTCAGGGGAGTAGCATAGGGATCCATCTGTTAGATGGAGGCACCTGAACCTGGCCTTCAGGAGACTGAAGATCCTGTCAACAATCCTCCTGGTACGTCAATGAGCATCATTGTACCTATTCTCAGCCCCTGTTCTCGGATTCCTAACAGGGGTCAGGAGCCAGGACAGGTTTGGGTAGCCGGAATCACCTGCAAGAAGTGAGGGACAAACTTTACCCTAGCACAATGGCAGGAGGTATGACTCCTGAAGGCATACACTGACATACATTGGGTGGGGACTCAAGCTCACCTATAAGCCACACTCTGTGCCTCTGTAGTTGGGCCATCAGCTGTGGGATGCTGCTATTCCTCAGGACAAAGGCATCATGCACCGACCCAGGATACTTGGCAGTGACGTGGCAGATGTACTGGTCAGCAAAGCACGCCATCTGGACATTGAGTGAGTGGAAACTCTTCCTATTCCTGTACACTTGTTCATTGGCCCTGGGGGGACTAAGGCAATATGGGTCCCGTCAATGGCCCCAATAGCATGTGGGATATGTCCCATTGTAGAGAATCCAGCCTTCACAGTGGGTAATTCATCTACCTAGGGGAATGAGATGTAGCTGCACATGTGTTTGAGCAAGGCTGCCGAAATCCTTGCAAGCACAACAGAAAACATTGGCTGTGACATTCCTGCAGCCAAGTCCACTGTCATCTGGAAAGAGCCAGTTGCCAGGAAATGGAGCACTGAACGTACCTGCACAAGAGGGGGTAATCCTGTGGTGCAACGGATAGTAGGTAGCAGATCAGGCTCTAATTGTGCACACAGCTCTCTGATTGTGGCCCTGTCCAGACGATAGGTGAGTATGATGTGCCTGTCCTTCAGTGTAGCCAAGTACACAAGGGGTCTGAACACGGGTGCTTGCCTCCTCCTCCTACTCCTCTGCAGTGGTTAGTACCCAAGGGACCCAAAAGTAAGAAGGGAGTGACAACAGGAACTATGAACACACTACAGAGGTGTACACAGAGCATGTTTGTATATTGGACACTGGAATTGTCTAGGTGTGTACATTCGACTACAATGACACACTTCTAAATCCGTACATGTGTACTAGCAGTAGAAAATGGCAACTGCCTGTCCTGTATGCAGGGACAAGTGGAAGTGACCTCACTCCTCTGGGGTTAGGCATCATGGCGGGAAGCAGTCTGCACTGCTGTGCAATTCCTTATTGGCTAACATGGCCCTCTATGGAGTATGGGAACCAATGATGATCAATGCCGGCGGGACGTGACCACCATTTTCTTTCTACCACTTCACTTGATTCCTGACTTTCCACAGGACCACATCCCCACTGTGTGGCCTGTGCAACAGGGGAAAGGGCCTTAGCCTTCACGTCAGAGGAGTTGGAGAGGCTTGTGGATGGGGTCTGACCCCTATATGGGCAGTTGTATGGGCCTCCAGACCAACAGGTGAGTACATCATGGGTACGTTGCATGAGACATGGCTTCATGTAGATGTGTGTGTGTGCTGGCAGTGTGTTATTTGGGGAGGTATGGCTGGTGGCAGTGTAAATGTAGAGGTACAGGTCATGTGTGTGCCTGATGAGGGGCAAATGCAGTTTGTAGGCCAGATGTGTGACAGGCTGGATTGTCTGGTTCATGGTGTCCCTCTATTTGTGTTTGTGTCTTGTGCCAGACATGTAAGGCTACCTGCTGATACGTACTGGTGGGACCACCACGGTCACTTTGGCAGTGCACAAACTCATAATGTGTCAGGCGGGAACACTGGTTCTGCTGGCCTGTTTGTGCTGCCTCATGACATCCGCGGTCTGTGCTGCCTCCTGGTGCTGGCAGAACCGTAGCAGTCTTTGCTCCATAGGCCCACATTACTCGTAATACGGTGGTCAAACCAGTGGCAGTCGGACCTCCAACACCACCATAGCCGTCCACAGACCGCCAAACTTGTAATAAGGCCCTAAGTGTAGTATTTCCCTTTTGCTTTGTATCTCTGTCAACAATATTTGCCACAAATATGGGACTAGATTCGCAAGACTTGCTGCCTAATAATTCTGTTCTGAGACCCTACTAGAAAGTCACAAGTTACATATTGCTTAATGAATTAAAACATTGAGAATCTTCATCAAACTTTGGTGCATCATGCACCCAAAATATCATCAGTACATATGGTGCTCCTCTAGCTTGGAATTCTTTTCTCCAAAAGAAATCTATAACCTACCCTACTGGTGGATTCTTTTTCTTGCAGATGAAACATGGCTTCAAATCCGTGCTTGCAGTATCTTCAAACATTTACTGGATCAAAGGAACACAATTAACTTGAAGACTTTAAATCAGTCCCTGCAATGTTTGAATTAGCTTGCCTGATGAACTCATGAAGATCGCCCCAAGCATACTCTGCACTACTCAAAGTAACAAACTAGGTAGAAGCACCTAGACTGCGTAACATACATTTCAGATAACCATGGCAACAAAACAAATAGTCATTGTAATCACGTTGGCAAGCCATAACATTAATCAAATACCTTTCTAGTACCTCATATTTTCCATGTACCTTTCCAAAACATCTCTACCACTCATTTCATTAAACCGGATCCCTTTTCTCATAACATGGCCCAGAGCATAAGGCAACACTGAGAGGTCACTTTCAAACAAAAGGTGGACAGTGTCCTGCATAAAACGGGGATCTTCAGAATTTAATCTACTGCATTTATATTCTGATGTAAGAATCATAACGACCACCTTGTCCTTTAAGAAACAGCATTTGAAAACTTTGCGCTACTGAGCTTTTTTCCCCCATACTTACTTATTCTCCTTTTGATGTTTCATTTGGTACAATTCTAAAGCATAACTCAACACATCTCTGGGATGTAGAGGGTCGATACTGTAATGTTCATTTATGTCTTCTGTTTTACCTAAATCAACCTTTTCAAACTGAGCAGAAAGTGCTGATGTGATACTTTCTGTTCTAAGACAGGTAACATGTTCCTATGTTCATATGCATCAATATTTTATAAAATATATTGTCTATTTTAAGGCAGTGCCAAGCTCTCTTAACCCCTATCAATGCTGAGACGTTCCTGCTATTTTTTGTCTCGTTGGTAGGCACTGTATTACTAGAATCAATAGTGGTTCTTTATCATCTCAATGTACCCCTTCAATATTCTCCTCCATATTTAAAGTACACAACGTCACCTTTCAAACCTTTTAGTAGTTCAGAAGGAAGTAATAATGGCTTGGAAGGGATGTACTGTTTGTATGAGAACAATCTGATATATATTCCGATTTTGAAGTTGAGGAGGAATTGAAAAAACGTCCAATTTGTTATGAGTTCCTCTAGGAGACATTTTATTATCATACAGTTTTTCAATACAGTATTTACGGACAAACTGGATTGCACATAAATCAAACCTATCCTCAGCGATCAAATAAAGATCAAATTGAAACCATTGCACTAGGCCACTGTCTTCTGTTTTTTTCACAAACATACTTTTTTTGAGGTGATTTGTAGAGAGTTCACCTGCAACAAACACACAACTTGTCTGGACTTTTGACAGTTTTTCTAGCAAATACATCAATTTCCTTTTTCAAAATTATCTAAAACTGTGTTAGTATGAGAATGTTCAGTGTTGTTCTCAACAACTATCTCAGTTTCTTCACTTGGCCTTTTGGTCCAAAGTATTGCATCTGAATGGCATCTATTACAGATCGGACTTCAGAATGGGTACCTCTTATTAGAATGTCATTTAGTTTTTGAAGCTGAAGAGCTGAACAAAATACAATCTTCTTACAAGATTACACATATCAGTGTGGTGCACGGACAGCATTTGGCCCCATGATGGAAAATACTGTCACAGATCTGGTGTGATAAGCAAGCTAGTGAATGTCCTTAAATCTTTATAAGTTTCCTCACTTAAGAAGGACCAAGGCTTTGGAGTAGTTATATTTTTTTATTTTACAGTTCCTTCACTGTATTTGTTTATGAACAGTCTAAATGTTTCAATAGACCGTGGTTTTATGTTGCATACACTTCTTCATTTCCACTCAAAACAGGATTGTGAGGACGTTGACATAACACATCATTAGTTACCTCTTCTTCTACATTGATAAGCACAAATGTTTCTTTTGCAATCAGTATACCTCCATTAATTTAATATGCACGATCATCTCTGTCAAATGCAAACACTGAGTTTGTTGCAAATAACTCACCTCATGAAAAAGTTCCTCAGTACTGGAAGTGTGCCCACTTTCCTTGGAATATACTATAGACGTTTGCTTTTATTCACTTGAACCTTCTGATGACATTCTTCTTCCATGAATTAATCAATGTATCTAAAAATCTCATCTTCAAAATAAGAATAAATTGTTTTATTTTTAAATAATAACCTTGTTAACTAGACACTCAACATCATTTTTCTGATTTTGCAAAGTTCTTTTGCTTTTTTTACTTTTTTGATGCTTCCCATAAAATTACATACTACTCTTCTACAAAAGTACTTCTGAAGAAGTTCTTCAAATTTCCTTTTCTTAAATCTGTCTGGTTGTGCTCTTTTTTTGTGGCATTATCTTTTATGAAGAATTATAACATTTTTGTTTGATGTTGACACATTTTGCATTCTACTCAAACCTGTAGAAGGTTTATATGATGTTATTAATCTTTTTAAAAAACTGTTGGTATTCTTACTAGATATGAAGTCTCCTTTTCCATCACTTTCTTTTTCTACATCTGCTTCAAGTTTGGAGAGTTGTTTTTGTAGTACTGTTGTTTTGTCTTCATTCTTTTCTGTTGCCTTGTTTGTATCTGGATCTGTCAAGAAACCCTATAGAAATAATAAACAACATATGTTGTTTATTTCAGCTTTTAAAGAGTATGCACTAATAAATTAAAGATAGGCTTTGTGGTACTACATTTTAGCATGTTGCACATTCTCCATGGTACAGTTTCATCAAACAAACAAGATCCTATTTCAAATTAACCTTTGACAGCAGTCTCTCTAAGTCACAACTCAACAGACACCAACTGCTTAATGTAGAATGCCTTTGACAGCTAGTATCTCATATACTACAAGTCTTTATAAACGACAATGTGTCTACTCATATCTCTGGCAACAGTAAATGCTGTGTCCAAAAGGCCTTAGACAAGCACTAGCCCCAGTGTTAGTATATTTTGCCAGAGGGGACATGAGGGATAATAAGGTTTGATATAAGACCAACGTGATATACTTTTAAGGAGAGTGATTGTATCATTGCATCAGAACATTCCACACTCTACTAATAGGCCTACAGAGGTTGTAGGTTGGGTGTAAAATGTTTTACTGAGTAGTTCATCAGTGTACAAAGCATCTCCTGTGAGAGAACATGGAGCATGAATAGGATTACAGACATCAAGGTCTCTCCCTCTTATATAAACAAATACAGAGTGAATAGTTCACACCATCTCCCCTAACAGACCCGTACAAGTTAGACACTAGGGGCCTCATTTAAAATGTTTTGGCACAGGGCAGCAGCACAAGTCGTCTTGCTGCACTGTCCTGCATCAAAAAGAAAGGACAGGAATGTGCCATAAAAATGACATACAGCACATCCCTGTCCTTTCTGCTGTGAATAAGTTGGTGCCTAGTGCTAATGCAGGCACCCTTGCACCATAATTTAAAATAGTACCAGTCATACACTGTTCTAACAAAATGGCTTCCATACTGCAACCTCTCAACATATTAAATGCTGGTTGTAAAACAGTTCAACTATAAACCCAACCATCTTTAAAACGTTTACTGTCAGATAACTGCAAGTGCTTTATGAAACAGTACCCTCTTTAATCACACTGCAGAATACAATACATTCTAACAATCAGAAGGTTAAATATAGTGAAATTTGGTGTACATTGTACAACATTATAGAGTATGAACACTTCAGTTTAATGTTAACATACATCCTGTGCAAAATACATTTGGCACAAGGTGAAATCTCAGTGTTATACAGTGTAGAAACAAATTCATTCATTAGCCAAACATATGTGATCTGAATCCATGGCTTTATGCACTTAGTGCACAATCTTTAGTGCAAAAACACTCTAGTATATATTTAAGTATATGTATGATACCCACTGTTCAAAAATGTATATAGTAAGTACAGAAGTTGGAAAAAACATCAACCATGCATGGGAAACATCTAGATCTTAATTTAAGACTATCTCCATAGACAGCTATGACCTCAACAATATCTGAGAAATACAATCAGCTAAGGTTCAATAGCAAACAATTTTAATTTCTGTTTAGCATTTTAAAAATCCAAATTACTAATACTGCTACAATGAACAAATATACTAAAACTTGTTTCCAAATATATTATTTTAATGTAATCTTCAGTCAGAGACTTTATATTTAAATTACAGTATATTTTACTTATCTAAAAATAAATCGGTATCTTGAAGGTAGCTGAATACACCAATCACTTTCTATCAAAAGTCAAATGACCTCTGCTGAGCAGAAGTGAAGGAGATTTCACTAGCTTCATCTCTAAACCACCAAGGGCAATCTCCTCCGTCTGAAGGTATGCAATGCATGTATGTAGATGAACCCTCAAGCCTTCCAGACAAAGATGTCAAAGGATTTTTAAAATTTTTAATTTTGAAGAGGGAAAGTCAACTATTGTTGGACACTTACGTAACTTCACTCTTGGATTCATCACAGAAGAAATGTATCTGATTCACAGTACATGTGCCATAATCCCCTGTTATAGCTTGTGTAAAATTTATTTTTGCTTTATAATTCATCTTGACTATTTGTGCTTTACTTCTATTTCTTTATGGTTGTTCAACCAGTTAATGACACTGATGCTGTGATAATACATGCTCTTTTGTCTCCTTGTACAATCTGACTCATGAGAATCTCACAAGATCGAGAAAAAGGCATTGTACCACAGTTACTCACTCAAGCTCCATGCTTCTCTCGTGAGACTCTTGCGGGATGTTACGAGGCCCCCCCAGCAAGCTTCACCTGCAGAAGCTTGTCAATGACTCTTGCAAGACTCTTGCAGGATCCTAACAAAATGTGAAAGGCAGCCAATAGCAGAGATCATACTGTTTATCAAGTAACAGTGCACCATACAGAAAGCAGCTTATCACAACCTAATTTAGGGCCTAATTAAGAGTTTGGCGGACGGGAAAGCCCATCCGCCTAACTCCTGACAGGGTGGCAGCTGCCTTCGTGGTGACTACCCCACCTGAGTTATTAAGAGTTTCCTGCTAGGTTGGCGGGCAGAAACCTCAGTTTACACCCGCCGACCTAGCAAGGAACAGGCTACAGCATTGTCCCAGGCTCATAATCAAGCCGGTGGTAATGCTGTAGCCGGCAGGGTGCACCAGCACCCTTGCAATGTTCACTGTCTGCAAAGCAGACAGTGAACATTGCAACAGTGCTGGGCAGGGAGGGCCTCTGAACTCCCCATGCCAAGTGCATGGGCAGTGCAGTGGCCCCTGTGGCCCTCTGCACCTGTTCTCTGCCAGCCTTTTCATGGCAGTGTTACCGCCATTAAAAAGACTGGCGAAGAACAAGGTTGTAATCCCCAGGGCAGCACTGTATGCAGCTCTGGCCTAGTGGATTGCGATCTTTGCCACGGTCAGGCTGCCAGGATCATGAATCCTGGCGGTGCTGGCAGAACCCTGGTGGTCTGACCACCAGGGTTTTAATATGGCAGTCAGACTGCCACAACAGCGGGGGTCCTGACCGCCACCGCGAGTGTGGCAGTCTGAAGAACGCCACACTCGTAATGAGGCCCCTTAGTTGTGAAACTGTCAAAAAGTTACGAATTACATTTATCATTTTGCAACCCTACCACTTTTTCTGTCCTCAAATAACTCCATATTGATCTTGAAGCTTACTCATTCTGCTGAGCACTTCTCTTGTGACTGAGATTTCCACACTGCACCATGGTCCATGTTAAACCTAGCATCCTTGGTGTGATTTCCCCTAATTTGCCCTCTGACCTGTTTTGGTGACCTAGTTTTTGCTGGCCTTAGGATTTTGGCACGTTATCACTGCTAACCAGTGCTAAAATGCATGTGCTACCTACAACATGGTCAAATTTGCCTATCCACCATTGGCATATTTAATTTACTTATAAGTCCCTAGTAAAGTGTATTACATGCGCCAAGGGCCTACAAATTAAATGCTACTAGTAGCCCTGCAGCACTGATTGTGCCACCCACTTCAGTAGCCCCTGACACATGACTCAGACCTGCCATTATAGAGGAAGAGTTTGCAGTTTTAAAAGGCCATGTCGACCAGGCAAATTACCCCTTGTGTCAGACCCAGGCCTTCCTTTTTAATACATATACATCACCTCTGAAGTAGGCCCGGGACAACCCAACGGCATGGTGCAGTGTATTTTAAAAGGTAGGGCATGTACGATTAAGTTTCACCTGTCCTAGTAGTGAGGAAACTCTTCAATTCATTTTCCACTACTACAAGGCCTATCGCTCCATAGGACAACATTGGGACTGCCCTATTATATGTTATAAGTGTACTTTACAATGGGAAGATATGGGATCCCCAAGTTTGGTGTCTCTGGAATTCCAGTTTAAAATCCCCAAGTGATGGTGAAGTCGGATTTTAAATTGTAATTCTGAAAATGGCACTTTTAGAAACTTGGCATTTTCTTACTTTAACCATCTGGTGCCTTCTGGCTGTCGCATATGGGTGGGTGACAGCTGGCCTCTTGTGCATTCCCTCCAACTAGCCACACTGAAAGAGAGATTAGGTGTCACTGATGGGCTATCCACATCCTGATGGCACATCCTAGGCAGGAATGGAGGGAGGAGCTGACACACCAGAATAGGCTGTGTCCTGATCCCACACAAAGGGCTACATAACCCTCTGTAGTGAGTCTAGAGTCAGGTCAGGAAGGGCAGGGGCTCTGTGCACTTCAAGAGCCTCTCTTTGAAGTTTCCCCCACTTCAAAGGGACCACTGGGTAGAAGACCTGGACCTCAGACACCACCAACTCAGTACACTTCTGGACTTGTGGATACTCTGGCAGGAAGAAGGATTGATGTGTTGCTGAAAGGAGTTCTACTCTGCTGGATTCTGCTGGACTCTGCTGGACCCCTGCTCGGCTGTGATGACCTGCTGCCCTCCTTGCCTGGTAGTGAGAAGGACTTAACCTGAATCTCGCCAATCCAGTAGCAGAATAACTCCAATGGCTTGCTGGTTTGCCTCCTGCTCTTCTAAAATCTCAGGGACAGAAAAGACTTCCAACACAACTTCTACAGTTTCTGGACCCATCTTCAGTCAGCTCCTGACCCCCAAGAGGTGCCCCTCCAGTTTTGTGGATCCTGAAATCAAGCATTTTGGGTCTTCACAACCGTGAACGGGCCTACTAGCAGCAGATCCATGCCACTTGCATGAAGAATCAACACAATCTCCTGTAAGTTCATCTCTTCACACAGCAAGCATCACCACTTGCTACTGTGAGCCTCCAGTGTGCCTGTGTGTGACACATGGCCAACTCTTTGTGCCGGCAGACCACTGCCAGCAACGGTCTACTTGGTCCCAGCCTGCTTCTTCCCCCCAGATAGGACCCTTAACTCAACTTTAAGAAGGTAAAACGTCAGTAGGACTTGTATGGTTCTGTATTGAACATGCATAGAGAACCTGGCCTGAACGTTTGGATTTCACCCATTCTAGCACGACTAGATAACCCTTTAGGCTTTTAAGCACTATATTGTATTTCTTATCTTTAAAACTTCATATCTTGACCTCTACTTATTGAGTTTTTGTTGTTTTGATCTTGTTTTACTCATAAAATAAAGCTCGATTTTTCTAACCATATTTTTGAGTTTTTTTTTCACTCTTGTATTGTTTTAAGTGCTGCACAAATAATTTATATATTGCCTCTTAAAGTAAGCCTATTTGCTCTGTGCCAAGCTAACAGAAGGTGAGCACAGATTGGGTTATGGTGTGTATCTGACTTAACCTGACTAGGATTGTGGTCCCTGCTTGGACAGGGTGCACACCTCTGCCAACCATAAATCCAATTTATGGATTTTGGAACACAAACTTCATCCACTGGGCTTGAGAATATGCCATTATTTGTAGTATTGACAAGAATCTTGGATTTCTAAACTTGGATATAACTCACACTGGCCGTAGCGGTATGACGTAGCATCAATTATTACCAATGGTTGAGAGCATTTTGGATTGTGAGCACCCAGACTTGATAATAGTGCACTGTGGTGGCATTGACCTAGACATAATCACAGGTGTTGAACTTGAAATGAAAGCGACCTTTTTTTAACTGTCTCTTTTTACTCAAACTGCCAATGTATATGTCAAAGGCAGGAATGGCAATTGTCAAAAGAGTTCTGTCCTAAGATTGAGAAGTCCAGGTAACATGTCAGTGTTTTAATGCCTTCATTTCTTTGTGACCATGGCATGGGCTCTATGTATCACAACAACATCTTGTTTGGTATGCACAGTGACTATAGGAGAGATGAAGTACAATTCAGTGCAGAAGAGAACAGAATCTTCTTCAATACTATCAAGGAATGCATCAAGGAATGCATCTAGTTCTATGTGTTTTATGTGTGTTTTATGTGTAGCTCAACACTCCACACTATCAACACAACGGTTCTTGTCAGCTCCATCTTACTCATACACAATGTGAGACTTTATAGTTACAAAATCACACTTCTTTTAAAATACTGACAACCCTTCTTCCGCTCATGCATTTGATTGATTCTAGCTTAAGACCTACGAGCTCCAACATTTAACATATTTTTAATGGGTAATAGTTGTACATAATAGAGTGTCAGTATTACAGTCTGCATGCACACAACACTCTGCACTGAAACCTCTCTGGACAGATTTTCTCTACCCTACTACTTGTGTATGATCCTGCAAGAATCTTGTGAGTGTGAGAGTACCCTAGTGCCTACTTACAGCTGTGTATTTGTCCATATCTAGTAAGAGCCTTAGTACATTTCTCATGGACAACAGGTCTGTATCCTTCAGTATAGATAGCAAAGTACTCAAACAAATATGTGCATTGACAGTTTTCTCTAAAAGCACTTTTCTCTGCCACCCCCTACATTTTACACAATCTTGCAAGAATCTTGCAAGATCCTGAAAAGTCTTTGAGTGCAAAGAATATGCATTCTACTTAATTACAGTACTTATATCCTTTACTTTATTCTCCTAGGGTTTTAGCAAAAAGTGCCCACTCCAGTCAACAGTATGTCATCACTATATAGTAGGGAGAAATGAGAGACTGGCTTCTTCAATTTCACGTCACCAAAGGATAACCAGTCTGCATAGTAGGGTATAGTAAGGACCAGCCTCTCCATTGAGACCTCTTACCAGGGTGTCAAGGATCTCCAGTACGGTGTGCAGAAGGACTGGCCTCTACCCTTACAACTCTATCTTGGATGAAGAATGTATGAAGTAGGGGGTAGGATGAAACTGGCCTCTACACTGAGCCCTCTTTCTTGGCTAATGGGTATGCGTAGAAATGTGTGGAGAGGGATTGACTTCTCCACTGACATCTCCCTGTTCCATGACAGGTGCGTATAGTAGGATGTAGGAAATGACTGTTCTCTCTAGGATGTCACCTGTGCATAGTAAGGTATGGAAAGGTACTGCCTACTCCACAATGCATGTCTCTCTGGGACGATAGATTTCTCTCTTTACATATAAACACAGATGTAGTAGAGTGTGTGCAAGGAGCGGCTTCTTCTCAAAGACCTCTCTCACAGATGTCAGGTATAGCTTTTAGGGTGTGCTAAGAGAGACTGTTCTGTCTGCTGAGACATCTCTCTGAGATGACTGTTGTGCATATTAGAATGGGTACAACATTTAGGCCCTCATTACAACATTGGCGGTAAATTCTGCTTACCGCCGTGCAGAAGACCGCCAATACACCGCTGCGGCAGTGGAATTCCGCTACAGCTATTATGACCCATAGCCCGGAATCTGCCAAAATCCAGACACCCACACAAGTCCACCACAACAAAGGTCAGTGATAAACTGGTGATAACAAAACCTCCACCGTCACGCCAACAGGAATACGCCCACACTATCCCGACCCACGAATCCACGCGGCGGTCTTTCAACCGTGGTAATCCATTGGCAGTACACACCGCCGCGCTCAAAATACACACACATTTACAAAACACAACCACATTGGACAAATCGAAAAACACACACCTGATACACATACAGTACACACACCACTCCCACACACCCAATCCAATATAAAACACACACACACATCACCCACAAACCCTTACGACCAAAATTGAGAAAGAAGCCCAGAGAGAGACACCACCAGAAACAACACTAGCATCCACAGGCACACAACACCATCACTCACGCAACATCCACATACCTCAGACAACATGCACAAACACATCCCCTCACACATCACAACTGACACCACCTCACACATCACCCACACCACATCATGGCACCTCAAAGACACCCCAGGTTCTCTGAGTGGGAGCTCAGAGTCATGGTGGAGGAAATCGTCAGGGTACAGCCACAGCTATTCGGATCACAGGTGCAGCACACCCCCATTGCTAGCAAGATGGAGCTATGGCGCAGAATCGTAGACAGGGTCAACGCAGTGGGACAGCATCCAAGACCACAGGATGACATCAGGAAGAGGTGGAATGACCTATGGGGAAAGGTGCGTTCCGTGGTCTCAAGACACCAGATTGCAGTACAGAGGACTGGCGGCGGACCCCCACCTCCTCCCCCACAACTAACAACATGGGAGGAGCAAGTCTTGGCTATACTGCATCCTGAGGGCCTCGCAGGAGTAGCAGGATGAATAAACTCTGGTAAGTCAAATCTTAACTATTACATCCCCCACCCTACCTGCATGCTATCACATACCCCACCCTCACCCCATCACTGCAACACCTCACAAATGTCCCACTATCACAACCCACCCATCCCAATACCAAGCCCTGCATGCAACACCAAAGCATGGACGCCCATCACCAAAGCATGTCCACTACAGATACCCACACAGACCCCAAACCAATTATCACACAAGGTCCTAGACAAGAATGCAAGCACTGGAGGTCATCCATCCATTGCACACAATGGCGCACACAGATGCAATAATCATGCCTTTACACCCCTGCAGGACCCCTACCCAACGTCACCGGACAGGAGGATCCAGACATGTCCACTCCCCCCACAGAAGAGGCCCACAGTGATGACAGCAGCTCTGTCTAACTGGATCAAGATGACCAGCCCGGCCCATCTGGGACCTCGGGACAGTCTGTTGCTCTGACACTGGCACATGCCACCATAGAGCCTCCTCCCTCAGGAAGCACCAGCACAGCACACACCCAGAGGGCCCATCCCTCTGTCCCTAGGACATGTCAAGCAGCAGTGTGTCCACCACTACAGGGAACCCAGGCAAACCCACCAACCCAAGAAAATCAGGGACTTGGGGGCAGTGGGCACACGGTTCAGGGACAGAGGCTCAGGAAAACAGGGGACCTGGGAGGACTGCTGTGCGATAGGGGGAGGACAGGCCCAGGGAACCCACTCTCCACGAGGCCCTCTCCAACATCATGGGAGCGTACCATCATTCCCAGGAAACGATGGCAACTGTACTGGCCAACTTTCAGGACACCCAGCGGCTACAGGAGGACAGTATCTGGGGATCAGGGAGGAACTCAAGTCCATCAACACTACCCTGGCCACCATTGTAAGGGTGCAGTAGGACCTTGTGAACACCAGGAGGGACACTGTGGCACAACAAGGAGCCCCTGACACTAGCCTGGATGATGAACAGCCCACCACCTCCGCAGGCACTAGTGGACAGGAGGCACCAGCACAGGACCACAACACCAGCACCCCACCCCCTGCAGATGGAGAACCACCCCGCAAACGGTCCCTGAGATCCAGGAACAAGACAGAGAACAATGCCAAGACCCCCGCCAGGAAATGAGACCCCCCTGAATGTCATCCATCTGTCCCACTTTGTCACCCTGTCCTTCCATCAATTGCCCTAGCTCCACTTCCTATGCCCCTTTGGACAATGCACCTGTGAAACAAATAGACTGGACTCTGCCATGGACATTCCTCCACCATCACCCCTGCCCATTTTACAACCCCCTCCACTACGTAGCACTGAAATAAACACCCTTGAATCACAAAAAAATCTGGAGTCAGTCTGTGCTTTCACAAATGTGTATTTTTTTGTAACTATGGAATATAGCAATGTCAATTGTATTGTTAACATACTGATGTAACACAGCTCTAGTCATTGATGTAATATAGCAGAGGTCACACAGTGGGACCCACATCTGTTAAATGGAAAGGCAAAGTGACAAGTCAGGGTCCATACACTGGGTGAAAGTGACAGACGTATGATAGGTCTAACAATTATATGAGATGTGTGAGGCAGTGACATCAAGTATTGTTGGATAAAATTGTTTCTGTTGTCGATATCCTCTTCTGCCTACTCTTCTTCACTGTACACAGGCTCCACAGCTGCCACAAGACCTCCTTCTGGACCATCTTCCTGCAGAATAGGCACCTGGCATCGCAAAGCCAGGTTGTGCAGCATACAGCAGGCCACGATGATCTGCCACACCTTCTTTGGTGAGTAGTAGAGAGAACCATCTATCATGTGGAGGCACCGGAACCTCGCCTCCAGGAGGCCGAAGGTCCGTTCGATCACCCTCCTAGTTCACCCATGTGCCTCATTGTAGGGTTCCTCTGCCCTTGTCCTGGGATTTCTCACTGGGGTCAGTAGCCATGACAGGTTGGGAGTACCCAGAGTCACCTGCAAATGTCGAGGGACAACTGTTTGACACACACTAACCCTTAGGGACAACCCCAGACCCAGAGAACTATTCACTCTTAGCCACACACGGGGCCTCTGGAGTTGCCCCATCACATAAGGGATGCTGCTATTCCTCAGAATGTAAGCGTCATGCACTGATCCAGGAAACTTGGCATTCACATGGGAGATGTACTGGTCGGCCAAACACACCATCTGCACATTCATAGAATGGTAGCTCTTCCGGTTTCTGTACACCTGTTCACTCCTGCGAGGGGTACCAAGGCCACATGTGTCCCATCAATGGCACCTATGATGTTGGGGATATGTCCCAGAGCATAGAAGTCACCTTTCACTGTAGGCAAATCCTCCACATGAGGGAACACGATGTAGCTGCGCATGTGTTTCATCAGGGCAGACAACACTCTGGACAGCACGTTTGAGAACATAGGCTGGGACATTCCTGATGCAATGGCCACTGTAGTTTGAAAAGACCCACTTGCCAGGAAATGGAGTACTGACAGGACCTTCACTAGAGGGGGGATCCCTGTGGGATGGCGGATTGCAGACATCAGGTCTGGCTCCAACTGGGCACACAGTTCATTGATTCTTGCACGATCAAGTCTGTAGGTGATATTACGTGTCTCTCTTCCATTATCGACAGGTCCACCAGCGGTC
The DNA here is from genome assembly GCF_031143425.1 of Pleurodeles waltl. Classification (NCBI taxonomy): domain Eukaryota; kingdom Metazoa; phylum Chordata; class Amphibia; order Caudata; family Salamandridae; genus Pleurodeles; species Pleurodeles waltl. The sequence continues at coordinate 212,854,270 of NC_090438.1, forward strand.
TGTACACCGGAGGATGCCGCCATCTCATCACCTGCCAGAGCAGACGTGCCCTATGGATGAGAACAGCGAGCAGAGAGTCAGCCAACACTGAGGGATTACAAAATGTAATTAGCACACATTTGTTAATCTGCAATCTGCCTGTTACTATGTGTATGCAAGGCCTAGATAGGTGTGACACAGTTAAAATTAATGCCATGTGGCCCCCTGAAATGGCGGCTGCCTGACCTGTAAGGTGGGACAAGGGGATATGAGGTAACTGCACTGGCGTTCTACACCGTTGTGGTAGGCGGTCGAAGACCGCAGCGCAATCCTGCATTTGTTAACATTGGACCCTATGGGTCTGAGGAGCCAATGATGATTTACCCTGGCGGTGATGGTACGCACCGCTGCGGACGTGACCGCCATTTTCTGTCTGTTCACTCACTTGATACCTGACCTTCAACAGGAGAGGACCTACACTGCAAGTGCTGCTGTGACCTCAGTCTGGAAGCGACAATGGCTCATGTGTCTGGGGAAAGGGCCCCTGCCTTCACTTCGGAGGAGTTGGAGAAGTTAGTGGATGGGGTCCTCCCCCAGTACACGCTACTCTATGGTCCTCAAGACAAACAGGTGAGTACACTGTGAGCATGCTGCATGGGCATGGGCAATGCCTGTTTGGAGTGGTTTGGATGGAAGATACATGGGGGGGACTGAGCCCTGCATGAGCGGACGGTGAGTGTATGTGCGTCAGGGCAAGGGTGGGAACTTGGTCCAATGACTTTGACGGTCCGGACAGTTAACATTTTTCCTTTTCCCCTATAGTATTCCTCTAGGTCAGCGCCCACCAGAAGAAGGATATTTGGCGTGCCATCGCCAAGGACGTCCAGACCCAGGGGGTCCACCACAGACGGAGCACCCACTGCCGGAAAAGTTGGGAGGACATTCGCTGCTGGAGCAAGAAGACGGCGGAGGATGGGGATGGCCTCCCAACGTGGGTGCGGTGCCCGTCGCACCATGACCCCCCTGATGTTCTGGATCCTGGCGGTGGCGTATCCGGAGGTGGATGGGCGCTTGAGGGCATCACAGCAGCCACAAGGGGGTGAGTACCATCACATCCATCTGACTCTGCGCGCATTATGAGGTGTCTGGGTGGGGGAGGTGGGCAGTGGGTTACCCTAGGCTAGGGCGAGCTTTGTAGGCAAGGACCCTTTGTGAGGCAGGCTGTGTGGCACCCCAACCCCACCAGTGGTAAGAGCCATCTACACCTAGTCAGGCTCCTGTGACTTCCATGTGTGCAGCAATCGGGCATAGGCCTTGTACCCCATGGGCATGTGATTAATCTAAGAACCATAAGTGAATGGCGTAGTGCAGAGGGCTGCTGTGTCTGTAGTGTCATCCAACGGTAGTGGTATTGCATGCACTGAACATGTCTTTCTTCTGTCTCCCCCCCCTTTTTGTGGTCTCCCTGTTCTTGTGTACAATAGCATCATCAGGCAGAGGAGCAGTGGCACCGGAGCAGGAGGGAGCTGCATCCCACTTGGCCCTGGAGGGCGAGACAACGGAGTCTGAAGCCACCAGTGAGACGGAGGGCGAGGGGAACTCCACGGCGGGGGCAGGAGGTGACAGCAGCGACAGTGACTCCTCCTCTGATGGGAGCTCCCTTGCGGTGGCGGGCTCCTGTGTGCCCCCGCATCAACAGGTACAGTCGCCACCACCACCGCCCTCCCAGCAGCCCCTCAGCGTGTGTCCTGTGGCCGCTCACCCAGGAGGATGGGCATAACCTTCGCCCCAGGCACCTCAGGCCCTGCCCCAGTCAGCCCTGCTGCCCTCAGTGAGGAGGCTATTGACCTCCTGAGATCCCTCACTGTTGGGCAATCTACCATTGTGAATGCCATCCAGGGTGTCGAGAGGCATTTGCAACAAACAAATGCATACCTGAAGGGCATTCATTCTGGCCAGGCAGCCCAACAGAGAGCATTTCAGGCTCTGGCCTCAGCACTGATGGCAGCCATTGTCCCTGTGTCCAGCCTCCCACCTCCAGTTTCCTCCACCTGGACCCAATCCCCTCTACCGCAGCCTATCCCAAGCACACCATCAGACCAGCATGCACACACCTCAACACACAAGGTTGGCTCTGGCAAACATAAGCACCACACATCCCACAGGCACTCACACAAGCATCATACCCATGCACACATACCAACATCCACTGCCTCCATTGTGTCCCCCTCCTCCACGTCCTCCTCCTCCCTCCCTGTCTTGTCTCCTCTCACACCTGCATGCAATACATCTTCAGCCTCTACCTCCATCACCAGCTCACCCATCACCACACACCGCTCACGTGCACTCACCACACCCACTACCATTCACACATCCCCAGTGTCCTATCCCAGTGTGTCTGTGAGCCCTCCTCCCAAAGTACACAAACGCAGGCACACACCCACCCAACAGCCATCCACCTCACAACAGCCTCCAGCCCATGCACCTTCACCCAAATTCAGCAAAAGTACACCTTCTACAACCACTACCTCTTCCTCCACTCCCAAACCCCCTCCATCTACCCGTCCCAGTATGTCTAAAAAACTTTTCCTGGCTAATATTGACCTCTTTCCTACACCTACCCCCCGTCTGTCCATCCCCTAGGGCCAGGCTTTCCAGGTCCCAACCCAGCACCTCAGCCACCACATCACCGGGCACAGTGGTGCCAGCAACTGCGGGCTATTCAATCAATCAATCATTCGCATTTATAAAGCGCGCTACTCACCCATAAAGGGTCTCAAGGCGCTGGGGGTCAGTGCTTGAAGAGCCAGGTCTTGAGCTGCCTTCTGAAGGAGAGGTGTTCAGGTATGGCGCGAAGGTGGCTGGGCAGAGAGTTCCAGGTCTTCGCTGCCAGGAAAGAGAAGGATCTTCCTCCGGCGGTGGCTTTGCGGATGCGGGGTACGGCTGCCAGGGCCTGTCCGGCGGGTCGTAGAGTGCGCGGAGGAGTGTAGAAGGAGACGCGGTTGTTGATGAGTTTGGGTCCGAGGTTGTCAAGGGCTTTGTGTGCGTGGGTGAGGAGTCGGAAGGTGATCCTCTTGTTGACGGGGAGCCAATGGAGTTTTTTCAAGTGTCCTGAGATGTGGTGGTGGCGAGGGATGTCCAGGATGAGTCTTGCGGCAGCGTTCTGGATCCGTTGGAGTTTCCTCAGCAGCTTGGTGGTGATGCCCGCGTACAGGGTGTTCCCGTAGTCCAAGCGACTGGTGACGAGGGCGTGGGTGACAGTCTTCCTGGTGTCGGTGGGGATCCAGCGGAAGATCTTGCGGAGCTTGCGTAGGGTGTTGAAGCATGCTGAGGTCACCGAGTTCACCTGTCTGGTCATGGTGAGGGATGAGTCCAGGATGAAGCCGAGGTTGCGTGCGTGGTCGGTGGGTTGGGGAGTGCTGCATAGGGTGGGGGGCCACCAGGAGTCGTCCCATGCGGTGGGGGTGGGGCCGAGGATGAGGACCTCCGTCTTGTCGGCGTTCAGTTTCAGGCGGCTGTCTGTCATCCAGTTCGCCACTTCCTTCATTCCTTCATGAAATCTGGTCCTAGCTGAGGTGGGGTTGTTTGTGAGGGATAAGATGAGCTGGGTGTCGTCGGCGTATGATATTAGGTCGAGTCCGTGTTTGCGTGCGATGTTCGCCAGGGGGGTCATGTAGATGTTGAAGAGAGTGGGGCTGAGGGAGGATCCTTGAGGTACGCCGCAGATGATCTCCGTGACTGTGGATCTGAAGGGGGGCAGGCGGGCTCTCTGAGTCCTTCCGGAGAGGAAGGAGATGATCCATTCGAGGGCCTTGACTCTGATGCCGGCGTTGCTGAGGCGTCGTATCAGCGTGCGGTGGCAGACCGTGTCGAAGGCTGCGGAGAGGTCCAGGAGTACGAGGGCCACGGTCTCACCCTTGTCGGTCAGGGCTCTGATGTTGTCCGTGGCTGCGATGAGGGCGGTTTCGGTGCTGTGGTTGGTCCTGAAACCGAACTGTGTGGGGTCGAGGGAGTCGTTGGTTTTCAGGGCGTTGGTGAGTTGAGTGTTGACAATTTTCTCAATCACTTTGGCGGGGAACGGCAGGAGAGAGATGGGCCGGAAGTTTTTGAGTTCGGTGGGGTCTGCTGTGGGTTTCTTTAAGAGGGCGTTGAGCTCTGCGTGTTTCCAGCTCTCCGGGAAGGTGGCGGTAGTGAGGGAGGCGTTGATGACATCTCGGAGGTGCGGTACGATGATGTCGTCGGCTTTGTTGTAGATGTGGTGCGGGCAGGGGTCCGATGGGGATCCGGAGTGGATCGAGTTCATGACGCGGGTGGTTTCCTCGGTGGTGGTTGGGCTCCAGGTGAGGATGGTGGCGATGTCGGTAGCGGGTTCCGGGGGGGGGTTCGCGTCGGTGGTCGGGAAGCTGTGTATATGTCGGTGATCTTGTGGTGGAAGAAGGTCGAGAGGGAGTCGCAGAGGTCCTGCGATGGAGGGATGGAGTTGTTTTCTGCGTCCGGGTTGGAGAGCTCTTTGACGATGCCAAATAGTTCCTTGCTGTTGTGGGCGTTGTTGTCAAGTCTGATCCGGTAGGCTGTTTTTCGTGCGGCGCGGAGGCGTTGGTGGTGTTGGCGGGTGGCGTCCTTGAGAGCTGACATGTTCTCTTCGGTCTGGTTGAGGCGCCACGTCTTCTCGCGGGCGCGGCATTCTTTCTTGGAGTCCTTGAGGTCGGGGGTGAACCAGGAGTTTTTCTTGTGGTTGTTGGTGCTGGCTTGAGTTTTCAGGGGGGCCAGGAGGTTGGCGCAGTCGGAGATCCAGTTGGTGAGGTTGTTGGCGGCTTCGTTTGGGTCGGTGGTGCTGGTGGGTCGGTTCTGGGAGAGGGTTGATGCGAGCTGATCCGTGGTGATACGATTCCAGTGTCTTCTTGGTGGTTGCTGGGTGTGGTGGTTTACAGTGGTCTTCTTGAAGATGAAGTGGACGCAGCTGTGGTCCGACCAGGTGAGTTCGGTGGTGTGGCTGAAGGTGATGTGTTTGCTGGAGGAGAAGATGGGGTCGAGCGTGTGTCCGGCGTAGTGGGTGGGGGTGTTGACTAGCTGATTCAGTCCCAGGTTGGTGAGATTGTCCAGTAAGGCAGTGGTGTTGTTGTCGGTGAGGTTCTCCAGGTGAAAGTTGAGGTCTCCTAGGAGGATGTAGTCGGTGGACGAGAGTGCGTGAGGGTTGACGAAGTCTGCGATGTCTTCGCTGAACTTGGTGCGGGGTCCTGGTGGTCTGTACATGAGGGTGCCTCTGAGGGTGGTCTTGGGGTCGCTGTGGATCGTGAAGTGGAGATGTTCGGCGTCGGGGAGTGAGTTGTCGGTGTCGGTTGAGATGCGGATGGAGTTTTTGTGTGCGATGGCGATGCCTCCTCCGATGCGGTTGGTGCGGTCTTTCCGGATGATTTTGTAGCCGTCGGGGATGGCTATGGCGATGTCGGGTGCCGAGGAGGGATTCATCCAGGTCTCGGTGAGGAAGGCGATGTCCGGGTTCGTAGAGTTGATGAGGTTCCACAGTTCGATGGCGTGCCTGTGGACGGATCGGGTGTTGACCAGGATGCAGTGGAGATTGCTTCCGGGGGAGTCGTTCTTGACGGGAGCGGTGTTGGTCCGTAGGCAGGTGAAGTGACAGTTGCTGCAGGTGAAGGGTCCGTGGGTCCGTTTGGGGGGGGCGCGGTAGCAGCCCGGAGTGCGGCCGGGGTTGAGGTTGACGAGGGTGGCGGAGTCGTAGGTCAGGCGGGGGGCGCGGGGGCCAGGGGTTCGGGCGCTGTGCGCGGTCCAGGTGCGGACGGGCACAGACGGGCTTGCCTTAGGCGCGCCTTCGGCGCGCCAGCGGCGCGTCCGCTGCGCGGCCTCGCAGCGGCCGCCATTTAAGGGGTAGCCGGGGAGGCGGGGTCAGCTGGGAGGCGGGAGGAGGGCGGGTAGGGCGAAAAAAGCGGCAAAAAAGCGGCGGGAAAAAGGCTCCGAAGGCGAGGAGGCCTAGAAAAATGGCGAAGTGCCGAAAGGCGCAGAAAAACAGGGAAAACAAGGGGGAGACGGCGGGAGGGCAAGGGGGACGGCACTCAGAAGATGCAGGCACTCGGGGATACAGAAGAAAACCAGGGGAGCGCGATCACACAACACAGGCACTCGGGGATACAGAAGGAAAAAAGGGGAGCGCAATCACACAGCACAGGCACTCGGGGATACAGAAGGAAGAAAAGGGGAGCGCGAACGCAGACACACGGCAACACAGACACTCGGGGCACAGGCAGCGATGCAGGCAAAAGAGAAGGCAGAACAGGGGATCTGGATCTGGTGGCGCTGTGAGGACAGGGGAGCGACCTACCCTGGGGTCAAGGGTCGCTACTACTGCCTCGCAGCGGCCGCCATTTAAGGGGTAGCCGGGGAGGCGGGGTCAGCTGGGAGGCGGGAGGAGGGCGGGTAGGGCGAAAAAAGCGGCAAAAAAGCGGCGGGAAAAAGGCTCCGAAGGCGAGGAGGCCTAGAAAAATGGCGAAGTGCCGAAAGGCGCAGAAAAACAGGAAAAACAAGGGGGAGACGGCGGGAGGGCAAGGGGGACGGCACTCAGAGGATGCAGGCACTCGGGGATACAGAAGAAAACCAGGGGAGCGCGATCACACAACACAGGCACTCGGGGATACAGAAGGAAAAAAGGGGAGCGCGATCACACAGCACAGGCACTCGGGGATACAGAAGGAAAAAAAGGGGAGCGCGAACGCAGACACACGGCAACACAGACACTCGGGGCACAGGCAGCGATGCAGGCAAAAGAGAAGGCAGAACAGGGGATCTGGATCTGGTGGCGCTGTGAGGACAGGGGAGCGACCTACCCTGGGGAGTGCGCCAACCATCAGGGCTGCCAGTGTGCCACGGAGCGAGGGCAAGGACATTCCGCCACCTGCAAAAGTAAAAAAGTTGCCCACATCCCGGAGGGAGAAGCTGAAGACACCTGCCACCAAGTGCTCAGGGAAAACGAAAGGGGATAGTGGCAAGACAGCTGGGCCACCATCCAAGGTGGGGAAGGGCCAGAAAAAAAAGGGCAGGTCAGTAGAGGGCATGGTGGCACCGACAATGGGACCAGTGTCACACCTTCTGTCCACGTCGACGCCAACCTGCACGGCGGAGAAGACCGCCACCTGCACCGCCACCTGCACCGCCACCAACACCGCTGCCACAGAGCCTGCCACCAGCACCGCAGTCACTGAGCCTGCCGCCACAGAGCCCACCGCCAGCACCAATGCCACAGAGCCCGCCGCAAGCACCGCTGCCACAGAGTCCACCACCAGCACTGATGCCACAGAGCCTGCCGCAAGCACCAAGCACCGCTGCCCCAGAGTCCGCCACCAGCACCGATGCCACAGAGCCCACTGCAAGCACCGCTGCCACAGAGTCCGCTGCAAGTACCGCTGTGACTGACACCGCCGCAAGCACCGCCAGTGGCCCCGCGACATCCTGAGCCAGTGGCACCACAGCAGACATGGCTGCCATCCCCAGTGGTCAGTCGTCCGAGACTGGTGGTCAGTTCCGGGAGCCTGGGCAGCTTCCATGATGCACCACCTTCAGTGGAGAAAGGCATCCACTACCGCAGTCCTTGGCAGGATGAAGCACTCTGGGCACAAAGCCCCCTCCAGAGCCAGTGGAGTATCACATCCACTACCTCAGTCCTTGGCAGGATGAAACACTCTGGGCACAAAGCCCCCTCCAGAACCAGTGGAGTTTCACATCCACTACCTCAGTCCTTGGCAGGATGAAGCACTCTGCGCACAAAGCCCCCTCCAGAACCAGTGGAGTATCACATCCACTACCTCAGTCCTTGGCAGGATGAAGCACTCTGAGCACAAAGCCCCCTCCAGAACCAGTGGAGTATCACATCCACTACCTCAGTCCTTGGCAGGATGAAGCACTCTGGGCACAAAGGCCCCTCCAGACCCAGTGGAGAAAGGCATCCACCTGGGAGACTGTGGCTTTGCACTCCCCAGGATAAGGCAGTGGGCAAACCACCCACTGGAAAGACTTGAGAGACTGTGGCTTTGCACTCCCCAGGATAAAGCAGTGTGCAAACCACCCACTGGAGAGACTTGAGAGACTTTGGCTTTGCACTCCCCAGGATAAAGCAGTGGGCAAACCACCCACTGGAGAGACTTGAGAGACTTTGGCTTTGAACTCCCCAGGATACATCAATGGGCATGGAACCCCCTCGTGCCGCAGTGGCGTCATGCACTCATCCGGCTGAGGTGCCCCCCCTTCCCCCTGAGGTGCCTGTTTCATTTTGATCTGATGCCCCAAAAGTGTTCTCTCCATTTGAAGTCTGGTATCATGTGTGGGCCTCGCCCATGCATTTTGGGCCCAGTGGTCCACATACAATAATTGGTGCACTATCCGGACTTGTGTAGTTGGTGTACATAATTGTATATACTGTATTTCGAGTTTTGACTACTGGATTTTTTATGATTACAATCGTTCAACTGCTTTCCTTTTGTCCTTGCGTTCTTCCAGGGCGGGTGGGGGGGTGTAAATGTAATGTTGCAGCATGTATTTGTGTGTATGTTGTTGTGTGTGAGGGTGGGGGTGGGGGGTTTGCGTGTTGCGTTTGTGTGTCACTCTTTTCTCTCCCCCCTCCCCTTTGTTGTAGGTTCAGTACTCACCGTGGTCATCGCCGCCGTCTTTGGTGCTCCTGATAGAGGAGCAGGAATACCATTGCAGGGAGTACCAGGAGTTCTGGCTCCATGGCTTCCTGGTTCCTCGTGGGGTGTGGAGAGGTGAGTGTTTTCCCTTCCAAGTCCTGTTTCCACCGTGTTTTTGTTCGCGTTGGTTCCGCCCCAGAAAAGGTGGCAGATTGGCATCTCATAATAGTGTGGGCGGTACATTGTCTTCTGCCTGTCTGTTGGCGGTGACCGCCACGCTGTTTGTTTGTACCGCCGTGGTCGTAATCAAATTTTTTTCCCACTGGCCTGTTGGCGGTATTATCGCCGCTTTAACACCAAACACCAGGGTTGTAATGAGGGCCTTAGTCTCACCTGCCTGACCTTTCTCTCAGATGGTAGGGGGTGTATGAGGGTGTGTACCTTGAATGGTCTCTTCTATTAAACCCCTCGCTCAGATGATGGCTGTTATGGCTGTGCTTAGTAGGGTGTGAACATGTGCTACCCTCACCTCCCATACATCTCTCTCAGGTGACAGCTGTGTGCAGTAAGGTGTGTGGAGAGACACTGACCTCTCCACTGGCACCTCCTGTTTCAGATGATGGATGTGTGTTGTAGGATATGGAAAGAGAGAGGCGACAGGTGACCTGAGATGACAGGTGACTGTATTAGAATGTATATATGGAATGCCTTTTCCTGTCGGATCTGCCTCTCAGTTGGACAGTGTAGTATTAAGGTGTGCATATGGAATAGGCTGTCCTGTCAGACCTCTCTCTCAGATAATGGGTGTATGTAGTAGTGTGTATACATGGACTAGCCTCTCCTTTCAGACACCTCTCTCAGATGATGTGTGTGCATAATAGGGTGGGAGGAGAGAGACTGTCCTTTCCAGTGAGACGTCTGTCTCAGATGGTAGGTGTGCATAGTAGGGTGTATACATGGGGTACCCACTACTATCAGACATCTGTTTCAAATGATGGCTGAAGATGTTAGTGTGTCTACATGGACTGGCCTCTCCTGTCAGATGTATCTCCCAGGTGACAGGTATGAATATTAGGCTGAGTACATGGACTAGCCTCTCCTGTCATAACTCTGTCTCAGATCTTGGGTGTGCATATTAGGCTGTGTGGAGAGAAACTGGCCTCTCTCGTCAGACCTCTGTCTCGGATGACAGGTGTGCATAGTATGCTCTGTCCAGGGACTATTCTCCCTGCTAACACCCCTCTCTCTAATAATGGGTGTGCACAGTAGGATGTAAGATGAGTCTATGCTCTACTCACAAATCTTACAAAGCCAATAAGTATAAACAGTACACTGGCAAATACCATCTCCAGTAATACTCCTTCCTACAATAGCAGGTGAACATACTATTGTGTAATCAAAGATCACCTTCCCCTTTCTACTGTTCTTAATCCAGCAAGAGTCTTGTAAGATTGCAATGTTGTTTTTTTAAAATAAGAATTAACCATCTATTCATTACAGTACTTATCCCTTACACAGTTCCTCTCTTCAAAATCAGTGACCAAAATATGCATTCATACTAATGGAGTGTAGTGTAAAATGCTTTATTTCAGTCACAGACTATAAGCAAAACACAACTAAATACACAAGCATCATCCTTCCAAAAATGCATATGTGTTCAGAACTCATCTATCCCTTTTTTCTATGCACGATTCCGTGAGAGCCCTGCAAGATCATAAAAATTAGTTAAAAACAACATATATTTATTTTTATCATGGTAGTTACACCTTAGACACAGGGGGCCTGGCTCAAAAAGGCAAACTTAGATTTTTGGTCGAACTTTATTACTTTTTGGTATTTACAAAGGTAAGTTAGGAGTAGTATCTGTATGCCTGTACTCGGGGTGGGATCCCTCCACTTGGGGCGGAATCTCTGCCTGAAGTGCAGTGATTCCACTCTGTACTTGCAGTGTAACTCTGCACTGGGAGTGGAATCTCTACACTCGGGCAGATCTCCACCCCAATTGCGCAGATTCTACCCCTAGTGTGGACATTCTGCATCAAATGCGGACTTAACGATACTACTCTTAACTTTACGAATACCGAACAGTAGTAAAGTTGACTTTGGTCTAAACGTAGACAAAAAGTCTAAGTTTACCTTTGTGAATTGGGTTCCTCCTCTCTACATTTAGGGGCACAGCATGCCTTGCTGCTGCCTCATTATATAGCTTTTGTACTTCAGTTCCACAATACTTTAAATGTTTCCAATAATTAGTATTGGCCACCATTTAATTTCTCACATTACAACAGCCAGCAAATCAGAGCACTTGCAAGACTGGATCCTTTTGCTCATGAGAAAAACTGATCTCTTAACCAATCACAGGCCTCCATTTATAACGCTGCACTCTCGCGGGAGGCTTGCGGGACTCTCGCTTCCCCAAACATCCAAATATACAAACATTTTTGACCGTTAGTTTCTCAAATACTATTAAACGTATTTACACACAACCACAGAGAGCACAATCTGCGATCCAAGATATAAACTTCATGGTTAATTTGGCATCATTCCTTTCAGAAGTTCTTGCTATAGCCATGTCTAAAAAAGTCTATAAAAAATGCAGAGAGATGTTATGTTTTGAGACCCCCCCCTTTTTTCTTGGCTGGCTCCTGTATGATGAATCACACCAAAACTTTCCCAGAAGGAGCTGAGGTTGATGAACTTTGTTTTTGGACAGTTTCTTGAAGATTCGTCAAACGGGGCCCATATATTTGCTCAATCTACTAGTGACTGACAGCTTTCACTCAACGCCACTGGTGGTCGTCTGTAATGGGTCTGCCTCCACACTTACACAAAACTTAAAAATCTTTTTACAATAAGGAAGAGACAGTACTCTGGGAGCTTATAAAGTTTTGTTTGTATTTTATTCCAGCCGACATAGGCTAATGCCACATCAACGCCTTTTGTCCTCACATTGGTCTTGATCGCAATGCTGAATGCCATGATTGTTTACAACCTTATATATGGTACATATGGTATGGTATATATGGTACATTTTCATAAAACTATGGCAATCAACAAATGACTGCATATTTTATGTGTAAAAAACACTAACTAAATGGCATCTTGAAACATGCAACAATTAATTGATTATAATACATGCATGGCTCAAAATATCAATTATTAAGCTGACAATCACCTGAAATCATGTACATTCATAATTAAACCAAAAATTCCAAAATTTCATTCATGTTCATTAATATTTTTTTCCTTCTTTCCCCTCATCCAAATAATTGAGTCTAATTTATTTGTACCTTCTCCCAAAGAGGCAGGAAATCATCAATCAGAATTACACAATCAATACTTAAATTAAGACAAAGTGGCTAAACACTCTTACCTATGAAATATAAATGTGCTGTCTTCATCAATCAAGTTGATGCCTTAAGAAACAGGATAACAAAATAAAAAATAAACACATCTCAAAATCTGTAACAAATAAATTTCAGCTTTTCTCAGTACCCTGCAACCACCCCAGAGAATCAGCTAGATTTGCACTTACAGTTCCTCATCTATACTTAAACCTTTTGGATCTGATTAATCTAGTTTCAATATGTACCTGGATTCCAACCTGCATATCTCTCTCTCTCTATTTACCCCTAAAGGACTTCTATAGACATATATCTAAACTGAATAATATCACCACAATGTTCTTTCCAAAAGTGTCTAGCTTCCGGGTAGCTGTGATCTCTGTTCTTGATGGCCTTAAGGTGTTGCAATATCCTTTTTTGCACTGGCACTACACACATTTGAACAAATGGATATAAAGAACAAATTCAATTTTGCATGTTAGATTTGTTCTAATTCTACTCATTTCCTTTCCAAATGCAGTTCTTAAGGAGTTAGCATTTACCCCATGCCTGCATGCCTTGCAAATGTTGCATTTGGTAAATCCCTTCATAGGCTTGAGCCAAGACTCTGCCCCAACTATAATATCACTCTTAACAAGCCTATCTCTAAATGATCTGGATCTTCTGTCTGTGATTAAAGGTCTCTCGGGGATCCGATTTCCAGTCAATGGATCACTTTTCAATAAATGTCAATGGTTATTCATTATTATTGTTAGTGAATGATGGTCAGTATGGTAAGTGGTAATGAATCTCACCTTATCTTGAATGATTTTTGAGTTATTTTTCACATTCCTACCAAATAATACGTGCTCATGGGTTAGTTGTTGACCTCTATTTCATGCTGCTTCAATCATGCCTTCACTGTAACCCCTTTGCCTAAACCTGATGGTTAAGTCTTTGGTAGCCTCTTCATAAGAGACCTCTGAATTCTCCTAGCCCTCAAGTATTCTCCATAGGATATACTTTGTTTCAGAAATTCAGGTCAGCTTTCTGTATAAAGTAGACGTTAATTTACTATTTTCCATATGCAATTTTACATCAAGAAATTCTCTTTCTGTAGCACTGATTTTGCTTGCAAATGATAAATTCAAATCATTCACATTAATATCTGCCACAAACTTCTGTACTTAATTCATGTTACCCTTCCATGAATAAACCATCAATAAACCTCATACCATAACATTATGTTTGAAGTCATAATTCGAATTCTTCATTGACTATTTGCTCTTCCCACCAGCCCATTTTCAGATTTACATAATTGGCCATCTCTGTTCCTTGTTTTTCAAAAATGTCTCCATTAAAATAAAGCATGTTCTTTTCAAAATGGTACCCAATGATTTCTAACTGTGTGTTTGACTTTTTCCCTTTTGCAGGGTCATCTCCAATCTCCTTGCCTCCTGGAACCTATTTTTTCTGACCTGTTGCTTTTGGCTTTTGAACTCTGAGCACTTTACCACTTCTAACCAGTGCTAAAGTGCATATGCTCTCTGTGTAGATTGTATTGTTTATTGGTTTATCTATGATTGGCATATTTGATTTACTAGTAAGACCCTAGTAAAGTGTACTAGAGGTGCCCAGGGCCTGTAAATCAAATGCTACTAGTGGGCCTGCAGCACTGGTTGTGCCACCCACATTAGTAGGCCTGTAATCATGTGTCAGACCTGCCACTGCAGTGTGTGTGTGCAGAATTAAACTGCCAATTTGACTTGGCCTAAACCTTCCCTTTTCTTACATGTAAGACAGCCCTGAGGTAGGCCCTAGGTATCCCCATGGATAGCGTGCAGTGTATTCTTAAGGTAGGACATATACTAATGTGTTTTATATGTCCTAACAGTGAAATACTGCCAAATTCGGTTTTCACTGTTGCAAGGCCTACCCCTCTCATAGGTTAACATGAGGGCTGCCTTTAAATATGATTAAAGTGTAGATTCCCTTTGGGAGCCTATAGACATGGAGTTTGGGAACTCACAATTTAAAAATACATCTTTTAGTAAAGTTGATTTTGAGACTGTGTGTTTGAAAATACCACTTTTAGGAAGTGTGTATTTTCTTGCTTAAACCATTCTGTGACTCTGCCTGTTTGTGGATTCCCTGTCTGGGTCAGTTTGATTTGACAGTTGGACTGGTTGCACCTCTCTCTAGACAGTGACACAAAGGGAGCTGGTGTATAGCCTGCATATCCTGATGAGCTTTCTGTGCTAGGAGGGAGGGGAGGAGTGCTGACTCACACCTGAAAGGGCTGTACCTCCCCTCTCACAATGCAGACTCCAACCCCCTGGTGTGTGTCTGGGGCCTGGTCTGGGCAAGGCAGGATTTCACAATACACATACATCTTTTGCTAAAGTTGATTTTGAGATTGTGTGTTTGAAAATACCACTTTTAGAAAGTGACCATTTTCTTGCTTAAACCATTCTGTGACTCTGCCTTTTTGTGGATTCCCTGTCTGGGTCAATTTGACAGCTGGGCTGGTTGCACCTCTCTCTAGGCAGTGACACAAAGGGAGCTCGGGTGTAGCCTGTATATCCTGATGAGCCATCTGTGCTAGGAGGGAGGGGATGAGTGGTCACTCACACCTGAAAGGGCTGTGCCTCCCCTCTCACAATGCAGACTCCAACCTCCTGGTGTGTGTCTGGGGCCTTGCCTGGGCAAGGCAGGATTTCACAAACAAGAGAGACTACTTCAAAGAGCAAAATGGTATAAGAAGGGCACCCAAAACCATATACTTTAGATCACTTCTAGACATCAAGAGGAACCTCTGCCTGGAGAAGAGCTGAGGAGAAGTGCTGCCCTGCCTGAGACTGTGCTTTGTGGAGCTATCCTGCAGTTGCTGCTTCTGCCTGTGCAAGAGGACAAAGACTGGACTTTGTGTGCCTTCCTGCTTGTGAAGAAATCTCCAAGGGCTTGTCCTGAGCTTGCCTCCTGTTGTTGAAGTCTCAGGGCCATCAAAGACTTCTCCTGCCAGCACCTGGACTCTTTGTTGAGACTCCTGCCCTGCCAAGTGGTGCCTATCCAGTTCCTGGGGCCTTGGAAGGTGAAGCTGGCAGACCAAGACTGGAAATCCACACACAGACTGCCGTGTAGGGAAAATATCCACGCACCTTCCGAGATGCGGCTGAAAAACGGCACGCCGACGGCTTCGCCACAGAAATCGATGCTCCACCGGCATCGCTGCTGGAAAATTGACGCACGGAGTTGGAAGAACAACGTGCAAAACCCACTGACGGAGGCTGTTAACGTCGCAACCCACATTGCGTGGTTTTGCTGATACCGTGTGGCAGGATTTTCGACGCAAACCTTGCTGGGCACTGAAAAAAGACACAACGCCTCCCAGGACCTGAGTGCTGCCCGGATCGATGCATTGCTCCCCTGCGGGGAGGAAAAACGACGCACGGCGACCTGACCGGAGGAGAAACGACGCACAGTCTCGCTTGTGGGTAAGAAATCGACGCACTGCTTACCTTTTTCGATGCACACTCGCCCGTTCGTGTTATTTTGATGCTTCCCAGGTACTTTTCAACGCTAACAGTGTTTTACCTGTTTTCTCAAGGATTTAAGACTCTTTTTGCTTTTTAATTAATAACTTGACTTGTGTATGTTGGACTTTTGTCATTTTGGTCTTGTTTTGTTTAGATAAATATTTTCTATTTTTCTAAACCTGTGTTGTGTCATTTTGTAGTGTTTTCATTAAGTTACTGTGTATGTTGGTACAAATACTTTACACCTAGCACTCTGAAGTCAATCCTGCCTGCTCATGCCGAGCTACCAAGGGGGTGAGCGGGGGTCAGCTATGGGTGATTCTCCTTTACCGTGACTAGAGTGAGGGTCCTTGCTTGGACAGGGGGTAACTTGGCTGCCAACCAAAGACCTCATTTCTTACTATATATATATACATATATGTATATATATATATATATATATATATATTTAATCTGATAGGTCTGGCCATCATATAATGCTGAGTGGCCCTAAACCCATCATTATGAAATATATTTGTCTATATTGAGGTGACATCAAATGTCACTGTCAACTTATTTTTTTATTCAGTATCAAAAATCCTTCTTAAAACAGTCTATTTTAAATATGATTGTAAACCTACTATTAATGGCAGCACTAGGGTGGCCGGGTACAGAGGTGTAGTATGGCGTTGGGTGCCCAATGTTAGTCAATGGAGATCGGTCCAGTTAAGCTGCAGGTTTGGACAGGTAGTTCAGTCGAGGAGAACCAACAGGTGGGCTCACGTCTTGAGATGCTCGGGGATGGACGGTCCTCTTCTCCATCGGCCAGGGGTAGCAGGTGCTGAGGTGTCCTGAGACATTGGGTTTTCTCCACTGAGAGCTTCCGCAGTTGAAAGGGCCTGTGGGCAGAGGCTGCAGGCGGCATTGGTGAGTCCACAGTGGCAATTCCAAGGTGGGCTTTGTATCTGAAGGGCTTGGTGACCATGTTGGCACCATTGACCCACTTCAGTTCGGGCTAGGTGGCACAAGTGCAGTGGTGCCTTCCGGTGTCAGGTTTTTGCACGCCGGAGTCCGCTCAGGTCTCTTTGGGTGTCTGCAAGATGCAAATAAGCAGCTCCGCTGCTCAACAGGAGTTCCTAGGTCTTTGTTGAAGGCAGGCAGTCCTCCTAGGATTTTCGAGGTACATCGGCTTGCAGGACAAGTTGACTTTGGTGCAAATCAGGAGGAACAGAAGATAGGCCAGCAGTGCTGGGGTCAAGTCAGCTTCTTTTTACTTGGGCTTTGCTTTTGCGGCTCTTGGGTGTCCTTCTTTAGAGGCCAACAGGAATCTGATTTCCTGGTGCCAAGGGTTCCCTTAAATATTGAATTTAAGGGCATTTTGGGGAGTGTAGGCTGGAAACCAATGGGCTACTTACCCCTGAGGTCACTAAAGCCCTATATAACCGCTTCCTGTGGGAAGTAGGCATAACTCTGTCCCAGAGTTCCTAATTCTGCCAACACCAAGATGGCAAATTTCCAAATGTTGTGTCCACATCAGGCAGCACACCTTAGGGGTGGGACTGACCTGAGGGGTAAACACACCTCTCTGAATACTAAATTTCCCACCAATATAAGCGCCAAATGGGCCCTGGGGTAGGGTAGTTGGCACTCTCCCTTCAGTGAGGCCTGATCTGCATTCCAAGAGCAGTGGGTTTCTTTGAAGCCCCCTGCCTTGGAATGAAGATTCTCAGGTCATCTGGTTGGGGTGGGTGTGTAAACACCTGTCCCAGAGAAGGCTTTGTTTCTGATCACCTGAGAGCAAAGGCTCTCACACTTGGGGGGACAGAATCATGGCTGGTGGTGGCAGGCTGGCTAAAACTAGTAAGTCCACACACTGGTAGATGGGAGGTTTTCAGGAGGCATCTAAGGTAGCCTCTGGGTCCTGTATTAATAAATCCATCACTGGCATCAGTGAGGGTTTTTGATACTAAACATCCCTATTTTCTGGGAAGCCATCATGCAGCTGGGGAACTTGTAGTGATCAGTGTCTTGCAAATGTACTTAAAATGACTTCCCTATTCACTCACTATGGGGGTCATTCCTACCCTGGCGGTCCGAGACCGCCAGGGTAGTGGACGGAGGAAGCACCGCCAACAGGCTGGCGGTGCTTCAGGGGCTATTCTGACCGCGGCGGTAAAGCCGCGGTCAGAAAAGGGAAGCCGGCGGTTTCCCGCCGGCTTCCCTCTGCCCCAGGGAATCCTCCACGGCGGCGCTGCAAGCAGCGCTGCCATGGGGATTCAGACCCCCTTCCCGCCAGCCTGGTTCTGGCGGTTTTCACCGCCAGAACGTGGCTGGCGGGAACGGGTGTCGTGGGGCCCCTGGGGGCCCCTGCAGTGCCCATGCCACTGGCATGGGCACTGCAGGGGCCCCCTAACAGGGCCCCACATTGATTTTCAGTGTCTGCTTGGCAGACACTGAAAATCGCGACGGGTGCAACTGCACCTGTCGCACACCAGCAACTCCGCCGGCTCCATTCGGAGCCGGAATCCTCGTTGCTGGTGCTTTCCCGCTGGGCGGATGGGCAGCCTTTTGGCGGTCGCCCGCCCGCCCAGCGGGAAAGACAGAATTACTGCGGCGGTCATTTGACCGCGCTGCGGTATTCTGGCGGGGGAACTTTGGCAGGCGGCCTCCGCCGCCCGCCGAAGTTAGAATGACCCCCTATGTCTACGAATCAACAAAGACATAGCAGGGGCATATCTGCTCTTGCAGATATGTCCTCACATGTAATATAATGCACCCTGCCTTAGGGCTGCAAGGCCTGCTGTAGGGGTGATTTAAATGTACTGCATACATTGTTAATTGGCATGGAACACAGGCTCTGTGCCATGTTGTGTTTTTACTTTCAGCTCCACCAAGACACATGGCCTGCAATGGTGGGCTGCATGTGCTAGGAGAGTGGTCCCTGAGAGTGGCACAATACATGTTGCAGCCCTTGGGGACCCTCTATGGTACTCATGCCCTGGGTAACAGGGGTACCATTTACTAGGGACTTACAGCCGGACCCAATGGTATTGCCTTTTGGAGAACAATTGCACAGTTTTAGGGAAAGAGATCTGGCACTGGTGCCTAGGTAGCAATAACCCAGTGCACTTTCAGTCCAAATTGAATCAAATACCAGGCACAAGGTGGAGGCCATCCATGTCAAAAAAATGAGTGCTTCCTACACAACCCCACAAAACAAAAGAGATTTGCCTAACCTTTCCCAAAAGATTCTACATTGTCTAAGTGGAAAAACCTGGAAAGGCCATCTGCATTGGTGTGGTCAGTCCTGGGTCTGTGTTCCACGGTAAAGTCCATTCCCTGTGGGGCTTTCACCTTACATTTGCATCAGCCAACTGAGAGTCCTGTGGTCAGTTTGAACTTCTTCAAGGACCAGACCACAGCAAAGGCTTACCTCTCAATGGCACTCCAACACTGCTTTCTAGGAGTAACCTCCTGCTAATTAAAGCAACAGATTAGTCATGGCCATCATCAATGGGCTGGGATATGACCGCTCCTATCCCATGTTTGGAGGCATCTGCCTGCGCTATGAACTGTTTAGAATAATCTGGAGCTTTTAGAATGGGTGCTGAACACATTGCTTGCTTCAGAGTGTCAAAAGACATATTGACAGCTCACTCTCCAGTTTGCGTTCTTCTGCATCTTTTTGGAGGTCAGGTCTGTGAAGGTTGCCACAATGGTACCATATCCCTTCACAAACCTCCAGTAGTACCCAGTCAAGCCAAGGAATGCTCTGCCTTGGGTCTGGGTGGTTCAAGCTTTCCAGTCCAAAGCTGTCTGGAGTTTGACCTATAGTGGTTGAACTTTGCCTCTATCTTCAAAGTGACCCTAGTATATAACCCTGCCCTGCACTATCTGGTACTTGCTTGCTTGCCTTGATAGTGAGGACTGACCTGGGTGGTTCGAGCTTTCCAGTCCAAAACTGTCTAGATTTTGACTTATAGTGGTTGAACTTTGCCTCTACCTTGAAAGTGACCCTAGTATACAACTCTGCCCTGCCCTATCTGCTACTTGCTTGCCTTGATAGTGATGACTGCACTATGCAGAGCTTCGAGAACCTTGCCAAGGTGGATCAGATGATCCTGCCAAGAGGAGCTAAAGAAAGCAATGTCATCTAGATATGGTGCACTAAAGTCTTCCAAACCAACAAGGAATTTATTCACCAATCTTTGGAAGGTGGCAGGGGCATTCTTTAAACCACATGGCATAATAGTGAACTGGTAATGTCCATCTGGGGTCGAGAATGCCGATCTTTCTTTTGCTCTGGGGTTCAGACCAATTTTCCAGTACCCTGATGTCAAATCAAAATTACTGAGAAATCTGGCGGCTGCCCCCAACCTGTCAATCAGTTTGTCTGCTCTTGGAAAGGGGTGTGCATCTGAATTAGTGACAGCATTAAGACCTCTATAGTCCACACATGACCTCAGCTCCGGTTTACCTCCCTTAGAATCAGGTTTGGGTACTAAGACCACTAGGCTGGCCAAGGGACTTACAGAGGACTCAATTAGCCCTAAATCCAGCATCTTACTTACTTCAGCTCTGATGCTATCATTCATTTGGTCAGACTGTTTGTATATTTTGCTTTAGACAGGCATACGTGCACCAGTGTCCACATCATGGACACACCAGTTAGTCCGACCAGGGATGAGGGAAAAGAGCTCAGCAAACTGTTACAAGACTTGCCCACACCCAGCTTGCTGCTGGGCAGTGAGGATGTCTGAAAACAATACTCCATCGACTGACCCATCTTTGGGGCTGTGGGATAGGAGGTCAGGGAGAGGCTCACTCTTGTCATCAGAGATAATCAGCATGGCCACAACAGCCCTGTCATGAAAGACTTTAAGGTGGTTCACATGGATAACCCTATGAGGGTTCATTGGAGTGCCTAGATCAACTAGATAGGTGACCTACCTCTTCTTTTCAAGGATAGGGTAAGAGTCACTCAATTTGTCCTGGGGTTCCCTGGGAGTCACAGGCTTACGTACCAACACCTTCGGTCCTGGTTGAAACTCTACCATGACAGCCTTTTGGCCATACCAGAGCTTATGTAGCTCCTGGCTGGGCTCAAGGTTTTTGGATGCTGTTTTCATGTACTCAGCCATCCTTGAATATAGGCCAAGCAGATAGTCTACAATGCCTTGCTTAAGCTCTTTGAAAGGTGTCTCCCATCCTTCCCTCACTAGACACAGTGGTCCCCTTACAGGATGACCAAACAGACGTTCAATGGGGTAAAACATACTCCTTTCTGTGGCACTTCTCTGTAGGTAAAAAACAAGTATGGTAACAGGATATCCCATCTCCTTTTGAGTTTTTCAGGAAACGGTGCTTCATGCCTTTTATGGTTTTGTTGAATTTCGCAACTGAACTATTTCCTTGTGGGTGATATGTGGAAGTGAACTTATAAGTCACTCCACATTTATTCCACACGGCCTTGATGTATGTAGACATGAATTTACTATCGCTGTCTGAAACCATCTCCTTGGGGAAGCCAACTCTAGTAAAAGTACTGAGTAGGGCCCTAGCAACAGCAGGATCAGTAGTAATCCTAAGGGGTATAGTTTCAGGGTACCTAGTGGCATGATCCTCTATCACCAGTATAAATCTGTTCCCTGATGCTGTTGGAGGGTTTAGGAGACCAATGACGTCAACCCCTACTCTTTCCAAGGGAGCCCCAACCACTGGAAGTGAGATTAAGGGGGGCTTTGGGTGGCCACCTGCCTTACCACTGGCTTGACAAGTGACACAGTTATGAAACTCCTTCACTGCCTGGGAAATGCCAGGCCAGTAGAAGTGAAGAACTAAGCTACTCTAAGTTTTGGCCTGGTCAAGATGCTCAGCTAAGGGGGTGTCATGAGCCAACTCTCAATACATCTGAGGCACTACCACTCTCAAAGGGTGTTAGGTCTCTGTCCTCATCATACAGGAGTTTCATCTGATATCTCCCTTTTCCTGATCAGCAGCTTGCTGACTCAGGCTCTCAAGAGGTTACAGGTCCTCTGTCCCTGGCAAGCTCTGTTGTGTAAGGCCCAAGTGCCTAAGGCTCAGTTCCCTCAAAGACAGACAGGTCTCCCTGAGGGGAGGGGAAATGAGCTTGTGTTTACTCTGAATCTGGCTTATTCAAATTCTTGCCTTTTCCCTTGGAAGGCTGGGTGATTGTTCCTGGCTCTAGCACCTCTTTTACACCCTAGGCTTTACATTGTGCTCTGGTTTTCACACATATCAATTCAGGTATACCCAGCATGGCTTAATGGGTCTTTCTTTCATCCTCAGACCATGCTGAGAACGCCAGATCATTTCCTAGCAGTCAGGCTACAGGAATTGCAGAGATGCCACCACCGTTTCCTGGCCAATAACCCTTTCCCACTCTAAGGACACCATTGCCATGGGATGGACCTAAGCTTGGTTGTTAGCACTGATGACTGTTAAAGTTTTACTAGTCAGATACATTTCCTGGGATATCAGTTTTTCAGTCACCATGGGAACATTTGCACCTGTATCACTCAGTGCTCCAACTCTGATCCCATTAATATGAGGCTGTTGTCTGTACTTTTTTCAGATTACTGGGCCAAACAGCCAGGGCAGATATATCCAACCAGCCTCAGAGACTAAATTTGCCTCAGTTGTTCAGGGTCAGGACTCATCTGGAATCCCATCTGAAGACTTACCCCTGCAACAGGAGCTTCAGGTGTACTGGGGGTGTTATTTATGGGACAGACAGGGTATCCAATTTGGTGCCTATTGGCTTTGGAATTAAAGCACCAAGCCTTCCTAGGATCCCAGTTGTAACCCTGATACCCACCCATGCTCTGTGTCTAGTCTCTGGACCCACCCTGCTGAACAGTTTTTTGGGGGCCTTTAGAAGACTCTTTGTTTTTGTCTTTAGACTGGTCACCATTGTTTCCTTGGAGGGGGCTTAGCACCCCGTTTCTTTTGGTCATCCCCGCCATGAGTTGTCTTGGAGACTCTAGTCTTGACCCAGTGGTCTGCCTTCTTTCCAATTTCTTGGGGGAAAATTGGACCTAGGTATTCCAGGCACTGATGCATTTTTTTCAGAAACACAGTTACTGAACAGTTGCTCTTTCATAATAAGATTATTAAACCCATCATAGTCTTTCACCAGGTTCCCTTCCAACCAGCCACCCAGTGTTTTGACTGAGAAGTCAATAAAATCTACCCAGGGGTCTTCATAGTCTCCCTGATCCTGAACTTGTACTTCTCAGAGGTGAGTCCAAATCCCTCAATCAGGGTACCCTTCACGCAGTCATAGGGCTCAGCATCTGCTCTACTTAGTGTCAGGAGTCTAACTCTACACCTTCCTTAGAACAGCTCTCAGAGTAGAGAGCCCCAATACTTCTGGCTAAGTTTCCTCATGGTACAAGCCTTCTCAAAGGTTGTGAACCATTTGGTGATATCATCACACTTTGAATATTTGAATATAAGGTCAAAAGCTTCTTCTTTCTCCTTATTTAACATTTTGCTGCCACCAGAGATGAGTCGTGGGCCCATCTCAGCTCTTTCTCTTTCTATAGTTGACAGTCTAGACTCAAAGTCTATCCTCTTAGCCAACATTTGGAGTTCAGCATCTTCACTGTCTCCATCTCCTGGTAGAAGTTCTCCCAGTGGTGCTACTGTATGTGGAGTTATGGAAGGATTCATCATTCTCTTCCACCTCTTCTTCCTCCTCATTCCCCTGAGGGGCTCCTTCACTTCTCATGGCTCTATCATGTTCTGCTAGCAGCTGCAGAAGATGACATTTTGTGGGTTTAGACCCCATGGTAAGTTTCCATCCTTGACAGAGAGCCTTAAGTTGGGCCAATGGTTTTGACAGGGTCCCAGGTTGAGCTCCTGGGATGTGCCTCAGTCTTGTTTTTAAAGTAGGTGGGACCTTTTTAGAAACTTAAAAAAAAATTAAGTATACTTCTGAAGGGCCTAGATACTTAAAGTATTTTAAATTGTAAACAGTTTGGACTGGGATACTTAACACAAGGCCCTACAGCTATTTGAAAACAATTTAGAAAAAAAAATAGAAAATTGGAACAAAATGTTTGCTAACTAAAGACATTTTAGGATTCCTTAGTGGTATCCATTATTAACTGAGTGGTATAGCAAAGTTCATGTCTTGTACTCCACTAATGTAGGAAGCTAGCTCTTTATATGATATATCAAAATGAGATATATCGTGCAAAGAGTCCAGGGGTTCCCTTACCAGTGGACTGGGGCTTACTCTAGCAATCCCAATGTGTTCTTTATGGGGGTAGTGTGGTCGAGCAGCCTTAGGCTTATCAGAGAGGAGTGTATGTCATGATCTGAATGCTTCCTACCTCGATTGTCTGTCAATCTCGATGCACCACCTGGTCTCTTGC
Source organism: Pleurodeles waltl (assembly GCF_031143425.1). Taxonomy (NCBI): domain Eukaryota; kingdom Metazoa; phylum Chordata; class Amphibia; order Caudata; family Salamandridae; genus Pleurodeles; species Pleurodeles waltl. The sequence continues at coordinate 212,878,122 of NC_090438.1, forward strand.
TGGTTCTGGACTGACCAAGGTAAGGGCGACCCTTTCCAGTAGCCACGGTGCTGCTGATAGAGTAACACCAGGCAGACCTTGAACTCCAGAAGGAGTCCCAGAGGAAAAAACCCAATCCTGGGAAAAACATCAGAAGCAGGGAACTCCTGAAAAAGAGGCACGAAAAAAGAGAAGCGTAATATGAACTGGAAACAGCAAAAACTGCAGACAAGAAAAAACAAGAGAAGTCCAAAAATCACTGAATACAGGAACGAGGAGCACCACCAGAACGGAAGTGTTTGCAACACAAGGGACAGAAGACCAACTGTGCTTATATATTGGCAAACAGGAAGTGACACACAGGAAGTTCGAAAGACACCATCTTGAATTGGGAAAAGCCACATTAGAGTGAATGGAAAAATAGCCATGGTGTAAAAGAGGAAGCAAAGCATGCAGGGAAGGAAACAAAGACTCCTGGGGAGAAGAAAAGATGGCTAAGAGGGAAACCACAAAGAAAGAGAAAACAAGAAAAAAGAAAAAAGACCGAAAGAATAGGTAAGAGAAATTATAAGAACAAAAAGTCGGCGCAGCACGAAGCAGCGCCCAAAGAAAGATGTACCAGTCACCGAAAAATAGGCAGCGGCCCGAAACACAGCTCAAAACGTAGCCCGCAGCAGAAACAGCTGTCCAGGACCTCGACCTCCGATCTGACGGCGGTCTGCAAGTGGGGCACCGCAGGTCCTCGCGGCATCAAAGTGCGAGACATCTGCACATACCCACACAGTCAATAAATGAGATGCACAACTCAAGAAGGAGATCCACACCAATTTACAAAAATAACAAGTATCTTTATATATGTTTAGGCACCAGAATCAATTTCAGACAGGTAAGTACGTTTTGCAAGAAAAATACTTTCAGGCTTCAAAAGTCAGCAAAGTGCATTTTTCAGAAGCAATGCTTAGGCACCAGAATCAATATGGACAAGTAAGTACGTTTTGCAAGAAAAATACTTTCAGGTTTCAAAAGTCAACAAGGTGCATTTTTCGGAAGCAGCAGTGTTATTCTATGGAGAAAAAACAAGTACTGCATTCAGGTATAGTACAGCGGCATACGGGACCAATCTCCTACACTTAAGGTAAATATTGGGAAATGGTCAGGACCACACGAACAGGTCACATCAGGCGACACTGGGGTGGCTGGGTGTAGAGGTGTTGTACGGTGTTGGGTGTCCAATCTTAGTCAAATGGGGTTGGTCTGGTTTAACAAAAAATGGAGGTTTGGACAGGGAGTCCATTCGAGGAGAACCAATAGGTGGGATTAAGTTTAGAAATGTTCGGCGGCGGAGGGACATCTTCTGTCCTGAGGCATCGGGTTCTCTCCACCTGGATCATTCATGGTTGAAGGGGCCTATGGGCAAAGGCTGTAGGGGGAGTCAGTGAGTACACAGTAGGCAATTCCAAGGCTCTGCTGCACCACAGGAGTTCATGTTTTTTTTTATTTAAGGCAGACAGTCCTCCCAGGATTTTGGAGGCACATCACTTTGAAGGACAGCAGGGCTGAGGCCAAGTTAAGTGTCCTCGTTCTTTGTTTTTGAGGCTCTTAAGTATCCTCCTTAGTAGGTCGGCAAGAATCCGATTTCCTGGAGCCAGGGGCTCCCCTTAATACTGAATTTAGGGGTGTGTAGGGGGTAGCCAATGGACTACTCACCCCTGGGGACACCACACCTCCTATGTGACACCCCCTATATGTCCACTTCCTGGGGGAAGCAGGCATAACCCTGTTCTAGAGTTCCCAAATCTGCCAACACCAAGATGGAAGATTCCTAAATGTTGTGTCCACATCAGGCAGCGCACCTTAGGGGTGGGACTGACCTGAGGGGTAGACACACCTCTCTGAACATTATATTTCTCACCTGTCTAAGTACCAAATGAGCCCTGGGGCAGGGGGGTTTGCATCTCTCCTTTGATTGAAGCCAGATATGCATACCAAGGGTGAGGGGACTCTTTGAAGCCCCCTGCCTTGGAATGCTGATTCACAGGTCACCCTGTTTGGTGGAGTGAATAAATATGTCTCCCAAAGCAGGCTTTGTTTTTGACTGCAGAAAAGCAAAGGCTCTAACCGTTGGGAGTCAGAACCATGTCTGGCGGCGGCAGGCTGGCTAAAAATTGTTGGTCTGCTCATTGGTAGTTGGTATGTTTTCAGGGAGCACCTCTATGGTGCCCTCTGGGTGCATGTATTAAGAAATCCATCACTGACATAAGTGAGGCTTTATTAATATGAGATGTTTGATACCCCCAGCCTCTGAGACCACCACCTGCCTTGGGTGATTTTTGGTATATGTGCAGTGTGGGGGCGGACAGCCCCCCTGCGCCCCGGGGACCACCACTTCCCCAGGGCATAATGTTTTTCATGTGTAGGGGAGGCCTGATGGCCTCCCCCACAGCCCTGGGGACCACCACCTCCCCGGAAGTATACATAAAATATGTTCAGAACCGCCATCCCTGAGGCATTCAGTGGAAGTAATGCAGGGAGACCTTGTGGCCCCCTACAGCCCAGGGACTGCCACTTCCCGAAGGCACAAATTTCAAGGAAGTGCTGAGGGGCCATACAGTCCCCCGTGGTCCCGGGGACCACCCTCTCCCCAGGGCAAATAGTAAAAGAAATGTTAAGGGGATCCATTCTGGATCCCCAAGCCCTGGGAACCGCCACCTCCCCAGGTCTATGCACTGAGGAGCCACTGGTGGCCCTGGGGACCACCACCCCTCAAGGCCGGCTTCTGCTATGTCCCTGGGTGCCCTTCCCAGGACATAGCTGTTCGTTGTGGCTTGGTAGCAGCTTTGACAGCTGTAGCCAAGTCACAGCAAACATAACTCTGCTTTCTGACAGCGGGACATGTGAAACAGGAATTTTCATCTGTCTTCTCTGCACACAGATATGCATGCATGCGGGAAAGACAGATGAAAACATTGGCCCAGCAAGTATGGAGCTGCTATCCTCACGCAGGAGGATGGGACCACAGTGGATGGCTTGAGGCACCTCCTGCAGTCCCATATAGCTTTTAAAGGTAAAAACATTTTCAAAAGATTTTAAAAAGCAGCAGGGACCACAGGGGAGACAACCGTGTAGCTTAATGGTGAAAGTCAGACCTCCACATAGAAACTTGAGGGTTCAACTCCAGGTGTACCTGTAGTCATTTACCCCCTTTAAATTATTTTCAACTGAAAATGTTTGAGGTTCATATTGAAAGGTGATCAACTGACAAATACATTGTTCTTTTCAATTTGTGCAGAATTGTCTAATTCTAAGTATATCATCCATCAAAACCTAAAAAACTCTCAATCGCTCTCTCTCTCTGTTTCTCTGTTTCTCTCTCTTTTAATCTCTTTCTCTTATTCACATACCCACTGAGACCCTTACGCACCTACTCACATACCCACTTAGACCCTTACATACCCACTCACGGACCCACTCAGACACTCACACACCCACTCACAGACCCACTTAAACCCACATGCACCCATTCACAGCCCCATTTAGACCCTCATGCACCCACTCACAGGCCCACTCAGACACTCATGAACCCACTCACAGACCCACTCAGACTCTCACACACCCATTCACAGACCCACAGATACCCTAATGCGCCCACTCATAGACCTGTGCAGACATGGACGCACCCACTAAGGCACTCTCACACCCAGAGACTCTCCAAGCCACTCTTACCCCAGATATACCCTCTCTCACCTATTCTCACACCCCAAGAGATAGGATGTGGCCAACTCAAGGCACGCAGCCAAAGGGCCGTGTGTAGAATAGGGTTGGGTGGTTAGGGGGCTTGGCCGCAGAGACTGGCTGCAGGCCAGGTCTTGTGGGTAACCCATGCTGCGCACGGGCATAGGCTGTGCTCAGTGCAAGGTTGCGTGCTTATAGGGGATTGGCCTCAGGGCCTAAGCTAATTATAACTTGTGCCCCTGCTATGCACAGTTTTCTGATCAATGATTTTACTGCAGATGTTACAGTGACATTATGAATGATGTAATCAAAGATATCATGAATGCTTTAATTTGTGGGGTAGATAGCAGTGCATGGCAAGGGCACGAGTTATAGTTACCTTAGGGCATGAGTTATAGTGAGATGGTTTGGTACGCTTGAAATGTGAGCCTAACTATAACAGTTAATTTCTAATTTTTTTCAAATTCTATTTCCTAACTATAACGTCCCTGTAACCTTTGTTTTTTTTAGTCTATGTTTTTTAAATGGAAAGCAATTTTTATTACTATATGAAAATCCAACCACCACCATGCACACCCACACACACCCCCTCCCTAGGCTAGTCTCGGTCCTGGGGACCCCGACCTCCCCTGAGTCCTGGCCTAAATATTTGTTGGAAGGTAGGAGGCCAGTGGCTCCTCAAGGGGGGCTGTGTGACTCCCTTTAACTAAAATATTCCTGGAGATGCCGTGGTCCCGGTGACTGTTATTGGGCCGCTTGGCCCTCTGCACTGAATTTGTTTGAAGCCCCAGGGAGGTGGCGGTCATCGAGGCTGTGGAGGGGCTGCACCACCTCCACATTCACTAATTTAGGGGGTCATTACAACATTGGCGGTAAAAGCTGCTTACCGCCGTGCAGAAGACCGCCAATACACCGCCACGGAAAAACGCCATAACTATTATGACCCACATCTCGGAATCCGCTGAAATTCAGACACCCACACAAGTCTGCCACACCAAAGGTCAGTGATAAACTGGCGAAAACAAATCCTCTACCGTCACGCCAACAGAAACACACCCATGCTATTACGACCCACAAATCCACGCGGCGGTCTTTCAACCGCGAAATTCCATTGGCGGTACACACCGCTGCGCTCAAAATACACACACTTCTACAAAACACCGCCACATTGGACAATTCAAAATACACACACCTGATACACATACAAACACCACTCCCACACACCCAACACAATATAAAACACACACCCACATCACCCACAAACCCCTACGACCAAAAAATAGAGACGAAGGTGACAGAGAGAGCACAGCAATAGACAACCCCACCACACAGAGGCACACAACACCATCACCCACACAACATCCACGCACAAAACACCACACACCACTAAACATCACCACACTCATCACCACATACACCACCCCACACATCACCTACACCACCCCATGGCACACCAAAGACACCCCAGGTTTTCGGAGGAGGAGCTCAGGGTCATGGTGGAGGAAATCGTACAGGCAGAGCCACAGCTATTTGGCTCACAGGTGCAGCACACCTCTATAGCTAGGAAGATAGATGGAGCTATGGCGAAGAATAGTCGACAGGGTCAACGCAGTGGGACAGCACCCAAGAAATCGGGAGGACATCAGGAAGAGGTGGAACGACCTACTGGGGAAGGTGCGTTCCGTGGTCGCCAGGCACAACATCGCGGTACAGCGGACTGGCGGCGGACCCCCACCTCCTCCCCCACAACTAACAACATGGGAGGAACAAGTCTTGACCATTATGCATCCAGAGGGCCTCGGAGGAGTCGGTGGAGGAATGGACACTGGTAAGTCAAATCTTAACTATCATATCCACCACCCTACCTGCATGCTATCACACACCCCCACCCTCACCCCCTCCCCTATCACTCAAACTCCTCACTAATGTACTAATAACACAAACCACCCATCCCAACACCAAGCCCTGCATGCAACAACAAAGCATGGACACCCATCACTAAAGCATGCCCACTGCACATACCCATAACACCCCCTAACCATCATCACACAAGCCCACACACAGGAATGCTAGCACTGGGGTACACGCTCACCCACCCATTGCACACCATGAGACACACACATGCAATAATCATGCTTTTATACCCCTGCAGGACCACTACCTAACGTCACCAGACAGGAGGGTCCAGACATCTCTACCCCACCCACAGAAGAGGCCCACAGTGATGACAGCAGCTCTGGCCAACTGGATCCAGATGACCAGCCCGGACCATCGTGGGCCTCGGGACAGTCGGTTCCCCTCGCACAGGCACAGCCCAACACTGAACTTCCACCCTCTGGTAACACCAGCACAGCACCCACCCAGCGGGCCCATACCTCCGTACCCAGGACATGTCAATCAGCTGTGTGTCCATCACTACAGGGAACCCAGGATAACCCACCACCCCAACAACAACAGGGACCTGGGGGCAGTGGTAGTGGGCACACGGTCCAGGGGACGGAGGCACAGGAACACAGGGGAACTGGGAGGGCTGCTGTGCGACATGGGGCGGACAGGCCTAGGGATCCCACTCTCCATGAGGCCCTCTCCTCCATCATGGGAGCATACCACCACTCCCAGGAGACGATGGCGACGGTCCTGGCCAAGTTTCAGGAGACCCAGCGCATGCAGGACGAACTGTATTTGGGGTTCAGGGAGGAGCTCAGAACCATCAGCTCCGCCCTGGGCACCATCGTAGGGGTGCTGAAGGACATACAGAAGACCATGAGTGACACCGTGGCACTCCAAGTGGCCCCTGACACTAGCCTGGACGATGAACTGCCCACCACCTCTGCTAGTGAACAGGACGCCCTGCCATAGGACCACCACACCAGCACCCCACCCCCTGCAGACGGAGAACCACCCTGCAAGCGGTCCCTGAGATCCAGGAACAGGACAGAGCAAGATGGCAAGACCCCCGCCAGGAAATGAGACCACCCTGATTGTCATCCCACTGTCCCACTTTGTTACCCTGTCCAGATTGGAACCGTTCCAGCTCCACTTCCTATGCCCATATGGGCAGTGCACCTGTGAGACTAATAGACTGGACTCTGCCATGGACATTCCTCCACCATCACTCATCACCATTTTGCCACCCCCTCCAATAATTAGCACTTCAATAAACACCCTTGAACCACAAAACAATCTGGAGTCAGTCTGTGATTATAAAAATGTGTATTAACTATGACAATGGCAAAATCAGTTCGAAAATGTAATGTCAACATACCTATGTCACACATCAGAAGTCCATGAAGGATGCAAGCAGATGACACACGTTGGTAACCACACCTGTGAAACCGTAATGGAAATGTACCACTCAGTTAGCAAATACTGCTTCAAATTGACAGACAGGATAGAGGTAGAAGTGTGAAAGTAAATGTAATAGTAAATTTTTTTATCTCACCTGTGTGTCACTGGAAATATTGCTGTATGACAGAGTCCCTGTTATCAATGTCTTCTTCCTCTGCTTCCTCCTCATCACTGTCCACAGGCTCCACAGCTGGCACAACACCGTCATGTGGACCATCCTCCTGCAGAAAAGGCACCTGGCATCGCAAAGCAAGATTGTGAAGCATAGAGCAGGCGATGATGATCTGGCACACCTACCTTGGTGAGTAGAATAGGGAACCACCTGTCATATGGAGGCACCTGAACCTGGCCTTCAGGAGGCCGAAGGTGCGTTCGATCACCCTCCTAGTCCGCCCATAGGCCTCATTGTAGCGTTCCTCTGCCCTGGTCCTGGGATTCCTCACTGGGGTCAATAGCCATGACAGGTTGGGGTAACCAGAGTCCCCTAATAGCCACACACGGTGCCTCTGGAGTTGACCCATCACATAAGGGATGCTGCTATTCCGCAGGATGTAGGCGTCATGCACTGAGCCAGGGAACATAGCATTTACCTGCGAGATGTGCTGGTCTGCCAAACATACCATCCGTACATTCATCGAATGATAACTCTTCCGGCTCCTGTACACCTGTTCACTCCTGTGGGTGGGGACCAAAGCTACATGGGTCCCATCAATGGCACCTATGATGTTAGGGATATGTCCCAGGGCATAGAAGTCACCTTTAACTGTTGCCAAATCCTCCACCTGAGGGAAAACGATGTAGCTCCTCACGTGTTTCAGCAGGGCAGACAACACTCTGGACAACATGTTGGAAAACATAGGCTGGGACATCCCTGATGCCAAGGCCACTGTTGTTTGAAATGCCCCACTTGCTAGGAAATGGAGCACTGATAGCACCTGCACTTGAGGGGGGATTCCTGTGGGATGGCGGATAGCTGACATAAGGTCAGGCTCCAACTGGGTACACAGTTCCTGGATAGTGGCATGGTCAAACCTGTAGGTGATGATTAAATGTCGCTCCTCCATTGTCAACAGGTCCACCAGCTGTCGGTACACCGGAGGATTCCGCCATCTCCTCACATGTCCCAGCTGACAGTGCCTAGGAAGGACAACAGCGACCACAGAGTCAAGCAACTCAGAGGTATGTACCCACAGCTACACCGTACACGAAACATAATCCAAAAAGTTTTCTGTAAGTGTGTTGAGTCCAGGCCTAGGTATGTGTGACGCAGTTGTAAATGAAGCCATGTGGGCCCCTGAAATGGCGGATGCCTGACCTCTAAAGTGGGACAATGGGATGTGAGGTAACTGCGCTGGCGTTGTACACCGTCGCGGTAGGCGGTCGAAGACCACGGTGCAATGCTGCATTGGTTAACATTGGACCCTATGGGTCCCAGGAGCCAATGACGAAGTGCGCCGCCGGTGATGATACGCACCGCCGTGGACGTGACCGCCATTTTCTATCTGTTCAATCACTCGATACCTGATCTTTGACAGGAGAGGACCTACACTGCAAGTGCTGCTGTGACCTCGGTCTGGAAGAGACAATGGCACGTGCGTCTGGGGAAAGGGCCCCTGCCTTCACTGCACAGGAGTTGGAGAAGCTCGTGGACGGGGTCCTCCCACAGTACACGCTACTCTACGGTCCTCCAGACCAACAGGTGAGTACATAGGGTGCAAGTTGTATGGGCTATGCCTGGGTGGAGAGGGCTGGATGTAAGTAGGAAGGGGGCAGAGTTATGCGAGCATGAAGGAGTGTGAATGCATGCGCCACATGGCAAGGGCAGGGATGTGGGCCACTCACTATGACGGTGCAGTTGGTAATGACTTCTCTTCTTCCCCTGTACATGTCATGTAGGTCAGCGCCCACCAGAAGAAGGATATTTGACGTGCCATCGCCAAGGACGTCCGGACCCTGGGGGTCCACCAGAGACGGAGCACCCACTGGCGTAAAAGATGGGAGGACATTCGCCGCTGGAGCAAGAAGACGGCGGAAGCTCAGCTGGGGATGGCCTCCCAATGTGGGAGGGGTGCCCGTCGCACCATGACCCCCCTGATGTTCCGAATCCTGGCGGTGGCCTACCCTGAGTTGGATGGGCGCATGAGTGCATCACAGCAGACACAAGGTGGTGAGTACACTCACATTCTCATGACTTTGTGCGCAGTGGAGGGGTCTGGGTGGGGGAGGAGGGCTGTGGGTTTCCCTAGGCCAGGGCGAGTTCCGTAGGCTAGGCCCCTCCGTAATGCAGGCCATGTGCCACTCCACCCCACCTCTGTAGAGTGCCAAGTACAGGTATACATGCCCCTGTGTCATCTATGTGTGCAGATGTGGACCATAGCCATGTAGGCCATATCCCAGGAACTACATCTGTAGAGCCCAAGAGCGCGGCGTAGTGCAGGGGGCTGCTGTGTCTGTATTGTCCGCCAACGGTAGTGGTAAGCCATGCACTCAACCTGTATTTCTTCTGTTTCCCTACCCCTTTGTGTGCTCTCCCTGTTCTTTTGTGCGTCAGCATCATCAGGCAGAGGTACAGGGGCACCGGAGCACGAGGGGGCTGCGTCCCACATGGCCATGGAGGGCCACACCACGGACTCGGAATACACCAGTGGGACGGAGGGCGAGGGGAGCACCACGGCAGTCAGCGGATCAGCAAACAGCGACACGGACTCGTCCTCCGATGGGAGCTCCCTTGTGGTGGCGGCACCATCTGTGCCCCCCACTTCTACAGGTACAGCCGCCACCCCCCCTACCAGCACCGCCCTCCCAGCAGCCCCTCAGCCTTCGCCCCATGCCCGCTCATCCAGGAGGGTGGGCATCACCTTCACCCCAGGCACCTCAGCCCCTGCCCCAGTCACCCCTGCTGCCCTCAGTGAGGAGGCCATTGACCTCCTCAGGTCACTCACTGTTGGGCAGTCTACCATTGTGAATGCCATCCAGGGTGTAGAGAGGGAGTTGCAACACACTAATGCATTCCTGGAGGGCATTAATTCTGGTCAGGCTGCCCAATCCCCTGTACCTCAGCCTATCCCAAGCACACCATCAGACCAGCCTGCACACACCTCAACACACAAGGGCAGCTCAGGCAAACATAGGCACCACACATCCCACAGGCACTCACACAAGCATCACCCACATACAGACACAGCAACATCCACTGCCTCCACTGTGTCCCCCTCCTCGTCGTCTCCCTCCTCCCTCCCAGTGTCCTCTACACTCTCACCTGCATGCACTACCACTACAGCCACTAGGACTCGCACCAGAACACCCAGCACCACAACCCGCTCACCTGCACTCACCACCCCCACTACCATTTACACGTCCCCTGTGTCCTCTCCCAGTGTGTCTGTGACGCCCCCTCCCAAAGTACACAAATGCGGGCACACACACACAACATCCATCCACCTCACGACAGCCTCCAGAACATGCACCTGCACCCAAAGCATCAAAAGTTACACCTCCTACAACCACCTCCTCTTCCTCCACTCCCAGACCCCCTCCAGCTACCCGTCCCAGTGTTCGTCAGAAACTTTTCCTGAGCAACCTTGACCTCTGTCCCATCACCCCCCCTCCAATTCATAGGTCCCGTAGTAGCACCTCAGCCAAAAAGATTCCGGTACCAGTGGTGCCTGTTAGAGGTATGTGGAGTGCACCGGGCACCAGGGCAGCCAGTGTGACACGGAGCCAAAGCACTGCCAGTCCACCCCCTGTGAAGCACCAGAAGTTGGACAGTGCCCGACGGGAGATGGGGAAGACACCTGCTGGCAAAGCCGCCCACAAGGGTCCCGGGGGGGAGTGTCGAGTCAGCTGTGACTCCTCCCAAGGTGGGGAAGGGGCAGAAGAAGTCTCCTAAGTCTGGGAAGAGCAGCACAGCGGAGAAGGCCGCCATCCTCCCCGCTGCCCAAGACGCCACCGCCAGCCCCATCGTCACTGGTCAGGAGACCACCGCCAGAGTCAGTGCCCAGGAGGGCAGCACAATCGTCACTGGTCAGGAGACCACCGCCGGAGTCAGTGCCCAGGAGGGCAGCACAATTGTCACTGGTCAGGAGACCACCGCCGGAGTCAGTGCCCAGGAGGGCAGCACTATCGTCACTGGTCAGGAGACCACCGCCAGAGTCAGTGCCCGCTGGGCAATGAGGGACCCCCATGGCACACACTGCTGCACAGGTCAGAGACAGCAAAGTCAAGCAGCGATGAACAAGGCAAGCACCGCTGAACAGGGCAAAGACCGCCATGGCAAGCACAGCTGAACAGGGCAAGCACCGCTGAATAGGGCAAAGACCGCCATGGACAGCACCGCTGAACAGGGCAAGCACCGCTGAACAGGGCAGCACCGCTGAACAGGGCAAAGACCGCCATGGAAAGCACTGCTGAACAGGGCAAGCCCTGCCAACTCAAGCATCCTTTGCCCATGAGCGGCAGGGGCAGTGACGGAACTGGGACCGTCACAGGGAGCGTGATGCACTCTGGGCACCAGTCCCCCTCCAGAACCAGTAGAGACTGTTATCCACTTGAGAGACTGTGGCTTTGCACTCCCCACGATGGTACAGTGGGCAAACCACCCACTGCAAAGACTTGTGAGACTGTGGCTTTGCACTCCCCACGATGGTACAGTGGGCAAACCACCCACTGAAAAGACTTGAGAGACTGTGGCTTTGCACTCCCCAGGATGGTACAGTGGGCAAACCACCCACTGCAAAGACTTGTGAGACTGTCGCTTTGCACTCCCCAGGATGGTACAGTGGGCAAACCACCCACTGCAAAGACTTGTGAGACTGTGGCTTTGCACTCCCAGGATGGTACAGTGGGCAAACCACCCACTGCAAAGACTTGTGAGACTGTGGCTTTGCACTCCCCAGGATACATCAATGGGCATGGAGCCCCGTCGTGGATCTGGCGTGGTGCTGTCATCCGGCTGAGGTGCCCCCCCTTTCCCTTCCCCCTGAGGTGCCTGTTGTATTTCTATCTGATGCCCCTGCAGTGTTCTCTCCGTTTCAGGACAGGTATCGTGTGTGGGCCTCGCCCATGCATTTTGGACCCAGTGGTCCACGGACATTGAAATGTGCATACCTGCACTACTAATCGTGATGTATATATTTGGAATGTGTATATATTTATGTATATATGAGCTTACTGTATTTTGTTACATTAAAATGGTTGTACTCATTATGTTTTGTCTTTGTAATCTTCCTGGGGGGTTGGGGGTTGTTTCTGTGATGTTTGGAAATGCATTGGTGTGTGTTGTAGTGGGTGAGGGTCGGGTTGGGGGTGGGGGTGTTGCGTGTGTGTGTCCGTGACTTTTGCCTACCCCCTCCCCTATGTCGTAGGTGCAGTACTCACCATTGTTTTCGGCACCGCCGTTGCTGATGTTCGTAGAGGAGCAGGAAGACAAGCGCAGGGAGTATTTGGAGTTCCGGCTCCATGGTGCCCTCCTTCCTCGTGGAGTGTGTTAAGGTGAGCGTTTTCCCATTGCAAAAGCTGTTTCCGCCATGTTTTTATCCACGGAGTATCCGCCCCGGAAAAGGTGGCGGATTGGCCTGTTGTAATACTGTGGGCGGTACTTTGTCTTCCACCTGTCTGTTGGCGGTGACCGCCACGCTGCTTGTCTGTACCGCCGTGGCGGTCGGAGTGTTAAAGTGGCTATCTATGTTGCCGGTTTCCGCCACAGTCATAATTCCCTTTTTTTTTTCACCGGCCTGTTTGCGGTATTACTGCCGCTTTAACACCGTCCGCCAGGGTTGTAATGACCCCCTTAATCTGTGCCTGGAGATGTGGCGATCCTGGTGGCTGTGAGGAGGGCTGGGAAGCCCTAGGGAGATGGCAATGTCCTTGGGACTTTGCCCACCCGGGGGCTTCAGAGTGAACAAGCACAGGATCCTGCACTTCTTTTTTTAAAATTTTCACTGGATCCATAGACCCACCATGAATTGCGGCAACATTTTAAAAAATATATATTTTTATCTCTGAAGTGGTCCCTTGGGGACCCCAGCAACAGAGCTAAGGGGTCAGGTTGTCCCTATCCTGGCTCCTTTTGCTTTTTTGCATCTTTTTTTTCCAACACTCGGCTAAAGCAGAATCCCAATATGGCTGCCAACACTTCCTTGTTGAAATGTTGAGGCCAATCAGATCTTAGCATGAGATCGGTAGGGTTCGTGGAGCCTTCACATTGCTATATATAAAAATGTGGATTTTCTTGAATTTCTCAAAAACTACTGAATGGATTTACACCACATAACAGGAAGTTTTCCTTCTGGACCAAGAGCTACCTTTCTGCCAAATTTGGTGTAATTCTATGCAATGGTTTGAGTGCTATTGCAAAATCCCTAAGGAAAAATTAATGGGGAAAAAGTGTTTCTGGATCCCTCCTTTTTCTCACCCCCGCTTGATGGATCACCCCGAAACTTTACAGACAGATGCTGAAGTGAGCATTGTATTTTCTTCATCAAATGGCACCAAAGTTATTAGCAAAACAAAAAACATTTTTTCTATAGAAACTACTAGACACTATATATATATATATATATATATATATATATATATATATATATGTATATATATATATATATATATATTACATATATATGTATATATATAGTAGGTACTTATAGTTAGGACCTAGTTTCCACAGGAAAATTATTTTTTGACTTGGCTATATCTTTGGTGCCATTTGAGGAATCTTCGTGAAATTTTCCAAAAAAAGTGTCTTGTTGGGTCTTGAGCATTAAAGTTACAGGGTGGTCAAGCAGGGACCAAGAAAAATGGTGGGGGGACTGCATTTCCAATGTTAATTCCCATCAAAATGTTAGACACAACTGCAGCCCAAGGGAATTACACCAAATTTGTCTGGAAGGTAGCTCTTGGTCCAGAAAGCACCTTTTTTTGTGGTTTGGTGTAAATCCATTCAGTAATTTTTGAGATATTAAAGAGATAACACATTTGTATACCTGGGTGGAGCAAAAGCACATGTCTCATGGTTAGATCTGATTAGGTATCAGCACTTCAACCAGAAAGTGATGAAAGCCATCTTGGGAACAACATACATGATAGCACCTCATTGAAATGCATTGTAGAGAATGGCAGGCTTTGAAGGTCACAAAAAGGAGAACCTATAAAGGGTGATAACAGCTTTTAGTTACAATATAAATCTTTAGTTGCTAAGGTGATTTTACACTGTGAAAATGCCTTCTGCTGGGATTTCATGAATCATGTTTGAGAGAAACCTGGTTCCCCAGTTGCAAACTCTGTGGCCGTAACACCACATTCTTTCCCCTCAGTGCAACATATAATCAAGTGATCAACTAGATAAAAATACATCAGGATACCAAATAATTTAAAAGTGCTTTGTCACTTTTTGAGAACTCAGAAAATATGTTCCTATTTTAGTTTTTTAGAACACAAACCATAATTTCTATGGGGATAATACCCTCTGATTCTTACCATTTCTAAAGGAAATGCTTTAGGTATTACAGTTTTGACTACATCAAGATTATGTCAGGCATGCCCCATATTTGAAATAAACATAAAATGTTGCAATCTAGTTGTTCAGTAGAATACTGAGGGGAGGCAGATGTCAGGGGCACTGACTCGGATATTTGAGGGCAGGGAGGAGGGTGTAGAAACAACAAGTTGACCATTCTGGGCAGGAGGGACAGTGAATGCACAACAGACCATTAGGGACAAACCAACCATGCAGGACAGAGAAAAGAGGCTGTGGCTATATAATAAACCACTGAGGGCAGAAGAAAGAGGCAGTGGCAGTACAACCATACATGCCAACAGACAGGACTCCTAATGTTTTTAAGCCCAAAAGGGCTTTATTTTATCTGTCTCCTGCCTAAAATCTCCTCTTTTTCAATGTACGTCAAAGTGGAAAATCAATTCCACAGAAAGCAGAGGGGAAAGAGGCAAAGGCAGCAAGCTGGCCATACCAGACAGAATGGAGGGACGGTTGCAGCATAAGGCACCATGAAGGGCAGCAAGGGGGCTTGACTGCATATCAGACCATGCAGGTCAGGAGGCAGGGGGCTAGTGCATGGACTCAAACAAGGAAGGATATGGAGGAGGTGGACTGTGAAGCAAGCTAACTGTTCTGGGCAGGCAGGAAGGTCAGTGGCAGGACAACAGCCACACAAGGCTTTAATGAGGGAGCATGGGCATGGTCTTGGACAATTGATGTCAAGGAGAAGGGGGGCATGACCAGCAAGCTTGGGTGGGGGCAGCACAATGCCAGGCCAGGCCTTACATCCAAACCCCCACAGTACATTGTGATGGGCATCTTACTTAACATTATAAAAACCCTCGGTTACATGGGGCATCATAGTTAGGAAATAGAATTGGAAAAAGCCTAGAAATTCACTAGAAAAGTAAAGGTTACAGGGACTTTATAATTAGGTTCAGATTTTACACACACAAAAGCATAGAAATTGCTGTTAGAAATATTGCAAGGAAATATAGCTCATGTCCTAAGGTAACTATAACTCGCGCCCTCATTATGCACTGCTAATTACCCCAAATTTTACATCACTCATGACATCTTCTTTGACATAATTGATAATATGATTGTAACATTTGCTGTATAATTATTGATGAGAAAACTGTGCATGGTGTGGACCGACATCCCAGGAGATCAGTAGCTGAACATCTACCATGGGCCTTATGACCTCCTAGAAAGCAGTGATTGTGACAAGTAGGTGGAAGGAAGGGTCAGCACCTGAAGTCTTTTGGGTGTCAAGGACGAAACAGCCCTTTGACTGGTGTTGCTGTTCCTAGGTGTAGGAGAAGGAAGAGGGTGCATTTCGAGTCTTGTTTGGAAAGGGGGCCTCTGGAATACAGAGTACAGAGAGATGTGTGGTGGTACAGATGATGGTTCGGCCTACATTTGGGACACCATAGAAATGTCTTGGCCTAGGCTAGAAGGCTAGAAGGAGACACCTTGTCCATCTCCTCTTGGCTGGCGGTATCCAACTTCTCCACCTTCACACTAGACTTGACAGCCTTCACCTTGAGTCTTTCTGTGGTACAACAAATTTGTCTCCTGGTAGGTGCACTCTTCTTTACTAGTAGTCGATTCCTCCTTCTTGACAGTAATAGACAGCTTTTGTCTTACCTTGCAGTCAAGGAGTGTCTCTCTGCAGTAGGTCCTTTTGTGATGGTCATTGGCTAGCTCTGTGTAATGAAATGGAAAGAAAAAAAACAAAAATAAGAAATAATGAATGCATAGATATAACATACACTTCTTTATACACATAGAAACTTTTCACACAAATTAGAATATCACATAAGGTAAAGTTTGACATTGGGAAGATGTTGACTACCCATTTGCCGTGGCCATATTGAAGGTAACACTTCCATTGCTCACAATGGTAAAGTTATGTCTGCTATTTGTTTGACTAGCCAACCATGACTCCAAAACATTTAAACCCGACATTGAATGCAGGACGTCTTTTTTAGAACTGAGACACATATATAACATTGGATGATGACAAATAACTCAGGCAGAAGTACCCTCTTATGGTGTCTGTCATAAAAAATATTTTCTGGTAAAATTGCCTACTGAATTTTGAAATACTGAAATAATATATGTAACATTAAATTTTTTTTTAGACCTGCCCAAAATGTATTAGATGGTTAATGCTATCGAAAACATATATGGTATGGGGAATGGCAATTTAATCTTACACAGTTTCAGCTTTACATACATTATTGTTGACTAGAAAAAAATATAAGAAAGGTTGATGCTCTAACTGTGGTTAGTGAAGGGAAATGTTCTAGGTGTGTGCGAAATTCACATAATTAGGTTCTGCCTAGATAATTTTATACCGTATTTGCATTTAAACAAAGCACTGTGAACAGCAGCCATTTGTATTCTTTTGTTTGCGTGTATTTGCTGTAAACCTTTATCACAAGCGGTGCACTTCATAATACATTGTTATCGCAAATCGTGTGTAATTATGCAAAATGGTATTATAGGGGCTTTTCGTGAATTTCACATAACAAACGTGTTGCAGAAATCTCAAAATTACATGAATTATGATAACATAATTGTGATTGTGGAAAGTGGTGAAGGGGCCTGGCATGTCACATAGAGGTGACAGGAATGATTATTCCTGTCACCCGTATGCTTTCTGCCAGGTAATCCCTGGTGGAAAGGGGATCATAATCCCACCGCCTGTCCTGCCTCCACTGCTCGGTCGAATGTGCTCACAATCGGCCCGGCGGTTGAATGTGGCCTGTCGGTTGGTGGTGGTGGACTGGCTGCTTTGCAGCCAGTTCTCTACTATGTTCAGAATATGGCAGTCTGGACCGCCATCGCCCGCCTGGCGGTCCAGACCACCATGTTCATAATGACCTCCAAAGCTTGGCGTACTGCTTTCATTTGCCTGTGTGGATATGCACTGCAGTGTGTGCTGTTACCTCACCAAATCTTGGCATGCACTCAGTGTTCACCTGGCTCTGTGGAGCTGAGTGTGCCTCTGCTAGGACTTCCTTGCAAATGGTGTCCTATAGGTGTTCTGTAAAGCTGGGTGACTCTTGTCTTGCCCCACATCACATTTTGGATGTTTAAATCCAAAAATAAACAGTAGGATTAAGGTAGATGGTATTGTGGTGCAAGTATTGCTGACAATAACAGAAAAATGCATGACTCCTTGCTCCTGTATTTACTGTTCTATTTATAGCAGTAGCTAGAGATTCCACCCTGAGAATGGAGGGCTTTCTCCCACATGCGGAGTAATTACCTCGTAAGCAGAGGACGACATTCTGCATGCAGACAAATTTAAAAAAGAGGGGGATGATGTTAAATGTTTAAGGAAGTAGGTTAATTAATTGTAAAACCAGATTTTAATATTTAAACAAGTGTGTATACATGCTTGTGTAAACTATGTAAATTATTTTATTCCAGTGTAAGATGTAAGTGTGATAGAATTAATTTCAAATTGAAGAGAAGTGTAAGTGGATTATTAATAGGGCATATAATGCTTAATTGTGGCATTATGGTGATACAACAGTCTTATCTTAGGCTCCACGTAATAGTCCACCATTTATCATTGACAAGGCACTATCCAACCAAAATAATGCAGCCACCAAACTAACAGAGCTGGTGAAAAATAAGGCAAGTAGTCAACCTCTCACATGCAGACCCTGACCTATTGTCTGTGTACCCCCCCCCCCAGGAATCTGATATGACCATAGAACAGGGGTGATGGTTATGTGTGACCCTGTCACATAGTGATGTTGCGCACTACACAACAGGCTACAAGTATCCTACATACAACTTCTGAGGAGTACAGAAGCACCCTTCATACAGTCAAGGCACATGAAGCATGACTTTAGGATACCAAAGTGCAATCAATGATGGCTAGTGTATGTGCATGTCATATTGTACCTCTATTGAGGTTGCAGGTTTGGAAGATGGAGTGGTATAAGGAGATGGATGAGAATGCATACCAGACTTCATCTGCAACAAAGACATGTGATGTTTCTTAAGATGAGGTTCTGTTCTAAATGTATTACTTATTTATACAGGCATGCAATGACTGGGTAATGTGTATCTATGGTGTTGTAATAGTTAATGAATTAGTATGTTTGAGATGCTATCTCCAATCGCACATACTGTCCTAGTGTTAGATGTTATACCTTACCTTTGAGCAACATCATTGAAATACCTAGCAACCGAATAATGTGCAAGAGGACTGATGTAGGTTATAACTTTCCTGTGAATGTTTAGGACATTTACCTTCATCCAAATAAAAAATGGCTAGCTAAGATTCACATGAGGGTGGGTCCTAAAAGAGAAAGAGAAAATTCAGCAGTGGTTAAGTGGAATTATTGGTAGGGGACTGTTAGAAATGGGGTCTTTGGTTGACAGACCCTCACTCTAGTCAGGGTAAAAGAGAATCACCCTCAGCTAACCCCTGCTTACCCCCTTGTAGCTTGGCAGAGCAGTAGGCTTAACTTCAGAGTGCTAGGTGTAAAGTATTTGTACCAACACACACAGTAACTTAATGAAAACACTACAAAATGTTTAGAAATAGGAAATATTTATCTAAACAAAACAAGACCAAAATGACAAAAATCCACCATACACAAGTCAAGTTATCAATAAAAATGCAAAAAGAGCCTTTAAGTAGTTTTAAACACACACTAGCGCTGCTAGAGTGAAAATGTACCTGGTGCGCGTCAAAAAGAACCCCACACGGGCGGGTGTGCGTCAAAAATAACTCCGCACAGCGGTACGTGAGTCGAAAATCTAGCCACATGTTGATCTGAAAATCCCACAGCGCAGGTTCTGATCTCCCAGCCACCGTCAGCGATGCTGTGCGTCGTTTCTCCTGCTTCGTGCGGCTATACTTCGGTCACGTTTCCTGCGAGTGTCGTTTCTCAGCAGCGGAGCCGGCGGCGCGTAATTTTTTCAGCTGCAGATCGGATTCGCGTCAATATTTTCCCTGCACAGCGCTCTGTGTGTGGATTTTCTTGTCTTTAGGCTGCCAGCTTCTCCTTTCAGGGTCCCAGAAACTGGATGTGCACCACAGGGCAGAGTAGGAGTCTCTCCAGAGACGCCAGGTGCTGGCAGAGAGAAGTCTTTGCAGTCCCTGAGACTTCAAACAACAGGAGGCAAGCTCTAGATCAAGCCCTTGGAGATTTCTTCTCAAGATGGAAGGCACACAAAGTCCAGTCTTTGTCCTCTTACTCTGGCAGAAGCAGCAACTGCAGGATAGCTCCACAAAGCACAGTCACAGGCAGGGCAGCTCTTCTTCCTCAGCTATTCAGCTCCTCTCTAGGCAGAGGTTCCTCTTGGTTCCAGAAGTGTTTCTAAAGTCTGTGGTATGGGTGTCCTTTTTATACCCAATTTCTCCTTTGAAGTAGGCCTACTTCAAAGTAAAGTCTCTTTGGAATGTGAAATCCTGCTTTGCCAAGGCCAGGCCCCAGACACTCACCAAGGGGTTGGAGACTGCATTGTGTGAGGGCAGGCACAGCCCTTTCAGGTGTGAGTGACCACTCCTCCCCTCCCTCCTAGCACAGATGGCTCATCAGGATATGCAAGCTCCACCCCAGCTCCCTTTGTGTCACTGTCTAGTGTGAGGTGTAACCAGCCCAACTGTCAAACTGACCCAGACAGGGAATCCACAAACAGGCAGAGTCACAGAAATGGTATAAGCAAGAAAATGCTCACTTTCTAAAAGTGGCATTTTCAAACACACAATCTTAAAATCAACTTTACTAAAAGATGTATTTTTAAATTGTGAGCTCAGAGACCCAAACTCCACATGTCCATCCGCTCCCAAAGGGAATCTACACTTTAATAAGATTTAAAGGTAGCCCCCATGTTAACCTATGAGAGGGACAGGCCTTGCAACAGTGAAAAACGAATTTAGCAATATTTCACCGTCAGGACATATAAAACACATTACCGAGGGGGTGATTCCAACCTTGGCGGAAACCGCCATGCGGCCGCAAACACGCGCCCCCCATTCCAACATTCCCGCTGGGTTGGCGGGCGCTAACCAAGTTAGCGCCCGCCGGCCCAGCGGGAATGAGGCCGCAACACAGGAGCCGGCTCCTAATGGAGCCGGCGGTGTTGCGGCCGTGCGACGGACGCAGTTGCACCCGTCGCGCTTTTCACTGTCTGCTATGCAGACAGTGAAAAGCAGGCCAGGGCCCTGTTAGGGTGCCCCTGCACTGCCCATGCAAGTGGCATGGGCAGTGCAGGGCCCCCCAGGACACCCCTCACCGCCAGCCTCTTCCTGGTGGTGAAAACCGCCAGAAACAGGCTGGTGGTAAGGGGGTCATAATTCCCAGGACAGCGCTGCAAGTCCTGGGAAGGTGTAGAGAATGCTGACCTCTCCTTGGCCCCCTCAGTTAAGGCAATCTGCCAGTACCCAGATGTTAAATCAAACGTACTGAGGTACTTGGCAGCTCCCAACCGGTCAATGAGCTCATCAGCTCGGGGGATGGGGTGTGCGTCAGTCTTGCTGACCGCATTGAGTCCCCGGTAGTCCATAAATAACCTGAGTTTTGGAGTGGCACCAGGTGCAGCAGCCTTCGGGACCAAGACCACTGGGCTGGCCCAAGGACTGCTGGAGTGCTCAATAACCCCTAGGGTAAGCATTTTGGATACCTCATCCTTAATGCATGCCCTGACCCTGTCAGTCACCCTGTAAACCTTCTGTTTTATAGGTGTACTGTCCCCAGTGTCCACATCATGTGTGCAGAAGTGTGTGACTCCTGGGATCAGGGAATACAGTGAGGAAAACTGTCCCAACACGTGGCGACAGTCACCTTGCTGCTCCTCAGTCAGGGAGGGGAAGAGGATCACTCCCTCCACTGACCCATCTTTTTCTCCTGCAGTCAGGAGGTCAGGAAGAGGCTCACTCTCCTCCTCTACCCCATCATCTGTCGCAAGGAGCATGGACAGTTCAATCCGCTCAAAGTGAGGTTTGAGGCGGTTGACATGCAGGACCCTTAAAGGGTTCCTTGGAGACCGCAAGTCCACCAGGTAGGTGACTTCACTCTTGTGATCCACCACCTCAAATGGCCCAGTCCACTTATCCTGGAGTGCCCTAGGCTCCACTGGTGCCATCACCCACATTTTTTGACCAGGTTGAAACTCGACCAGAGTGGCATTCTGGTCATACCAGCGTTTTATGTCCTCCTGGCTTGCTTCCAGGTTCTCCTGAGCGAGACTCCTGAAGCGGGCAGTCTGGTTTCTCAAAGCCAGCATGTAACTGAATACATCTTGGGGGGTTTACTAGGAGCTTTTGCCAATGCTTCCTTAACCAGACTCAAAGGTCCCCTCACAGGGTGGCCATAAATCAGCTCAAAGGAACTAAACCCAAGTCCCTTTTGAGGCACCTCCCTGTAGGCGAACAGAAGGCATGACAAGAGGACGTCCCACTTCCGCCTCAAGGGCTCTGACAGGCTCATGATCATGCCTTTTAAGGTGCGGTTGAATCTCTCAACCAGACCATTACTTTGGGGGTGGTAAGGGGTGGTGAACTTGTAGGTTACCCCACACTCCTTCCACAGAGACTTCATTTACGTGGATATGAAGTTGGTACCCCTATCAGATATCACTTCCTTGGGGAACCCCATGCAGGTAAAAAACCCCATCAATGCACGACCCACCACAGGGGAAGTGATTGATCTCAAAGGAATGCCCATGGCTGTCTTGGGATCCAGAGGCCCTGTAGTGAATCCTAGTTCATTTTAATGGGATAGCAGGAGTTAGCTTAGCCGCTGGCTTGTAGACCCCGTCACCTAGTGACTTTTAACCTACTTAGCTTGCTCTGTCTTAGCCCATTTAATTATTTATTTCTTCTAAGATGGCTGCCTTGTTTATAGTTAGGCCACTTGTTATGAGTTACATTATCAGTGTCACCGTGCCAAGGCGTTAAGATCAAGCACCAAAGACAAACAAACAGTAGGTGTTCACACTTAGGGATTTTCCCTCTCTATACTTTCGAGGGATTGTTGATATTAATTGCCGTCCCAAGCATGCCTGTTATCTATTGTTTTGGAATACACCTACGTCAGGGGACCTTGTAGATCTGTATAAATACATCACACTTTAGACAGATAATCAGAGGGATTCCGACCAGAGGGCATCGCCACCATCGCTGATACCGATGCTGCAGTCATCTTGACGCTGACCCAGTCTTCGTGTCCTTACGGAGTCTGAGATAGAGACCTCATTCCAAGGTAAAGAGGGTGGGGGGCTCCTCTCATGGACACGACTTTGGCAGATTAGGTTTAGCGAACCCAGCTCTCCTTTAGGTAGGAGGTTAGGGCTATTCACATGAGGGTAATAGGGCATATTCCATCTTATATATCTTTTTCATGTATTGCAAAATGGTGGGGGTCTTCATAACAATGACTCTCTTCTTCACAATGCTGTTACTAGCTATATTCATTATCCTAATCATTGAAGTCCATGCAACTTATCGCAGATTGCAGTTATGTTCAATAAAAAGCTATTATAACTTTACTGCATCTGTGTCATTGCCTATGTTTGTATGAGATATAATATATCTGCGAGAAAAGGGTAATCTCCGTTCAACTACAACATACCCTGAGATATCTTACTTTGAGTCCATGCGTAAGCGACTGCCATAAATCACCTTTTACTATTGTGTTTCTGGTGAGGTGCTGCTAGTGAGCCGGTAAGGTTGGGACAACAGTTGCGACTTGTTGTAGGAAAGACTCAGTCGCCTACAAACAAAAGTACTGTTATCCTTAAACCAGGAGTCTTGCTCAGAGCAAGAGTCCAAACTACGACATGGCGCCACCAACGATGGTGTTTAGGCACTAATTTACGGATACCCTGACTATCACTGTCTCACAGACAAACAGGTACCCTTAGTACCATTATACGGAGACGTCCGTGGTCTTTGGGAGAATCCTCATCAGCTGAACAAGTAACACCTAATTAAGCTGTAGGTTGTTCGAGCTCGAACTCTTAAAAAGGAAAAGACTTCCCCTATTTGGTGTTCTGTTTCTCTAAACAAATATGGCCAATACCATAGATATTCCTGCAAATGCTAGACATGCACTTACACAACATTTATTAGCGCATGGCCTTACAGACGAGGGCGGGGATGTTACTCTGATAATAGAGGCAACTGAAGCATACCAAACAGAAACAATTTACTGTTGGGTCACCTTTCCTGAGGCTGACCAAAGAACGCACACATTTCATACATATGAAATTGTCGAACGTTCCTGTACGGTACGAAGCATACCAGTATGATGAGATTTCGCTCACATATCAAGAGCATCAGAACTGGTTTGAAGGCGCCCTACCACATGTACTACGGAGAGTGAGGCTAGGTCCCTTAAGTAATGAGGGACCTACATGGCCTATGTTTGCCACATATACACCTCACCCAGGCATGCAGACCATGCCGATCGCAGATTTACGAGTGTTATATAATGAATTAGTGGCATTATATAGACGATTGGTTCAGTTCGTACTGCGAAAATTGAACACTACACCAGCGCGTCCAGCACTGCCAGTAGCTGGTGGTTATCAATTGGCTACTGGGCTTAATCCACAAACTGTGCATACTATTATGGGTAAAGTGCCCACGGAACGGGAAAAAATACCGTTCTGGATAGCCCAGAAAAGTAATCAGCTGGAAGCTGTGTTTCCCCATACAGGACCACAGGAAAAACATAGACTGCTCACTATGTGCTTGCCATTTGGGATGGTTCCCTCGGTGGATGACTGTGCCACATGGGGTATGGTCTTCGCTGCCATATATACTACCACTCATGGTACCCCGACACTTGGCAATTTACTGGAGGTGTTAAAACAAATACAAAATAAACATGGGGCTGCACCGGCCCTGGATCTGGGGATGAAATTAATGCGTAACTTTGACGCCGTATCCTCGATAATACTGAGTAATATTAAAGGGGAAGCGGTAGCACTGGCAATACGCCAGCGTCTCCGGGAAACTCCAAATTTGGAACAAGAGAGACAGCTACCGAAAATTATTTCCGATACCTATACTAGTATAGGACGGGATAATTTGGGAGCCAAGCCTAAAAAGTTGGAGTTACAAAGTACCGCCCATAAGGAGGGTACGAAGCAGGCTCTAAGAAGCGCTGGGACAAACAAAAAGATTTCAGAGAAAAAAGAAAGAGAGCTGATTCTCAACACCCGGAGTACTCCGAAAGGAGGTATAATCTCAGAAATAGGGAGAACATTAGAACTCCAGACACATATACTGATTCACGTCCCTCTCGTTCCTTACAGGACGCACCGGATAAACGTAGCGAGAGAGGGGCCCGTCAAGATCGACATCCGGAATACATGAAAGAAAAGAAAGACTCACC
The DNA here is from genome assembly GCF_031143425.1 of Pleurodeles waltl. Lineage (NCBI taxonomy): Eukaryota > Metazoa > Chordata > Amphibia > Caudata > Salamandridae > Pleurodeles > Pleurodeles waltl. Next base: position 212,903,052 of record NC_090438.1, read on the forward strand.
ACAGTCTACCTTTAAAAAAGAAGAGAAGACTCCGCAGCAAAAGCCACAGTTTAAAAAGAAGAAGGTGGCAGCACTGACAGTTACAAATGCCAGTAATATTGAGAACGCTGTTGAGGAACAAGACGTGGGCAGTGACTCTGTTAGACAGCGCGGCAGAGGTCACGATATGTCGCCGGAGTCTGAAAGATCATCTGGATGCGACAGCAACTAGCGATTACATCGCGGTTGAGACAGCGGATGGCCGCGTTCTTCCTCCTGATAGGGTTTATGATTTAACAATTCAGATAGAGGGAGACGTGGAACGCACTATTAGTGTGATATTTTGGGATGAACTTACTAGTGATATCCTATTGGCCGAGAGAGACTGGCCACCTGAACACGTCCGCAAGCTCCCGCATGGGGAAGATGTCATTTTGCCTTCTTTCTCCAATCTTGTTCCCGAAGCAGCAAAAGAAGCCTATGCTGCTGAATGGGCTTTAGCGCAGGGACCTGCGCTATACCGCAATCATGTCGGTTGGGACAAGGAGTCTCCTTGTCATATTATTCCGGTTAGGTCTACACCCCAACCGCAGCCACAGTACCCTGTTAAACATGATGCAAAGGCTCCGGTGAAGGAGATACTATCACAACTTGAGTATCAGGGAGTGATTGAGCCCTGTATGTCTGTGATGAATAATCTATTATTCCCTGTTGCAAAGCCAGATCATTCATATAGAATAGTGGTTGATTATAGACACTTGAATAGTCATACACGCACATATGCTATACAAAACTCCCACAGCACAGCACTGATAAATAATATAGTGCGTCAAAAATATAAAACAACATTGGATATATCTAATGGATTTTTCTGCCAGAATTTAGCGCATGAGAGTAGGGACCTAAGTGCATTTTCATTTGGCTCCCAGAAACGCTTTTGTCGTTTACCTCAAGGCTATAAAAATAGCCCAGGCCTGTTTTCAGCCTGTGTAACATCAATTTTGAACAAAATTGATTCCAATGCATTGTCCTATGTGGATGATATCTATCTCACTGACGATGCCCTCGACATTCATCTTGCGAGGGTCGATTGGATCATTTTGGGGTTTGCAGACCTGGGGTATAAATTCAATTTTAAGAAAAGCAAGATAGCCTTTCTTAATGTGTTGTTCCTGGGATATGAGCTATCAAACGAAGGGAAGAGCCTGGCCCCGCACTTTCTAGAAAAGTGTGCTCATCTACAGCCTCCCAACACACTTAAGAAATTACAGTCATTACTGGGTTTCTTCAATTTTGGCAGAACATACATTCTAGATTATGCAGAACGCATCAAGCCACTTTATGACTTAATACAGCCCAATTTTTCTAGCAGACGATCAATCAATCAATCAATCATAATATTTATAGAGCGCACTATGTACCCGTTAGGGTTTCAAGGCGCTGAAGGGGGGGGGCTGCTGCTACTGGTCAAAGAGCCAGGTCTTGAGGAGTCTCCTGAAGGTGAGGAGGTCCTGGGTCTGTCGTAGGGCGGTCGGGAGGGCGTTCCAGGTCTTGGCGGGGAGATAGGAGAAATATCTGCCGCCGGAGGTCTTGCGTTGGAAGCGGGGAACGATGGCGAGGGTGAGGTTAGCGGAGCGGAGTTGGCGGGAGGGTACGTAGAAGTAGAGTCTGTTGTTCAGGTAGGCTGGTCCGGTGTTGTGGAGTGCCTTGTGAGCGTGGGTGAGGAGCTTGAAGGTGATCCTCTTGTCCACGGGGAGCCAGTGGAGGTCCTTCAGGTGGTGGGAGATGTGGCATCGGCGGGGTACGTCGAGGACCGGTCGGGCGGAGGCGTTTTGGATGCGTTGGAGGCGTCGGATGTCTTTTGCTCGGATGCCTGTGTAGAGTGTGTTGCCGTAGTCTAGTCTACTGCTGACGAGGGCCTGGGTCACCGTTTTTCTGGTGTCCATCGGGATCCATTTGTAGATTCTATGGAGCATGCGTAGGGTGTTGTAGCAGGAGGAGGAGACTGCGTTGACCTGTTTAGACATGGTGAGGGCGGAGTCGAGGACGAAGCCCAGGTTGCGTGCGTGGTTGGTTGGTGTTGGAGGGGGTCCCAGTGCGGTGGGCCACCAGGAGTTGTCCCAGGCCGAGGGGGTGCGTCCGAGGATGAGGACCTCCGTCTTGTCAGAGTTCAATTTCAGGCGGCTTATTCTCATCCATTCGGCGATGGACTTCATTCCCTCATGGAGGTTGGCTTTGGCGGTGTGTGGGTCTTTGGTGAGGGAGAGGATGAGCTGGTTGTCGTCGGCGTAGGAGAGAATGTTGAGGTTGTGCTGACGGGCCAGTTGTGCGAGGGGGGCCATGTAGACGTTAAACAGCGTCGGGCTTAGGGAGGAGCCTTGGGGTACGCCGCAGATGATGTTGGTGGCTTTGGAGCGGAAGGGAGGGAGTCGGACTCTCTGGGTTCTGCCGGATAGGAAGGAGGAGATCCATTTGAGGGCTTTTCCTTGTATTCCGGCTTCATGGAGACGTGTTAGTAGGGTGCGGTGGCAAACCGTGTCAAAGGCTGCGGAGAGGTCCAGGAGGATGAGGGCTGATGTTTCGCCGTTGTCCATATGCTGTCTGATGTCGTCTGTAGCGGCGAGGAGAGCAGTTTCGGTGCTGTGGTTGCGTCTGAAACCGGACTGGGAGGGGTCCAGGATGGAGTAGTCCTCGAGGTGGTGGGTGAGCTGAGCGTTGACGATCTTCTCGATGACCTTCGCCGGGAAGGGGAGGAGGGAGATCGGGCGGGAGTTTTTGAGGTCGTTGGGTCTGCCTTGGGTTTCTTGAGGAGGGCGTGGATGTCAGCATGCTTCCAGCTTTCCGGGAAGGTTGCGTTTTCGAAGGATAGGTTGATGATCTTTCGGAGTTGGGGGGCGATGGTAGAGTCGGCTTTGTTGTAGATGTGGTGGGGGCATGGGTCTGAGGGGGATCCTGAGTGGATGGAGTTCATGATCTTGCAGGTTTCCGAGTCGTCTACATGGGTCCAGGCGGTCAGGCGGTTGGTGTAGGTGGAGTTGTCGGAGATGGGGTCTGGCGGAGGCGTGGTGTTGAGGCTGTCATGGATATCGGCGATCTTCTGATAGAAGAAGGTGGACAGGGAGTCGCAGAGTTCTTGGGAGGGTGGGATGTCGTTGGCGCTGGGGTTGGATAGCTCTTTCACGATGCAGAAGAGTTCTTTGCTGTCGTGTGCGTTGTTGTTTAGGCGTTCTGTGAAGTGGGAGCGTTTGGCGAGTCGGATTAGCTGGTGGTGCTTGCGGGTGGCTTCCTTGTGGGCTGTCAGGCTGTCTGGTGTGCGTTCGAGGAGCCATTTCTTCTTTAGTTTTCGGCAGGTGCGTTTGGAGGTGATGAGTTCGTCTGTGAACCAGGTGGCTTTTTTTCTTTCCTTGGATGTCGGTTGGCCTTTTGAGAGGTGCGAGGGTGTTGGCGCAGTCGTTGATCCACCGTCGTAGGTTGATGGCGGCGGTGTCTGGGTGGGTGGGGTCGGTGGGCGGGTTCTGGGCAAGGGTGCTGGTCAGTTGGTCTTCGGTGACTTTGCTCCAGCGGCGGTGAGGTGGTAGTTGGGTGCGGTGGTGTTCGGTGTGCTTCTTGAATGTGAAGTGGACGCAGTGGTGGTCGGTCCAGTGGAGTTCGGTGGTGTGGCTGAAGGTGACGTGGTTGCTTGCGAAGAAGATTGGATCGAGTGTGTGGCCGGCGATGTGGGTGGGTGTGTTGACCAGTTGACTGAGGCCGAGGTTGGAGAGGTTGTCGATCAAGGAAGTGGTGTTGGCGTCGTTGTTGTTCTCCAGGTGGAAATTGAGGTCTCCAAGGAGGATGTAGTCCGTAGAGGCGAGGGCGTGGGTGCTCGTGAGGTCGGCAATAGAGTCGCTGAAGGGTGCTCGTAGTCCTGGGGGTCAGTAGATGAGCGTTCCCCTAAGGGTGGTGTTGGGGTCAGTGTGGATCCGGAAGTGCAGGTGTTCGGCGGTCTTGAGGGTGTCGTCCGTGTGGGTGTGGATTTTGAGGGTGGATTTGTGAGCGATGGCTATTCCTCCTCCGATTCCGTTAGGGCGGTCTTTTCTGGTGATCTTGTAGCCGTCCTGGATGGCTATGGCGATGTCAGGTGCTGAGGAGTCGTTCCACCAGGTTTCGGTCAGGAAGGCTATGTCTGGGGCGGTGGTGTCGAGCAGGTCCCAGAGCTCGATGGCGTGCTTTCGTGCGGAGCGTGTGTTGAGGAGTATGCAGTGGAGGTGGTTTGTGATGGTTGTTGCAGGTTTCCAAGTTCTGTTGCAGGTGACGTTGCAGCCGCGGCATGAGAAGGGCCCTTTGGTGTTCTTCGGTGTGGCCTGGAAGCAGGTTGTGGAGGAGCCGGGGTTGAGGGCGATGAGTTTGTTGGCCGAGTAGCGGCGTCTGTTGGTGCTGGGGGCGTGCGGACCAGGGGGGGTGGCGATGGGCGCGGTCCAGGTGTGGACGGGCGCAGACGGGCTTGCCTCTGGTGCGCATCTGGCGCGCCAGCGGCGTGCCCGCTGCGCGGATGCACAGCGCCAGCCATTATGAAGGGAGGGAGGAGGGAGGAGCAGCTGGGAGGCGGGAGGCGGGAGGGAGCGGCGAATGGGGGCGCGAGGGGGGCGGGGCAGCAGGGAGGCAGCGGCAGGGGAAAGTGGCAAGGGGGAGCGCCCAAGGGGCGAAAAAAAGCAGAAAAAGGCACAAATGTGGAAAAAAGCACAAGGCAGAGAAGGCAATCACAAAATATGGAATACAGTCAGAAATACGGTAAACGGCACAAAGCACAAGCGGAATACAGCAGTCAGAAAAAGGCACAGAGGGGGCAAGAGCGCAAGGAGGCAGGCGTAGAGAACAAAAATGCAATTACAAATACGGTAACGGCACGATGCACAAGCGGAATACGGCAATCAGAAAGGGGCACAAATGGGGGCAGGAGCGCAAGGATGCAGGGCGCAGAAAAACAAAGAGACACTCACAGATATGGCGAAAGCGGCACAGTGCACACGGGTCTAGCGACGCTTACCAGAAGCCCACTAAACACCAGGGATGAGGCGCAGGAGGATGCCTGCGGGTGGAGGAGGGCCTCGAACACGCTAGCAGCAGCGTGGGCGGGGGTCAGGGACACGAGACAGCAAGGTGGTGCTGCGGACGTGGGGGGCGAGCTCTTGACCAAAAGCAGGTCAGAGGTCGCTCACCCTCGACGCGCAGCGCCAGCCATTAAGAAGGGAGGGGTGAGAGAGGAGCAGCTGGGAGGCGGGAGGCGGGAGGGAGCGGCGAATGGGGGCATGAGGGGGGCGGGGCCGCAGGGAGGCAGCGGCAGGGGAAAGTGGCAAGGGGGAGCGCCCAAGGGGCGAAAAAAAGCGGAAAAATGCACAAATGTGGAAAAAAGCACAAGGCAGAGAAGGCAATCACAAAATACGGAATACAGTCAGAAATACGGTAAAAGGCACAAAGCACAAGCGGAATACAGCAGTCAGAAAAAGGCACAGAGGGGGCAAGAGCGCAAGGAGGCAGGCGTAGAGAACAAAAATGCAATTACAAATACGGTAACGGCACGATGCACAAGCGGAATATGGCAATCAGAAAGGGGCACAAATGGGGGCAGGAGCGCAAGGAGGCAGGGCGCAGAAAAACAAAGAGACACTCACAGATACGGCGAAAGCGGCACAGTGCACACGGGTCTAGCGAAGCTTACCAGAAACCCACTAGACACCAGGGATGAGGCGCAGGAGGATGCCTGCGGGTGGAGGAGGGCCTCGAACACGCTAGCAGCAGCGTGGGCGGGGGTCAGGGACACGAGACAGCAAGGTGGTGCTGCGGACGTGGGGGGCGAGCTCTTGACCAAAGCAGGTCAGAGGTCGCTCACCCTCGACGCGCAGCGCCAGCCATTAAGAAGGGAGGGGGGAGGGAGGAGCAGCTGGGAGGCAGGAGGGAGCGGCGAATGGGGGCGCGAGAGGGGCGGGCCGCAGGGAGGCAGGGGAAAGTGGCAAGGGGGAGCACCCAAGGGGCGAAAAAAAGCGGAAAAAGGCACAAATGTGGAAAAAAGCACAAGGCAGAGAAGGCAATCACAAAATACGGAATACAGTCAGAAATACGGTAAACGGCACAAAGCACAAGCGGAATACAGCAGTCAGAAAAAGGCACAGAGGGGGCAAGAGCGCAAGGAGGCAGGCGCAGAGAACAAAAATGCAATTACAAATACGGTAATGGCACGATGCACAAGCGGAATACGGCAATCAGAAAGGGGCACAAATGGGGGCAGGAGCGCAAGGAGGCAGGGCGCAGAAAAACAAACAGACACTCACAGATATGGCGAAAGCGGCACAGTGCACACGGGTCTAGCGACGCTTACCAGAAGCCCACTAGACACCAGGGATGAGGCGCAGGAGGATGCCTGCGGGTGGAGGAGGGCCTCGAACACGCTAGCAGCAGCGTGGGCGGGGGTCAGGGACACGAGACAGCAAGGTGGTGCTGCGGACGTGGGGGGCGAGCTCTTGACCAAAAGCAGGTCAGAGGTCGCTCACCCTCGACGCGCAGCGCCAGCCATTAAGAAGGGAGGGGGGGGGAGGAGCAGCTGGGAGGCGGGAGGGAGCGGCGAATGGGGGCACGAGGGGGGCGGGGCCGCAGGGAGGCAGCGGCAGGGGAAAGTGGCAAGGGGGAGCGCCCAAGGGGCGAAAAAAAGCTGAAAAAGGCACAAATGTGGAAAAAAGCACAAGGCAGAGAAGGCAATCACAAAATACGGAATACAGTCAGAAATACGGTAAACGGCACAAAGCACAAGCGGAATACAGCAGTCAGAAAAAGGCACAGAGGGGGCAAGAGCGCAAGGAGGCAGGCGCAGAGAACAAAAATGCAATTACAAATACGGTAATGGCACGATGCACAAGCGGAATACGGCAATCAGAAAGGGGCACAAATGGGGGCAGGAGCGCAAGGAGGCAGGGCGCAGAAAAACAAAGAGACACTCACAGATATGGCGAAAGCGGCACAGTGCACACGGGTCTAGCGACGCTTACCAGAAGCCCACTAGACACCAGGGATGAGGCGCAGGAGGATGCCTGCGGGTGGAGGAGGGCCTCGAACACGCTAGCAGCAGCGTGGGCGGGGGTCAGGGACACGAGACAGCAAGGTGGTGCTGCGGACGTGGGGGGCGAGCTCTTGACCAAAAGCAGGTCAGAGGTCGCTCACCCTCGACGCGCAGCGCCAGCCATTAAGAAGGGAGGGGGGGGGAGGAGCAGCTGGGAGGCGGGAGGGAGCGGCGAATGGGGGCACGAGGGGGGCGGGGCCGCAGGGAGGCAGCGGCAGGGGAAAGTGGCAAGGGGGAGCGCCCAAGGGGCGAAAAAAAGCTGAAAAAGGCACAAATGTGGAAAAAAGCACAAGGCAGAGAAGGCAATCACAAAATACGGAATACAGTCAGAAATACGGTAAACGGCACAAAGCACAAGCGGAATACAGCAGTCAGAAAAAGGCACAGAGGGGGCAAGAGCGCAAGGAGGCAGGCGCAGAGAACAAAAATGCAATAACAAATACGGTAACGGCACGATGCACAAGCGGAATACGGCAATCAGAAAGGGGCACAAATGGGGGCAGGAGCGCAAGGAGGCAGGGCGCAGAAAAACAAAGAGACACTCACAGATACGGCGAAAGCGGCACAGTGCACACGGGTCTAGCGACGCTTACCAGAAGCCCACTAGACACCAGGGATGAGGCGCAGGAGGATGCCTGCGGGTGGAGGAGGGCCTCGAACACGCTAGCAGCAGCGTGGGCGGGGGTCAGGGACACGAGACGATGGACGATTGAACACACACATATCCTTAGGGATATGCAACGGGACATGCTCGATGCTAAACACTTACACACACGTGACAATAAAACAAATTTGGTCATCAGAATAATTGCTGGAGCACTTGGATTTACTTATGTCACCTTTAATGAGGATGACACAGTGCCGATAGCATATAAATCACATTTATATTCCAATGCTGAAAAGCGTTTTGCACCTACAGAAAAGATTCTGACAGCAGTTCAGATGGCCGTCATAAAGGAGAGGCCACTTGCCCAGGGGAAATGCATTATTGTTGTCTCCCCGGTGCCGGCCTTAGAGATGGTCACTAAAGCGAGCGTTCCGAACGCTAAGGCATTACATCCATGTTGGATTCAATGGGCAACGTCTCTGACCGCCACTGATGTCGATTATGTATTCGATCCCAGACTTCAGACACAAGAGTTTCTCCAGTATGAACAGGAGTACCCCGCTCCTCTAAATATTTTGCCACTAGACAGTTATGATACTATCATTTATACTGACGGATCAGCACAACCGGCTGTAGGTACTAAACATCAATACTCGACAGCTTGCGCAGCCGTGTGTGGAGTGATGGAAGATGGAGTTTTCCACCCTCACAATACCTACACGCAGACCCTAGGGGACTGCACAGCCCAGTTGGCTGAGCTTAAAGCTCTTCTTCTAGCGCTTGAACATACTGAGACAGGAAGCCAGACTTTGATAGTCTGTGATTCATATTACTGCGTCCAGTCATACAATGAATATCTCAATCATTGGAGACTGAACGGGTTTAGAGATTCCAAGGGGAACACCATTAAACACAAAACATTGTGGGGGAGGGTGGCTGATCTTAGGGATAAGCTGCCGTGTGTCCATGAAGTTCATACATTAGGACACCAGCGTGTAGGAATACACGTTGCCGGTAATACATTGGCTGATGAAGCAGCCAAAGCATCAGTAGCTACGGCTTCTGTGGCTGTAGTGACTCGTTCTCGGACGAGGTTGGATAATGAAATACTGATTGCCGTTAAAGCTTTGGCTGCAGGCAAGGCCCTTCCGAAAGGATACCCTACAAACTATACTTACCATATCAGTGCACAGAATGTTGCTTTTACAACAATTCCTGGGGTTGGAGATCGAGTGATCCCCAATGAAGACCAGAGATTAGAGCTGATTACAGCAGCACATGAGGGTGTCGCTTCTGCACAAGCTGGTGTTCAGGCCACGATAACAATACTACAGCAACGATACTGGTGGCCTGGTCTATGTAGACGAACTAAACAGTATGTCCTTTGCTGTGACATATGCCAGCAGATTAAGGGCTCTAATATCAACCGCCCTCCTCAGACATCCCTCTTAGTGTCAGACAAGCCACTTCAGTGTGTGTACCTAGACCATTGTGGTCCCTTACAGCCTGATGGTGCATACAAATACATTTTAGTGGCTGTGGATTCCTGTTCTAGATTCCTGTGGGTATGGCCACAGCGGTCGGCTGACGCCCGGACTGTTAAAAAAGATTTGCTGATCTCTATCGGTACATATGCGGTTGCAGCATTCCATTCGGACCAGGGCCCTGCGTTTGCCTCTAAGGCATTCAGGGACACCATGGGGACGATGGGTGTTGAACTCCATTACTCCTCACCATACCATCCCGAGGGAAATTCGGTCGTGGGGAGGTGGAATCGTGATCTAAAGCAATCCTTAACAGCTCGAGTATTAGGTTCAGGCCGCAGTTGGTTACACCACCTATATGGGGTCCACAGAGCACTGAATAATCTGCCAAGACGGTCCTTGGGGGGAAAGTCTCCATATGAGGTTCTCTTTGGGATACCTATGTATGTCCCAGATCTTGATGCCCCTGGTATGGTGGCAGCAGAAACGCCATTTAACATAAAAGAACTTCTCACTGTTTTACAGGAGCTTCAACAATTTCGTGATGATAAATCATCTGCAAGTGCTGCCACCTTAGGAATAAGGGAATTGGCGAAAACTTCGACTGGCTGGATTCCTAACGTTGGGGATCTGGTTCGCGAGAAGATCGCTGTGAAAAAGGAGTTCGGTCCATCATACAGAGAACCTGTACCTGTCTTGGGAATAAAAGGCACCAGGACTGTCATCCTACCACCATTGTCTAGTTCTAAATCGAATAGATTCATCTCCATTGATGACATCAAATTACACCATGTGGCCGATTCTCCACAGTAGACCAGGAGGTCCCTTGGGTGGTTCCCGATCCCCTCTCACTACCCAACAGGACATCCATCTACATAGTAGGATGAACATCACTGCTACTGACTATGCAAGCATGTCAACTGCTGTTCCAGACACTTCCTCGACCATGGGGAGGGCGGAAAATGAACTTTTGTTGGTTCCAGTCACATCTTCGGTGACCACCCCGCTTCAAGATTTGGCTGTATTTTACACGAAGACTTCCACGACTAATGATGTTGTCTATCAAGAACCTCCACGAGCGGTGGATCAGAATTCAGCGGGTCCTGTGTTTGCAGAGACTTCCTCTGGCTATTTCATTGACATTGATGATTTTTCTTCGGATTCATCCTCAACTCTGTCTGACAAAACTTCAAAAAGTAGTAAGCTGTATCGATGGCTTAAAAATAACTATTTGATCTACCCATGGAACTATCTATGGTTCTGTTTGACATTTATGGCATTATTTTTATGGATTGGTTTTGTGACTGTGTTCTTTTTGCTGATTAATGGTCACTATACTCCTGATCGCTCCTCTGTGGAGCCTGTTGATGAAATTTTAACACCACATCATTCTTCACATAAGGTCCGACGGGATTTGTTCCCTGTAAATATTACAGCTATGCCAATTACTGATGGGATTGTGTGGGACAGAGTTCCATTTGATATATACGGGCCTACAGAGATAATTCAAATACCATACGTGTTCAAAATTTCAATGTCTGATGTTATTACACCTAATGTTGTCTCTTATGATTGGGATGTCCAAACAGTTGATTCCATGCTAGCTGAAATGAAGGACTATTCCGCTTTTGGAAGTGATGATGTATATGATTATACAATGAATTATGGGGAAATGTTCTGCTATAACAATTGGGAACATCACTACCTACACCGTGCAGCTAGATATAGGCCTCTCTTGAACTACACACAGTGGGAACACTGTTCGACACCACAGGTGGGGAGTCCAAAGTACTACAGCGACAAATTTACATACTTTTCCGGGCATGATACAAGAAAAGCAGAGTCGTATTATTTTAAAATACCTCCGGCACAAATTAGAAAACTTTTGCTAACAGATACAAAACTGATTTATTCAGATCCCTTTGTTTCCCGGCTCTTGCTTGCGGGTTACGAATATTGAAAAAACACTATTGATTTGAAAAGTTTATGGGGAACACAAGATTGGCAGATACAGGGTAAGGAGGCTTTGTTTCGGGCATGCCTCATTCCTGTGCAAATGATTTTCTTAAATGACACTATTGAGCAGACATCCTGTCTGGGGTTAGCAAAAATAAAAGAACTGAACACGCCCAGTATCCCTACTCCGACAAAATGTAGAGATTGGCAAAACTTTCTTAATGTCTCAGAAGACAGGCTCGATGCAATGGTTAAGGCTGGTACCTATAATTCTTCACTTTCCCGTCCCAGCGGGTGGTTGGTATGGCCCTCCGACACTGATGAGTGTCAAAAACGTTTTTTGAACTCTTCAGTGGGTTTTTCAATTAACAGGCCTGACCCTCGCTTTCTATCAGGTCAACATACAGGTATAATTACAACATACAGTGTGGGTAAGCTGTGCCAGCAATGGGTGCAGACAAACACGTTAACAGCAGTTAAAAAACACCTCAACGCTCTTTCTGACAGTATAGACTTACAGGATTTCCTGTTAGGTCCTAGAAAACAGCGCTCGAAACGGTTTTTATATGCTATGTACAATGAAATTTGGAAACTTTCCCAGATTGAAGCTGCTGCACGTTTAAGGCAACTAGATAAAGAGAATTTGGAAAAAACATTAGCTGTTGTCGACAATGGCATGAACACGCTGTCCAACAGGATTTATTCACTGTCAAATATAGTGTCGTCTGCTATTGATATCACTCTGACAGACTTGTCCCGGTTATATCATGGGCAAACACAGCTACGTTCCATCATGCAGCTGGGTTGGACATTACAGACACTGAAAAGTGGCCACATTCCATGGAGGTACATTAATGGGAGTGAACTATTCACTGCTTTTAATTTTTCCAGGGAACAAGAGACAATGGCTAAAAGGGAGGCTAGTTTCACCCTGCTTCAAGTAGAAAAGTTAGATAAGTTGCCCTTCACAGTAGCAGAGAGTCCTTCAACTATTTGGCTCTTGCACAGCATTATTAATTTACCGATTTCAACCTTTCGTTTCTCGAGCTGCCTGAAACATCTTGCAGTGGGACGGTATGAGCAGCTAGGAGATAGCTTTATTAAGGAAGAGTGGGAGTTGCCCTTTGACTATAGATGTCTGAACGGTGAACAGGAGGTCTTTCTTAGCGGAAATTAATTTGAGACTGCTGTCCGTCATTCTATGATATGCAAACAGGTGTCTCTTCACGGTCTTTGCAATGCGGGGGTCGCAAATTTGGCCTGTTTTCTAAAGGGTACTCCCGTCCCCTTGATTCGTCCAGTATTTCATGTACTTTCCAACGGCAGTTATGTGGTACTGAACGATCAAAGCTGTTGCGGCATGGGACCTGGAATTGCCTACGCAATCTCGGTCACGAAGGTCGTTACGTGCTGTGGACATGTTTTGTTTCCCCCCACACGAGAGATAAAAGTATCTGACATGTGGCCCCACATAGATTCTATTAATGTGAACTATGACAAGTTGAGTAGGCTAAAGGCGCTATTGTTTCAGAAACAGGTCGCCTTGACATCCGCAAAAGAGGCGTATGCTCTCCAGATTGCGAGATCATCAACCGAGATACAATCCCTTTTAAATACCGATTTCCCCCAAACACTTTGGAGAGCTGGTATCCAGAATATTCAATGCTTCAAGCACCACTGGGATTGTGCATTTCTTTAAGGCTGTCGGGTCTGGTTTCGTGTCCATCTTCCAGACTGTCTTCGGAGTCTTCCCATCAGCCATCCATTCTCTCTTTTCAAGTGTGTTTGGTGGCTTTCCAATTATTTTGGCTTTAATTGGCGGACTACTACTGCTATTTCTTCTGATTCGCGGTGATTGTGTCTTTCCAGCAACACAGAGCAATGGAGCCGCTCCCGCCAACTCCACTGTGCCGTAAGCGCATGGTTCGGATCTTCGGTGCACCTTTACTGGTGGAACTGGAGCTTGACTGGTCGTTGTCATTCCGGCCACTTCCGCTGCATATGGTGTCTCTTTGAACATCTGCATATGGTCTGTCTTGCTGTTGCACCGACATCTCCTGTGGACCATGAACTGCTGATGTCCCTGATGAGGGTCCATACACGGTCATGTCCCTTGAGACTGAGGTTGCTCCGCGAGGCCACCTATGAGCCTTCCGTTATGAGATCTACCATGGATGAGGACACTGCAGCAAGTATCGATGCACCAGGAAATGAGGCTCACTTCTGCTCTGTGGATCCGTTTGTCCGCCCAGCACTAGACTTAACTTCGGATGATGATGACTCATTTTTGAGGTCCTTGACTGGTGACTTCGATGACATTCTTCAAGATTATGCGTATAACACATAATTTGATGAATTGACTTGCCATTCCTGATTCCAAATTATGCAATTTAATAGACATTTGCTGTTACACGCTGTACTTGTCATAGTTGATATTGACATCTCTGTATGTATATTTAGACAGATTTGTTTTAACATATTTTTAACACATGCAAATGCTTTTTTGCCTTGTTTTAGCATTTAGCTTTTAGTTCAGGAGCAATTTTTTAGCTTTTGGGTTCCTGTACCTTCATCATACCTGTTACGGCAATGGGGAGGGTGTAGTGAATCCTAGTTCGTTTTAATTGGGTAGCAGGAGTTAGCTTAGCCGCTGGCTTGTAGACTCGTACCCCCGTCACCTAGTGACTTTTAACCTACTTAGCTTGCTCTGTCTTAGCCCATTTAATTATTTATTTCTTCTAAGATGGCTGCCCTGTTTATAGTTAGGCCACTTGTTATGAGTTACATTATCAGTGTCACCGTGCCAAGGCGTCAAGATCAAGCACCAAAGACAAACAAACAGTGGGTGTTCACACTTAGGGATTTTCCCTCTCTATACTTTCGAGGGATTGTTGATATTAATTGCCGTCCCAAGCATGCCTGTTATCTATTGTTTTGGAATACACCTACGTCAGGGGACCTTGTAGATCTGTATAAATACATCACACTTTAGACAGATAATCAGAGGGATTCCGACCAGAGGGCATCGCCACCATCGCTGATACCGATGCTGCAGTCGTCTTGACGCTGACCCAGTCTTCGTGTCCTTACGAAGTCTGAGATAGAGACCTCATTCCAAAGTAACGAGGGTTGGGGGATCCTCTCATGGACACGACTTTGGCAGATTAGGTTTAGCGAACCCAGCTCTCCTTTAGGTAGGAGGTTAGGGCTATTCACATGAGGGTAATAGGGCATATTCCATCTTATATATCTTTTTCATGTATTGCAAAATGGTGGGGGTCTTCATAACAATGACTCTCTTCTTCACAATGCTGTTACTAGCTATATTCATTATCCTAATCATTGCAGTCCATGCAACTTATCGCAAATTGCAGTTATGTTAAATAAAAAGCTATTATAACTTTACTGCATCTGTGTCATTGCCTGTGTTTGTATGAGACATAATATATCTGTGAGAAAAGGGTAATCTCCGTTCAACCACGACATACCCTGAGATATCTTACTTTGAGTCCATGCGTAAGCGACTGCCATAAATCACCTTTTACTATTGTGTTTCTGGTGAGGTGCTGCTAGTGAGCGGGTAAGGTTGGGACAACAGTTGCAACTTGTTGTAGGAAAGACTCAGTCGTCTACAAACAAAAGTACTGTTATCCTTAAACCAGCAGTCTTGCTCAGAGAAAGAGTCCAAACTACGACAATGTCAATGCCTACCCTCTCAAAGGGAGTACTGACAACAGGCAAAGGTTGGAGGGGAGCCTTACATTTCCTCCCACTCTTGCCACTTGCCTGACAAGTCTGACAAGACCTGCAATGTGCATCTGAGTGTCTGCGCATTAGGGGCCAGTAAAAGTGGGTGACAAGCCTCTCAAAGGTCTTGTCCAGCCCCAAATGTCCAGCTAAAGGTACATCATGAGCCAACCCCAGTAGGAAGGTCCTGAAGCACTAGGGTACCACCAGCACACGGGCTGACCCAGGCTCAGGAACCTTAGGCTCGCTATACAGGAGGTCATCCTCCCAATAAATCAGGTGTGATCCTGGCTCCTTGCCAGCCGTCTGGTCTGCAGCCTGCTGCCGCAAACCCTCCAAAGTAGGGCATGACTTCTGTACTGCACAGAATGCTTCCCTGGTGGGCCCCCCTTCCTGCTGCCACTGCAACAGCTCAGGGACCTCCCCCAGTTCAGCCACCTGTTCCCCTGTAGGCTCTGGGGTGTCATCCTCAGGCTCCGCCTCCTCCCGGACCGTGGGAACTTCTGGGGCTGGTTTCCCACGCCCCCTGCCCTTCCTCTTCTTGGCGGTCCCCTGTGATACTGTTTCAGGCTCCAGGGGCTCTTGATTACCCTGACAGGCTGCCATTGACCCGGTGGATACGCATACCCACCCAGGCAGACCCCACATCTCCAAGTGAGACCTGTGTTCCACCTCCTTCCAAGGGGAATCCTCCAGGTCATTGCCTAGCAAACAATCAACAGGCATGGTTGGACTCACAGCTACATTCCAGGAACCTGAGACCCCCCCCCATTCAAAGGGAACCTGCGTCACTCTGCACAGGCGCTCTGAGTTGTCCACTGCAACTACTTGGTGAAGTAACCGGAGATCAATCTGCTCTTCAGACACCAGCTGACTCCTCACTGTAGTCACACTGGCTCCTGTGTCTCGCAGAGCCTCCACCCTCTGTCCATTAATGGTCACCCACTGCCTGTACTTCTTAGTGTTTCAGGCACTAGGGTCCTCTGGACCATCTCACTGTCCCCTAGTGAGACAAGGGTCATCTCAGCTGGTTCCCACCCACCTGAAACCAACTCCTCCCCAAGCGCTACACTGGCCAAACCCTGGGACGGTGTACCAGTGGGTGCTGGTGTACTTTTGGGGCATTTGGGTCCCCCCTCACATGACCCACCTGGTCACATGCATAGCACTTGTGTGGGGGACCACCTGACACTGGCTTTCCTTTGGAGAACCATGGCTTCTTTTCACTGGGGGGTTGGGAATCCTTACCCTGGGAATCAGTTTGGGGCCCTTTAGAGAACTCTCCCTGTTTACCCTTGCCCCCCCCTTTCTTCTGAGAGGGACCCTGCCCACCCTTGGCGTGGTCTCCCCCATACCTCTTTTGGACCCTGGTGCTCTACCAGCAGTCCGCTTCCTGCGCAAGCTTCCTGGGGTCAGTCAGCTTGCTGTCAATCAGGTGCTGGCGCAGCTCTGGAAAACATAAACTGTACAAGTGCTCCCAAGCAATCAGATTGTAAAGCCCCTCATACGTAGTTACCTTACTGCCCTTCACCCAACCATCCGGTGACCTGCAATAAGAATCAACACATTCCAACCATGTTTGGGATTCCTTCTTCTTGTAGGACCTACACTTATCCTTGTACTGCTCAGGGGTAAGACCATACCTTGTAAGCAAGGCATCCCTCATGTTAGAGTAGGTGAGATTCTGAGCACCCCCTAAGGTCAGTGTATCCCTCCCCTCTGCCTCAAAGTGCTTCCACAGAGCTGCCCCCCAATGAGCTTCAGGGACCAGATTCATGTGGAGAGCAGACTCATAACCCTTGAACCACAAGTATATGTCATCCTCCCTCTTGTAATCTTTCACAAGGTCTTTAGGAATGTGCACCCTCCTCTCAGGCTGCACTGTAGGGTTGCTGCCACCATCTCTACTGGACTGGCTTCTATAATCCATCTCTTTCAAGCTAAGCTCATGAGCCATCTGTATCTTCCTCTCCTCAAGAGCTAGCCTTCTCTGCTCCAATTGGTACTCCCTTTCTGCCTGCCTGTCCTGCAACTCTTCAGGTGTCAGGCCCTTGGATGAGACACTGCTACCTGCCTTGGAGACCTTCTCCATGGACAAAACAGGCCCACCCACAATACCATTGTATACTGAAAACTCTTCCTCCTCCTCATCTCCCTCATCCTCTGTGTGCCCTTCAGTGCTCTTGGCTGCCACCCAGGCCCTCAGCACCCTTTGCAGCTCCTCCTTCCTAAATGAGCTCTTAATGGGACAGTCAAAACTTTTACAGAACTGCTTCAACTGAGCCTTGGTATAACCCTCCAATTTCTCAAGGTCATAGTCAGCTCCAACTGATGCATCTCCAGCTTGGGATATGATGAAGATTCAAAAACAAGTGTAAAGTTCCAAAGGCAGAAAAACAAGTTCCCAAAATCAAGGAATCAGCGATAAACAAAAATGGAGTAGAACAAAAACAGTCCCAAAGAGAAAAAATCAAAAGATCACCAAACAAGTAGTATGTGGTCACGTAGTGGTCTGAACTCAAACAGTAGTGTACACTTAATAGCTGTATGTCAAGTACAAATAAAAGTCCAAATCCCAACCACTGATCACCAATGTTAGAAATGGGGTCTTTGGTTGACAGTCAGGTTACCCCCTGTTCGAGCAAGGACCCTCACTCTAGTCAGGGTAAAAGAGAATCACCCTCAGCTAACCCCTGCTTACCCCCTTGTAGCTTGGCAGAGCAGTAGGCTTAACTTCAGAGTGCTAGGTGTAAAGTATTTGTACCAACACACACAGTAACTTAATGAAAACAATACAAAATGACACAACACCAGCTTAGAAAAATAGGAAATATTTATCTAAACAAAATAAGACCAAAACGACAAAAATCCACCATACACAAGTCAAGTTATCAATAAAAATGCAAAAAGAGTCTTTCAGTAGTTTTAAAAACACATTAGCGCTGCTAGAGTGAAAATGTACCTGGTGCGCATCAAAAATAACCCTGCACGGGCGGGTGTGCGTAAAAAATAACTCTGCACGGCGGTACGTGAGTTGAAAATCCAGCCGCACGATGATCCGCAAATCCCGCAGCGCAGGTTGTGATTTCTCAGCCTCCGTCAGCGATGCTGTACGTTGTTTCTCCTGCTCTGTGCGTCGATTCTTCGGTCGCGTTTCCTGCGAGCGCCGTTTCTCAGCTGCGGAGCCGGCGGCGCATCGTTTTTTCAGCCGCAGATCGGATTTGCGTCAATATTTTCCCCGCACGGCGCTCTGTGCGTGGATTTTCTTGTCTTTAGGCTGCCAACTTCTCCTTTCAGGGTCCCAGGAACTGGATGGGCACCACAGGGCAGAGTAGGAGTCTCTCCAGAGACTCCAGGTGCTGGCAAAGAGAAGTCTTTGCTGTCCCTGAGACTTCAAACAACAGGAGGCAAGCTCTAGATCAAGCCCTTGGAGATTTCTTCTCAAGATGGAAGGCACACAAAGTCCAGTCTTTGCCCTCTTACTCTGCCAGAAGCAGTAACTGCAGGATAGCTCCACAAAGCACAGTCACAGGCAGGGCAGCTCTTCTTCCTCAGCTCTTCAGCTCTTCTCCAGGCAGAGGTTCCCCTTGGTTCCAGAAGTGTTTCTAAAGTCTGTGGTTTTGGGTGCCCTTTTTATACCCAATTTCTCCTTCGAAGTAGGCCTACTTCAAAGTAAAGTCTCTTTGGAATGTGAAATCCTGCCTTGCCCAGGCCAGGCCCCAGACACCCACCAGGGGGTTGGAGACTGCATTGTGTGAGGGCAGGCAAAGCCCTTTCAGGTGTGAGTGACCACTCCTCCCCTCCCTCCTAGCACAGATGGCTCATCAGGATATGCAGGCTTCACCCCAGCTCCCTTTGTGTCCCTGTCTAGTGTGAGGTGCAACCAGCCCAACTGTCAAACTGACCCAGACAGGGAATTCACAGACAGGCGAGTAAATGAAATGGTATAAGCAAGAAAATGCTCACTTTCTAAAAGTGGCATTTTCAAACACACAATCTTAAAATCAACTTTACTAAAAGATGTATTTTTAAATTGTGAGCTCAGAGACCCCAAACTCCACATGTCCAACCGCTCACAAACGGAATCTACACCTTAATCAGATTTAAAGGTAGCCCCCATGTTAACCTATGAGAGGGACAGGCCTTGCAACAGTGAAAAACGAATTAGCAATATTTCACTGTCAGGACATATAAAACACATTACTATATGTCATACTTTAACCATACACTGCACCCTGCCCTTGGGGCTACCTAGGGCCTACCTTAGGGGTGTCTGACATGTAAGAAAAGGGAAGGTTTAGGCCTGGCAAGTGGGTACACTTGCCAAGTCGAATTTACAGTTAAAACTGCACACACAGACACTGCAGTGGCAAGTCTGAGACATGATTACAGAGCTACTTATGTGCGTGGCACAATCAGTGCTGCAGGCCCACTAGTAGCATTTGATTTACAGGCCCTGGGCACCTCTAGTGCACATCACTAGGGTCTTACTAATAAATCAAATATGCCAATCATGGATAACCCAATTACATACACATTTTGTAAAGAAGCACTTGCACTTTAGCACTGGCTAGCAGAGGTAAAGTGCCCAGAGTAACAAAAACAGTAAAATCAGAGTCCAGCACACATCAACAACCTGGGGAACAGAGGCAAAAAGTTAAGGGAGACCACGCCAAGGATGAAAAGTGTAACAGGGACTATGTGGCAGAGACTGATAATCTTTTGGTAAAGTCCCATTCAAAGTGCCTGAAGCAACAAAAAAGATTTGAGCCAGAATACAAGACTGCAACAATGTAGTGGTTGTCACCCAGAAGCCCACTGTAGAAAAGGTGGTGTGATGTGTGTTTATGGACAAACCAGTCAGAAGATCAGGGGCAAATTGCACAGGAGATGTTATGTGCACTGACCCCACCGACGCAGTCAGTTGTATTGATATTTACCAAATATCAATGTTGTCAGACCCCTTGACCGTTCTGGCCCAGTGACCATCACATCAAGTAAGGCAGGCATAACATTTTGTATATATTTGTGTATTAAATGGATTCATAACTATTAAAGTATGCTGTAAAATATACACATCCATACATATATTCATTAAAAAATGAAAGGATTTTTCTCTAAAAGTCAATTTATTCATTTATCAACTATATGCACACAAAAAACATAATGGGGCTTGTAGATTTATTGGTATATCGCATGGAAAAAGTACAACACAAAACCTACATTTCAAGTATTGGTTCATGTTCATTACTTATATGCTTAAAACGTAGGGCCTGATTTTGATCTTGACGGTATTACTGCCAATGCGCATCAGTAGAGGACTCAAGTACTCCGTCAAGTTGACAGTGTTCCGCCCGCCATATTTAGATGCTACTGTCTCTGCAGACAGTGTACTGACAACGGATTGCTGACAGAGGGAGCCCGTCACAGGACCCAATGGACATTTTACAATGACACTGGCTGGTACAGGTAAGTCACACACACTGTGCCTCAGCCATATGTGTACCCCTGCACAAAACACAACACACCATATATCCACCATCATCCTTTGCCATTCCAACCCCATACAACACATAAAAGTAGAAAAAACACATTGCCATACATCTATGACAAAACAAACACATTATGGACTCTATGCATACACACAACACAACCACAACTACACACTCATTTCTACAAACACACTCACACACAAGCAAAACTACACACATCACAACAATGACTGCCGCACAACAACACTCACCTGAATGTTGCACACATCAATACAACACACAACCAAACACACACAACAACGTCAGACCCATATTTGGGTGGCACACATTCTGACACAAACACATCACCCCACCCCAACCAGCCAATCTCTTTGCACACATACATACACATACAGCCTCATATACACTACGGGAAGCACAACATCACAGATCCCCCTGCAATGTGCACACAAGGAGACAGTTGACAAGTGCAAATGTACCATCATTGTGCTGCCACAAATTCCCATTCATTCATTTGGGAATGAATGCTGACACCACAATGACACTGTTGACATGGGTGGAGTTTCTTGTAAGAGACAACAGGGCCAATGCAGGCTTTCTTCTATGGGACAGCCAACATCTAAATCTGAAGGACGGATCGCCAAGGCGGTGGACGGGTTTTCATTTGGAAAACTGATGGCAGGACCTTTACCATCAAGATCTAAAACAGGCTCAAAATCATAATCCTTACACTTTAAAATGTTTATATTTCTAATGTATACATACTGTGTAACATATGCCTTTTCTTCAAGTTTACCACAGTTTTTTTAACCTTTTTCTGTACCATATGTTTGCTCGTTTTTTAACTCTGTGCAATTTACCTATGCTAAACAGGAGTCAAGTGGTTGCGTTTCCCTGTTAAATTGGCTTACCCCTCATTGACTTATTTTCCTTGCTGAGTCACTAGTACATGATGTACAAAATACCCCCAGGACCTGGAAGTTAAATACCACTTGTACACTGCAGTACCCATAGTGCCATCCACAGTGTGGACCTGTAAAACATAGCTTCAGGTCTACCATGAGTGGCTTCACTGCAGCAGCCTGAAATCCTGCTCTAAAACCTGTCAACAACCATTTTAGACAGGTGGGAAACACTGCTTTTAAATATTAATGTCAACCCTAGGTATATCTTGTCATCTACAAGATAGAGGGACTGATATATAGATGCGGACCATGTGCAAAATTAAAGTTGGCATCTTCCTCCTTTGGCTAGCCCACAAAAGCTATTTTTATTGGCAAGGCTGTGGTTGGATCCTAGAAAAGGTCAAATTAGTGAATATAAACTTTAATCTGTAACGTTTGAAAGGAAAATGCTAAAATAGTATTCCAAGTAGTAGTTTGCATGTTTATTAAAACTAGAATTAATTGGGCAAGTTAGATTTTAATACACTTTAGGAATAAAAAACTTTTAGAAAGTTAGCATTTCCATGCCTGAAGCTCATGGAGGCTCATCTAAGTTAACGCACCAGCAGCTGTCCAGTCAAGGGCTTCACCTTAATGAGGTATGTAAACTGCTCCAAGATTAGAACAATGAATTAGCTATGGTGACAGGGTGAAATGGGTGTAGGCATTTGATTCCTCACAGCTCAAGGAGGATAGCTGGGGTGGGTCCATGAACTTCATTAACGTGAAACATACAGAAATGTCGCTAGCCATTCAAAGATTAGTCTAAGGAGAGACCTAAAAAGGGAAAACCTTTGCTCCATGGCCAATAATAATTGGACTGGCACCAAACCCAATGGGAGACAGCTACACCCAGAACTGGTTTGAAGTGAGTTCAGGGGTAGGACCTGCTCATGTCTTTGCCACACTGTCAGATGGGCACAAGAGCTCTGGGCAAGAGAGAAAGGGTTTGCACATCTTGGAAATTAGTAAAGAAAGGCACTGTGGTATTGTGGGAGTGTTTGCAAAAAAATTGGCAGCCCCTCATCAAAACACTTACTGGACTTGTGGAAGATCATAAGGGGAGTGGGTCTACTGTCTGTGACCCGAGAGGAGCCCTGAAGGACTTGACCTGCTCCTTCATGTACCAAGGACAAATGAGTGAACTCCAAGGTTCAGTTGTCGGAGGGGAGGGCGTGTGTGCTGACGAGGTCTGCGATGTCTTCGCTGAATTTGGTGCGTGGTCCGGGGGGTCTGGAGATGAGGGTTCCTCTGAGGGTGGTTTTGGGGTCGCTGTGGATTTGGAAGTGGAGGTGTTCAGCGTCAGAGAGTGTGTGGTCGGCGTTGGTTGTGATGCTGATGGAGCTCTTGTGGACGATGGCGATGCCGCCTCCGGTGCGGTTGGTGCGGTCTTTCCTGATGATTTTGTATCCGTCAGGGATGGCTATGGCGATGTCGGGTGCCGAGGAGGGGTTCATCCAGGTCTCAGTGAGGAAGGCGATGTCCGGGGCTGTTGAGTCAATGAGGTTCCACAGTTCGATGGCGTGTCTGTGGACGGATCACGTGTTGATCAGGATGCATTCGAGGTTGTGTCCGGGGGTGTTGTTCTTGTGGGGTGCGTTGGGGGTCCGTAGGCGGGTGAATCGGCAGTTGCGGCAGGTAAAAGGACCGTGGGTGCGTCTCGGGGTGGTGCGGCAGCAGCCCGGCGCTCTGCCGGGGTTGAGTTTGGTCAGGGCGGTGGTGTCGTAGGTCAGGCGTGGGAGGTGGGAGTCGCAGGGGCCAGGGGTCATGGCCCTGGGTGCGGTCCAGACGCGGACGGGCGCAGACGGGCTTGCCTTCGACGCGCCAGCGGCGCGCCGGCTGCGCGCGTCCGCTGCGCGGTCTCGCAGCGGCCGCCATATATGGGGTAGCCGGGGAGGAGGGGTCAGCTGGGAGGCGGGCGGCGGGAGGGTAGGCGGGGGAAAAAAACGTCGGGAAAAGCGGCGAGGGCAAAAAAGCGAGAGAGAAAAACGAAAAGCGAGAGAAACTAAGCAAAAGGGGAACCGGGCACTAAAAAGGGGGGTACAACAACAACCGGGCGCTCTGGGGGGCACGCACTCGGGAAACAAGGAAAAAAAGGGAGCAGCACTCACAACAACAATCAGGCACGCACTCGGGGAACAAGAAAAAAAGGGAGCAGCAGTCAGAATCAGACAGAATCGCACAAAGCAGGCAGGCAAGCACTGGTGGCGCTGCGGAGGCAGGGGAGCGACCTACCCTAAGGTCAAGGGTCGCTACCTCTGTCTCGCAGCGGCCGCCATATATGGGGTAGCTGGGGAGGAGGGGTCAGCTGGGAGGCGGGAGGGTAGGCGGGGGAAAAAAACGGCAGGAAAAGCATCGAGGGCAAAAAAGCGAGAGAGAAAAACGAAAAGCGAGAGAAACTAAGCAAAAGGGGAACCGGGCACTAAAAAGGGGGGTACAACAACAACCGGGTGCTCTGGGGGGCATGCACTCGGGAAACAAGGAAAAAAAGGGAGCAGCACTCACAACAACAATCGGGCACGCACTCGGGGAACGAGGAAAAAAGGGAGCAGCAGTCAGAATCACACAGAATCGCACAAAGGAGGCAGGCAAGCACTGGTGGCGCTGCGGAGGCAGGGGAGCGATCTCCCCTAAGGTCAAGGGTCGCTACCTCTGTCTCGCAGCGGCCGCCATATATGGGGTAGCCGGGGAGGAGGGGTCAGCTGGGAGGCAGGCGGCGGGAGGGTAGGCGGGGGAAAAAAACGGCGGGAAAAGCAGCGAGGGCAAAAAAGCGAGAGTGAAAAACGAAAAGCGAGAGAAACTAAGCAAATGGGGAACCGGGCACTAAAAAGGGGGGTACAACAACAACCGGGCGCTCTGGGGGGCACGCACTCGGGAAACAAGGAAAAAAAGGGAGCAGCACTCACAACAACAAGTGGGCACGCACTCGGGGAACAAGGAAAAAAGGGAGCAGCAGTCAGAATTACACAGAATCGCACAAAGGAGGCAGGCAAGCACTGGTGGCGCTGCGGAGGCAGGGGACCGACCTACCCTAAGGTCAAGGGTCGCTACCTCTGTCTCGCAGCGGCCGCCATATATGTTCAGCACCACAGGTGGGAAGTCTAAAGTACTACAGTGATAAATTTACATACTTTTCCGGGCATGATACAAGAAAAGCAGAGTCGTATTATTTTAAAATACCTCCGGCACAAATTAGAAAACTTTTGCTAACAGATACAAAACTGATTTATTCAGATCCCTTTGTTTCCCGGCTCTCGCTTGAGGGTTACGAATATTGAAAAAACACTATTGATTTGAAAAGTGTATGGGGAACACAAGATTGGCAGATACAGGGTAAGGAGGCTTTGTTTCGGGCATGCCTCATTCCTGTGCAAATGATTTTCTTAAATGACACTATTGAGCAGACATCCTGTCTGGGGTTAGCAAAAATAAAAGAACTGAACATGCCCAGTATCCCTACTCCGACAAAATTTAGAGATTGGCAACACTTTCTTAATGTCTCAGAAGACAGGCTAGATGCAATGGTTAAGGCTGGTACCCATAATTCTTCACTTTCCCATCCCGGCGGGTAGTTGGTATGGCCCTCCGACACTGATGAGTGTCAAAAACGTTTTTTGAACTCTTCAGTGGGTTTTTCAATTAACAGGCCTGACCCTCGCTTTCTATCAGGTCAACATACAGGTATAGTTACAACATACAGTGTGGCTAAGCTGTGCCAGCAATGGGTGCAGACAAACACGTTAACAGCGGTTACAAAACACCTCAACGCTCTTTCTGACAGTATAGACTTACAGGATTTCCTGTTAGGTCCTAGAAAACAGCGCTCGAAACATTTTTTATATGCGATGTACAATGAAATTTGGAAACTTTTAAGGCAACTAGATAAAGAGAATTTGGAAAAAACATTAGCTGTTGTCGACAATGGCATGAACACGCTGTCCAACAGGATTTATTCACTATCAAATATAGTGTCGTCTGCTATTGATATGACTCTGACAGACTTGTCCCGGTTATATCATGGGCAAACACAGCTACGTTCCATCATGCAGCTGGGTTGGACATTACAGACACTGAAAGGTGGCCACATTCCATGGAGGTACATTAATGGGAGTGAACTATTCACTCCTTTTAATTTTTCCAGGGAACAAGAGACAATGGCTAAAAGGGAAGCTAGTTTCACCCTGCTTCAAGTAGAAAAGTTAGATAAGTTGCCCTTCACAGTAGCAGAGAGTCCTTCAACTATTTGGCTCTTGCACGGCATTATTAATTTACCAATTTCAACCTTTCGTTTCTCGAGCTGCCTGAAACATCTTGCAGTGGGACGGTATGAGCAGCTAGGAGATAGCTTTATTAAGGAAGAGTGGGAGTTGCCCTTTGACTATAGATGTCTGAACAGTGAACAGGAGGTCTTTCTGAGCGGAAATTAATGTGAGACTGCTGTTCGTCATTCTATGATATGCAAACAGGTGTCTCTTCACGGTCTTTGCAATGCGGGTGTCGCGAATTTGGCCTGTTTTCTAAAGGGTACTCCCGTCCCCTTGATTCGTCCAGTATTTCATGTACTTTCCAAAGGCAGTTATGTGGTACTGAACGATCAAAGCTGTTGCGGCATGCGACCTGGAATTGCCTACGCAATCTCGGTCACGAAGGTCGTTACGTGCTGTGGACATGTTTTGTTTCCCCCCCACACGAGAGATAAAAGTATCTGACATGTGGCCCCACATAGATACTATTAATGTGAACTATGACAAGTTGAGTAGGCTAAAGGCGCTATTGTTTCAGAAACAGGTCGCCTTGACATCCGCAAAAGAGACGTATGCTCTCCAGATTGCGAGATCATCAGCCAAGATACAATCCCTTTTAAATACCGATTTCCCCAAACACTTTGGAGAGCTGGTATCCAGAATATTCCATGCTTCAAGCACCACTGGGATTGTGCATTTCTTTAAGGCTGTCGGGTCTGGTTTTGTGTCCATATTCCAGACTGTCTTCGGAGTCATCCCATCAGCCATCCATTCTCTCTTTTCAAGTGTGTTTGGTGGCTTTCCAATTATTTTGGCTTTAATTGGCGGACTACTACTGCTATTTCTTCTGATTCGCTGTGGTTGTTTCTTTCCAGCAAAAACAACAAGAGATCGACGGAATGCTGAACATTGTCAAACATTCACCCCCAGTCACAGATCTGGGTTTAATCCATCGTTCTTTTGCTGCCCATGCCATTCCAGTTTGGACCCAGCCATATGCAAATCAGACTTGACCCTGTTCCCCATGGGAACAGTCCAGCCCGAACTGCTAGGCCAAGTCTTCCCTGGACTGGAAACAAGCATCCTGGGACCGGTTTCGGGGTTTCACCCCTCATCAGCCAGGCTAGCTTGAATCCAGTGGCATGGGAAGCACGGGACCCACGTCTGGGCATACCCTTCCCACTTAGGGCGACAAATGCAAAAACAACAAGAGATGGACGGAATGCTGAACATTGTCAAACATTCACCCCCAGTCACAGATCTGGGTTTAATCCATCGTTCTTTTGCTGCCCATGCCATTCCAGTTTGGACCCAGCCATATGCAAATCAGTCTTGACCCTGTTCCCCATGGGAACAGTCCAGCCCGAACTGCTAGGCCAGGTCTTCCCTGGACTGGAAACAAGCATCCTGGGACCGGTTTCGGGGTTTCACCCCTCATCAGCCAGGCTAGCTTGAATCCAGTGGCATGGGAAGCACGGGACCCACGTCTGGGCATACCCTTCCCACTTACGGCGACAAATGCAAAAACAACAAGAGACGGACGGAATGCTGAACATTGTCAAACATTCACCCCCAGTCACAGATCTGGGTTTAATCCATCGTTCTTTTGCTGCCCATGCCATTCCAGTTTGGACCCAGCCATATGCAAATCAGTCTTGACCCTGTTCCCCATGGGAACAGTCCAGCCCGAACTGCTAGGCCAGGTCTTCCCTGGACTGGAAACAAGCATCCTGGGACCGGTTTCAGGGTTTCACCCCTCATCAGCCAGGCTAGCTTGAATCCAGTGGCATGGGAAGCACGGGACCCACGTCTGGGCATACGCTTCCCACTTAGGGCGACAAATGCAAAAACAACAAGAGATGGACGGAATGCTGAACATTGTCAAACATTCACCCCCAGTCACAGATCTGGGTTTAATCCATCGTTCTTTTGCTGCCCATGCCATTCCAGTTTGGACCCAGCCATATGCAAATCAGTCTTGACCCTGTTCCCCATGGGAACAGTCCAGCCCGAACTGCTAGGCCAGGTCTTCCCTGGACTGGAAACAAGCATCCTGGGACCGGTTTCGGGGTTTCACTCCTCATCAGCCAGGCTAGCTTGAATCCAGTGGCATGGGAAGCACGGGACCCACGTCTGGGCATACCCTTCCCACTTAGGGCGACAAATGCAAAAACAACAAGAGATGGACGGAATGCTGAACATTGTCAAACATTCACCCCCAGTCACAGATCTGGGTTTAATCCATCGTTCTTTTCCTGCCCATGCCATTCCAGTTTGGACCCAGCCATATGCAAATCAGTCTTGACCCTGTTCCCAATGGGAACAGTCCAGCCCGAACTGCTAGGCCAGGTCTTCCCTGGACTGGAAACAAGCATCCTGGGACCGGTTTTGGGGTTTCACCCCTCATCAGCCAGGCTAGCTTGAATCCAGTGGCATGGGAAGCACGGGACCCACGTCTGGGCATACCCTTCCCACTTAGGGCGACAAATGCAAAAACAACAAGAGATGGACGGAATGCTGAACATTGTCAAACATTCACCCCCAGTCACAGATCTGGGTTTAATCCATCGTTCTTTTGCTGCCCATGCCATTCCAGTTTGGACCCAGCCATATGCAAATCAGTCTTGACCCTGTTCCCCATGGGAACAGTCCAGCCTGAACTGCTAGGCCAGGTCTTCCCTGGACTGGAAACAAGCATCCTGGGACCGGTTTCGGGGTTTCACCCCTCATCAGCCAGGCTAGCTTGAATCCAGTGGCATGGGAAGCACGGGACCCACGTCTGGGCATACCCTTCCCACTTAGGGCGACAAATGCAAAAACAACAAGAGATGGACGGAATGCTGAACATTGTCAAACATTCACCCCCAGTCACAGATCTGGGTTTAATCCATCGTTCTTTTGCTGCCCATGCCATTCCAGTTTGGACCCAGCCATATGCAAATCAGTCTTGACCCTGTTCCCCATGGGAACAGTCCAGCCCGAACTGCTAGACCAGGTCTTCCCTGGACTGGAAACAAGCATCCTGGGACCGGTTTCGGGGTTTCACCCCTCATCAGCCAGGCTAGCTTGAATCCAGTGGCATGGGAAGCACGGGACCCACGTCTGGGCATACCCTTCCCACTTAGGGCGACAAATGCAAAAACAACAAGAGATGGACGGAATGCTGAACATTGTCAAACATTCACCCCCAGTCACAGATCTGGGTTTAATCCATCATTCTTTTGCTGCCCATGCCATTCCAGTTTGGACCCAGCCATATGCAAATCAGTCTTGACCCTGTTCCCCATGGGAACAGTCCAGCCCGAACTGCTAGGCCAGGTCTTCCCTGGACTGGAAACAAGCATCCTGGGACCGGTTTCAGGGTTTCACCCCTCATCAGCCAGGCTAGCTTGAATCCAGTGGCATGGGAAGCACGGGACCCACGTCTGGGCATACGCTTCCCACTTAGGGCGACAAATGCAAAAACAACAAGAGATGGACGGAATGCTGAACATTGTCAAACATTCACCCCCAGTCACAGATCTGGGTTTAATCCATCATTCTTTTGCTGCCCATGCCATTCCAGTTTGGACCCAGCCATATGCAAATCAGTCTTGACCCTGTTCCCCATGGGAACAGTCCAGCCCGAACTGCTAGGCCAGGTCTTCCCTGGACTGGAAACAAGCATCCTGGGACCGGTTTCAGGGTTTCACCCCTCATTAGCCAGGCTAGCTTGAATCCAGTGGCATGGGAAGCACGGGACCCACGTCTGGGCATACGCTTCCCACTTAGTGCGACAAATGCAAAAACAACAAGAGATGGACGGAATGCTGAACATTGTCAAACATTCACCCCCAGTCACAGATCTGGGTTTAATCCATCGTTCTTTTGCAGCCCATGCCATTCCAGTTTGGACCCAGCCATATGCAAATCAGTCTTGACCCTGTTCCCCATGGGAACAGTCCAGCCCGAACTGCTAGGCCAGGTCTTCCCTGGACTGGAACAAGCATCCTGGGACCGGTTTCGGGGTTTCACTCCTCATCAGCCAGGCTAGCTTGAATCCAGTGGCATGGGAAGCACGGGACCCACGTCTGGGCATACCCTTCCCACTTAGGGCGACAAATGCAAAAACAACAAGAGATGGACGGAATGCTGAACATTGTCAAACATTCACCCCCAGTCACAGATCTGGGTTTAATCCATCGTTCTTTTGCTGCCCATGCCATTCCAGTTTGGACCCAGCCATATGCAAATCAGTCTTGACCCTGTTCCCAATGGGAACAGTCCAGCCCGAACTGCTAGGCCAGGTCTTCCCTGGACTGGAAACAAGCATCCTGGGACCGGTTTCGGGGTTTCAACCCTCATCAGCCAGGCTAGCTTGAATCCAGTGGCATGGGAAGCACGGGACCCACGTCTGGGCATACCCTTCCCACTTAGGGCGACAAATGCAAAAACAACAAGAGATGGACGGAATGCTGAACATTGTCAAACATTCACCCCCAGTCACAGATCTGGGTTTAATCCATCGTTCTTTTGCTGCCCATGCCATTCCAGTTTGGACCCAGCCATATGCAAATCAGTCTTGACCCTGTTCCCCATGGGAACAGTCCAGTCCGAACTGCTGGGCCAGGTCTTCCCTGGACTGGAAACAAGCATCCTGGGACCGGTTTCGGGGTTTCACCCCTCATCAGCCAGGCTAGCTTGAATCCAGTGGCATGGGAAGCACGGGACCCACGTCTGGGCATACCCTTCCCACTTAGGGCGACAAATGCAAAAACAACAAGAGATAGACGGAATGCTGAACATTGTCAAACATTCACCCCCAGTCACAGATCTGGGTTTAATCCATCGTTCTTTGCTTTGTCTGGCTGATGAGGGGTGAAACCCCGAAACCGGTCCCAGGATGCTTGTTTCCGGTCCAGTGAGGACCTGGCTTGGCAGTTCGGTCTGGACTGTTCCCATGAGGAACAGGGTCAAGACTGATTTGCATATGGCTGGGTCCAAACTGGGGTGGCATGGTGAGCAAAAGAATGATGGATTAAACCCAGATCTATGACTGGGGGTGAGTGTTTGACAATGTTCAGCATTCCGTCCATCACTTGTTGTTTTTGCTGTTTCTTTCCAGCAACACAGAGCAATGGAGCCGCTCCCGCCAACTCCACTGTGCCGTGAGCACATGGTTCGGCTCTTTGGTGCACCTTTGATGGTGGAACTGGAGCTTGACTGGTCGTTGTCATTCCGGCCACTTCTCTGGTGTGTACAGCCAGTCTTCCGCTGCATATGGTGTCTCTTTGAACATCTGCCTATGGTCTGTCTTGCTGTTGCACTGACAATTTCCTGTCGACCACGAACTGCTGATGTCCCCGATGAGGGTTCATACACGGTCATGCCCCTTGAGACTGAGGTTGCTCCACGAGGCCACCTATGAGCCTTCTGTTATGAGATCTACCATGGATGAGGACACTGCAGCAAGTATCGATGCACCAGGAAATGAGGCTCACTTCTGCTCTGTGGATCCGTTTATCCGCCCAGCACTAGACTTAACTTCGGACGATGTTGACTCATTTTTGAGGTCCTTGACTGGTGACTTTGATGACATTCTTCAAGATCATGCGTATAACACATAATTCGATGAATTGACTTGCCATTCCCGATTCCAAATTATGCAATTTAATAGACATTTGCTGTTACACGCTGTACTTGTCATAGTTGATATTGACAGATTTGTTTTAACATATTTTTAACACATGCGAATGCTTTTTTGCCTTGTTTTAGCATTTAGCTTTTAGTTCAGGAGCAATTTTTTAGCTTTTGGGTTCCTGTACCTTCATCATACCTGTTACGGCAATGGGGAGGGTGTAGTGAATCCTAGTTCATTTTAATGGGATAGCAGGAGTTAGCTTAGCCGCTGGCTTGTAGACTCGTGCCCCCGTCACCTAGTGACTTTTAACCTACTTAGCTTGCTTTGTTTTAGCCCATTTAATTATTTATTTCTTCTAAGATGGCTGCTTTGTTTATAGTTAGCCCACTTGTTATGAGTTACATTATCAGTGTCACCGTGCCAAGGCGTCAAGATCAAGCACCAAAGACAAACAAACAGTAGGTGTTCACACTTAGGGATTTTCCCTCTCTATACTTTCGAGGGATTGTTGATATTAATTGCAGTCCCAAGCATGCCTGTTTTCTATTGTTTTGGAGTACACCTACGTCAGGGGACCATGTAGATCTGTATAAATACATCACACTTTAGACAGATAATCAGAGGGATTCCGACCAGAGGGCATCGCCACCATCGCTGATACCGACGCTGCAGTCGTCTTGACGCTGACCCAGTCTTCGTGTCCTTACGGAGTCTGAGATAGAGACCTCATTCCAAGGTAACGAGGGTTGGGGGCTCCTTTAATGGACACGACTTTGGCAGATTAGGTTTAGCAAACCCAGCTCTCCTTTAGGTAGGAGGTTAGGGCTATTCACATGAGGGAAATAGGGCATATTCCATCTTATATATCTTTTTCATGTATTGCAAAATGGTGGGGGTCTTCATAACAATGACTCACTTCTTCACAATGCTGTTACTAGCTATATTCATTATCCTAATCATTGCAGTCCATGCAACTTATCGCAAATTGCAGTTATGTTAAATAAAAAGCTATTATAACTTTACTGCATCTGTGTCATTGCCTGTGTTTGTATGAGACATAATATATCTGTGAGAAAAGGGTAATCTCCGTTCAACCACAACATACCCTGAGATATCTTACTTTGAGTCCATGCGTAAGCGACTGCCATAAATCACCTTTTACTATTGTGTTTCTGGTGAGGTGCTGCTAGTGAGCCGGTAAGGTTGGGACAACAGTTGCGACTTGTTGTAGGAAAGACTCAGTCATCTACAAACAAAAGTACTGTTATCCTTAAACCAGCAGTCTTGCTCAGAGAAAGAGTCCAAACTACGACAATGTCAATGCCTACCCTCTCAAAGGGAGTACTGACAACAGGCAAAGGTTGGAGGGGCGCCTTACATTTCCTCCCACTCTTGCCACTTGCCTGACAAGTCTGACAAGACCTACAATGTGCATCTGATTGTTTGCGCATTAGGGGCCAGTAAAAGTGGGTGACAAGCCTCTCAAAGGTCTTGTCCAGCCCCAAATGTCCAGCTAAAGGCACATCATGAGCCAACCCCAGTAGGAAGGCCCTGAAGCACTAGGGTACCACCAGCACACGGGCTGACCCAGGCTCAGGAACCTTAGGCTTGCTATACAGGAGGTCATCCTCCCAATAAATCAGGTGCGATCCTGGCTCCTTGCCAGCCGTCTGGTCTGCAGCCTGCTGCCGAAAACCCTCCAAAGTAGGGCATGACTTCTGTGCTGCACAGAATGCTTCCCTGGTGGGCCCCCCTTCCTGCTGCCACTGCGACAGCTCAGGGACCTCCCCCAGTTCAGCCACCTGTTCCCCTGTAGGCTCTGGGGCGTCATCCTCAGGCTCCGCCTCCTCCCGGACCATGGGAACTTCTGGGGCCGGTTTCCCACACCCCCTGCCCTTCCTCTTCTTGGCGGTCCCCTGTGCCACTGTTTCAGGCTCCAGGGGCTCTTGATTACCCTGACAGGCTGCCATTGACCCGGTGGATACGCATACCCACCCAGGCAGACCCAACATCTCCAAGTGAGACCTGTGTTCCACCTCCTTCCAAGGGGAATCCTCCAGGTCATTGCCTAGCAAACAATCAACAGGCATGGTTGGACTCACAGCTACCTTCAAGGAACCTGATACCCCCCCATTCAAAGGGAACCTGCGTCACTCTGCACAGGCGCTCTGAGTTGTCCACTGCAACTACTTGGTGAAGTAACCGGGGATCAATCTGCTCTTCAGACACCAGCTGACTCCTCATTGTAGTCACACTGGCTCCTGTGTCTCTCAGAGCCTCCACCCTCTGTCTATTAATGGTCACCCACTGCCTGTACTTCTTAGTGTTTCAGGCACTAGGGTCCTCTGGACCATCTCACTGTCCCCTAGTGAGACAAGGGTCATCTCAGCTGGTTCCCACCCACCTGAAACAAACTCCTCCCCAAGCGCTACACTGGCCAAACCCTGGGACGGTGTACCAGTGGGTGCCGGTGTACTTTTGGGGCACTTGGGTCCCCCCTCACATGACCGACCTGGTCACATGCATAGCACTTGTGTGGGGGACCACCTGCCACTGGCTTTCCTTTGGAGAACCATGGCTTCTTTTCACTGGGGGGTTGGGAATCCTTACCCTGGGAATCAGTTTGGGGCCCTTTAGAGAACTCTCCCTGTTTACCCTTGCCCCCCCTTTCTTCTGAGAGAGACCCTGCCCACCCTTGGCGTGGTCTCCCCCATACCTCTTTTGGACCCTGGTGCTCTCCTAGCGGTCCGCTTCCTGCGCAAGATTCCTGGGGTCAGTCAGCTTGCTGTCAATCAGGTGCTGGCGCAGCTCTGGAAAACATAAACTGTACAAGTGCTCCCAAGCAATCAGATTGTAAGCCCCTCATATGTAGTTACCTTACTGCCCTTCCCCCAACCATCCAGTGACCTGCAATAAGAATCAACACATTCCAACCATGTTTGGGATTCCTTCTTCTTGTAGGACCCACACTTATCCTTGTACTGCTCAGGGGTAAGACCATACCTTGTAAGCAAGGCATCCTTCATGTTAGAGTAGGTGAGATTCTGAGCACCCCCTAAGGTCAGTGTATCCCTCCCCTCTGCCTCGAAGTGCTTCCACAGAGCTGCCCCCCAATGAGCTTCAGGGACCAGATTCATGTGGAGAGCAGACTCATAACCCTTGAACCACAAGTATATGTCATCCTCCCTCTTGTAATCTTTCACAAGGTCTTTAGGAATGTGCACCCTCCTCTCAGGCTGCACTGTAGGGTTGCTGCAACCATCTCTACTGGACTGGCTTCTATGATCCATCTCTTTCAAGCTAAGCTCATGAGCCATCTGTATCTTACTCTCGTCAAGAGCTAGCCTTCTCTGCTCCAATTGGTACTCCCTTTCTTCCTGCCTGTCCTGCAACTCTTCAGGTGTCAGACCCTTGGATGAGACACTGCTACCTGCCTTGGAGACCTTCTCCCTGGACAAAACAGGCCCACCCACAATACCATTGTATACTGAAAACTCTTCCTCCTCCTCATCTCCCTCATCCTCTGTGTGCCCTTCAGTGCTCTTGGCTGTCACCCAGGCCCTCAGCGCCCTTTGCAGCTCCTCCTTCCTGGATGAGCTCTTAATGGGACAGTCAAAACTTTTACAGAACTGCTTCAACTGAGCCTTGGTATAACCCTCCAATTTCTCAAGGTCATAGTCAGCTCCAACTGATGCATCTCCAACTTGGGACATGATGAAGATTAAAAAACAAGTGTAAAGTTCCAAAGGCAGAAAAACAAGTTCCCAAAATCAAGGAATCAGCGATAAACTAAAATGGAGTAGAACAAAAACAGTCCCAAAGAGAAAAAATCAAAAGATCAACAAACAAGTAGTATGTGGTCACATAGTGGTCTGAACTCAAACAGTAGTGTACACTTAATAGCTGTATGTCAAGTACAAATAAAAGTCCAAATCCCAACCACTGATCACCAATGTTAGAAATGGGGTCTTTGGTTGACAGGCAGGTTACCCCCTGTTCAAGCAAGGACCCTCACTCTAGTCAGGGTAAAAGAGAATCACCCTCAGCTAGCCCCTGCTTACCCCCTTGGTAGCTTGGCAGAGCAGTAGGCTTAACTTCAGAGTGCTAGGTGTAAAGTGTTTGTACCAACACACACAGTAACTTAATTAAAACACTACAAAATGACACAACACCAGTTTAGAAAAATAGGAAATATGTATCTAAACAAAAGAAGACCAAAACAACAAAAATCCACCATACACAAGTCAAGTTATCAATAAAAATGCAAAAAGAGTCTTTAAGTAGTTTTAAACACACACTAGCACTGCTAGTGAAAATGTACCTGGTGCGCATCAAAAATAACCCTGCACGGGCGGGTCTGCGTAAAAAATAACTCCGCACGGCGGCACGTGAGTCTAAAATCCAGCCGCACGATGATCCGCAAATCCCGCAGCGCAGGTTGTGATTTCCCAGCCTCCGTCAGCGATGCTGCACGTTGTTTCTCCTGCTCTGTGCGTCGATTCTTCGGTCACGTTTCCTGCGAGCACCGTTTCTCAGCTGCGGAGCCGGCAGAGCATCGTTTTTTCAGCTGCAGATCAGATTTGCGTCAATCTTTTCCCCGCACGGCGCTCTGTGTGTGGATTTTCTTGTCTTTAGGCTGCCAACTTCTCCTTTCAGGGTCCCAGGAACTGGATGGGCACCACAGGGCAGAGTAGGAGTCTCTCCAGAGACTCCAAGTGTTGGCAAAGAGAAGTCTTTGTTGTCCCTGAGACTTCAAACAACAGGAGGCAAGCTCTAGATCAAGCCCTTGGAGATTTCTTCTCAAGATGGAAGGCACACAAAGTCCAGTCTTTGCCCTCTTACTCTGGCAGAAGCAGTAACTGCAGGATAGCTCCACAAAGCACAGTCACAGGCAGGGCAGCTCTTCTTCCTCAGCTCTTCTCCAGGCAGAGGTTCCCCTTGGTTCCAGAAGTGTTTCTAAAGTCTGTGGTTTTGGGTGCCCTTTTTATACCCAATTTCTCCTTCGAAGTAGGCCTACTTCAAAGTAAAGTCTCTTTGGAATGTGAAATCCTGCCTTGCCCAGGCCAGGCCCCAGACACCCACCAGGGGGTTGGAGACTGCTTTGTGTGAGGGCAGGCACAGCCCTTTCAGGTGTGAGTGACCACTCCTCCCCTCCCTCCTAGCACAGATGGCTCATCAGGCTATGCAGGCTCCACCCCAGCTCCCTTTGTGTCACTGTCTAGTGTGAGGTGCAACCAGCCCAACTGTCAAACTGACCCAGACAGGGAATTCACAGACAGGCAGAGTAAATGAAATGGTATAAGCAAGAAAATGCTCACTTTCAAAAAGTGGCATTTTCAAACACACAATCTTAAAATCAACTTTACTAAAAGATGTATTTTTAAATTGTGAGCTCAGAGACCCCAAACTCCACATGTCCAACCGCTCACAAAGGGAATCTACACCTTAATCAGATTTAAAGGTAGCCCCCATGTTAACCTATGAGAGGGACAGGCCTTGCAACAGTTAAAAAACGAATTAGCAATATGTCACTGTCAGGACATATAAAACACATTACTATGGTGGTCATTCCAACCCTGGCGGTCGGTGTTAAAGCGGCGGCCCACCCGCCAACAGGCTGGCAGTAAAAAAAATGGAATTCCGACCCTGGCGGAAACCGCCAACAGAGACTGCCACTGCAACACTCCGACCGCCACGGCGGGACAAACAAACAGCGCTGCGGTCACCGCCAACAGACAGGCAGGAGACAAAGTACCGTCCACCCTATCACAACCCACCAATCCGCCACCTTTTCCGGGGCGGTAGCCCCGCCGATAAAAACACGGCAGAAACAGCCATTTCGAACGGAAAATGCTCACCTCCATACACCACACAAGGAATCTGGACAGCATGGAACCCGAACTCAACATCCTCCCAGCTATTGTCTTCCTGCTCCTCTACCAGGAGCACGAACGCCGGCGCAGAAGACAACGGTGAGTACTGCACCTACGACACAGGGGAGGGGGGAGGAAAAAAATTACGGGGACACACATACGCGACACACCCACCCCCACCCTCACCCACTACAACACACACATCAATGCATAGCAATACATCACAGTTACACCCCCAAACCCCCCGGAAGAATGCAAAGACAAAAGGAAATGATCATCAACTGTCGAATATATTGTATCACTGGCTTATAAATATATCACACATCTAAAACTATTATATACATAAATATTAAAAGTCCGATAATTATTGCAGGCATTGTCCGTGGACCACTGGGCCCAAATCACATGGGCAAAGCCCACACAGGATACCTGACACCAACGGAGAGAACACTGGAGGGGCATCAGATAGCAAAACTACAGGCACCTCAGGGGGAAGGGAAGGGGGGGCACCTCAGCCAGATGAGTCCACGACGCCAGATCCACAAGGGGCCTCCATGCCCACTGTTCCATCCTGGGGAGTGCAAAGCCACAGTCTCTCAAGTCTCTGCAGTGGGTGGTTTGCCCACTGTTCCATCCTGGGGAGTGCAAAGCCACAGTCTCTCAAGTCTCTGCAGTGGGTGGGTTGCCCACTGTGGCATCCTGGGGAGTGCAAAGCCACAGTCTTTCAAGTCTCTGCAGTGGGTGGGTTGCCCACTGTGCCATCCTGGGGAGTGCAAAGCCACAGTCTCTCGAGTCTCTGCAGTGGGTGGGTTGCCCACTGTGCCATCCTGGGGAGTGCAAAGCCACAGTCTCTCAAGTCTCTGCAGTGGGTGGGTTGTCCACTTGCCATCCTGGTGAGTGCAAAGCCACAGTCTCACAAGTGGATGACAGTCTCCACTGGTTCTGGAGGGGGACTGGTGCCCAGAGTGCTTCGTGCAGCCCTGCCCGACACAGATGAGGGCCTGCCCCTTCTGCCAATGGGCCAGCGGTGCTTGAGACGGCGTTGCCCAGTTCAGCGGTGCTTGAGACGGCGGTGCCCAGTTCAGCGGTGCTTGAGATGAAGGGCCGAGTTCAGCGGTGCTTGAGACGGCGGTGCCCAGTTCAGCGGTGCTTGAGATGAAGGGCCGAGTTCAGCGGTGCTTGAGACGGCGGTGCCCAGTTCAGCGGTGCTTGAGATGAAGGGCCCAGTTCAGCGGTGCTTGAGACGGCGGTGCCCAGTTCAGCGGTGCTTGAGATGAAGGGCCCAGTTCAGCGGTGCTTGAGACGGCGGTGCCCAGTTCAGCGGTGCTTGAGACGGCGGTGCCCAGTTCAGCGGTGCTTGAGATGAAGGGTCCAGTTCAGCGGTGCTTGAGATGAAGGGCCCAGTTCAGTGGTGCTTGAGACGGCGGTGCCCAGTTCAGCGGTGCTTGAGACGGCGGTGCCCAGTTCAGCGGTGCTTGAGACAGCGGTGCCCAGTTCAGCGGTGCTTGAGACGGCGGTGCCCAGTTCAGCGGTGCTTGAGATGAAGGGTCCAGTTCAGCGGTGCTGGAGATGAAGGGCCCAGTTCAGCGGTGCTTGAGATGAAGGGCCCAGTTCAGCGGTGCTTGAGACGGCGGTGCCCAGTTCAGCGGTGCTTGAGACGGCGGTGCCCTGTTCAGCGGTGCTTGAGATGAGTGTCCAGGTCAGCGGATCCGGCCATGGCATGGATGTCACTCGCCAACTGACATGTGGCTGGCGGGGCCTTCCTGCCCATCTGTCTGTTGGCTTGCGGGGCCCTCCTGGGCTGCAGTACCGGGCCTGTGGGTGTCCTCCTGCACACCTGGGACGTGGCTTGCGGGGCCCTCCTGAGCTGCAGTACCGGGCCTATGGGTGTCCTCCTGCACACCTGGGATGGGGCTGGTGGGGCCCTCCTGGGCAGCTGGCCTGCTGCCGGACTTGTCGGACGTGCTGCCCTTCCCACCCTTCCCTGTTCGCCTGTGGCCCTTTCCCACCTTTGGCGGTGTGCCAGGTGGCACCCCACTTCCTGCCGGAGCCATGGTAGGGATTTTGGTCCCTGGTGTCTTTGGCCTCTCGCGCCGGGCACAGGCAATCTTCGGATGCTTTTCCGGGGGTGGGCTGGCCGTGCCTTGGCTCCTAGCTGAACTGCCTGCCCTTGAGGGTGGGGGACTCCACAGTCCATGGCAAACAGTCTTTATAGGTCCCGGTTTTGTGGTGGCTGAGGTGCTGATTGGAGTCTTATGAGATGGACGGAGTTGTTGGAAAGAGGTTAAGGTTGGCAAGGAAAAGCAATTTCGAAAGAGAGGGACGGGTAGGTGTAGTGGGTATGGGAGTGGAGGAAGAGGATGTGGTTGTAGGAGTGTGAAGTCTGGTGTCTTTGGGTGCAGGTGCTTGGGCTGGAGGCGGTCGTGAGGTGGATGGCTGTTGGGTGGGTGGCTGCC
Organism: Pleurodeles waltl; assembly: GCF_031143425.1. Lineage (NCBI taxonomy): Eukaryota > Metazoa > Chordata > Amphibia > Caudata > Salamandridae > Pleurodeles > Pleurodeles waltl. The sequence goes on from NC_090438.1 coordinate 212,942,541, forward strand.
TGCGTTTGTGTAGTTTGGAAGAGGGGGTGACAGACACACTGGGAGAGGACACAGGGGACGTGTAAATGGTAGTGGGGGCGGTGACTGCACGTGTGCGGAGTATTCTGGTGGGTGTGCTGGTGATGGACGTAGTGGCTGAAGATGTTGTGCATGCAAGTGTGAGTGGAGATGTCACAGGGAGGGAGGAGGGAGACGAGGAGGAGGGGGACACAGTGGAGGCAGTGGGTGTTGTTATGTCTGCATGTGGATGTTGCTTGTGTGAATGCTTGTGTGATGCTTATGTTTGGCTGAGCTCCCCTTGGGTGTTGAGGTGTGTGCAGGCTGGTCTGATGGTGTGTCTGGGATAGGCAGAGGTACAGGGGATTGGGTCTGGGTGGAGGAAGTTGGAGGGGGGAGGCTAGAGACAGGGACAATGGCTGCCGTCAGTGCTGAGGCCAGAGCGTTGAACGATCGCTGATGGGCAGCCTGACCAGAATGAATGCCCTCCAGGTATGCATTACTCTGGTGCACCTCCCTTTCTACACCCTGGATGGCATTCAAAAGGGTAGACTGCCCAACAATGATGGTCCTCAGGAGGTCAATGACCTCCTCACTGAGGGCAGCAGGGGAGACAGGGGCAGGACCTGAGGTGCCTGGGGCGAAGGAGATGCCCACCTTCCTGGGTGAGCGGGCACAGGGCAAACACTGAGGGGCTGGTGGGAGGGCGGTGCTGGTGCGCTGGGTGGCGGCTGTACCTGTTGTTGCGGGGGGCACGGATGTTGCCTCCACCACAAGGGAGCTCCCTTCAGAGGACGAGTCGCTGTCACTGACATCAGCATGAGTCCCCGCTGTGGAGCTCCCCTCACCCTCCGTCCCACTGGTGTATTCGGACTCCGTTGCATGGCCCTCCAGGGCCATGTGGGATGCAGCTCCCTCGTGCTCCGATGCCACTTCTCCTCCGCCTGATGATGCTAATGCACACATGAACAGGAAGACCAGAAAAAAGGGGGGGGGAGAAATAAAGACATGTTGAGTGCATGCATTGGCGACACCGTTGGCGGAGAGGACAGACACAGAAGCCCCCTGCACTACGCCGCGCACTTGGGGTCCACTACGCAATCCGTGGGACATGGCCTACAAGCCTATGGACGACAACTGCACACATAGATGACACAGGGCCATGGATACCTGTACTTGGCACCCTACAGAGGTGGGGGGCGGGGGCACAGGGCCATGCCTTACGGAGGGGCCTAGCCCACAGAAATCGCCCTGGCCTAGGGATACCCACAGCCCTCCTCCCCCACCCAGACACCTCCACTGCGCGCAAAGTCACCAGAGTGAGAGTGTACTCACCCCCTTGTGTCTGCTGTGATGTCCTCACGCGCCCATCCAAATCGGGGTAGGCCAACGCCAGGATCCGGGACATCAGGGGGGTCAAAGTCCGACTGGCACCCCTCCCACGTTGGGAGGCCATCCCCCGCCGAGCCTCCGCCGTCTTCCTGCTCCAGCGGCGGATGTCCTCCCATCTCTTCCGGCAGTGGGTGCCTCGTCTGTTGTGGACCCCCAGAGTCCGGACGTCCTTGGCGATGGGCGCTGACCTATGTGACATGTACAGGGAGAGAAGTATAATCATCACCTTCTGCATGCTCCATGTGAGTGGCCCCCCATCCCCACCCTTGTCATGTGGCACATGCTCCCATCTGTCGTTTGATGCATGCCTCTATCGCTCCCCTCCCCACCATCTTTCATCTACCCCACTCAACACAGGCATAGCCCACAAAGCATGGTCCCAGTGTACTTACCTGTTGGTCTGGAGGACCGTAGAGTAGCGCATACTGGGGGAGGACCCCATCCACAAGTTTCTCGAACTCCTCCGCAGTGAAGGCAGGGGCCCTTTCCCCAGTCGCATGAGCCATTGTCTCTTCCAGACCGAGGTCACAGCAGCACTTGCAGTGTAGGTCCTCTCCTGTGGAAGATCAGGTATCGAGTGATTAAGCTGATAGAAAATGGCGGTTACGCCCGCGGCGGTGCGTACCGCGACCGCCGGCGCACATCGTCATTGGCTCCTGAAACCCATAGGGTTCAATGTTAACCAATGCTGCTTTGCGCCGCGGTCTTCGACCGCCTACCGCCACGGTGTCCCACGCCAGCACATTGACCTCACATCCCATTGTCGCACTTCACAGGTCAGGCAGCCGCCATTTCAAAGGCCCACATGGCTGAATTTGTACTGCGACACACATACCTAGGCCTTGCATCGACACTCATACAAGCCATACAATGCATAGGGATTCGTGTTATGTGCAAGCTGTGGGAACGTACCTGTGGTTTGATTGACTCTGTGCTCGCTGTTGTCCTTCATAGGCACCGTCCACTGGGACATGCAAGGAGATGGAGGAATCTTCCCGTGTACAGACCGCTGGTGGACCTATCGACAATGGAGGAAAGACATGTCATACTGACATACAGGCTTGACCGAGCCACTATACAGGAACTGTGTGCCCAGCTGGAGCCAGACCTGATGTCACCTATCCGCCAACCCACAGGGATCCCCCCTCTAGTGCAGGTTCTGTCAGTACTTTATTTCTTTGCAAGTGGGTCATTTCAAACAACTGTGGCCATTGCATCAGGGATGTCCCAGCTCATGTTTTGCAAGGTGTTGTCCAGAGTGTTGTCTGCCCTGCTCAAACACATGCAGAGCTACATCGTCTTCCCTGAGGTGGGGGATTTGGCTACAGTGAAAGGTGATTTCTATGCCCTTGGACATATTCCCAACATCATTGGTGCCATTGATGGGACCCATGTTGCTTTGGTCCCCCCCAGCAGGAGTGAACAGGTGCACAGGAGCCGGAAGAGTTATCATTCCATGAATGTCCAGATGGTCTGTTTGGCTGACCAGTACATCTCCCATGTTAATGCCAAGTTCCCTGGCTCAGTGCATGATGCGTACATCATGCGGAATAGCAGCATCCCTTAAGTGATGTATCAACTCCAGAGGCACCGTGTGTGGCTAATTGGTGACTCTGGTTACCCCAACCTGGCATGGCTACTGACTCCAGTGAGGAATCCCCGGACAAGGGCAGAGGAACGGTACAATGAGGCCCATGGACGTACTAGGAGGGTGATAGAGCGGACCTTCGGCCTCCTAAAGGCCAGGTTTAGGTGCCTCCATATGACAGGTGGATCCCTAATGTACTCACCAAAGAAGGTGTGCCAGATCATAGTGGCCTGCTGTATGCTTCACAACCTGGCTTTGCGACGCTAGGTGCGTTTTCTGCAGGAGGATGATCCAGATGGTGGTGTTGTAGCAGCTGTGGAGCCTGTGGAGAGTGAAGAGGAGGAAGGCGAAGAGGACGACATAGACAACAGGAACACAGTAATACTGCAGTATTTCCAATGACACACAGGTAAGAATCCCCCCCGGCATATAACATTTACTTAACCCCTACTACCTCTCTACTGTCTGTCCTTTTCCCCCAGTGTATGGTAACTGAGATGTGACTTTCCCTTCAGATTTTAGAGCTGTGGGCCCCACTGCGTGACATCTGCTTTGTTTCCCCATGGACTACAGCTGTGTGACATTGGTATGTTGGCATCACAATGAAAATAAGCATTTTGGCACGGTCATATCTAATACATTTGTTCCAAATAACAGCCAGACTCCTGATTCTTTTGTGCAATAAGTGTGTTTATTACAGTGCTCTAAATTGGTGGGTGGATGCAAATCGGTGAGTGGTGATGGTGGAGGATTGTCCATGGCAGAGTCCAGACTATCAGTATCACAGGTGCAATGTCCAAATGCCTGTGGAAAGTGGAGCAGGGGCAGTTTAAGGTTGGACAGGGTGTCAATGTGGGACAGTGGGATGACAATCAGGGAGGTATCCTTTCGTGGCGGGGTCTTGGCATCTTACTCTGTCTCCTTCCTGGATCTCAGGGCCCGCTTGCGGGGTGGTTCTCCTTCTGCAGGACGTGGGGTTCTGGTGGCCTGTTGGTCTTGTGTCGGGGCCTCCTGTCCACTAGCGCCGGCGGAGGTGGTAGGCAGTTCTTGGTCCATGCTAGTGACAGGGGCCCTTTGTGGTGCCAGAGTGTCCCGCAATGTGGTGACTACCTGATTCAGGGCCACTACGATGGTACCCATGGCGGAACTGATGTTTCTTAGTTCCTCCCTGAACCCCATATACTGTTGCTCCTGCAGAAGCTGGATCTCCTGAAACCTGGCCAGGACCGTGGACATCGTCTCCTGGGAGTGGTGGTATGCTCCCATGATGGAGGAGAGGGCCTCGTGGAGAGTGGGTTCCCTGGGCCTGTCCCCCCCCTGTCGCACAGCAGCCCTCCCAGTTCTCCTGTTTCCCTGGGCCTCTGTCCCCTGGACCGTGTGCCCACTACCACTGCCCCCAGGTCCCTGTTGTTGTTGGGGTGGTTGGTTAACCTGGGTTCCCTGTAGTGGTGGACACACCGCTGATTGACGTGTCCTGGGGACAGAGGTATGGGCCCGCTGGGTGGGTGCTGTGCTGGTGTTCCCTGTGGGGGGAAGGTCTGCTGTGGGCTGTGGCTGTCTGAGGGGAACCGACTGTCTAGAGGTCCCCGATGGGCCGGGCTGGTCATCTAGATCCAGGGAGACAGAGCTGCTGTCATCACTGTGGGCCTCTTCTGGGGGTGGAGTGGACATTTGTGGACCCTCCTGCGCGGTGACGTGGCGTTCGGGTCCTGCAGGGGTATAAAGGTATGGTTATTGCTTCTGTGTGTGCCATATCGTGCAATGGGTGGGTGCCCGTGTACCCCAGTGCTGCCATTCCCTTGTGGGGGCTTTTGTGACGGTGGTTTGGGGGGGGGAGGTGTGCAGTGGGCATGCTTAGGTGATGGGTGTCCCTGCTTTGTGGTCGCATGCAGGGCTTGGTGTTGGGATGGGTGGGTTGTGATGGTGAGACATTTGCAAGGAGTAGGTGTGATGGGGGTGAGGGTGAGGGTGGGGGTATGAGTTGGCATGCTGGTGGGGTGGGGGGGATGAAGTAGTTAAGATTAGACTTACCAGAGTCCATTCCTCCGCCTACTCCTGCGAGGCCGTCAGGATGCAGGATCGCCAAGACCTGCTCCTCCCATGTTGTAAATTCTGGGGGAGGAGGCGGGGGTCCGCCGCCAGTCTTCTGCACCGCGATGTTGTGCCTGGATACCATGGAACGCACCTTCCCCGTAGGTCGTTCCACCGCTTCCTGATGTCATCCCTATTTCTTGGGTGCTGTCCCACAGCGTTGACCTTGTCGACTATTCTGCTCCATAGCTCCATCTTCCTGGCAATGGTGGTGTGGTGCACCTGTGTCCCGAAGAGCTGTGGCTCTACCCGTACAATTTCCTCAACCATGACCCTGAGTTCATCGTCAGTAAACCTGGGGTGTCTTTGCGGTGCCATGGGGTGGTGTGGGTGAAGTGTGGAGTGGATTGTGTGGTGCTAAGTGTGGTGCTGTGTATTGGTGTGTTGTTTGAAGTGCGTGGTAATATTGCAGGGTGACAGTGAATTGCGCGTCTGGGTGCTCGGTTCTCTTTTATCAGTGCTTGTTCACGAATCTCGAGGAATGGGGGTTTGTGGGTGATGTGGGTGTGTGTTTTATGTTGTATTGGGTGTGTGGAAGTGGTGTGTGTATGTGGATCAGGTGTGTGTATTTCGATTTGTCCAATGTGGCTGTGTTTTGTAAGTGTGTGTGTATTTTGAGCGCGGCGGTGTGTACTGCCAATGGAATACCGCGGTTGAAAGACCGCCGCGTGGATTCGTGGGTCGTAATGGCATGGGCGTTTTTCTGTTGGCGTGACGGTGGAGGTTTGGTCATCGCCAGTTTTTCGCTGGCCTTTGGTGTGGCGGACTTTTGTGGATGTCTGTATTTTGGCGGTTTGCCTGTTGTGGGTCAGAATGACAGTGGCGGTGTACCGCGACCGCGGCGGTGTTATGGCGGTCTTCTGAACGGCGGTAAGCGCCTTTTACCGCCGAGGTTGGAATGACCCCCTATATGTCATACTTTAACCATACACTCCACCCTGCCCTTGGGGCTACCTAGGGCCTACCTTAGGGGTGTCTGACATGTAAGAAAAGAGAAGGTTTAGGCCTGGGAAGTGGGTACACTTGCCAAGTCGAATTTACAGTTAAAACTGCACCCACAGACACTGCAGTGGCAGGTCTGAGACATGATTACAGAGCTACTTATGTGGGTGGCACAATCAGTGCTGCAGGCCAACTAGTAGCATTTGATTTACAGGCCCTGGGCACCTCTAGTGCACGGCACTAGGGTCTTACTAATAAATCAAATATGCCAATCATGGATAAGCCAATTACATACACATTTTGTAAAGGAGCACTTGCACTTTAGCACTGGTTAGCAGAGGTAAAGTGCCCAGAGTAACAAAAAAAGTAAAATCAGAGTCCAGCACACATCAACAACCTGGGGAACAGAGGCAAAAAGTTAAGGGAGACCACGCCAAGGATGAAAAGTGTAACAGGGACTATGTGGCAGAGATTGATAATCTTTTGGTAAAGTCACATTCAAAGTGCCTGAAGCAACAAAAAAGATTTGAGGCAGAATACAAGACTGCAAAAATGTAGTGGTTGTCTCCCAGAAGCCCACTGTAGAAAAGGTGGTGTGATGTGTGTTTATGGACAAACCAGACACAAGATCAGGGGCAAATTGCACAGGAGATGTTATGTGCACTGACCCCACCGACGCAGTCAGATGTATTGATATTCACCAAATATCAATGTTGTCAGACCCCTTGAGCGTTCTGGCCCAGTGACCATCACATCAAGTAAGGCAGGCATAACATTTTGTATATATTTGTGTATTAAATGGATTCATAACTATTAAAGTATGCTGTAAAATATACACATCCATACATAAATTCATTAAAAAATGAAAGGATTTTTCTCTAAAAGTCCATTTATTCATTTATCAACTATATATACACAAAATACGTAATGGGGCTTGTAGATTTATTGGTATATCGCATGGAAAAAGTACAACACAAAACCTACATATTAAGTATTGGTTCATGTTCATTACTTATATGCTTAAAACGTAGGGCCTTATTTTGATCTTGACGGTATTACTGCCAATGCGCATCAGTAGAGGACTCAAGTACTCCGTCAAGTTGACAGTGTTCCGCCCGCCATATTTAGATGCTACTGTCTCTGCAGACAGTGTACTGACAACGGATTGCTGACAGAGGGAGCCCGTCACAGGACCCAATGGACATTTTACAATGACACTGGCTGGCACAGGTAAGTCACACACACTGTGCCTCAGCCATATGTGTACCCCTGCACAACACACAACACACCATATATCCACCATTATCCTTTGCCATTCCAATCCCATACAACACATAAAAGTAGAAAAAACACATTGCCATACATCTATGACAAAACAAACACATTATGGACTCTATGCATACACACAACACAACGACACACTCATTTCTACAAACACACTCACACACAAGCAAAACTACACACATCACAACAATGACTGCCGCACAACAACACTCACCTGAATGTTGCACACATCAATACAACACACAACCAAACACACACAACAACATCAGACCCATATTCGGGTGGCACACATTCTGACACAAACACATCACCCTACCCCAACCAGCCAATCTCTTTGCACACATACATACACATACAGCCTCATATACACTACGGGAAGCACAACATCACAGATACAGATCCCCCTGCAATGTGCACACATGGAGACAGTTGACAAGTGCAAATGTACCATCATTGTGCTGCCACAAATTCCCATTCATTTGGGAATGAATGCTGACACCACAATGACAGCTGTGTATTTGTGCAATATGTGTCTTGTACAAGTCTGTCCCCATCCATGCCCCACACAATTGTGTTCCCACTATATGCATGTCACAGTAATTCTAAAAGATTACTGGGACATGTATATGACTGCTGTGGTCCCGAGCTCATGTGTGGTGCCCACACAACATACAGAGCCAATACGGGTTCCCTACCTTCAAGTCCCACGACAGGGAGGTCATGCTTTCCCCATGGTCTGGTGGCAGCCACAAAGGAAGATCTTGTCCAGTCGTGTGCAGTCGAAAATGGAAGTGGAATGGGGAAATAAGTACTTTTTTTTACCTCATTTCCTCCCCAATCCACCAACTCAAATGTGAAGGTTGGACTGCCATATTTGGCTTTTTGGGAAGGCACATCTAAAATCTGCATGGCGGTAAAGGTGGCTGGAGTCCCGCCGGCATCCACTAAATCCAATGCCACTGTTGACATGGGTGGAGTTTCTTGTAAGAGACAACAGGGCCAATGCAGGCTTTCTTCTATGGGACAGCCAACATCTAAATCTGAAGGACGGATCGCCAAGGCGGTGGACGGGTTTTCATTTGGAAAACTGATGGCAGGACCTTTACCATCAAGATCTAAAACAGGCTCAAAATCATAATCCATACACTTTAAAATGTTTATATTTCTAATGTATACATACTGTGTAACATATGCCTTTTCTTCAAGTTTACCACAGTTTTTTTAACCTTTTTCTGTACCATATGTTTGCTCGTTTTTTAACTCTGTGCAATTTACCTATGCTAAACAGGAGTCAAGTGGTTGCGTTTCCCTGTTAAATTGGCTTACCCCTCATTGACTTATTTTCCTTGCTGAGTCACTAGTACATGATGTACAAAATACCCCCAGGACCTGGAAGTTAAATACCACTTGTACACTGCAGTACCCATAGTGCCATCCACAGTGTGGACCTGTAAAACATAGCTTCAGGTCTACCATGAGTGGCTTCACTGCAGCAGCCTGAAATCCTGCTCTAAAACCTGTCAACAACCATTTTAGACAGGTGGGAAACACTGCTTTTAAATATTAATGTCAACCCTAGGTATATCTTGTCATCTACAAGATAGAGGGACTGATATATAGATGCGGACCATGTGCAAAATTAAAGTTGGCATCTTCCTCCTTTGGCTAGCCCACAAAAGCTATTTTTATTGGCAAGGCTGTGGTTGGATCCTAGAAAAGGTCAAATTAGTGAATATAAACTTTAATCTGTAACGTTTGAAAGGAAAATGCTAAAATAGTATTCCAAGTAGTAGTTTGCATGTTTATTAAAACTAGAATTAATGGGGCAAGTTAGATTTTAATACACTTTAGGAATAAAAAACTTTTAGAAAGTTAGCATTTCCATGCCTGAAGCTCATAGAGGCTCATTTAAGTTAACGCACCAGCAGCTGTCCAGTCAAGGGCTTCACCTTAATGAGGTATGTAAACTGCTCCAAGATAAGAACAATCAATTAGCTATGGTAACAGGGTGAAATGGGTGTTGGCATTTGATTCCTCACAGCTCAAGGAGGATAGCTGGGGTGGGTCCATGAACTTCATTAACATGAAACATACAGAAATGTCGCTAGCCATTCAAAGATTAGTCGAAGGAGAGACCTAAAGAGGGAAAACCTTTGCTCCATGGCCAATAATAATTGGACTGGCACCAAACCCAATGGGAGACAGCTACACCCAGAACTGGTTTGAAGTGAATTCAGGGGTAGGACCTGCTCATGTCTTTGCCACACTGTCAGACGGGCACAAGAGCTCTGCACAAGAGAGAAAGGGTTTGCACATCTTGGAAATTAGTAAAGAAAGGCACTGTGGTATTGTGGGAGTGTTTGCCAAAAAATTGGCAGCCCCAGGAATCCTCATCAAAACACTCACTGGACTTGTGGAAGATCATAAGGGGAGTGGGTCTACTGTCTGTGACCCGAGAGGAGCCCTGAAGGAATTGACCTGCTCTTTCATGTACCAAGGACAAATGAGTGAACTCCAAGGTTCAGTTGGCTGACATCCTGTGTGGCAATAGGGACACAACAAGCTGCAAGAAGCCTTTTCATGAAGTGATCAGTTGGCTAGAACCAACTGGACCTGGACCAGACCTTGCTGATGACTTCTGCTGGAGTGAATTCTAAAGACTTACACATCTCTACCTACTGTAAAAGGAGGTGAAGCTAAAGTTATGAATCTAAGTTACTGCTGCCAAAAAAACAACAGTAAGTCCTCCACCACACATAGCCACTCACTGGTACTGTAACACCCTTCCATATCAAATAATGGAGATAATGGCATAAAATAAAACCCCATAGGAAATAATGTTAAATTAAATTATATTACATAAAATTGTTAAAAATATAAATAAACACTGATGTTAAAAATAAATCTACAAATAAAATAAATTTATTACTTAATTATAAAATGCTTTAAGAAATGTTTTTGATGTGTGAATTAATGTGCCATTTTTCGTATTACAATGCAATGAAACTGCTTTAATTATTTATATACATCACTGAAAATCATTAAAAGTTATTTAATTGTATTTTAATATTAAGTATTATTTTATAATTAAAGAATGACTAACTATACAGTTTAGATTTTCTAACATTAAAATATATATATATTAAGATTTCTAACAATTTTAAATAATTACATTTGATTTAACATTATTTGCTATGGGGTTTTGTTTAAAGTCCCTACCTCCATTATTTCTTATCTTCTAATGGCAGTACCAGTGGCTAGCCATATATAGTGCTAGACTTACCCCAACTCCAAGTCAGAGTATTTATTGCGGTTTGGGTCTCTTTTTGCCTGTAGTAACTTTAGAAGTGCAGTTTGTGAATAGCAATGGGTTACTCCTTTGTGGGTGGGTGATTGGACCTCAGTCAACCACTCCCTAGCTGTCCCTAAACTCTTACTCCTTCCTTCCATATTGTAGTAAATATATCATTTTCTAGGCATTCCCCTTAGTCTCTCCCACATTTACTACTAAGTATTAGAACATTGGAATGTGGGGAGCTCCATTGCACACTGTGGTGTGCTCTGGGATTCTAATGGCCTATAGCAGCCCGGAACGCCAACATTCCAATGATTTTCTTCACAGTTGTTGCTGAGAAGAAAGGTCTCACGGAGTCTGATGGGATTTCAACCCCATTGGGTCTCTGAGACCTTTGTTTTATTTATTATACTATCTGCCCTCTAGTGGCAGAATGTTCTAATAGCCTTATAGCCCTCCGTAGCTGGGCTATACTAGCATTTAAGTCCAGTTTTTTGGCCCTTACCTTCGCCTCAGGCCTTTAACGCTGGAGCAGGCCTTTAATGGCCAGTATAGCCCACTAGTGCATGTATATGTACATGTGTGAGGATCTCCCCAGAAAAGATAGGAGAGGTGGAGGAGGAGATTTACATTCATAGGTTTGCAAATAGCATTTTGCAGTACTTTAGTAGTACTATTGTAGTACTTCTAAATGTATTACAAAACACAGTTTGTGAATAAGCCCCATAGTGAACATAAAACCTGATCAGGTTATGTAATGGCTGCCTGCATTCATTCTTTCTTTATACCATAGGCTATATTTAATTAATAAAAACTAGAATGTCTTTCATACTCAGCCTGTTTCTAGCACATCTCAGCTCTTTTGTCTGATTAAACAGGGTCAATCTCTGGCCACAATCTGCTTCTGTCTTCTTCTAAGCTTTAGAGCTCCAGGTACACTCCTCTTCCCCACTATTGGACCAAGTGCAGCCATTGGGAAAGCTTGATCTGCCTTTTGGCTGCCCTGTTATACCTTTAAACTGATTACCACCTGCTTCCACTTGATTGCACATGCAATTTGACTCTTAAGGGAATAACAAACATTTTGAAAATCGCAAAAAAGAGTCTGATGAGTTGAAGGTGGGGATTTGTTTCACTGGCAAGTGTCGGATTTCCCTAAGGAGAAACATTCATGTCAATTAACAATTTGTCTTCAATTGGTCATATGGAATCTCACTAATTTTTACAGAGGAGTCAGAGAATGTATCTCAATTAACTGTTCCCAAGAAGTAATGAAAAGCATGCTACCATGCTTGCTACTGATTCATGTGCTTCCTGTGTCTCTATGTGCTTGGTCCACATAGACTTCTGTCTCTCAATGACTCTGGCTGTGTATGCTACCACCATATGTGTCTGTTTATTCCCCTATTTACTACACACCTCTCTCTTTTTCTAATTGTTCAGTTTTCTCTTTTTCTCACTATTCTCTCTCTCTCCATATTCTCACAGTTTACCCCCCATGTCCTCCATTTTCCCTACTTTGCTCATTCTCTCTTGCTTTCTATTTCTTATTCCTGGCAATCCTGACATCACTCTTTGTTTTTGCTTTCCTCCCTCAAATTCTTGCCCTTTTTCCTCATCCTTAAGGCTTTCCAAGATGCATAGACCATTTTCATAGCTCTACTCTTCTTTTTGACCCCTCTCATCCAATGCTTTCACTCTCACTTGCTATCTACACATTACTATTGCTAGCACAGGTGTTTTAATAAGAAAGCATTAATGAGTGTTTATGTAATTTGAATAATGAGTTTTTATAGAAAATAAAATAACGTAGAAAAATAATGCACACATTTGAAGATGTGATCATGAAGAATGGCCACCAATGTTAACGAAGTGTATTAATCAATGATCAATACTTATGAAATATTGAATATATGTTAGACTAATGCAGTCATATGTCATATTAAGGGTTATGAATTTAGCTTTAGCTTTATTAATTGTAGGCCTTGACTTAGCAAGTGTCTTGGCCTATTTTGCCAGACCTCATGTAAAAGCGGTTTTTCTTAGCGTTTAATAAAAATGCTGACCAAGTGAATAAAACTATGAGAGAACCGACTGCTAGAAGATGATGTTCTTTCTAATGCAACATTTTGGGCCTGATTCAGACCTTGGCGGACGGCGGAGGCCGTCTGCCAAGGTCCCGCCGACAAATGACTGCACGGCGGTCAAAAGACCGCGGCGGCCATTCAAACATTTCCGCTGGGCCGGCGGGCGCTCTCCAAAAGAGCGCCCGCCGGCCCAGCGGAAATGCCCCTGCAACGTGGACGCCGGCTCAGAATTGAGCCGGCGTAGTTGCAGGGGTGCGACGGGTGCAGTTGCACCCGTCGCGTATTTCAGTGTCTGCAAAGCAGACACTGAAATACTTTGTGGGGCCCTCTTACGGGGGCCCCTGCAGTGCCCATGCCATTGGCATGGGCACTGCAGGGGCCCCCAGGGGCCCCGCGGCACCCCCTACCACCATCCTGTTCATGGCGGGTTTCCCGCCATGAACAGGATGGCGGTAGGGGGTGTCTGAATACCCATGGCGGCGGAGCACGCTCCGCCGCCATGGAGGATTCAATCGGGCAGCGGTAAACCGGCGGGAGACCGCCGGTTTACCCTTTCTGACCGCGGCTGAACCGCCGCGGTCAGAATGCCCTTGGGAGCACCGCCAGCCTGTTGGCGGTGCTCCCGTGGTCGGTGACCCTGGCGGTCACCGGCCGCCAGGGTCAGAATGACCCCCTTTATGTGTAATGTGTGTCGGATTGACTTTCCCAGGACAAGAACAATGAAGATACTGACTAGAGTGGAAGCCACAACAATATTGTTACCTGACAAGCCGGATGATGAGGACATCACAAGCCGAACTGATCAACAATATGAGAACAGAGAAATATTCAAATTCATAGATTTGGTATAGTAATTGTATTGGACATCGAGTGAACATACTATTAACTGACCAATAGGGAATTAGGGGATAGTTTAGGTGACTTTGATATCACAACGCTCATTCTGAGAGAAGACAGACATATTGCCCCATTTTCTGACCGAAAGGTTATTATTTTCTTGTGCATTTTTACTAGAGACGTGCTTATCTTTAATGCTAAATTACTTTGCCCATATCTTCCCGACTGAGAGCCTGATGCCTTGCTGATCGACTGATGTCCTGAGGACAAAGACTGATTCTGCTTTACTGACCCATAACGAGGATAGGTATAAATTGAAATGTGATTATTATGCATGTTTGCTTTTTCTTTGTAGGTACCAACTGTGCTGTTTTGTCTATGACTATCATAGTTAGATGTTTCTCGAAATTGGTGCTACTAAATTGTTTTGCATGAAGCCCAACATGCTGATGCTTATCTGGTGTTAGTTGAGGATCCTGACTTCTGACAACAGAGACTAATACTTGATGGACTTCTCTGCTTAACTTGATGTATTTTATCTCGTTGACGCAGCTGACTCTGCATTTGATTTGCATTGTAACTTTAGAATGTGTTGTAGTTCAAACTTTGATTAGGTTGCATTTCTTCCACCGCTTTGGACAACCAGTGTTATTTCTGTATGTGTTTAATTTGATTTTGAGATTAATCTATATGACCTTAGCATTGTTAATATAGGGAAATAAGTATTCTAAAAATTTACTAAAGATGTGGTTATTCATGACAGAAAGGTCATGGTGTGTGACAATTACTGACTCCATTGATTATTGATTTTATTGATTACTAATGATTGTTGATTATTGTGTATTGATTATCAAATCCTTTACTGCAGCTATGGTAAGAACTTCTTAGTTGCGAGTCAAAAGGTTCATCCATCTATTCGCATCCCCTTGTAAGTTTGCTCATTAAGGTCTGACGCGCTAGCACTCTCACCCCCAAATGCCACTTGTCCTTTCACTCTGTCAGCCCAATTAATGTCACCCCCATCTTCATCTCTTACTGTTCCCCAGTGCTCTCATTCTATTTTTGCTTCTCCTGTTTCCCTTCTATCAACTTGCCTTCTTTCATCTCCAATGACTTTTCATCTCTTGTTTCTTTCCTTTTATGATCTCTCTGCAGTGCGTTACATTAATGAGCACTCCCCTACTTTCCTTTCCTTGGTGTCCACCTACCAGAAGCCTCCCTATGACCTATGCTATCAGTACCCAGTTAAAGTAGTTGGCTGGACAATGGATAGGACGAGTGGGCATCGCAGGCCTTGGTACCTTGATCTGCACCTTCAGTACAGGCGTCTGTTTATGAGTGCCTCTTGGCAATGCTGACCATTTTTATTGCATTTGTATTTAAAGAAATTACTAATTACATGTCCGTTCACACAGGACAATTAGACTGTTTCAACAGTACGTCTTGTGGGGTTCCTTTAAACCATTGTTGATTTGCTGCACCATAATATATCTTTTTAGTTCAGTCAGCCTGTTTATGAGGGGGCTATGTTACAAAGTTGGCGGTACCTCTAACTTAATGATAACTCAGGAGGGTTGTACGGTTGGATGGTTTTGGTTTTGAAGCTGTTTCCAGGTTCGTTGCAGGAAAGAAGGCAGAACCCCTAAAAAAGACAAGATCGTGAAAGAACAACAGGAAGGAGACAATGGTGGGAGGTAGAAGGAGATAGAGAGGCATGGATGGTGGCAGATGTGCATAGAAGGTGAGAGGGAGAACCGAAAGAATAGTAGAGGAAACAGATGATAGTGGAGGACAGAATAGTAGGAGTACAGGAAGAGAGGCAGAAGAAAAGAGAGATTCAGAAGGCACGGGGAGGTGGTACAGAGGAGGAGATGAGAACAGGAGCATAGCAAAGGAGCTAGACAGCAGAAAATGAGATGCTGGAGCAGAGCAAAAGAGTTGAGAAGCATCAGAAGTAATGAGAGCACAGACGATACCCTGAAACCTACCCTGAGGGACATTATTCTGAACTTTTATTCAGATCCTGTCTCCCGCTGGAAACAGACCCTGAGTATTCTTCTTGCCATGGAGCACAGGGCATATTGTAGCCCAGTGAGGTTGATGGCAAAATTTAACATCACTAGAGAGTAATAAGTACAGAAACATTACAGAGGTTTAGACCTAATATTATAGTGGCCTTTGTTCACTATTGGGAGGAGAATTGTGCGAAGTAAGTGAACGCCATCGTGTTTTCAGTGGTCTTCCTGACCACCTGATCAAGAAGTGAGCAGGAACACCATCTCAAGACTGCTGCCTCCACCAACATTTCTGCTCCCGCAGCAGCAGAGGTGGCCCAAGGAGGGGTTCCCGTGCAGCTCACAGGCCAGCCCAATCAGTCCCTGACTTTCCACCAGCCTATTCCTGGCCAGTACACCACAATGCGAGAGTCAGCAGAAAGGCATATTATTAGCTGAATTACTGACTCGAGGGTGAATGTGCCCTTGTGTAATGTAACTGATGCTCATGAATTGCCCTCCAATGTCTGAGGAACCAGGAAAGATAGAATCCCCACCCCGGGTCTCCTTCCCAGCGGTGGAGGGACACCCTAGTCCTCAGGGTCCGTTTAGCAGAGAGTACACAAATCAGGCAGAGTCACCAACTGGAGGAATAAGAGAAGTTTATTACATGGATTATAGCTCGAGCTAATACAGAGTCCCAGGACAGTCAAGTGACTATCCTACGGAGGCTGCCCCTTCACTCTGGGGCACCCAACCTTATATGCACACAAAACTGCTTAGTCAGAGGACAACTCCACCCCTAGTGTATTCAAGGTCCTCTGCGGCCTTCAGAATATTTCAGGGATACACGTGTGTGGGAGAAAGTACAGATGCAGCTTGCAGGAGGTGGCAACGACCTGTACAAACCTGTTCTGACAGTTACTGATTAAGCACAAAAATTCTCGGAACTACGGTTAGAACAAGTAAATTACAGCGATAAGCAGATTGCAGCCCAAGGCTGCGAGCACAAGGTCAATCATCAAAGTTCAGGAGGTTTGTCGAGCACCTGGCAACATAATAAAGATAAACAGATGCCTAGCAGCTATGGTGTATGATTAAGTTTATGTACATTTTCTCAATCCCTCCTTTTGCCATTGTGAGGCAAGTTTGAACGTCATTCAGTGTCTATGTTAATGGACATAAGGTCTTTTATCTCCTGCTCAAGGGACAGCATAGCCATGTGTTGAGGAGGGCGAACAGGCCAGGGGGCAAGGGATGCCATACAGCAACCGCACAAAGCAGGTAGGCACTGTACACAAAGACAACAGGTGAGGAATACAGCAGCGAGCACAAAAAGGAATATTAGTATCTTCCAGCCCCATTGGGAAATCAAGCCCCAAAACCAGTCGGTCAAGGACCATGTTCCTTCGTCTTGGTGTATTGTGGAAGCTATCGTATGCAACCTTTGAATAGCTTTATACACTGAAGGGGCATTGTCTGGAATATAAACGCAGCAGCTCGATCCGATCAAAGTACAAACTTCACCACGGTCCGCCAAGATGATGTCAAGAACCATTCTGTTTTGAAGAGTAACAAGGCGGTCAGCAGCAAGCTCTGCAGTGATGTTACTCAGAACTCCTGCTGTTTCATTTATTGTTGCTTCCACGACTCGTGTGAGATGTCTGATATCCCTACTGTTCATCATAGGGCCCCAAAATGGAAGGACTCCTTTAAAGTAGTCCAATGCTTCTTGTGCTGAGGTATCTTCTGCAGATATTACCCTTCTCCGAGTCCTGTGGTGTTGAGGGCCAGCTGTGTAAGTTGGTGGTAGTAACCAAGCAATGTAACACGTGCCGGTCCAGGTGGGTACCAAGGAGGTGTAGGCATTATTACCACAAACAAAATACGAGTTTCGTGATGGTATCATGGTAGGCCAATTAGTTCCATTCAATATTACTGTAGCATTACAGTTACTGGCACCTACACTTCTATTACCACTTTTCTGAAAACAAAGTGGAGCCTTGACCTGTGTTACAAAAAATCTTCGCCCAAACCGGGGTGTGGTATTAAAGGATAAAAAATATATGTCAGTAGACCTATTTCGTCGGTCAGCATATTCTGACTTTTCTTCCTTTGTTCCATAAACTCTCGTTCCAGTGGGCCAGCATAACCGGTATAGGTGGGTGACCAATAGTCCAGAATTAGTAGCATCCATTGAGGTAGCCCAAATGGCTGATAGTTCATACCAGGCACTGCAGGAGCCATCAAAAGAAAAAGGGAATGAAATATATGGCAACCTTCTTTGCACAGAACTCGGTAACAAGCCACATATCAACCAATTTGTTCTATTTAGAGCCAGCTGATGTTGATGTAACATAGATATGAAGGTATTGTTTTCATATTCCTTACGTCGTCCTTCCTCATGGGGTGGTAAGGAAACATGGCTGTGTTCTGAAGGCGGTGGCGTAGTTGGTGAGACCTCTGAATTAGAATCATGTATTACCCACCCAATGCAGGACATAAGTACCAAAAATAGTATTGTTATGGTGAGACAAGCGATACGTGGGCCTAATAGTCTTTTTAAATGACTTATTTTCTTCTTTTTCCTCTTGTCTTCTTGTATAACACCCATTTCTCTTTATTGCTTGTCCCACTAGCAGTTCAGTCCGACCTAAGTGCTGCCCGTGACTGGTGGTTGCTACACTGTGGGGTGATACCAGCAGTCCTATTGACACACTCTGGTCCGCCCGACAGACAAAATCACGGCCCTGCAGCTATCGTCAGACTTAGTACAGGGGACAAGCAATCAGTTCATTGTTCATTTTCTTATTTTCGTGGGCGGAAATCATATCTTGTGGACTGTGGTATGGTATGGTCAGGAAACAATTGTTCAGTGTGACCAAAATCTGAGGGAACCTCCTGCAGCACACTGTTGTTCTGTTTTTTATCACTCCGCGTAGTGTTGCTGTACTTTCTTACAGTGGGATGCATGTATCCAATTCTTAGCTCCCTCGACTTTTACTGCTGTTCGAGTAGCAAGAAGGACCTGTGGCGGACCTTTCCATCGAGGTTCGAGACTCTTTTTGCGCTGGAAATTCTTTGTGAGAACCCAGTCGCCAGGTAGTATCTTATGACCTGGATCAGTGGATACAGATGGGAGTGCTTCACGCACCTGTTGGTGAACAGAACGCAAAGAATTAGTGAGTTCATTTAAATAGTCTATCAAAACAGGATGTTCTAGTTCTGAGTACTTGTGAGGTCGAGGGACCCCCCAGACATTTGCTGGCCTTCCCATCACTATCTCATGGGGTGACAACCCTGATCTAGAGTGAGGCGTCATCCTGACAGACATTAAAGCCAGGGGCAACGCGTCCGGCCACCGTATACCGCGTTCTGCGCATATCTTTGACATCTTCAATTTAAGTGTGCCATTATATTTTTCAACTAGTCCTGCTGACTGAGGGTGGTTAGCTGCATGAAACTTCTGGCGGAGGCCCAACCCTTCACACACCCTTTTCATCACCTGCCCTACAAAATGACTCCCATTATCTGACCAGACACACCTTGGGACCCCAAACCGTGGGAAGAACTCCTTCAGAAGTACATTTGCGGTAGTAAGGGCAGTATTATCTTTAGTAGGGTAAGCTTCTACCCACTTACTAAACATACAGACCACAACTAGGACATATTTCAAGTTGTTACACCTTTCCATCTCAATATAATCCATTTGTAGTACTTCAAAGGGATACGTTGGTGGTGAAAAATGCCCAGCGGGGACTGAGGCACCCTTCCCTATGTCATGTTGGAAACAAATCATGCAGGATTGAACCAGTTGGTCAGCTACTCTTCTGATATTTTTATTAGACCAAACCAGATCAAGCAAATCACAGATGCTTTTCGCACTAACGTGTGCAGGACCATGGGCCATAGTCACTACTGGCAGAACGAATGCATCGGGTAACATCCAACTTTCCCTCTGTGACAGATCTGTCCAGCACAGCGTATTTTCATCTACCTTGGCCTTCCCTTCTTCCCATTCCTTTTTATCCTGTTCAGTTGCCTCATCATGTATCTTCCTGACACTCTCTACCGTGTTCCCAAATATTTCATGGGGACGAACCTTCTCTGTACTATCTACCACATACATGTGTCCTGTCTTTGCGTACGCTGTATCTTTTGCTGTCTGATCGGCTAGGGCGTTGCCCCGTCCAGTTTCATCTGTCACCTTTTTGTGTGCACTACACTTCATGATAGCCATTGTTTTGGGCAATGCCAGGGCAGAAAGTAAGTTAGATATAAGGTTCCCATGTTGAATAAGTGTCCCATGTGAGGGTAGGAATCCTCGTTCTGCCCACAAGCGACCAAAATTGTGTGCTACGCCAAATGCATACTGACTGTCCGTGTAAACATTCACATTAAGTCCTTTACTTAACTCACAGGCTCGTGTTAGAGCTATTAATTCTGCGGCCTGAGCAGAGTTATGTGGTATTCTAGCTGTTTCAACTACAGTGGTAGCTGTTGTAACTGCATAGGCTGCAGAGGTAGTGCCATCGGGTAGCTTGATGCATGAGCCATCTACATATAATATGCCATCAGGGTCTTTCAGTGGAGTGTCCTGTAAGTCCACTCTCCCTTTTGTTTCATCCTCCGTCCGGAGAATGCAGTCATCATTGTATGTCATCATAAGAATCTTCAGTTTTTTCAGTAATTGGCAATAAAGCGTGTTGCACCTTTTTAATGTTATATGACTAGCTAAAAGTGTCAGTTCATAAGAAGTTAATCGTGCATTAGTAAGATGCTGTGTTTTTGTTTTGTTTAATAGTGCGTCAACAGTGTGTGGGACCAACAGTGTGAGGGGTGAATCCATGACTATCCTGGCCGACTGGCGCACTGCGACCGCTGCAGCGGCTACTGCCCGTAGACAGCTCGGGAGTGCACGGGCCACTGGATCCAGTAGGGCCAAAAAATAAGCACAGGGGCGTTGTTTGCCGCCATGCTCTTGGGTTAACACTGATAGTGAACATCCATTTCTCTCGCTCACATATAACTGAAAATCTTTACGATAATCAGGCGTACCCAGTACAGGTGCTGTGCAGAGTGTATTTTTCAATTCATCAAAACCAAACTGAAAAACGTCATTCCATTCAATTGTTTCAGGACAATCTTTGTGGGTGAGAAGCAAAAACGGTTTTATCAAAAGAGAATAATTAGGAATCCATTGACGACAGAAGGAGGTAATACCTATAAAGGCCCTAACCTCTCTCTGTGTCCTTGGAACCGGTAT
This sequence comes from Pleurodeles waltl, assembly GCF_031143425.1. Lineage (NCBI taxonomy): Eukaryota > Metazoa > Chordata > Amphibia > Caudata > Salamandridae > Pleurodeles > Pleurodeles waltl. Next base: position 212,963,314 of record NC_090438.1, read on the forward strand.
GTCTCGTATAGCTTGTATTCTCTCAGCCGTCAATGTACGTCCCTCCTTAGACAGGAGGTGTCCTAGGTATATAACCTCCTGTCTACAATGTTGCAATTTGGAGAGGGAGACCTTATGGTGATGGTGTGCAAGATGTTTCAATAAGGCTACAGTATCTGTTTTACAATTTTGTTCTGAAGTGGATGCTATTAAAAGGTGATCCACATATTGAACCAGCGTCGAGTAGCAAGGAAAAACAAGGGTATCTAATTGAACCTTGAGGGCCTGGTTAAAAATGCTAGGCGATTCAGTATAGCCTTGTGGAGCGCGACAGAACCGGAAACTGCAACCACCCAGTGAAAACCCAAAGATGTGTCTGCTATCTGGATGAATGGGAATGCTAAAGAATGTATTTTTAAGATCGATAACAGAGAACCAAGTAGCGGAGGCAGGTATCATTGTTAATAATGTCGTAATGTCAGGAACAACAGGGAACTGGGATATTACAATCTTATTGACCGCCCGTAAATCAATAACAAATCGGAGTCCTGGAGACACGGTGCCATCAGATAATTTTTTATGCACAGGAAGGACAGGACTGTTACAATCATTACCACACGTTTCTTCAATGACACCCAAATCAATCAACTGGGTCACAATATTTTTGAGTTGTTGTTCAATGTGTTGGGATAATTTGTATTGGGGAAGACGAGGTAATTTGGCATTGGCTTTCAAGCGTATGACATACGGTGGTATGTCCAAACATCCAACATCGTCCTTATGTGTGGCCCATAAAATGTCTGGCAAATCTCGAAGTTCGGGTGGAAGTGGTTTTGACAAAAATTGTGACGGGGAAATATTTGGACCTAAAGTGACATGAACTCCATCCGGAGAGCAATAAATGGTGGCGTACAATTTCTTTAATAGGTCCAAACCCAATAAATTCTCACTACAGGCCGAAGTAAGAATGAGAGGGGAGCTAATGGTGTAAGGACCTATAGCAACATGCAGCGGCTGGGAGACGGGGTTAGCCACCGGAACACCAGAAAAACCCATAGAGACATTAATATTGCCAGACAGAGGGACCCCTTGGACCTCTTCCTGTTTAACAGAACTTTTGGTGGCCCCAGTATCTACCAAAAAATCATGTGGAGTACCGTCTAATTGTACCTCAACGTGAGGGCCATTCTGCCTAACAGGAATAGAAACTGGTCCACCCCCCTCTGTCGAAGGCTGTCCTAGTCAAAGGAGGACCCCTGACCTTCATACGCATCATAGTCGTCATTAAAATATTGACGCTGGGATGAAGCATCAAAATAATTCGGGCGGGGGTACTGTGGGACCGTGAAGGGGCCGGCTGGCGGGGTCTGTCTGCAGGACCAGACCTACCGCGTGGTCTGTTGTCCTGTTGCGGTGGGGGCATGGGGCGGCCTGTGGAGTTGTCCTTATTGGGGCAGTCATTCTTCCAGTGGCCCTTCTGCTTGCAATAGGCGCATTGATTGTAGGAGAGGGAAGAACGGGGAGGGCGTTGGGACTGCCTTCTGTCATTGGGCGGTCCTTGTGACCTTGATCTGGACTGCTGTTGACGGGGTTGAGGGTAGGCCTGCTGAAATAACACCTTTATTTTCAACTCCTTTGTTTTTTTCTCGTTCTTTTCTTGTTCTTCTATCTCCCTGTTCTCATAATATTGGGCCATTGTCAGTATTCCAGTGGCAGTAGAGACTGGCCACGTACTTTCACACAATTTCAATTTTCCCTTTATGTCTGGTAATAAATTGTCCACGAATTTGTCAACAAAGAGTCTTATCCCCCCTTCAGTAGTCATGTCTTGGCCGCTGTAATCAGAAAAGACACCCTCAAACCTTGTATAAAAGTCCGAAACACCCTCGTCCTTTTTCTGTTTACAGGCGGCCAATTTATCCCAATTTATCCTGTGTGGTGCAAGTATGGTCTTCATTAAATCCAAAATACGCAGTGGGAGAGCCAATATAAGTGGGTCTGGTATCGCTCCCCCAACCCTGTCCCTTTCTGCTGCTTGCAATTGGTCCCACGTGCCCCCTAGTTCAGCATGGTCGTGCCTCCGTACTTTTGACCATACCTCCTGCGGGACTACTGCTGCCATTAACATGTCAATATCGGACAACGTCATAGTACAGGATTCAAGAATTTGTTGCAGTTCTTTATAATATCCTGCAGGATTCTTACGGGGGTCAGGTAAGGCGGCTTTTAGGGTATATGTTTCAGATCTTTTCCATGGGGTGTGTACCCACATTTGTTGAAAATGCCCTGCGGTAATAACTTGGCCAGCGTTATCCATCACCGGCTCTTGCCAAACCGGCGGAACCTCTCTCATGGGAAACATGGATGCCCTTATAGAAGGGCTACATGTCCACAGGCGGTCCCTATATACGAGAAGAGTAACAACATAATCATGTAGACCAGAACCAAACGGCAGTCCAGTAGAGGCGCGTTTTCGGAGGTCCACCAGTCCCGCGGGAGCTGAGGAACCATCATCCTCATATTCTTGTATTATAATGTTGCACATAAGGGTAGCTGCTTGTAACTGAACTAAACTATCCCATTGTTTCATAGTGTGGACAATGTCCCTGACCCCATAGTCATTCCAATTAGTCATCCACCTCCGTGTCATTTCTTCAATGACATCTTCCTCTTGTGAATTAGAGAACAAGTGTCCGCGGAGGGTGTGCTTTCGCGGGGTCATGGGACGGGGGTTATGTGTGGTGTCTAAACAGGAGTCGGGGTGGGCCAAACGGGGGCCAGTCGAGGGGTGGGTACAGTCGGGAGGGGTGTATCCTCTATAGGTCTGGTGACAGGAGGGGTGGTGGTGGGTGGCGGAGCACTCGCCTGAGATCCAACCGGGGGTGGCACAATAGGGTCACCTGGTGCAGGTTGAGGATTTAGTGTAGGATATATTGGTGGAGTATATAATGGGGGTTTATCTAAAATATTGTTTAAAAGGGGGTCTTCCTCTTGTGGCTTATCCACTACTGTCCTGGAAGGGTAACACTTATCAGTTTGTCATTGAAGCCTTCGGTCATGTTCTAAAATTTTCTGTTGATGTTCAGCTACGTCAGAGTCATATACCTTTTCAGTCACCGTCCTGGTCTTATGTCTCTGTATTTCTTTCTCTGCCTTCCTACGTCTTTGGTCTGCTTCTTTCTGCCAAGTCCGTAGTGAATCAAACATCCCTGGTCTACTTTTTGTCACAAACAAACGTTCCTGTAAATAGTCTAATTTATCTTTATCAAATGTCCTGTGAAAAGGCCATTGTAAATCAGAACTACCTTTAGTTCTTTTTCTCCATATATCAGACCATATAATTGGACCGATGCCATATTTAACATATATATCATGATTCGGAGTCCCGGCCGGAGGAGCGGGGCATGTTTCCTCCAGGCGGGAGTCCGTACTGCAAAGACAACAACACAATTTCTCAAAACAACTGAACGCTGGCATTCTTCCAGTATTTAAAAAAAAAAAAAATTCTTACACCAGTGGTTTGAATACACCAAATGAGTGGCAAATATGCCCTTTGCTTCCTATATACTTAAATGACAACTGAGGTCAGTCTTACCACTGACGTCGATCTTTGCAAAGAGCGATAGAAACCGTATAATACTCACATACCTATTTTTAGACAGGAATCTTTCAACTCCCGTCCTTACCTGACACTTCTGTTATAGTCCAACAGTTGGGGACTCCAGTAGTTCACGGAAAACAGAGACCCGAATTCAGACAGCGCCAGGAGAAGTCGAGCCGGCTGGAAGACACACAGTGGAGATCCGCAGGTCCACGACAGAGAACGAAGCTCAGAATCTGGTGTGGGGCACCTCCCTTGGAAGTCCAATCATGAGTCCTCCGTCACCTGGTCGGTCCCCTGGATGCCTGACTCGGGTCCCTGTTCGGGCGCCAACTGAGGAACCAGGAAAGATAGAATCCCCACCCGGGGTCTCCTTCCCAGTGGTGGAGGGACACCCTAGTCCTCAGGGTCCGTTTAGCAGAGAGTACACAAATCAGGCAGAGTCACCAACTGGAGGAATAAAGTGAAGTTTATTACATGGATTATAGCACGAGCTAATACAGAGTCCCAGGACAGTCAAGTGACTATCCTACGGAGGCTGCCCCTTCACTCTGGGGCACCCAACCTTATACACACACAAAACTGCTTAGTCAGAGGACAACTCCACCCCTAGTGTATTCAAGGTCCTCTGCGGCCTTCAGAATATTTCAGGGATACACGTGTGGTGGGAGAAAGTACAGATGCAGCTTGCAGGAGGTGGCAATGACCTGTACGAACCTGTTCTGGCAGTTACTGATTAAGCACAAAAATTCTCAGAACTACGGTTAGAACAAGTAAATTACAGCGATAAGCAGATTGCAGCCCAAGGCTGCGAGCACAAGGTCAATCATCAAAGTTCAGGAGGTTTGTCGAGCACATGGCAACATAATAAAGATAAACAGATGCCTAGCAGCTATGGTATATGATTAAGTTTATGTTCATTTTCATATGTCTTTGGGTAGGGTGCATGCACTGTTTCTCTTGCACAAAGTAATGCAAGGAAGCAGTGTGGCCGACTGGCTGGAGGCACTTTAGCATGGACAGCATTGGCTTCTGGCTCATTTCATGAGCCAAAGCGTGCTGCTGCCATGACTCCACCACCCACACACCGCAGCCGACTTGGTGGTGTTTTCTGGACCACCATCGGAGCGGGCTGGTGGTAAGATATCGTAAGTCATTATCAGGCCCTTAGATCCTTTCAATAGAAAATTATATAAACAACTTTTCTATTCTGAAGATCTAGTCTCCCATTTATCCATTGTGTGAAAATGCCTCTTTCATGTAGTCACCCCCATGTTCAAGACTCCGCAGATTGGGACACAGCTGTCCAGGGCCCAAAACCTACAACATGACATTACAAGTTAATGTCACCTGTAGACTGTGGCACTTAGGGGGTCATTATGACCCTGGCGGAAGGCGGAGAAGCGGCGGTAAGACCGCCAACAGGCTGGCGGTCTTTCCTCTGTGTATTATGACCATGGCGGTTATCGCCATGGTCATTCGGCGGTTCTCCGTTCCGCCCGCCGGGCTGGAGACCAGGGTCTCCAGCCCGGCGGCCATCACTTTACCGCCGGCGGTATTTGGACCCGGCTGACCGCCATGGATTTCATGCGGTTTGAAACAGCCATGAAATCCATGGCGGTAAGCACTATCAGTGCCAGGGAATTCCTTCCCTGGCACTGATAGGGGTCTCGACCACCCCCCACCCCAACCCCGACTCCCTCCCCTACCCTCCCACCCCCCGCCACCCCCCAAAGGTGGCAGGACCCCCCTCCCCACCCCGACCCCCAACATAACATCACTCATACAGACACAACATGCACGCAGGTACCACCAACACACATTTATGCACACACACCGACATACATGCCAACATCCACACACACAGTCAGACACGCACACCCACATTCAAACATACATGCACACATCCATACAGACATAACTACAGACATACAGGCACTCATTCCCATACACACAACACCCCTGCAAGTATACACGCACTCGCACACCCCCTCTACATACACACACACACACCCCCATGCACGCACACAACACACAACACCCCCCCACCCCCCTCACGGACGATCGACTTACCTGGTCCGACGATCCTCCGGGAAGGGACGGGAGCCATGGGGGCTGCTCCGCCGACACCACACCGCCAACAGAACACCGCCATGCCGAATCACAGGACGTGATTCGCTGGGCGGTGTTCTGTTGGCGTGGCAGTGGAGGTGGAGCAACCTCCACTTCCCCGCCGCCCACCAGTATGGCTGTTGGCGGCTCTCCATCCGTAAAAGGACGGAGAGCTGCCAACGGTCATAATAGGCCGAGCGGCAAACCGCCACCACTGGCGGTCTTCCGCATGGCGGTCCCTCGGCGGTCTTGGAAAAAGACCGACGAGGTCAAAATGACCCCCTTATTCTACCATCTACTAATGTGACAAAGAAAACATCACATACCATTTGTAGCTTGACTTCTGCAGTTTGAACCTGAATCCGACTGGCAAAATTGCCTTTTTGAAAGGGGATAAAACTTCCCCTTAAATATTAATGTCACTCCTATGTTGATGTTGTAGCCCACAAGTTAGGGAGCATGGTATTTAAAATTGGGACATGTAAACATGTAATGTTACCATATCCCTGTTGTTGCAAGCCTTCAGAAAGCTCTTTTCACTGTGGTAGGTTTTACCTGTCCTATGAGAAAGCTAGAGTACAGATTAAAATATTAATTCTGCTATATCTGGTTTGAGATTAGCTTCTATTTTTAATACATGTTAAAAGCAAACTTCAAAGGTGAAGTTGGATTGTTACTAAATATTTGGGAAACACGATTTTTTGTAAGTTACCTTTTCTCTGCCTCAAGCTCCTGGGGCTAATTTGTATTATCTATCCAGTGGCTGCCAGCCAGAGCTTCACCTTAATGAGGTATGAAACCCGCTACCAGAGCTGGAACAATGGCTTAGATGTGGGTAGGTGTTATTCTTCTCCTTGCAGAACTACCTTCGGAAGCATCATTAACCATTAAAAGGCTTACCCTATCACAAGTAAATATAAGGCAAGACCCGTAGAAGACAACCATTTGTTCCCCCAGCCAGGCTGGCACCAAACCCAAGGAAGGGGGAGCTATTCCCCGGACTGGTTGTACGTGATCACAGAGTTGGAACTGCTCATTACCCTTACAAAACCTATGGGTGGGCACGTAGGCCTGCACAAGGGAGAAAGGAATTTCCCATTTTAGATTTTAGGAATAAGGTTATCTGGGGTGATTGTTTACAGTAGGTAAATAGGAACTGTTACAATAGTGGATAGGGTTACCTCTGGGAAAGCCACAAATCACCCCACCCACTAGCTGGTGCCACCCATAAATGTGGCATCCCAAGGCACTATCTTCCGAACACTTTCTGGACCTGTGGAAGAACAGAAGAAGGAATGCACTTGCTATTTGAGACATCCGAGGAGACCTGAATGTAACCTAAGGTTTTACTACCTAGCATAACTCTGTTATCACTTTAGATTTTGCTAATCTTTGATTTTGTAAGTACATTTCTGTTATTTTGATCATATTCTAAATTGAAAAACTGTACAACCCTGCATGGACTGCCAGCTCCCCTTGACATACAAAGTATGTCTACAAAATGATATTATTCTAAAATTAGGGAGTTGTTAAGTGATTTAGAAAATAGTTAGGGTGAAAAACATTAGGGGGAATAAACAGATATGGAAAGGGGACCCCAGATTTTTCAGCTCTTTCTGGACCCTATATTTTTGCTGGCTTCAGAACTCTGTGTGCTTTACATCTGCTAACCAGTAGTAGAGTACCTGTGCTCCCCCTTTAACAATGGTTGCATTGGCTTATTCCTGACTGTAAAGTTTAACCTGCCCATATGTTTATACTATATCGTATAAAAGGTGTATCCAGAGCCTGGAAGTTAAATGCCACTAATGGACAGCAACACCTATTGTGGCATCACAAGCATGGCTTAGGCTCATCATTGCAGCCTGACTGCTGCAGTTTGAATATATGAATATTTAAGTGAAAGTGAGAGAATTGTTTGCCAATGCACATTCTCCATACAAGCATTTTAAAACACATAAGGGTGTGTGGGCCTCAAACTAGGTGAATCCCTAGCTGTGGACTCACCTACTGCTTCACAGATATAATTAAATATTAAGGGAAGACATCTCACCCACCATTAATAGTAGCATGATTCATCATAGGTGCCTTCCCTTAATTCAAGTAGGTGAATATCACAGGAATAGGCTCAACTACTAAAGGGGAGCTCAATATAAAGAGCCTCAGTACAAGGCTGGTGGTCTTTAGACTGCCAGCCCCATGGTGGCAGTCAGGTCAGACTGCCGGGGTTCCACCGTCTCTGCCGGGATTGGTGATCCAGAAGGACTGACAGTGGCAGAGATCGTAATCCAGGCAGCGCTGCATGCAGATTACAACCTCATTCTCCGCCAGCTTTTTCATGGCAGTTTCTCTGCCATGAAAAGGCTGGCAGAGATCAGGTGAGGGGGGGAGCAGTGGGGGCCCCTGCACTGCCCTGTCAGGCACCGCTGCAACGTTCACTGCCTGGCTTGCAGACAGCATTGCAACTGGCTGGATTAAGTGCCGCATACAATGCTGTAGCCTGTTTCCCGGTAGCCTGGCAAGTGGAAACCTCAGTTTCCACTCGCCGGCCTAGCAGGAAACTCCTAAGGCAGTGACAGCCCTGTTGAGAGTTTGGCAGATGAGCTTTCCCATCCACCAAACTCAAAATGAGGGCCAAAATGTCTCTTCTGGGTGGATGCTGGGATCCAGTTCTTATTTAGAAATGGCTCTGGTATACTCCAAAGAGTTCTATTTTTTTACACGGAGCACCCATACCATAGTTTGAAACTAAATTGCAAGAACTTGTTATGACACAATAGTTTACACATCCAATACATGATAATAGTTACGTACATGTTTCAGCTGTGTAAAATAGTGTTTGGACAAAATATCAAATAAAAAATATTATGCCCATAAATATTGTGTCAAGAGTCTTGTGATGTCAAAAATATCTTGGATAGGAATGTTGTCGGTAAAGATATTGTTTGAAGTGTTGCTCTTAATGTTGTGGTGAAAACTATTATTTTGTAAAATATAATTGTATATAATATCGTTTTTATGGATTATTTATTTCTTTTTTTAACTATTTTGTTAGTGCTGTATGTTAATTTATTTACATAATAATCTGTTTTAATTGAAGAAAGAAAATATAATTGTTAAAGTGTTTAATTCATTTATAATAAATATGTTTTTGCTTTACCTGTTATATAAATTTGTACTGAATTTATTGTGCTTAATTAATTCTTATAGTGTTTATAAATTATGTCTATTTATGTATAATAAATGTAATACAGTTGATGCATTTTTTAATTTCGTATTTTGTTTATTGTTCCTCATTTCTTTAAATATTTGAAATTAATTCATGTCTTCTATATTTACCAATCAATTTGGAACTTTGATGCATTTAATTATTTGTAACAATATTTGTATTTTTTAAATTTGTATACATTTTTAATTGTGAAATAAAGTAATACAATAAAATTCATGCTTTAGTTGTAGCAGTAAATAGTAATTCATTGTTTAATTAATTATTTTTTTAAATTTTACACTCAATTTTAATTTTGATATAATTTTTTTACACATTTATATATGATTGCTTTATTGATTTTGTATGTAAATATGCTGTATAAAATGAAATGTATGTTTAATGTATTTAAATAATGTAAAGAATCATAATTTTAAACTTAGAATTTAAAATTAAAAAATGTTGCTAATTAATTTGTTTGTATTATGCTTAAAGATGTATTTATTATGCTTAGTTATTTATGTATGTAATTTAGAATGTTTATACATTATTTGTGTATTATATATTTTTTATTTTAACTACCTAATTGGTTAATAACGCATGCTATCTAGTTATTGTGGTATGTCACGAAATAGCTATATTTTGTGGTAAATTTATTATAAATATTAACAATATTAAGAATATTTAAATTTTTTAACGTATCAATTCATAATTTATAAATTTTAAATATGTGAAAAAGATCTATTTAGAAAGAGTGGATACGTTAATTTTACCCCATCCGCAGACCGCCAAACTCACGGTGGTGGTTGGACCATCGCACTCCTGGAGGTCCGACCACCAGATTATGATCCTGGAGATCAGACTGCCAGGAGAATGCCACCTCTGCCAGGATCAGGGATCCCGACTGGTTGGCAACAGTTGGAGACGTGCAAATAGTTTAGATTGTAGTGGGTCTGGTAAATCTTACCCCCTTAGCGTCCAAATCCTTCTCCTAAAGTTGTTTAGATTGGCATTGAGAATAGAAAATGTTCCCCTTTAGTGTCCAACAACCTCCCTTAAGTGGTTTAGATTAGAGTGGGAATAATAAATCTTACCCCTTTAGGGTCTGACACCTTCCACTAAATCGCCTCAGATTGGAGTGGATATTGCACTTGACACATACATTAATAATATTTGCTTTTTTATTAATAAAGGTATGACACACTTTGTAATTTTTATTTTTTATTAATGTTTTTGCAGTCTATATGTATACAGTTTTTAAATACACATATATTTCTATGCATAAAAAAACTTTCATTTCTATTTTGTAACATATTAATATATTGATCAAATAAAATATGTTATGTGTTCTTTTAGAACTTTGGGGCTCATTACAAGCTTGGCAGTCAAACGAGCTGACTGCCAAACTAATGGGGATGAGGCAGCCCTTAACCTGGCTGCCTCACCCCATCAGTATCAAGATGTTCCCACCGGGCTGCCTGGTGAGAATATCATATTACAACATTCCAGTCAGTCACCCTTGCAGGAACAGTGCTAAAGCACTGGTCTTGGCTCCATAAGGGAGCTGAGGTCAATACCGTATCACACCAACTCCCTCCTGAGTGTGCTGGGCATGGGGGCCCTCTGCACTGTGTTTTGGCCAGCCTTTTCATGGCTCACCATGACTCTGACCACCGTCAGCCCATCAGGAACCATGTTCCTGGCAGGCACGGCAGTCCCCTGGCAGTCTGACTGCCAGGGTCATAATGTCACAGTCAGACCACCTGGAGTGTGGAGGTCTTTCACCGCCACAGCATTGGTGGTCCTAGGATTGCCAATGTCATAATCAGTCCCTTTGTTAGACATTTTTTATTTTATACAGTATTGTTTCAAGCATGGTACATTTATATTTTTTAAATATATACATTTTGTACATGTATATAGTTTTAAGGTATATTATGAATGATACTATAATTTTCAATTTTTCATTTTATAATATTATTTATATGTATGTTACATAACTTTCATATTTTTGTGTAACAATTATGGAAATATATTACATTTTTATAAAATTGTAAGCATTTTTAAACAGTTCTAACCATTTTTATTTGAAGGCACATTTTTCTTTTCTGTAGGGAGATAGCCTGCTTTTGTTTTCATTCAGTGGGCATATTTTAATGCTAAATTTATTTTTTTAGTCTATTTGTGGCATTTTTCAACAGTTTTCCTGGAAGTGAGTCTCAGTAAGGTGCTGCTGCTCGTCATATAAGGTAAGGCTTTTTCAAAAGGTTTTCTATAGGGATTTGGGACCATTTTATTAGGGCTGTATGTTAATTGGTAGAACTAGTTAATGGAAGTCATAGTGTTGGTTTCTGCTTTTGGCTTTTCCTATTTGTACCTTAATTATTTTGTTTAATAGTGTTGTGTGTTAGGCCTGGTTGGAGTTGGGTATTACCATATCATTATTTTATATGCTGTTATTTTATGGGGTTTTATAGTTTTAATGTAATGTTTATATGATGTTTGAAGACTGTGAGCCTGATTATGAGTTTGGCGGATGGAATAATCCATCCGCCGAACTTCCGACAGGGAGGATGGCGCCAAGCTGGCTATGTCCACGCTAGGTCCATTATGACTTTCCCGTTTGGCTGAGGTTTCTGCCCGTCAGCCCAGTGGGAAAGTGGGATAGAGCCAACGGCAATGCTTTCACCTGTAGGGTGCACAGCAGACAGTGAACATAGTGAGGGTGCTGGGCAGTCAAGTGCATGGGCAGTGCATGGCAGAAAACCAGGTCGTAATCAACTGTTTCCGACCTCTGCCACCATCTGCCCATCAGGATCACCAATCGCGGCAGAGGCGGATGGACCCTGGCGGTCTGACCACCAGGGTCTTAATGTGGTGGTCGGACTGCCACTGCAGTGGCGGTCCTGACTGCCCTGCGAGGCTGGTGGTCTCAAGACTGAGGCCCATATTATGACATTGGCGGTAAATCCCTCTTACCCCCATGCTGACTACCGCCAACATACCACTGCTGCTGTGGCTATCCGTTCACCATATAATGACACACACACACCAATCCGTCACTATTCAGCCACACACACAATTCCGCCACACCAAAGGTCAGTGATAAACTGGCGGTATCAAAACCCATACCGTTAGGCCAACATAACAACACCCACAACATTATGACCCACGAATCACCATGGCCGACATTCAACGGCAGTAAACCATTGGCGGTACATACTGCTGCGCTCAAAATACAGACACTCAATCAAAACAGCACCACATTGGACAATTTAAACTACACACACCTGACACACATACACACACCACACCCACACCACTATAAAACACACACCCACATTACCCACAACCCTTTATGAATACCAATAATTGCCAGCAGAGAGAGACAACAAGAGCACTCACACAGCCAGAGCCACATACTACCATCACCTATACACCACCCATGCACCTTACATCACACACCCCAACACATCATCCTACACACCCTCACACATACCACTCACACTACACTCATGACACCACAACGACACCCCAGATTCTCTGAGGAGGAGCTAAGGCTCATGGTGAAGGAAATCATCCCGGTAGAGCCACAGGTATTTGGATCACAGGTGCAGCAGATATTCATTGTTAGGAAGATGGAGCTATGACGGAGAATCGTGGACAGGGTCAACGCCCTGGGACAGCACCCCAGAACAAGAGATGACATCAGGAAGAGGTGGAACAACCTATGGGGGAAGGTGCTTTCCATTGCAGCAAGACACCAACTCGCAGTACAGAGGACTGGCGGTGGATCCCCACCTCCTCACCCACAACTAACAACATGGGAGGAGCAAGTCTTGGCATTCATGCATCCTGAGGGCCTGGCAGGAGTAGGAGGAGGAGTGGACTCTGGTAAGTCAAATCTCTATCACCATCACCCCCTTGACCTGCATGCTATCACATACCCCCACCCTTACCCTCACTCCCATCACTTCACCACCTCCAACACACTCCACCATCACATCCCACCCATACCAATGCCAAGCCCTGCATTCCACACCTATGAATTGACACCACTCACAGTCCTGCATGAGACCTATCACCACAGCATGCACACTAGGGACAATCAGCTAGCCCACCAAATATCAACACACAAGGCAAAGCTGCCAGGGCAATCACAACCATAGAGGGCAACCCCCCCATGCACAATATGTCACACACAGAAACAATAACACTGCATTTACATCCTCACAGGTATCCCATCCAAAGTCACCGGAGAAGAGGTGCCAGCAACATCCAGTCTCCCCCAGAAGAGGCTCACAGTGATGACAGCAGCCCTGCTCGCCTGGATCTGGATGACCAACCTGACCCATCAGAGACCTCCAGACAGTCGGTTACCCAGACACAGTCTCACACCACCACAGAGCCTCCCCCCTCAGTTAACAGCACCACAGCACCCACCCTTCGGGCCCATACCTCTGTCCCCAGGACACATCAATCAGAAATGTGTCCAGCACTACAGGGACCCCAGGGCACCCCACAAACCCATTACGATCAGGGACCTGGAATCAGTGGCAGTGGGCACACGGTTCAGGGGACAGAGGCACAGGACAACAGGGAAGCTGGGAGGACTGCTGTGCAACAGGGAGAGGACAGGCCCAGGGAATTGACTCTCCAGGAGGCACTCACCGCGATCCTGGGAGCATACCAACATTCCCAGGATACACTGGGCCAGATCATGGACAAGATGCAGGAGAACATGCGGCTGCAGGAGGGACAGTACCTGGGGATCAGGGAGGACTTCAAGGCCAATAACACCACCCTGGTCTCCATTGCAGGGGTGCTGGCAGACACGGCCAACAGTATGAGGGAGGCAGTGGCACACCAGAGGGCCCCTGACACTAGTCAGACTGCTGAACAGCCCCCCACCTCCGCTGCCGCTAGTGGACAGGAGGCCCCGCCACAGGACCATCAGGCCACCAGCACCCCTCCCCCTGCAGAAGTAGAACCACCCCGCAAATGTTCATTGCGATTCAGGCAGAAACCAGAGACTATTGCCAAGACCCCCGCCAGGAAATAAGACTCTCCTAAATGTCACACTGGTGTCCCACTCTGTCACCCTGTCCACCTTGAACTGCCATTGCTCCCCTTCCTATGCCCCCTTGACAATGCACCTGTGCTACAAATAGACTGGACTCTAACCTGAACTTTCCTCCATCATCACCCCAGCCCATTGCCCTTCCCCCTTTTCGTCACAGCACTGCAATAAACACACTAGGAAAATATACAAGTATTGAGTATCTCAAATGATTTCAACATGTATTTGTTTAACAAGGTTCTTAAATTGCAATTCAACTGTACAGTAATGTTTACATTGGAAAGTCCTGTAGTTGCCTGCAGTGAACACACCAGGAGCAATAGTGGGGCATCAACATCTGCAAAAAGAGATGCCGATGGGCACAGTGAGTGGCCATAGCAGTAGGAATTCACAGCCTGCCAGTGACAATGTCACACATCAAACTGTCAATTAATTGTGAAATAACACTGTCTTACTTGTGTTTCATTGGAGGTATTGATGAATGACTGCACTTATGTTGTCCTCATCCTCTGCCTCCTAATCTTCACTGTCCACAGGGTCCACAGCTGCCATACGGCCATCTCCAGCCTCCTCCTCTTGCAGAAAAGGCGCATGGCATCTCAAGGCAAGGTTGTGCAACATAAAGCATGCCACAATGATCTGGCAGACCTTCTTCGGTGATTGGCACAGGGCTCCTCCTGTTAGATGGAGGCTCACCTATTAGACACACCCTGTGCCTCTGGAGTTGGGCCATCACATTTGGGATGCTGCTATTCCTCAGGATAAAAGCATCATGCACCGAGCCTGGATACTTAGCATTGACATGTTAGATGAACTGGTCCGCCAAACACACCATCTGCACATTCATAGATTGATAACTTTTTCGATTTCTGAAGACCTGTTCATTTCGCCAGGTGGTGGGGGGGACAAATGCTATATGTGTCCCATCAGTCACACCAATGATGTTGGGGATATGTCCCATTGCATAGAAGTCAGCCTTCACTGTGGCCAAATCCTCCACCTGGAGGAAAACAATGTAGCTGCACATGTGTTTAATCAGGGCAGACAACACTCTGGTCAGCACTATTGAGAACATTGGCTGTGACATTCCTGCTGCCAAGCCCACTGCCACTTGGAAAGAACCTGTTGCCTGAAAATGGAGCACAGATAGCACTTGCACAAGAGGGGGGATCCCAGTGGGATGGCGGGTAGCTGATGTCAGGTCAGGCTCCAATTGGGCACACAACTCTGTGATTGTGGCCCTGTCCAGTCTTTAGGTGAGGATAATGTGCCTGCCCTCCATTGTTGCCAAGTCCACCAGGGGTCAGTACACGGGGGCATGTCTCCATCTCCTATTCATCCGCAGCGGTTGCAATCTATGGGGTAAAATAGCGAGCAGCTGGTCATTATCTGTACATTGTAACCACTTCAGTTCACTGCATATTGTGATTTTTACAATATTTAGGTGAAATATGTCCAGATTGTGAAAATGTGAACTTTTTCACAGTTAGGATCCATGGCCTCCCCTTCCCCCCCTAGAAATAGCATCCGCCTGTCCAGTATGGAGGGACAGGTGGAAATGAGGTAATTCCGCTGACATTGAGCACCATTGCGGGAGGTGGTCGGAAACCGTCGTGAAAACCCTCATTGGTTATCATTGGGCCCTATGGGGATACAGTGGCCAATAGTGATCTACGCCGGTGGTGACGGTACGCACCGCCGCAGATGTGACCGCCATTTTCTATCTGTTCACTCACTTCCTACCTGACCTTCAACAGGAGAGGACCTACACTGCATGTGCTGCTGTGACCTTTGTCTGGAATATACCATGGCGCGTGTGACTGGGGAAAGGGCCCCTGCCTTCACCTCAGCAGAGTTGGAGCGATTAGTGGATGGGGTCCTACCCCAGTACAGACTGCTGTATGGGCCTCCAGACCAACAGGTGAGTACACTCTGAGTATGATGCATGGGGTATGAATTCATGGAGTGCTGTGTGTGAAGGCTCATGTTGGGTGGGAGTTGGTGGGTGGGCCCTGGGCAGCATCCAGCATGTATGCTGGGCCATGTCTGTGCTAATGGGATCTGAAGGAGCATGGTGCGCTATGAGTGTAACAGCCAGGATGGTCTGACTTATACCTTTCCCTGTGTGTATTGCTCCTGCAGGTCAGCTCGCATCAAAAGAAGGGTATATGGCATGCCATCGCCAAGGACGTGTGGACCCTGGTGGTCTACAGCAGACAGAGCACCCACTGTCAGAAATGGTGAGAGGACCTGAGATGCTGGGCATGGAAGACGGTGGAGGTCCAGCTGGGGATGGCCTACCAACGAGGAAGGGTTGCCCGTCGAACCCTGACCCCCCCTGATGGCCCACATACTGGCGGTGGCCTATCCGGAGCATCACAGCAGCAACAAGGGGGTGAGCACATAGCCCTTCATTTCTACTTACGCCTCGTGGGGTGGTATCCAGGTGGGGGATGTGTGTCTGTGGGTGCCCCTCGGTCTGGTCTGACATAGCAGAGAAGCTCCTATGTTGGCCTGGGTTCTGATGTGCAATTCCTCCAACCTAGCTAGTAGGCATACATTACTGGGCAGGGGTTTGTGGGTCTCAGGTATGCTGCAGTTGGCGGTATGTGTCCCTACCCATGGCCTGGTGACTAGCATTGTAACTAGTAGTGCATTGCCTAGTGCATAGGGCTGTTCCCTGTGTGTAAGTATGTTGTGTACGCCAATGGTGGTGTTGGTGCTGCCATTGACCAAGTGTATCCTTTGTCTCTTCCCTCCCGTTTTTTGCTGTGTCACCCTGTCCTTATGTGCATTAGCATAATTTGGCAGAAGAGCAGTGGCACCTGCGATGGAGGGAGCTGCATCCCACAGGACCCAGGAGGCAGAGTCCACCAACTCTGAGGGCACCAGTCGACGAAGGGCGAGGGGAGCTCCACGGCAGAGACTGGAGGGGACAGTTCGGACTCGGATACCTCCTCCGATGGAAGCCTCCTACTCCCAAAGTACACAAATGCAAGCACTCAGATACCCAACAGCCATCTGCCTCACAACAGCATCCAGCCCATGCACCTGCACCCAAACACAGCAGGCTGACACCTCCTACAACCACTCCCTCCACTCCCAAACCTTTTCCCTGTCCTTCCCCAATGTCCCAAGGAAGCTTTCCTTCTCCATCATTGACCTCTTCGCTACCCCTTTCCCCCGCCCTTCATGTCAGGCCAGGGTGGTCAAAAGCCAGGCAAGCACCTCAGCCATCCAGTCCATGGGCACAGTAGTGTCCCCACCAACTCCAGGTGGGAAATGATCCCAGCCACCAGCCAGCCAGACGGAAAGGATGCCTGCCCCAAGTGCTGCAGGAAGGAAGGGCAAGGAGCCAGCCCCAAGTGCTGCAGGAAGGAAGGGCAAAGAGCAAGCCCCAGGTGCTGCAGGAAGGAAGGGCAAGGAGCCAGCCCCAGGTGCTGCAGGAAGGAAAGGTAAGGATCCACCCCCAGGTGCTGCAGGAAGGAAGGGCAAGGAGCCAGCCCCAGGTGCTGCAGGAAGGAAGGACAAGGGGCCTGCACCAGCAGGCAGTAAGGACAAGGGGCCTGGTGATGGGACTCAGTCAGAGACCCCACCACCAACCATGGTGATGTAGCCGTCCGAGGCTGCAGGGGATGGGCAGGGGCTTCCCTCACAACCACCACCACCAGCTCCACCAGCAGCACCACCACCGCCAGCAGTGGGCAGCTGTCTGAGGCTGCAGGGGATGGGCTAGAGCCACTCCCCACCACCAGCTCCACCAGCAGCAGCACCACCAGCACTAACACCAGCAGCAGCAGCACCAGTGGTCAGCCGTCTGAGGCTGCAGGGGATTGGCTGGAGCCTCCCCCACCACCACCAGCAGCAGCTGCAGCAGCACCACTGCCACCACTGAGCAGCCGTCACCACCGGCAGACATTCTGTAGACCAGCATCCATGGGCTGTTGTGCAGCCTGTCCCCTGGAAATCTAGTGGGTTCAACACCCAGCTGAGAAACTGTGATCTTGCACTCCCCAAAATCTGCATCACAGGGTACAATGCTCCTTCCAGAACCAGTGGAGAAGCCATCCACTCACCCCGTCCTTCCCAGGATGAAGATCACGGGGCACAATGCCCCCTCCAGAACCAGTGGGCAAGTCACCCACTTGAGAGACTGTGGCCTTGCACACTCCAAGGCAAAGCACAGGGCACAATGCCCCCTCTAGTGCCAGTGGGAAAGTCACCCACTTGAGAGACTGTGGCCTTGCACTCCCCAGGACAAAGAGCAATGGGCATGTTGCCCCCTCCAGGACCAGTGGTGTTGTTCCATCTGCCGGCTGAGGTGCCCCCTGCTCCCCGTCCCCCTGAGGTGCCTGCCTACTTTCCAAGTGATGCCCCTGCAGTGTTCTCTCCGTGTTGGTGCAGGAGTGAAGTGGAGCCTTGGACTTTGTAATGTGGCCCTGTGGCCCACGGACATTGAGGACTGGGCAGTGTCCCTACATTTGTAAATATGGTTATACTTTTTGATTTGGATGCACGTATTGCTACTATTTTATCTTATTACACTCTTTTTAATCTATATTAGTTGTCCTTGATTTATTCCTGAGGGGTATGGGGTGTATATGGTATGTTACTGCAGCTTTATGTGTGTATGGTGTTGGGGGGGTGGTGTTGCGTGTGTGTGTCACTCTCTTTTTCCTCCCCCCTCCCATGTGTGCTAGGTGACTGTACTCACCATGGTCGTGTTCGCCATCATTGGTGTTCGTAGTGGAGCAGAACGTAGAAGATAATTGGGAAGATATGTAGCTCGGGCTCTATGGCGGCGTGGTTCTTCCCTGAGTCTCTACAAGTGAGTTGTTTCCCTTCTGTGCAGTGTTTCTGCCAGGCTCTTGATGCAGTGGGTACCCTACTGGAAAAGGTGGCAGATTGGACTGTCTTAATACAGTGGGCGGAACATTGTCTTCCACCTGGCTGTAGGCAGTTACGCAGTGGTGCCTGTTGCTTCCGCCCTGGCGGTCGGTGTGTTAAAGTGGCTGTCTGTCTGAGATGTTTCCGCCATGGTCATAATTTTGTAATATTTACCGCCATCCTTTATCACCAACCGCCAGGGTTGTAATGAGGGCCTGAGTGCCTTAAAAGGAGGCCCTTAATTTTTTAGAGGAAGGGGGGCTGAGTGGCTCCTCTCCGCAGGTTGATCTCAGCCCTGGGACTGCCCTCAATCTGTGCCAGCATCCTCGCAATGCTCATTGTGCATTGTGAGGGTGCTGGCCAGGGGGTCCCCTCCACTGCCCATGCCAAGTGCATCTGCAGTGCAAGGGCCCCATTGTGGTACCCATTCACCTGATCTCTGCCAACATTTTCATGGCGGTGAAACTGTCATTAAAAGGCTGGCGGAGAACCAGGTTGTTATCAGCAGGGCGGCACTGAGTTCAGCGTGGCTCTGGCTGATTCCGACCTAGACCGCAATCAGCCCGTCGGGAACATTGTTCCCTGCGTAGACCACGGTTGTTTGGTGGTCTGACCGCCTAGCACTTAATTTAAATGTTTATTCATTTTTGGGTGATTATATTCTGACTGAAAATTATGGAGAGAGATCTACAGCTACAGATTAGCAAATTGTCCTATGTAATTATCTTTAGGTGAAAAATGAAAAATGTTACGCATGTGTATTTGATGTCATTGTTGGCTGCTAGGCATTGTTAGATGTCATTGTTAGATGCCATAATTCCTTGGTTCTATTTAATATTTGTAATTTTTAGATTTTTGGTTAGTGATTTGTTAATTGTTAACTAATTATTAAACATTGTTTTATGTTAGCAATCTTTTTTGCTATTATGAACATATTTCAGTGATGCTGATGTGCATCTTAGTTAAGTTTTATTGGTTAGTATTTAGTTTGTTTTTAAATATGAGAGTTTTTGCTTTTAAGTCTAAGTAGTATACTCCTTATACATTTTTCTTAGCAATAATTTTATTTATTGCAAAAGTTGTGGTGATATTATCAATGATGTCATAGAAGACATCATCAGTAATGTAATATGTGAGGTAATTAGAACTGTGTGGCGGTGGCAGGAGCTATAGTTACCTTGAGGCACACTTTGTAGTTGCTTGAGATAACTCTAACTATAACTCCTGAATTTCTGTGCTTTTTAGAGTTTAAAATGTTATGTTGTTACTGAATATTTCACCCAACTATAAGGTTTTTTGGATGTAAAGTATTATTATATTAACCTATGTAAAGCTTAACCCACTGCAGGCAGCCAAACACACACTGGGCACGGCCTTCGGCTATGAACAGTGTGACCAGGCCCTGCGAGCAACCCCATGGGCAAAAAAAGGTTCAGTAAGAGAAGTGGCGGATCCTTGTGTCTGCTGAAATATTTTTAAAAAAACAAGTGTGGACTCCTGTGCTTGTTTAAATGCAGCCCCCGGGTTTTCCAGGAATCGGGAGCATTGAAATTTTGAATTCAGTGGTGCCACCCAGCCACCCTGTTCCCCGGGGCACAATCACCTACCTGGGGGTAATGTTTCATCAAATTCAGGGGTGTGCACACCCTCCCCTACAGCCCCAAAGACTGCCACCTCTCCAGGGCTAATGTTTCATCAAAGGTGGGGGGGCCGCCCAGCGCCCTGGAGCCCAGGGGACAGCCAACTTCCCAAGGCTTTAAACAAAATGATTTGGGGCTGCATGTCTCCTGGCAGCCCCAGGGACAGCCTCCTCCCTGGGGATTTACACAAAATTAATGTAGGGGTGCTGCATGGCCCCCCACAGCCCTGGGGACTGCCGCCTCTCCGGGGCTAGTTTACGTTGGAGGGGGGCCATGTGGTCCCCCTCATGGACCATTGTTGGTTCTAGGGATCGCCACCCCAAGCGCCTGCTCCTTCTATGTCCCAGGGTGCCCAGCCCCGGGTCACAGCTGTTTGCTCTGCCTTGGCAGGAGCTTTGATAGCTCCCACCAAGTCAAAGTAAGCACTCCGCTTCCAGCAAGCAAGAACTGTCAAACAGCTCTTGCTTGCTGGAAGCAAAGGTTTTCTCCATGTGGAAACGGAGGAAACAGACCGCATCTTTAGTAGCTCCCTCTCTGTGACAGCAATGCTGGTACCCGCATGAGGTGGGGAGCCAGCTAGGACCGTGGGGACCTTCAGGCTTGTCCAGTGGTCCCCAACCATTTTGACTTGGTTTGCTGGGGGGCACGGCCGGGCACCGGGGGTGGGGTCCAGGGCCGAGATCAACCTGGGGAGAGGGGCCATGCAGCCCCCCCCCCCAAAAAATTAAGGGCCTCAATACGAGCCTGTCGGTCTTGAGACCACCACTATCATTGCAATGGCAGTCTGACTGCCAAATTAAGACCCTGGCGGTCAGACTGTCAGGGTTTTGCTGTATCCACCAGGATCAATGATACTGATGGGCTGACGGTGGCGAGGTCGGAATCAGCTGATTACAACCTGGTTCTCCACCATGAAAAGGCTGGTGGAGAACAGGTGCAGGTGGCTTCAGGGGGGTGCCTGCACTGCCATGTAATTGGCATGGGCAGTGCAGGGGTCCCCCTGCCCAGAATCCTCACAATGTTCACTGTCTGCTGTGCACAGCATTGTCGCCGGCTCGATTGCGAAAGTCTTAATGGGTGTGGCGGGGAGGTAGCCAGTGTGGCAGCAAACTCCCCCTCGGAAGTTCGGCAGACAGGTAGTTCCATCCAGGGGATGGGGTCCCCAGGGCTATGTGACCTCCCCAAAAAAATTAAGGGCCTCATTATGAGTTTGGTGGTCAAACCACCAAACCGCCATAGTGGCAGTCACCAAAAGACCACCATGTTTCAGTCATACATACCGACATATCACGAGTTACACAGCCAGGCCTGCCAAAACGCAGCCAAAAAAACAGCACCACCAATACGTTGGAAGGTGGAAAATAGCCTGGATGACCACCAGCACTGACAGCCAGTCAACCAATTCAAAATTGCAGTTGCATTCATGACGTGTCGGTCCTCCAATGGCTGTCCGAACCACGGTGGTTCGTGGCCACCACAGTAATACACAACATAGCATTGGATTAATTCAAAAACATCACAGCTGACATACATTCACACACCAACACACCTACAGACCACAGTATAAAACACACCCCTTCACATACCACAATCCTTTGCAACTCGCACACAACATGCACCATCCAGAGCACCTAAAAAAGAAAAACTCCAATTTAATTGGCACCCCCTTTGTCTCTCACTGAGCAAATATCCCACACCCTCAACAAACCCACCTCACACTCATTTTCACACCCTCCACTCCATTTACTACCTGTCACCTTCTTAATCCCCAGCACCTATCTTTATTATTGATTATTCCATTTCACCACCATTTCACCCCAGGAAAATCCCTGTTTCACCGACAATGAATTAAGAGTTATGGTGGGTGAAATCATTAGAGTAGAGCAACATCTATTTGGAGCCCAAGTCCAGCACTACTACTATTGCGAGGAAAATTGAAATATGGCAAGGGATAGTCAACAGAGTGACGACATCAGAAAGAGGTGGAACAACCTCAGGGGTTAGGTAAGTTTCACGGCATCCAGGTACTAGCTGCATGTCCAGAAGACTGGTGGTGGGCCCCCACCTCTTCCCTTACAACCCACATCCCAGGAGGAGAAGGTCTTGGCCATCCTGCATCCTGAGGACCTGGTAGGAATACCTGGGGGAGTGGAGTTGGGTAAGTGACAACAATAAAAATGGCACAAAAATGTATTGGCATGCATGTTCACTACTCACTGTCGCTCCACTCAGCAGTTGAGTGTCCACCTGTCCATAGACCCCTGTCTGGCCTCCAACATGTGAACTAGACTCAATTGGGGGAAATACATCTCTGTATAGTTGGTGCAGTGCAGGGATTGACAGCACTTCAATTCCCAGCAGGCACTGTTCCAACATTATTGAAGCCAGCCTACTCAAATTTTACATTTAGTACAAACTCCCCATTGACGTGTACTCACATGAGAGGATGACATCTCTATACACAACACTGTCCTCTGCCACCATGACCCGTTTTCCTCTACTCTACCATTAAACTGTACTCACCTGAGAGGATGACATCTGTATAGTCTATGTGTAGGACAGACATGGACAGCAATGCTAATGCCAGGAGGCCCTGCTAATCGCACTCTACTCAGCAACAACCCTGTCCTCTCCCACTATGACCCTGCTCCCTCTACTTACCAATAAAACTGTACTCAACTGAGAGGAAGGAAATTTGTGACTCCTCTCAGATTCCAGATGTTTCTGTCACTGAAATGTGAGGAAAAAGTGTTGTTTTTTGCCAAATGTTGAGTTTTGAAAAGGATTCTGGGTAACAAAACATGGTGAGAGCGCCACAGGTTACCCCATCCTGGGTTCCCCTAGGTGTCTATTTTTAAAAAATGCACAGGTTTGATAGGTTTTCCCAGGTACCGGCTGAGCTACAGACCAAAATCCACAGCTAGGTACTTTCCAAAAAACACGTCAGTTTTCAATGTAAACCTTTCATGTGTCCATGTTGTGTATTGGTGCGTTTCCTTTTTGCAGGCACTAGGCCTACCAACACAAGTGAGGTATCATTTTTATCAAGAGACTTGGAGTAATGCTGGGTGAAAGGAAATTTGTGGCTCCTCTCAGATTCCAGAAGTTTCCATCACCGAAATGTGAGGAAAAAGTGTTTTGTTTGCCAAATTTTGAGGTTTGCAACGGATTCTGGGTAACAGAATCTGGTGCGAGCTCCACAAGTCGCCCCATTCTGAATTCCCTAAGGTGTCTAGTTTCTAAAAATATATAGGTTTGCTAGGTTTCCCTAGGTGCCGGCTGAACTAGAGGCCAAAATCCACAGCTAGGCACTTTGCAAAAAACAGGTCAGTTTTCTTTGGGAAAATGTGATGTGTCCATGTAATGTTTGGGGCATTTCCTGTCGCGGGCACTAAGCCTACCCACACAAGCGAGGTACCATTTTTATCGGGAGACTTGGGGGAATGCTGGGTGGGAGGAAGTTTATGGCTTCTCTCAGATTCCGGAACCTTGTAGTACCGATATCTGAGGGAAAAGTGTTTTTTGCCACATTTTGAGGTTTGCAAAGGATTCTGGGGAACAGAACCTGGTGAGAGCCCCACAAGTCACCCCATTCTGGATTCCACTACGTGTCTATTTTAAAAAAATGCTCAGGTTTTGGTAGCTTTTCCTTGGTGCCTGCTGACCTAGAGACCAAAATCCACAGCTAGGCACTTTCCAAAAAACACGTCAGATTCCAATGTAAAAATGTGATGTGTCCATGTTGCGTTTCCTGTTGCGGGCATTAGGCCTACCGACACAAGTGAGGTACCATTTTTATCAGGAGACTTTGGGCAACATAGAATAGAAAAACAAGTGTTATTGCCCCCTTTCTTTCTCTAAATATACAACAGTGTGTAAAAGAAATGCCCTGTAATTCACATGCTAGTATGGGGACCCCGGAATTCAGAGATGTGCAAATAACCACTGCTTCTCAACACCTTATCTTATGCCCATTTAGGAAATACAAAGGTTTCCTTGATACCTATTTTTGGCTCTTTATATTTCACCAAATGAATTGCTGTATACCCGGTATACAACAAACACCCATTGCAAGGTGCAGCTCATTTATTGACTCTGGGTACCTATGCTTTTTGATGAACCTACAAGCCCTATATATCCCCACAACCAGAAGAGTCCAGCAGATGTAACAATATATTACTTTCAAAAATCTGTCATAGCTGGACAGATTTATAGAAGAGAACGTGGACAGAAATGGCTCTTTATTTCACTTCAATTTCATTTTTTTGTTTTATTTATCTGTTACTTTCTGAGGAAAACCTTGAAGGATCTACACAAATGACCCCTTGCTGAATTCAGAATGTTCTCTACTTTTCAGAAACGTTGAGCTGTTTGGGATCCAGCATTTGTTTCACACCCATTTCTGTCACTAACTGGAAGGAGGTTTAAAGCACAAAAAATAGTAAAAATTGAGTATGTCCCAGTAAAATGCCAAAATTGTATTGAAAAGCGTGGTTTTCTGATTCAAGTCTGCCTGTTCCTGAAAACTGGGAAGATGGTGATTTTAGCACCGCTAACCCTTTGGCGATGCCATTTTCAGGGAAAAAAACCATGCTTCCTTCTGCAGCCCTTTTTCCCCATTTTTCTGTAGCTGTATTTTGTCTAATTTCTTGGTCTCTACCAGAAGAACCCACCCACTCTGGGTACCTTTAGAATCCCTAGGATATTGGAAAAAAGGATGCAAATTTGGCATGGATAGCTGATGTGGACAAAACATTATGAAGGCCTAAGCACAAACTACACCAAATTGCCAAAAAAAGGGCTTAGCACGGGGGGGAAGGCTCAGCAGCTAAAGGGTTAATGGTATGATGTCTGTACCCCTCACCTACATGTGCTAAGGAAACTGTTAGTAGAACGTTACATTTACAATGGTGGTACATTCTATGTTGTGTCAGAGACGGATGTGTTGGCATTGTGTATTATCTGACGATACCGTCATGTTTCAATGCATGTCATTTGGCATGTAGAACTGCTGTAACAATGAGGGATATGACATGTGGCCCTAGACTGTAAGACCATTCCGTGTTTATCTATGCCCTTGATGTGGCATCATGTTGAAGAGTTTACTGCACATGGGCATTAGGTTGTTCCAGGTTGCTTAGCATTTCGGTATGCATGTGTCCATTCAGGTGTGTATCCCTCACAGCTAGTTTGTGTAGAGGTATGCCCCATAGTGTTGGAGTTGTATGTACTTTGTTGACTTGCCCTTCCTCCTTGTTTAGCTGTGCATGGCAATTGGTTTTGGTAATGTTTTTCTCTGTGATCCATGTAGGCCTATTTCCTGTGTTCATGTTGTTTGAGGGGACTGTTCAACCTGACATGTGTGCCAGTGCAGCCTTCTTCTTCCATGTATGCTTCTGATGGTCACATCACAAACTGTACAGGTATTGTTGGTATGGTACACTTTGTCTATTTTCTCTATTTGTCCCTCTGTCTATTGTGTATGCCATTGTGCTACCATTCTGCTGTGTGTGTGTGATGTGTGTGTCCATTGCAGGGGTGTTTCAAAGTGGTGGTGTTTGTGTTCCATGCCACTTCATTACATATGTATGTTATATGTGGGGGCAGTCCCTGGCCAGTGGTGATTGTGAGTGTTAGACTTGGCATCCTTGGCGTGGGCTCCCCTAACTTTTTGTCTCTGTTTCCAGGTTGTTGATGTATGCTGTTTCTGTTACTCTGGGCACCTTACCACTGCTATCCAGTGCTAAAGTGCTAGTGCTCCCATGTAAAATGTATGTGTAATAGGCTTTCCATGATTGGCAAATTTGATTTACTAGTAAGTCCCTAGTACAGTGCACTTGATGTACTCAGGGCCTTTAAAGCAAAATGCTACTAATGGGCCTGCAGAACTGGTTGTGCAACCCAAATAAGTAACCCTGTAAGGATGTCTCAGACCTGCCACTGCAGTGTCTCTGTGTGCAGTTTTAAACTGCCAATTCGACTTGGCACATGTGTTCACTTGCACGGCCTAAACCTTCCCTTTTCATACATGTAAGGTACCCCTAAGGTAGGCCTTAGACAGCTCCGTGGGCAGGGTGCAGTGTATGTTAAAGGTGGGACATGTACTTATGTGTTTTACATGTCCTGACAGTGAAATACTGCCAAATTCGGTTTTTACTGTTGCAAGGCCTATCCCTCTCATAGGTTAACATGAGGGCTGCCTTTAAATATTATTAAAGCGCAGATTCCCATTGGGAGCAGATTCACATGTGGAGTTCGGGGTCTATGAACTCACAATTTACAAAATACTTCTTTTGTTGAAGTTGGTTTTTGGATTGTGTGTTTCAAAATGTCACTTTTAGAAAGCAGACTCTGCTTGTTTGTGGATTCCCTGCCGGGTCAGTTTGAAAGTTGGGCTGTTTGCACCTCTCCTCTAAACAGTGACACAAAGGGATATGGGGTGTAGCCTGCATATCCTAATGGGCCATCTGGGCTGAGGGGAGGAGAGGAGGGGTCACTTACACTTGAAAGGGCTGTACCTGCCCTCACACAATGCAGTCTCCAACCCCCTGGTGTGTGTCTTGGGCCTTGCCTGGGCAAGGCAGGATCTTGAAAACTACAGAGACTTCTCTTTGAAGTAGGCCTACTTCAAAAGCAGAAAGGGGTATAAGAAGAGCCACCAACCCCCTGAAAATTAGATCACTTCTTAAATCAAGAGGAATCTCTGCCAAGGAGAGGAGCTGAAGAGCTGAGAAGTGCTGCCCCTGCCTGTGACTGTGCTTTGTTGGGCTATCCCGCAGTTGCTGCTTCTGCCTGTGACAGGGGGCAAAGACTGGACTTTGTTGTGCATTTCTGAAGAATCTCCAAGGGCCTATTGTTGAAGTCTCAGGGCCATCAAAGACTTCCCCTTCCAGCACCCGGACTCTGCTGAGACTCCTGCCCTGCCAAGTGGTGCCCGATCCAGTCCTTGGGCCCTTGAGAGGTGAAGCTGGCAGCTAAGAGCTGAAAGTCCACGCAAAGACCGCCGTGCAGGGAAACGTTTGAAGCTCCACCTGCATTGCGGCTGGAAGATCGACGCAACGTGGCAGGAGAAACGACGTGCAACACCCGCAGCAGCTGCTGTTAACGATGCAAGCCCCCACACAGCTCTGTTTCTTGACACCGTGCGACCGGATTTCAATGCAACATCGCTGGGTGTGGAAAATCAACACAAAGGGGGTCATTCCGACCCTGGCGGTCGGTGTTAAAGCGGTGGCCAACCCGCCAACAGGCAGGCGGTCAAAAAAATGGAATTCTGACCCTGGCGGGAACCGCCAACACCGCCCGCCACTTTAACACTCCGACCGCCACGGCGGGGCAAACAAACAGCGCAGCGGTCACCGCCAACAGACAGGCGGCAGACAATGTACCGCCCACCCTATCACGACGATCCAATCCGCCACCATTTCCGGGGCGGGAGCCCCGACGATAAAAACACGGCGGAAACAGATCACGAACGGGAAAACGCTCACCTCTATACACTCCACAAGGAATCTGGACAGCATGGAACCCGAATTAAACATCCTACCAGCGATTGTCTACCTGCTCCTCTACCAGGAGCACGAACGCTGCCGCAGGAGACAACGGTGAGTACTGCACCTACGACACAGGGGGGGGAGGAGAAAAGATTACGGGCACACACATACGCGACCCCCCCCTCCCCCCAAATCCCCACACACCAATGCAGAGCAACAAGTCAAATTTACACCCCCCAAACCCCCCGGAATAATTCAAAGACAAAATAAAATGATCATTAAAATAGAAGTATATTAAAGCATATTTGAACTTAAGTGAAATATTAGATTATTAAAACAAATAAATCACAACATGAAGAATATGAACATAGTCCAAAAGTCCGGCACATATTGGCTACATGCCATTGTCCGTGGGCCAATGTGCATAAACACATGGGCAAAGCCCACACACGAAACCCGATTCCATTGGAGAGAACACTGCTGGGGCATCAGATAATAAAACCACAGGCACCTCATGGGGAAGGGAAGGGGGGGCACCTCAGCCACATGAGTCCACGACGCCAGATCCACGAGGGGCCTCCATGCCCACTGTACCATCCTGGGGAGTGCAAAGCCACAGTCTCACAAGTCTCTACAGTGGGTGGATTGCCCACTGTACCATCCTGGGGAGTGCAAAGCCACACTCTCACAAGTCTTTTCAGTGGGTGGATTGCCCACTGTACCATCCTGGGGAGTGCAAAGCCACAGTCCATCTGGTGGATTACAGACTCCACTGGTTATGGAGGAGGCATGGTGTCCAGAGTGCTTTGTGAAGCCCTGCCCGACACAGATCCGGCCCTGCCAATGGGCCAGCGGTGCTTGAGATGAAGGCCCCAGCGGAGCGGTGCTTGAGAGGAAGGGCCCAGCGGAGCGGTGCTTGACAGGAAGGGCCCAGCGGAGCGGTGCAGAGACGGCGGGGCCCAGCGGAGCAGTGCTTGACAGGAAGGGCCCAGCGGAGCGGTGCTTGACAGGAAGGGCCCAGCGGAGCGGTGCTTGACAGGAAGGGCCCAGCGGAGCGGTGCTTGAGATGAAGGGCCCAGCGGAGCGGTGCTTGACAGGAAGGGCCCAGCGGAGCGGTGCCTGACAGGAGACGGCGGGGCCCAGCGGAGCGGTGCTTGAGAGGAAGGGCCCAGCGGAGCGGTGCTTGACAGGAAGGGCCCAGCGGAGCGGTGCTTGAGAGGAAGGGCCCAGCGGAGCGGTGCTTGACAGGAAGGGCCCAGCGGAGCGGTGCTTGAGATGAAGGGCCCAGTGGAGCGGTGCTTGACAGGAAGGGCCCAGCGGAGCGGTGCTTGACAGGAAGGGCCCAGCGGAGCGGTGCCTGACAGGAGACGGCGGGGCCCAGCGGAGCGGTGCTTGAGAGGAAGGGCCCAGCGGAGCGGTGCAGAGACGGCGGGGCCCAGCAGAGCGGTGCTTGAGAGGAAGGGCCCAGCGGAGCGGTGCTTGAGAGGAAGGGCCCAGCGGAGCGGTGCTTGACAGGAAGGGCCCAGCGGAGCGGTGCTTGACAGGAAGGGCCCAGCGGAGCGGTGCTTGACAGGAAGGGCCCAGCGGAGCGTGCTTGAGATGAAGGGCCCAGCGGGGCGGTGCTTGACAGGAAGGGCCCAGCGGAGCGGTGCCTGACAGGAGACGGCGGGGCCCAGCGGAGCGGTGCTTGAGAGGAAGGGCCCAGCGGAGCGGTGCTTGAGATGAAGGGCCCAGCGGAGCGGTGCTTGAGATGAAGGGCCCAGCAGAGCGGTGCTTGACAGGAAGGGCCCAGCGGAGCGGTGCTTGAGATGAAGGGCCCAGCGGAGCGGTGCTTCTCACGGCGGGGCCCTGTTCAGCGGTTCTTCTCACGGCGGGGCCCAGCGGAGCGGTGCTTCTCACGGCGGGGCCCTGTTCAGCGGTTCTTCTCACGGCGGGGCCCTGTTCAGCGGTTCTTCTCACGGCGGGGCCCTGTTCAGTGGTTATTCTCACGGCGGGGCCCAGCGGAGCGGTGCTTCTCACGGTGGGGCCATGTTCAGCGTTTCTTCTCACGGCGGGGCCCAGCGGAGCGGTGCCTCTGACGGCGGGGCCCTGTTCAGCGGTTCTTCTCACGGCGGGGCCCAGCGGAGCGGTGCTTCTCATGGCGGGGCCCTGTTCAGCGGTTCTTCTCACGGCGGGGCCCAGCGGAGCGGTGCTTCTCACGGCGGGGCCCTGTTCAGCGGTGCTTGTCTTGTGTTCCTAGGGAACCAGATCTGGGCAATCATTCCCGCTCAGTCGCCATCCGACCTATCGCTTGCGGGGCCCTCCTGTGTTGGACTCCTGGGCCCGTGGGTGTCCTCCGTCACACCCCTAATGGGGCTGGTGGGGCCCTCCTGGGCAGCTCGCCTGCTGCCGGACTTCTTCGTCCTGCTGCCCTTGCCCTCCTTGGATGAATCTCTGGGGCCCTTGCCTCCCTTGGAAGTATCTCTGGGGCCCTTGCCCTCCTTGGACGAATCTCTGGGGCCCTTTCCTCCCTTGGAAGTATCTCTGGGGCCCTTGCCCTCCTTGGACGAATCTCTGGGGCCCTTGCCTCCCTTGGAAGTATCTCTGGGGCCCTTGCCCTCCTTGGAAGAAACTCTGGGGCCCTTGCCTCCCTTGGTGGATGGGCCAGGTGACGGTGCAAGGCTGGTGTCCTTGGGGGCAGCCGTCTCAGGCCTGTGGCGCCGGCCCTTCACTTTTTTGCTTCTTTTCCCAGGGGGTGGGCTGGCTGTCCCCTTGCTGCTGGCCGATGTTCCTGCCCTAGGAGCTGGGGGACTCCAATAGCCCTGAACGATGGTCCTAATAGGTGCAGGGCTTGTGGTGGCTGAGGTGCTGGTTGGACTCTTACGAGATGGAGGGGGTGGGTCAGTTGTTGGAAAGAGGTCAAGGTTGGAAAGGAAAATCAATTTCGAAAGACTGGGACGGGTTGTTGTAGTGGGTATGGGAGTGGAGGAAGAGGATGTGGTCGTAGGAGAGTCAAGTGTGCTGTCTTTGGGTGCAGGTGCTTGTGACGGAGGCTGTCGTGAGGTGGATGGCTGTTGGGTGGGTGGCTGCCTGCGTTTGTGTGGTTTGGAAGAGGGGGTGACAGACACACTGGAAGAGGACACAGGGGACGTGTAAATGGTAGTGGGGGTGGTGACTGCACGTGTGCGGACTGTTCTGGTGGGTGTGGTGGTGATGGACGTACTGGCTGATGGTGGTGTGCATGCAGGTGTGAGTGGAGACGTCACAGGGAGGGAGGAGGGAGACGAGGAGGAGGGGGACACAGTGGAGGCAGTGGGTGTTGCTGTGTCTGCATGTGGATGTTGCTTGGGTGAATGCTTGTGTGATCTGTGGTGCTTATGTCTGGATGAGCTGCCCTTGGGTGTTGATGTGTGTGCAGGCTGGTCTGTAGGTGTGTCTGGGATAGGCAGAGGAACAGGGGAGTGGGACTGGGTTGAGGAAGTTGGAGGAGGGAGGCTAGACACAGGGACAATTGCTGCCGTCAGTGCTGAGGCCAGAGCGTTGAACGATCGCTGATGGGCAGCCTGACCCGAATGAATGCCCTCCAGGTATGCATTGCTCCGATGCACCTCCCTTTCCACCCCCTGGATGGCATTCAAAAGGGTAGACTGCCCAACAATGAGCGTCCGGAGGAGGTCAATGACCTCCTCACTGAGGGCAGCAGGGGTAACTGGGGCAGGACCTGAGGTGCCAGGGGCGAAGGAGATGGCCGGCTTCCTGGCCGAGCGGGCACGGGGCGAAAGCTGAGGGGCTGCTGGGAGGGCAGAGCTGGTGCGCTGGGTGGCGGCTGTACCTGTTTTTGCGGTGGGCACGGATGGTGCCGCCACCACAAGGGAGCTCCCTTCCGAGGACGTGTCGGTGTCGCTGACGTCTCCACGGGTCCCCGTTGTGGAGCCCCCCTCGCCCTCCGTCTCACTGGTTAAGTCCGAGTCGGTTGCAGGGCCCTCCGGGCCCATGTGAGATGCAGCTCCCTCGTGCGCCGATGCCACTTCTCCTCCGCCTGATGATGCTAATGCACACATGAGCAGGAAAACCAAAAAATAAGGGGGGAGAGAAGAAAGAAAGACATGTTGAGTGCATGAATTGGCGGCACGGTTGGCGGAGAGGACAGACACAGAAGCCCCCTGCACTACGCCGTGCACTCGGGTACACTACTCAATTATTGTCACTTGGCCTACAAGTCTATGGACAACAAATGCACACATAGGTGAGCCCGGGCCATGGATAGCTGTACTTAGCACCCTACAGAGGTGGGGGGCGGGGGCACAGGGCCATGTCTAACGGAGGGGCCTAGCCTACAGAAACCGCCCTGGCCTAGAGATAGCCACAGCCCTCCTCCCCCACCCAGACGCCTCCACTGTGCGCTAATATAGCAGAATGTGCTGATACTCACCCCCTTGTGTCTGCTGTGATGTCCTAACGCGCCCATCCAAATCGGGGTAGGCCACCGCCAGGATCCGGGACATCAGGGGAGTCAATTGACGACTGGCACCCCTCCTACGTTGGGAGGCCATCCCCAGCAGAGCCTCGGCGGTCTTTCTGCTCCCGCGTCGGATGTCCTCCCACCTCTTGCGGCAGTGGGTGTCCCGTCTGTTGTGGACCCCCAGGGACCGGACGTCCTTGGCGATGGCACGCCAAATGTCGATCTTCTGATGGGCGCTGACCTATGTGACATGGACAGGGTGGAAAAATAAATATCATCACTTTTCTGCATGGTCGATGTGAGTGGCCCCCCCTCCCCAACCTTGCCATGTGGCACATGCTCTCATCTGTCGTGCGTTGCTATCCTCATACGCTCCCCTCCCCACCATCTTACATCCACCCCACTCAACACAGGCATAGCCCATACTACGTGCTCCCAGTGTACTTACCTGTTGGTCTGGAGGACCGTAGAGTAGCGCATACTGGGGGAGGACCCCATCAACGATTTTATCCAATACCTCAGATGTGAAGGCAGGGGCCCTTTCCCCAGTCGCAGCAGCCATTGTCTCTTCCAGACCGAGTTCATAGCAGCACTTGTAGTATAGGTCCTCTCCTGTTGATGATCAGGTCTCGACTGATTAAGCAGTTAGAAAATGGCGGTCACGCCGCGGCGGTGCGTACCGCGGCGGTGCGTACCACGAACGCCGGCGCACATCATCATTGGCTCCTGAGACCCATAGGGTTCTATGTTAACCAATGCTGCTTTGCGCCGCGGTCTTCGACCGCCTACCGCCACGGTGTGCCACGCCAGCGCATTGACCTCACATCCCATTGTCACACTTCACAGGTCAGGCAGGCGCCATTTCAAGGGCCCACATGGCTGAATTTCTACGGCGTCACACAGGCCTAGGCCTTGCATTGCCACTCATACAAGCCATTCAATGCATAGCGAATCGTGTACTGTGCAAACTGTGGTTACGTACCTGTGGGTTGCTTGACTCTGTGCTCCATGTTGTCCTTCCTAGGCACCGTCCGCTGGGACTTGCGAGGAGATGGAGGAATCCTCCCGTGTACAGACCGCTGGTGGACCTGTCGACAATGGAAGAACGACATGTCATACTGACATACAGACTTGACCGAGCCACTATACATGAACTGTGTGCCCAGCTGGAGCCAGACCTGAGGTCCCCCATTCGCCAACCCACAGGGATTCCCCCTCTGGTGCAGGTTCTGTCAGTACTCCATTTTTTGGCAAGTGGATCATTCCAAACAACAGTGGCCATATCATCAGGGATGTCTCAGCCTATGTTTTCTAAGGTTTTGTCCAGAGTGTTGTCTGCCCTGATGAAACACATGCGGAGCTACATTGTTTTCCCTGAGGTGGCCGATTTGGCTACAGTGAAGGGAGATTTCTATGGCTTTGGACATATCCCCAACATCATTGGGGCCATTGATGGGACACATGTGGCCTTGGTTCCCCCCAGTGGCAGTGAGCAGGTGTACAGGAACAGAAAAAGTTATCATTCTATGAATGTCCAGGTGGTCTGTTTGGCTGACCAGTACATCTCCCATGTAAATGCCAAGTTCCCTGGGTCAGTGCATGACGCATACATCATGCGAAATAGCAGCATCCCTTATGTGATGGAACAGCTACAGAGACACCGTGTGTGGCTAATAGGTGACTCTGGTTACCCCAACCTGTCGTGGCTACTTACCCCAGTGAGGAATCCCAGGACAAGGGCAGAGGAACGCTACAATGAGGCCCATGGGCGAACTAGGAGGATTATAGAAAGAACCTTCGGCCTCCTGAAGGCCAGGTTTAGGTGCCTGCATATGACAGGGGGATCCCTAATGTACTCACCAAAGAAGGTGTGCCATATCATCGTGGCCTGCTGTATGCTTCAAAACCTGGCTTTGCGACGCCAGGTGCCTTTCCTGCAGGAGGATGGTCCAGATGGTGGTGTTGTAGCAGCTGTGGAGCCTGTGGAGAGTGAAGAGGAGGAGGACGACGGGGACGACACAGACAACAGGGACACAGTGATACAACAGTATTTTCAGTAGCACACAGGTACGAATCAACCACGCCATTTTACATTTACTTAAAGTCTCCTGCCTCTCTACTGTCTGAGTTCCCCCCCAGTTCCTGTTAACTGAGTTGTGACTTTCCCTTCCATTTTCAGAGCTGTGGGCCCCACTGCGGGACCTCTGCTTTGTTTGCCCATGTACTACAGCTGTGTGACAGTGGTATGTTGTCATCACAATGTAACTGAACATTTTGGCACCGTTATGTCTAATACATTTGTTCAAATTACAAGCAGACTCCAGATTTTTTTAGTGCAAAAAGTGATTTAATTCAAGTGCTAAATTTATGGAACATGATTGTAAAACGGGGATGGGTGATGGTGTAGTAATGTCCATGGCAGAGTCCAGTTCTCAGTCGCACAGGTGCATTGTCCATATGCCTGTGGATGGATGGAGCAGGGGCAGTTCAAGGTTGGACAGGGTGACAATGTGGGACAGTGGGATGACATCAGGGGGTATTGTTTGCTGGCGGGGGTCTTGCAATCCTACTCTGTCTTCTTGTGAGATCTCAGGTTCTGCTTGCGGGGTGGTTCTTCTTCTGCAGGAGGTGGGGTTCTGGTGGCCCGTCGTTGTGTGGGGGCCTCCTGTCCACTAGCGCCGGCGGAGGTGGTAGGCTGTTCCTGGTCCAGGCTAGTGACAGGGGCCCTTTGTGGTGCCACATGGTCCTGCAATGTGGTGACTATCTGGGTTAGGGCCACGACAATGGTCCCCATTGCAGAACTAATGTTCCTCAGTTCCTCTCTGAACCCCATGTACTGTTGCTCCTGCATGACCTGGATCTCCTGGAACCTGGCCAGTACCGTAGCCATCGTCTCCTGGGAGCGGTGGTATGCTCCCATGATGGAGGAGAGGGCTTCTTGGAGAGTCGGTTCCCTGGGCCTGTCCCCCCCCGTCGCACAGCAGCCCTCCCAGTTCCCCTGTTTC
Organism: Pleurodeles waltl; assembly: GCF_031143425.1. Taxonomy (NCBI): domain Eukaryota; kingdom Metazoa; phylum Chordata; class Amphibia; order Caudata; family Salamandridae; genus Pleurodeles; species Pleurodeles waltl. Next base: position 212,998,757 of record NC_090438.1, read on the forward strand.
CCTGCGCCTCTGTCCCCTGGACGGTGTGCCCACTACCACTGCCCCCAGGTCCCTGTTGTTGTTGGGGTGGTGGGTCAACCTGGGTGCCCTGTAGTGGTGGACACACCGCTGATTGACGTGTCCTGGAGACAGAGGCATGGGCCCGCTGGGTGGGAGCTGTGCTGGTGTTCCCAGAGGGGGTTAGGTCTGGTGTAGCCTGTGGCTGTCTGTGGGGAACCGACTGTCCCGAGGTCCCCGATGGGCCGGGCTGGTCATCAGGGTCCAGGGAGACAGAGCTGCTGTTGTCACTGGGGGCCTCTTCTGGGGGTGGGATGGACATCTCTGGACCCTCCGTGGCGGTGTGGTGGCGTTCGGGTCCTGCAGGGGTATAAGAGTATGGTTATTGCTTCTGTGTGTGGCATTTTGTGTAATGGGTGGGTGGCCGTGTCCCCCAGTGCTGGCATTCCCTTGTGGGGGCTTTTGTGACGGTGGCTTGTGGGGGTGATGGGTGTGTGCAGTGGGCATGCTTTGGGGATGGGTGTCCATGCTTTGGGGAGGCATGCAGGGCTGGGTTTTGGGATGGGTGGGTTGTGATGGTGAGCCATTAGCAAGGAGTTGGTGTGATGGGGGTGGGGGTGAGGGTGGGGGTATGATTTGGCATGCAGGTGGGGTGGGGGAATGAAGTAGTGAAGATTTGCCTTACCAGAGTCCATTCCTCCGCCTACTCCTGCGAGGCCCTCAGGATGCAGGATGTGCAAGACTTCCTCCTCCCATGCTGTGAATTCTGGGGGAGTAGGTGGGGGTCCACCGCCAGTCCGCTGTACCGCGATGTTGTGCCTTGATACCATGGAACGCACCTTCCCCCGTAGGTCGTTCCACCGCTTCCTGATGTCGTCCCGATTGCGTGGATGCTGTCCCACAGCGTTGACCCTGTCCACTATTCTGCTCCATAGCTCCATCTTCCTGGCAATGGTGGTGTGCTGCACCTGTGCCCCGAAGAGCTGGGGCTCTACACGTACTATTTCCTCCACCATGACCCTGAGTTCTGCGTCAGAGAACTTGGGGTGTCTTTGGGGTGCCATGGGGTGGTGTGGATGAGGTGAGGGGTGGTGTATGTGTTGTAGAGTGTGGTGAGTGTGGTGGTGTATGGTGTTTTGTGCGTGGAAAGTGTGTGAGTGATGTTGTGATTTGCCTCTGTGTGATGGTGTACTCTATGCTGTGCTCTCTCTCTCTGTCCTTCACTCGCAATTGTGGTCGTAGGGGTTTGTGGGTGATGTGGGTGTGTGTTTTATACTGGATTGGGTGTGTGGGAGTGGTGTGTGTATGTGTCTCAGGTGTGTGTATTTTGAATTATCCAATGTGGATGTGTTTTGTAAAGGTGTGTGTATTTTGAGCGTGGCGGTGTGTACCGCCAATGGAATACCGCGGTTGAAAGACCGCTGCGGGGATTTGTGGGCCGGAATGGCATGGGCGTATTTCTGTTGGCGTGACGGTGGAGGTTTGGTCATCGCCAGTTTTCCGCTGACCTTTGGTGTGGCGGAATATTGAGGATGTCGGGTTTTTGGCGGTTTGCCAGTTGCGGGTCAGAATGACCGTGGCGGTTTACCGCGGCCGCAGCCGTGTTATGGCGGCCTTCTGGCCGGCGGTAAGCGACTTTTACCGCCGAGGTCAGAATGACCCCCAAAGTCTGCCCAGACCAGAGGTGCCTGTCTGGATCGACGCATCGCTCTTTTGCGGAAGAGAAGAAATGATGCACGCCGACCTGGCCGCAGGAGGAACAACACACGTTCTTGCCTGCGGGTGAGAAATCAATGCATTGCTAGCCTTTTTCGATGCACACTCACCTGTGCGGCTTTATTTTGATGCTACCCAGGTACATTTGTGTGCTAACAGTGTTCTCACTTTTTTCTAAGGATTACAACTCTTATTCTTTTAAACATTCATATCTGGGCTTGTGTATGTTGGATTTTTGTCATTTTGGTCTTGTTTTGTTTAGATAAATATTATCTATTTTTCTAAACCTGTGTCATTTTGTAGTGTTTTCACTGAGTTGCTGTGTGTGTTGGTACAAATACTTTACACATTGCTTCTGAATTTAAGCCTGCCTGCTCATGCCAAGCTACCAAGGGGGTGAGCGGGGGTTAACTGAGGGTGATCCTCCTTTACCCTGACTAGAATGAGGGTCCTTGCTTGGACAGGGGGCAACCTGACTGCCAACCAAAGACCCCATTTCTAACACTGAGTGTGTGAGTTTTGGCTGTATATGTGATGTAGGTGTGCTGTTGTTGACAATGTTGTGTAGCCTTCAGTGTCCCTGTAGCTGATTTGTGTGGTTGTGCATATTTGTGTGGTATTGCAGTACAGTGTGAGTGTGCTGGCCAAAGTGTGTGTATTGTGAGAGTGTAGGTGCTCATGTTGCTGTATGTCAGTGTGTGTGTGTGTGTTGTTTGAGGCATGTACCTACTGCCCATGGGGTCTCCCCTAAGATGTGTTTGAATTCGCTACAAGCTGTTTTTAAGGTTAATGATACAGGTAGGTGTGTGTAATTATGGTTGCTGTTGTCCACAGCAGCGTTGATTTTGTTGTCTTTTGGCGGGCATGAAAAGTGCCATGACATTTGCGAAGGGCTCGATGGTGGCTCCAGATTTCTGCCACCTTCTCCCTGGTGGTTGGACCGCCATGGTCACATTGCCGATGTGCAACCTCGTAATGGGTCGGGAAGAAACACTGCCTCCGCTAGCCTATTCGTGCTTCCAGGTGACCGTGGCAGTCTGTGCTGGCTGGTGGTGCTGGAGGACCGCTGGCGGTCTTCTGTTTCTACAACTGCCATACTCATAATACGGTGGTCCACTCCACTGTCCAACCGCCGCCACCAACATGGTGGTCGCAGGACCGCCAAACTCCTAATGATGCCCTAAATGCTTAATGAGCTCCAGGGATAGGGCCCCCAGGGCTGAGATACATTTTTTTACTGCAAATATTACATAGACATTATCAATGATGTTATCAAAGATGTCATGAGTGCTGTAATTTGTGGGGTAATTAGAAGTGCATGGCAAGGGAGCAAGTTATAGTTACCTTAGGGCACGAGTTATAGTTACTTGAGATAACTATAACTATACCTGGTGAATTTCTATAGTTTAAAATGTGAGTCTAACTATAACGTCCCTGTAACCTTTGGTTTTTAAGTGAATTTTAATAGTTTTTTTAATTCTATTTCCCTGCCACCTTTGTTTTTTTCAGTGAATTTCTATAGTTTTTTTTAATGTATAGTAATTTTCATTATTAAACGTTAATCCATCAACTGCCATGCACAGCCTTTGGCTCCCTGTAACCACCCAATCCGGTGCTGCGTACGGTCTTTGGCCATGCACAGTGGGGGTTGTCCGTAGGTCCTGGCCTTCAGCCAGACCCTCCTGCCAACCTCTATAACTACCACATGCTCTACACACAGACCCCGTCACTAATCCAGGGCAACATTTTTTGAAAAAATACTTTTTAGCTCTGGGGAAGAGTCCAGAGCTAAGGGGTCTTGGTACTCAGATGAGCCCAACTCTGAAGGTGGCTCCAACACTTCCTTGCTGAAGTGTTGGCAGCCAACCAGATCTCAGCACAAGATCAGGAGGGGTCCCAAATTCTTTGCACCCCTATATATGCAAATTTGGATTTTCTTTAATTTCTCTAAAACTACTAAACAGATTTACATCAAATAAGTCGCTCTCCAGACCAATAGCTACCTTTTTGCCAAATTTAATGTAATTCCGTCCAGTGGTTTCGGCTCTAATGCTGTTCAAAATCGCTATAGGAAAATTAATGGGGAAAACTTGTTTTGGAAATATTCTTTTTTCCCCCAAAAAGTTTTAAGACAGCAGCTAACGTGACTTGTAATTTTTTTGGGGGAAACTGATGAATATCTCTGGTTTTGTACGTGTGAAATGTGAGCCTAACTATAACATCCCCTTAACCTTTCTTTTTTTCCATGAAATTTCTAATTTTTTATTCTATTTCCTAACTATAACATTCCTGCAACCTTTGTTTTTTTCTGTGAATTTCTACATTTTTTTAATGTAAAGTAATTTTCTGAAGCTGCAGCCGAGTCCCAAGATGGCTGCCTACACTACCTGTTAGCAGCCAATCATAGCGCTGCATTTCCCTGCACGAGCTGATCATTATTCATAAAGTCGTTGTGATCAGAGATATCCAAATTCATTTTCCCTTTAATTTCTGAAAACTACTGAGTAGATTTACACCAAATAGCAGAAAGCACAATTTACATACCAAAAGCTAACTTTCTGCCAAATCTGGTGTAATTCCGTCAAGTGGTTCAGGTTCTACATGTGTTCAATGGTCCTTTGGGAATTGACATGGTGTAGTGTGGTTAGTTTTACGTATTCATTGCGCTTTAGCTTCAGGCTTTAGGCCTTTGTGCACTTTGCCCTGAATATATGTTATTCATTTGCTGACAGCTTAGAGCCTCTGTGCACTTTGCTCTACATGCTTTTTATTAGGCTTCGTACTGTTATTTTTCAAATAGCCAGTTCTACGGTGTTGTTTTTTATTCATATCACACTGTTTTGCCTACTTCAGCACTGGAGTTCTCCATAACATATTTACTCTGTGCTTCAGTCAAGGATACAGTCTGGTACATTGCCGATGGACGTGGTAGGAGTTTAGACTTGGCATTCCTGCGTAGGGACATTTTGTGATCACGATGACATGTTAGTTATAAAATCACTTCCTTGTCCCAATACACGCAAGAGGGAGATTCCGACCAGGGAACCACAACTAGATGCTGACTGCCTCGTTGCAGATGCTGAACCAAGATTACAGGTCTTTGCTCAGGTATGAGGGCTGATGTCTCCACAGTGATTCTAATAGGCTAGCTAGAAGCTTAACATGCTGTGCTCTAAATAGAACAAGCAAAGGGAGAGTAGAAACTGTTAGACAATATGATAGCTTTGTTCCTATGTTTTACTCTCCTGGTGACTATTTCAATCCTACTGTGTTGTATCGTTCTGGTTATTGCGGCTCACGCCTTAATATCTAAAATACAGTTGTTTTATTAAAAACATTATATAAAACTTATACTGTCATTGTCATTTGTATATGAGATCATATTGGAAATAAGAGAGTTGGTTTGGATCTGAGTAACCACGACTTCCCTGAGAAGTTCCAAAGATGTCATGCGCTCGGCTGCCGAATCATTCCTTCCACATGGGAGAAATGAGGCACTGCTAGTTAGCCGGAGCAAAAACCGGATTTAGGGTGACAGAGTTCTTTACACGTGGGTCAGACTCAGTCCCCCACACCGTTATAGATCCTGCTACCTAGAAATCCAGTAGTCTCATTTAGAATAATGAGAGCCCACGCGACATGGCGCCGCCAACGTTTGGTCTGGCTCTAATGATTAGGTCCGACTGACTCTCTTGGTCTCATATATATTTTGACTCCTCGGTTCCGTATACGGAGACGTCCGTGGGGCTGAGGGTTTCCGCCGCCACGGCATAGGTGCTTCCTATTGCTTAGTGGTTGGTTGTTCAAGCTTGAACTTTGAAAGGAAAACCCCGATATTGGTGTGCCTTCTCTGACCTGGAGCTATTTTTTTTATATAAAATGGCGAATCCTAATGTAGTGAATATAGCAATTAATATGCGTCACCCGCTCAAGGGACATCTGTTGACACATGGACTGACAGTCCAGGGGGGTCCAGTCACTTTTGTGGTGGACGCCCATGCAGCCTATAGAACGGAACTTTTTTATTCTTGGGTCGGATTTCCAGCAGTGGATGGGGGAACAAATACTTTTCACGAATACACTGTTGCGAATGTCCCTGGACAATACAGGGCTTACGCTTATTTAGAAATACCTCTATCTTATCAAGAACACCATAATTGGCTTGATGTTGCCCTCCCACACACAGTAGCACAAGTTAGGTTAGGTCGGCTGAGTAATGATGGTCCTACCTGGCCTTTATTGGCTACATATACACCTCACCCTGCGGTTGCTCAATTGGCAGTGGTTGAAGTTCGTCGTTTATATACAGAATTAACGGCTACATATAGATGATTAGTTCAGTTTGTAATGCAGACACTAATTACGAATGCAGCGCGTGCTGCTCCAGCGCACCCACAGGCAGTGGTTCCGGGTATTAATCTGGCCACTGTACATTCTGTTATGGGTAAAGTACCGGCTAAACGAGAGGAGACTCCATTTTGGCTGGCGCAAAAAATGAATACGCTAGAAGCAGTATTTCCCCATACGGAACCTCAGGATAAACATAGAATTTTGACGATGTGTTTGCCGTATGGGATGGTTCTTCCGGTGGACCTTTGTAATACCTGGAGCACGGTGTTTGCCGCGCTCTACACTACGGCACACGGTACAACGACATTAGCTAATTTACCGGACGTGCTTAAACAGATTCAAGATGAATATGGGGCTGCCCCTGCCTTAGATTTGGGCATGCAGTTGCTGGGCAATTTTGCCACAGTTTCTTCTATTATTTTGAGTAATCTCAAAGGAGAGGCAGTAGCACTAGCAGTGCGAATGCGTCTTCGGGATGTTCCGCTGCTTAATCAGGAGCGGGAGCTTCCGAGAATAATAGCGGAAACATATTCTAGTATTGGTCGTGATAGCCTAGGGGCTAGACCACAAAAACCCCAGTTACAGGTTAAAAATAATAAAGATAATGCTAAACAGCAACAACCTGAGGGTTCGAAAAAGCGCTGGGAAAAGAAACAGCAAACACCTAAGAAAGATGGTGGGCAGTCTCCGCAACCGGAGACCCCACAGAATAAGTATAATCTCAGGAATAGGGATACTTTGAAGACGCCTGATAGATATCAATATACTGATACACGCCAATCTCGTTCCTTTCAAGACTCCTCGGAAAAGAGAAGTGAGAGAGGTGGGCGGTCAGAGCGGAGGACGGAGTACGTGAAACCGAGACAGGATTCACAACGCTCAGCGGAGGTTTCTATTAAACAAGAAGAGAAACCGCTGCAACAAAAACAGCAATTTAAAAAGAAGAAAGTGGCAGCAGTCTCAGTTAGACATGCTGCTCAAGAAGAGAGTTCTCTTGACGAACAAGACATGGGCGTTAGCACTGTTAGACAGCGCGGCAGAGGTCACAATAGTTCGCTGGAGTCTTCTAGAGCATCTGGAGGTGAAAGCAACTGATGACTTCATGCAAGTCGAGACGGCGGATATGCGAGTCTCTGATCCTGATAGAGTATATGAAGTGACTCTGCGATTGTAAGGGGACATTGACCGTATTATAAACGCCATTTTTTGGGACCATGTGGTAAAATCATATGATGTTCTGCTGGCCGAACAGGATTGGCCACCTGACTTTGTTTGCGACTGTCCGGTTGGGGAGGAGGTTATTACACCTTCCTTCTCACCACTTGTTCCGAGAGAACTAGCGGAGTCCTATAGTAAATCATGGGCTCTAGCACAGGCTCCCGCCTTGTATAGAAATAACGTGGGGTGGGACAGACAATCACCTTATCATGTAATTCCGATAAAGGGAGAACCTCAGCCACAACTGCAGTATCCTATCAAATTTGAAGCAAGGGCATCGGTTAGAAAAATTCTTACACAATTGGAGTATCAGGGTGTAATTGAGCCCTGTGTCTCGCCGATGAATAATCCCTTGTTTCCGGTTGTTAAACCGGACCATTCATATAGGATAGTGGTGGATTACCGACATTTGAATAGTCATACACGCACATATGCAATACAGAATTCACACAGCGCAGCGCTTATGAATAATATAGTGCGTAAAAATACAAGACAACATTAGATATCTCGAATGGATTTTTCTGCCAGAATATAGCGCCCGAGAGTCGGGACTATACCTGTTTCAGTGCGTTTGGCTCTCAGAAAATTTTTTGTCGTTTGCCTCAGGGGTAAAAGAATAGCCCAGGACTGTTTTCGGCTCGTGTAACTGAAATGCTGCATGAGTTCGACCCTGAAGCGTTATCATATGTTGATGACATATATCTGACAGACGATGAGATTCTGCAACATCTAAGGCGTGTATCGCGCATTGTTGTAGGGTTTGCAGATATTGGCTATAAGTTTAATTTTAAGAAATCGAAGATTGCCTTCCTCAGCATAATTTTCCTGGGATATGAGTTGTCAAGTAAGGGCAAGAGCTTAGCGCCACATTTTTTGGAGAAATGTGCTTTATTGCAGCCTCCTAATACGGTTCGGAAGCTCCAGTCATTGTTGGGGTTTCTGAATTTTGGCAGAACTTACATTCCTGATTATGCAACGCGTATAAAACCCTTATACGAGTTGATTCGCCCGAATTTTTTGAGTAGATTTTGGACGATTGAACATACACACATACTACGAGAATTACAAAGTGATCTCTTAGCAGTTAAACACTTACACACACGGGACAATAAGGCACATTTAGTCATCAGGGTGATACCTGGGGCTGTTGGGATTACTTATGTCACCTTTAATGACGGGGAGACAGTCCCGATTGCATACAGGTCTCACTTGTATTCTGCTGCAGAACAAAGTTTTGCACAGACTGAGAAAATTCTCACTGCAGTACAGATGGCTGTTATTAAAGAAAGACCGCTAGCCCAGGTCCAACGCATTATTGTCGTTTCCCCAATTCCGGCCTTAGAGGCAGTTACAAAAGCGAGTGTTCCAAATTCGAAAGCTTTGCACCCGCGATGGATACAATGGGCTACGTCTTTGACAGCCACTGATGTAGATTACGTATTTGACCCTAAACTGCAGACTCAAGAATTTCTTCAATATGAAATGGAATACCCTGTTCCTGCTGGTACGTTGCCTATTGACCAATATCAGGTGGTCATGTATACCGATGGCTCTGCGCAACCAGCGGTTGGGACTAAACAACAGTATTCTGCTGCATGTGCGGTGGTGAGCGGTACTATGGAGGGGGACGTGTTCTGCCCCCGACATACTTTTACTAAAACCTTGGGAGATTGCACGGCACAGCTGGCTGAGCTCAAAGCTCTATTGTTAGCGTTGGAGCACGCAGATCCGGCACTTTTAACCTTGCTGGTCTGTGACTCCTACTACTGTGTGCAGTCTTTCAACGAATATCTACACTATTGGAAGATGAATGGGTTCAGAGATTCTAAAGGCAACACCATTAAACATAAAATATTGTGGGTAAGGTTGCGGATCTGAAGGAAACGCTTCCTAAAGTCCATGTTGTGCATACACTTGGACACCAGCGCGTTGGAATACACGTTGCTGGGAATACTTTGGCTGATGAAGCCGCGAAATCGGCAGTGGCTGTCGCCATTGTGGCCGCAGTGACTCGTTCGAGTTCCAAACCAGACACAGAAATTTCGGCTACCATAAAGGCTACGGTTGATGGCACGCCCTTTCCTAAAGGATTTCCTTCAAAATATAGTTACTGCTTGAATGGTGCGCTGAATGCTACTGTTACAATTCTAGGCATTGGTGTACGTGAAATTCCCAATAAAATTGAGAGACCTCGATTGATTTCTGCAGCACATGAGGGGGTGGCTTCTGCACATGCTGGGGTGGCTGCCACGATTTCACTTTTGCAGGCTCGTTACTGGTGGCCTGGTCTCTATAAAGAGACAAAGCAATATGTCCTTTGTTGTGACGTTTGTCAACAAATTAAAGCATTGTCGGCTAGATGCCCGCAGCAGACGCCCCTTCTGATTTCAAATAGACCATTACAGTGTGTGTACTTGGATCATTGTGGTCCGCTGACACCAGATGGTGCATACAAATATATATTGGTTGCTGTAGATTCGTGCTCCAGATTTGTGTGGGTATGGCCACAACGCTCGGCTGACGCTCGAACTGTTATTAAAGATTTGCGCATCTTTGTCGATATATTTGCAGTTGCGGCTTTTCATTCGGACCAGGGCCCTGCTTTTGCCTCTAAGGCATTCAGGGACACCATGGCTTCGTTGGGGGTCCAACTCCAATTCTCGTCTCCATTTCATCCCGAGGGAAATTCTGTCGTGGAGCGTTTAAATCGTGATTTAAAGCAGTCCTTAACGGCCAGAGTTAAAGGTACGGGTCGTGGTTGGCTAGCCCACCTATATGGAGTACAGAGAGCACTTAATAACTTGCCTAGAAGGTCACTGGGGGGTCGTACTTCATATGAGTGCCTGTTTGGAACACGAATGTATGTTCCTGATCTAGATGGTCCTGGTGTGGAGGCGGCAGATACGCCCTTTGACATAAATGATCGTGTCACTTTTTTGCAGGATTTACAACAATTCCGTGAAGATAACTCTTCTGCCAGTGCTGCCTCCTCAGGAATTAAGGATGAGCCAGTAACACCTACTGGTTGGATACCCAGGATTGGGGATCTAGTGCGTGAAAAGGTCGCAGTTAAAAAAGAATTTGGTCCTTCTTATCGAGAACCTGTCCCTGTGTTGGGGGTGAGCGGCACGAGAACTGTGATTTTACCGCCGCTGCGAGGGGCCAAAGGAAATCGCTTTGTTTCCATTGATAATGTCAAGTTACAACATGTGGCCGATTCTGCACAGCAGACCAAGAGGGACACCCAGTAGTTCCGGAATCCCTCTCACTACTGGGGAAGAAGTCCTGCTGCAGGTGATTTTCACCGACACTGTTTCCTCTCCGAGCTTGGGGAGGGTGGATGATGATCTTGCGATTGTTCCACCGACGGCGATTAATATGGAATCTTTTGATCAAATTGCTGTACATTCTACTGATGTTTCTGAACATGTGGTTTATAGTGTGCCACGCCGAGAGCCTCCATCTGCTTCTTTGTTCACAGTTGCACCTTTTGCTAGAACTGCTTCTGGCTGCTTCAATGACGCTGATAATGATGTGTCCGGCTCCTCGTCCTCGATGTCTTCTGTCCACGGTCCACGACGGCTGCTGGGTTGGCTTAAACACACATATTTTGTTTTTCCTTGGAACTATTTTTGGCTGTTTTTGGCCGTGATGACTCTTTTTTTATGGTTGGGATTTGTGGTTACTTTTTTTCTGATAATACATGGTAATTTTCTTCCTGATCGATCTGACATTGAGCACGTGGAGACTCTGTTAAAACCGCATTTTTCGTCTCATATGGTTCGAAGAGACTTGTCCACTGTAAACATTTCTGCAATACCAATTCCGGATGGGATTGTGTGGGATAAAGTAATGTTTGATATATATGGTCCCACTGAATTGATTCAAATACCGTATGTCCTCAAGTTATCAATGAATGATATTATTATACCTGGCATTGTTTCTGATGATTGGGATGTGAAGACAGTAGATTCTATGCTAACGGATTTGCAATATTATACTGTCTATGACGATGAAGATGCTTACCAGTTTAGAGATAATCATGGTGACATGTTTTGTTACAACTATTATGGACACCACTTTATTCATAAAGCTAGTAGCCCTAAGTCCATGTTTAATTATGTGCAATGGGAACATTGCTCGACTCCTCCACAAGGGAGTTCGAAAACGTATTATGATAAATTTGCATATTTTTCTGGGCATGATCAACGAAATGCTAAGTCCTACTATTTTAAAGTTGCACCGTATTCTAATAAGCAAATGTTATTGACCGATACTAAATTACTGTATTCAAATTTGTTTGTATCTAAACTTTCGGTCGAGGGCTATGAATACTGGTTTAAAACTGTTGACTTGAAAAGTGTTTGGGGTTCGAAAAATTGGCAAATGCAAGGCAGGGACACGTTATTTAGAGCATGTATTATCCCTATGCAGATGATTTTCCTCAATGACACAGTACAACAGACTAGCTGTTTGGGCTTAGCGACAATTAGGGAATTGACTTTGCCTAGTATACCTGTCCCTTCTAAATTAAAAAATTGGCAGCACTATGTGAATGCTACTTTTAGTGACTTTACACATTGGGTCCAGAATGGTACGCTTAACACTTCATCGTTACATCCAGGCTGGTGGTTATTATGGCCTGTAGACACTAATGTGTGTCATCAACGTTTTGTCACCTCTTCAGGGGGGTTCAGGACTAGTAGGGCAGACCCTCGTTACGTATCACCAGAACATGCTGATATTATAACTACATACAGTGTGGGGAAGCTTTGTCAGCAATGGTTGAAGTCATCCATGCTGGATGCAGTTAAGTCACATCTCAAGTTACTGTCTAATGATACTGATTTACAAGATTTTTTCTCAGGTCCCAAACTACCACGGAAGAAAAGGTTCTTATACGAGGTTTATAATGAGATTTGGAAGCTTTCACAACAAGAGGCTGCAGCCCGGTTGAGGCAGATTGATCAGGAAAATCTGATGCAGACTTTGTCTGTTGTTGATAATGGCATGCATACCCTTTCTGACCGTGTTTACACGATTGACAGCATTGTTTCCTCTGCCATTGACATTATTACATCGGACATGTCTTCTTTATATCATGGGCAGAGTCAGACGCGGTCCATCATGCAGCTGGGTTGGACTCTTCAGACCTTGAAGGCGGGTCGCGTTCCATGGCAGCACGTTCGTGCCAGAGAGATCTTTATCTCTTTTAATTTGACTCGTCAACAACAACTGATGGCTAAAAAGGAAGCGACATATGTTATGTTAAATATTGAGAAATTAGAGAAACTGCCTTTCACGGTGGCTGAGGTTCCGTCAGCTGAGTGGTTGATTCATGGGGTTATTAATTTGCCTATCTCCACTTTGCAATTTACTTCTTGTTTGAAGCACATTCCGGTGGGTAGATATGAACTATTGGGAGACAGTTACATACATGAGGTGTGGGAGCTTCCCTTCCAGTACAGATGTGTTAATGGTTTGAAGGAGGTTTTTCTTAGCGGCAGCAAATGCGAAGCTTCTGTCAGCCATTCAATGGTTTGTAAACAGCTGTCCTTGCACGGGGCGTGTAACGCTTCGATTGCTAACTTAGCTTGTTATCTGAAGGGAGTTCCAGTCCCGGTTATTCAAAACACTTTCCAGGTGCTTTCTAACGGCAGTTACATTGTTCTTAACAGCGAACGCTGCTGTGGCATGCGTGCCGGAATAGTTTACATCGTCGTTGTCAACAAGGGCGTTACGTGCTGCGGGAATGTGTTGTTTCCCCCCACTCAATTTAGGGAGGTAGCGGACATCTGGCCTCATATTGCTACTTCCAAGGTTGATTTCGACAAGTTGAGTCGGCTAAAAGCTTTGTTGTTTCAAAAGCATGTGGCCCTTACATCTGCTAGTGAGACCTACGCACTTCAGGTGGCAAGGTCATCGGCGGAGATACAGTCCCTTTTGAATACTAACTTTCCAAATCACTTCGGTGAACTTATGGGACGTATATTTAATGCATCCAGCACTGCTGGTATTGCACATTTTTTCAAAGTCGTTGGTGTTGGTTTTGCTCATACCTTCTCTTCCATATTCGGTTTGATACCTTCGGCTATACATTCTATTTTCGGAAGCATTTTGGGGGATTTCCTGATTACTTTGGCTTTATTGGCTGGAGTCTTGCTGTTGTTGCTATTTTTTCGCAATGGCTGTCCCGTCACGACGAGATTCTGTATTGCTGCTCCCGTCAGCGCAGCTGTGTCGTGAACGCATGATGCAGCATTTTGGAGCGACACTCCTGGGACATTTGGAGTGTGACTGGTCTCTGTCATTCAGACCGGTTTTGGATTGTGTGCAACCCGTGTTTCGATGCCTTTGGTGCTCGTTTGAACATGCACTGGCTCTCTGTCTCTCACTGCAGCGCCCTCCAATGGTCGATACTGATCTGTTGATGTTCCCGATTAGGGCTCATTCCCAGACTTGTGCACTACGGATGCGCTTGCTTTGTGAGGCGGTTTATGAGATTCCCTTCCTGGAGGAAGATGGTATTGTCTCTTTCATAGGCCCTGCACGGGGTGCCGCCCTGAATGGTTTTGGGGCTTTGGATCACACCTGCTCCATGGTACTTTGTGACGTGGATCTTCCGATATTGACATATATCGAAGTAGAGGAACTCCTGCGTTCTATTGCTTCTGTCTGACGATTGGATTTTTACGAAATTGACACTATATTGAATTTGACTTTATGGTCACATGTTACCTAAATTTATGACTTTGTTGTCTTCTCACCTTGTCGAAATGATTGTTTTAGATATTGTTTATATTTGGGGCATCCTTTTATATTATTAGAACCACTTGCTACCGACAAGGGGAGGGTGTAGTGTGTTTAGTTTTACGTATTCATTGTGCTTTAGCTTCAGGCTTTAGGCCTTTGTGCACTTTGCCCTGAATATATTTTATTCATTTGCTGACAGCTTAGAGCCTCTGTGCACTTTGCTCTACATGCTTTTTATTAGGCTTCGTACTGTTATTTTTCAAATAGCCAGTTCTACGGTGTTGTTTTTTATTCATATCACACTGTTTTGCCTACTTCAGCACTGGAGTTCTCCATAACATATTTACTCTGTGCTTCAGTCAAGGATACAGTCTGGTTCATTGCCGATAGACGTGGAAGGAGTTTAGACTTGGCATTCCTGCGTAGGGACATTTTGTGATCACGATGACATTCTAGTTATAAAATCACTTCCTTGTCACAATACACGCAAGAGGGAGATTCCGACCAGGGAACCAGAACTAGACGCTGACTGCCTCTTTGCAGATGCTGAACCAAGATCACAGGTCTTTGCTCAGGTATGAGGGCTGATGTCTCCACAGTGATTCTAATAGGCAAGCTAGAAGCTTAACATGCTGTGCTCTAAATAGAACAAGCAAAGGGAGAGTAGAAACTGTTAGACAATATGATAGCTTTGTTCTTATATTTTACTCTCCTGGTGACTATTTCAATCCTACTGTGTTGTATCGTTCTGGTTATTGCGGCTCACTCCTTACTATCTAAAATACAGTTGTTTTATTAAAAACATTATATAAAACTTATACTGTCTTTGTCATTTGTATATGAGATCATATTGGAAATAAGAGAGTTGGTTTGGATCTGAGTAACCACGACTTCCCTGAGAAGTTCCAAAGATGTCATGCGCTTGGCTGCCGAATCATTCCTTCCACATGGGAGAAATGAGGCACTGCTAGTTAGCCGGAGCAAAAACCGGATTTAGGGTGACAGAGTTCTTTACACGTGGGTCAGACTCAGTCCCCCCACACCGTTATAGATCCTGCTACCTAGAAATCCAGTAGTCTCATTTAGAATAATGAGAGCCCACGCGACAATGGGGAAAGCAACTATTTTAACTAGCCCCTTTTCCTCCGCCCCCGCTTGATGGATTACCCCAAAATTATCTGTGTACAACAAGAATCACTGGGAACACTTTTAAAAAAATATTTCATGAAGATTCATCAAACCGTGCAAAGATATAGCAAGTCCAAAAACACTTTTTCAATGGAAACATGGTCCTAAGAATAACTACCTACTGGCGACCGCCAATAGGTTGTTTATATATATATCTATATATATAGTTAATTAGTAGATAGTTTCCATTGGAAGAGCGTTGATCCAAAGAGGGGGATCCCAAAATGCATTTTCCCATAGGGTCTTTAGACACGTCTACAGCTCCAGAGCAAACTTCCAAAATTAATGCGGGTTGCCCTGTGCACCTCCTGAACAGCCCTTGGGTATGCCCCTTCCCTGGGACTAAACAACTAAAATCAATGTAGGGGGTCCATGCGGCCCCCAAACAGCCCTGGGACCACCACCTCCCTAGGGCAAGCTCCTAAAATGAATGCAAGGGGTCCCGCATGCCCCTGTGCAGCTCCAGGACTGCCACATCCCCATTGCCTAAACATCTAAAATTCTCCTTGGGGTCCGAAATAAACTAATATAGGGGTCCAACGCGGGACACCTAACCCTGGGGATCACCACCTCCCTGCAGCTAAGTTAAATGATCAAGAGGGGTCGGACCCATGCAGCCCCCCTAATTTTTTCACTGAAAAAAACATAGGTTACAGGGACATTATAGTTAGGATCTAAATGTACTCACACAAAACCACAGAAAATCAGCAGTTTTATTTAAAGTTATTTCCAGTAACTAGAACTTGCGGTCTAAGGCAACTATAATGCGTGCACCCGAATGCATAGTTTTTTCTTCAATAATTTGACTGCTAATGTTCCATTTATATTTTTAATGATGATGTAGAAGTTGCCTTGAGTGCTGCAATATATGTGGTAATTAGCAGTGCATGGCGAGGGTGTGAGTTACTGTTACCTTAGGCTGTGTCACCTCCCACCAAGCAAAAGCAAACAGCTACCTCCAGAGGGTGGGCACCTCAGGAGGTAGCAGCAGCTGGCCCTGAAATGTGGTAGTCCCCATGGCCATTCATGGCTCCACAAGGGGGGCTATGTGGCCCCCCTCCATTGTGGCACTTAGATCCCGAGAGGCTGGGGGTCCAAAATGGACTCCCTGCATTTTTTTTTCCAGCTCCAGGGATGTGTCGGTCCCCGGGACTGTGAGGGTGCCTCGTGGCCTCCCCTTAATTTGAATGAATAGGCTGTGGGGGCCATCTGGTCTTCGTTGCATTCATTTTATGTTTAGCCCCAGAGAGGCAGTGGTCCCTGGGGCTGCGATGAGGCCGCACTTACCCCCCACATTATTTTAACAATATATGCCCGAGGGGCGGTGGCTGTCCCCAGGGCTGAAAGGGGGGCATTGCATTATTTTAATAAGATTTGCACCAGGGAGGTGTCAGTCCCTGAGGCTCAGGGGGATAGTGAGAGGCTCAGGGCTGGGTGTGCTCCCTGCATTAATTTAATCATTTTATCCTCGGGAGGTGGCAGTCCTGGGGCTGCTGCATTATTTTAAGGAGAATTGCCCCATGGAGTTGGCAGTCCCCTGGGCTGTGGAGGTTCGCTTGGGCCCCCCGCATTAAATAATGTAATTGGCTGGGGAGGTGACATTTCCTGGGGAGAGGGCAGGCCCAGCAGGCCCAGTCGGATGCATAGTTTTAAGTTCCCCAGGGAGGTGGCCTTATAGGCCCCTATACATTTATTCATCGAGATTAGCCCTGGGATGTGGCAGTCCTGAGGGATGCAGGTGTGCTGTGCAGGCTCCCCCCGGCATTATTTTGACAAGTTCTTGCCCTGGGGAGGTGACGATCCCAGGGATGAGGAGGGCTGAGGGGGGCCGTGTGCATTCCCCACCTTATTTTAACAAGATTTGCCCTGGGGAGGTGGCTGTCCTTGGGGCAAGGGAGTGCACCGCATGCACCTCTGCATATATTAAAGGCACTGCCCCGGGAGGTGGCAGTCCCAGGGACTTTCATAAGCCCTATAGGGGGCCCTGGTATGAGCCTGGGATCTGGGCCAACCGGGAGGAAAAAAAAGGAAAGCACAGGAAACTTTGCTTACTTTTCTTTTTTTTAAATCAGCGAAATTAATTGATTTGCCACACTTTTCACTGTTTCTTTTTACAAAAATACTTTTAAGCCTAGTTAGGGGGTTCCTGGGGGCACCCTACACCAAGGCTAGTTGGGCAGGGTAACAGTATCCTACCGCCTTTTCAATTTTTTCATTATTTTTAGACTCACCTGAAGCCGAGTCACAAAATCACTGCCAACACTTCATGGTTGAAATGTTGGCAGCCAATCAAATCTCTGGTTAAAGTGTTGGTAGCTAATCAGATATCTGCACAAGATCAGGAGTATTTTGGAAGCATTCCCACCTCCAGATATACAAATTTGGCTTTCTTTTAATATTTAAAAAAACTACAAAGTGGATTTACACCAAATAATATTAAGGTTTTTTTCTGGCCCGAAAGCTATGTTCTGCCAAATTTGTTACAATTCCATCCAGCGGTTCAGGCTGTAGTTGTGTTCAAAATACCTGTAGGAATTAAAATGGGAAACTTTTTCTCAGCCCCTGTTTGACTGATCATCCCAAAACTTCCCATGTGCAACAAGTATCACCGGTGCACTTTGTTCCAGAAACGTTTTGAAGACTTGTCAAATGGTGTCAAAGCTATAGACAAGTCAAAAAACGCTTTTTCTATGGTATGGAAACATGATCCTAATTGTAACTACCTACTGGCAATCACTGGTATGTAATGTAATATATATATATATATATATATATATATATATATATATATATACTGGCTTGCTTCTACTGGTTTCACGCTCCAACCATTCCAGACAAAGGATTATATATATATATATATATATATATATATATATATATATATATATATATTTATATTACTAGAAAATCCTTTGTCTGGTAGGGTTGGAGCCTGAAACCAGTAGAAGCAAGTCAGTCAACAGTCTCAAAATCAATACAAATAATTCTCACTCTGAATTGGGTTAAGGACGCTTCTGGTAATTTCAGGTAATTGATGACACATTTCAGCCATCAAGTGCCTTGATCACATGACAAACAGAGTGCAGTGATACTTCAGTATAATGTGGTGATAAACATAGAAGCAGAATGAGTACATTTGAGCAATTTAATGGAGTTTCCCAAGCAGTTAATAAAGCTCAGTGCACAAAAAATAAATAAAATAATGACAAAGTGGGCACACATGTCAATTATCAAAAAACACCAAACTGACAAACATCCCACTCAAAATCTCGCAAACAAAGAGTACACAGCAATATAGCCCAAATGGTCAGTAGTTACAAATATAATGGGAAGATTACTAAAAACTATCCCTGGACTCATTAATAAGCAAGCAAAAAATAAACACAACTATAGGCTCCTTGAAACAGGTAATGATCAGTAGAAAAACTATTCTTATCTGTGCAGGAACAAGCCGCCCAGATGAAGTTCAGAAGAAAATGGTAGGGGACTCCCGTCAGGAGGCAACACCACAGTGGGGATGGATTCCCTTCTTTTCTTCCAGAAATGATAAATTATCATTTAACTTTTAAAACCAAAATCACTAAATGAGCAAAATAAATTCAGCAGAGGCTCAAAAGCAAAGAAAATCCCAAATATGCAACAGAGAAGAAGGAGGTCAGAGGGGAAACTATTCAACAATCTCAAGGTCTATAATGTATTTTGATTCTTTTCTCTTCAAAGTCAGGGTCCTGTTGCCTCGTCTTTTGTTGTGGGTGACCTGTTCTACAGTGAAAAAACTCATCTTAGCTCTTTCTCTGAAATGCACCTTATCGAAATGTCTGGAAACTGGATAGAGTGGTTCAGCGTTAACAACTGCTCTTATATGCTCAAGAACTCTTTTCTTGACTGCATGTGCTATACTATCCATATATCTTTTTTTGCATGGATGCTCAAGGACATAGATAACATACTGGGAAATACAAGCAAGGAACTGTTAAATGTTTCTAGCCCCTCTCCCATATGGAACCTCAAAGATCTTTCTACCTCTCCTATTTTTACAGATGGTTGGTGGTGTTGTTACTGATAGTAATGTAACTTTTGACCAGTAAGTCCCTAAGTTAGCGCTCCTTCCTATAGGTCATACTGAGTTCATTCTCAATATCCTTCCCAATGACAGTTACATTCTCAAAATACTTCAACTGCAGGAAACTATTTTTCTTGACAGTTCTGGAACACTCAGACAGAGACATTCTGTGTCTGCTCTTGTCCCTTATTTTGGAATAGGGTCTCATCCCTCTTCACAGTCATAATGCGGTCTGTGGCTTTTTTTAGTATTCACCGTTGGTCTCCTCTTTCTCTTAATGTGGCAATCATCCTCAGTTTTTCTACCACAAATGATCCATCATTACTACATAAGAGTCTGTAGGATTTATGCCCCCAAAAAAGTCATATGGTCCCATAACCATGGGTTTGCACTGCAATTGGGAAACAGTATCAAGGCTTGCCAAGAATGAAATAAAAAAAGATCAAAATAAGGGTGGCCACACATAAACAAAATGGATAGATATTCATAATGAATTTTCCTTGCTATAAAGTCCTGTGGAATCTTTCATATGCAACTAATATCGTAAAGATCACTAACGTTGTGCTTGGGTGCAGAAACCTTTACTGAGGTGGGTTTTGTCATGTTGCTGTGTTCTTATAAATGAAAGACGTAGAGGACCATATGTACTATTATTTTATTTGCAAAATGAGATTGAAAATTGCACACCAACCTTTTGTGTAAAGAATAGTATTTTGTGACCCGACCTATTTTCAAACTGGTCGGATCAAAATACATTGAATGACCAGGGATCGCAGAACAAACTCCATAATAATGACCCTACAGACAGGTCTCAATTTTCCATCCCCTGCAATTATCTGCATCACCTGGTGGGTAGTCTACAAGTAACAGGAAATTACTGTGTTTGAAACAGCCCTCTTTACAGGTTCACCCCCCAAACATTTGGTCTTCCTCCTTCTATTTGTTTTGCTGGATTGTTGCTTCTGTTAGCCTTAGGGAGCTGTGTACTTTATCACTGCTAATCAATGCTAAAGTGCTTGTGCTCTCTCCCTTAAACATTGTTTGACTGCCATATACCTGACTGGCATATTTAATTTACTTGTAAGTCCCTTGTAAAGTGTATACCATATGCTCAGGCCTGTAAATTAAATGCTACTAGTAGGTCTCCAGCACATATTGAGCCACCCACTTAAGTAGTCCTCTAAAACATGTCACAAGCCTGTCATCGAAGCTGTGTCCCAGTGCCATGTTGACTTGGCATTTAAAACATCTTGCAAAGCCTTAAATTCCATTTGTATCACATGTAAGTAACCCTAAGGTAGGCCTTAGGTAGTCCATAGGGCAGGGTATTGTGTAATTAAGAGATAGAACATGTATCTTTAAGTTTTATATGTCCTGGTTGTAAAAACTCCCAAATGTGTTTTTCACTACTGTGAGGCCTACCTCTCCCATAAGGATAACATTGGGAATTCCTTATTACATTTATTAAGCTATAATTCCTAAATGAGAGGAGGTCAATCTATCATGTTTGGTATCTATGAACTGATAATGATAAACTCTCTTTAATGGTAAAAACAAATCTACCATTATAAGCCTGAAAATGCCACTGTTAGAAAGTTGGAATTTTCCTGCCGTTAACCTTCTATGGCTACAGCCTATCCAAGGTCACATGACTGTCTGTAACTGACAGCTAGGACTTTATAAAGTCCCTCCAGACAGTCACACAAAGTGGATTAGCATCCTCAATGGCCCATCAACTGGCAGGATGGGGACGCAGAGGTGTGCACAGCCCCACTTGCACCTGAATAAGCTGTGTCCTGACTGCTGACAATAGGCTTAATGACCCTGGATTGTCAGTGTTGCCAGCTTGGATCCAGAGAAAGGGGAGGCAGGAAACTCCCAGAACTTCAAAGAACCTTTCTAGAAACTTCTCCCACTTCTAGGAACAGGGCACCAGGGTATAAAAACAGGGATTTTGGACCCAATCTTGAGTTCACTACTGGACCTGTGGAAGAACTCTCAGAGGATTGCCCTCTGCTATGACCTGCTGTGCACTCGGCCAGACTGCTGCTGTACCTGGAAGGACTGCCTTGCTGCCTGGGGCCCATTTAGAACCCTCAGAGGCCAGCTCTGCTGTTGAGCTCTACATCTTCACCTGCACCCAGGTCTTTCAGAAGTTACTCCAAGGGCTAGTATTCTGGCCTCCTGCTCAGAGCCACAGTGACATAAAAGGATTTTCAGCATCTTGAACCAGCACCTGGACCCAGCCTGAATGATTCCTAAACCCCCAAGAGGTTTCCATCCACTCCTGGATCATTCAATTTGGTGCTAAAGGTTCCCAGAAAAATCTGACCAAAAAGTGCTTTGAGAACCAGGAGGAGACTGGGACCCACCTGCTCTCCTATAAGCCTGAGGTGCATCGCTGGTGAGATTGAATTTGTGGCTTCTCCCACTACGTTCTTCTCTGCAGCAGCAATTCCATTTCAGTGGTCCATCGGTAAAAGGGTATCTAACTTTGTGGAACAGTCTTCAACTACAGCCTTCTGCTTCGTCCCACTGGAGATTTCTGACTTCCGTCTTAACAACTAAGTCCAAAGGTAAAGCTCTTTAATGCAGCTTCGCTCTATGGCTATCCAACAATGACACTCCCTCCTCGGACACTCCTGTAGCCTTGCCCTGCTGAACTTCTACCTTCTCAGAGCCTTTTTTTCAAAAATGTTTTAAGTCCGAAGGTAAGAGCTGACTGGGTCCAATCAACTTTGTGAATCTGAACCACGCTTGATCGTGGCCAGCCTTCACTTTTGACTTTGCCTTGGTCTAGCATGACCAGATGTCTGCAGATAGCGCTTTTTGCTTTTAAGGGCTATTTTGAACCTCAAACTTTAAAAAATCATAACTCCGATTCTGCTGATTGTGTTTTTGTAGTTTTGGAGACAAGTAATTTATTAAAATGTACTCTATTTTACAAAATTTGTTTGGGATTTTTATTGTGTTGTGTTTTTGCTTTATTACTGTTTGTGTGATGCATAAATACTGTACACATTGCCTCTAAGTTAAGTCTGGCTTTTTGTGCCAAGCTACTAGGGTTAAGCACAGGTTAATTTAGTGACTTTTTGTGGTACAGCCTGCAAGGGATTGTGACTGTTGCTTGACCATGGCTCACACCCTAGTTAACCTACAACCTAATTTCTCACTACTACTATCCCTATGATTGCATTCCAAACCTTTTTTTCTAAAACACACCTTTAGTTCCTTAAAGGAACAGGTGCTGAATTTAAATTAGAAAAAATCATTTACCACACAAAGTCAGGGGTTAATGGTTTGTGACTGCAATTTGGCTCATAACCCATTAAATCATTCCTTTCTGTCCTGGAAATAGGAGGGGGCACCCTGTTTACACCATATCCTATTTGCAATTCCGAACGGAGGGCAAAGGTACTTTTATGAGTCAGAAAGAATTTTCCAACTTGTACAATTGTCTTTGTACATAAGAAAATACCTTTTTGAGCCACAATCCCTGATTTTGTGTTTGGTAGGGTTTGCATTCCTTAAGGGCTTTGTATATGAAGCCCTAAACCCTCACAGCAAATAATGGACAGTCCTCCATATACTTGAGTTATTAAATAATATTTTGCCTGTAGTTAAAAACAGACCCAACAATTCCTATGCATAAGATCCATCTCTCTATAGCTCTATTTGCTATGAGGTTCTTTCCTGCTCAACTCAATCACCCTTTCTGCTATGGGCGCAGATTCACCAAAATGCCAGGGGTAGCGGAAGTAGCATCACATAACCTTTGACCTTAATTACATCACAGGAAATTACATCATATGACCCCTGACCCTGCTTTTTTCCAGGAAAGCATGACACATGATCCTAGCATCAGAATAACTGAGGAAATGAAGTCCATGCTCCCTGCTCTGAGGATTGCCCAGGGATAAACATTGTAGTGGTCCTATCCTTTGTATTGTAGCACACAGTCCTTCTATTGTCTATTGTAATTTTCTTTTTTTAATTATTATTTATTTATTTACTTATACAATTTGAATTATGCACTGAACAACTGAATTCCATTCCATTAGGTTGCCAGGAGAGTAGTTTCCAGTGTCACTTAGAATTATAATAGGTGTCTTTTAGCTTTACATTTAATGCACTGTGGGAGGAAGTGTGTTGCACATGTGAGAGGTAGAGAACCTTCTCTTTCCCGGGATTTTCAGTTTCTTTTAGAGACAGTGAGGAGGTTCAGTTTCTTGGTGCAGAGGTGCCTGGAAGGGTGTGCTTGTTGATTTTGTTTTCATCATTTTGATGGTGATTCTATTTTCAAGGGTAGCCAGTGCAGGTGTATGCAGTATTGGGTGATGTTTTGGGTTTTGCCTAGCCTGAAGATGAGGTATGTTGCTGAATTTTGGATTGTTGAGAACTTGTTCATTTGATAGGCAGGCAGTCAATTGTAAAGTATATTACCATACTCTAAATAGGAGTTTATTACTACTGTGGGAAGGTCTTCAGTAGGGATGAACGAAAGCATTTCTTGATAGTTTAAAGAAGGAAAATTAATTCCTTTGATTGAATCTGGAATCTCAAGGAAATGCAAAGGGAGTTAACTTTCTTAAGAAGGTGAGGTGGAATTAGAACAAGAATTTCACTGTTGTAGCTTTTATGTATCAAGTTGTGTAGCTCAGCCAAGTTTCAATTGCCTTTAGATCATTTGAGACATTGGTGAGTTGATCCTAATCACTGGTAATTCACCAGTTGATTTGATTGTCATAAGCGCAGGATTGGAAGGGGAGACCGTAAGATCTTAGGAGGCCCATTATAGGTTTAACACAGATGTCAAAGAGTATTCTGCAGTTCATTTGTGAGGAGGTGATGAGAAGTAGCCTAGTTTACACATTGTGACTGGTCTGTCAAGAATAAATTAAGTAAT
This sequence comes from Pleurodeles waltl, assembly GCF_031143425.1. Taxonomy (NCBI): domain Eukaryota; kingdom Metazoa; phylum Chordata; class Amphibia; order Caudata; family Salamandridae; genus Pleurodeles; species Pleurodeles waltl. The sequence continues at coordinate 213,022,948 of NC_090438.1, forward strand.
TTCAGTGACTAGTCAGTCACATGGGTGGATGTTTGAAGAGAGTGCAGAACAATGACATGGCTCACCATGTTGAAAGCACCTACAAGATGAATAGGATCAGCAAGCAAAGCTAGCTTTGGTCGCCCTTGTCAAGGATGTTGTCCCATTCATTGATGAGGGTGGTTACAATTTTTACAGAATCACAACAGGTTATACATGGGCATTCCAGATGATAGGATGTTGCTGATATAAAATAAGAAATTCCTTTGACTGCTTTAAGATCCAGCTTACACCTGCATAGACCTATCTGAAGGAGGAGATATATCAAGATTTTGAGCTGTCACAGATTCACACAAAGTCTTGTGAAATTACATGAAGTCTTGATAAGGTATTTAGTTCCCAATGCAAAATTCTTTTTGTGCAAGAAAAATGTACTTTTATAATGCAAATAGCTCTTTGCGCTGATTTCTGCTACATCGCGAGAATAAGGTGATCCATGAGTGATACTTGGACATTCTAGAGCAACCACAAATATGGTTCTGCTGCCCTGCTCTCTATAGCCAGTCCAGCACCTTTGGTTGCTGTGCTGCATTGAGCAAAAATTTGGAAATCTACCCCATAGAGACTCCAGTAAAGGAGAGTGATAATCAAAAGTGCCAAAATTAGGAGATTACTCCACCAAACCCTGTTTAGGCCGCAATCACATAAGGCCTACAAACACAATGGGCTTGGAATGTAGAGTAATTTGCATGGTGATCACTTGTGGTGCCAGGATATTGTTATCAGAATATCGTTAGACTGAAATATCATCTCCTAAATATCATCTACAAAAAAATCACCTCATTGAAGTTAGCAATTAAACATGTATATCCAATGAGACAATCATTTTGTAAACAGTGTTTAGGACACAAATTTATGTTAGGCAATATTTCTGTATATTATCTTCTGATATGCAACATAGGAGTCAATATTAATCAGTGATACTTTTTGCGCTAGATTCCCCTTTGTGCACATCAAAGGGCTTATATACAAGCCCCGTAGTGCAGGGCGATGAGCTTGTTGCGCCACCCTGCACCACACGGAAAGGGCAGAAATGCACTGAATCTACAAGATATGGCACATTTCTGTCTTCTCCCCCAGCACTGGTGCATAATTTGCTGCCTAGCGCCAACGTAGGCACTCTTACACCATTATGTAAGGATCCCTATGTTGCGGGGATGATTGTTTTTGTCCAGAAGAGACACCTTCCTGCACAAAAACAATTAAGAGAGGAGTTTCCCTCTCTCCATGGGAGCTGCAGAATGCAGCACCCATAGAAAGAGGAAAAAACGGAGAGAAAGAAAGATATTTCTCCCCATTGTGTCACTTCTATGCTACCTCTGTGGTGGCATAGGAATCTGATGCATTCCCAGACTTGCAAATCGGGGAATGTGTCAGATTTCTTAGCGTTCCATGGGTGTTGCAAGGGAACACCCCAAGCTACACTTATGGAACGTCCCTTTTGTGCAGCTTTATGCATGAAATGGGCCCATATTTACAAGGCTTGAAAAGCCATGCAAGGTGGCTTTACATGGCCTTGTAATTATGGGATGGCACACTGCGCCACCAGAGCATTACAAAAATGATGCTCCGGTGGCCCAGTGTGCCAATAGGGCCTCATAAATTTGGCCCCAAATTTGGTATTCATGTGCTAATCAGACATGTTATTCACAATTCTATGTCAGGACTTGAGGCTCCAATTGTGGTTCTCTTTCTTTGCTTTATTATCTCAGCAGCCAATTAAAAGAGAGTTAAAAAACACTACATTTCCCATCAAACCCAATGTGTCACATAAATAACCATAGAGATCCAACGCTATATAGTCTGCTAAGCATATTCCATCTTCCCCCTTCTTTGCTCCTTTGCAGCCAGTTAAGTACCTTTGATCACTTTTATATTGTAGTGTAGACATACCTTTTATTTATAGCACTATATTGCCACTGTTTTTCATGCTCTATTGCATAAGCTCTACTCACGCTTTGCGCATTAAGGGCCAGATGTAGCAAAGGGTTTACCCATTTTGTGTCTATGGGAAAATGTGTTCGTACATATGGCCCTAAGTCACTTCGCTTGTGTTGCAATTAATATCATTCTTTCTTCAGAATGGTTTTACTTGCCACATATCGCTGTGCCACCTTGCAGGTTTGAGGGAGCTTTCTATCGTCCCCATGAGATGCCTGCCTGTCTCGTTTATTTCTCTTAATTGAGGAGTGGGAGTGAAAATACAACACTTGTCTGCACTGTCCTCTTTCTGTGTTTAATGCTTGGGGGGCTCGCATGTATGCATGAATAACCGGCTTCTCGTCTGCTCTTTTTCAAGTGCGTCAGAACATGGAGAGACACCTCTGTTCTGTCTCTGCCTCCTGAGCTTTATTATCTCCACCTATGGCTGTAACAACATTTATTAGGCTTTGCCTAGTTTCTCTCACAGTTCTCCCTTCATGCTTTAAGTATTTTATTATAGCCCTACTATCCTAAGGATTGCCTTGGGGAATTACTTGTAATACTTACCTCCCCATTTCAAATATATGAAATAAGTAGCACCTTGCTTAAGCCTTAATTTTGTGTCCAGCACTTTCTGCCACCTAATACGTCTGTGCCCTTTCCTCAACAACAATAATGGCTGGATATGAGGAAGAAGCTGGGGAAGGGTACTACTATGATGACTTTGCGGGGTCCTTTGAACAAGACTTTGTCTATGCACTTGACACTGGGGTATGCCACACTGTGAATGTAGTCTTAGTCAAGACTATACAACCCATAAAGCAACACTTGTTTGGATTTGCTGAGCAACATGGCTGTATCCCTTCCACTGAGCCCTGCAGCAGTGAAGAGCCCTTAGCTTTCCAAGACAATCCAGGCACCAAAGTTGACAGGAACCTGCACGTGGCTGACTGAAAAGTTTGTGAGGTCACTGGCTAAAGATCACGACTATAGCACCTCTCCCAAAACCCAGAAAATAACTCCTCAGAATGATTAGGATTTAGCTTCTTCAGCTCAGAGTCTGGAGCAGGGAGATGACCCTGATGTCCTAGTCAGTTGGGCCCAGCGGACTATGTGCTTCGTGGGAAACACTAATTGCTCTATCCCAAGTGAACGGCATCAATCTAGTCTGAATAAGACGGACCCAAAACTGACTGATCTCACCACATCGGAATCAGGCCCCTTGGCACTAGCCTTGCTTTTTGGAACACCCTTCCTCAAAGAACTTTCAAAATTGGCAGCAACCTACACAAACCAAGATAAGGCTCAGGAATCCATCAGAAAGGTTCTCCGTGCACTTTTTGGCAGGGCTGGACGCTTTAGAGGGTGAGCCTTTGGCCGCAATTTCTACCAAGGCCCTCAAATAGGCTTCTGCCAACAAACAAAAGGAAGATACTAGTACTCCTCCTCCTCTTCCACTTTCTACCCCTCCCGTTCTTAGGCAGGTCAGAACCAGTTCCGGAGAGGGAGATCCAGAGGTGTCCAAGCCTCTTACCAGGTCACCGGTTCTACAGGTGAGCCTAATTTCAATATCATATGTGGTTTTGGGAGGCATTTGTTTCCACACAAATGGGAGAAATAACTCAGGACTCTTGGGTTCTGTAATTGATACAGTGTTACACATTGGAATTTTACAGTTCCCCAGTTCAACGCATTCCCCCCCCCCACCTTGATATATTTTTCCCTACAAGATCAGGAGTATTAGAACTCCTTCTCAAAGGAGCCATAGAAGAATCTCTCCCCCAACCTCAGTGTGTCCTCAGTCTTATTTTTATGGTAGAAAAGAAGGATGGTGGATCCCGTCTGGTCCTGAATCTGAAAGACTTGAATGGGTGGATCATTTATCACCTTTTCCAAATGGAGGGCATCCGTTTGTTAAGGGACATCCTGTGAAAAGGAGACTGGACGGTCAAAATTAATTTGAAGGGTGCTTATTTGACCATTCTGATCTTTCCACCTCATTGGAGGTTTCTGCAATTTCTTTGGCATGGAAGATGCTTCAAGTACAAAGACTTCCCCTTTAGTCTGCCATCAGACCCATGGTGCTTCACAAAAGTGATGCAGCCAGTAGCAGAGTCTCTTCAAGGCAGAGGTGTTCAGCTGATAATTTATCTAGATGACACCATCATCATGGCACAATGTCACCTGTTAATTCTCACTCACCTGGAATGGACAATTTCTCTCCTCCAAGATCTAAGTTTCATTGTGAACCTTCAGAAGTCTATTTGACTCCTTCATAACGGATATAGGGGATCATTCTGACCCCGGCGCAGGGTCGGCGGGAGCACCGCCGACAGACCGGCGGTGCCCCGCAGGGCATTCTGACCGCGGCGGTTCGGCCGCGGTCAGATGCGGGAAACCGGCGGTCTCCCGCCGGTTTCCCGCTGCCCTGCAGAATCCTCCATGGCGGCGGAGCGCGCTCCGCCGCCATGGGGATTCTGACACCCCCTACCGCCATCCTGTTCCTGGCGGGAGGATGGCGGTAGGGGGTGCCGCGGGGCCCCTGGGGGCCCCTGCAGTGCCCATGCCAATGGCATGGGCACTGCAGGGGCCCCAGTAAGAGGGCCCCACAAAGTATTTCAGTGTCTGCTATGCAGACACTGAAATACGCGACGGGTGCCACTGCACCCGTCGCACCTTCCCACTACGCCGGCTCAATTCTGAGCCGGCGTCCTCGTGGGAAGGTTGATTTGCCCTGGGCTGGCAGGCGGCCTTTCGGCGGCCGCCCGCCAGCCCAGGGCAAATCCCAAAATACCCTCAGCGGTCTTTCGACCGCGGAGCGGTATTTTGGTGGGGGAACTTTGGCGGGCGGCCTCCGCCGCCCGCCGAAGTTAGAATCACCCCCATAGTTTTTAGGGTTTCAGGTGGACTGACCCAATTACTTCTCCCCCTTTGAAGATCCACAACATCAAGAAAGAACTGAGATTAATGTCATGCAAACAGACTGTGATGTTGAGATCAATAGTCTGTATGGTGGGCCTGTTAACCTTTTGAAACAGGCCATTTTCCCAGATCCCCTTCATTATCAGGCTCTTCAACTTCTAAAAATGTTACCTCTTCAAAGGGGTCTCAGTTCCTCAGAACAGATTCCCCTATCGATAGAAGCAAGGAAGGAAATGCACTGAAACAGACAGAAGCCTGGAATGGCAGAGCGATCTTTGGAACTTCTCCGGAGATCATGATAGAGTCCGATGCCAGCCATTGGGTATGGGAAGCTCAACGCAACCCAATATCTATGGGAGCCGCTGGTCTAAGGTGGAGCAGGACCTTCATATCAATTGCTTGGAGCTTCTCGAGGGATCCTTTGCAATCCGGAGCCTCTCCCCAGACAGGACAGATTGTTGCATTTTCCTTTGGATGCACAATATATCTGCAGTGAGTTATTTCAACAAACTGGGCAGGATGAGGTCCCTCATCCTGAAGGAGAAAGCCAAAGATATGTGGCACATTTGCCTTCGACACCGGATATCAGTTGTAGCAGATTACCTCCCGGGTCGGAACAACAAGGTGGTGAATTGGCAGTCTCGTCACCTTTAAGACTTCAGTGACTGGATATTACACCAAAAGTCTTTCTCTTTCTCTAGTGCCTATTGGGGCCCTTTCTCGATAGATCTATTTGCCTCTCAGCTCAACCGGCTTCCAGATCCGAAGGCCTTAGTGACCAATGCCTTCCTTCAGGATTGGTCTCTGTTCCTGGGTTACATTACTCCTTACCTCCATTCAGGATGATCCCCAGGCTCTTGGCACAGACTTGTAGCCAAGGAGCAGAGTTGATTCTAGTGACTCCTCTTTGGAGAGCTCAGATTTGGTTTCCTGTTATCCTAGAAATGAGCTGCGCCTGCCCGTTTCTGATCCCTCCCTGGTGGAATCTCCTTCTGCATCCCTTGGGCCACCCTCATCCTCTTATCCTATTGAAATGCGTGGAGAGTTTCAGGGAGAGATGGAGTCTCTCAGGACGTTCACAAGAGTCTAATGACTTAATTTCAAAGGCCTGGTCCTCCGGTACTTACGTTTGGAAGTGCTGGTGTAATTACTGCTGTGAACAGGATGCTGATCCCTCTTCAGCAGATTGTAGTTTGGCTCTGAATTTCTCATCTTCTTTAGCTTCCTCTGGAATGGCCTATAGGTCAGTGAACATTTACAGGTCAGCCATCTCTGCAGGTCATTTTCCTGTGGAAGGTAAACCTGTTGGTGAGCTTCCCATTGTATGTAAGCTTTTAGTAGGCATTTGTATGTCCTTCCCCCCTCAACCAAGATATTCGGCTCTCTGGGATGTGAACGTGACTCTTGGACTGTAAATAAATATTTGTATAGAAAACAGCTGTAGGCTAAACTTACCATGCTCTTGTGTTTGATCTTGTAAGCAAGAATCAGATGTGAGAGCTCTGGACTTAGCTGGTAGGGTATTTTCCCCTGAAGGGGTGACGCTCTCCATCACTCGATGTACCGAGCTGGGTATTTTATCCTATTTTTTTAGATAATCCTAAATTGTGTGTAGTGCAGTGTTTAGAAGGGTACGAGGTGAGTACTACAGAGTTTTGTACCAATACGGGAGGTCAATTGTTGATTTCTTTACAAAGATCTTTTCATCCAGTTTCATCAGCTACTCTAGCCAGATGGATGCACTGACTTATGAATGAAGCAGGTATTGATACCTCTGGATTTGGCACCCATTCCACAAGGGGAGCCATGGCATCAAAATCATTTTCCCTGGGTTCTCGTTTGGAGGACATTTTAAGGGCAGCTGATTGGTTTTCGGAGTCTACGTTCAAGCCATTTTATTATAAGCCTATTGTGGATATCACTTCAGTTGTGGTGGCTCAGCTTTAAACAAGCATAACTGGAACCTCCGGTCTTGACATAGAATAAAGCAATTTCTATCATTTGCGTCAATAATTTTTCAATTCTATTAAGGACTCAGAGGTGAGGATTATCCCACCTGCATATATGTATTTCTTATCTTAAAGTGTTGTTTCTTATTACATGTTATCTTTGTTGTAACTATAGAATACTGATGCTAACCTTCTGTATGATTTGCGTTTCCTCCATGATGATAATATGTTAGTTTATGTTTCAGGTTCTGACCTGTATTGACAGCCTTGGCATTGTTTCTTCCTTAGGGAATGATGACAAATAAATCAGCCACTCTCCTTTTGGTTGCATTCCCGGGAATTAGTTTCCTGCATTCAGGCTGATCAGAAGATTTACCGGCCCACTGTGAAGGTCAGAGGCCCGCAGAGTTGTGGATCTGATGCCACCATATTGTTGGACTAGCATGTTTTCTCTGTTCTGTTGTTAATCCTGTCATTGCAGGGTTTTGAGACTGTTTACCTCATTGCAAAGAAAGAGAAAGATGGAATATGCCTAGCAGGATATATAGAGCTGGGTCCCAATGCTTATCCATGTGATACATTGGGTTTCATGGAAACTGTAGGTTTTTTTAACTCTCTTTTAATTGGCTGCTGAGAAAATAAAGTGAAGAAAGAGAAGCATAATCCTTGCCTCTGTGTCCTTAAAAGAATTTAAATATTCTTGATGTGAATGCTAGAAAATGTTCTATTCCAAAGTATGCTATTTACCCATTTTTTCCTCATCAGATGTTTCTGGTACAAATAAGACAATTTTGAATTCTACAGCTCTTAATCTAGCAGAAATTGTTCTTGATTTGGAATGCTTACACTCTAGTTGTTTACGTGAACTGGTGAATATGCAATAGAACACTGTGATATCAACTGTCAGACTGCTGCTACTGCAATTACAGGTTTTAGTCAGAATTTCAGTTTTTGTGTCATTTAGGTAAGCAAGGTATTTATGTACTTCCAGAAAATAAATTCTCGTTCTAGCTCCTGAAACTCCAACCACTATTAACATGACAAAATCATGAGAGATAACCATTTTCTTAAAAATGGTTTATAAAAGTGACCTAACCACAGCAGTTAATAAAACAATTTCACTCCAAATGTTAAGGGTCTGAATTACAGTTGCAATATTATTCAAGAAGAAAGGTGCTACCAGGTTGTCATTAATCGAGAGAAGATGGCTTCTCCTTCTGGCCTTTGACTGCACCCCATTCAGTTACTACCTAGGGGTAATCCCCATTGAGTAATAATGCTTAATTGGAAGAGTGTGTCTTTAAATCAATTACTTATATGGAGGTCTCTGATGCATTGCAGCAGAAAAAAATCAATGTGTCCGTTTGGTCTACGTGCAATATTGGACTAATGAGGAACAGGGATCCACGCTGCCACAGCTATGTACAACAAAATCTCATATTCATTCGTACTTCTAGTGTCAGGCGCTGCATGAAAAATGTAAGTTTAAATATGATTAATGGTTTGGAAGGGAAGAATTCTTAAATGATTTCACTGCAAATTTGGTACAAATAAAACTATAAATAATGTGAGTATGTTTATCTTGTTTTTGCTTTTAAAACACAATGAAACACTATTTTCAGATTAGATTTGCGAGACAACAAGATTGCTTTAACAAAAGACAGAATAATAATAAGCCATACTTGTAATTACAGAATCACTTTGAGTAATAAAGTGTTAAATAGCAATGTAGTACATTTGTGCTTGATATTGGAGGAGCCCGATAGCGGGTCCTTAATATTACACACTATGTAGAGTTTTGGTATTAGCCACGCAGGGTACACAAAGCACAATAAAGCATGTGTGAGAAAAATATTTTTCTTTGAAATACTCCCTCCATTCTGTTCCTGACTGGTACAGCTGTTTGATTAACCCTGCACCCTGTAGCACTGCTGTCACGTCCCTATGTATGTGCTCTGACCCCTAAACACAGTAAAATTGACTCATCCCCAATTAACATTTTTAACATTTTACAGTAAGGTTATGGTATGTGGCGCAGAAAAATACATCACTTGCATGAAAAAGTTAATTTTCATGTGTTAACTGCATCATGTTGTTCCATCTATTAGGCTGATGAAGAAAACATGACTTTAGGTCTACCTCTATAACCTGATGCGGGCAGCTTTTAAACCTGAGGATAAACATGTCAAAATAATCTAGAAAGGATCCTAACTTTTTAACATTAAATAACTCACTGCTAAGTAAACCTTGTAGCTCACAAGGTGGGGAGCCTAGTAAAGTGGTACACATAAGAATTTGGTGTTGGCATGTTCCAGCGGTGGCAGTACTGAATCAGCCCTCCTCACCATAATGGACAAGGAACAAATGATTTGAGACCAGTAAGCTGTGATCATCTTGGACTTATCGGTGGCCTTCGATAGTGTGTCCCCCTCTCCTCTGTTAGCTTGCATCTGAGGCTATTATACTCAACAAAGTGCTTGGTGGTTTCAGTCTTTGCAACTGGATACTCTTGTGAGATACAATCTGGACTCTATAAATAACACTTAATTGACTGACTGAGTATGTGCAACAAGGTGCTTTGGGGGTTTCAGTCATTTTTTTTTTAATTAACCCAATCCCTAGTCACTCCTCCTTTGTGGTTGGCTAATCTTTCTTTTAAATTTGAAGTTCTCCAGGGATCCTCGTTGAGCCCTACACTTTTTTTAAAATGTGTATGTCTCAGCTTACAGCCTTACTTAGATCATTTGGTTGTAGTCTGGTGTTGTATGCAAATTACACCCACATAATAGTACCTATCTAGAAATATGTGAATGATAATAAAGCCATCTTCATCAAAAGCACAACCATGGTTGACTAGCAAATAAATTGGTGACAAATCTGCAATTTGTTTATTTAAAAGGCTTGCATGGTGTTGGTCCAAATGATGGGTTAGCAAATTAGAGACTCCTCCGTTGCCCTGTATCTTTACAAACAAATTAAAAAAGGTAGCAAGTCTGTGTTTTGCCAGTTTGAGATCGCTTAAAGTATTATTTCCCTTTATTGCACCTTAGTTCCTGCACCCGTCAGAGCCTTCAGAGTAGAATAGACTACAGTAACTCCCTTTTCTTAGGTGCTCCCAAGCATGTCATTAACAAACTTAACAAAGTGCAGCAGCCAGACTTATTTTGGGGATTCCTAAGATGAGCTCAGTGAAGCAACATCTAAACACACTTCACTAGCTCCCAGGTGCACAAAAGAATAGTTTTCAAAGCCTTCTGTATCACTCATAAAGTCATCCATCATAATTTCCCAGTGTATCTGGCTCTGAAGCTGACAAAGTATACCACCGGTAAAAACATCTCTGCTTGATAAATCAACATTCCTAAAAGTAGGTTTTTGAGAATGGGAGGTAAATCCTTTGCTTACTTTGCATCTAAATGGAGGAACTCCAGCCCTCTAAAAATGAGAACAATGAAGAACCACAATTTGCTCAGGAATAAGGTTAAAACATGACTGGTTCAACGTAAACTCCGTAGATACAGATGGGTATGGTGTCATTAGTGTTGGGACTCCAATTGGTAGCTGTGCAGTTTACAAATCTGAAAATAATAATAATTTTTTATAGATATTTAGAAAAAGGAACTTTTAGAAAGTTAGACTTTGTCTATCTGAACCTCCAGTAGGCTAATTAGCATTAGCCCACCAGCATCTGACGCCTGTCAGTGCTACCCTTATAGTAAGGTATGACAGTGACTTAGGCCTGTTGACAGGAAGACCTAGGGGTGCGGTATGTGACTTCTCTCAGCTCAAGCAGCCAGAGAGGGTTCAAAACTTCAGTAACTTGGGAAGGGCCAGAAGGAGGCCTTCCTATTCATAGTTACATGTAACGTGAGGCCTAGGGAAGAGAAGTCCTTGTTTTCTGGGCCGACAGTAACCAGCTTGCCACCAACCCAATGGTATGGGGTTGCAGAACAAGTTTTGGGGTTGTAGAGAAGAGAACTGTACCAGAAACCTCCAAGGGCAGAAGAATGCTGCCATTTTGTATTTTACTCAAAATAGTGCACTGTGGGATAGTTTACAGCAGAGAAAATAAGATGTGCCGCAAAAGCAGGAAGGGTTGCACGCTGAACATTTTTCTCATGGGTAAGGAATGTTAGGGAGTACCACTACTACCCACTGGCTAGTGTTTGCTACAAAAGTACCTCACCCACAGCTTCTCAGAGCATATCTATCTGAACCCCGCTTAACCTAACCTGTCTCTTGTGTTCAAGATGAGATGAGAAATGAGTCCTGCAGTGGACCGACCCACATCCCATCTTTCATCACTTTACCACCAGACATGAAATTTGTGTGGAAAAAATATTTTCACATCAGATTCAATATTTCAACACATTTTTTTATTTTTGTATATATTATTTTTGTGACCTCTGTTCATTCATCTCACATAATATTAATCCACATACAGTTTATTCACAATCACTGTATTAGCTTCTAAAATAACGCATTCATAAGTCATCACTCAAAGATTTTTGTTCTTGCAATGCAAAAGATAAAAAGTCGATTGTCTGTTAAAAACCTACCACCCAACTTGTCCGTCCCGTCTCACACTCATATCTATCATCCTATTCACATCACACTTCAATCACAGTACAACCCCCCAGTTCAGAGTTTCCTTTACATCAAACAAAGGTATCTGTATTTTTGCCTCCCGTTGTGGTGTCCAAAGCTGGGTTACAACCTGTCAACGCACGTTTTGGTGGATTTACATATTTCCTTCCACCTTCTTCATGACCAATACATCCATATACATATCTTTGCATCCACACAGGCAGATAAATGGGGATATCTATAATATACAATATATATTTTACAGGTCATTTCATTGAGCTTAGCTTCCTTAATATCAATTGTGTATGCTAGACTGCACCATCACCAGAAAACTAGTAGCCAAGAAAAAGAAACGTTTCTGTAGAGATAGACAAACAACATGTAACCATAACCATGGATAGCATGCTTTGCCTTGTCATCCAAAATGCACCTTTGCACACTGCATATTACATTCTCTCTCACACTAGCCAAAGATGTGAGCCCACTTGCCCCCTTCAGTCCTCTACCACAATTATGTATCATGCATATGTGAATCATGCCCATTTAGACTAGTCAACAGGATTTCCTTGTGCACCACTGGTAGGTCCCTGTGTACTACCACCAATCTATCACTCGCATATTTATGATTGATGGAGTCCACCTCTCTATAATTACTACAATGAATGCGGTGTCTCTTTTTTTATAAGGACAGAGTCAGTGCTTTCTGAGGGAACAGAGGTAGTCATTAACTATTCAGAAAATGACCATGCCCTACATCAGCACTTCCATATTTCATCTTAGCTTTACCTTTTTACTATTTTTGCCATGCCTCCAAAACAGTAGCCAGGTCCTAAAAAGTGTAAATCTGTCACCTAAAATCTTTCCGGCTTCAAAAATCCTATGGGAAGTCCTATTGCAAAACACAATGGCTGAAATCTGTAAACCATCCTGTGGATGTAATTCTATCTGAGTTAGCAGTAAGGAATTTTCCAGTGTTGTTTGTGGAAAAAAAAATTCTTACATAGGTGGTCCCAAATTGAGAACAGATGTGCAGGAGACTGGATGAAATTAATAGAAGAGGGGGTCTGGAGGTGCCTGATAGTGTGACACTATCCCCATTTTCAGGTACCTGGGAGTGACGCTATCCCCATTTTCAATCTGTAAATAGTGAATATGGGAGAAGATGACAACATACTTCTCTCTAGAGGACTTGCTTTTGTCCCTTTTGTGTGGAGCAATGTTTTTCAACTGTACACAGATGGACATACATTCCTAAGAAAATTACAGTTAAGAAAAAATGATGCATCATTCTGTGAATACCCAGGGAAACAACACATCAGACTGTAAACCTCCTTCCAAGTTCACTTCAACCTTAGATATGTGAGGGCCAAAATTAGGAGTGTTCCAAAGGGCAGTCCTCAAGGATTTGGGCAAAATTATTATGTATATACACCCCATTCCACTGAATCTAATGAAAGGGGAGGTTCAGGCTTTAAAGACACTCCAAGACAATTCTAAGATCACGGTGAAGCCATGTGACATGGGGAGGGGGGTAGTGCTGATGAACACAGAAAGATATGTGGAAAAATGCACTGTATGCTGGCAGCTACAGAGCAGTACAGGAAGACGAATAAACAGGTCTTTGTAACAGAAAAAGGAACAGATCACATCAAGCGTTCTGGAAAATGGTGGCATCTGCAAAAAGGAGTTAAACTTTTGAACAAAGAAAACCTGGTCATCCCAGCTCTATATGGTGTACAATAACACATAATAATATAAAGCCCCCCCAACCCTTCGACCAATTGTTTCTTCCATCAGTGCTATGACAGAACCCTTATCAAAATATGTTGACACAGTTTTATGCCCCTAGCCAAAGTATTCCAATCTTATATAACAGATACTGGTGATATGATTGGGAAGATTGAGAAGGTATCATACAGTGAGAATATTGAGCTCCTGGTTACACTAGACATCAAAGCATTATACACCAACATACCTCAGAAGGAAGCATTGGATACAATAAAGCAAGTGCTGGAAAATAGACCAGGGGAGAGACCTAATGAGTTCATCCTTGAGTGTTTGGAGATTATCCTACTTCACAACTATTTTGAGTTCAATGGCAATCATATGAACAAATCAAAGGAACTAGCAACTTAAGATTTACAAAGAAATACAGCAGGACAAAAGGACAGTCTCTGGACATCTGGATAATGGGTAAGCAAGGTCACACAGAAGTAGCATTATACAGGAAACCCATAGCCAGAAATACTCTTTTGCAATTTGAAAGTTTCCACCCCCAGCTGCCAGAAACAACCTGTCCTTTTTGATGAGACTTAAGGGTAAGAAGAAATTGTACCAGAATGAAGAACTCCATCTGGTTCAGAGAAGAATTTAAAAAAGAGATTGGTTCAGACGTTTGATCAGACAACCCTTTAAAATTTAAAAGAACGAAACATGATGGAGAGGTACTTCTCATTGGCCAGAGTAAAAAACAAAGGGAAGAAGGATAACCTTGTGTGGATTACTAACCATTCTAACATCATTTTCAAAGTAAAGACGATTTTTGAAAAAAAAAGGAAAATACTTAACACAAATGATGCTGATCAGAAAGTGGAAAAGCCTATCTACGAATTTAGAAGAAATGCTAACATAAGATGTAAAGTGGTGCAAACCCGAGCAAAACAGAAGAAGAGCACAAACCAGATGACCACTGGTCACGAGCATTGTGCAAAATAATGTCTGCCGGACAATAGCGTATCTAGCCCCTATGACTTAAAATGCCAGCAGGACAAATCACTTGTGCATGTAATTGGTTTCATAAATGGTTTATAATGTGTTATCTAAAACTGGGTGCACAGGGGTCTCATGTTGATCGGCCTAAATATGCATTATACACATATGCATAATACACAATTGTGGTGAAGGATTGAAGGGGGCTTGTGGTCTCATGCCTTAGGCTAGAGTGAGAGAGAAGGTAATATGCAGAGCAGGCAAAGATGCATTTTGGATGACAAGGCAAAGCATGATATGGTTACATGTTGTTTGTCTCTATGTATTGCTGAACAAAAAAATTATATTTTCTTGGCTACCATTTTTTAGTGGTGGTGCAGTCTAGAACGAGCATACACAGTTGATATTAAGGAAGCTAAGCTCCTTTAAAAAGTGGAAATGGCCCACAAAACATATATTGTCTATAATAGATATACCCATTTGTCTGCCTGTGTGGATACAAAGATGCATATGGATGTATTGGTCCTGAAGAAGGTGGGAGAAAATATGTGAATCCACCAAAACTTGCGTCAACAGGTTTTAACCCAGGTTTGGACACTGCAAGGAGAGGCAAAGAAAGAACAGACACCTGTTTTGGAAGGAAATGAACCGATTGATTTGGGGGGGGGGGTTGTAAGGTGATTGAAGTGTGGCATGAATGTGATGATAGATGTGAGTGTGAGACGGGATTAACAAGTGGGGTGGTAGCTTTTTAACAGACATTTGACTTCTTATATTTTGCTTTGTAAGAACAAAAATCTTTGTGCAGTGAATTATGAATATGCTATTTTAGAAGCCAATACAGTTATTGTGAATAAACTGTATGTATATTAATGCTATGTGAGACTGAATTGACAAGGGTCAGAAAAATAGTGTGTACAAAAATAAGAAAATGTGTTGATATACTGAATCGGAAATAAAACAATTTTTTCCATATAAAACATCATGTCTGGCGGTAAAGTGTTGAAAGATGGGATATGTATATGTCCACTATAGGATTCATTTCCACTGAAAATAAGAAATAGATTAGCTGGGATTCTTGTTCTTTATATGTAGCTACTTCCCCGGTTCCCAAACATGCACTAAATAATTTGGGGGGGATCCTTCTTCTTTGTTTAAGCATGTTCCCACTTACACCCAGTACTGAGAGGTGGACTCCAACAGTCACAAGGACAAAGCAAGCTGAAAGAGGCCTTTTTCCTGGATGCCCACGTGACTAGCAGCACCTGGACTTGACCTAAACTCTGCTGGTGGTCTCTGCTGCACTGTGTCCTGCCCCTATGTGCTGCCTTGAGGTCCTATGAGTCTTAGAAGAAAGAAGTCTCAAAAGTTGAGATTTAGAAAATATTTGGACTTCTAAAACTTCTGGAGTTTGTGCACTACCTGGCTAAAAAGGTGTACAATTTCAAGAGGGCTTTTAAAATACAGCTTTCAGACTGTCCCAGCTTGTGAATTTTCAGCTCCAAAAAAAGACTAAGGGCCCTATTTAAAGTTTGACGTACAGGGTACTCCCAGGTGGCTGCACTGTCTGCCAAATCTTTGGCTCACCAGTCTCATTTTGAGAAGGACGTCCCTTTAGTTTGCTCTTGAATGATCCCCCCACTGGCTCCATCAATGCAAAAATGTCCTCAAATGGCCAAATGGAGTGGGGGTGGCAGAGGAAGAAAGTTACATTACCTATCCTATTTATAAAAAAATAATAATAATGACTTCCATACCATGGGAGAAAACGCATGGGATGTAGGGATCATTAGTGTCTTACTTCTTGTTTTTTTTTCCAAAAGAAACTCTTGCTTTAGGAGTTTCTTTCTGAAAAAAAGTATGTTAAATGTTTGGTGGACAGACACCAAAACAGCCCACCACACATGTTGTACTTTGAAAGGGACCACCATTACACCAGATCCCTTCAATGAACAGATGTGACACTGTGCCAGTGGTAATCTCTAAATTTGATGGATGGTAGTCCATCAGGATGGCAAAGGAAATGTCTTGTCACTCTAACAGTCGTAAAATTCTGAATTAGAACTTAAGTAAGAAAGTAGAAATCTTGGGCAGACGATGGCCCGAAAAGTATCTGCCCAACAAGAGGAATTTGGCAGGTGCAAAATGTCTATTTTCCTCCTCTGTGCATTTCCAGTCAACAAAAAAACAGCTTCAGAAGGGCCTAATCCAATGGTTACTTAAATTTGAGAGGACTTTGCTGGACAGAGCTAGCAGCCATGCTTATTGTAGGATGTCAACTTCCATTACAAAAGTAATTCAGAAGGCAAAATCTTTGACCAAGATGACCCGATTGAGGTATCCGACCTCTGCTTCATTGCGGTTGGTCTAAAATCACACCGAGAGCGCAGTGAACTGCAAACAGTGACTGCTGATTGGCACTTTACTGTTTCGCTGTTCTTTTTTCCCTAAATTCATTCTCCGGTTCCACGTACTGAATTATATTCTTTTTGGAGTCATTTTTCTCATTAAGTTGTTCCCCATTTCAGAAGTTCGGTGTTGAATTTTAGTGTGTTATGTTTTGATTTATTAATTGTTTTGGTACTGATATATACTTTACCCAGTTTTCCTTAATTTGAGGCTGGCTGTTCTGTGCCATTGCGACAAGGGTTGAGCCCAGGCTTTTTTGTTAAACTTGTGCCTTGGACCCAACAGGATTTTGGATTTATTACTTGGGAAGGACTTACATCCTGCTCAATTAGGAACACATCATCTTACACATGTGAAATCCATTTGCAAATCTTATTCCCCATTTATTATCCTCTCAATGGGCATCCATGGGTCTCTCTCTGGGGACACTCTGACCTCGGTGAAGCATAGCAGAATATTCACCTTGGAGAAACATTTTCCAGAGTAGTGTTGTCCATCCAAATTCAAGTTGCCGAAGCGGGATCCACCGTTTGTGACAACAGTCGCGCTTAAGTGTTGCAAAAAAAGTATTAACTTGTGAATTTAATTTGTAGGTAATTTGATGGTGTGCGCATCTTTAAAAAGATTTAAAAAAATGAAAAAGCGAGCACTTTTCTGCAATCAGACCATGCTTGACGGTTAAATAATATTATGCAGCAACCTACTCATTCTGCTCTAGCGTTTAAGATGCTTGGTTTTGAGTTGGGAATACATTTTGCTCTTTATACGATCTTCTGAAAGTTACTTACTTTCCTTCTGCGTCAATAAAGTAGTGTGGAAAACGGACCGAGCTTCATATAGCAGGACAGGTTCTGCAATGCATCAATTTTACGAGCACACCACTGATGGCAGAGCCTTGTAATGGGATCACCCAGAAGTGTAAAAGGTGTGATTAGTTTTAAGGTGCCTACCTCTCTATTTTATGTCTACTCTGCATGCAAGCCGTTGCTGAAGCCATTTCTCCTTTGCGTACCTCCCCCTTCTTCTGATGGTAGCTTCCAGTTTGACAATAACACTTGATCATATCTCTCGAGCTAGACACTAACAATTCATTTCTGGAAGTCTGTTCCATTATCACTTCCTGTGATTCAACTTTGCATTTTGAAATTACAACCAACTGCAAAGCACTGTTCTGAATAATAAGGGGCTGTTTCTTTGCTTCAGTGCAGATAGTGGTAAAAATGCCTCATTTTTCTTTGCTGTTACTAAGGAGCTTTCAACAGTGCACATTGTAGCTTGTAATATAATTATGATTGCGATGTAAATTATGATATAATCTGCGAACTATTGAACATACCGTACCTCATGATAATTTTGCATACACAAAATTTCTGCGCATTCTACATCTTTTCTCTTTTAAAGGCAGTCTCTCTTCTGAGTTTCTCATGATTTAGTAAAACTATGGCGTTTAGTTATTAGCCAATCATGGATGTCATTTAGTGATTACCAGGGGTCTCAGCTGCGACCCCTGGCTTTCCCATTGCCCCCCTGGCACTGCATTTACGACCCTTGACCTAGTAGGTGGCAAAACAGTTTCAGTGACATAATGGCAGCTCATCCTTGTAGCTGTCCGTCTAGGCTCCACTCTCATTCGCTTTCTATCAAGTTTTTATTAGACTAGTAGTAAATAATGTTAGATTATTCACGATTAGTGTAATAAAAATGGAGTACAGTTAGCGCGACTGTGACTTTTTGACAGCAGAGGTAAGTAAAACAATGTTTTTAAGTGTATGTTTTGGGCATGTTTGAAGTGGATGTTTATGTGAGTGTCTGTTTGTGTGAATGTGTATGTGAAAGTGAAGGTGAGAGGGCGTGTGATGTTGCTTCCACTACCACGGGCATTTTGGTGAATTGATGTCCATGTAGATAATGAGTACAATTTATTAAAGCAAGCATCCAGGATTAACACACTACAAAAAAGGCAAGGGGTCTGTTGATGTCCTTTTTTAAAGAAATTAAACAACTACTTGTATTTATCAGTATATCGATTTTTCATTTTTACATAATTGTTTGAACATTTTATGTTTCACTACACACAGCTATAACTATGACGGGCCCTCATTTTATTATTAATTTCAACACTTTATAGATATATTGATAGTACACAGAAAGTGTGGTTTCGGTCGGTAACCCTCAGGCATCGACTGTGCTGGATTGCTCGTGGAGGTCTTCTTCCCAACTCGGGTTCAGAAACCTCGAGCACTCTGGTAATACAACGTACCATAGCCTCACCACTAGAAGTCAGCTGGATCTTTGTACTCAGTAAGGAGTGTTGTAGTCAGATTAAATGACATAAAACCATAAACAATTCTGAACACAATGAGCAATTTAACACTAAGGACTAGTTTGGCCGTTTTTTTCAGTCGGTCTACCCCCCAGAGGGGTCAAAACCCACTACATGCCAGAGATTACATTTATAAATTGTGGGGAGTGATCTTTTGGGCATGGGCCGCTCAGCTGGGAGGAGCAACAAATTGTAGCTGTGTTTCAGCCCCTCTGGTGGCTAGTTGAGCCATTTTATTTGGCTGATCTGCCCCCTGGGGGATCAAAACCCACTAGACACCAGGACGCCAGGTGGTGTGACTGCTGTGTCTGTCTTCATGGCTTCTGAAAGTGATAGGCCCTCAAAAGGCACTGCCTGTTGATAAGTGTGTTGCACTGTGCTGGGCCGGTTGTGTGAATGGTTTTGTGTGTGTGTCACACGTAAAAGGTGTGTGAATGGGTTGTAAAGCAGTTGGTGCCTTGATGAGACTTTGCAGCTCATGAGCTGGGATTCATTGTTTCAGCAACTCTGAACTTTCAATTATTAACAATGAATTTCCATTTTATGAAATCCTTTCTTTCGGTAATTAAATTAGCATTTTGTACTTTTTGCTCCCCCTGGTGCCAAATCCAACCAGTATGTGTGTATACTTGAGGAGTAGATAGTTCTGCAGTAATATATGTCTTTTCTATCTTTCTCTGCCAGGATGTACATTTTCTTGAGGGAAAATCCATTAAGTCTAGATATTTTCGTAGACACTAGGAGGACTCCAGTGTGGTTACCGGTGGGTCCCTCAAAGTAATTGAATCTTCTAGGAACGTCAATCTTCCTGCCAACCTGAGGTCCCACATATCTCCTGATAAAAATGCTGCCTCTTCTACATGGGTGAGCCTTTTGCCTGCAAAAGTGCAGGGTTCAAGACACAATGTTGCTACAACAACAAAAGGGACAACTGCAGTTTCTGGGCCTGTATTCATCCGCCATACAAGAAAACCTACCCAATCTAGGCATTTCTGTATACTAAACACTCAGGGGAGTACAGGGTGGGATTGCTCTCATGGATCCCATAGAGGTTTCATACCAACAATGCCCTGCAAACATCACAATTTGACAAAACTCACACATTTTCCTTGCATTTTTCTGACATATTCTTACAGAATCAAAAAGAATTCAGAAGATTCTTACCACCCAGTGTTTTTCCATTTGCCCCAATAAAACTGCTACCTGCTTGTGTAGCTGGGTGTAGGGCCTGAGGCAGGAACCAATCAAACTTACATCAATAGGAGTCCTCACAAAGGGATACTCATTGATCTTGGTTTGATCTGTTCCTTTCGCGGGCACTCAGCCCAGCCACACAGCTTTTATATTGGGATTTAAGTGGGAGAATGCTGGATGAATGACATTGTGTGGATTCCTGTTGATTCCAGAGTGTTCCATCACAGAAATGTGAGAAAAATATGTTTTTTCGTCAAAGTGTGAGGTTTGCACAGGTTTCTGGGTAAGAAAAACTATGAAAGCCATGCACGTCATCCCACCACGGATTGCCTCAGGCATCTATTTTTTTTTAAATATTCAGGTTTTCTAGGTTTCCCTAGGTGCAGGCTGAGCTAGGGCCAAAACACTGCAGCTTGGCACACTGGGAAAAGGGATCAGTTTTCAATCAAAAAATGTGCTGTGTCCATGATGCATTTTGGTGCCTTTCATATTGCAGCCACTAGCCCTACCCATACAAGTGAGACACCATTTTTAAATGCTGATTCCAGAACTTTCCATCACAAAATGTGAGGAAACTGTGTTATTGTTAGTCAAAGTTTCAGATTTGCAAGGGATTCTAGGTAAGAAAGTGTGTGAGAGGCATGCAGTCATACCACTCTGGATTCTCGTGGATGTCTACTTTTCAAAATATGCAGGTTTTCTACTTTTCCCTAGGTGCCTAATGAGCTAGGACCCAAATCTACAGCTAGGCACATTGTAAAAAAAGGGTCAGTTTTCAAAGGAAAAATATGCTTTGTCCATGTTGCATTTTGGTGCCTTTCGTGTTGAATCCACTAGCCCTACCCACACAACTGTGGTATGATTTTTATTAGGAGACTGGGAGGATTGGTAGGTGGTAGCAAATTAGTTGCTCCCTGAGGGTTCCAGAACATTCCATACAAGAAATGTGAGGAAAATGTTTTATCAATCAAAGTTTGAGGTTTGCAAGAGCTTTTAGATATGAAAACCTAGTAGGAGCCATGCAAGTCACCCCACAATGGATTCTAAAATCTACAGCTAAGTCCGTCTCAAAACAGCTCAGTTTTCAGTGGAAAAATGTGATCATATTGTGTTTTGGCACCTTTCCTTTTGTAGCCACTAGCCCCACCAACACAAATGAGATACTATTTTCTCAGGATACCTGGGGAAATTGTAGGTAGCAGGGAATTAGGTGCTCCCTGCAGATTGCAGAATATTCCATCACAGAAATCTGAGGAAAATTTATTTTTTAGGCAGGGTTGCAGGTTTGCAAGGGCTTCTGGGTAAGCAAACCCAGTAACAGCCACACAAGTCACTCTACCCTGGATTCCTTCAGGTGTCTAGTTCTAAAAAATGTGCAGGTTTGCTAGCATTCTTCAGGTGCCACCTGAACTAGGGCCCAACATCTACAGCTAGGCACACTACAAAAAGGGTCAGTTTTAAATAGAAAAATGTAATGTGCCCATGTTGGGTTTTGGCACCTTTCGTATCACTATTACTAGCCCTATTCACACAAGTGAGGTTAAATTTTTATCCGGAACTTAGGGGTCTACAGAATAGTAGAACAAGTGTTCTAATTAGAGTTTTCTGTGTGTGCCTTCCAAATGTAAGCCACTGTGTAAGAAAGAAGACATTTTAAGAAATTCTCTTTAATTCACATGCAAATTCAGAAAACATGCAAGTGACTACTCCATATCTTGTGCCCATTTCAGAAAATATATAGGTTTCCATGATACCTATTTTTCCCTCTTTATGTTTAACCATATCAATTACTCCATGCCCTGTACACACTGCTAAACCAATACAGAGTGCAATTCAGTTATTGTCTCTGGGTACCTCGAGTCCTTGCAAAACCATCAAACCCTCTACATCCTCGCAATCAGAGGGGGCTAGCAGATGTAAAGATACAGTCCTTTTGAAAATTGGCCATTGTGAAAAAAAGTTCCAATTTAAAACATTGTCATGAATGGGCGTTTTTTCCTGCTAATTTTAATTTTTTTAACACTTAGGGGCCTACATATGTGGCAGTTTGCATCGCTCTTTCACCACACATGGAAGAGCGATGCAAACCTTAAGAAATAGTTTTGAAGCCATGTAAAGCCACTTTGTGTGGCTCTGAGTGGCTCCAAAAATCTGAAGTAATGTAATGCAGTGCAAATTGCTACGTTGCGTTACTCTGTCAAGGGAATACATTCCATGGGCATTGTGTTACCACACAACCCCTATGGATTTTGGCGCATCCTCAGATTCACAAGAACTTGTACGCCTATGGATGCACCTAGACCTTACATCTTCCCAGTGGAGTCGTAACAAGGAGAAGTATTTCTATTTCTCCTTGTTTCTTCCTCTTTCTATGTGTGTATTGTGCACCTTCCTGCACAAAAATAATCCTGCATGCAAAGCAGGCAGCCTTGCATCATGGAGCAAGGGAGTCTGCATTCGTGCTAAGCAGTTCATTGTGCACCAGTGAATGAAAAAGGACAGGATTGCAACCTATTGCCTTAAATACTATGAATTCCTACCCTTTCCCTTTCACGCAGTTCAGCACAGCAAGCTGTGCTGCATGACATCCTAGTAAATGAGGCCCTTAGTTTCTTTGATGTGCATACCCTATGTGGAGAAAGTTATGGATGCCTAACTGTGAACTAACCCAAGTAGCCAAAAAAGGCTTAGCACTAGGGGGAAAGGCCTAGCTGAGAAAGGGTTAAAATGTTGAGGCCTACTGTATTTCTTAATATTTACGAGGTAAATATCTTATAATGTTGCATTTTTAGTGTGTTAATGTATATACACTTTTATTCTGGTGCTGATCCAGAGGTGTGCCTCCTCAGCAGGCTTCCTGGAGTCGGCTTGCTCTCTACCAGTTATTGGCACAGCTCTGTAAAACAAATATTGAGCATTTGCCACCTCAAAACCTATTGGTACAGCCCAGTAAAATCATTGACTTTGCTGTCCCTCTCCCAGCCCTTAGGGCCAGATTTAAAGAAAAGTGGTGCTGCGCCACAATTGGCAGCGCTGTGCTGCATCACTTTTAGAAACACAGGGATGTGCCGTATTTAAGGGAATATGGTGCACCCCGGCATTTCCCCCTGTGCTGGTGCTAAATTTAGCTGCCAGCGCCAACGGAGGCATCCTTGCACCATCGTGCAAGGATATCGGCGTTGAGGGGTGTGATTGTTTATGTGTGGGAAGGTGTTCCTTCCTGCACATAAACAATCACTAATGGTGCTTTGGTACTTCTGTGTGTGCTGCAGGTGTCCCTTCCTGCACATAAACAATCACTAATGGTGCTTTGGCACTTCTGTGTGTGCAGCAGAATACAGCACGCATAGAAACAATAAAAAACAAGGAGCAATAAAAGTATTCCTCCTTGTTGCGCCTTGGGGTGGCATTAGATTTTGGCACGGCCTCAGGTTTAAGATATTTCATAAATCTGAGGCAGCGTCAAAAAGCAATGGGTATTGCTAACACCCATTGCAATCCCGTTTCACGCACAGTGCTGCGTGGGAATGGGCCGTATTTACAAGGTGGCGTTAAGCCAGAAAAAGTGGCTTAACGCTACCTTGTAAATACGGCGCTATGCTTAGCGCCACCAGAGTGTCTCTTTTAGTGATGCTCCAGTGGCGCTAGGGACCTATAAATACGGCCCTTAGTGCTTTGCTTGATTAATGTAAGAAGTTCATTCAGAACTGGTTTGGGAGCTTGTGATTGTCCCTGAACCTCTGATGGTACTTCTCATGGGTCAGCCCAAATTCAGCAACAAGTATTGATTTCATGGGAGCATTCTTTGTCTGAGTCTCTGCCTTTAGTGTAAGAAGTACAGTCCTCCTCAGCGTCGGCATGTGTTTCCACAAGCCACAACCCAGTACGCTTCTGCGACCTTGTGTACCCTGAGAGCAACTTCATGTGTAGCAAACCACCTCTCTATATCATCTCCTACCACATAGTTAGGCACCATGCTGCCACCATCACAATTGGGTTCTAAAGGTCTTTTCATGCTCCAATAGTATTTTTTTCCCAGCTAAGTCCCATTTAGAGTCAACCTTCTCCTTCTCCAGGTTTAATTTGTTCTGTTCCAGCTTGAGCTCTCTCTTCTTCCTCCTGTCTTCCAACTTCACTTGAAACAGGCCCAAAGCAAATACTGTGCTCTGTAGGAGGCTTGCCTGGCTTGTAGTGGGTACCAAGGGGTACTTACACTCTGTACCAGGACCAGTTATCCCTTATTAGTGTAGAAGAGGTGTTTCTAGCAGCTTAGGCTGATAGAAGGTAGCTATAGCTGAGCAGCTTAGGCTGAACTAGGAGACATGCAAAGCTCCTACTATACCACTGGTGTCATGCACAATATCATAAGAAAACACAATACACAGATATACTAAAAATAAAGGTACTTTATTTTTAAGACAATATGCCAAAGTATCTCAGTGAGTACCCTCAGTATGAGCATGCCAAATATACACAAGATATATGTACACAATACCAAAAATATGCAGTAATAGCAAAAGGAAGTAATGCAAGCAATGTAGAATTACAGTAGATTGCAATAGGAGCACATAGGTATAGGGGTGACAAAGCAAAAACAACAAGTGATGGACGGAATGCTGAACATTGTCAAACATTCACCCCCAGTACAGTGATCTGGGCCTAAATCCATCGTTTTTTTGCTGCCCATGCCATTCCAGTTTGGACCCAGCCATATGTAAATCATTCTTGACCCTGTTCCCCATGGGAACAGTCCAGCCCGAACTGCTAGGCCAAGTCTTCCCTGGACTGGAAACAAGCATCCTGGGACCGGTTTCAGGGTTTCACCCCTCCTCAGCCAGGCTAGCTTGAATCTAGTGGCATGGGAAGCACGGGGCAACACAAACCATATACTCTAGAAGTGGAATGCGAACCACGAATGGACCTCAAACCTATGTGAGCTTGTAGAGGGTTGCTGGGACTGTAAGAAAACAGTGAGGGTTAGAAAAATAGCCCACCCCAAGACCCTGAAAAGTAGGTGTAAAGTGCACCTATATTCCCCAGAGAGCACAGAAGTCGTGATAGGGGAATTCTGCAAGGAAGACCAACACCAGCAATGCAACAAAGGTGGATTTCCAGATGAGAGTACCTGTGGAACAAGGGGACCAAGTCCAAGAGTCACGACAAAGTCGAGATTGGGGAGATGCCCAGGAAATGCCAGCTGAGGGTGCAAAGAAGCTGCCACTGGATGGTAGAAGCTGTGGATTCTGCAAGAACGAAGAGGACTAGGAACTTCCCCTTTGGAGGATGGATGTCCCACATCGTGAAGAAGCTTGCAGAGGTGTTCCCACGCAGAAAGACCACAAACAAGCCTTGCTAGCTGCAAGGGTCGCTGTTAGGGTTTTTGGATGCTGCTGTGGCCCAGGAGGGACCAGGATGTCGCCACTTGCGTGAGGAGACAGAGGGGGCGCCCAGCAAGATAGGGAGCCCTCACAGAAGCAGGCAGCACCTGCAGAAGTGCCAGAAAAGGCACTATGAAGAGGAGTGAACTGGAGCTCACCCGAAGTCACAAAAGGAGATCCCACGACACCGGAGGACAACTCAGGAGGTTGTGCACTGCAGGTTAGAGTGTCGGGGACCCAGGCTTGGCTGTGCACAAAGGAAATCCTGGAAGAGTGCACAGGAGCTGGAGAAGCTGCAAATCACGCGGTACCCAGCAATGCAGTCTAGCGTGGGGAGGCAAGGACTTACCTCCACCAAACTCGGACTGAAGAGTCACTGGACTGTGGGAGTCACTTGGAAAGAGTTGCTGAGTTCCAGGGACCACGCTCGTCGTGCTGAGAGGGGACCCAGAGGACCGGTGATGCAGTTCTTTTGGTGCCTGAGGCTGCAGGGGGAGGATTCCGTCGTCCCACAGGAGATTTCTTCGGAGCTTCTAGTGCAGAGAGGAGGCAGACTACCCCCACAGCATGCACCACCAGGAAAACAGTCAAGAATGCGGCAGGATCAGCGATACAAGGTTGCAGTAGCCGTCTTTGCTACTTTGTTGAGGTTTTGCAGGCGTCCTGAGCAGTCAGCGGTCGATTCCTTGGCAGAAGGTGAAGAGAGAGATGCAGAGGAACTCTGATGAGCTCTTGCATTCGTTATCTAAAGAATTCCCCAAAGCAGAGACCCTAAATAGCCAGAAAAGGAGGTTTGGCTACCTAGGAAGGAGGATAGGCTAGCAACACAGGTAAGAGCCTATCAGGAGGAGTCTCTGACGTCACCTGCTGGCACTGGCCACTCAGAACAGTCCAGTGTGCCAGCAGCACCTCTGTTTCCAAGATGGCAGAGGTCTGGAGCACACTGGAGGAGCTCGGGCACCTCCCCTGGGAGGTGCAGGTCAGGGGAGTGGTCACTCCCCTTCCCTTTGTCCAGTTTCGCGCCAGAGGAGGGCTGGGGGATCCCTGAACCGGTGTAGACTGGCTTATGCAGAGATGGGCACCATCTGTGCCCATCAAAGCATTTCCAGAGGCTGGGGGAGGCTACTCCTCCCCAGCCCTGACACCTTTTTCCAAAGGGAGAGGGTGTAACACCCTCTCTCTGAGGAAGTCCTTTGTTCTGCCTTCCTGGGCCAAGCCTGGCTGGACCCCAGGAGGGCAGAAACCTGTCTGAGGGGTTGGCAGTAGCAGCAGCTGCAGTGAAACCCCGGGAAAGGCAGTTTGGCAGTACCCGGGTCTGTGCTAGAGACTTGGGGGATCGTGGAATTGTCTCCCCAATGCCAGGATGGCATTGGGGTGGCAATTCCATGATCTTAGACATGTTACATGGCCATGTTCGGAGTTACCATTGTGACGCTATACATAGGTAGTGAACATAGGTAGTGACCTATGTATAGTGCACGCGTGTAATGGTGTCCCCGCACTCACAAAGTCCGGGGAATTTGCCCTGAACGATGTGGGGGCACCTTGGCTAGTGCCAGGGTGCCTACACACTAAGTAACTTAGCACCCAACCTTTACCAGGTAAAGGTTAGACATATAGGTGACTTATAAGTTACTTAATTGCAGTGGTAAATGGCTGTGAAATAACGTGGGCGTTATTTCACTCAGGCTGCAGTGGCAGGCCTGTGTAAGAATTGTCAGAGCTCCCTATGGGTGGCAAAAGAAATGCTGCAGCCCATAGGGATCTCCTGGAACCCCAATACCCTGGGTACCTCAGTACCATATACTAGGGAATTATAAGGGTGTTCCAGTATGCCAATGTGAATTGGTGAAATTGGTCACTAGCCTGTTAGTGCCAATTTAGAAAGTAAAGAGAGAGCATAACCACTGAGGTTCTGGTTAGCAGAGCCTCAGTGAGACAGTTAGGCATCACACAGGGAACACATACATATAGGTCACAACCTTATGAGCATTGGGGTCCTGGCTAGCAGGGTCCCAGTGACACATAACAAACATACTGAAAACATAGGGTTTTCACTATGAGCACTGGGCCCTGGCTAGCAGGATCCCAGTGAGACAGTGAAAACACCCTGACATATACTCACAAACAGGCCAAAAGTGGGGGTAACAAGGCTAGAAAGAGGCTACTTTCTCACATGCTCTCACCCTCATCTTGGGTATCCTAGTTCTTCTTTGTGGGGCGTGGGATTCTCCCTGCAGCTCATGCCCCTTGCCTAGGTCCTACTTTTTATTCTAATTTAAATCAATCTCCACATTGTTGAGGTCATCTTCCATTGCCTGCAACCTCTTAACCTCCTCACATGCCTGAACGCTATCTGCGGATCCACTTTACAAGCTTTCCTGCCCACATTAAGCCTGGTCTCCTTTGCAGCTCAGGCCAAGTGAAGTTTCTCAACAATGATCCATCTCCATGGTGAAATTAAAGGGTAGGGTTACTTACATTTAGGAAAAAGGGAAAAACAGTCAATGTAGACTAAGGAGAATTTAAAGTTTCACATTCTTTGCCTAGGACTTTGTGTTGTACAAATCACTGAGTGGCACTGCACAAACAACAAGTTCTGATCCAAACTGCTGAACATCAATGTGAGAAATTGGGTTGTTGGGTCAAGCAACAGCCACAATCCTTTGCAGGGTGAATCACCAAGAGTCACTAAATTAACCTGTGCTTAACCCTAGGTAGTTTGGCACAGAAAGCAGTCAGGCTTAACTTAGAAGTAAGGTGTAAAGTATTCATGCAGCACACAAACAGTAATAAAATGAGAACGCAACACAAGAAAAATCCCACGCCAATTTAGAAAGTTAGCGAAGATTTTAATAAATTATGGCCCTCATTACAACCTTGGTGGTCCAATACCGCCAGGGCTGTTCTGGAGGAAGCACCGCCAACAGGCTGGTGGTGTTTCCCAGGGCATTACAACAGCAGCAGAAGTGCCGCGGTTGCACCGCTGGGGCCAGCAGTTTCCCGCCACAATGGCCCCGGCGGTTGTAATCCGCCAGGGCAGCGCTGCTTGCAGCGCTGCCCATGGGATTACAAGTCCCCCTGCTGCCAGCCTTTTCCTGGCGGTTTGAACCGCCAAGAAAAGGCTGGTGGTATGGGGAGTCGTGGGGCCCCTGGGGGCCCCTCACTGCCCATGCCACTGGCATGGGCAGTGCAGGGGCCCCCTGACAGGGCCCCGTGCAGCTTTTCACTGTCTGCTATGCAGACAGTGAAAAGCGCGATGGGTGCAACTGCACCCGTCGCACGGCCTCAACAACGCCGGCTCCATTTGGAGCCGGCTCCTGTGTTGGGGCCGAGATCCCCGCTGGGCTGGTGGGCGGAAACTAGGTTTCCGCCTGCCGGTCCAGTGGGGATCTCCAAATGGCTGCGGCGGGGATGCGGCTGCATTGGTGGCCGCCCGGCGGTCCGATCTTGGTCGGCGGCTGAGGGCCTATATGACACCAACATAACAAAAACCCAATCAGCAGAACTGAAGTTATACATTTGTTAGCTTTTTATCAAAAACTAGCACCTAAAAGATTAAAGCACCAACTTTGGTCATCTAGTGATCTAGTCAAGAGTGACCAGGTCAAAGCAAAAAATATGGCCTACTACAATGGATCACTTTTCGAATAAAAGATGTGGATTGGGTCTGGTCAGCGCATACCTTGGAACTTGAAAAAAATTCAGAAGGCAAAATTCATAGGGGAAAAACTTCTGAAGGTGTCCAAAGAAGGAGCAGCACCATCTGAGCCTTGGGTCAAAGATTTCTATTTTAAACTTGGTCTCTGAAATGGAAGTCAAAAATCCATAGTGGGAGGAGGCAGAGGGCAGTAGCCAAAGATAGTTTTACAGGGCCAGGTAATCCTTTGGTGAAGGACCGCTGAAAAGCATTCGCTGCAGCAAAGAAGAACATAGATGGAAAAGCCACAAAGTCCATCCGACCAAGAAATGCACCTCAGGAAGATAGGCATGCAGGTTGGTCAAAGTCTCCTTCTGGTTCTCAGAGTCCTCACTTTTGAGTTTTGGCTATCTGGTTACTTTCAGTACCACTTCCAGAGGACTGATGGGGCACCACCTGGAGGTCAGGACTCCCTCAGGCTGCATTCTGGTGTGAGTCCAAGGTGAAGGGAGCCTTTTGTGTGTCTGAGGCTCAAACCAGGTGGCCAGCAAACTAGCACTTGTCAGTCACTCTGGTCGTCCTGGGTTGCCCATCCAGTTCTTCTTCCCCAGGCAAGAGGGCAGTAGGACAAAAAGGCAGCAGTTCAGCAAGACGGCAGCAGGTCACCAGTCAAGCAGAGTGGTAGTCATTTCAGCAGCACAGCCACCCTTCCTCCCGACAGAGTATTCACAGGTCCAGAAGTATACTGAAGAATTGGTGTCTGAGGCCCTATTTTTACACCCTGGTGCCCTCCTTCTTGAAGGTGGGAGAACCAGACTCTCCTACCCTAGCTCCAAGCTGCCCTTAGTGAAGTGACTATGTGGTGTTAATAGGTCCTTTGTGTGAATGCCAAGCATTCCCTATTAAGCTGCCATTGATGGCAAATTCAGGCACTCCTTATCCCTCGATTGTATGGCTGTCTGGGAGGAATCAGCAAAGTCCACCTGCAAACCATACCGAGTCATGTGACCCAGGTACATGCTGCAGGCACCAAATAGTTAGGGCAAGAAAATGGCAACTTTCTAAAAGTGGCATTTTCAAAAATGCAACTTAAAAATGTACTTTACTATTAAAGAGTGTTTTATCTTTCAATTTTTGAATCACCAAACATAAAATGTATATCTGTTCCCAATCAAAAGTTGTCATGCATTAAATGTGATAAGGCAACCCTGATTTGTCTTATGGGAGAAGTAAGCCACACAGTAGTGAAAAATGTATTTAGGAGTTTTTGACTACCATGACATGTAAAAGTACATGTCCAATATTTTAAATAAAATGAACCCTGACCTATGGGTCTACCTTAGGGGTCCTGCCAGCAGTTAGCCCATTGAGGCATACCTAATTCCTCCATTGTATGACTGTCTGGGAGAAGTTCACAAAATCCAACTGCCAGTTACTCCCAGTCATTTGACCCTAGACTGGCTGTAGACACAAATAATATAAGGGCACAAAAATGAAAATTTTCTGAAAGTGACATCTTTAAAATGTTTATCAAAACCCAAATTTACAATTAAATAGGGTGTTTTGTTACAATTTGAAAGACACTGAATATGACATGGCTACCTGCTTCCAATGTCATCACATTAAATGTGACAATGATTCCTCAATGTTATCCTATGGGCCTTCTTTAGGAATGACTCATGTGCATTAAAAGTCCATTTAAGGCTTGTCAAGGGGTTTTTAATGCCAACAGGCAGTTTAAAAATACATTCAGTCTGCTGGGAAGGCCTGGTACATGTTTTAAGGTGCTACCTAGGTTGGTGGCACAATATGTACTGCAGGCCCTCTGGTAGCATTTAATTTACAGGCCATCGGTATGTGCTATAACACTCTGCAAAGGACTTATAAGTGAATTAAACATGCCAAGCACTTTAGCACTGGTTAGCAGTAATAAAATGCATATATATCTGTATAAATATATATATGTATCAGTTCACCAGCTGCCCCCAACACTTACGGGTGGGTGCTCAAACACCTGAGTGTTAAACTCATGAATATATAAATTCTGCTACACATATAGATTCACTAAAAAAAGACCAGTGATGTAATTTGAGATGTCATCACTGATGTCATAAATGATTCCATATAACATCATGAGGGATGTAATATATGAGTTCATAAACTGCATGTCTGGGTATAATTTATAGTTAGATCTGCTAACTATACCTGGTAAATTGCTATGGTATTGTAGTTCAACATGTTAATGTCATCATTGACATATTCACTTAAGTATAACATTACTTAAACCTTTGTTTTTTTAATGTAAAGTAATAGTCTGTTACCATCCATAAAGCCAATCCTATGCAGCCCACAGGCTTCAACTGTGTGCAGTGCGGGTCACCCGCAGGACCTGCAGCAAAACCACTCCAGAAGAAGGCAACCCAACGCATTGTCTTCAAGGAGAAGGACATGCAGACCCAGGGCAGGGACCTTATCACCTGGAGTTGTTCATTGTTTTAAAAGGGAAGGAGGCCAGGCAACCCCTCTGTAAGCCATTATAGGTCGAAAGAAGCCCACTCTGGGGGGGGGCAGCATTCTCAATATGATAGCCACATGGCCCCCCTCACTCCTTATTGAAGTGAGCCTTGGGGATGGGCTACCCAGAGCCTATAATGGTTTGAAGAGTGGAGAAGCACGTCCCCCTCATCTTAATGAAAGATAGTGCCACCATTTTATTTTTGATCCAGCAGGAGTCCAGAGGGTTTGCAGCAAAAATAGATCCTTTTCTTTGGTCCCAGGAGAGTCCCTCTGGGTCCTCCACACTGGGCCAAGCAGGACAGGGTATCCCTATCCTTCCCACTTTTATGTTGTTATTTAACACTGCAGAATAGGGGACTAAGTCCCCGAGTCCTCTAATGGCTGCTGGCAGCATTTTGTTGATGTTGCTGGCAGCCAATCAGAGTGCTTGCTCCTGCAGGAGTCTGACTCTGATAGGAGAAAATTGTTCCAAGGGAAAAGAAAACTCCCTGGCCAAACAGAATGCTCCATTTTTCAATTTGCACTCTCGCAGGACATTCCTGAGACTCTTTCTGACCCGACCATCTAGATATCTATATGTTTTTTAACTTTATTTCTCGCAAACTACTGAAAGGTTTTACACCAAATCACAAAAGCCCAATCTGCGTACCAAGGTCAAGCTTCCTGCCAAATTTGGTATAATTCTGTTCAGCAGTTTTTGCTCCCGCCCTGTCTAAAGTAGTCTATTAAAAATACATGGGATTTTGTGGTTTGGGACACCCCTTATTTCTTGCCCCCCCTTGACTGATCACCCCGAAACTTTCCATGCACAAACTAATCAAAAAGTTGCACCTTTGAACAGTTTTTTGGAGATACCTCAAACGGTGCCTAAGTTATTAGCAACACAGAACACAGAACAGAACACAACAACAAAAATGCCTATGGAGCAGCTGACAGAACAATAACTGCCCAGTGGCGACCACTACTAGGTAGGTTTAGTTAGGACTTAGGCCTGTATTTATACTTTTTTTGCACCGCATTTGCGTCACTTTTTGACACAAATATAATTGTATTTTGTATGTTTGCCCTGCTTTTGCGTCAAAAAGTGACACAAATGTGTCGCAAAAAAGTATAAATATGGGCCTTAGTTTCAATAGGGAAACCCTTTTTCGTTTTGCCAAAAACATTAACACCATTTGACAAATCTTCACAAATGATTTCAAAACTAACTAGCCACTCACTTCAGCTGTTGTCTTAAAAGTTTTGAGGTGATTCATCAAACTGGGGCAGAGAAAAAAACGTGCCCAAACTCATTTTCACCATGGAATTTCTCATAGGGATTTTAGACAGGACTACAGTCTGAACCACTGAAAGGAATTGCACCTAATTAGTCAGAAAGCTAAATCGTGGACCAGAAAGATCTCTTATTGCGATTTGGTGTAAATACATTCATTAGATTTTTAAGAAAAAATATTTATACAGAGGATTGCAAATCCTCTGTGGATCCTACAGATCTCATGGTGAGATTATGGTTAAATTTGTGTATATTTATAAAATTATACATATATATATATATATATATATATATATATATAAAACCATGTTGTTTTCATCTTACGCTGCAGATATTCACAGGTTGGTGCCAAGTCCTGTGATGGTGAACTCACATCCACACACTGAATACTGGTCAAAAAGTTGATGGGCTGAGAAGATAATCTTTAATTTCCACAGAAAAGACAAACACGTTTTGACTGATGCCTTGCTCAATGTATGCCATTTAGTGGTACAGAGGGCATTTTAAAACCATTCAAAATGCATTCGGTGGACAGGGATGAATCAAGACAAACAAAGGACTGCACACACATATAAAGCTATACTTGTGATCTCTGTGGAATATATAACCAGGTGGTGGTCGCCATTAGGACGTTATAGTTAGTCTTTTGGTTTGCTAATAACTTTTTCCCTATTTGACGAAACCTTCACAAAAGATTTTTTTAAAGTTCATGCACGTCAGCTCCTTTCTGGAAGGGTTCAAGGTTGTCTTGCAAGAGAAGAGAAGAAAGGGTGTCCCAAAACCCAAAGTCCCCATGATTTTCCATAGGCTTCTTTAAGACAGGTTTCCAAAAACTGCTGAACAGAATTACACCAAAAGGCAGCGGGAGAGCTAGAGCTTGGTTCGCAGATTGTGCTTTTTGTGATTTGATGTAAATCTGTTTAGTAGTGTTTGAGAAATTAAGGGTAAAAAAAAAATTGTATATATTGCCAGTTGGGCTCACAGGAGTCTCGAAGACCAATTTAAAAAATAGACCGTTCTTATTAGTCCAGGGAGTTTTGTCTTCCTTGGGCCATCTCGCTCCCATGGGAGTGAAACTTTCACAAGAGCGAGTGCTCTGATGGGCTCGTAGGAACATGAGAAAAATGTTGCTGGTACCCATTACAGGACTCAGGGAATTAGGGCCTGTTTTTTATCTTGACGGACAGGGATACGCCATCACAAATGTGACTGATCGCTGTTCGCTGTATCACAATTGCATTATTTATAATGGAGATCATAATACAGCAGATGAAATATCTGTCACAATTGTGATGGACTATTCCATCCACCAAGATCATAATCAGGGCCCTAGTGCCCTGTCCTGAAGTTCTTAAAAAAAGAACTAGAGACCCAAAGAAACCCCCTGGGGCCAAGAAAAAAAAAAGCCAAAAAAATTGGTCGATCACAAGAGACTCTCATAGGATCAAAATAAAACAGTGGCTGGGCCTCATTTAAATATGATAAGCCCCAGGGATCCTACCCCCAGGGCGAAAAGCAATTTTTATGGAGAGGATGATGTGCAGCCCCCTCCTTGAGCAATTAGAGACACTGGGGAGCCCATCACTGAGGCCTCTACCATTAATTATGAGAGAGGATCCATGAGGCCTCTCCCTGTACATGGAGAGGCCCCAGAGAGCCAACCCTGTGGCCCGAGATAAATTTTTAGTGGGTGAGACATGCATACCCCCACCCTGAGTCTCAAGTGGCCCCAGGGAGCCCACCCCAAGGCTGAAAATGCACAAAATGGGGAGTGGGCCTCACAACCCTTTCTGAGAGCCTGAAAAGCCCCGAAGGTACCTTCCCCAGGCTAAGTACTTTAAGGGAGGGGTCATGGGGTCCCCCTTGTTGCGCTATCACTGGCCCTGTAGACCCCATCGCCCATGGCTGGCTCACAGGCTAAGTCCTGGGGTACACTGTTCCTAAAAAGAAAACAAAAACATGCGTACATCTAAATTTAGAAGCTAAAACCCTCACACATCCATTGGATGTCATGCTTCATCATTGGGTCTGCGCCTTGTCGGTCCGGCGCTGCAGTGCCCTATGGGCCCCTGCAAGGGGGCTCTGTGCCGGAGATCTTTTATAGTAAGTGTGCCACAGAAGTAAGCAGGAGGAAAGTCAGACCTACTATGAAAGATAAAGAGAACTAGAGATAAAATTGACTCGAGAACCACCCAAAGTCAGATTTTTTAGGGATGGTGGGCCGCGGGCAAGATTAAAAACACAAGGAGTATATGGAAAACAATGTTCCTATGCTCTAACCATTAGTGTAAGGGATATAGAGGACAGTGGCTCTCACTTTAACTAGAAGGTCAACATGTTTCATGACTCAACTGTCCCGCAGGATCAAACTGACCATGGAAGATTTCCAAGGCTTGAGTTTTGATGATGATGTCATCACTGCCATCTTACAAACCCCCTCTATTTTAGGTAATGATGATACAGGCCCCTCAGGGAGCCTCAAAGAAGACTGTCTGCCTTAAGAAGAGACGTTATTAAAACCATCCTTCATGGTACCATCATGACAGAATATTTACGGGCAAATATTGCCCGAAATGGCTTGATTGTGACAAATGTCCCCAGGATTTTTCTCCAGGACTTAATCTTCAGGAAAGATTGGGCCCAGATTGCATGGAAGTGCACTCAGGATTGGTTGGTCTTGATTATCAACACTTCGAAACGTTTATCTGACTCCATTTTGGTCGAGATTAATGTAGCCAAAAACACTCTCAAGACAACACTGTCATTATCTGCATTTAAACACCGTTTAGCTGAAATTAATTCTGAAGTTAACGAGAATAAAGAATATTTTACCCAACAGAAGCTATCCAAATTACAAAAGGACATTTCCAAATTCAGGAAAGAAAAGATCTACCCATATATCAATGATGACAATGAGTTAGAAATTCAATCTCGGTCCTCTGATGATTCTGGTTCATCTTTCAAGAAACCACAAACTTACAGCAGCAGCTCATCAGATGGTTGGAGCACTGATGAAGCTCCACCACTACCTTAGTATCAGTATCCGCAGTACCCGATTCATTAGCCTCCCACTTGGCAGTCCCCTTATCCTTTTTACCAACCACGTCCGATGATGCCCTTTGTACATTTTTTAGGCAAAGGCCGGGCCAGAGGAAGAGGCAGGCGTAGAGGAAGAGGTCATCACTTACACTGGAGCAGAGAGAAATGAAACCTCAACGTGAATCATATAAACATAGCAGGTGTCCCATTTAAAGCTTTGCTTCTGGAAAGCACAAATCATCCTAACGTCTTGTGCCTCATCAAGGCAAAGCAATTGTGTTTTCTCTGCAATTCCACTTTGAAAAACCATCTAAAGTCTTTCATGGAGGTGAATGTATCCCTGCTCTATTTGAGAACAATCTCATCTGTGGTGACTTGGATGAGTGGGTTCTTTCTTTTAGTTTCCTGGTGAATGGAGAGTCAATGGTCTAGAAGCTTTGCCCTGTTTGGCCTTGCCTTGTATATGTTAGTGGTATGCAAAAGTCCCCCTGCCTTTTTCCAGGTTGACAGAGAGATTACTAAAAGGCACCCAAGTGCATTTCCCATCAATTTTGGTGACACATTCTTGATGCAGAGATAGGTTAGCACATCACCAAACAATGAAGCACTTCATGCAATTAAGAGGAAGTACCCTTGTTTGAAAGAGAGGCAATTCTTTACAGTCACGCTGTCTTCTCTATACAAAGAGTGATGTCATCACAGATTTCTGTATGA
Source organism: Pleurodeles waltl (assembly GCF_031143425.1). Lineage (NCBI taxonomy): Eukaryota > Metazoa > Chordata > Amphibia > Caudata > Salamandridae > Pleurodeles > Pleurodeles waltl. Next base: position 213,059,564 of record NC_090438.1, read on the forward strand.
AGATGCTAAAGAAACAGTCACATTGCCAAGGTTATAAACATACAAGGTCACTGGAGGCATTCTCCTGTGGTTATTTATGCAGCTGTAGTGTAGAATATGCACTAGACGTTTACCCAAAGAGGTAGCACTTACTAATCAACCAGTAGAAAGTACTCTCGTTGGGTAGACATTTTGTGCTTAACAGTGGACCCTTCTTGATAAATAAGCAGGTGAGGAGTCATTCTGGCACCGATATGCATTTCACAGAAATTAAACCTCAATGGGAAGCACCTACAAATATAAACATAGCAAGTGCCCCAGTTGACGCTCCGCTTCCGTAAAGGACAAATCATTCTAACTTGTAGCATTTGGACAAGGCAAAGCAAGTGTGCTTTATCGCCAAGTCCATGTTGAAAGATGATCTGAAAACCTTGATGGAGGTGAATGAATATTTAATCCATTGGAGAGCAATCTCTTATCAAGTGACAATATAGTCCATGGTTCTCCCTTTTAAGTACTATGAGTAAGCAAATGTGCAAATTGACCCAGAACTCTGCCAGTTTGGATCTGCCCCCCAATATGTTAGTGGTATGTAATAGTCTTCATACACCCATGCAGGCACTGTGAGGACTGTTCAGAAACATGTATGGCAATTTATGTATCCAGCACTCAGGAAGTTACACACACAGCTAAACAATCAGTTATACATCAATTATATTAGCAATACACACACTCATACCTATTTAAACAACCATTGCTACTCACAGAGCAACAGATGGACTTACAAATCAACTCTTGTAGTTACATAGCAGTTATGTGTATAGCATTAACAGTGCTTTGTGCACACACAGCTAAATGCAAGAATTCCTTGTAACACAGTCAGTAACCAATGCATACAGCTACTTATACACCCATTAAGAAAATAATAGAGTTAGTAAGACACTCAGTCACACACTGATGAGGGTCTTTACACATACAGTCATGTACCCAGATTGTCCCTTATACAGATACTGACATGTGGACTCAGGTAGGGACATGCCTAGTCACCCATCTATACAATAACTCATAGATTCATTTATATATACTCACTGAGAGACTTACACTGCGTGTAACACACTGCATAACCACTGCACTGATATACATAATAGCAGTCTCAGTAAACTGCACAGGCATGCTGAGAAAGACTCAAATACAAACATTGACACACACATTCACTGACCTATACATCCCCCTACATAGTCATTCACACCCCAATGCAGGCACTGTCAGATTCACTCCCAGAAATAGACAGCCATTTATGTGCCCAGCTGTAACTCAAGAAGAAGCAAATGTACACAGCCATACACCTAGTTACAAATCCAGTCGCCCACCCACACATTAACTGACATACCTTATTTACAAAACCATAGAACCACTCACACACCCAGCAAAACAGTGAAAGACACTTACTCATGCACTCACACACACTCAGCACTTATGTATTCAGCACTAACACTTGTACACACAATTACATACCCAACTCTACCACATCCAGTAAGGAATTTATATAGTCACTTATAAAGGCAATTAAAGACCCTTAGAGATAATAAGACAGGCAGTTACACAACAACATAGGTCATTGCATGTCCAGTCACACACTCAGGGAAGCGCTGATAGACTTACTCAAATGGGCACTTAAGTACTAACACGGTTTGTCACCCATCTGTACAGTCACTCACATACACATTTATACATCCATATCTAGTTACTTGCTTATAGTATATGATGGAATAGTATGTACTGTAAACATAAATATAATCTTTATTTGCTTTTTAAATACCTAGTTGCGTTTAAAGAGGTGAGTTCATGATGCCGGAAAAGGAGCAAAGAAGAAAATAACCAGTAGCAAAAGTACTACCTGGGAAGAGCTTGCAGAATTCTACTGTGTGAAATTCCATGGAGTTATCGAAAAACCCTGACATTATGCAGAGTTTTGTGTGCGGTAGAATGATGCCTAGTTCTTAGTTGAGTATTAATGCACGGTCCTCTCGGCATTGTTTTAAAAAATTTCACCTTGGACTTGCATGTGTGCAATAAAGAAGAAGGAGGTTTAGATTAGAGAAAAAAACATGAAGGAATCAAACTTCACAATGAACATACACAGAGAAAGTTTTAAGCATGCAGATAATAAAATGACTTTAAAAATAGCATGTGTTTTATCTTAATTGGGTTATTGGCAATTATGAGATTGACAGTTTATCTCCTGAATGATCTAAAAAACGAAGGTTTATTGTTATACCTGAAGTTAGCACCATTGTGCTAGAACTCAAATACAGGACCAAGAATCCACACATTGGGCCAAAATTGTGGCTCGTGTGCAGCTGGGGTGGTCTCTTCCATGGTCAGTATCACCATCTATCCAATTGCAGTCTTCTTTGGGATAATACAGACGACTCAAGCTTCCACACATACTGTATCTGGGGCTTTTATTTTTAATAGATTCTTACTGACTGTCTTTTGTTTTGCCTGAACATAGACAATTTCAGGGGTTTGAGACCCTTCGCCAAAAGATGAGAGCTACAATAGGCGTGCTGTTTATTTCTTTATGTCTACTTGTACTCGTAGTATGTCAGTTGATTCACTGTGTAGGTACACTTTAATTCAGTTTTCTTTGCTCCCACAGCATACCTCTTGGATAAAGCGCTGATACTATCACACATTCTTACACAGGTAGTCATTCTGCTGTTATCAATCTGTGGACTGAATATAATGCTTGGTTCTCTCACAGTATTTCTTTATGACTCGTAGCCATATGAGAACTAGTATGGCAACTGTCACACTGTTTCTGTTGGGCCTCTGAGCTGTTTTCACACTGTGATCTGTTAATGCAGTACATTTGTGACTGTAACACTGCATGACTGTGGCACTGTAGGGGTGGAAAAGAGGTGCGCTGGTGAGCTCTGCTCCGCTACCGGATGGCAGAATTTTCTTTTCCAAACTGCGCTTTGCTTGGAGTGCGGAGAGTCAAAAACTCAGTGAACTTTGCCAGTGGAATGGAGTTCACCGCCCACCCGTACTATAAAATCAGAAACAAAAAGTAACATGAGGTGCTGGGAAAAAGAAGTTGCTGGTAAGAGACCTAAGGTGTTTCTTAAAATTATGTGGAACAATGCAAAATGAGGGAAAATTTGCAAAAAAAAGGTTTGAAGTCAACTCAGAAAGGACAAAGAGTAAATGACATTGAAAGTAAAAAATGTCTTAAGAAAACAGGCAGTTTGACAACGAGACAGAAACTATTTAAAGAAATAAGAGTGAGAATGGTTTGAAACAGAGTAGTACAGAATTTGGTGCAAAACCTGAAAGAGTAAAAGGGAAGTGCAACACTAAAGCAAAAACAACATATTGAGAGTCTAGTTGAGAAAGATTTGCTGTGACGGGGAAACTATTTATCTTGATACTGAGGAGAATGAGAACACATTAAAAGTATTGTCTATGAACAGAAAAAGACAAAAAAGGCTTAATAATAAAGGTAATTTTTGTAATCTTTTTTAAGGTGAATGGAAGCACATGTCTAGTACAGAGCTTTTCTTTAATGAAGAAAGATATTTACAAAAGAACACCTTAGTACATACAGTCGAGCAAACTGGTTGATGTGAGAGGTAAACAATGGTGCTGCCATTTTAAAAGAGGTGATGGTTCCTAAAAATGTAGAAAAAGAGATAAAGAGGTACAAATGATGTGTAGATATGCTCCTGAACATAAATGGGACTGTAGCAGTATTTATTGTGTTCTCCATTAATCAAGTGATATATTTAAAAAAATCTATGCCAATTTCAGATGGAAGTTTGAAGTAGAAAATTGCAATGTTTCAAGGACTAGAGCTGTGCAAAATGAGAAAACAGATTAATTTACCAAGGGCATTCACAGGTGTGTCTATCCGAGCAAGTGTATACAAGCACCTTTCAACATTTTTTAATGTTGGCTGTTCATCATTCTAAAATTTGAAATTAAGTTAGGAGACTTTACTTTGTAAAGAGTTCAGCATTGTGTCTAGGAAAAATGAATAAAGCATTTTTGTAAACCACTTTCGAATGGTAGAAAATGTCTGTGAAGATATTCAATTACGTTTCTTTGGTCCTGAAGAGGAGTGCAGGGAAAATGAGGAGTTGGTATGTCCAGGTGCAGAGGAACGGAACACATATATTACTACTGATAATTTTGCACAATAAATTATAAAGTTTAATGCAAGAAACAAAACTTTGTTTGTATTTGTTGTTGATACACTCACTACAAAAGCCAAACTTGAAATGTTGATTTGTTCTCAACAACTGAACAAGAAAACAGAAAAAAGTGGCTAGAATTTGCTATCTATTAATTTGCGGAGGAATGCTTCAATTTTTCAACATGTCAAATCAGATGTAAGATTTGCTATAATAAATTAGAGAACAACGAAATGCCTGCCAGATAACAAGTTAGAGTTGGTTGAAATTCCATAAGAACTTCAACATTTAAATGTTTATGAAACAATACTGATACAATCAATTGACCCTTTTCAAGCAATAGTTCATATGGATCCAAAGAGGGAACAATTACTACCGGCTGAGTTACAGAAAGGCCTTAAAGGTAGAATTGTGTACTTACCTTTATATTTTAAACACAATATTCAAACTGTGTGTGTAGAGACATTCCATATATATTCTGTCTGTTATTTGAAAGTGATTGTCTGGACTATCATATGCTGTTGACCATATTTGTGAAACAGGAGTTAGGCGGTCATTCTGACCGCGGCGGTCGGCGGTCGCCGCCCGCCAAGCGGTTCCCGCCGAAAGACCGCACCGCGGTCAAAAGACCGCGGCGGCCATTCCGGCTTTCACGCTGGGCCGGCGGGCGACCGCCGGCCGGCCCAGCGGGACAGTCCCCTCGACAATGAAGCCGGCTCGGAATGGAGTGGAATGGAGCTCGGAATGAAGGGGTGCGACGGGTGCAGTGGCACCCGTCGCGATTTTCACTGTCTGCTAAGCAGACAGTGAAAATCTTTGTGGGGCACTGTTAGGGGGCCCCTGCACTGCCCATGCCAGTGGCATGGGCAGTGCAGGGGCCCCCAGGGGCCCCACGGCACCCGTTCCCGCCATCCTGGTTCCGGCGGTGGACACCGCCAGAAACAGGCTGGCGGTAAGGGGGTCGGAATCCCCATGGCGGTGCTGCAAGCAGCGCCGCCATGGCGGGTTCCCTGGGCCAGCGGGAAACCGGCGGGAAACCGCCGGCTCCCCTTTTCCGACCGCGGCTTTACCGCCGCGGTCAGAATCGCCCAGGAAGCACCGCCAGCCTGTTGGCGGTACTTCCGCCGCACTCCGCCATGGCGGTCATGGACCGCCAAGGTCAGAATGACCCCCTTAATCTGCAAAATCAATCTGTAAAAGATCTTTGTTGACAAAATTCATGGAAAGAATGAGATGTTGGGAAACAATTTGATAAATCTGATTACATGCCAACGTGGGACCAAAGGGTATTGGTATTGTTGTCATGGTGAACTGAAATGAATGTTGTGAAATTTAGGTGCACCTGCTTTGTTTTTAACCCTCAGTTGTGCAAAGTATGAGTGGGATGAATTACTTGACTTTTTGAGAGAAGCAAACTCTAACATTAAGAATATCAATTAGAAGACACCAGGAGTATATTGCTTTTTGGACCCAGCACATTTTTGTAGGCATTTTAACCACAGATTTCAAGCCATCCACCTGTAACGCCGCACCTTTTGCAAAGTCGTCTCTTTTTCCAAACGCAGCCGGATCGTGCTGAAGATTTTCAGAGCGTCGTCCCCTGCGTTTTCTTGACGTTTTTGTGACGCATTCTGGGAAGCCTGTTTTGCGCTCCCAGTCGCGTCGCCCTTACCAACTTTAGGGCATCCTCTTCTCTTCTGTCGGTGGTGGTTTCTTCCTTGTCTTTTTTCTTTTCTTTTTTCTTGCTTTCTGTGTACTGCATTGCCTCAGCATTACCTGCTGGTCTCCATGTTGTCTTCTTCCTGTTTTCATTTCCCAGCATGCCCTTTTCTTATATACTACATCCTTTTTCCCTATTCTTTTCAATGGACTTTTCCCAATTCAAGATGGTGTCGTTCCATTTCCTGTGAAGTCACTTCCTCTTTTCCAGTATATAAGTCACTCAGTCTTGCTCAACCTTGCATTGCAAACACTTCGTTTTGGTGGTGCTCTTCGCTCCTGATCGTCGTTCCTGTTTTCGCTCTGAAGATTTTTTGCCTTTTTCCTGTTTTCACGTCCCTTTTTTACTTCTTTTTCAGGAGTTCCTGTTTTGAGGTTTTTTCCCCATTTCTTGGGGTTTTTCCTCTGGGACTTCTTCTGGAGGGTACAGTCTGCTTAGGCGTTCTCTGCAAAGCGGCACCGTGGCCATTAGAAAGGGTCTCCCCTATCTGGGAATATCCAGAACCAGCAGAAGACCGGGTGTTTTCTCCAATCCTGCATCCAGAGGTGAGAAGCCGAGTGCAGTTTGTGACACCACCTTCTGAAATCGTTACTGATCTCTTTTGGCGTAAAGAGCACCAAGCAAGGGTTGCTCCTCATACTTATATGTTATTATGGATAAAAGATACCCACAAATTTGGAACAGACACAGATCAGTCTGTACTTTCTTTCATAGAAAAATATAGTACATACTTGTGTCATTCCAAAAGCCAGTGATGAAAAATGCATGAAACATCAATTTCAGTGGAAATACAGAGCTAAAGGAAAATTTTACACAAAGTGTCATTTTGTATTCCAAAGACCTGTAATTTCCAATGGACAAGTGAATAGTTTTTTGTCTGCAGTGAGACATACACTCACTCGAAAATCACCCCAAAACATATACCACTTGAGAAGAACAGTTACTTCCAAATATATATAAATGAATACAATCCTGTAGTTCTGAAAATTGGGAATGCCAATATGGATATTCAGTTTGTGGCAGACAACTCCATAACTGTTGCTTGTTATGTGACTTCATGCATAACAAAAAAAGAGAAGATGGAGATGAAAGATATGTGGGAGGATATTTCTGTTGAAAAGTCTGTACCCAAAGGTTGTACAGCTTCGGCTTAAAGGTGCTTTTATATAGAGAAATTGGATCCTACCAGTGGTGTGACTGGTTCATCTAGTTTATACTCAAAGTCAAGAGACATTTTTCATAAATTAGGCCCTTACTATCCAAAATGGAGTCCACATTATGTAAACATTTTCTTTATGAAATACTTTAATATTACAGATATAGAAACAATGTAGCAGAAAATATAGAAGAAGGTAAATTTGCAGTTGTTATTTGCGATTCTTTTTAATACAACACATAAAAGTTGCCAAACTCATGAAAAAAGAGAGTTTTTCCATTTGGCACTTCTATAACTGTTTCCGCAATGGTATTCCAAATCTGAATTACTCTGAGATTTTGGCTGCTACGAAGACTCTTTCAATGCAGCTAGGAACAGCATTGTGCTTCTAGTATTTCTCAAATATTTAAAAATATTAAATGATGAGATTGAACAGGAAAAAACAATTGCTGCTGAGATAGCCAAGGAGAATTCATCAGCCAGCTAAAATTCAGGTCCTTTAAGTCAAGATCTTCTTGGGCAGCCAACCATTGAAAATGAAGCTGCCATTGTAACAAATGAGGTGGAGACTGCAATGCAACAAGCAAGACAGGAAAATATTGATTTGGAAGAGTTAGTTGGACACCTAAATGATGAGCAAAAAGAAATACATATGGAGGTGAAAGACCGAGTTGAGCATGGATTCTTCCAAAGAGTTTGTCATGTGGCATGCACTTTGTCATGTGTTCTTACAGCACCCATTGGATTAGCTGCTCAAAATATTAAAGAAATTACTCTACATCAACTTCTCATGCTGTCTATGGAGCATGACAACAAACTGGAGTAAGAAAAGTTATCCAGTGAAGATTATCATGAAGTCTCAAGAGTACTAAAAAGGTTAAAACTTGTATTCATCGATGAGGTGAACATGGTCTCAAACATAATGCTTACCTTTGTACACTTGAGAATACAACACATTCTAACAACAGACTACTATTTTTTATTTTTTTAAATAATTTTTTTATTAGAGAAAAATATAGGACGATACACAGTATGCATAGACATTTCTTCAGTAGTCCATAGTTCAGTCAGTAATTTTACAAATAATATCTGAATGTATGTTGTCTAATAGGTACACTGATTCGTCAATATGGACTGTGGTTTGAAGATTAGGGGAGGTGCGGGGGAGGGGGGTAAGGGCTATTGGGGGGGCCAGGTTGTAGGAGAGGGGAGCATGAGAGAGAGAAGAGTAGTAGAGAGGAAAGTGGGGAAGTGGGGAGGTTAGGTAGGGTGTAAGGGGGGAAGGGCAAGTCCTTTGGCTCAATGTTTCTGGGTTATTAGATGAATATTCCAGTTGTTCCTCGTCATTTGCTGATGATCTTACAGGATTGTGCCGTGTGGTACATATATCGAGATGTATTTTAGGGTGGGCCAAGAGGGTCTATTTATGGGGGGGAGAAAGTCATTCCGGGAGAGGATGGACAAGGGAGAATATCTGCGTGGATACAGGGTTAGATGTGTGAAGAGTCCGGCCTTGTCTACTAGTGTTGGACAGTTAGCCACTGGTCGAGCAGATTAGAGGAGGATAATTTCTAGTACATATTTAAGCGGGTCGATATGGCTTGGTGTGGGGGTGTTCTCTGGGACGAACAGTCTCAGGAGTGAAGGAAAAGGATAGAAGGGCAGGGAGAGAAGCAAGGGAGGGAGAGAGAGAAGGAAGTGTTGGGGTGTCAGCTGCCATCCTCTGACCATCAACTAGCTGCCTCATGGTCTTGTCAGGAAAGGGCTCCAGATTTCTGTGAATAGGGCCGCTTGATCCTGCAGGTTATAAATGACTCGCTCATGGGTAGCTGTTTGGAACATGGCTGTCATCCATTCCGTTGGTGTTGGGGCGATAGCAGACCTCCAGTGTCGGAGTATGCAGATTTTAGCTGTGGCAATTGCCGTGTGAAGTTGCCGTTTATGGGGACGTAATGGGGAGGGGTATGGGCGCATGTCATGTAAAATAATGAGTGTTATCGGTGTCGGGTTTGGTATTGATATGAAATCCCTAAGTGTCTGGCACACAGCTTCCCATAGGGGTTGTATCGTCGGACAGTGGCATAGAATATGAAGTAGGTCGCAATGGAGATCTGCACATCGCCAATACCTCGCATGTGGTATCAGACCTGCCCTGAAGAGTTTTGTGGGGGTCCAGTACCAGTCCTGGAGGATTTTGAAGAGACAGAATTTCAGGCGGGCCTCGCGGACCCCCCTGTCTAAGGCCTCGATTATGTCCTGCCATTCTTCTTCTGTGTAGGCTATCCCTAGTCGATCTTGCCATCTGAGACGCAGTCGCTCTAGGAGAGGTTGCGAGTAAAGGTGGTTCGTTATCTCTGCGTATAGGCCGGCCATAACTCCTCTATGTCGGCCCCATTTCTGCAGATAATTGACAACGGGTGAGATTTTGATCGTCCATGGGGCGAGGTCCTAGGGCCTTGCGCATACAGTGCATGAGTTGCATGTACCTCCATTCCTGATTTTTGTGAATTCCGAACTCTTCCCGTAAGGATTCAAAGGACCGGAGGCCATTGCCATCTATTATTTGGGTTATGTTGTGCATACCAGCGTTGCTCCACTGGGGCCATCTTAGGGTACTTCCCCCTATTTTTATACATTTGTTTCCCACTATAGGGGCTTGAGCATGCAGAGAAGGGTGCACTCCCAGTAGCCGGTGGGCTCTGCGCCACGCTGAATTTGTGGCCCGAGGATAGGGTTGGACGAGTGAGAGTAGTCGGTATATATCCCACCTATTTCGGAATGCTGTCCCTGTATGTGTTTCTCCGTGATTGTCCATTGTGGGGGGTCTGGGGTACCTGGTAATGTGTAGGCTAGTTGTGATAGTTGTAGGGCTAAAGCGTATTGTTCTACTGAGGGTAGACCTAGTCCTCCATAGGGTCTGCGCGCTAATATTGTCCCCGGTTTTAGTCTTGGCCGTAGAGAACCCCAGACAAAGGACCTTATTAAGGTATCAATCCTTCGGAGAAGAGAGAGCGGAATCTGTAGAGGGAGCATGCCTAAAACATATGTGAAGCGGGGGAGGGTGACCATCCTAACCGCCTGTGTTCTGCCCCACATGGATAGGCCGAGTAAAGACCACTTGGCAAAGTCCTGTTTCATCCGGGATATAAGAGGGTCTAGGTTGTCTCTGACCATGTGTTCTAAGCCTCGGTTAATATATGTCCCCAGATATTTGAGGTGGGTTGCGGTCCATTTAAATGGGCGGCCATGGATTGCAGCTTTCGTTGTTACGCGAGATAGGGGCAACAATTCACTCTTGTCCCAGTTTACTCAATACCCGGACAAGGGTGCAAAGCTTTCTATGATAGAAAGTAGGGATGGGATGGATCTTTCTAAGTCGGACAAGGTTAACAGAATATCGTCTGCATATAAATAGATTTTGAAGGAAGCCCCTGGTAAGGAGATGCCTGTTATCTGCTGAGAATTCCTGATAGTTGCCGCCAGCGGTTCCATTGCTAGTAGGAATAAGAGCGGTGACAAAGGGCAGCCCTGTCGAGTGCCCCTTCCGATGGGGAATGGGTCCGACAGAAAGCCCCCACAGTTAACTTGTGCCGTAGGGTGATCGTATAGTAATCGGACTTTAGAAATAAATTGATCTCCGAGGCCAAAATGTTTCATGGTGGTGAATAGGTAGGGCCATTCGATGCGATCAAATGCTTTCTCCGCATCAAGGGATAGTGCCAGGGCTTCTTCTGGTAGGTTTAACGATTCAAGTAGGGTGTGGCATAGTGTGCGCATATGGTTTCTGGAGGTGCGGCCCGGTATGAATCCCACCTGGGTATTGTGGATTAGGGACGGTATGACTTTGCGTAGACGTGCTGCAAGGACACTAGCTAGTAATTTAACATCTCCGTTTAAAAGGGAGATGGGGCGATAGCTACTACAGAGTAGGGGGTCCCTTCCAGGTTTAGGCAGAACGACAATCATGGCCTTGTTGGACAGGGCACCCAGAGAACCCTCCTGGCACGCCTCTACGAGTGCCTCGTGTACTGCCGTGGTTGTCTCTTCCCCTGACCATCTGTAAAATTCCGCGGGGAATCCATCTTCACCCGGGGATTTATGATATGCGAGTTTTGTGATAACCTGTGTGATTTCTTCCCTGCTGATATCGCCCTCAAGAAGAGCTCGGCCGGCTCCTGATAGGCAGGGCAACTTGGCCGCAATAAGAAATGCCTCTGTCTGTGCCTGGTCAATAGTTGTTTCAGGGGTGTAGAGGTGTTGATAATATATAGCAAATTCGTTCACAATGTCTTCCGGGTCGGGTCAGTACTGCTCCGGAGTGGGACGTTATGGCTGGGATGGCTGAGGCAGCATCTCTCTGTCGGAGCTGTCTCCTTGCTCATAGTGGCGGCTGCGTAATCTTTGTAGTGCATATTCTGCCTGTGTTGTGTAAAGATCATTATGTGCCATTCGGGCTTGTTCGAGGGTGCGGCGTAGCGCACGGGATGGCTGAGCAGTATATTGTTTGGTGAGGCGTTGGATCGTGTCTTCTAGGGTGGGGTATCGGACCTCCCTATCTCTATTGGCCAATGCTGCATCCCTCATCATGTTCCCTCTCAGAGTGGCCTTAGCCGCTGCCCATAAGACCCGCTTGGACGTCACAGAGCCCATGTTTTCGGCCATATATGTGGATATGTGGGCCTTAAGTTGCTCTTTCCCCTGGGGGGAACGGTATCTGCGTATGGCAAAGCACCATGGTTTACGACCGGGAGAGGTCAAGCCCATCTGAATCGAGAGTAGGATCGGGGAATGGTCTGAGAGTCCGCTATCTAAGATGCTAGGGTCTTGTATTTGTGGGATTATGGTGTGTGATACAAGAAAATAGTCCAGGTGTGATTGGGTGCCGTGGACGGATGAAATGAATGTAAATCCCTTGTCCTTTGGGTATGTTAATCTCCAGCAATCGACTAGGCCTACATCCGCCATGATGTCCGTCAGTAGGGCCCTATCGGAATTATTACCCACATCGATGGGGCCTGTCCTGTCAAGTATGGAATCTCTAGCAAGGTTCCAATCCCCCCCGATGATATAGCATGTGGTCCCTATTTCGGTCAGTACGCAATTGAGTTGTAGAAAAAAGGAGCGCTTTGCCCCGGTTGGTGCATAGACAGAGCCCACACATAGGAAGGTATTTCCTATTTTCAGTTTGGCAAATATATATCTCCCTTCCGTGTCATTCCATGTTTTAATGATCGTGGTCGGCAGGGATTTACGTTTTAGTATTGCTACGCCACATTTGTGAGGTGTGCCTCCCCTGGCTCCCTGATCTTCTGGACAGCAACTGAAGGAGACCTTTCCTACCCAATCACGTCTAAGTTTATCGGACTCTACATTGTCAAGATGCGTTTCTTAGATCAGGGATATGTCTGCTCTTTTAGATTGAAAATATGACAAGATCTTTTTCCGTTTGATGTAGTTCGTCATGCCATGAACATTCCAGGAGAGGATTCGTAGTGGGTGCACTGTGTGGGGGGCTGTCTCTGGCGTACTGAGTTGGAGGATGGAGTGTCAGCAATACTGGGGGTGACAATCGTATGGGGCTGTGTTCACTGCAATATGAGTATTTGGGAGTTTGAGGGGTGAGGCGGAGGCAGCTGATGGGGGTTGGGTAACCCAACAAAAAAGGGGGGGAAAGAAACGAGAACGGGGAAGGGTTGGTGAGGGAAGGGAAAGAGGTAATATGATAGGAAAGAAGGCTAGGGTTAGCGTTTGTCTGTGGAGTGGGATGGATGCGATGATTGGGAGGGGAAAAGGTTGGAAGGATATAGGGGGACCAGGAGTACTATGGTCCCTTGGGGACGGTCTGTAAACGGTGAGTCCGAGTCCTATCCGAACTCCTAATGCCGTCGGTGCAGCCTCTCTGCCGAGGAGGCGGCGGTGGGGCAAGGGGCGGCCAGTATTGATCTAAGGCGGTCGAATGCACAGGTTCTGAGTTTCGGAGGGGGGGAGCGAGTAAGGGGGGAAGCCATGGGCGTATTATGGGTGGGGGGGGCCCGGGAAAGGGTAATAGCTATGTTGATAAGGGAGGGTGTAATGTATAGGTAATGGGGGGGGATTTGGTAACATTATTTTTAATATGGTGGGGATGGGCATAGTGGGAAAGGTGGTAGAGGGGGAGTTCACGCTGACCTGGATTAAGAAATGGAGGAAGATCCAGCTGATACCTCGCGATGTCTAGTGTCTAATATAATAGGTTAAATGTTTATCCTATTTTCGAGTGAAAGAGGGCTAGCGGTCATTGTATTTGATGCATATCATCGCGATGGGTTCTATGTTGAGGGGATATATTGATCGAGGACGGGAGTGGGTATGGATCAGGGTGTGTATTTGTAATCATGATTATAATGATAGATGTAAATGTGATAATGATTTTAATGTAGATGTTACAGTAAGTGTTGGTGTAGGTGTAAGGGGGGGGAGAGGTGATTTGTGGGGTCGAAGGGTGGGTGCCTAAGGGGCCAGAGGAGAGGAGAGGGCAGGGGGGGGATGTAAAGTAACACAATGCCGGTTCAAATCAGGATATTGGAGTACATTTGCACATAACAACAGTTGGAATATTACTGTACTTATATAGCATAATAATATCACTGCATCAAACAACCTAATATCACTGCAATCTGTTAATTTGTATAGCATAACGTAATATAATATAGCATAACGTAATATAATATAACGTATTTTCACACAGGTAATCGTATTACTTTCTATTAGGTTATATGTCGTGGGACCAACCCCGGGGTGGATGGCAGGGTTCGGTGGTTCCTAGCCTATGTGTGTGTGACTTGTATGTCTTGCTACCCCATGCGTACCATGGGTTGTATTATTGCGCCATAATACTGCAAAGCACTTTAAGGCGTTGTTAGTTTGCTAATTAATCGTATGTTAGTTACGGTCCTGTTCGATCGGGGTCCTGTTTAATATAGGGACAATGTGTGTTAACAGAGGTTATTCTGGATATAGTCGTACGTGTGACTACTGATCCTTTGGCGGGCGTCATTTGTTATAGAAGGGTGGAACATGGGTTATATATTCAAGTGGTTGATCCACTGCTCATCACCTGCGTGTTCAGGTGCCATCGCGTGTATATGAAGGGGTTGCATCCCCCTCATGGGGAGGATTCTGGGAAGTGCGTGTGTATGTCGACCTATTTGTTATGCCTCTATGGAGATATAGTATTCCCGTAAGAAGTAGTGGTACATCTCCGTGATATGTAGTGTTGTATTGTATTATGTCTTATTGTCCCCTGTGGCAGGTGATCATGTTGTGCCAGTGCTCTGGTAATCATCGGAATGTGTATTATTGCGCGTAGATTATATTACATTCATTTCCCGGTGCAGCCGCTTAAGGGAGAAGTGGAAGGTGGTGAGTTCAGCTGGAAGGGGTCAGCGTTACGACTTGTCTGCAAAATCGGGCCTGTTCATGTAGCCTTGTTGCTATTGTGTGGTGTTGTGTTGTTGGGTGTTCTATATTGTACTAGTGCTGTGAGGGGGTGAGTGTCAACTTCTCCTTAGGTGTTGAAACGTGTCCCCACTTAGCAGGGTCCCGATGTATGTGTTTGTATCACCTGTAGAATCTGCAAGATCCGGCTTGTGCTTTTCGCGTTATACAATGGCCGTCTATGCAACAGTGTTATAGAGTAAGGCCCCGTGTTATCTTGTAAGACATATAAACATAGTGATCGTCTAATATTGTTAAAAGGGTTATTGACGTTTGTTAGGTAATCATGGTTACAAAACCCGGGTTTGTACTCATCCTTCCGTGAGTTCTCGCCGTTCAGGTTTCAATGTACTGTAATCATCTCACATGCGTCCTGCGAGGGATCGGTGTCTCAGGAGGGTACAATCATTGGTTTTAGAGGTGATCTGGATTTGTCCCTTTCTGATAGTTGGGTGTAGGCTGCCACAGCGTGGAGAACCTGACCCCTGTCGCGTGTAGTCTGGCTAGTCTCTCTGCGTCCCTGCCCCTTTGATTGATGTCGGTGTCATGGTGGAGCGAGCCTTCTTTCTCTGGGCCCAGGGCTAAAGGTCCTCCCCCTTTGTTTTCCCTCACGGTATCTTGTGAACAGTCTGGATTGGCAGAGTCCATAGGATGATGTTGAAAAGAGTCAAGGAAAATGCTCAGTTCATCTGGATTATAGAAGTCTTTGGATATACTGTTATTGGTGACCCACATTCTGGCGGGGTCGAAAAGGCCGTATTTCATCCCCAGTTGGTGAAGTCGGGGTCTTAAAGCTAGGAAGGCTTTTCTTCGTTCGTTGGTGTTGGAGTAATCAGACGTTATTCAGATGTCATGTTGGCCTATCCGGAAAGGGCCATGTTTGCACGCCGTTTGTATTATCTGTCGGGCATGGTTGTGGCGTAATAAACAAGCGATAATCGGTCTGGGTCTTAAAGATGTGTCAGAACGTTTCGGGCCTACTCTGTGTGCTCTTTGGAATTCCAGCGGTGGGTCGAAGTCCAGGGAGGTTAGTTTGGGGAGGACGGAGCCCAGGAAGGTCTGTATGTCTGTGCCTTCTTCATGCTCCGGGATTCCCAGTCGGCGAATGTTATCTCTTCGACTCCTGTCCTCTAGGTCTGTGAGTTTGCTCCTAAGGTAAGGAGGTCTTGATCTCGGTAAGTGGTCACCTGCGTTTCTAATGAGCCCATGCAGTGTTCCAAACCTGTCACCCTGGTTTGAAAAACTGCAATATCTGATCTCATAGATTTGGTTTCCAGGGTCAGTGAAGATATAGAAGCATCCATTCCCTCTATTCGGCGGCTGACAGCGGTGATCTCCTGTAGTATCTTTTCCATGGTTATGGATCGTTCCTTGTCAGACATTGCGGTGGATTGCGTTGGGGAGGGTGGTGAGTGGGGTCCTGTTATCGTAGATGTTGGGCGCCTATGATGAAGAGCTTCGGAGAATAATAATTGTCGTGCCGACTTGCTAGTGGATTTCTGGTTTGTTTTGCTGCCGGGCATCGCCTCGTCAGTCTGCGTGGGTTGTCCAGCTGATTCCAGGGTTTTCCTCAGAGTCTAGCGAAAGCAGCGTTACGCAGCCAGTCGGCTCTTGACTTGTTCTGTCTTTTTTATGTTCTTTTTTTTTCCTTTCTTTTCTCCTCTTTTCCCCTCCTCTTTTTTTTTTTTTGGTTTTTAGGGTTTAGGCGGTGAAAGGATATTTGATCCTTTTTTCTTTTCTCTGTCCCCGGATATGTTGGGGGGAGAGTTTTTTTTAGTTCATTTCTACTTTCTTATCCCCCCCTTTTTTTTCCCCTTTCTCCCCCTTTGTCTCCTCTCTCCCCTCTTCCCTTTCTTTTTTTTTTTTGTTCTTGGTTCTTAGTTCTTTTCTTCCCCTTTTCTGTTGGCTCTTTCTTATTCCTTCCTTTTATTTTCCCTTACTCCCCTTCTTCTCTTGTTTCCGCGTCTTTATTCCTTCATTTCTTTACTATTGTTTACTATCCTGGTTCACTCCTCCTCTCCCCCTCACCTCGTTCCCCTCGCCGCTCCCCGGCGCTGTCTTCTTTTTTTCTCCCGTTCCCCCCACCTCTCTTCTAGGAGGGGGAGACAGTATGTTGAGCCGAGGGGGGGAGCAAATGGAGGATAAATGCTCGCCGTCTCCCTCTGAAAGTCGGGTACGGAGGGTTGTGCCTGCAGCTCCAGTCGCCGTAAGGGTAGGGAGGCCGACTCTTCTCTCGGCTCGAGAGTGCGGCTCCTCCCCCGCAGTTGGGCCTACCTCAATGTTGTGCACCGTAGGTCCCCTGGTGTTCCGGAGCGTGTCTCCACTTGAGATCGGAGGTCCTGGGCATTGGGCGGCTCCTTGGGGTCTCCCGAGCAGGGTTCCTCTGTCCTTAGGAGAGCCGGTTTTCTGATCGAAGAGACGTGGCTCCGCCCTCACTGTAAGCCATTTTTTCCCTTTCCCTCCGAGGTGCGCTGCCGGCTGGCAAGGTCTCGGTGGCCGGTTGTTAAGGTTCGGGTCGAAAGCTCGGCGATTGTGGAGGGGTTTCGACGTGTGTTAAGGTGATTTTTCAGCCTCTGCAGGGCCCCCGCCGCCTCCTCGGGACCGCTGCAGTGCTGAGCTCGGGACTTAGGCGGCCATCTTCTTTCATGGCCCGGCCACACCCCAACAGACTACTATTTAGAGGAAAACATTTGATTGTGTTTGACATTCTACTACAACTTACACTGGTCAAAGAACAGCCTATGTTCAAAACACTGCTCCATATTGAAACTCTGATTTCTTTGGGAAGTGTTGGAAATAAGAATATTTGGTTAAACCTCCAATCCAAAGAACGACTTAGGAATATGTGACAAGCATTTAGGATATTAGAGTAGGTGTTCTCTCAAAAGAGGGGAAGCATCTCTTAGAAAGGCAGCTTCTCAACTAACTGTTTCCTACGGACAAGACAGCAGCAGAGCTAATGTTCAGTTTCATTCAAGAAGGAAAATCAATTGTGTGCCTAATGCCTATACTGGAGGAGTCACCCTCTTTCAAACAAATTTGCTGGAATTGGAGAAAGACATTTTTTTTGCAACTTACGGTGATAGACAAATATGTGACAGCATTCCTAAATGAAAAGGAAACTGAATTCCTTGAAAAAATCTGTTTCCAGAACTACAGGGTTGTAGAAATGTCTAAGTGTTTGCAAGAACTGTAGAGTAATTTTCAGTAGAAATGTAAATGTTGAGGAATGATTTGTTAATGGTGCTATGGTTATAGTGATTGATTTTATTTGCTTTCCTAATAGGAATGAGGTGGAATACCTAGTGATAACGTTTGGTCAGATTGATGGCTAAAGAAGATGGGAAGGTCCAAACAATGTTTTTTGCTTGTGAAAGAACTATGGGGGTCATTCTGACCCTGGCGGTCGATGATAAAGCGGCGGCCAACCTGCCAACAGGCTGACGGTTCAAAAAATGGAATTCTGACCCTGGCGGGAACCGCCAACAGAGCCCGCCACTTTAACACTCCGACCGCCACGGCGGGACAGACAAACAGCGCGGCGGTCACCGCCAACAGGCAGGCGACAGACAATGTACCGCCCACCCTATCACAACTCACCAATCCACCACCTTTTCCGGGGCAGGAGCCCCGCCGTTAAAAACACGGCGGAAACAGACTATGAACGGGAAAACGCTCACCTCTATACACTCCACGAGGACGGAGGACAGCATGGAGCCCGAATTACACATCCTACCCGCTCTCGTCTACCTGCTCATCTACCACGAGTACGAACTCCGGCGCAGACGACAACGGGGAGTACCGCACCTACGACACAGGGGAGGGGGGGAGGAGGAAGGGTTACGGGCACACACATACGCATCACACCCACCCCCCAACTATCTACACACCAATGCAGAGCACCAAGTCAAAGTGACCCCACCCAAACCCCCTGGAATAACGAAAAGATATGAATAAAGTGAGAAACAACATTTATGTAAAAAATAGGTTCATTGAAGACATGGTAAAATAGGAAAATGATGCAAAAAAATTCAAATGTAAACATTGCGTGACCGAGAAATAGAGGCAGAAAGTCCCGCACAGTCACAGAAATTGCAAATGTCCGTGGGCCAAAGTGTATCAACACATGGGCAAAGCCCACACAGGAGACCTGAGTCCGTTGGAGAGAACACTGCAGGGGCATCAGATGACAAAACTACAGGCACCTCAGGGGGAAGGAAAGGGGGGGCACCACAGCCACATGAGTCCACGACGCCAGATCCAAGAAGGGGCCACCATGCCCACTGTTCAATCCTGGGGAGTGCAAAGCCACAGTCTCTCAAGTCTCTACAGTGGGTGGCTTGCCCACTATCATATCCTGGGGAGTGCAAAGCCACAGTCTCTCAAGTCTCTACAGTGGGTGGCTTGCCCACTGTCATATCCTGGGGAGTGCAAAGCCACAGTCTCTCAAGTCTCTACAGTGGGTGGCTTGCCCACTGTCATATCCAGGGGAGTGCAAAGTCACAGTCCATCAAGTGGATAACAGTCTCCACAGGCAATGGAGGAGGCAGGGTGGCCCGAGTGCAGCGTGAACATTAGCACGACACAGAACCGGCACAGTCATTGGGCCAGCGGTGCTTGAGACGGCGGGGCCCAGCGGAGCGGTGCTTGACAGGAAGGGCCCAGCGGAGCGGTGCTTGAGACGGCGGGGCCCAGCGGAGCGGTGCTTGACAGGAAGGGCCCAGCGGAGCGGTGCCTGAGATGAAGGGCCCAGCGGAGCGGTGCTTGAGACGGCGGGGCCCGGCGGGGCCCAGCGGAGCTTGACAGGAAGGGCCCAGCGGAGCGGTGCCTGAGATGAAGGGCCCAGCGGAGCGGTGCTTGAGACGGCGGGGCCCAGCGGAGCGGTGCTTGACAGGAAGGGCCCAGCGGAGCGGTGCTTGAGACGGCGGGGCCCAACAGAGCGGTGCTTGACAGGAAGGGCCCAGCGGAGCGGTGCTTGAGACGGCGGGGCCCAGCGGTGCGGTGCTTGACAGAAAGGGCCCAGCGGAGCGGTGCCTGAGATGAAGGGCCCAGCGGAGCGGTGCTTGACAAGAAGGGCCCAGTGGAGCAGTGCTTGAGACGGCGGGGCCCAGCGGAGCGGTGCTTGACAGGAAGGGCCCAGCGGAGCGGTGCTTGACAGGAAGGGCCCAGCGGTGCTTGACAGGAAGGGCCCAGCGGAGCGGTGCTTGACAGTAAGGGCCCAGCGGAGCGGGGCCTGTCTTGGCGGGGCCCTCTTCAGCGGTGCCTTCCTGCACGGCGGGGCCCTCTTCAGCAGTGCCTTTCTGGACGGCGGGGCCCTCTTCAGCGGTGCCTTTCTGGACGGCGGGGCCCTCTTCAGCGGTGCCTTTCTGGATGGCGGGGCCCTCTTCAGCGGTGCCTTCCGGCACGGCGGGGCCCTCTTCAGCGGTGCCTTCCTGCACAGTGGGGCCCTCTTCAGCGGTGCCTTCCTGCACGGCGGGCCCTCTTCAGCGGTGCCTTCCTGCACGGCGGGGCCCTCTTCAGCAGTGCCTTCCTGCACGGCGGGGCCCTCTTCAGCGGTGCCTTTCTGGACGGCGGGGCCCTCTTCAGCGGTGCCTTTCTGGACGGCGGGGCCCTCTTCAGCTGTGCCTTTCGGGACGGCGGGGCCCTCTTCAGCGGTGCCTTTCTGGACGGCGGGGCCCTCTTCAGCGGTGCCTTCCTGCACGGCGGGGCCCTCTTCAGCGGTGCCTTCCTGCACGGCGGGGCCCTCTACAGCGGTGCCTTCCTGCATGGCGGGGCCCTCTTCAGCGGTGCCTTCCTGCACGGCGGGGCCCTCTTCAGCGGTGCTTGTCCTGTAATTCCAGGGAGTCAGACCTGGGCAGGACTCCCTGCTCAGTCGCCCTCCGACCGTGCAGTTGCTGGACCCTTCGGTGACGGTGTCCTGGGCCCTTGGGTGTCCTTCCTCACACCCGGGATGGGGCTTGTGGGGCCCTCCTGGTCCGCGCTCCTGCTGCCTGACTTCTCCGCCCTGCTGCCCTTGCCCTCCTTCGCTGTGGCTCTCCGGGCCTTGCCTCCCCTGGATGTTGTGGCAGGTGAAGTGTCCGAACTTTGGTCCTTGGGGGCAGCCGTGGCACTCCTCCCGCGGCTACCCCTCACTTTCCGGGTCCTCTTTCCAGGGGGGGGGGCTGGCTGTCCCCTTGCTGCTGACCGATGTCTCACTGCTGGCAAAGGGGGGACTCCAAAATCCATGGACTACGCTGACACGTGAACCCGGGCTGGTGGTGGCTGAGGTGCTCTTGGGACTCTTAGCAGATGGAGGGGGTGGGTCAGGTGAGGGAAAGAGGTCAAGATTGGAGAGGTAAAACTTTTTAGGACCAAGGTAAATGGTAGGTGCAGTGGTTATGGGAGTGGAGGAAGAGGAGGTGGTTGTAGGAGAGTCAGGTGTGCTGTCCTTGGGTGAAGGTGCATGGGCTGCAGGCTGTCGTGAGGTGGTTGGCTGTTGGGTGGGTGGCTGCCTGCGTTTGTGTGTCTTGGAAGAGGGGGTGACAGACACAGTGGGAGAGGACACAGGGGACGTGTAAATGGCAGTGGGGGTGGTGACTGCACGTGTGCGGACTGTACTGGAGGGTGTGCTGGTGATGGGTGTACTGGCTGTTGGTGGTGTGCATGCAGGTGTGAGTGTAGACGTCACAGGGAGGGAGGAGGGAGACGAGGAGGTGGGGGACACAGAGGTGGTAGTGGCTGTTGGCATGTCTGCATCTGGGTGTTGCTTGGGTGAATGTTTGTGTGATCGGTGGTGCTTATGTCTGGATGAGCTGCCCTTGGGTGTTGAGGTGTGTGCAGGCTGGTCTGATGGTGTGGATGGGACAGGCAGAGGAACAGGAGACAGAGACAGGGTGGAGGCAGTTAGAAGAGGGAGGCTGGAAACAGGGACAATGGCTGCCGTCAGTGCTGAGGCCAGAGAATTGAACGATCGTTGATGGGCAGACTGACCCGAATGAATGCCCTCCAGGTATGCATTGCTACGATGCACCTCCCTCTCTACCCCCTGGATGGCATTCAAAAGGGTAGTCTGCCCAACAATGATGGTCCTCAGGAGGTCAATGACCTCCTCACTGAGGGCAGCAGGGGTAACAGGGGCAGGGGCTGAGGTGCCTGGGGCGAAGGAGATGCCCGCCTTCTTGGGCGAGCGGGCACGGAGCGTAGGCTGAGTGGCTGCTGGGAGGGCGGAGCTGGTGCGCTGGGTGGCGGCTGTACCTGTAGAGGCGGGGGCACGGATGTTGCCGCCACCGCTAGGGAGCTCCCATCCGAGGACGTGTCGGTGTCGCTGGTTTCACCACGGCTCCCCGTTGTGAAGCTCCCCTCGCCCTCCGTATCACTGGTGGCCTCGGTGTCTGTGCCATGGCCCACCGGGGCCTTGTGAGTCGCAGCTCCCTCGTGCTCCGGTGCCAAGTCTCCTCCGCCTGATGATGCTGAAGCACACATGCACAAGAAGATAAAGAAAAAGGGTGGGGGGAGACATAATAAAAGGTTGAGTACATGCATTGTCAACACCGTTGGCGGAGAGGACAGACACAGGAGCCTCATGCACTAAGCCGTGCAATCGGGGTACACTACTGAGTACTTGTGACTGGGCCAACAGGTCTAGGGACAACAAACGCGCACATGGGTGATGCAGGACCATGGCTAGCTGTACCTGTCACCGTACAGAGGTGGGGGGCGGGGGCACAGGGACATGGCTAAAGGAGAGGAATACAATACAGAAAGCGCCCTGGCCTAATGTCACCCACAGCCCTCCTCCCCCACCCAGGCACCTCCACTGCACGTAAAGATAGCTGAATGTGCTAGTACTCACCCCCTTGTGTCTGCTGTGATGTCGTCACACCCCCATCCAAATCGGGGTAGGCCACCGCCAGAATCCAGGACATCAGGGGGGTCAGGGTACGACTGGCACCCCTCCTAGGTTGGGAGGCCATCCCCAGCAGTGACTCGGCGGTCTTCCTGGTCCCGCGGCGGATGTCCTCCCACCTCTTGCGGCAGTGGGTGCCCCGTCTGTTGTGGACCCCCAGGGTCCGGACTTCCTTGGCGATGGCACGCCAAATGTCGATCTTCTGATGGGCGCTGACCTATTTGACATGTACAGGGTGGAAATTGAAATATCATCAATTTTCCGCATGATAGATGCGATTGGCCCCCCCTCCCCAACCTTGCCATGTGGCACATGCTCTCATCTGTCGTGCCTTGCACTCGTCATTGTCCCCCCACCCCACCATCTTATATCCACCATACACAACCCAGGCATAGCCCATTCAACGTGCACACAGTGTACTTACCTGTTGGTCTGGAGGAACGTAGAGTCGCGCATACTGGGGCAGGACCCCATCCACAAGTTTCTCCAACTCTTCTGTAGTGAAGGCAGGGGCCCTTTCCCCAGTCGCAGCAGCCATTGTATCTCCCAGACCGAGGTCACAGCAGCACTTGCAGTATAGGTCCTCTCCTGTGGATGATCAGGTCTCGAGTGATTAACCAGATAGAAAATGGCGGTCATGCCCGCGGCGGCGCGTACCGCCACGGTGCATTCCGCGACTGCCGGCGCAGCTAGTCATTGGCTCATGAAACCCATAGGGTTCGATGTTAACCAATGCGGCTTTGCGCCGCGGTCTTCGACCGCCTACCGCCACGGTGTGTCACGCCAGCGCATTGACCTCACATCCCACTGTCACACTTCTCAGGTCAGGCAGCCGCCATTACAAGGGACCACAGGGCTTAATTACTACTGCGTCACACAGGCCTAGGCCTTGCATTGCCACTCATACAAGCCATTCAATGCATTGACAATCGTGTACTGTGCAAGCTGTAGTTACGTACCTGTGGGTTGCTTGACTCTGTGCTCCATGTTGTCCTTCCTAGGCACCGTCCGCTGGGACTTGCGAGGAGAAGGATGAATCCTCCCGTGTACCGACCGCTGCTGGACCTGTCGACAATGGAGGAACGTCATATAATACTTCACTACCGACTTGACTGAGCCACTATACATGAACTGTGTGCCCAGCTGGAGCCAGCACTGATGTCCCCCATCCGCCAACCCACAGGAATTCCCCCTCTGGTGCAGGTTCTGTCAGTCCTCCATTTTTTGGCAAGTGGGTCTTTTCAGACAACAGTGGCCATGTCATCAGGGATGTCTCAGCCTATGTTTTCTAAGATTTTGTCCAGAGTGTTGTCTGCCCTGACGAAATACATGCAGAGCTACATTATTTTCCCTGAGGAGGGTGATTTGGCCACTGTGAAGGCTGACTTCTATGCCCTTGGACATATCCCCAACATCATTGGTGCCATTGATGGGACCCATGTGGCCTTAGTACCCCCAAAAGACGATGAGCAGGTGTACAGAAACAGGAAAAGTTACCATTCGATGAATGTCCAGGTGGTCTGTTTGGCTGACCAGTACATCTCCCATGTAAATGCCATGTTCCCTGGGTCAGTGCATGATGCGTATGTTATGCGAAATAGCAGCATCCCCTATGTGATGGAACAGCTACAGAGACACTGTGTGTGGCTAATAGGTGACTCTGGTTACCCCAACCTGCCTTGGCTACTGACCCCAGTGAGGAATCCCCGGACCAGGGCAGAGGAACGGTACAATGAGGCCCATGGGCGATCTAAGAGGATCATAGAAAGGACCTTCGGCCTCCTGTAGGCCAGGTTTAGGTGCCTGCATATGACAGGGGGATCCCTAATGTACTCACCCAAGAAGGTGTGCCAGATCATCGTGGCCTGCTGTATGCTTCACAATCTTGCATTGCGACGCCAGGTGCCTTTTCTGCAGGAGGATGGTCCAGATGGTGGTGTTGTAGCAGCTGTGGAGCCTGTGGAGAGTGAAGAGGAGGAAGACGACGGGGACGACACAGACAACAGGGACACGGTCATACAACAGTATTTTCAGTATCACCCAGGTAAGAATCCCCCACGGCATTTTACATTTACTTCTGGCCTCCTGCATCTCTACTTTCTGTGTTTCCCTCCAGTTCCTTTCAACTGAATTGTGACTTTCCCTTGGCTTTTCAGAGCTGTATGACCCACTGCGTGACTTCTGGTTTGTTCGGCCATGGAGTAAAGCAAATTGACATTGGTATGTTGTCCTCACAATGTAATTGTACATTTTTGAACCGTTATGTGTAATACATTTGTTAAGAATACAAGCAGACTCCTGAGTGTTTTAAGTGCAATAAGTGATTTATTTAAAGTGCTACATATAGGTCCATGATAGTAAAACGGTGATGGGTGGGGGTGGAGTGATGTCCATGGCAGAGTCCAGTTCTCGGTCGTACAGGTGCATTGTCCATATGCCTGTGGAAGGATGGAGCAGGGGCAGTTCAAGGTTGGACAGGGTGACGATGTGGGACAGTGGAATGACATCCGGGGGGATCTTAGGCTGGCGGGGGTCTTGGCATCCTACTCTGTCTTCCTTTGTGATCTCAGGCTCCTCTTGCGGGGTGGTTGATCTTCAGCAGGAGGTGGGGTTCTGGTGGCCCGTCGTTGTGTGGGGGCCTCCTGTCCACTAGCGCCGGCGGAGGTGGTAGGCTGTTCCTGGTCCGGGCTGGTGACAGGGGCCCTTTGGGGTGCCACATGGTCCCGCAATGTGGTGACTATTAGGTTCAGGGCCTGGACGATGTTCCTGAGCTCCTCTCTGTACCCCATGTACCGTTCCTCCTGCTGTGCCTGGATCTCCTGGAACCTGGCCATTACCGTCGCCATCGTCTCCTGGGAGCGGTGGTATGCTCCCATGATGGTGGTGAGGGCCTCTTGGAGAGTCGGTTCCCTGGGCCTGTCCTCCCCCCCGTCGCACTGCAGCCCTCCCACTTGCCCTGTTTCCCCGGGCCTCTGTCCCCTGGACGGTGTGCCCACTACCACTGCCCCCAGGTCCCTGTTGTTGTTGGGGTGTTGGGTCAGCCTGGGTGCCCTGTAGTGGCGGACACACCGCTGATTGACCTGTCCTGGAGACAGAGGCATGGGCCCGCTGGGTGGGAGCGGTGCTGATATTCCCAGAGGGGGTTAGGTCTGCTGTGGCCTGTGTCTGTGTGTGGGGAACCGACTGTCCAGAGGTCCCCGATGGTCCGGGCTGGTCATCAGGTTCCAGGTCGACAGAGCTGCTGTCCTCACTGCGGGCCTGTTCTGGGGGTGGGATGGACATATCTGGACCCTCCTGGCCGGTGTGTTGGCGTTCGGGCCCTGCAGGGGTGAAAGAGTATGGTTATTGCTTCTGTGTGTTCCATGGTGTGCGATTTGTGGGTGCCCTTGTCCCCCAGTGCTGGCATTCCCTTGTGGCAGGAGTTGTGAGGGTGGTTTGTGGGGGGGATGGGTATGTGCAGTGGTCATGCATAGGTGATGGGTGTCCATGGTTTGTGTTGGCATTCAGGGTTTGGTTTTGGGTTGGGTGGGTTGTGCTGGTGAGACATTGGCAGGGAGGCTGTGTGCTGGGGGGTTGGGGGTGAGGGTGGGGGTGTGGGTTGGCATGCTGGTGGTGGGGGGGGGAGTAGTTGAGACTAGACTTACCAGAGTCCATTCCTCCGCCTACTCCAGCGAGGCCCGCAGGATGCAGGATGTTAAGGACCTCTTGCTCCCATGCTGTGAATTTGTGAGGGGTGGGTGGTGGTCCGCCGCCAGTCCTCTGCACAGCGATGTTGTGTCTGGAGACCATCGACCGTACCTTCCCCCCGTAGGTCGTTCCAGCGCTTTCTGATGTCTTCACGGTTTCTGGGATGCTGTCCCACAGCGTTGACCCTGTTGACAATCCTCTGCCATAGCTCCGCCTTCCTGGCTATTGTGGTGTGTTGCACCTGTGTGCCGAAGAGCTGGGGCTCTACCCTTATGATTTCCTCCACCATGACCCGGAGTTCTTGGTCCGAAAACCTGGGGTGTCTTTGGGGTGCCATGGGGTGGTGTGGATGAGGTGTGGGGTGGTGTTTGCGGTGATGTGAGTGGTGGTGTGTGGTAATGTGTGCGTAGATGTGGTGTGGTTGATGATGTTGGGTTCCTGTGTGTGTTGGGGTTTTCGATTGCTGTGCTCGCTCGCTCTCTCTCTCTCGCCTTCTCTCCGATTTCCAACTAGTGGGGGTTTGTGGGTGATGTGGGTGTGTGTTTTATAGTTGCTTGGATGTGTGGGGGTGGTGTTTGTATGTGTATCAGGTGTGTGTATTTCAAATTGTCCAATGTGGCTGGGTTTTGGAGCTGGGTGTGTATTTTGACCGCGGCGGTGTGTACCGCCAATGGAGTATCGCGGTTGAAAGACCGCCGCGTGGATTTGTGGGTCGTAATGGCATGGGCGTGTTTGTGTTGGCGTGGCGGTGGAGGTTTGGTCATCTCCAGTTTATCGCTGCCCGCTGATGAGGCGGCCTTCCGTGGATGTCGGGTTTTTGGCGGCTTGGCAGTTGTTGGTCAGAATGACCGTGGTGGGTTACCACGGCCGCGGCGGTAGAATGGCGGTCTTCTGACCGGCGGTAAGAGCCTTTTACCGCCGAGGTCAGAATGACCACCTATATGTTTGACAGAAACAGTCTCCACTCTCTGTGGCATATGCTCTGACTATTCATAAATCTCAAGGTTTAAGTGTAGATACATAATATATTAATATTGTAGAAAAGTGTTTAAAGAAGGTATGTCAGATTTAGTTTTGTCTCGAGTTAGGACATTGTCCAGTTTGTATCTCATTTAATTTGATCACAGCAAAGTAAATGCTGATCCAAAATGTGTGAAAAAATATAACCAATGAATGAGTGTTTATGATCCTTATTTAGGATTATGGTGGTCATTACAACCCTGGCAGTCGGTGTTAAAGTGCCGGTAAAACCGCCAACAAGCCGGCGGAAAAAAAAATGGAATTACGACCGTGGCGGAAACCACCAACATAGACAGCCACTTTAACACTCCAACCGCCACGGCGGTACAAACAAACGCCGTGGCGGTCACCACCAACAGACAGGCGGAAGATAATGTACAGCCCACATTATTATAAGCCACCAATCCACCACCTTTTCCGGGGCGGATTCACCGCGAACAAAAACACGGCGGAAACAGGACTTGGAAGGGAAAACGCTCACCTCTTCACATCCCACGATGAACCAGGACGCCATGGAACCGGAACTTCAGATTCTTCCAGCCCTTATCTTCCTGCTCCTCTACCAGGAGCACGAACGCCGGCGGCGAAGACCACGGTGAGTACTGCACCTACGACACAGGGGAGGGAAAAAACAGTGACACACACACGCAACACACAACAACCCCACTCCCACCCTCACCCATGACAACACACACACTAATGCATCATGATACATCACAGCTACACCCCCCAAAACCCCTGGAAGAATGCAAGGAAAAAAGGAAATGAGATGAATGATTGTAATATATACGAAGACAGTAATCAAAAATATATACATATATTAAGATGAGAAAAACACAGCACATCGCAGAGTCGTAATGCAATCCATTTATTTCTTTGTGATGTCTCAGGAACCAAATACCCTGATCCAATAAATCACACTAGGTGAGTTGTTTGTATGCCACTACAGTTTTCGTGGTTGTAAGGAAACAGCCGACACTTGTTTCGTCAACATTGACTTTTTCAAGGCTCCTAATATGTAAAAGTGATGGATGTATTAACAGGCTCCAATGTCCAAAGATGTTGAAAAATATGTATGTTTTGGGATAAATAGTGGAAAAGTCCCAAGACCCTGGTAAGTCTGTGACAGGACTGTCGATTGTAAGAACTGGGTGCGGCGCTGCATATATTAAGATATTCACACTATAAACAAATATATACACCAAGAATACAAGTCCATGGTATTCCACTATCATAGTCTGTGGACCACTGGGCCCAAAAGGCATGGGCGAGGCCCGCACTCAATACCTGAACAAGACAGAGAGAACACTGCTGGGGCATCAGATAGAAATAAAACAGGCACCTCAGGTGGAAGGGAAGGGGGGGCACCTCAGCCGGATGAGTGCACGACGCCAGATCCACAAAGGGGCTCCATGCCCACTGTTCAATCCTGGGGATTGCAAAGCCACAGTCTCTCAAGGCTCTACAGTGGGTGGGTTGCCCACTGCTATCTCCTGGGGAGTGTAAAGCCACAGTCTCTCAAGTCTCTACAGTGGGTGGGTTGCCCACTGCTATATCCTGAGGAGTGCAAAGCCACAGTCTCTCAAGTCTCTACAGTGGGTGGTTTGCCCACTGCTATATCCTGGGGATTGCAAAGCCACAGTCTCTCAAGTTTCTTCAGTGGGTGGTTTGCCCACTGTTCAATCCTGGGGAGTACAAAGCCACAGTCTCTCAAGTGGATAACATTCTCCACCGGTTTCTGGAGGGGACTTCGTGCCCAGAGAGCTTCATCTTGCCAAGGACTGGGGTAGTGGATGCTGTTCCCCATTGGTTCTGGAGGGGGCTTTGTGCCCAGAGTGCTTCATCCTGCCTGTGGCGGCCTCAATAGCATCTGAATCATTGGCGCTCACTGGCCTGCAGTGCTGCTGGCTGCGGTGTCCTGGGCAGCGGTGCTGCTGGCGGCGGTGTCCTGGGCAGCGGGGCTGGTGGTAGCGGTGTCCTGGGCAGCGGAGCTGGTGGTGGCGGTGTCCGGGGCAGCAGGGCTGGTGGCGGCGGTGTCCTGGGCAGTGGTGCTGCTGGCGGGGGTGTCCTGGGCAGCGTGGCTGGTGGCGGTCTTGTCCGCCGAGCAGATCTTCCCAGACTTGCCTGTTTTACTGTGCCCCTTCCCCACCTTGGATGGTGGCACAGCTGTCTCCACACCCCCAACTGTACCCCTGGGAGCAGCTTTGGTGGCTGATTTCTTTCCCCTCTCCCGCCGGGCACTGGCCAACTTTTTATGCTTTACAGGTGGGCGATTATCCGTGCTCTGGCTCCTTGCCACACTGGCTGCCCTGCTGCCTAGCGCACTCCAGAAGCCGGTTACTGCTGGCACCACTGGTCCCGCAGATGTTGTGGCTGAGGTGCTGGGTTGGGACCTGGAGAGTCAGGCCCTAGGAGACTGAAGGGGTGGGGGAGGTGAGGGAACGAGGTCTAGGTTGGACAGGAAAAGTTTCTTAGGAACACTGGGACGGGTAGATGGAGGGGGTTTGGGAGTGGAGGAAGAGGTAGTGGTTGTAGGAGGTGTACGTTTGGTGACTTTGGGTGAAGGTGCATGGGCTGAAGGCTGTCGTGAGGTGGATGGCTGTTGTGTGGGTGTGTGGCTGCATTTAGGAGGTGGCCTCACAGACACACTGGGAGAGGACACAGGGGACGTGTGAATGGTAGTGGGGGTGGTGACTGCACATGAGCGGGGTGTGGTGGTGGGTGTGCTGGTGATGGAGGTAGTGGCTGAGGATGTAGTGCATGCAGGTGTGAGTGGAGACGAGACAGGGAGGGAGGAGGGAGACGAGGAGGAGGGGGACAAAGTGGAGGCAGTGGATGTTGGTGTGTCTGCATGTGTGTGATGCTTGTGTGAGTGCCTGTGGGATGTGTGATGCTTATGTTTGCCAGAGCTTCCCTTGTGTGTTCACATGTGTGCATGTTGGTCTGATGGTGTGCTTGGGATAGGCTGAGGTACAGGGGTTTGGGTCTGGGTGGAGGAAGTTGGAGGGGGGAAGCTAGAGACAGGGACAATGGCTGCCATCAGTGCTAAGGCCCGAGTCTGAAAAGCTCGCTGATGGGCTGCCTGACCAGAGTGAATGCCCTCCAGGTATGCATTGGTTTGTTGCAACTGCCTCTCTACACCCTGGATGGCATTCAAAATGGTAGACTGCCTAACAGTGAGGTACCTGAAGAGGTCAATGACCTCCTCACTGAGGGCAGCAGGGGTGACAGGGGCAGGGGCAGAGGTGCCTGGGACGAAGGAGATGCCCACCCTCCTGGGTGAGCGGGCACGGGGCAAACGCTGAGGGGCTGCTGGGAGGGCTGAGCTGGTAGGGGGGTGGTGGATGTTCCTGTAGATGCGGGGGGCACAGATGGGCCCGCCACCGCAAGGGAGCTCCCATCAGAGGAGTCCGTATCACTGGTGTCAGCTCCTGTCCCCCCATGGAGCTCCCCTCACCCTCCGTCCCACTGGTGAATTCAGACTCCGTAGTGTCGCCCTCCAGAGCCTTGAGGGATGCAGATCCCTCCTGCTCCAGTGCCACTGCTCCTCCGCCTGATGATGCTAATGCACACAAGAACAGGGAGACCACAAAAAGGGGGGAAGACAGAAGAAAGACATGTTGAGTGCATGCAATACCGCTACTGTTGGCGGACACTACGGACACAGCAGCCCCCTGCACTAAGTCGCACACTTGGAGTTCCCTATTCAATCCTAGAGACTTGGGTTACAAGGCTATACCCAATTGCTGCACACATGGATGTCACAGGAGCCTGACTAGGTGTAGTTGGCAATGTACACAGATGGGGTGGGGTGTCACAGGGCCTGCCTTAAGAAGGGTCCTTGCCTACTAAACTCGCCCTGGCCTAGGGGAACCCACAGCCCACCTCCCCCACCCATACACCTCCAATGTGCGCTGAATCAGCAGAATGAGAGTGTACTCACCCCCTTGTGGCTGCTGTGATGCCCTCAAGCGCCCATCCAACTCTGGATACGCCACTGCCAGGATCCTGAATATTAGGGGGGTCATGGTGCGATGGGCAACCCTCCCACGTTGGGAGGCCCTCCCCAGGTGGGCCTCCACCGTCTTCTTGCTCCAGCGGCGAATGTCCTCCCATCTTTTCCGGCAGTGGGTGCTCCGTCTGTGGCAGACCCACAGGGTCCGGACTTCCTTGGCGATGGCACGACAAATGTCCTTCTTCTTGTGGGCGCTGACCTACAGAAATAGGACAGGGGAAAAAGATAAGTTATTACCATCTGCACCGTCACAGTTATTGGCCTGCATCCCTACGCTTGCCATGACGCACATGCACTCACCGTCGTTTCATGCACGCCTCATTCTCACCCCCCCTATCTTTCATCCACACCACTTCACACAGGCATTGCCCATACAGCATGCTCACAGTATACTTACCTGTTTGTCTGGAGGACCGTGGAGTAGCATGCACTGGGGGAGGAGCCCATCCACGAGTTTCTCCAACTCTTCCGTGCTGAAGGCAGGGGCCCTTTCCCCAGACACACGAGCCATTGTCTCTTCCAGACTGAGGTCACAGCAGCACTTGAAGTGTAGGTCCTCTCCTGTCGTAGATCAGGTATCAAGTTATTGAACAGAGAGAAAATGGCGGTCACGTCCGCGGCAGTGTGTACCGTCACCGCCGGCGCACATCGTCATTGGCTCCTTGGACCCATAGGGTCCAATGTTAACCAATGCAGGATTGCGCCACGGTCTTCGACCGCCTACCACAATGGTGTACAACGCCAGTGCAGTTACCTCATATCCCATTGTCCCACTTTACAGGTCAGGCAGCTGCCATTTTATGGGCCCACATGGCATTATTTTGGACTGCTTCACACATATCTAAGCCTTGCCTAAACACTCATACAGGCATATGTCGATTTGCTAATATTTCTGAGTAGGCTGTGTTTACGTACCTCAGAGTTGGTTGACTCTCTGCTTGCTGTTCTCCTCCATAGGCACCGTCCGCTGGGGCATGTGAGGAGATGGCGGCATCCTCCGGTGTACAGACCGCTGGTGGACCTGTCTACAATGGAGGAGCGACATGTGATCATCACCTACAGGCTTGATCGTGCCACAATCCAGGAACTGTGTGCCCAGTTGGAGCCAGACCTGATGTCAGCTATCCGCCATCCCACAGGAATCCCCCCCTCAAGTGCAGGTGCTGTCTGTACTCCATTTCCTAGCAAGTGGGTCATTTCAAACTACAGTGGTCATTGGATCAGGGATGTCCCAGCCTATGTTTTCCAACATGTTGTCCAGAGTGTTGTCTGCCCTGCTGAAACACATGCGGAGCTACATCGTTTTCCCTCAGGTGGTGGATTTGCCTACAGTGAAAGGTGATTTCTATGCCCTGGGACATATCCCCAACATCATAGGTGCCATTGATGGGACACATGTGGCCTTGGTCCCTCCCCGCAGGAGTGAATAGGTGTACAGAAACCGGAAGAGTTACCATTCGATGAATGTGCAGATGGTGTGTTTGGCAGACCAGTACATCTCCCACGTGAACGCCAAATTCCCTGGCTCAGTGCATGATGCTTACATTTTGAGAAATAGCAGCATCCCTTATGTGATGGGGCAACTCCAGAGGCACCGTGTGTGGCTATTAGGTGAGGACATGGACCCTATACAGTGTGACTAGGTGTCTGGGTCTGGGGTTGTCCCTTATGGTTAGTGTGTGTCCAACAGTGGTCCTTCGACATTTGCAGGTGACTCTGGTTACCCCAACCTGTCATGGCTACTGACCCCAGTGAGGAATCCCAGGACAAGGGCAGAGGAACGCTACAATGAGGCCCATGGGCGAACTAGGAGGGTTATAGAGAGGACCTTCGGCCTCCTGAATGTCAGGTTCCGGTGCCTCCATATGACAGGTGGTTCCCTATTCTACTCACCAAAGAAGATGTGCTAGATCATCGTGGCCTGCTGTATGCTTCACAACTTGGCTTTGCGACGACGGGTGCCTTTTCTGCAGGAGGATGGTGCAGATGGAGGTGTTGTGGCAGCTGTGGAGCCTGTGGACAGTGAAGACGAGGAAGCAGAAGAAGAGGACATAGACAACAGGAACACGGTGATCCTGCAATACTTCCAGTGAGACACAGGCAAGAAGACAACACAGCCTGCTACATCTGATTTAATTCTACTACCTCTCATCTGTCTGTCATTTTCACCCAGTGTATGGTCACTGAGTTGTCACTTTCCCTTATGATTTCACAGATGTGGGTCCCACTGTGTGACATCTGCTCTGTTTCCACATGGACTAGTGCTGTGTGACATAGGTATGTTGACATTACATTTGATGTAGCATTTTGCCACTGTTATTGCAAAAACACATTTTCTAAAGCACAGACTGACTCCAGATTGTTTTTTGATTTAAGGGTGTTTATTTAAGTGCTCAGTAGTGGAGGGGGTTATAAAATGGTCAGGGGTGATGGTGGAGGGATGTCCATGGCAGAGTCCAGTCTATTAGTCTCACAGATGCATTGTCCAAAGGGGCATAGGAAGTGGAGCTGGGGCAGTTTAGGTATGGACAGGGTGACAAAGTGGGACAGAAGGATGACAATCAGGGTGGTTTCATTTATTGGCGGGGGTCTTGGCATTGTTCTCTGTCTTTGTCCTGGACCTCAGGGACCGTTTGCGGGGTGGTTCTCCATCTGCAGGGGGTGGGGTGCTGGTGTGGTGGTTCTGTGGTGGTGCATCCTGTCCACTAGCGCCGGCGGAGGTGGTGGGCAGTTCATCGTCCATGCTAGTGTCAGGGGCCCCTTGTTGTGCCACAGTGTCCCTCCTGGTGTTTACGAGTTCCTTCAGCACCCCTACAATGGTGCCCAGGCTGGAATTTATGGATTTGAGTTCCTCCCTGAAGCCCAAATACTGTTCCTCCTGCAGCCGCTGGGTCTCCTGAAACTTGGCCAGTACCGTTGCCATCGTCTCCTGAGAATGGTGGTAGGCTCCCATGATGTTGGAGAGGGCCTCGTGGAGAGTGGATGTTGCGAGGGTGGGGGTATGTGATAGCATGCAGGTGGGTGGGGGATGTAATAGTTAAGATTTGACTTACCATTCTTCCAGCTACTCCTGCGAGGCCCTCAGGATGCAGTATAGCCAAGACCTGCTCCTCCCATGTTGTTAGTTGTGGGGGAGGATGTGGGGTCCGCCGCCAGTCCTCTGAACCGCGATGTGGTGTCTTGAGACCACGGAACGCACCTTCCCCCGTAGGTCGCTCCACCTCTTCCTGATGTCATCCCTAGTTCTTAGTTGACCCTGTTCACGATTTTTCGCCATAGCTCCATCTTCCTAGCTATGGTGGTGTGCTGCACCTGTGATCTGAATAGCTGTGGTTCTACCCAGATGATTTCCTCCACATTGACCCTGAGCTCCTCCTCAGAGAACCTGGGGTGTCTTTGCGGTGCCATGGGGTGGTGTGGGTGATGTGTGGGGTGGTGTGTGTTGTGATGTGTGGGGTGATATTTAGAGGTGTGCTGTGTGAGGTTTGTGGATGTTGTGTGAGTGATGGTGTTGAGTGCCTGTGGATGCTAGTTTGTAGATGGTGGTGTCTCTCTCTGGCCCTCAGTCACAATTGTGGTCGTAAGGGTTTGTGGGTGATGTGGTTGTGTGTTTTATATTGTATTGGATGTGTGGGAGTGGTGTGTATGTGTATCAGGTATGTGTATTTGGAATTGTCCAATGTGGTTGTGTTTTGTATATGTGTGTGTATTTTGAGCGCAGCGGTGTGTACTGCCAATGGAATACCGTGGTTGAAAGAACGCCGCATGGATTCGAGGGTCGTGATAGTGTGGGCGCATTCCTGTTGGCGTGATGGTGGAGGTTTTGTTATCACCAGTTTATCACTGACCTTTGGTGTAACTGACTTGTGTGGGTGTCTGGATTTTGGCAGATTCCGAGCTGTGGGTCACAATGACCATGGCGGAACCCCCTATGTGTCATTACTCCATTATAGCTTTTAATGAAGAAATGACACTGACAAACATTCATGTCCAAAAAATGTATGTTTCATTGGTAAAGATAAATGAGTTACTGCAACTTTATATTCCATCATCGCAGTTTAATTCAAGTAAAGGTTTTGACATGTGATTGTTGGCCAAGGACAGCCTATTGGGAGGGACAAGAGTGAATATGCAACATTCTCAAAGAGCTTTTCCATCTGCTTCTGTATATTTGTAAATTGTTGCATAGTATTGAGTACTATGGCCCTCATTGTGACATTGGTGGTAAGTGCCGCTTACCATCATGCTGACTGCCGCCAACATACCACCGCCGCAGCGGATTACCGCTACCCATATTATGACACACACATAGCAATCCGTTACTGTTGGACATTTTTGCTTATGCAGGGTCATCCCCAATCTTTTTGCCTCCTGCCTCCTATTTTCTTCTGACCTGTTGCTGTTGGCTTTTGAACTCTGAGCACTTTACAACTGCTAACCAGTGCTAAAGTGCATATGCTCTCTGTGTAAAATTGTATGTGATTGGCTTATCCATGATTGGCATATTTGATTTATAAGTAAGTCCCTAGTACAGTGCACTAGAGGTGGCCAGGGCCTGTAAATCAAATGCTACTAGTTGGCCTGCAGCACTGGTTGTACCACCCACCTAAGTAGCTCTGTAATCATGTCTCAGACCTGCCACTGCATTGTCTGTGTGTGAAGTTTTAACTGTAAATTCGACTTGGCAAGTGTACCCATTTGCCTGGCCTAAACATTCCCTTTTCTTACATATAAGACACCCCTAAGGTAGGCCCTAAGTAGCCCCAAGGGCAGGGTGCAGTGTATGGTTAAGGTAGGACATATAGTAATGTGTTTTATGTGTCCTGACAGTGAAATATTGCTAAATTCGTTTTTCACTGTTGCAAGGCCTGTCCCTCTCATAGGTTAACATGGGGGCTACCTTTAAATCTGATTAAAGTGTAGATTTCCTTTGGGAGCGGATGGACATGTGGAGTTTGGGGTCTCTGAGCTCACAATTTAAAAATAGATCTTTTAGTAAAGTTGATTTTGAGATTGTGTGTTTGAAAATGCAACTTTTAGAGAGTGAGCATTTTCTTGCTTCTACCATTTCTGTGACTCTGTCTGTTTGTGGATTCCCTGTCTGGGTCAGTTTGACAGTTGGGCTGGTTCTACCTCACACTAGACAGTGACACAAAAGGAGCTGGGGTGTGGCCTGCATTTCCTGATGAGCCATCTGTGCTAGGAGGGAGGGGAGGAGTGATCACTTACACCTGAAAGGGCTGTGCCTGCCCTCACACAATGCAGTCTCCAACCCCCTGGTGAGTGTCTGGGGCCTGGCCTGGGAAAGGCAGGATTTCACATTCCAAAGAGATTTTACTTTGAAGTAGGCCTACTTCAAAGGAGAAATTGGGTATAAGAAGGGCACCCAAAACCACAGACTCGAGAAACACTTCTGGAACCAAGAGGAGCCTCTGCCTGGAGAAGAGCTGAATAGCTGAGGAAGAAGAGCTGCCCTGCCTGTGACTGTGCTTTGTGGAGCTATCCTGCAGTTGCTGCTTCTGCCAGAGTAAGAGGGCAAGGACTGGACTTTGTGTGCCTTCCATCTTGAGAAGAAATCTCCAAGGGCTTGATCTAGAGCTTGCCTCCTGTTGTTTGAAGTCTCAGGGACAGCAAAGACTTCTCTCTGCCAGCACCTGGAGTCTATGGAGAGACTCCTACTCTGCCCTGTGGTGCCCATCCAGTTCCTGGGACCCTGAAAGGAGAAGCTGGCAGCCTAAAGACAAGAAAATCCACGCACAGAGCTCCGTGCGGGGAAAAGATTGACACGAATCCGATCTGCGGCTGAAAAAATGACGCGCCGCCGGCTCTGCAGCTGAGAAACGACGCTCGCAGGAAACACGACAGAAGAATCGACGCACGGAGCAGGAGAAACGACGCGCAGCATCGCTGACGGAGGCTGGGAGATCACAACCTGCGCTGCAGGATTTTCGGATCATCGTGCGGCTGGATTTTTGACTCAAGTACCGCCGTGCGGAGTTATTTTTGACACACATCCGCCCGTGCGGGGTTATTTTTGACGCACACAAGGTACATTTTCACACTAGCAGCGCTAGTCTGTGTTTAAAACTACTTAAAGACTCTTTTTGCATTTTTATTGATAACTTGACTTGTGTATGGTGGATTTTTGTCGTTTTGGTCTTGTTTTGTTTAGATACATTTTTCCTATTTTCCTAAACCTGTGTTGTGTCATTTTGTAGTGTTTTCATTAAGTTACTGTGTGTGTTGGTACAAATACTTTACAACTAGCACTCTGAAGTTAAGCCTACTGCTCTGCCAAGCTACCAAGGGGGTAAGCAGGGGTTAGCTGAGGGTGAATCTCTTTTACCCTGTGTAGAGTGAGGGTCCTTGCTTGAACGGGGGTAACCTGACTGTCAACCAAAGACCCCATTTCTAACAGTTACTATACAGCCACACACACAAGTCCGCCACCCCAAAGGTCAGTGATAAACTGGCGGTAGAAAAACGCACACCGCTACACCAACAGAACTACACCCACAATATTATGACCCACGAATCACCGCTGCGGATATTCAATGGTGGTAAACCATTGGCGCTACATACTGCCGCGTTCAAAATGCACACACATACAAAACAACACTACATTGGACAATTCAAATAACACACACCTGACACCCATACATACACCACATTCACACACCAACACCACTATAAAAATACACCCACAAAACCCACAACCCTTTATGACTACAAACAAGTGCTACAAGAGAGATAGCAAGACCACAGACAAGACCACAATCACACACCACCATCACCTATACACCATCCACGTACCTTACATCACACACCCTCAACCACACCACTCACACTACACTCATGGCACTACAACGACACCCCAGGTTCTCAGAGGAGCTAAGGGTCATGGTGGGGGAAATCATCCAGGTAGAGCCACAGCTATTCGGATCACAGGTGCAGCAGACATCCATTTCTAGGAAGATGGAGCTATGGTGGAGAATCGTGGACAGGGTCAACACTGTGGGACAGCACCCCAGAACAAGGGATGACATCAGGAAGAAGTGGAACGACCTACGGGGGAAGGTGTGTTCTGTGGCAGCAAGACACCAAATAGATGAATAGAGGACTGGGGTGGACCCCACCTCCTCCCCCACAACTAACAACATGGGAGGAGCAAGTCTTGGCAATCATGCATCATGAGTGCCTGGCAGGAGTAGGAGGAGGATTGGACTCTGGTAAGTCAAATCTCTATTACTAACACCCCCCTACCTGCATGCCATCACATACCCCCACCCTTACCCTCACTCCCATTACTCCACCACATCCCACACACCCCACCATCACAACCCACCCCTCCCATTACCAAGCCCTGCATGCTCTACCAATGCATGGACCACCATCACAGACCTGCATGGACACCCATCACTAAAACATTCACACTAGAGGGAAACAGCAAGCCCACCAAATAACTACTCACACAAGGCAAAGCTGCCAGGGCAATAACAACCATAGAGGGCAACACACATATGCACAAGATGTCACACGCAGAAAAAATAACACTGCATTTACATCCCCACAAGTCCCCCCGCCAACGTCACCGGAGAGGAGTTGCCAACAACATTCAGCCCCCTCCCCCCCCCAGAAGAGGCCCACAGTGATGACAGCAGATCTGGACGCCTGGATGTGGATGACCAACCTGGCTCATCAGGGATCTCCGGACAATGATTACCCAGGCACAGTCCCATACCACCACAGAGCCTCCCCCCCCTCAGGAAATACCACCACAGCACCCACCCAGCGGGCCCATACCTCTGTTCCCAGGACACGTCAATCAGAAGGTTGTCCACCACTACAGGGACCCCAGGCCACCCTACAAACACAGGACGACAGGGACCTGGGGTCAGTGGCAGTGGGCACACGTTTCATGGGACAGAGTCACAGGACAACAGGAAAGCTGGGAGGACTTCTGTGCGACAGGGGGAGGACATGCCCAGGGAACCGACTCTCCAGGAGGCACTCATCAAGATCCTGGGAGCATACCACCATTCCCAGGAGACGATGGGCCAGATACTGGACAAGATGCAGGAGAACTAGCGGCTGCAGGAGGGACAGTACCTGGGGATCAGGGAGGACTTGAAGTCCATTAACACCACCCTAGTCTCCATTGCAGGGGTGCCGGAAAACATGGGCAACAGTATGAGGGAGGCAGTGGCATACCACTGGGCCCATACTACTAGCCAAACCGATGAACAACCCTCCACCTCCGCTGCCGCTAGTGCACAGGAGGCCCCGCCGCAGGACCACCAGGTCACCAGCACCCCTGCAGAAGGAGAACCACCCTGCAAACATTCCCTGCGATCCAAGCAGAAGCCAGAGACTATTGCCAAGACCCCTGCCAGGAAATAAGACTCTCCTGATTGTCACCCTTGTGTTTCACCCTGTCCACCTTGAACTGCCATTGCTCCAATTCCTATGCCCCCTTAGACAATGCACCTGTGATCCACATAGACTGGACTCTATCCTGGACTTTCCTCCACCATCACCACAACCCATTGCACATCCCTCTCTACTTATTAGCACTTAAATAAACGCCATTTGAAAAAATACAAATATGGGATCTTTCAAATGATTGAACTATCTATTTATTTAACAAGCTTTAAACACTGCAATACAACTGTGCAGTGATGTATACATATGAATGACCTGTAGTTGGCTTTAGTCAACACACCAGGAGCGATAGTGGGGCACAAATAGCTGCAAATAGAGATGCCAAAGGGTACAGTAAGTGGCCATAGAAGTGGGAAAATCAGCCTGCCAGTGACAATGTTAAACACAAAACTGTCAATTAAAAGTGAAGTTACAGTGTCTTACCTGTGTGTTATTGGAAGTATTGACAAATTATTGCACTTCTGTTGTGCTCATCCTTATACTCTGCCTCCTCATCTTCACTGTCCACAGGGTCCACTGCTGCCACACGCTCATCTTCAGCCTCATCCTCCTGCAGAAAAGGCACCTAGGGGGTCATTCTGACCCTGGCAGTAAAAGGCTCTTACCGCCGGTCAGAAGACCGCCATCATACCGCTGCGGCCGCGGTAAACCGCCACGGTCATTCTGACCCACAACTGCCAAACCGCCAAAAACCCGACATCCACTGAAGCCCGCCTCATCAGCGGTCAGCGATAAACTGGAGATGACCAAACCTCCACCGTCACGCCAACACAAACACGCCCGTGCCATTACGACCCACGAATCCACGCGGCGGTCTTTCAACCGCGGTATTCCATTGGCGGTACACACCGCGGCGCTCAAAACACACACACTTTTACAAAACACAGCCACATTGGACAATTCGAAATACACACACCTGATACACATACACACACCACACCCACACACCCATCACCATATAAAACACACACCCACATCACCCACAAACCCCCACAAATCGAAATTCAGAGACAAGGCGCAATACACAGAGAGAGAGCACAGGGAACGCAAACCACAACACACACAGGAACCCAACATCATCACCCACACCACATCTACGCACAAAACACCACACACCACCACACTCATCACCACAAACACCACCCCACACCTCATCCACACCACCCCATGGCACCCCAAAGACACCCCAGGTTCACGGACCAAGAACTCAGGGTCATGGTGGAGGAAATAATCAGGGTAGAGCCCCAGCTCTTCGGCACACAGGTGCAGCACACCACAATAGCCAGGAAGGCGGAGCTATGGCAAAGGATCGTCGACAGGGTCAACGCTGTGGGACAGCATCCCAGAAATCGGGAAGACATCCGAAAGCGCTGGAACGACCTACGGGGGAAGGTGCGGTCGATGGTGTCAAGATACAACATCGCTGTGCAGAAGACTGGCGGCGGACCCCCACCCACTCCACCCAAATTCACAGCATGGGAGCAAGAGGTCTTGAACATCCTGCATCCTGAGGGCCTCGCTGGAGTAGGCGGAGGAATGGACTCTGGTAAGTCTAATCTCAACTACTTCACCCCCCCCAACCACCAGCATGCCAACCCACACCCCCACCCTCACCCCTAAACCCCAGCACACATACTCCCTGTTAATGTCTCACCAGCACAAAACCCCTGAATGCCAACACAAACCATGGACACCCATCATCTAAGCATGACCACTGCACATACCCATCCCCCCCACAAACCACCCTCACAACTCCTCCCACATGGGACTGCCAGCACTGGGGGACAAGGGCACCCACAAATTGCATGCCACGGCACACACAAAATCAATAACCATATTCTTTTACCCCTGCAGGGCCCGAACGCCAACACACCGGCCAGGAGGGTCCAGATTTGTCCATCCCACCCCCAGAACAGGCCCCCAGTGATGACAGCAGCTCTGTCGACCTAGAACCTGATGACCAGCCCGGACCATCGGGGACCTCTGGACAGTCGGTTACCCTCAGTCAGCCCCAGGCCACAGCAGACCTACCCCCCTCAGGAAACACCAGCACAGCACCCACCCAGCGGGCCCATGCTTCTGTCTCCAGGACAGGTCAAGCAGCGGTGTGTCTACCAGTACAGGGCACCCAGGGTAACCCACCACCCCAACAACAACAGGGACCTGGGGGCACTGGTAGTGGGCACACCGTCCAGGGGACAGAGGCCCAGGAACAAAGAGGAACTGGGAGGGCTGCTGTGCGACAGAGGGAGGACAGGCCTAGGGAACCCACTGTCCAAGAGGCCCTCACCACCATCATGGGAGCGTACCACCACTCCCAAGAGACGATGGCGACGGTCCTGGCCAGGTTCCAGGAGATCCAGGCCATGCAGGAGGGCCAGTACATGGGGTTCCGGGAAGAACTGCGCAGCATCAGTTCCGCAATAAACACAATTATTGCACATTAACCAACTGGATTCTGCTATCTATTTATTTAAACCAAATGTATTCGATATAACCAACAAAACATTTCTAGTTACATTGTGATGACAACATACCAGTGTCACACAGCGGTAGTCCATGGGGAAAAAAACCAGAGGGCACTCCGTGGGGATCAGATCACTGAAATAGGAAGTGATATACACAACTAAGTTACCATACATTGGGGTGAAAGGTCAGACAGTAGAGAGCCACTACAGTTACAGATATAATACAATGCAGGAGTAGATTATTACCTGTGTGTCACTGGAAATACTGCAGTATCACTCTGTCCCTGTTGTCTGTGTCGTCCTCTTCGTCTTCCTCCTCTTCACTCTCCGCAGGCTCCACAGCGGCCACAACACCACCATCTGGACCATCCTCCTGCAGGAAAGGCACCTGGCGTCGCAAAGCCAGGTTGTGAAGCATGCAGCAGGCCACGATGATATGACACACCTTCATTGGTGAGTACATTAGGGATCCACCAGTCATATGCAGGCACCTAAACCTGGCCTTCAGGAGGCCGAAGGTCCGCTCAATCACCCTCCTGGTATGCCCATGGGCCTCATTGTACCGTTCCTCTGCCCTGGTCCTGGGATTCCTCACTGGGGTCAATAGCCAAGGCAGGTTTGGGTAACCAGAGTTACCAATTAGCCACACACGGTGTCTCTGTAGGAGTTCCATCACATAAGGGATGCTGCTATTTCGCATGATGTACGCGTCATGCACTGACCCTGGGAACTTGGCATTTAAATGGGAGATGTACTGGTCAGCCAAACAGACCACCTGGACATTCATCGAATGATAATTTTTTCGGTTCCTGTACACCTGCTCATCGTCTTTTGGGGGAACCAAAGCCACATGGGTACCATCAATGGCACCAATGATATTGGGAATGTGTCCAAGGGCATAGAAATCACCCTTCACTGTAGGCAAGTCACCCACCTCAGGGAAAATGATGTAGCTCCGCATGTATTTCATCAGGGCAGACAACACTCTGGACAACACCTTTGAAAACATAGGCTGAGACATCCCAGATGAAATGGCCACGGTAGTTTGAAATGATCCACTTGCCAAAAAATGCAGTACTGACAGCACCTGCACTAGAGGCGGAATCCCCGTGGGTTGGCGGATGGGTGACATCAGGTCTGGCTCCAGCTGGGCACACAGTTCCTGTATAGTGGCACGGTTGAGTCTGTAGGTGAGTATGACGTGTCTTTCTTCCATTGTCGACAGGTCCACCAGCGGTCTGTACACGGGAACATTCCTCCGTCTCCTCGCAAGTCCCAGCGGACGATGCCTAGGAAGGACAACATGGAGCACAGAGTCAAGCAACCCACAGGTAAGTGCCCACAGCATGCCCAGTACACGAATCTCTCGGGATTGAATGGCTAGTATGATTGTCGGTGCAAGGCCTAGCCATGTGTGACGCAGTAGGAATGAAGCCATGTAGGCCCTTGAAATGGCGGCTGCCTGACCTGTGAAGTGTGACAATGTGAAGTGAGGTCATAGCGCAAGCGTGGCACACCGTGGCGGTAGGCGGTCGCAGTCCGCGGCGCAAAGCCGCATTGGACAACATTGAACCCTATGGGTTTCAGGAGCCAATGGCGGTGAGCGCCGGCGGTCGAGGTACGCACCGCCGCGGTACGCACCGCCGCAGCACGCACCGCCACGGCCGTAACCGCCATTTTCTCTCTGCTTGATCACACGAGACCTGAGCATCCACAGGAGAGGACCTATACTGCAAGTGCTGCTGTGACCTCGGTCTGGAAGTGACAATGGCTGCTGCGACTGGGGAAAGGGCCCCCGCCTTCAGTCCCGAGGAGTTGGAGAAGCTCGTGGGCAGGATCCTCCCCCAGTATGCGCTACTCTACGGGCCTCTAGACCAACAGGTGAGTACACGGGGGCAATGCATAGTGCCCAATGCCTGGGCTGAGTGGGGAGGATGTACGATGGAGGGGCGGGCAGCGAATGACGAATGCATGGCACGACAGATGAGAGCATGTGCCACATGGCAAGGTTGGGGAGGGGGGGCCACTCACATCGAGCATGCAGAAAAGTGATGATGTTTCTCTTCCCCCCTGTACATGTCACATAGGTCAGCGCCCATCAGAAGATTGACATTTGGCGTGCCATCGCCAAGGACGTCCGGGCCCTGGGGTTCCACACCAGAAGGGGCACCCACTGCCGCAAGAGGTGGGAGGACATCCGCCGCGGGAGCAGGAAGACCGCGGAGGCTCTGCTGGGGATGGCCTCCCAACCTAGGAGGGGTGCCAGTCGTACCTTGACCCCCCTGATGTCTCGGATCCTGGCGGTGGCCTACCCCGATTTAGATGGGCGCTTGAGGACATCACAGCAGACACAAGGGGGTGAGTACCAGCACATTCAGCTATTTTGAGCGCAGTGGAGGTGCCTGGGTGGGGGAGGAGGGCTGTGGGTATCCCTAGGCCAAGGCAATTTCTGTAGAATAGGCCCGTCCGTGAAGTATGGTCCTGTGCCCCCGCCCCCCACCTCTGTAGGGTGCCTAGTGACGCGATTCATGGACCAGTGTATACTGTGTGGGCAATTGTCGCCCATAGGCTTGTAGGGCATGTCCCAGTGAATGAGTAGTGTACCCCAAGTGCACAGCGTAGTGCAGGGGGCTTCTGTGTCTGTCCTCTCTGCCAACGGTGTCCCCAATGCATGCCCTCAACTTGTCTTTATGTTTTCCACCCCCCCCCATTTTCTTTGTTTTTCTGTGAATGTGTGCATTAGCATCATCAGGCGGAGGAGAAGTGGCTTTGGCGCAAGAGGGAGCTGCATCTCACATGGCCCTCCGCAACGGACTCCGACATGACCAGTGAGACGGAGGGCGAGGGGGGCTCCACCACGGGGACCCGTGGAGACGGCACCAACACCGACACGTCCTCAGAAGGGAGCTCCCTTGCGGTGGCGGCAACATCCGTGCCCACCGATC
Organism: Pleurodeles waltl; assembly: GCF_031143425.1. Classification (NCBI taxonomy): domain Eukaryota; kingdom Metazoa; phylum Chordata; class Amphibia; order Caudata; family Salamandridae; genus Pleurodeles; species Pleurodeles waltl. Next base: position 213,104,556 of record NC_090438.1, read on the forward strand.
CTACAGGTACAGCTGCCACCCAGCGCACCAGCTCCGCCCTCCCAGCAGCCCCTCGGCCTTCGGCCCGTGCCCGCAAGGCCAGGAAGCCGGCCATCTCCTTCGCCCCAGGCACCTCAGGCCCTGCCCCAGTCACCCCTGCTGCCCTCAGTGATGAGGTCATTGACCTCCTGAGGACCATCATTGTTGGGCAGTCTACCCTTTTGAATGCCATCCAGGGTGTGGAGAGGGAGGTGCATCAAAGCAATGCATACCTGGAGGGCCTTCATTCGGGTCAGGCTGCCCATCAACGATCGTTCAACGCTCTGGCCTCAGCACTGACGGCAGCGATTGTCCCTGTCTCCAGCCTCCCTCTTCTGACTCCCTTCACCCAGTCCCACTCCCCTGTTCCTCTGCCTATCCCATCCACACCTACAGACCAGTCTGCACACACCTCAACACCCAAGGGCAGCTCATCCAGACATAAGCACCACAGGACACACAAGCATTCACCCAAGCAACATCCAGATACAGACATGCCAACAGCCACTACCTCCTCTGTGTCCCCCACCTCCTCGTCTCCCTCCTCCCTCCCTGTGACGTCTCCACACACACCTGCAATCACACCACCATCAGCCATTGCACCCATCACCAGCACACCCTCCACACCAGTCCGCACACGTGCAGTCACCACCCCCACTGCCATGTACACGTCCCCTGTGTCCTCTCCCAGTGTGTCTGTCACCCCCGCTTCCCAACCACACAAACGCAGGCAGGCACCCAAACAACAGCCATCCACCTCACGTCAGCCTCCTGCCCAAGCACCTGCACCCAAAGACAGCACACTTGACTCTCCTACAACCACATCCTCTTCCTCCACTCCCATACCCACTCCAGCCACCCTTCCAATGGCTCCAAAGAAAATCTTCCTCTCTAAAGTGGACCTCTTTTCCTCACCTGACCCACCCCCTCCATCCCGTAAGAGTTCCACAAACACCTCAGCCACCACCAGCCCAGCAACTCCAAAGAACGTCGTGCCTGGTTTTTGGAGTCCACCCTTTCCTTGGGCTGGGACATCGTCCAGCAGAGAAGGCACAGCCAGCCCCCCCCTGGGAAGAGGACCAAAAAACTGAAGGGCAGGCGCGACAGGCCTGATACGCCTGCCCCCAAGGAGGGTAGCCTTGCACCGTCACCTGCCACATCGGGTAAGGGAGCCAAGGGCCACGGACAGTCTGCCAAGGAGGGCAAGGGCAGCAAGGAGCAAAAGGCAGGGAGCAGCCGACCTGGCCATGAGGGCCCCACCAGCCCCATTCCGGGGGTATTGAAGGAGAGCCAGGGCCCCAGGACTCCATCACAGGAGGGCCCCGCAACAGAAAGGTCCGATGCAGACTGAGCGGCAAGTATTGGCCAGGTGTGGTTCACTGGAAACACAAGACAGGCACCGCTGAACAGGGCCCCGCCGTGAGGAGCACCGCTGAACAGGGCCCCGCCGTGAGAAGCACCGCTGAACAGGGCCCCGCCGTGAGAAGCACCGCTGAACAGGGCCCCGCCGTGAGAAGCACCGCTGAACAGGGCCCCGCCGTGACCAGAACCGCTGAACAGGGCCCTGCCGTGAGAAGCACCGCTGAACAGGGCCCCGCCGTGACCAGAACCGCTGAACAGGGCCCCGCCGTGACCAAAACCGCTGAACAGGGCCCCGCCGTGAGAAGCACCGCTGAACAGGGCCCCGCCGTGAGAAGCACCGCTGAACAGGGCCCCGCCGTGACCAGAACCGCTGAACAGGACCCCGCCGTCTCAAGCACCGCTCCGCTGGGCCCTTCCTGTCAAGCACCGCTCCGCTGGGCCCTTCCTGTCAAGCACCGCTCCGCTGGGCCCTTCATCTCAAGCACCGCTCCGCTGGGCCCTTCCTGTCAAGCACCGCTCCGCTGGGCCCTTCCTGTCAAGCACCGCTCCGCTGGGCCCTTCATCTCAAGCACCGCTCCGCTGGGCCCCACCGTCTCAAGCACCGCTCCGCTGGGCCCTTCATCTCAAGCACCGCTCCGCTGGGCCCTTCCTGTCAAGCACCGCTCCGCTGGGCCCTTCATCTCAAGCACCGCTCCGCTGGGCCCTTCATCTCAAGCACCGCTCCGCTGGGCCCTTCCTGTCAAGCACCGCTCCGCTGGGCCCTTCCTGTCAAGCACCGCTCCGCTGGGCCCTTCCTGTCAAGCACCGCTCCGCTGGGCCCTTCATCTCAAGCACCGCTCCGCTGGGTCCTTCCTGTCAAGCACTGCTCCGCTGGGCCCTTCCTGTCAAGCACCGCTCCGCTGGGCCCTTCATCTCAAGCACCGCTCCGCTGGGCCCTTCATCTCAAGCACCGCTCCGCTGGGCCCTTCATCTCAAGCACCGCTGGCCCATTGGCAGTCCCGGTTCTGTGTCGGGCAGGCCTTCACGACGCACTCTGCCCACCATGCCTCCTCCATGACCAGTGGTCTCTGTAATCCACCTGATGGACTGTGGCTTTGCACTCCCCAGGATGCCACAGTGGGCAATCCACCCACTGTAGAGACTTGTGAGACTGTGGCTTTGCACTCCCCAGGATGGCACAGTGGGCAACCCACCCACTACAGAGACTTGTGAGACTGTGGCTTTGCACTCCCCAGGATGGCACAGTGGGCAACCCACCCACTGTAGAGACTTGTGAGACTGTGGCTTTGCACTCCCCAGGATGGCACAGTGGGCATGGAGGCCCTTCGTGGATCTGGCGTCGTGGACTCATGTGGCTGAGGTGCCCCCCCTTCCCTTTCCCCTGAGGTGCCTGTCTTTTTATTTTAGTGATGCCCCAGCAGTGTTCTCTCCAATGGACTCGATCTCGTGTGTGGGCTTTGCCCATGTGCTGCTGCACATTGGCCCACGGACATTTGGACTTTGAATGACTGGGCCGGACTTTTGCTACTTGTATGGATGGAGTTCTAGATGTGTATTCATTCTTCATGTATTGCTAAGGTCGCTATACTTTATTGTTGCAATAATATGGTTCTACTTTTAAATTCATTGCCTTTTGTCTTTGTTTTTTGGGGGGGGTTGGGGGTGTCACTCTGACTTTTTTATCTGCATAGGTGTGTAGGTATTTCGGTGAGGGTAGGGGTAGGTGTGTGGCGTATGTGTGCCCGTAACCTTTCCTCCTCCCCCCTCCCCTGTGTCGTAGGTGCAGTACTCACCGTTGTCGTCTGCGGCGAGGTTCGTGATCCTGGAAGAAGAGCAGGAAGGCAATGGCTGGGAGGATGTGGAGTTCGGGTTCCATGCTGTTCCGATTCCGCGTGGAGTGTGTCGAGGTAAGCGTTTTCCATTGGAGATGTCTGTTTCTACCGTGTTTTTATCGGCGGGGCTCCCGCCCCGGAAAAGGTGGCGGATTGGTGGGTCGTTATAGGGTGGGCAGCACATTGTCTGCCGCCTGCCTGATGGCGGTGACCGCCGCGCTGTTTGTTTGTACCGCCGTGGCAGTCGAGTGTTAAAGCGGCGGTCTGTGTTGGCGGTTCCCGCCAGGGTCAGAATTCATATTTTTAGGCCGCCAGCCTGTTGGCGGGTTGGCCGCCGCTTTTACACTGACCGCCAGGGTCAGAATGACCCCCTTAGTGATGTAAGGCAAGGTTGTGCAACATTCAGCATGCCACGATGATCTGGCAGACCTTCTTGGGTGAGTAGCACAGGGAACCACCTGTCAGATGGAGGCAACAAAACCTAGCCTTCATGAGGCCGAATGTCCTCTCTATGATTCTTCTTGTTTGCCCATGTGCCTCATTGTAATGTTGCTCTGTCCTTATCCTGGGATTCCGCACAGGGGTCAGTAGCCATGAGAGGTTGGGATAACCAGAGTCACCTTCAAATATCGAGGGACAACTGTTAGACACACACTAACCCTAAGGGTCCACACCATACCCATACACCAACATCCACTGGGTGGGACCCAGGGCTCACCTATTAGCCACACCCGGTGCCTCTGGAGTTGAGCCATCACATATGGGATGCTGCTATTCCTCAGGATTAAGGCATCATGCACAGCAGACCCAGGATACTTTGCATTGACATGGGAGATGTACTGGCCCAACAGGCTTACTATCTGCGCTTTCATTGAGTGAAAGTTCTTTCGATTTCTGAACACCTGTTCATTTCTCCAGGGTAGGACAAATGCAATATGTGTACCATCAATAGCCCCAATAATGTTGGGGATATGTCCCATTCCATAGAAATCAACTTTCACTGTGGCCCAATGCTCCACCTGGGGGAACACAATGTAGCTGCGCATGTGTTTAATCAGGGCAGACAACACTCTGGTCAGCACTATTGAGAACATTGGCTGTGACATTCCTGCTGCCAAGCCCACTGTCACTTGGAAGGAGACAGTTGCCAGGAAATGGAGCACAGATAGGACTTGCAGAAGAGGGGGGATCCCGGTGGGGTGACAGCAGATATCAGGTCAGGCTCCAATTGGGCACACAGCTCTGTGATTTTGGCCCTGTCCAGAGTATAGGTTAGGATAATGTGCCTGTCCTCCATTGTTGCCAAGTCCACCAGGGGCCTGTACGCGGGGGATGTCTCCATCTCCTAATCATCCACAGCGGATGCAATCCAGGGGGCAAAATGGTGAGCATCTGGTCAGTATCCCATATTTCCAAACACTACACTTCATTGCATGGTGTGACTGTAACAGTATATTGTTGGATAGGCTCAAATGGTGCTTATGTGTACTGTGCCACAGTTAGGTGCCATGGCCTTCCCCCCCTGAAATGGCATCCGCCTATCCTGTTAGGAGGGACATGCGGAAATTAGGTAATTCCGCAGACACTGTGCGCCGTTGCAGGAGGCGATCGAGAACCGCTGTGCAACTCCTCATTGGTTACAATTGGGCCCTATGGGTTACAGTGGCCAATGGTGATGTACACCGGCGGTGAAGGTACGCACCGCCGCAGACGTGGCCGCCATTTTCAATCTGTTCACTCATTTGCTACCTGACCTTCAACAGGAGAGGACCTACACTGCATGAGCTGCTGTGACCTGTGTCTGGAAACGGCCATGACTCGTGTCACTGGGGAAAGGGTCCCTGCCTTCACTGCGGCAGAGTTGGGGAGACTGGTGGAAGGGGTCCTACCCCGGAAAAGAATGCTGTATGGGTCTCCAGACCAACAGGTGAGTACACTGTGAGCACAATGCATGGGGCATGCATGCATGGAGTGGTGTGTGTGAAGGCCTCATGAGGGGGGGGTTGGTGGAAGGGCCCTGGGCAGCATGCTGAATGTATGCTGGGCCATTTCTGTGCATAAGGGGATGGGAGGGCCATGAGTGTAACAGGCAGGATGGTCTAACTAATACCTTTCCCTGTGTGTATTACCCTGCAGGTCAGTGCCCATCAGAAAAAGGGTATATGGCGTGCCATCGCCAAGGACTTGTGGACTCTGGGGGTCTACAGCAGACGGAGCACCCACTGTCGGAAACGGTGGGAGGACCTGAGGGGCTGGGCACGGAAGACCGCGGAGGCAAGCTGTGGATGGCCTCCCAACGAGGAAGGAGTGCCCGTCGAACCCTGACTCCCTGATGGCCTGCATACTGGCAGTGGACTATCTGGAGCTGGTTGGGCACTTGGGGGCATCACAGCAGCCACAAGGGGGTGAGTTCAGTGCCCCAATATACTACTTGCGCATGGTGGGATTGCATCCAGGTCAGAGATGTGGGCCTGTGGGTGTTCCCAGGTCAGGCCAGACATTGCAGGGTAGGTTCCATGTTGGGCAGGGTCTGATGTAAACTTACTCCAACCAAACTAGTAGGCATCCACTACTGGGCAGGGTTCTGTGGGTCTCAGGTACACTGCAATTGGCCGTAGGTGTCCCTGTCCATGGGCTGATGACTAGCATTGTGACTGTTAGTGCATTGCCTAGTGCATATGGCTGTTCCCTGTGTGTGTGTGTGTTGTGTATGCCAACTGTGGTGTGGTTGCCGCCATTGACCAAGTGCATCCTTTGTCTCTCCCCCCCTTTTTGTTTTGTCACCCAGTCCTTATATGCATTAGCATCATCTAGCGGAGGAGCAGAGCAACTGGCAACGGGGACAGCTGCATCCCACAGGGCCCAGGAGGCAGAATCCACCGACGGTGAGGGCACCAGTGGGACAGAGGGCGAGGGGAGCACCACGGCAGAGACAGGAGGGGACAGTTCGGACAGTGATACCTCCTCCAAGGGAAGCTCCCTGGTGGTGGCGGATAACTCTGTGCCCACCTCAACTACAGGTACAGTCGCTACCCCTGTACCAGCACCGTCCTCCCAACAGCCCCTCAGTGTGTTTCCCGTGCCCGCTCACCCAGGAGGGTGGGCATCTCCTTCGCCCCAGGTACCTCAGGCCCTGCCCCAGTTAGCCCTGCTGCCCTGAGTATGGAGGCTATTGTCCTCCTGCAATCCATCTCTGTTGGGCAGTCAACCATTGTGAATGCCATCCAGGGGTTGGCAGCCCATTTGCAACAGACAAATTCATACCTGGAGGGCATTCACTCTGGCATGGCAGCCCAACAGAGATCAATCCAGGCTCTGGCCTCCTCCCTGATGGTAGCCATTGTACCTGTTTCAAGCCTCCCCCTCCAACTTTCTCTACCTAATTCCATTCCTGTCAACCCCAGCCTATACCAAGCACAAGGTAGACGAGCATGAACATAGAACAACAGTCAGGAGTGGTTCAGGCAAACACAAGCACCACACATCATCCCACAGGCACTCACACAAACACCATCCAGATGCAGACTTACCAACATCCACTGCCTCCACTGTGTCCCCCTTCTCCTCATCGTCCACCTCTCTCCCAGTAGCGTCTACTCTCACACCTGCATGCTTAACATTGTCATCCACTATCACCATCACCCTATCACTACACATCCCTCACTGGCAGTCACCACCCCCACATCCATGCACACATCCCCGTGTCCTCTCCCACTGTGTCTGTGCCCCCTCCTCCCAAAGTACACAAATGCAAGCATTCAGACACCCAACAGCCATCCACCTCACTACAGCATCCAGCCCATGCACCTGCACCCAAAATCAGCAAACCAACACCTTCTAAAACCACTTCCTCTTCCTCCTCTCCCAAACCTTCACCCTCTTCCCACCCCAATGTCCCTAAGAAGATTTTCCTCTCCACCGTTGACCCCTTCCCTACCACTCCCCCCGTCCTTCACGTCGGGCCAGGATGGTCAGAACCCAGGTGAACACCTAAGCCACCCAGTCCACGGCCAAAGTAGAGTCGACAGCTACTCCGGGTGGGAGAGTATCCCAGGCACCAGGCACCAGGCAGCCACACTGAAAGGGTGCCTGCACCAGGTGCTTCAAGGAAGGGCAAGGAGGCACCACCAGCTGCTACAGGGAAGGGCAAGATGCAATCCCCGGCTGCTGACAGGAAGGGCAAAGGGCCTGCACCAGAAGGCAGGAAGGACAGGAGGCATGGTGCTGGGATTCATTCGGAGCCCCCACCACCAACCATGGTGGTTCAGCCATCCGAGTCTGCAAGGGAAGGTCAGGAGCCTCCCCCCACCACTGGCAACACTGCCACTAGCACCGCCACCAGAACCACCACCACCACCAGCAGCAGCAGCCCCAGTGGGCAGCCGTCCAAGGCTGCAGGGGAAGGGCTGGAGCGTCCCCCCACCACTTGACGCCACCAGCACCACCACCAGCACCGCTGCCAGCAGCAGCAGCCCCAGTGGGCAGCCGTCCGAGGCTGCAGGGGAAGGGCTGGAGCCTCTCCTCACCACTGCCAGCACAGCCGCCAGCAGCAGCAGCCCTAGTGCTCAGCCGTCCGAGGCTGCAGGAGAAGGGCGGGGGACTCCCCCCCACCACTGCCAGCACCGACACCTGGACCGCCACTGCCACCACTGAGCAGCCGTCACCGCCGACGGGCAATGTGTAGTTCTGCATCCATGGGCTGTTGTGCGGCCTGGGCCCTGCAAATCCTGTGGGTCTGACACCCAGGTGAGAGACTGTGACCTTGCACGCCCCAAGATCTGCACCACAGGGCACAATGCCCCTTCCAGAACCAGTGGAAGAAGCCATCCACTCACCCCATCCTTCCCAGGATGAAGCACACTGGACACAATGCCCCCTCCAGAACCAGTGGAAGAAGCCATCCACTCACCCCATCCTTCCTGGGATGATGCACACTGGGCACAATGCCCCCTCCAGAACCAATGGAGGAGCGATTCACTCACCCCATCCTTCCCAGGATGAAGCACACTGGGCACAATGCCCCCTACAGAACCAGTAGAAGTAGCCACCCACGAGAGAGACTGTGGCCTTGCACTCCCCAGGACCAAGCAGTGGGCAAACCACCCACTTGAGAGACTGTGGCCTTGCACTCCCCAGGACCAAGCAGTGGGCAAACCACCCACTAGAGAGGCTGTGGCCTTGTACTCCCCAGGACCAAGCAGTGGGAAAACCACCCACTTGAGAGACTGTGTCCCTGAACTCCCTAGGACCACGTAGTGGCCATGTAGCCCCATCTAGGACCAGTGGCGTTGTACCATCTTCTGGCTGAGGTACACCCCCAATCCCCGTCCCCCTGAGGTGCTGGTGTATTTTCTACCTGATGCCCCGGCAGTGTTCTCTCCGTGTTGTTGCAAGAGTGAGTTGGAGACTTGGCCCATATTATGTGGCCCTGTGGCCCATGGACATTGAGGACTAGGCAGTGTCCCTACATTTGTAAATATGTAAATACGTTTGGATTTTGATGCATTTATTCATAGTATTTTTTTGTATAACACTCACTTTCTTCAAATCATTTTGTCCTTGCATTATTTCTGATGGGGTGAATATGTAATTTTACTGCATCTGGTTGTGTGTATGGTGTTGGGGTGGAGGTGTTGCATGTGTGTGTCACTCTCTTTTTCCTCCCCCCTCCCCGCCTGCCTTGTGTGCTAGGTGGCAGTACTTACCGTGGTCGTCTTCGCCAGTGTTGATGTTCATAATGCAGCAGAAGGTAGACGAGTATGGAGAATATGTGCAGCTCGGGCTCCATGGCGTTGTGGTTGTTCTCTGAGTCTCCACAGGTGAGTCCTTTGACTTCTGAGATCTTGTTCCCCCAGGCTTTTGATGTCATTGGTACCGCACCCGGAAAAGGTGGTGGATAGGCCGGTCATAATAGTGTGGGCGGTACATTGTCTTCTGCCTACCTGTTGCGGGTACCGTTGTGGTGCTTGTTGATTCCGCTGTGGCGGTCAGTGTGTGTTAAAGTGGCTGTCTGTCTGAGCGGTTTCCGCCATGGTCATAATTCCATTTTAGTTACCGCTGGCCTGTTGGAGGTATTACTGCTGCTTTATCACTGACCGCCAGTGTTGTAATGAGAGCCTATGCGTGTTAAAGAAAAAGCACAGACTGGACACTTTTTTGAGTGTTATTATTGTCTGAATGGTGATTGCTAGACAATGCCACGACCCTCGAGTAGGCCTTGGACGGCTCTGCATCACTACCCTATGTGAATCAAGTGCTATTCTTGGATGTTTGGTTCCCAGTGAAGGACAACTGTGCACCCATTACTAGTGTAGGCCAAACCACGAAAGACCAATTTTCTAACAAATTTGATCTGATCTCCCTCAGACTACTAGGCCACCTTCTGCATCAGGATGTCCAGTTGCAACCCAAAGTTTTGCTTTTTTCACAACCTACTGTTCACTCTGACTGTCAACAGGTTTCTTCTGCTCATTCTGTAGAGGGCCCTTCAGGTGTATCAATTATTTATTTAGACCCTCAGGTCTATTCTACTACTCCACTAAATGATATTGACTGATTGCAACCTCACAGGATTTCTAGTACTAAAAACTTGCCCTGTAAAGTGACCCTTTAATAGCTCCACAATTCCTTCCCTTTAATCATCTGATTAAATCAATTCTCCTTCTGATGATGGCCCTGACAGTGAATCAAATGTTCGTCTCGTAGAATACTGCAGGTCTTTCCCTTTAGGTCATTGACACCTCTTGGAACAACTTCATGGATTCTTTCCACATGGTTTAAATTCAAGAGACTCGGGCCACGTACCTGGTTAATAGACTAGGGTATGCTTCCTATTGCATTGATGCCATGCCCTGCACTAATGGTAGGCCTTCTGGGGGGCTGATTATGTGGATGAAGATCTCCCTACATTCTACTGTAAAAAAATAGACATTCCATCTGCAGATATTCTGGGCACAAATGTAAGGTAGCCAAATGGTTTTGTGGTTAATATATTCAACATCTGTAATTGTTCTGTAGTCAAACATAAACAATCTCCAACTCTATCTATCCTTGAAGAATAGTGCTCCTCTTGCAAGAATCTTCCTCCATGATCTTAGCTGGTGACTTTGATATCACCTACAAATCTTTCAACTGTATGACTGTTATTTCCCAGTGGGAAAATGAGACCTTAGGTATTCCAGTTTTGAAGCCTAGGCCTACCAAAACCTGGAATTCTGCAGATGTTTTAGATCCTATCTTCCCTCCCCTGGCAACATCCCTTTTTATCCAATTTAAATGAGAAATACTACCATTAATTGCTTACATTGCTAAATCATCAATTGCAACACAATGTTTGCCTTTTTGTAGATATTACAAACAAAAGTCGTAGCACTCGTGGTATAAAAACAGAGTTAGACGTTGTACGTATGTCCAGTCTTCTTCGTAAATTATCCACCAAACTTGTATTTGTATCACAGTCCAAGTTTTATTAGTTCTATTCAGAAATCCTCCAAAAGAACAGCCTATTTATAATGTTCAGATATCCTCCATAAGAACAGCCAACACGTGTTTCATCCTCTAAGAAGTATCTCTCATTAAGGACTTCCTCAGGGCTGAAATAAAATAAAGTAGTATCTATGTATATGTTGTGGAATAAAAGATAGGAGCAGAAAATTGGACCAAATTCAAAATGTGACAATAGTGCGGTTATGCAAATGCATGCTCTATTGTGACTAGTGTGATAATCATTAGAAAAAGGAAAAACACAAGCTAACAAAACAACCCAATTAATAATAACCTTGAATCCAATAAAAACATCTCGATTCGTGATCAAAGTTAAGGTCTAAAAGCGTGACAAAACATGTCTAAAGATCAGAGTGCCCAAAATTAATTTTCAAACTCAGTGCACATCACTGTAGACAATCAAATTAAGGGTAATCCATGTGACTAAAGTAAGAAAGGGACCCCGATTTGTGTAAAAGTAATGTTACTTAGAGGTTTACCAGTATAATCGAAAAACATCCAGGAAAAAATCTATCATAAACAATGTGGGGCGAGAAAAAACTCCACTAACCTTACTGTACTTCATATATTCACAATAATCATATCGTTAGGTAGTCATCGAATATTATCTGCGATGAGATTAAGAAACATAAAAAAGCAGTAATGCGGTCAGCCCCATCCATCTTGTAATTAAATAACAATTAGAATAGTATTCCATCTCAAAGTTGGTATTTAGGCCATCCTCCACAGCTCTAAGTTTTAAAATCCAATAGCATTCCCTCCTCCTGAGTACTAGCTCTCTGTTACCCCCTCTAGGGTCTCTTATGATGTGATCAAACCCAAAAAATTCGAATCCACAGGAGTCATTGCGTTTAGGGCAATGTCGCATGTGATTTACTATGGGGTATCTCCCATCATCTTGCCTGAGGGCTCTGAAATGTTCACTTGCCCTGATTCTGAGTGATCACGGATCGAGATGTTTTTATTGGATTCAAGGTTATTATTAATTGGGTTGTTTTGTTAGCTTGTGTTTTTCCTTTTTCTAATGATTATCACACTAGTCACAATAGAGCATGCATTTGCATAACCGCACTATTGTCACATTTTGAATTTGGTCCAATTTTCTGCTCCTATCTTTTATTCCACAACATATACATAGATACTACTTTATTTTATTTCAGCCCTGAGGAAGTCCTTAATGAGAGATACCTCTTAGAGGATGAAACACGTGTTGGCTGTTCTTATGGAGGATATCTGAACATTATAAATAGGCTGTTCTTTTGGAGGATTTCTGAACAGTACTAATAAAACTTGGACAGTGATACAAACACAAGTTTGGTTGATAATTTACGAAGAAGACTGGACATACGTACAACGTCTAACTCTGTTTTTATACCACGAGTGCTACGACTTTTGTTTGTATGCTTTTGTGTTTCTCTGGAAACATTGGAGGATTGAGGGAGATCCTCTTGTCAGAAGCACCGTGCCATGAACTAAATGTGTGATTTATTCTATGGACTTTCTGTGAGCGCCCATATCCTATGAGTATCTTCCTCGTTGTTTTTGTAGATATTGCCTGAACAAATCTGAAAACATTGAGCATGTTTTACTTTTCTGCTCTGTGCTATAATGAAAGTAGACAAAAGTGGATTCACCCTTTTTGTCTTGATCTAGACTTATCAAATTATTTTATTGCTCTTAGGGTCCTCAAATTTGGTACTCCTAGGTGTGTTGCCCTTAGACAACATTTACCATAGGCTTAGCTTATCATCAATTTTTGGATTTCCAATCTGTGAAGTCCTATCTCCATGCACCATAAATTGAAGCACTGCAGGTTTTTACCACTGGATTTATTTTAGCATCTATTGATGTTTATCATGTTGCAACTAGGCTGTATTATTGCATATGCATTGTGGCCTCACTGTGATATGCATACTTCTCTTCCTAAATAGGCGTATATGCAACAGGCGTGCTGTTTCTTGTGGGTATATGAATGAAATTGATGTTTCATTTTCTTTGCACTTTACTCCTGTTTTTTTATCTGACTCATCCTTGTACAGTATTTTATACATTTTTTAACAATATGTCTTATGACTATGAAATGTTTCTATGTACCCTTATGGTCAATTGACTGAAGTAAAGTAATTTGATGATGATGATCATCATTTTGGCTGCCTACAGCAGCTTTGATCACAAATATGTGACACCATTTCGAGCTCTTTTGAATATCACCAGTGAATAATAAACATAAAAAGAGACTTTTTGGACTTAATTTAAATTTTAAATACTCCAATTATAGACCATTCGAAAATGTAATTAAATATTTAATTACATCTTCTTATTATGAATTTTGTAAATTCTCCATAGTCTGTACACATTCCATCCTTCAATAATGCTGATGTGGGCTTTGCAGTTATCCTTGGAACTACTAACAAAAGTGTAATAGAAAAGAATAAAAATTGCCTCGCTCAATCTCAGTTGTCAGTGTTCACATTATCATATGTCCACACAAATATATCAAAGTGAGTATAGAAAAAACAATCTATATATAAAGCCCAAGTGGGCAATGCTCAGGTATATCAGCTCTTTTGAAATCTTCACAACAACACAAGCCAGGAAGAACTCTACCGAGATGAATGAAGAAGACATTTCTAAAACAGACAAAATAGAAAAACTAAAACCATCAATAACATCACTAGAGTACAACACAAAAAATACATTTTCTGATATTCCATTGAACTCGGCCTTCACAGATGTGCAAATAATTCCTCATTTTAGATAAGACCTCTGGAAACCTCAAGTAACTATAACTCGTGCCCTAAGGTAACTATAACTCATCCCCCACCATGCACAGTTTTCTCATCAATAATTTCACTGCAAATGTTGCAGTGACATTATCAATGATATGATAGAAGAAGTCATAAGTGATGTAATACATGATGTAATTAGCAGCTGATGGTGAGGGAACTAGTTATAGCTACCTTAGGGAATGTGTTATAGTTTCTTTAGACAAACACAACTATATCTGTTCATTTATCTTTGTTTTGTGTGTGTAAAAACTGAACCTCACTATATTTAGATTTTTTAGTGTACTTCTAAGGTTTTAATTCCATTTCCTAACTATAACGTCCCTGTAACATTTGTTTTATTTTGGTGATTATCTCTTTTTTGTTTAATGTAGAGTAATATTTAATTACCATATGTTAATTTAACTGCTGCCCTGCACAAACCTGCAGCCTATCCACACCCCCCTCAGACAGTCAACCCCATGCTGTGGGTCTGTGAGTGAGTGTATGGGTGTGTGAGTTGGTGTGTGTGGTTCTGTGCATATGTAAGTGGATGTGTGAGTGCATGAATGGGTGCATAAGTGTATGTGTGAGTGGCTGTGTGGGTTTATGAGTTGGTGTGTGAGTGTCTATATCGGTATGTGACTGTGTGTGTGAGTGGTTGAGCCTCGGGATGGGCCAGTGTCTTGGGGCCCAGAACAGGAAAGCTGAGGCAGAAGGGGAATGCCAGGAAGTGCTGTTCCATCCCTCACGCCCAGGACCCCATTCCTAGGCCCAACGAGGAAGGAATCATGGGAGAGCATCATCGCACCCTCTCACAATTTCAGGAAGGGGCCCAGTACTCCACCTCTGGACCCTGAGAATATAGAGCCTCTGGGGGCACTGTCACACTTCCTCTGCATGTGTGGAATGAGGCCAGGACCCCATTTCTGGACCCAGAACTTCAAGGAGGAGGGAGGGGGAGTACTGCCACACTGCCCTGAAGGAATACTGCATGCCGGGTGTCTGGTTGGGACCGAGCACCCTGAGGGAAATAAAACCATGCCACAAGGGCACAATAAAAAGAACAAGTGAAAACAAAAGAAAATGAATGCAACTCTTCCTTGATCAGCGGTAAAGGAACTGCTTTAAAATTCACAGCCTTCACAGCAGTGTGCCCCATAATGCCCTGAGGGGCCTGGAAATATTTTTACCTAGATATCACTTGTTCTCAACCCATGGTGACCCCAGGAAGCTGTGGTCACCAGCAAAGAAGGGCAAACGTGGAGTGGGAGTTGCAAGAGCAGCACAGCCTCCCCCCAACAAGGAGTTCATTGTCCCCACCCTAGTTTGAGTGTGACTCACCAATGAAAGCCCCTCAAGCATTTTGGTATATTTTCAAGCGTTGCCAAGTCTGGAGTATTTGCTCTTCAGCTGGAAGTGCTGTGCTCTCTAGGAGGAGAGACTATGGTTACAGTTCTTGTGGCTTGAAGTGGTTTACCTGAAGTTTTCATGTCTGCAAACACCCTCAAGGGTTGGAAGTTGATACTTCCACAATGTGAGGCCTTTTAGAGGCTATATTGCAAATATGCACTGGGAAGGAAGGGATGTAATTACAGAAGTGGGAATTATACATATGATGTTTGGACTTATTCATGTTACCTTCACCAATTATCCAGACATGTTAAGACCTTTTCCTTTGTGAATGACGTATTTATATATTCACTGAAAAAACAAAAGGGATGTAATTACAGAAGTGGGAATTATACATATGATGTTTGGACTTATTCAAGTTACCTTCACCAATTATCCAGACATGTTCAGACCCTTTTCTTTGTGAATGACGTATTTATATATTCACTGAAAAAACAAAAGGGATGTAATTACAGAAGTGGGAATTATACATATGATGTTTGGACTTATTCAAGTTACCTTCACCAATTATCCAGACATGTTCAGACCCTTTTCTTTGTGAATGACGTATTTATATATTCACTGAAAAAACAAAGGTTATAGGGAATTATAGTTTACCCGTACAAAACCATAGTTACCTTACCTTAAGGCGTGAGTTATAGCTACTTGAAAGTACTCTAACTGCTGAATCTCTATCGTTTTGTATGAGCAAATTCTGAATCCAACTATAATGTCCTTGTAACTTTTGTTTTTTTTCAGTGAATTTCTATGGTTTTTTAGCATGAAGTAATTTTAATTACTATGGCGGTCATTCTGACCGCGGCGGGCGGCGGTCGCCGCCCGCCATGCGGTTACCGCCGAATGGCCGCTCCGCGGTCAGGAGACCGCAGCGGCCATTCTGGCTTTCCCGCTGGGCCGGCGGGCGACCGCCAAAAGGCCACCCGCCGGCCCAGCGGGAAAGCCCCTGCAACGAGGAAGCCGGCTCCGAATGGAGCCGGCGGAGTTGCAGGGGTTGGCAGTGCTTCCGCTGCCCTCCGCCCTGGCGGTCAGAGACCGCCAGGGTTGGAATGAGGGCCTATATGTTATTCAAATACCTGCCGTGCATATCCTTTGGCCGTGCACAGCGTGGGTTGGTTGCAAGGCCTGGCCTGCAGTAGGGCCTTGCAGCCAAGCCCTTATAACCACCTAAACCCCTTTGGCTGGCAGGTTGGCCACAGGACCTCTCTCTGTGAGTGGGTGTGCCAGTGTCTGAGTGGGTCTGAAAGTGCGTGTGGAGTTTATGAGTGAGTATGAGTGGGTGCATGAATGTCTGATTGGGTGTGTGAATGGGCACTTGAGTCTCTGAGTGCATGCATGAGTGAATGCATGAGTGAAAGAATTAGTGTATGAATGTCAGTGGTTTTTCTTTCAAATTTTTCCATAATTGTAATTATTTTGCGAATATTTTGCAAAATGTGGGAAAATGTGTAATTTTTCACAAATATTACTCATGGTGATGCAAAATTATTTAGAACCCATAATTTGCCTCTAAAACACACCTACATGAAACCCTTGGGGTCAGGGTACCTTCTCCTTGACTCCTTATGCCACTTTCAATTAGTATTTTAACCCCCGGGGACTGTGTCTTGTGAAATAAAATAGCGGGAGCAACTTTCTAGTCAGGTTGTGTCAGCGAATTACAACGATTCTTTTTGCATGCATATTCATGAAACTTTACAAAATATTAATGAAATAATCGTGAATGCAGCACAGCCACCTTTAATATCTCCAAAACCACTGAACGGATTTACACCAAATAAGTGAAAGCACAATCCGCATCTCAAAAGCTATCTTTCTGCCAAATTTGGTGTAATTCCATCCAGTGGTTCGGGCTGTAGTCACGTCTAAATGCCCTATTGGAATTAACTGTTAGGGTTTGTACACAGCAAAGAGCATATCCCCTCTCACTGCACTAGTGGGTTCTGTAATAGCTCCCTTTTAAACTTACTATTGAAAGCCTTTCTTGTTATCTCACCTTCCCCCCCCCCTAGGCTTCTGTGTATGTTGTTTAATGTGCTGTTTTGTTTACACATTGGGCCTTGCTTTTACCAAGGCTTCTTTAAAACACTCCTCCCTAGGCCATGTGTTAATCCAACTCATTTGCATAATAACTGAAACTCTGCACACCTTTCAAGAACATGTGCAGCATGTGAGGACCACACCCAGCTCTTCAAACCACACCCAGCTCTGCACACCTTCCAAGAACATGTGCAGCATGTGAGGACCACACCCAACCCTTCAAACCACACCCAGCCCTGTCTATAAAAGGCATCCCCCGATCCTCACCCAGTGCTTGTGCTCGTCTACCTCCCGCTTACCTGAGAACAGATCCCTCGGCGCTGGCACTCTTGCTCTTTACAGACTTTCATTGACTTCAATGGGCGCAGCTTCTGGCTCTTCCTTCTTCCGGTTTCCGGTTCCTCCTTGCTTCAGCCTCTCTCCTATGAGTAACCTGCAAAAGAGAAAGAAGACAAGGTTAGACTGATCAGTATCTCTTGCCAGCAACAAGTAAGTGCAAAACCTTTTATTACCTGAAAGAACTTTGACAACAATTTCTGGATTCGTGTATAGACAATTTGAAACGAAATACCTTCCACGAACATTGTGATTCAAACTCTTTGTTACAAGAATATTTTGCAGAACTTTGTGAAGCAAACATTGTTTTTTCTCATGGAACTTTTAAGAATCGAACAGTGGAAACCATTAACAGCAAGGCAAACAGTAAATCAAGGACTTGCACAAATTACATGCTGTATTTTGATGTAAAAGTACAGTATTTGTTTTATAAAAGATTCTGGAAATATGGGAAAAAAGTTTTACAGTAATAGAAAACACATCCCAGAGCAGTAACACATTCCAAACCTGGAAACTAGAGACCAGGATCCAAGAGGTACTTTTAGAAGAGAATTTCTAATAAATAAAGGGATAGTCAGGAACCCATTTAGGAATAGGTTGCACTTATCTGTTCTTTGTTTATGTTTCATTAGGCACCAGTTTCTACAGAAGTCAGAAAGGGCCGCAGATTTGTGCAGCACTTCAACAGTGGAAACGCAAGAACGGTGTTGTCTCTCTTTTTTTTATTTTATCCACTTCCCCCCTTCCCTTGAGCTTCTGTTCTTAGTGCACTGTTTTAAAAACTAGTGTGCTGGAACAAGCAGTTTCAGGGTGGGGTCGGATTGTCTTCAACCTCCATCAGAACTCAACAAGAACTCAGGTGAGCTGGGCTTTGACATTAACATTGGAAACACAACTTTTTTGACCCCCCCCCCTTTTTCTCAGCCCCTTCTTGTCAGATCAACCCAAAACTTCTTGTGCCCAACAATGATCATCGGGGCACTTTTTTGGGAAAAAGTCCTGATGATTCGTCAAACGGTGTGAAAGATATAGGCAAATTAAAAATAATTTTTCTATGGAAACATGGTCCAATCCAATATAAACGATAGATAGATAGATAGATAGATAGATAGATAGATAGATAGATAGATAGATAGATAGATAGATAGATAGATAGATTAATAACATGGAAAAATATATGGCGTTTCAGCCATTACAGCCTTGTTCACAGTGTCAAGTCTGTTAACAATTGCACTGTTAATTGCTCTTCCTTTTATCCCTGATGGGAACGCTAGTACTTGCAGAATTTATGTTTCACGAGAGTGCAGTGTCGTTACTCATTTGTGAATTATGCCATTTTTGGACCGCTGGGCAATTATTTAAAGGGGAGGAGGGCCATGTGGCCCCCTTCACTAGGCTGATTTTGGCCTAGCCAATTTATGAAAGGGTAGGGAGGCCGAGTGGCCCCCCTCCCTGGGCAAAATATGGCCCCAGGGACCCCATCCCCCGGGGCTAGGCCAATCTTAAAAAGAAAGAGAAGGAGGACCACAAGGCTCCCCTCCACAGGCTGATTTTATCCCTCTGAATCTATTCCCCCGGAACCCGGAGACTTTTTCCTGGATGCCCTGGACTGCCAGGGGAGCCTCAATTCCCACACGGTTCCATTGTTGTATGTGTATGTGTTTGTTAAGGAAATGGGGTTTTGTTCCACACTCGTATTTGGCTCTGAGGAAGACCGTGTAGGTCAATACTTCTGAATCTCACTAAATTCATGAAAAGCATGATCCTGGAATACCAATGAAGGAGTTAATATTGGGGTGAAGGTAGTCTACCACAAGGAATGCAGTAATTTAAACCTGACCTCAAACCTTGGCAACTATGGCAAAGAGCAGACAGAGTTAAGAAATGAAGAAATGTGCAAACCAGGTCATGAAAATAGACAATCATTTATCAAGCAAAATTACACCAAAGCAACAAAAATCCAATAACATTATAGATAAAATGTTATTGGTAAAAATAGTGCCAAAAAGCACTAAGCACCAATGCGACCTAGGTGCAATTTGAGGTCATGATGGGAGGATTTTCCTTGGGACTTTTTTTCAGAAGTCAAAATCCTTTAACTGGGCAGAACACCAAGCTGTGCCATAGGAGCGATCCGTGACATCGGATAGGCATTGGAGAAGTGTTTAGACAAGTCATTAGTTGTGCTGAGACAAAAAGTGAGCTGGAAAGTTTGAATTTCATGTCCTGTGAATTCTTCTTGTTGGCCTGATGCTTTTGGCACCTTTTCCCAGTCAAGAGTTCTATGTTCAGACTTGGGGTGATATTTATGAGAGGTTTGCACCAGTTTTGCACCACAAATAATGAAGCAACGGTGGTGCAAGCAGTAAGTCCTACTTTTGAAAAACAATGCTTTTCACAAAATGTGTCATTTTTTAAGGGGCCAGATGTAGCAAAGGGTTTTTCCCTGTGTCAATGGGAAAATGTGTTCGTACATATGGCCCTAAGTGAGGCAAATGCTGTGCTGAAACCAGGTGCACCATGCATAATTGCATAATTTAATATATGCAATGTAGGCGTTCCCCCACAAAATCTGATGCAACTGTCACACACTGATATTTCCTGGTTTGCCAATGCATCACACATCATTGAAAAGTGTAATGCAAAGCCTAAAATGTGCCACGATTGCTGCACATCAGCAAACCAGGAGTGGAAAATGACACAGTGGCTGTGGTATAAAAAGAGCAACCACAAAAAACTATTTGACTAGCTCAACTAAACCATGGAGGTCATCATTCTGCAATTAGGAGTCGCAAAGAGATCACTACCACCACCAATACCAGGTAAACAGCAAATGACGAGGGATCGTGTGTTCTGGCAGCACATATCCCTCCTTGACCTTATGGAGAATGAGGTCATAAAATTCTAGACTTAGATGGGAGTCTATCATCGAATTACTGCATAAGATTGGGCTAAGTCTCTAGCCACCAACTGCAAGGCCTATTAACATTCCCACACATGTCAATCTCATGGCTGTGCTCCACATGCTGGCATCTGGTTCCTTACAGATCACAACAGTGAGATTGACAATAATCCCACAGGGAACATTTTCTGCATTCCTCCCCTCTGTCTTGGATGTCATTATCAAACCCACACCCCAGTACCTCCTCTTTCCAAAAACTCAACAACAACTGGAGACCAAGAAAAGATTCTGGCGGTCATTCTGACCGCGGCGGTAGGCGGTCGCCGCCCGCCAAGCGGTTCCCGCCGAAAGACCGCTCCGCGGTCAAAAGACCGCTGCGGCCATTCCGGGTTTCCCGCTGGGCCGGCGGGCGACCGCTAGAAGACCGCCGGCCGGCCCAGCGGGACAGCCCCTTCAACAATGAAGCCGGCTCGGAATGGAGCCGGCAGAGTTGAAGGGGTGCGACGGGTGCAGTGGCACCCGTCGCGATTTTCACTGTCTGCACAGCAGACAGTGAAAATCTTTGTGGGGCCCTGTTAGGGGGCCCCTGCACTGCCCATGCCAGTGGACATCGCCAGAAACAGGCTGGCGGGAAGGCGGTCAGAATCCCCATGGCGGTGCTGCAAGCAGCGCCGCCATGGCGGATTCCCTGGGCCAGCGGGAAACCGCCGGCTCCCCTTTTCTGACCGCGGCTTTACCGCCGCGGTCAGAATCGCCCAGGAAGCACCGCCAGCCTGTTGGCGGTGCTTCCGCCGCCCTCCGCCATGGCGGTCATGGACCGCCAAGGTCAGAATGACCCCCTCTATGCCATGGCTGGATTCCCACATCTCCTTGGTGAAATTGCTTGCACACATGTGCAATTGGTGCCCTCTTCTGTAAAATCCCACTTCTTCAGAAAACTGAAGCACACATATTCAATCAATGTCCAGGCCATAGTAGATCATCAAGGGATGATTATCAATGTGCTGGCCAAATATCCTGGGAGTGCACATGATACATTCATCTTCCACCACAGTAATACAAATAAGCGGTTCCAGAATTGGAGATTTGGGAATGGCCTACCCATTGGTAAGGAAAGCAGAAATATACATCAGACTAATGAAGAAGCTGTGATGTGTGACTTAATAGGTATCTCTGTGTTTGTCTAAGGAGCTTGTGTCATGTGCACATAGTGGGAATACCTTACTTCAACATGTAGACAGTGATATTCCGTTGTGTCATTCCCTCACTAATCCTGCAATGTTAGCAGCAAAATAACAATTGTGAGAAATATTGTGTCATCTCACACTGTGTGAGTGGACAAAACCACATATTCTGCACTGGGTAACTAATCAATACACAAATACTGTATTTGAATTGAGAAAAAGGGTACATACTAGCTACATGTTAGATGAGTGTATGTTCAATGGTGCAATGGTGTACCTAGTCTCAGTAAATTCCACTAAAATAATGGCTTTTGAACAAACCTTGTGTTCTTAAGTAAATGTGTCACACATGGCAGTAAACTTGTATGTTGACCAAAGTATCTTGAGCAATACTGGAAGAAGTAGTTGTAAATTCCATTTGTGTCATGTACTGTAAGTGGAGGGCCAAATCATGTGTAAATGTTAATTCCAGGTACATAAGTGATATCAACAGTACAAAGTACACATATGTCTCAGCCATTTTTACAGTTTAGGTCCAAACATACACATAGGTGGTCATTACAAGCCTGGCGGACGGTGTTAAAGATGCGGTAATACTGCAAACAGTCAGACGGACAAAAAAAGGGAATTATGACCCTGGCGGAAACCGCCAAGAAAGACAGCCACTTTAAAACACCGCCCGCCACAGCGGTACAGACAGGCGGGAGACAATGTACCGCCCACAGTATCACAACAGGCCAATCCGCCACCTTTTCCGGGGCGGATTCACCGTGGATAAAAACACGGCGGAAACAGCTTTTGCTATGGGAAAATGCTCACCTTCTACACATCCCACGAGGAACGACGACTCCATGGACCCGGAACTCCAAATACTACCTGCCCTTGTCTTTCTGCTACTTCACGACCAACAGCGACGTAGGCGCAGAAGAT
This sequence comes from Pleurodeles waltl, assembly GCF_031143425.1. Classification (NCBI taxonomy): domain Eukaryota; kingdom Metazoa; phylum Chordata; class Amphibia; order Caudata; family Salamandridae; genus Pleurodeles; species Pleurodeles waltl. The sequence continues at coordinate 213,126,838 of NC_090438.1, forward strand.
TCCGGTGAGTACTGCACCTACGACACAGGGGAGGCAAAAGTTAGGGGGACACCCACCAAACACCCCCACCCCCACCCTCGCATAGTACAACATACACACCAATGCAGTCACAAAAAGAACAGTAACAACCCACAATCCCCCCGGAAGAATGCAAAGACAATGCGAATTTCGGGCAAACATTATAATGTGCCAATATACATGTCATACAAAAATATACAAATATATGTATTCCAAAATCACTCATATTTACATAAATAATCCGATAAGTATTGCAGATATGTACACAACAATGTCTGTGCACAAACAGTCCAAAAATGCATGGGTGAGGCCCACAATAGATACCTGACCAAAATCCGAGAGAACACTGCCGGGGCATCAGATAGAAACACTACAGGCACCTCAGGGGGAAGGGAAGGGGGGGCACCTCAGCCAGATGAATGCAAAGCCAGATCCATGACGGGGCTCCATGCCCATTGATGTATCCTGGGGAGTGCAAAGCCACAGTCTCTCAAGTCTCTACAGTGGGTGGCTTGCCCACTGTTCAATCCTGGGGAGTGCAAAGCCACAGTCTCTCAAGTCTCTACAGAGGGTGGCTTGCCCACTGTTCAATCCTGGGGAGTGCAAAGCCACAGTCTCTCAAGTCTCTACAGTGGGTGGGTTGCCCACTGTTACATCCTGGGGAGTGCAAAGCCACAGTCTCTCAAGTCGATGCAGGTCCATACTGGTACTGGGGGGTGACTGGTGCCCAGACTGGATGAGTCTCCCTGTGAAAGGTAGTGTCCTGTCACTGTCCCAGCTGCACATGGGATAAGGATGCCTGATGTGGTGGGCCATTCATTCATACCCGGTGCATTGCCCTGTTCAGCGGTGCTTTGCCATGGCGGTCTCTGGACTGTTCAGCGGTGCTTTGCCATGGCGGTCTCTGGACTGTTCAGCGGTGCTTTGACATGGCGGTCTTTGCCCTGTTCAGCGGTGCTTTGCCATGGCGGTCTTTGCCCTGTTCAGCGGTGCTTTGACATGGCGGTCTCTGGACTGTTTAGTGGTGCTTTGCCATGGCGGTTCTGGACTGTTCAGCGGTGCTTTGCCATGGCGGTCTTTGCCCTGTTCAGCGGTGCTTTGACATGGCGGTTCTGGACTGTTCAGCGGTGCTTTGCCATGGCGGTTCTGGACTGTTCAGTGGTGCTTTGCCATGGCGGTTCTGGACTGTTCAGCGGTGCTTTGCCATGGCGGTCTTTGCCCTGTTCAGCGGTGCTTTGCAATGGCGGTCTTTGCCCTGTTCAGCGGTGCTTTGCCGTGGCGGTCTTTGCCCTGTTCAGCGGTGCTTTGCAATGGCGGTCTTTGCCCTGTTCAGCGGTGCTTTGCCATGGCGGTCTCTGGACTGTTCAGCGGTGCTTTGCCATGGTGGTCTCTGGACTGTTCAGCGGTGCTTTGCCATTGCGGTTCTGGACTGTTCAGCGGTGCTTTGCCATGGCGGTCCTGGACTGTTCAGCGGTGCTTTGCCATGGTGGTCTCTGGACTGTTCAGCGGTGCTTTGCAATGGCGGTCTCTGGACTGTTCAGCGGTGCTTTGCCATGGCGGTTCTGGACTGTTCAGCGGTGCTTTGCCATGGCGGTCTCTGGACTGTTCAGCGGTGCTTTGCCATGGCGGTCTTTGCCCTGTTCAGCGGTGCTTTGCCATGGCGGTCTCTGGACTGTTCAGCGGTGCTTTGCCATGGCGGTTCTGGACTGTTCAGCGGTGCTTTGCCATGGCGGTTCTGGACTGTTCAGCAGTGCTTTGCCATGGCGGTCTCTGGACTGTTCAGCAGTGCTTTGCCATGGCGGTCTCTGGACTGTTCAGCGGTGCTTTGCCATGGCGGTCTTTGCCCTGTTCAGCGGTGCTTTGCCATGGCGGTCTCTGGACTGTTCAGCGGTGCTTTGCCATGGCGGTTCTGGACTGTTCAGCGGTGCTTTGCCATGGCGGTCTCTTGACTGTTCAGCTGTGCTTTGCCATGGCGGTTCTGATACGGACATTGGTGTGTGGCATGACGATCTCCACACTGGACATTGGTGTGTGGCATGACGATCTCCATACTGGACATTGGTGTGTGGCATGACGATCTCCATACTGGACATTGGTGTGTGGCATGACGATTTCCACACTGGACATTGGTGTGTGGCATGACGAACTCCACACTGGACATTGGTGTGTGGCATGACGAACTCCACACTGGACATTGGTGTGTGGCATGTCGATCTCCACACTGGACATTGGTGTGTGGCATGACGATCTCCACACTGGACATTGGTGTGTGGCATGTCGATCTCCATACTGGACATTGGTGTGTGGCATGACGATCTCCACACTGGACATTGGTGTGTGGCATGATGATCTCCATACTGGACATTGGTGTGTGGCATGACGTTCCATCATTGCCCAGCGGGGCTGTGGCATCCTGGCCCCACCTGGGCTGGGTCTTGTGCGGTGGTCTCAGGACCAGTGACGATACTTGGGCCCTCCTGGGCTGTGTCTTGTGCGGTGGTCTCTGGACCTGTGACGGTACTTGGGCCCTCCTGGGCTGTGTCTTGTGCGGTGGTCTCTGGACCTGTGACGATACTTGGGCCCTTCTGGGCTGTGTCTTGTGCGGTGGTCTCTGGACCTGTGACGATACTTGGGCCCTCCTGGGCTGTGTCTTGTGCGGTGGTCTCTGGACCAGTGACGATACTTGGGCCCTCCTGGGCACTGACTCTGGCGGTGGGCTCTGGACCCGTTACGATACTTGGGCCCTCCTGGGCACTGACTCTGGCGGTGGGCTCTGGACCAGTGACGACGGTGCTGGCGGTTGTGTCTGGACCGCCGGAAATGATGGCGCACTTCTCCGCCATGACACTCACAACAGGCTGGGCAGAGTTCCTCGGGTCCTTCCCCACCTTTTTTGGAGTTACAGCTGACTCACCAATCGCCTTCGATCCCATTTCACTTGTTGTCCCACCAGGAGTCTTGACACGGTCCCGTCGTCCACTCTCCAATTTCGGAGCCTTTACAGGGGTGGGCTGCCAGTGCCTTGGCTCCAGGTCCTACAGCCTGCCCTGGTGGACGGTGCACTCCAAAAACCTGGAACACGCACCACTGGTACTGGTGGATTTTTGGCTGAGGCGCTACGACAGGACTGATGAATTGGAGGGGGGGGGCAAAAAGGTCAATTTGACAGAGGGACAGTTTCTGACGAACACTGGGATGGGTAGCTGCAGGGTGTCTGGGAGTGGAGGAAGAGGAGGTGGTTGTAGGAGGTGTTACTTTAGCTGTCTTGGGTGCAGGTACTGGAGGCTGTCGTGAGGTGGATGGATGTTGGATGAGTGATTGCCGGCGTTTGGGTACTTTGGGAGGGGGCGTCACAGACACACTGGGAGAGGACACAGGGGACGTGTAAATGGCAGTGGAGGTGGTGAGTGCAGGTGAGCGGCGTGTGGTGCTGGGTGTCCTGGTGCGAGTCCTAGTGCCTGTAGATGTGGTGCATGCAGGTGTGTGTGTAGACAAGACTGGGAGGGAGGAGGGAGAAGAGGAGGAGGGGGACACAGTGGAGACAGTGGATGTTGCTGTGTCTGTATGGGTGTGATGCTTGTGTGAGTGCCTGTGGGATGTGTGGTGCCTATGTTTGCCTGAGCTACTTTTGTGTGTTGACTTTGTGCATGCTGGTCTGTAGGTGTGCTTGGGATGGGCTTGGGTACAGGGGATTGGATCTGGGTGGAGGAAGTTGGAGGGGGGAGACTGGACACAGGGACAATTGCTGCCATCAGTGCTGAGGCCAGAGATTGCAGGGTTCGCTGAAGGACAGCCTGACCAGAATGTATGCCCTCCAGGAATGCATTACCGTATTGCAATTCCCTTTCTACACCCTGGATGGCATTCACAATGGTAGACTGCCCAACAGTGAGTGACCTGAGGAGGTCAATGGCCTCCTCACTGAGGGCAGCAGGGGTGACTGGGGCAGGGCCTGAGGTGCCTGGGGCGAAGGTGATGCCCACCCTCCTGGGTGAACGGGCACGGGGCGAACGCTGAGGGGCTGCTGGGAGGGCGGTGATGGTAGGGGGGGTGGTGGCTGTACCTGTAGAAGTGGGGGGCACAGATGGTGCCGCCACCACAGGGGTGCTCACATCGGCGGATGAGTCTGTGTCGCTGGTTGGTGATCCGGTGGCCGGCGTGAAGCTCCCCTAGCCCTCCGTCCCACTGGTGCATTCTGAGTCCGTGGTGTGGCCCTCCATGGCCATGTGGGATGCAGCTCCCTCGTGCTCCGGTGCCACTGTACCTCCGCCTGTTGAGGCTGATGTACAAAAGGACAGGAAGAGCAGGAAAAGGGGGGGAGACAGAACAAAGAGAGTTTTAGTGCATGCCATACCGCTACCGTTGGCAGACAAGACAGACGCAGCAGCCCCATGCACAACGCCGCGCTCCTGCCCTCTGCATATGCAATTTCTGGGATATGGCCTACATGGCATTGGTGGAAATCTGCGCACATGGATGCCACAGGGGCAACTATACCTTAACTTGATAATTTACTGAGGTGGGGTAGAGTGCCACATGGCCTACATTACGGAGGGGCCTTGCCTACCTAACTCGCCCTGGCCTAGGGACACCCAGAGCCCACCTCCCCCACCCAGACACCTCCACTGCACGCAAAGTCCGCAGAATGAGAGTGTACTCACCCCCTTGTGTCTGCTGTGATGTCCTTAAGCGCCCATCCAACTCCGGGTAGGCCACCGCCAGGATCCGGAAGATCAGGGGGGTCATGGTACGACGGGCACCCCTCCCACGTTGGGAGGCCATCCCCAGCTGAGCCTCCGCCGTCTTCTTGCTGCAGCGACGAATGTCCTCCCTTCTCTTACGCCAGTGGGTGCCCCGTCTCTGGTGGGCCCCCAGGGTCTGGACCTCCTTGGCGATGGCATGCCAAATGTCCCTCTTCTGGTGGGCGCTGACCTACATGACATGCACAAGGAAAGAGGAACAGTCATTACCAACTGCACCATCAATGTGAGTGGCCCCCTCCCTACTCTGACCATGTGGCCCATTTATTCCCATGCTTTACTCTAGTATGACTTCTGCCCCCTTCCCTCTTCCACCCAGCCCTGTCCACCCAGGCCTAGCCCTTACAACGTGCTCCCTGTGTACTAACCTGTTGGTCTGGAGGACCGTAGAGTAGCATGTACTGGGGGAGGACCCCATCCACAAGTTTCTCCAACTCTTGTGCAGTGAAGGCAGGGGCCCTTTCCCCAGACGCAGCAGCCATCGTCGCTTCCAGACCGAGGTCACAGCAGCACTAGCAGTGTAGGTCCTCTCCTGTCGAAGGTCAGGTATCTAGTGATTGAACAGATAGAAAATGGTGGTGACGTCCGCGGCGGTGACGTCCGCGGTGGGGCGCATCATCACCGCCGGCGCACCTGTTCACTGGCTCCTGGGACCCATAGGGTCCAATGTTAACCAATGCAGCATTGCGCTGCGGTCTACGACCGCCTACCGCGACGGTGTGCAACGCCAGCGCTATTACCCCACAATCCCATTGTCCCAGTTTAGAAGTCAGGCAGCCGCCATTTCAGGGGCCCACATGGATTCATTTTCAACTGCATCACACATACTGAGGCCTACACTCAACACACATACATGAAGGGTTTTGTGTCTGCTGTAATCTTGTGTGTAACTGTGGGTACATACCTGGAGGAATAGTGACTGGTTCTTCGCTGTTGTCCTTCTTAGGCACCGTCAGCTGGGACATATGAGAAGATGGCGGAATCCTCCGGTGTACCGGCCGCTGGTGGACCTGTTGACAATGGAAGAGAGACATTTAATCGTGACGTACCGGTTTGACCGTGCTACAATCCAGGAACTATGTACCCAGTTGGAGCCAGACCTGATGTCACCAATCCGCCATCCGACTGGAATACCCCCTGACGTGCAGGTGCTGTCAGTGCTCCATTTCCTTGCAAGTGGGTCATTTCAAACAACAGTGGCCATGGCATCAGGGATGTCCCAGCCTATGTTTTCCAACGTGTTGTCCAGAGTGTTGTCTGCCCTGCTGAAACACGTAAGGAGATACATCATATTCCTTCAGGTGGAGGATTTGCCTACAGTGAAAGGTGACTTCTATGCCCTTGGACATATCCCCAACGCCATAGGTGCCATTGATGGGACCCATGTAGCTCTGCCCCCCCCCGCAGGACTGAACAGGTGTACAGGAACAGGAAGAGTTATCATTCAATGAATGTCCAGATGGTCTGTTTGGCAGACCAGTACATCACGCAGGTAAATGCTATGTTCGCTGGCTCAGTGCATGACGCCTACATCCTGCGGAATAGCAGCATCCCTGATATGATGGGTCAACTCCAGAGGCACCGTGTATGGCTATTGGGGGACTCTGGTTACCCCAACCTTTCCTGGCTATTGACCCCAGTGAGGAATCCCAGGACCAGGGCAGAGGAACGCTACAATGAGGCCCATGGGCGGACTAGGAGGGTTATCGAATGCACCTTCGGCCTCCTTAAGGCCAGGTTCCGGTGCCTCCATATGACAGGTGGGTCCCTATTCTACTCACCGAAGAAGGTGTGCGACATCATCATCGCCTGCTCCATGCTCCATAACTTGCGACGCCAGGTGCCTTTTCTGCAGGAGGATGATCCAGATGACGGTGTTGTGGCAGCTGTGGAGCCTGTGGAGCCTGTGGACAGTGATGAGGATGAAGCTGAGGAAGACGAAAACGACAACAGGGAGTCAGTCATACAGCAATATTTTCAGTGAGACACAGGTGAGAACATTTTCATTTTTACCATTACATTAACTTTCACACATCTACCTCTATCCTGTACCGACATTTCACTCACTATTTGTTAACTGAGTTGTCCCCTTCCTTTCAGTTTCACAAATGTGGTAACCGACGTGTCAACTGTTTGCATCCTTGAAGGGCTTGTGATGTGTGACATAGGTATGTTAGCCTTCCAATGAGTAACCCATTATGAAACTGTAATTGATAATACAGATTTACAAATCATAGACTGACTCCATTTGTTTTTAGTGTTGCTGGGGTGTTTATTTAAGTGCTCAAAAAATGATGGGGGGTTGTAAACTGGTGATGGGTGATGGTGGAGGAATGTCCATGGCAGAGTCCAGTCTATTAGTCTCACAGGTACATTGCACATCTGGGCATTGGAAGTGGAGCTAGGTCAGTTCCGATTTGGACAGGGTAACAAAGTCGGACAGTGGGGAGACAATCAGGGTGGTCTTATTTCCTGGCGGGGGTCTTGCCATCTTGCTCTGTCCTGTTCCTGGATCAGGGCCCGCTTGCGTGGTGGTTGTCCGTCTGCAGGGGATGGGGTGCTGGTGTGTTGGTCCTGTGGCGGGGCGTCCTGTCTACTAGCTGTGCCGGAGGTGGTGGGCATTTCATCGTCCTGGCTAGTGTCAGGGGCCCCTTGGAGTGCCACGGTGTCCCTCAAGGTCTTTTGAATGTCCGTCAGCACCCCTACGATGGTGCCCAGGGCGGAGCCGATGGTCCTGAGCTCCTCCCTGAACCCCAAATATTGTTCCTCCTGCAGACGCAGGGTCTCCTGCAACTTGTCCAGGACCGTGGCCAACGTCTCCTGGGAGTGGTGGTATGCTCCCATGATGGAGGAGAGGGCCTCGTTGAGAGTTGGTTCCCTTGGCCTGTCCTCCCTCTGTCGCACAGCAGCCCTCCCAGTTCCCCTGTGTTCCTGTGCCTCCGTCCGCTGGACCGTGTACCCACTACCACTGCCCCCAGATCCCTGTTGTTGTTGGGGTGGTGGGTTCGCCTGGGTGCCCTGTAGTGGTGGACACACCGCTGATTGACCTGTCCTGGGTAGGGAGGTTTGGGCCTGCTGGGTGGGTGCTGTGCTGGTGTTACCAGGGGGTGTAAGCTCGGTGTTGGGCTGTGGCTGGGCAAGGGGAACCGTCTGTCCTGAGGCCCACAATGGTCCGGCCTGGTCATCAAGATCCAGTCGGGCAGAGCTGCTGTCGTCACTGTGGGCCTCTTCAGGGGGTGGAGTGGTGTTGTCTGGACCCTCTGGTGTGGTGACGTTCCTCCGGGTTCCTGCGGGGGTATAAGTACATGATTATTGCATGTGTGTGTTTCATGGAGTGCAATGCTTGGGTGTTCGTGAACCCCAGTGCAGGCATTCCTGTGTGGGGGCTTGTGTGCTGATGGTTCGGGGGTGTTGTGGGTCTGTGCAGTGGGCATGCTTTGGTGATGGGTGTCCATGCTTAGTTATGTCATGCAGGTCTTGGGGGTGGGATGGGTGGTTGGTGTCATGGGAAGATAGGTGAGGATTTGGGGTGATAGGGGAGGGTGTGATGGTGGGGGTGTGTGATATCATGAAGGTAGGGTGGGGGGTATGATGGTTAAGATTAGACTTACCAGTGTCCGTTCCTCCAACGACTCCTCCGAGGCCCTCAGGATGCAAGAAGGACAAGACTTGCTCCTCCCATGTTGTTAGTTGTGGGGGAGGAGGTGGGGGTCCGCCGCCAGTCCGCTGTACCGCGATGTGGTGCCTCGATGCCGTGGAACGGACCTTCCCCCGTAGGTCGTTCCACCTCTTCCTGATGTCCTCCCTATTTCTTGGGTGCTGTCCCACAGCGTTGACCCTGTCCACTATTCTTTGCCATAGCTCCATCTTCCTGGCTATGGATGTGTGCTGTACCTGTGAGCCAAATAGCTGTGGCTCTACCCGGATGATTTCCTCCACCATGACCCTGAGCTCCTCCTCGGAGAAGCGGGGGTGTCTTTGGCATGACATGGGGTGGTGTAGGTGATGTGTGGGGTGGTGTATGTGTTGATGAGTGTGGTGAGTGTAGTGGTATGTGGTGTTTTGTGCTTGGATGTTGCGTGGATGATGGTGTTGTGTGCCTCTGTGTGATGGGGTTGTCTGTTCTGTGCTGTCTCTCTGGCCTTCTCTCTGAATTTTTGGTAGTAGGGGTTTGTGGGTGATGTGGGTGCGTGTTTTATATAGTATTGGGTGTGTGGGAGTGGTGTGTGTATGTGTGTCAGGTGTGTGTATTTCAAATTGTCCAATGTGGCGGTGTTTTGGAGATGTGTGTGTATGTTGAGCGCGGCGGTGTGTACTGCCAATGGAATACCGCGGTTGAAAGACCGCCGCGTGGATTCGTGGGTCGTAATGGCATGGGCGTGTTTCTGTTGGCGTGGAGGTGGAGGATGTGTTTCCGCCAGTTTCTCGCTGACCTTTGGTGTGGCGGTATTGTGTGGGTGTCTGAATTTCGGCGGATTCCGTGATGTGTGTCATAATAGCTGTGGCGGTCTACCGCGGCCGCGGCGGTGTATTGGCGGTCTTCTGTAAGGCGGTAAGCGCCTTATAGCGCCAATGTTGTAATGACCCCCATAGTTTCCAGCCCACATTCACATACTTTATCAGTGTGAAAGATGACCAGTTTTTTTGGTACAAGTTGGCTACATTTCGTGCATCTCAGTCCATCAATGTAAAACTCACAAAGTCAATCAACATGCTGTCAAACATGTCATTTAACACTAACTAACATAGAATAAAATGCAACCATGTACCATCACATTGTACTTAGGATCCCATTCTCTTTACTATCTTGCTACATCAATGACATCATAATCAAAGCATATAAGTACTGACTCCTTGCAAATCAAAAATCACAGATGGACATGTGAAATCCCAAAGTGCTATTTCCAGGTCTATAGTAGAAAGTTACTTGTATCAACATCAGTTTGTCCCATATAGCAATTGCCTACATTGGCATAACTATGTGTCAATCTAAGTTCACCACGACACATTGCATTAGCTGTTGGTTGACCACAAAATATATAACTATCCATGTCACATGTAGGAAATTCATTACATGTACTAAATGAAGTAAACACATCAACGGCTATGCTAATGTCATGCAGGCAAGCAACAACATTAGAGGTGTCAAAAGGACAAATGTAATTGTGAATGTCAAACATCTAGGCACTGTCACTGTCACAACCTACTGAGGGCTGAATTTATGCCACAAAATCTGATCATATGTTTGTCACTTTGCACATATAGTGGGTGTAAATAACATAGAAATGTCAAGAACATTTTTAAATACCTATCATAGTAATCTATTACCTAAACATGAAAGTCAGAAAATAGATGTGCCCAAAGTATTGGACGTGGTCAACATTTGCAGAGGCACTTAGAACATGAATATACATGTGTAAACCAAAGGTCAACAGTATTGTTCAAAACTGTAAGAAATATGAATGAGTCTGCCATCATACAAAACACACATGGACAGTTATGTCTCTGTAACAATGTACATAATCATTTACTAACTGTTGTATTTATGTACTTTCAGCTGACCAGGAATATGAATTGCAGCCATGGATCATGACCGCATTCACCCATCCTCGGAAGGAGGATGAAAAATGGTATAAGACAGCAGACAGAAATGAAGGACCAGATTTATCAAAAAACTGATTTGGGTTTCTTAAATAGCTAATTTTAAGAAATCGCTATTTAAGAAATGCAAAATGGTATGTATGATTTTTGCGATTCGGTAATAGCGATTTCCTAAAATTGCTATTACCAAGCCGCAAAAAGAGAATCTGACCCCATTCGCACCTACGGGCCTATTGCGAATGTTTTTGCATGTCCCAAATTGCAAATTCCAGTTAGGCATTGGCAAATAAGGAAATGCAAATCCCAAAAATGTTTTTACGGACATGTGAAGCACACACATGCCTTAGGGACATGTGTGCTACATGTCAATTTTAAAAATGCATTTATAATGCATTTTTTAAATTTGCACATGGTTACCACCAAACTTTAATTTGTGGTAATTGCATTTCCTAAATGCCCCATTCGCATTTAGGAAATGCTTGATACATGTGCTTTGGAAATCGCAAATAGGAATTCTCTATTTGCGATTTCCAATTTAGAGAATCACAATTTGCGATTGTCTAAATGGGGTCGCAATTTTAAGGAATCGCTATTTTACTGATTCCTTAAAATTGCAATGCAAATGCCTTTCATACATTGTGAAAGGCATTTTTGCATTTGCAAATGGCCGAATTTTGCAATTCGCACCATTTGTGAATGCAAAAAAGCTTGATATATCTTGCCCATAATGTTGTGAAGAGGACTTTTGGACTCCTAAAGTCCAGGTTCAGATGCCTGGATAAGTCAGGGGGAGAACTGTTGTAACCCCCACACCTCTTCATGGTCTGCAAAATAATCCTCATCTGTGCTATATTGCACAACATCTGTGCAAAAACAAATGTCCAGGGGGACTTTGACCCACAATGAATGGAGGAAATGGACGAGGATAAAGACAACGAGGCAGACATCCATCACATATTGGCCAGTCGGGGGATACATGACCAGATTATAGCTAATTTCTTTAGTTAACCTATATGGCCTAAAAAGAAGGTATATGTGCAAGGGTCAAGATCCACTAAACACCACTCATGTGGCAGCTTTCTGGGGCAGATTGATGTAAATACCACATCAGTTGCCAAAAAACGCATTTACCATGCTTTGCACAGCAATGCAAGGAGGCTCAAAGGCCTGTAACAGAACACAACAGTGAAATGAAATAGTAATGAGTGACATTAACTAGAGAAATAAGACAAGGGAGGTGTTTGCCAAACATTAAATTCCATCAAGAATATAGAGATGGTAAATGAGTGAAGCAGCCATGTCAAATGTGAAGCACAAATGTATGTGTGTACACACAATCTCATGAAATATGGTGCAATGGAGATGTAGGGTTGAAATTAACCCTGCATGTTAAGCATACTGTACCCCTGCCCGGAGGGTAGAACTGCGTAGTTGAGTGGCTCACCAACTTTGGTATAAACCCAAAGGGGAACAGGGAATATGCATGTGTGCCATGACATAGCCCTGTTTTAAGGACTACAGTCTGCTTGGACTAGGATGGCCACATAAACACCGGCCCTCATAATAGATGTGCACTACTGCCTTTGCCAGGATTAAGACAGAGCTAAAGTGGCGATGGCAGCATGTTCTGTAGTAAATGCTAGTAGTGTAAATTACGATTCAACCCATTGCAAGTTCATTGCAGTGAGGCCTACAGGCTCACAAACCTCTTCCAAAGGTCTGTTGTTGTGTGTTACACTCACCCCTGCCCAACAGCAGGTTGTTCAGGAAATGTGAGCATGACAAAAACATGTGCAGAATGCATGTGCCTGTGCAAGATACACAGAACATACGGGGGAGATTTATAAACATTTTGTGCTGGGTTATCATTTTCATAATTTACTTTCCAGTGAAAAACATGTTTTGCACTGGAAAGTACCCTAGCAGTAGCACAAAGCAGATAAACAGTGGTGTAGATTAATAAGTACTATTATGCAGTGCAGCAAGTCACCTTGCTGCGCTGCACTGCATGAAAGGGAGATGGCAAAAATGATGCGCTGTATTTAAAATAGTTTTGGATATTCCTGCTTTTTCCCCTGTGCTGGTGCTGTTATGGCTGCCTATCGCCAACTCAGACACCTTTACACCATGGTTGAAGGGTACTTTTTTGAATGCAGGAGTGTTTTTAGTGCGTGAGGGGGCACTTTTAAGCAAATATAAAATCCTGATAGGCACAGTTCTTCAGCTACATGTGCAACTGAATGCAACACACTTTGAAAGAGAAAGTAACAAGGGTAATTACAATTTAATACAGCTTGTCACGGTTCTTCTGGAAAGGTGTATCTTTCCTGCCCATTCCCAGGTCTACCACTTCTAGGTAATCTGAAAATGCATCCTAAACCATGGGAGTTGGGTGGGAACACCTATCCAACACCCATGAACTGTCTTCCAAGGGCCTAGTGAGGCAATGCCGCTCTCTGCACTGCGTTGCTTTACTCCTGATTTATGGTGCCACAACGGGCAACACAAAGTGGCCTTGCATGCCATTGAAAATCTATTTTAGGACTTGCATTGCTATTGCACCATCTTGTGTGGTGAAACAGTGGAGTTACTCCACTTGTAAATAGGTCTTTAAGTATCAGGGACATGAAAGACTACAAACCACCCTGCTTCAGCACCTGGACACTGCCATCTGTCACTCTGACCTGCCAAGTATGGTCACTCCATTCCAGGAAATATGGAAGTGGTCCTTTGGTGTTTGATCCAGCAGAAGCCATGATTCTACTGTAGATCCGGCACATTCACTCTGTTTTGAGGCTCCAACTCCGCAAATTGTCTCTGTTGCACAGCTCCAAACCCATGCATCATCCTGTTGCATGGGTCTGAATTTGTGCATTGTGCCATTGTGTTGGAAAATGGGTTATTGGTAAGGGCAGGTAGGTACCTGCACTTAGCAATAGGCCACTAACCTCCACTTAGGTTCACTTAGGTCTCAGTAAATTAAACCCAGCTCAACCCTTGGTCGCTTGGCAACGAGGGACAAGGCTTAATTTAGGAGTGTAAAGCATTTAAATATCACAAATCAGTAATGAAATAAAACACAGTTTAAAAATCCAAAACCAATTCATAAAATTAGATTATATTTTTATCTTTAAAATAACAAAAACGAATAAAATTGGATAAGGGGAACCAGAGATATGAATTTTTAAAGAATTATTGTTTTCTAGCGCCTAGAAACAAAAAGCGCCAATCTGGTCGCACCTCGACCGGGGCAAAGTCAAAGTTTAAGGCTGACCGCAATGGAACCCGGCTCGGCTGCAGCCCGCGGGAGGCCTCAGTCAAAAGTTTACCTGCAGACTTAGTCGTTGTTCTGAAGATTTTTTTCAGCGGGACGAACCTGCCAGTCCAATCCGACCTCCTGGAACTCTTCTCCGGATATGTGTCGCAGGAACCCTCGGTGGAGGTTTTTACCTTCGGACTTAGTCGTTTTTTCGAGGTGAAAATCCTTCGACTGGGGCTAACCTGGATCTTGAGCCGACGTCCTTGGAGCCCTCCTCAGATACGCTGGCTGGGAGGTACCGGTCAACTTTCTACGTTCGGACTTAGGCCCTCATTCTGACCCTGACGGTCCTAAACCGCCAGGGCCACGGGCAACGGAAGCACCGCCAACAGACTGGCGGTGCTTCAGTGCCCATTCTGGGATCCGGCGGTTTCCCGCTGGATAGGGATTCCGACCCCCTTCCCGCCATCCTGTTCCTGGTGGTAAAACCCGCCAGGAACAGGATGGCGGGAACGGGTGTAGTGGGGCCCCTGGGGGCCCCTGCACTGCCCATGCCACTGGGCCCCACAAAGATTTTCACGGTCTGCTATGCAGACAGTGAAAATCGCGACGGGTGCTACTGCACCCGTCGCACCCCTGCAACTCCGCCGGCTCCATTCGGAGCCGGCTTCCTCGTTGCAGGGGCTTTCCCGCTGGGCCGGCGGGCGATCTTCTGGCGATCGCCCGCCGGCCCAGCGGGAAAGTCAAAATGACCCCCGCGGTCTATTGATTGCGGTGTGATCTTTCGGCGGTTTCCGCCCGGCGGGCGGTGCCCGCCGTCCGCCGGTCTCAGAATGAGCCCCTTAGTCTCTTTTTTGGAGATTTTCTTCACCAGGAGGACCCTGCAAATCAAGCCGGGTCGTGGTTGAGGCAAGCTGGCTACAGTTGCCGTGGTGGGTCGGTCCCTCTATGGAGCTTTTTTTCAAAAGTTCTCCAAACTTCTCCAAAATTCTGGATCTTCTTCCAGATGTTCCTTTGAGGTTCTTTTGGGGTCCACAGCTCACCTCAAGCTTCCAGAAGCTCTGAGATGATCCTTGGGGTGTGGACTACAACTCCCAGAATGCACCTGGCGCAAACTCCTTTTTGGCCACTGGACAGTGGTCAGATGGTTGATTTCTTCAGGAGTTGGTGCAGGGGACTCTGGTTAGCAATTTTTCACCTGTAGCAAACAGGGAGTCCTTCCTTGAACCAGTTGAAGCCAGGCAAAGTCCTTCTTGTGGTGAAGCCAAAGTGTGCAGCTGGTGCATTCCTTCAGAGTGCAGGTTCCAGGTGCAGGCCAGCGGTCCAGCAGGGCAGTCCTTCTTCTTCTGTGGTTCTTCCTTGTTGGAATCTGATGGGGATCTGAGGTGTGGGTGCAGGTCTGCCAGTTTTATCCTTGCTCCTGGGTGAAAAACAGGGGGTCCTGATTTTCCAATCAGGTGCAGGGTTCTTACCCCTGTGATGACCACTTCCTGGGAAGTGTGGCAAAAATCAATCCCAGGAGGCAACATTCCTCAAAAATCCATCTTCATGGATTTTCATGGCTGAAAATGATTTTTGGAGGTTACATCTGGCTGAGCCCACCCACTGGTGTGGCTAAAAATCAGAAACACACCCCTTTCCTGCCCTCTCCCAATCTAATCAAGGGGGCACCTAGTTGTCTGGGGTTGCAAGATGTGGGGGTGTTGCTGGGTTGCTCCAAATGTCCTTCTCTGCCTTTGAAGACTAGTTTGGCAGCCCTCCCCCTTCCTGCCTCACCATCTGCTGAGGGGAGTTCTCCTCCCACAGGCACCTCTCTTTGTGTAAAGCCAGGCCACGTCACACCTCACCAAGGCAGCCTGGCCAGGCTGCCAGTGGCTAGCCAATCAGAGCACAGCAGCAAAAACACTGCAGGGCTGAATTTGGCAACTTTTTAGGTAGAGTTTACAACTTTTTACCTGAACAAGTTATATTAAATCCCACAACTGGAAGTTGTGGGATTTATTATAAGAATTAATTCCATACTAAACTCTTCTTATCTGTCACTTAAGGGGATTTTTTTAAATTAAAATAAAGTCTCCCCATTCTAGCCTATGAAGGCCATTCACTACAATGAGGGAAAAACAAATTTGGCAGTTTTTACCTCACCAGGGCTTATAAAACTACTTTTGTAAGGTCCCTTCTTATTGTTACATGGCACCCAGCCCAAGGGGCACATAGGGCACACCTTAGGCATGACTTATATGTAAACATAAGGTAGTTTAAGACTTTGGAACTACTTTTAATTCTAAAGTCGAATTTGCATATAACTTTAATTTAAAAGCAGCCAGCAAGGCAGCCCTGCCTTTAAAATGACACTGGGCACCTCAGCAGTGCACCTATGGGTGCACTACCTATGCTGTGATCCCTAAACCTACATGCCCTACCATATACTAGGGGCTTATAGGTAAGTTAACTTAGCCAATTATAATTATCTAATTTGCATATCCACTTTACACAGAGCACTGTCCCTGGGACTGGTAAGCAGTACCCAGGGCACAGCCAAGAGTCAGTAACCACCAGTACCTGTCCAAAAAGTGTGGAGGTGACCAGAGCAAAAAGGAGGACTTTCCTACATTGGGGATATGGCCCATTGCATAGAATCCTGCCTCAACGGTGGCCACATCTTCCACCTGGGGGAAAACAATGTAGTTGCGCATGTGCATCACCAGGCAGACAGAACCCTTTCCAGCACGATTGAGAACATTGGCTGTTACATTCTTGCTGCCAAGCCCACTGTCACTTGGAAAGAACCAGATGTCAGGAAATGGAGCACAAGAGGAGGGATCCCAGTGGGATGACGGGTGGCTGATATCAGGTAAGTTTCCAATTGGGCACACAGCTCTGTGATTGTGGCCCTGTCCAGTCTATGGGTGGGTATAATGTGCCTGTCGTGAAGCATAGCCAAGTCCACAAGGGGTCTGTACACGGGGGTTTGTCTCCCCCTCCTATTCATCCACAGCGGTAGGTATCTAAGGGACACAAGGGTGAGTAGGCTTTCACAATTTAAACAATGGAACCACTACCTCAGTGTACATACAGCACCAATGTGATGGGACAGCTGGAATGGCAACGTATGTGCTATTTTAGGCAGTAACGCAGCTATGGTGAATCTGATTGTTGTCCACCACCATGAAAAGGCGACCGCCTGTCCTGTATCTTGGGACCGGTGGAAGTGAGGTAACTCCACCAACGTTAGGCGTCGTGGCGGAAGACGGTCTTACACCACCATGCAATTCGTCATTGGCTAATATGGGGCTCTATGGAGTACAGTGGCCAAAGGGGATTTGCGCCGGCAGTGACGGTATAAACCGCCACGGAGGTGACCGCCATTTTATATTCAAATCTTCACTTGTTTCCTGACTTTCCACAGGACGACACCTACACTGTGTGTGCTGCTGTGACCTGTGTCTGGAACCTGCAGCACAGCCTGTATTTCTGCCACTTTATCACTCACCGCCAATGTCATAATGACCACCTTAATCTCTTCAAGGAAACTCCTTATACAGCAAAAATCAATGCACAGCCTTCAGGAAACGATGCACAGCCTGCCTTGCCACAAGAAAATCGCTGCACAGCCAAAACGGAATGACAAAGCCCGTCTTCCTGAGAGAAGATCGACGCAGTGTGTGTGTTGTGACCAGAAATTCGACTCACAGCCCTACTGGATCAATGCACAGCTGAGCCAGAACGACTCGAATTGACTTCGTGAGTGAAGAAGTGATACAAAGCCCCTTGCAGCGTGGAAAGAAATGATTCATCATCTCTGCCGTGGCAGAAAATCCGTTGCACACCTTATTTTTCCACGCATCTCCTTCTCTGCAAAAGTGACATCTAAACTTGTGCTTATTGAATCTTTATCATTTATCCCTTAATTTATCTTTATCGTTTTGACCTTAATTTAGCAAGATAAATATCTTATGTTTTTCTAAACCTGTGTGGTGTATTTTTGTGGTGTTTTCACTGTGGTACTGTATCGTTTATTGCACAAATACCTTACACATTGCCATCTAAGTTAAGCCTGACTGCTCAATGCCAAGCTACCAGAGGATGGGCACAGGATAATTTGGATTGTGTGTGACTTACCTTGACTAGGATTCCCTTTTCGGCCAACAATGCATACCTCTACCAACTTGATACCCCATTTCTAACACAGGGTATGTCCACCTTGATGAGGTTGACCCTGTACTAATTGTCAGAGTCCCAGCATCTCAAAAGACTCCTGCACTTCTCTAAGGGGAGTGATAAATCTCTCTCTCCCAATATAAAAGATTTGCTACATGTAAGTGCAAAACGAGCGATGGCTTCAATGAATGCCTGTAGATAAAATGTTATTGGGCCAGGTGGTCAGTAACAGAGAGTGCCTGTGAAGATGTAATAATTTCCTGCTTTCAAGGTAAAGCCCATTAGTTCAGGGCCTGATAAATCACCCTAGGTCAGAGCAGCAACATTTTGTTCATCTTTAAAAATTATAACCACTCCTCCCCCTTTCCTATTGCTTCTCGGTTTGTGCACAATTTCATATCCTGGTGGACATGATCCACACAAGTCCCAGGTTTCAGTTAGAAAAAAATATCCCAGCTGTTGGTTATCTCTGCAAAGTGCTTAACCAAACAATGCACATGAATAAGATCACACCTCAATTTATCCAAATTATTGTTATAAGAAATAGTGTTAGAATCAAACCCTGTATCAAATGGAGTGGTGGGTGCTATATTGTTAAATTGCTTACCAATCTGTGCAAGCTTGTCTCTGGAATAACAGGCTCTTTTCCTGGTCTCACCCTGCAGGAACCTACCTTCCCCTTCAACACAACCAGCAGCATGGCTGGTGCTGTGGGTGGTTGGTGCGCAGACTGGTTCAGGTGGACTTGCCTTTAGCTTGCCATTGGTGCCTGTGCGGTCCTGCAGCAGTCTTCCTAAAGTAGTCTCCTCTTAAGGAGAAGCTAGAATGCTAACTAAAATGGTGGCAATGGTCCGAGACACAATAAAAACTACTGTTAGTAATTTAAGTTAAAACACCCCCAGATTTAAAACATTAATTACTTCCTGTGCAAAATGTTTTAATTTTTTTATTTTAAAATACAGTTTTTTGTCCTTTTTCCCGCACCCTAAAACATCACCAGTAGCAACAAGTGTCAAATATTAACTAAGGGGGACTGGCATATTTCATGGGGGGATTGGCACAGCAGAATAGATTATATGATCTTACATCTTGAGCTTGTCGATCTCAGGGTTATACTAAGATTAGATAGCAAAAACATTGTGCTTTATTTAACAGTCGGAGAAGACATGAGCAGTCAGTGATGCCGCAATGTATTTTCTAAGCTATTTGGACTCATTGTCTAGCATGCTATTACACCTAATTTTTAAGGATAACATGGACACTTGCATATTAAAGAAGATTAGGGATCCCTTAGATATTTTTAACTTCACCACATCAGCACACTGTACATTGCACTTCACTCTTCACATCAGCATAATACAAAAGAACTCCGGCAAAGAGCCCCCTGGTGGGGTCCCTTGAACATTGCAGCACCAGCCTGTTAGACCTGACAGCCTTAGGTCGGTCACCCCTAACTTTTTGCCTGCCTCCCTCCACTTTTTGGACACTGTTTTTGCTGGCTTTTAGACTCTGCGCACTTTACCACTGCTAACCAGTGCTAAAGTGCATATGCTCTCTCCCTTAAAACATGGTAACCTTGAATCATATCTGATTGGACTATTGATTTACTTATAAGTCCCTAGTAATGTGCACTCTATGTGCATAGGGCCGGTAGATTAAATGCTACTAGTGGGCCTGCAGCACTGGTTGTGCCACCCACTTAAGTAGCCCCTTTCCCTTGTCTCAGGCCTGCCATTGCAAGGCCTGTGTGTGCAGTTTCAGTCACCTCGACTTGGCATTTAAAAGTACTTGCCAAGCCTAAACCTCCCCTTTCTCCACATATAAGTCACCTCTAATGTGTGCCCTAGGTAACCCCTAGAGCAGGGTGCTGTGTGGGTGAAAGGCAGGACATGTACCTGTGTAGTTTACATGTCCTGGTAGTGTAAAACTCCTAACTTCGTTTTTGCACTACTGTGAGGCATGCTCCCTTCATAGGCTACCATTGGGGCTGCCCTCATACAGCATTGAAGTGGTAGCTGCTGATCTGAAAGGAGTAGGAAGGTCATATTTAGTATGGCCAGAATGGTAATATAAAATCCTGCTGACTGGTGAAGTTGGATTTAATATTACTATTCTAGAAATGCCACTTTTAGAAAGTGAGCATTTCTTTGCACTTAAATCTTTCTGTGCCTTACAATCCACGTCTGGCTGGGCTTAGTTGACAGCTCCTTGTGCATTCACTCAGACACACCCCAAACACAGGGTACTCAGCCTCACTTGCATACATCTGCATTTTGAATGGGTCTTCCTGGGCTGGGAAGGTGGAGGGCCTGCTCTCACACAAAGGACTGCCCCACCCCCTACTGGGACCCTAGCAGACATGATTGAACTGAAAGGGGACCTGGTGCACTTCTTAGCCACTCTTTGAAGTCTCCCCCACTTCAAAGGCACATTTGGGTATAAAACAGGGCCTCTGCCCTACCTCATCAGACACTTGCTGGAGAAGAAACCTGACCCAGAAACTACATCCTGCCAAGAAGAACTGCCTGGCTGCTCAAAGGACTCACCTGTCTGCTTTATACAAAGGACTGCTGCCTTGCTGTTGGCCTGCTGCCTTGCTGAACTCTTGTCTGGCTGTGAAAGTGCTCTCCAAGGGCTTGGATAGAGCTTGCCTCCTGTTCCCTGAAGTCTCAGGACCAAAAAGACTTCCCTTTTTCACTTGGACGCTCCGTGCGCCGAAATTTTCGACGCACAGCTTGTTCCGCGGCGAGAAAAACGCCGCACACCAACGCTGATCGATGCGACGCCTTCGGGACGACCGGAACTTCGACGCACGGCTTCGCAAGGACAACGCTGCCCGACCTCCAGAGGAGAAATCGACGCGACGCCTGCCGTGAGATCGAAATTTTGACGCACAGCCCCGCAGAACGACGCGCAGCCGGAAAACAAGCAGGAAAATCCCCGCACAGACCAGGGACATCTGGTAATCCCCGCGATCCACAGAAAGAGACTGTCCGCGCGCCGGAAAACGACGCACGACTTCCCCGCGTGAAAAATAATGACGCAAGTCCGTGTGTGCTGGGGAGAAATCCACGCACACACCCCTTTTTCCACGTATCTCTTCTTCTGTGGCCCTCTGAGGAGATTTTGCACTCCAAACCAGGTACTTTGTGCTTGAAAGAGACTTTGTTTGCTTTTTAAAGACTTAAGACACTTTGGGGGTCATTCCGACCCCGGCGGTGCCGGGGATGCGGGAGCACCGCCAACAGGCTGGCGGTGCTCCTCAGGACATTCTGACCGCGGCGGTTCAGCTGCGGTCAGAACAGGAAAACCGGCGGTCTCCCGCCGGTTTTCCGCTGTCCTGCAGAATCCTCCAAGCTGCGCCGCTATGGGGATTCTGACACCCCATACCGCTATCCTGTTCTTGGCGAGTCGCCCGCCAGGAACAGGATGGCGGTATGGGGTGTTATGGGGCCCCTGGGGGCCCCCCGTAAGAGGGCCCCACTTTGTATTTCAGTGTCTGCTTTGCAGACACTGAAATACGCGACGGGTGCCACTGCACCCGTCGCACATACCCACTCCGCCGGCTCCATTCGGAGCCGGCTTCCTCGTGGGGACGGGTTTCCCGCTGGGCTGGCGGGCGGCCTTCTGGCGGTCGCCCGCCAGCCCAGCGGGAAAGCCAGAATGGCCTCCGCGGTCTTTCGACCGCGGAGCGGCCATATGGCGGCTCCCTCCAGGCGGGCGGCGACCGCCGCCCGCGGGGGTCAGAATGACCCCCTTTATATCACTTTTCAGTGATATCTCTACAAATTCACATTGCAACTTTATTCGTTTTGACCTACAATTATCCTGATAAATATTATATATTTTTCTAAACACTGCGTGGTGTATTTTTGTGGTGCTATATGGTGGTATTGTATGATTTATTGCACAAATACTTTACACATTGCCTTCTAAGTTAAGCCTGACTGCTCGTGCCAAGCTACCAGAGGGTGGGCACAGGATAATCTTGGATTGTGTGTGACTTACCCTGACTAGAGTGAGGGCTTTTGCTTGGACAGGGGGTAACCTGACTGCCAACCAAAAAAACAATTTCTAACACAGCCCAATGAGGAGCTGGCAGATGATGACGCATGACACGCTTTTGGGTGTGTGAGGGCTCTTGCTCCTGAGCAATCAGACTCTGTGATCTGATAATTAAGAATATTCCTGACCAAGATCCTCCTTTCCTCTCCTCTCTCTACCCAGGAACTACATACTCCTTATATTGACATGCCCTGAGTAGTCACCAGGGCACCCACCTGTAGGTGGGGGTCCCTTGGGGATGGGGTCTCCAGGGCCAAAATTAACCTGGGGGAGGCTGCGTGCCCTCCTCCCCCTAACAATTACACTGTGCCCCAGGGGACAGGGCCACAATTGGTCCAGGGAGAGGGGGGCTTCATGAATTCCTCCTCCTTAAATTGACACCAGGCCCTTTCGCATGGGGTCCCAGGGCTGAAACTGGCAAGGAGAGTGGGGTCACATGATCTCTCCCCCTAAAAACGTACACCAGACCCCAAGGGATGGGATGTCCAGGTCCAATAACAGCTCAGATTGGGGTAGGCTAGTGGCCCAGGTCTGTTCCTTGGGGAAAGGGCTCTCTTACTCGTATTTGTTTCCCATTCTCATTTAATTCACATTTATTGTACCAACTGAGTCAGAGAAAAAGTGTTCTTAACCAGGTGGCCTTTGAGATAGCATTCTGGTTTGTGCTTGGGAGAGTAAAGGCTTACCTTTTGAGCTACCCAGGAAGGTAATTGGAATGCCTTGTCTTGGTGCACACATCTCTGGCAGAGCTACATCAGCTTTCTACAACTGGAGATTTAGGACAGTTTTATTCACACTACACAATTCTTATTATACGGGGAAAAAAGACGTAGCCAGCACTTAGAAAGAGGTTTTCGTAGTGAGTTTCAGGTCCAACAGAGCTATGAAATAATAACACATGCAACCAGTCACTTTTTCTATGGCTGTGCACTCTTCCAATTAATTCATTAATTCATTCCATCGTTCGATCGTCTTTGGATTCTGTCATTGATTCTACATTAACTTCAAAGACACGGAAGATACATTGTGTGACAGCCTTATACTAATAGGTAAAGTCATCTAGATCAGACTGGGGTGAAGCTGCCTAGGACTCTGTCGAAGTGAACAGAGTAGTGGGGAAATGCAAAATAATTCTAACATGTCATCAAAAATTGAGTGTCTCTACTCCCTGCTTAGTAAAACAAATACGATGCAATGCATTTTAACAGTGCACAGTTTAAATGTGCTTCCGTTGGGTTAAGAATGTTGGGAAAAACTATATATACATCGAAATACATTAAAAGTAGGAAATAATTTGAGGAAAACACAAAAAGATTATTTTTCATGTGATGGTGACCATACAGTTACATTATTGAAAATAGTGTAAGCGTGTGTTATGATCCACTAATGCAATTAACTGATTACTGTAATATATTAAACAATGAGGTGGAGGGTGAGTGGTTTATAGGTGTCACTGGAATGAGGAGATAACTTTGTTGGTGCATAATAATTACATTGCATTTATATTACATTGCAGATAGCATGAAACGTCCTTTTCTCAAATAGGAAAAGTTTTAATGTAAAAAAGAAACTAATACCAACATTTTGCTCTTTGGTTTCCTGTAATGGTTACTAATGTCCTCCAGTGAATACCTGTTTTGACGTGTTAAGAAAACATTATGGGGGTCATTCTGACCCTGGCGGTCATGGACCACCAGGGCCAACGACTGCGGAAGCACCGCAAACAGGCTGGCGGTGCTTCCGGGGGCATTCTGACCGCGGCGTTAAAGCTGCGGTCAGAAAAGGGAAGCCGGCGGTTTCCTGCCGGCTTCCCGCTGCCCCAGGGAATCCTCCACGGCGGAAACATATATTCTTGCTTGAAGTTGTATTTTTCCAGTAGAGCTGACTGATACACTTATCTCCAAGGTTTCGTACTAGGCCGGTTTCATCCCCTTTGATACAAGGTCAGTCTGCAGGTGCGGACAATGAAGGTACAGATAGTAAAATAATTGGCAAACCATGTTACAATTTGTGTTCCAAGGCTCCAAGGACAGTGTATGCATAAATGAGCGCTAGTAAAAGACAATTTTCATTGGAGAATTTGAAGCCAACCTATGAACCCTCCAATGGAAGACCCTGCAGAATTTGGAATGTTTCTTACTTAAACCCACTGGACAAAGAGAAGTCAGCCATTTTCCTCGATGCCAATTTGAAGCCAGATGCCGGACTCCATTTTGGACGACACCCTGATGCCCTTTTCTCTATCTGAGAGAAAGAGACTTTAAGAATTCTCACCCTAGAGACTTTAACTTTGATTTGCCCCTTCTTGCCCATGCAGTAATTTTGCCCCATTCTCCTTGCCGCTGCAAGGAAGCTTGCCCTTAACTTTGCCCCTTTGAAACTTGCCCCATGCTGATCGAACCGGTACCTGGAGGACGAAGACTTTTCTTGAATGCTGATTGTATTTGGTAAATATGAAAGGATAAATTTATTATGCATTGTGGTTTTTTTTCCTTTTAGGTACCAACTGCTATTTTGATAGGGTCCTAGCTAGAAGTTTTCCAAATTTGTGTTGACTAAATTCGTTTTGCATGAAGCCCCACATGCCAATGCTAATTAGAGGTTAGTTGAGGTATTCATTCGATGTACCATGCTAATTTGAAATCTTGTTATGCTGACCAATGTATGAAATTAGTCAAATACAGTTAGTCATATTAGTGATTTGCATTGCCATAACTGAGTGTATCATTATCCAGATTTTGCGTAGATTGCGTTTCTTCCGCCGTTATGGACAGCCAGTAATGTTCATATACATATATCATTTGGTTTTGAGACTTATATACATCGTGTTAGCTTTGTTCACTAACTTTTAATAAACTGGTGTGGTTATTCATGACTGAAAGGTCATGGTGCGCCGAAATACCAACTGTTATTGATTTCTGATGTGCTATATTGATCTATTAATTGAGTATTGATTACCGATTGCAATAGTTATTGATTATTGATCAGAATGACCCGACTATTCTAGGATGAGGAGAGCCTGACTCGGCTAAAAGATTCACCGACCTCCAACGTGTCCAGGTACAGGTAATTTATAAGGGCTGGACGCGTTATCAGTAGATGGTAGCAGAGATTGATGGTTTAGCCCTTTGGGACCCCATCCGAACAATAGACAGAGTCAAGTTAGAATTTTCTTTGATAAAACAAGTTGGAGGGATGATGATGCCCTAAGTCCCCAATGACTTTCCCGGAATCTCGGAGCTTGCGAATGAGGAACATGGAGGTATGAGAATGGTCTCAGCGTTTCTAGTGATGGTATGAGTGAAGTTAGGGTTTCGCGCTTGCACAGCCTATTGCCGCAGACTAATTGAGAAGTTTGTGAGGATTTAGGGGGTTAAAAGATATTAGAGGAGTGTTACTCTAAAAGTGTGAGAGTAGGGAAGTCGCCGAACTTCACATGTGTGTAGCGCTTTGTGCAGAAAAAAAAAAACATTGTCCACGTGGTTGTTGATGTTGAGACGGGCCCTGCGAGGTCAAGAGACTCCGGAGTATGTTGAAAAGTGTATGAGACACTTGTTTGATGTTGTGATCCGGTCGGTTTAATAGGTTGATCGGGCGTGGTCAACAAGTCGGTATGAATTCTGAGGAATGAAAAAAAAAATCGACTTTGAGATTTGACGAATTCTAAAGTGCACTAGAATAGTTCATTGATCAGTTGAGAGTAAAGTTTGCGGGTCAAATTTTGCTTGCGAAAGTGGGAAACCGAGAAAGATGGAATAACTGCCGAGGCTAGTGAAAAATCCCTAAGGTTTCTGAAGCGATTGTATTACCTTTCCTGTAGTAAACCAACAGATCTGTTTTATTCTTTTGGTTAAGGTTAAGTGCTCGCGTTATATTGCAGAAATTAGTTTATGAGTGAAGCCGAATGAAAAGAGGACAAGCCGCAGGACTTTGTCAGCCGCAGTGTGTGAGTGTGACGTCACTAGGAGCCGCGCTGGGATAGGTCGGTTGGTGAGAAGGGTCGCGCACGGATTGGACGCAGTCCGTGAAGTGCAATTGGAAGGGGAAAGGCATGCGAAGAGTATTCCGGGAACTAAAGTCACTTATTGATTTCATATTTTAGAAAAACAAAAGACGGAAAGATGACATTTTTCAAAGCATTTAAGAGTGCCATGAGGGGAGATGTTTATATTAAAGCAAATGTAGGAGAAGAGACACCGCCTGAGGGTACACCAGCTTACATTGTCATTGAAGAAAAGGGTGTAGCGCCATGTCTTTGGTTAAAACAATGGTGCAAATTAACAGAGAAACATGGAAGTGTAGCGTTCCCTATCCATGGGTCGTTTAATCTAAGGGTTTTAGAAAATCTTAGATTTGCGCTATACGACATGAAAGTACCTCCAAGACCAGCACAGTTTGAGGCACTAGCAATTTGGGAGCTAATAGCTAGAAACCAACAACAAAAGAAGTTTGAGACAAGAATAAGAAAAGTAGAAAAGACACTAGCGGATGCTAGATGGGACAGCACACAAAAGGTTTGGAGATCAGATGTATTGCAGGGGATTAAATTGTTTCCAGCGATTACTGATGAAGCGGAGACGGAAGGAAGGAAAGCCACACATAAGACAAACAGGAGTCAGTCCAGAGATAGAGAGAACAATAGAAACTAGAAAAGGGGATACGAGTCAGATGATGAGGAGTTCATTATACAATTGCTGAATGATCGCCCACCACCATATGTGGAAAGCGAAAAAGGCTCAAGCATTAGTACTGCCCCTCCAGAACCAATACAGGGTAATGTAACACCAAATTTGAGAATATCTCAGAGGCCGAGCAGCTCCGACATGCCTTTCTCACCACAAATACCACAGATTCAGAGAATATACCCAGACGTGCCGACATTGAAACCTGCTGATAATTATCAGCCACAGGTTCAAAGGCACTGTTGTGATGAGCATAACATGGGAATGACTTCTGATTCAATGGCGCAGGGAGAACAAAACTATCAGAGACCGACATTGATTCAAGCTGAATCAGCACAGTTCCTGATGCCCCAAAAGCAGACACAAGAAGTGCGAGTAATAGAAAGCCAGTTAGGTATGCCAGCAATGATGAACCACAATGTGGGGATTAACATGCCACAGAATTCGGGGAACAGACAGAATCCAGACGCAATATCTCTACCTATCACTGTAGGTCCACCAGTACCACTGTACATACAGGCAAATTCAAGCACAAGCGACCAGGTGTTAATGATACAGAATGGGACAGGGAGAAGATGCATAGAAACCACTCCAGAGACAACTCCGATAGCGGCACTGCCAAATGGATCTGGGTCCTTGTCGGAATTTAGTCCAATTCCAATTTGTGCTCCGTCAACTGTGGTAAGGTCACATCCACCACTATTAGTACCGTTAACCTCACAGACTGAAACATTACAGAAACCATCAGTGGCAGTTGATGTAACTGCTACACTGATGGGACTGAACGCGCAACAGTTAACACAATGGTTCAACAGCCTGAACTCCCCACAGAGTACATCTAGCGGGAAGGGAGAAAAATACCTGAATAAAATAAGGTTGGGTATGGAGGCAGATGAACTGGTAGAGGGAACAATGGGTTTGAACAGATTAGAATCATACACAGAGGAAGAACTAAGATACATGTGCCCTAGGATTACAAGAGAAGTGAGCAGCATACATAAGAAGTTACAAGAAATTGCAGACAGAAACGAGATCGATATAAGTAAGACTAAGCACCTGAGCAGAAGTTACAGGTTAGACTTTGAGACAAAAGATTTTGAACACATGAGATCCGCAGGGATGAAAACACACCTTAAAGAGATACTGCAGAGTGAACAGGTCTGGAGATGTTTAGACAAGTGGGAAAGCAGGTGGGTTAAGAAAAAGGACAAAAAGAAAGAAAATACTCCAGAGCGGAATGAGAAAAAACAACAGAATGACGATCTGATAACTATGTTACCAATGAGAAAGACAGCGGGGGGAAAACTTGTACATGTACCATGGCACAGGTGCGATATTCAATCCTTTACGGATGACTTTCCCAAATTGAGAGAGAAGCCGATTGAGTGGTATCAACAAACAGATAGATTTGTGAAACTTGCGAAATGTCTCTGGGAAGACCTGAATACTTTATTTGAAATAGTGGTTCCGGCAGATTTGTGGGAAGATTGTAAAAGGGCTGTAGGTTGGCCGACGAGTGAACCACAGAGAGATAGGGACACAGGTGCGCCATCACCTACGGTAATGAGTTTGTACCACAAGGTGATCGAGCACTTGAAAACCAAGGTTGCGTCGAAAAATGTGGATTGGCAAAGGATTGACAGGACCGCCCAAGAGGTTAAAGAGTCTATACATGCGTATTATGAGAGGTTGTTGAAAGCGTTTAAGAATTATAGTGGCACGGAAACGATTGAGGCAAAGGACATGCTCCATTTTGTGTTCAGGTTTGTGGAAGGGTTGAGACCCGAAATCAGCCAGATGATTAAAACGCATTTGATTTGTTGGCAGTCGAAGTTGATCGATGAAGTGTTGAATTATGCGAAATACTGCAGTGATGAGATTGAGACCAAGCAGAAAAGATTGAAAGAAAAGGTGATGGTGATGCAGCCTAGAGCAGCTCAGACAGGTTTGCAAGGTTTACAAGGTTTCCAACAACAGATGCCGCAGCAGCAGCCGCAGGGAAATGCTATGTTTCAGCCGCAGATGAGAGGCAGAGGCAGAGGAGGTTTTGTGAATAATGGTCCTGATTTGAGTACCGTTATGATTCCAAATAGTATACAGGCAATGAAGAAGGTGATGCCATGTCACACGTGCGGAATTGTCGGGCATTGGAAACGGAAGTGCCCAATGATGGTGCAGGAAGGTGCAGGTCAGCAAAACAATGATGTCAATGCATTTCAGAATATGAGAGGACCGAAATTGAGAGGTCCAAACCCAAATTTCCAAAACAATATAAACCAGCTGCAGGGTTTACAACCCATGCAACCGCAACCGGTGCAAATGCCTCGTGTGCAAATGACACAATTGCAGCCAATGCAACAGCAGTTTCCTATGGTACCTAATCAGCAGATGCAAATACCCTTAGCACCAATGAATCAGCAGCAAGCAATGCTTCCTCAACAGGTCAAGGGTCAAGGAATGAATCAAAATGACACAGTACACCAGTTCCCGTTACACAGTGAGAATGGAATAAACGATGTATGGGAAAGTGAAAGTTCAGATGAGGAGGGAAATTGTGTGCTTGCAGCATCTTTGGAAGTTGATCAAAAGGGTCCGTATGTGGAGGGAAGAGTTATGGGTCATCGCGTTTCATTCTTGGTTGACACAGGAGCTACACGTTCCACTGTTAGGAGCATTGAAGTACCAAATTTGCCACTTTCAGGGAGAACAGTTCAAGTAGTGGGAGTAGCAAATAGGTACCTGACGAACCCAATCACAGATACAGTACAAGTCAGAATTGGCAACTACCAAGGGTCACATAAATTTGTGGTGTGTGACTCAAGCCCAATATCACTGTTAGGGAGAGACCTACTGTGCAAATTGGGATGTTCAATTATGTGTTCGAACGATGGAATTAAAATTCAGACGAGCAGTGATGGGGAAGAAGAGGACAGTGTAGGAGGGGACGAAGTGGAAACTGTTGATGAAGAGTATCCCCTGATTACCCTTTACCCAATGATCACTGAAGCAGATATTCCTGCTGAGTTACAGGAAACAGTTGGAAAAGAAGTGTGGAATATGACAGGGAAAGAGGTGGGATTGGTGAAAGGAGTGGAACCAGTGAAAGTGACCGTAAAACCCAATGTAACCTTTCCCCAGACCCCACAGTACCATATGGCACAAGACACCCTCATGAAAGTCGCCCAACTCATTGATGAGTTTGTAAAACAGGGAGTACTGAAAGAGGTGTTAAGCAGTCCATGTAATTCACCAATCATGGGACTAATAAAACCAAGTGGAAAGGTCCGAATTGTTCAGGATTTGAGGAAAATAAATGACATAATAATCAAATGTTGTCCCGTAGTACCAAATCCAGCTGTGATAATGTTTCAAGTTCCCTGTGACGCTGAATGGTTCTCAGTTATTGACTTATCACAAGCATTCGTTTCTGTGCCCCTACATGAGGATAGCCAGTTTCTCTTTTGTTTCAAATTCCTAGACAGAGTTTACAGTTGGTGTCGAATTCCTCAAGGGTTTTCGGAGTCACCGTCAATTTTCAATCAGATTCTAAAGAAAGATTTGGAAGCACTGGAGTTACCATTCGAGTCAACCCTAGTACAGTACATTGACGATTTACTGATTGTATCTAAGACAGAAAGTGACTGCACAGCCGACACCATTGCCCTATTGAACCATTTGGGAAGGAATGGACACAAGGTGTCTCCTTCAAAATTACAATTCTGCCAGAAGAAAGTGAAATATTTGGGTCACCAAATAGAGAAAGGGTCACGGAGAATAATGAAGGAAAGAATAACAAGTGTACTCCAAATGAGTCCCCCAAAGACGAGGAGGGAGGTGAGGAAGTTTTTGGGAATGGTGAGCTACTGTCGCCAATGGATTCCCAACTTCTCAACTCTAGCAAAACCTTTACTGAAACTGACCCAGAAGGATGCATTGGATGAAATTGAGCTGAAAGGAGATGAGATGGATGCTTTTATTGAATTGAAAGAATGCATGTGCAGGGCTCCAGCTTTACGTATGCCTGACTACACAAAGCCTTTCACATTGTTTTGTCATGAACGTGATGCATGTTCCTTGTCTGTCTTGACCCAAGCCCACGGTGGCGTAAACAGACCAGTAGCATATTTTTCAGCTACTTTGGATCCGGTCGCAGCAGCACTGCCAGGGTGCTTGCGTGCCGTAGCCGCAGTTGGTATCAGCCTCACTCAGAGTGAAGGAATAGTGATGGGACACCCTTTAACAGTCATGGTCCCTCACTCAGTCGAGATACTTTTGACACGTTCTCGAACACAACACATGACTGGTGCTAGACTCACAAGGTATGAAACAATAATTCTGGGATCACCTAATGTGCAGCTGAAAAGGTGCACTACGTTGAACCCAGCAACCTTGTTTCCCAGTGAAAATGCCGAAATTGAGAACGGCGAAGACATCGAGCACGACTGTCTTCAGGTGACTGAATTTTGCACCAAACCAAGACCTGATATCAAAGATACCCGATTGGAAGAAAATGATCAAATTATTTTTGTTGATGGTTCATGTTTAAGAGATGCACTGGGTATATTGAAAGCAGGGTACGCTGTATGTACGGTAACAGGTGTTTTGGAAGTATCTTGGCTTCAAGGAGTTTACTCTGCACAAGTAGCAGAATTGGTAGCCCTTACTAGAGCTTGCCAACTCTCTGCATTAATGAAAGTTACCATTTACACTGACAGCCAGTACGGGTTTGGAATAGTGCATGATTTCGGACAATTGTGGTCACAGAGAGGCTTCATGACCTCTTCAGGATCACCAGTGAAAAATGGTGAAAGAATAAGAGAATTGTTACATGCCATCCAACTACCAGGAGAAGTAGCAGTGGTAAAATGCAGTGCGTACTCGAAGGGACAAGACTATATTTCTCTGGGAAATGGATATGCGGATCAAGTCGCAAGGTTTTGCGCATTGAACTGTATATTGCTTAGGGATGAATGGAATTTGATAAGTGAACCAGAACTTGAACCAAGCGAAATCTTTGTTCTAAAAGTGGTAGATACGATGGACGAATTGAAATCCTTACAGAATGATGTCAGTGAGGATGAGAAACTCTCGTGGACCAAATCACAATGTGTAAAGAGACCAGGTGAATTATGGGTTTCAAGTGAAGGGAAATTCGTTCTTCCAAACAGCCTTTTGACACAGATAGCCAGATTTTACCATGGACAAGCTCATCTTGGGAGGGATGCCATGATTAGATTGTTTAAAACTGATTGGTTTAACCCCAAATTCCGTCAAGTTGCTGAAGCAGTTTGCCACCGTTGCGTCATTTGCCAACAGATGAACGCAGGGAAGGGAACCGTAGTAAATTTGAGCCACATAGGCAGGGGGTCCATTCAGCAGGATGCAAATGGACTTCATTGAGATGCCTGTGCATGGAGGCTTGAAGTATGTGTTGGTGGTTGTGTGCATTTTTAGTCACTGGATCGAAGCATACCCTACACGCAGAAATGACAGTCTCACAGTTGCAAAACTACTCTTGAGAGAGCTAATACCACGTTTTGGATTCCCGATCTCTTTAGAATCAGATAGGGGAAGTCACTTCAATAATGAAGTAATAAAATTGCTTTGTGCAACACTGAACATTGAGCAAAAGCTGCGTTGTAGCTACCGCCCTGAGGCATCAGGTCTAGTGGACCAAATGAATGGCACATTGAAATCAAGAATGGCGAAAATATGCGCATCAACAAACTTGAAATGGCCTGACGCATTGCCTTTGGTACTAATGTCAATGAGAAACGCCCCTGACAGAAAGACTGGACTGTCCCCACACGAGATTCTCATGGGCAGAGCCATGAGACTTCCAGCAGTCCCTGCAAATGCGCTTTTGAATATTACAGATGATATGGTGTTAGACTACTGCAAAGGTCTAGCTGATGTGTTCTGCTCTTTCTCTCACCAGGTGGAGGCAACCACCTTGCCACCGATCCAAGGTCCAGGACACGCCCTGAAAGCAGGTGACTGGGTCGTGATAAGGAAGCACGTGAGGAAGTCGTGTTTGGAACCCCGTTGGAAAGGACCTTTTCAAGTGATTCTGACGACTACCACCGCTGTGAAGTGTGCAGGAGTTCCCAACTGGATTCACGCCAGTCATACAAAGAGGGTATTGTGTCCCACAGATGAAGAAGTTGAAGCGCTGAAATCACCAGTGTCTGATAACAAAGTGCCAAGCGCTGAGACAGAGCGAAAAAGAACTAGAAGCAAACAGGCAGAAATAGAGGAGGGAGAAATATTCTCTGAGGACGAAGCAACTGATTCCCTTGGGGAAGACCAAGGAGGAGCCTCAGAAAGCGACGAAGCAGCTGAAGGTGACAGAGAGCCTGAGACAGCTGAAAGTGACAAAGAGCCTGAAGAAAGTAACGGAAGCAAAGGGCTCGGAACAGGTGAAGAAGCAGGAGAGCCTGATCAGAGGAGGGTTCTTCCAGAAACAGATGACACAGGAAAAGAAAAGGAAAACCTGATTGAATTCCCAGAAGGAGAAGACAAGACAGAATGGGACGAAGCTGTTCAGATTTCTTCAGAAGAAATTGCGGGTCCATCAAGTGGACACAGTGCAAAAAGAAGACAAAGCATATCACCAGTAAAATTAAGAATCAGAGAAACGTTGAACGACAGTGAAGGGCCGAAAGTGAAAGAGAAAAGAAAGGAAGTGTCTGTCGTAGTACCAACACCAAGTGAAGAAAAGGACTTGGCCAAAGAGGAAAGTACCAGTGAGAAAGAATCAAAGAGAGATGCAAAATTGAAAAGAAAAAGGATACCGAGCAGAAGGTATTCCGGTCCGGAGTGGGCATACGTAGCCAATAACGATTGGTCAGACGAATTCGTATCCCTCAGTCTCGAGAATGAAGAGGCAGAACTTCATTTTGGCACATGAGAAATAAAACTTCATGAACTTTACTGATTAAAGACATTGATCACCTGATTGACTTTTCAACCGGCTAAGACATTGCTAACTTGATTGACTTTGAAACCGATCTTGAGACAACGCTGCTAACCGATAAGAGATTAAGCTGCTAAAGAAAACTGTGTGAACATTGATCTCGTTCAGCTTTGTAAATACCTGCAAATCCGCTTTGATAAAATGTCTTCAACTTTCTGATTCTATACAGATCATGACTAGCTTCACTACACAGGGGCGTAAAATGAAGTGTTGTAAATACATGTGTATAGGTTTAATAACCGCATGCGTACTAATCATTGTAGCAATAGTTCTTGGAATGCATGGTAAGAATGAGAATGAGACGAATGATGCTTCTACTTCTAATCCTATTATCGTTACTGAACTAACAGCTCTGAAGAGACTCGAACGAGACGAGAGACATTTGCATGATAAGAAGGAACTTTCATCTAACGTTTTCTATCGCTTGCTGAGTGAGTATGTTGAGACCATGGATGCGAAAGATTGTTATGTGTGTACACAAATACCTATCTCAGTGGTGGAAGGGGTGACATATTGTAGCATGCCTTTTACGTATGGAATTACATGTAGTATAAGAGCTTCCAGATTTTATGGTCAAACGTACATTCATTATTTTTACACTAATTATGATGTTACTTTTGCATATGTCCCCATAATAGGGCACCTGAGTAAAATAGCTAGAGATTATTATGCCAAATTAATGAGTGAATTCTTCGAACCGATGTCACCTTTTCACACAGCACACGCACACAGAGAGAACCTTACATGCCTGCTTTCACGAGTAGAGATAAACTTCTTAGACCTCACTGATGATAGAAGGAAAGAAATGAAGGAGGAATTAGAAAGGGAATTACACAAAAAGACATCTGTAGATAACTATGCTTTTGCCGCAATAAAGACACAAGGGAAGATAGCTTTAGGTACATTGCATGTAGGAAGATTTTGTATACATAGACATAAATCATATTATGACACAGTTTTTGTGGGAACGAGTGAATGCAAACATACGTTTTTGTTTCAACCTAAGTGGACGTTCATGCTGAATGGACAAGACCCAGTCATTCCTGGAATATACTATATTTGTGGACTTATGCCTATTATCATCTTCCTAAAGGATGGAATGGGAGATGTTATTTGGGAATAGTGTTCCCAAAGATTTACCAACTAGACGACTTAACGAAATTTACAAAGCTGTCTGAATCACATCATGTTCAGAAAAGAGAGACAGCTTCTGGTGTGGTAGGAGATATATTTGGAGCATTGATTCCTTCAGTGGGAGACATATTGAATTCAATTAAAATACGAAAGTTGTCTACTATTGTGGATAACATGCTGACAAAGTTTTCAGGAGCTTTAATCCTGATGGATGCTGAGCTTGCTGCAGAAAGAGCTATGACTCTTCAAAATCGGCTTGCCTTAGACATTCTTTTACCAAAGGATGGCGGTGTTTGCAAAATGCTCGGTACACATCACTGTTGTACATATATACCAGACAGCAGTGGAAAAATTAAAACGATGCTTACAAATTTAACTAAAGAAAGTGTAGATTTAAAGGAATTGAAAGAGCCTGGAGTCTGGGAGAAAGTTGGAAAAGGATTTGCTTCTGTGGGAAATTGGCTCAGCAACGTTTGGAACGGATTGTTACTAAAAATAGTAAAGGGAATATTAATAATATTAATCTGTCTATTAGGCTCTTGGGGAATATGGAAAGCTATCAAAATCTTAAAAGCAAGGAACAAAAGGAAGAGAGAAGAGAAAATAGAGAACAAAATGGTGGAAATATATAGAGAAAAATCAAAAGGGACTAAAAGAAAAAGGGAATTGACTGAAGTGCCAAATTACTATACAGAATTTTAGTGGAATAAAATTTGGGGGAAGATTTGATGTGATGACATAATTAGTCATCAGAGGAGGGATTGATGACGCAGAAAAAGAAGGTCCGACATATATTCATACATATTGTGTAATCAAAACATATAATGAAGTGTGATTTTTAGTAAAGAAGATAATGTACGAGGGAAATTGTGCCCTCGGGGTAGTTCGCCATCATTGTAAACGAGCTTTATTAATCATGAAGTATTGAAAATTGTAGTAATCCGTCAAAATTGCAAATGTATGCCATGATTTCTTAGTTGAAACTGTTTCGCTTAGCTTAAATTTAGTAGAGGCTTTGGCCTAGTTGCCTGGTCTCAAGTTCTAACTGCGTGGTTTTTTCCTTGAACTAATGAAACATATATTCTTGCTTGAAGTTGTATTTTTCCAGTAGAGCTGACTGATACACTTATCTCCAAGGTTTCGTCCCCTTTGATACAAGGTCAGTCTGCAGGTGCGGACAATGAAGGTACAGATAGTAAAATAATTGGCAAACCAGGTTACAATTTGTGTTCCAAGGCTCCAAGGACAGTGTATGCATAAATGAGCGCTAGTAAAAGACAATTTTCATTGGAGAATTTGAAGCCAACCTATGAACCCTCCAATGGAAGACCCTGCAGAATTTGGAATGTTTCTTACTTAAACCCACTGGACAAAGAGAAGTCAGCCATTTTCCTCGATGCCAATTTGAAGCCAGATGCCGGACTCCATTTTGGACGACACCCTGATTCCCTTTTCTCTATCTGAGAGAAAGAGACTTTAAGAATTCTCACCCTAGAGACTTTAACTTTGATTTGCCCCGTCTTGCCCATGCAGTAATTTTGCCCCATTCTCCTTGCCGCTGCAAGGAAGCTTGCCCTTAACTTTGCCCCTTTGAAACTTGCCCCATGCTGATCGAAACAGTACCTGAAGGACGAAGACTTTTCTTGAATGATGATTGTATTTGGTAAATATGAAAGGATAAATGTATTATGCATTGTGTATTTTTTTCCTTTTAGGTACCAACTGCTATTTTGATAGGGTCCTAGCTAGAAGTTTTCCAAATTTGTGTTGACTAAATTCGTTTTGCATGAAGCCCCACATGCCAATGCTAATTAGAGGTTAGTCGAGGTATTCATTCGATGTACCATGCTAATTTGAAATCTTGTTATGCTGACCAATGTATGAAATTAGTCAAATACAGTTAGTCATATTAGTGATTTGCATTGCCATATCTGAGTGTATCATTATCCAGATTTTGCGTAGATTGCGTTTCTTCCGCCGTTATGGACAGCCAGTAATGTTCATATACATATATCATTTGGTTTTGAGACTTATATACATCGTGTTAGCTTTGTTAATATAGGGAAATAAATTCACTAACTTTTAATAAACTGGTGTGGTTATTCATGACTGAAAGGTCATGGTGCGCCGAAATACCAACTGTTATTGATTTCTGATGTGCTATATTGATCTATTAATTGAGTATTGATTACCGATTGCAATAGTTATTGATTATTGATCAGAATGACCCGACTATTCTAGGATGAGGAGAGCCTGACTCGGCTAAAAGATTCACCGACCTCCAACGTGTCCAGGTACAGGTAATTTATAAGGGCTGGACGCGTTATCACTATCACTGAGAGCCAAGTGCTGAAGAGGTAGTAGTTGGCCCAGTTACTGAGGACCCATAGCACAACCGGCCCTGGGACATCAGGAGTAAAAGGAAAGCACACTCACAGTGGGGCCAGTAGCTCCTGCTTGCCCCATGAGCCTCTGAAATGGATTTTGACCCTCCCTGAAACATGGGATTTGAAACAGCTGCTTTTGGTATGACAAAAGAAGCCAACTATGCAGTGTGTATCCAACACCAAGGAGATTCCCTCTTTGCATTAACAGCCATTTAAAAATCAAACATGCTTACATTTGAGCTTTCTTCGGGTATTATAATGGCAATGGAAAATGCCCAATTCACACAGCAGTCAGTGTGTGCACACTGGGCGAGCCCCTGAAGCTAATTGTTTACTCGGTGGCTTATCCGGTGATTTTGCTTGCCACAATACAAATCCTCACTTTAAAAAATTAGATCCGAGAACGCATCAATCAGCTTCAAATTTGTATTAAAGAATGTGTCCCGCTTAGTTATTTTTAGAAGAAAAAAGCTGCTTTCTGTATTGGTTTGAAGTGATTTTTGATAAAAGGATGAACATTGCACAACTGATTCGCTCATTATTTGTGAAGCCTGACCTCGAGTTTCGTTTCTGGATTCTTCCCTCCTGAAGGTAGTTGCCTCATCTCAAGCCATCATTCTTGTGTTATTAATTATAGGCCGAACCAAGGTATTATCAATTCTGAACATTCTACGCAGACGAAGTTCGAATTGCTTATCAGGTAAAACGAATGAGTTGTATTGAAGACTATAATCTGAGAAAATAACTTTGTTTTTGAGCTTTCGCCCCCCCTCTCCGCTCAGCTCTTTAGTGAAGCAACAATGGGAAAGAGTTGTGTTGCCTCCAGTGTTGCCAGTGGGGATGCAACAGCCGGGAAACTGAGAATATAACTTCATATGATTTCTTTGGAAAATGGTTACAAATGAGAGTATATGTTTGAGACTCGACGCTTGGAAGACAAAAGTAGAAACGAAAGGCACTAAAAATCAAAATTAAAAAACGGAAATCAATAGATTTGGAAGGCGCAAGACTTTAGGACGTGCGAGACCTGACTGCCTAATGATCAACACTAAAGTATTATTTTTTGTGTAAAGCAAAATGAAGGAACGAAGACGTGAAAATACAGAGATGGTCCAGGGCCTCCGAAGCAGTGAAGGTCACGTACTTTGTAGAGTGGGGAGGGAACCACGTCCACTTAAAGCAAGGATATTAGTATATCTATGACTCCCTGTGTGTTGGTATGGGCCATCCTTAAAGACGTTGACAATCTGATAAGATATTCTTGTACCTGCAGGAAGCTGGCGCATCTTCAGTTAGTAGTCAAGGTATAAGACAGCAGTGATCTTTCTAAGTGTATGGTAAAGTTTTCAAAAGTGTGAAACCTACCAACATCTAAATAGGTGATCGTATTAGGTTGAATTTTTGGGCATCTCTGCCAAGCGCTGCGCATCACAGGACAGCTTAACGCAAATCGTTAACCATCCCCGCATTGGAACATTTTGTCACACAATTTAATTCCTCCGAGCTCAGCAGTAGTTGTTCTTTTCTTGTGCCCTCCCTCATTGCAATTATTTGTGGATGCACAGATTGATTCTGGCACTCATCATTTAGCCGCTAGCAGTCTCTGCAGCCCGATTAAAAGATAAGGCGTCGTGTAACGGTATACAGCTGTCCTGGTTAACCTTTAGGGCAGTGTGCACTGTTTTAGGAGGCTAAGTAAATTCAATGACACTCTACCATCAGTGAGCAGCACTACCTCGGCGCACCCACATTTTAAGAAACAAAATTAGAGGAAATTTCCTCTAAGGCTTCATGTTGCAACAAATGTGGTACTTTCCGGTAGTTACCTTTAAAGTGATTTTTCTGCTTTGTTTTAAACGAAACTAAGTCGTGTCACATATAAAGCATGGAATGTCACACATAAGCACAGTTAAACCATGTCAATGGCACACATAAGCAATCTGAAAATGTGGCAACTTGCATCTTGTAAGCATTACCCTTAGACACCTATAACTGAGAGGATAGAACGTTTCCAGGGCATGAAGCTGATCATTCTTAGCTAGTAACATTACTAGCATGATGCTACATGACAGTGTGGGGCCAAATGTGAAATATTTTATTTGATGTGATTTTTCAATATCACCTAAAGTTTTGTGTGTTCCCTTATCAATAGAATTAAAGTAATCTGTTCAATCAAAAGTCGTTTTTTCACAACTGACCATTAAGTAAAGCAGTAGATACGAACAGACGACGATGGGATTTTGAAAGGAAAATTGCTCTAAATGAATCTGCATTACATTTAATTGCACAAGTGAAAGGTGCGTTTAACCTACAATAAAGAAACACCACGGAGTTACTGTTTTGTCCTGCTCTTTGCCTATCTGTGTTTGTGCACGAATTAGTCTATATTTTAAATCTAAATGTAACATATATTACAAGGGAATGTTCGGTGTTGCTATGCAAATATTAAGCAAGAATTCTAAACGGTTTGCTAGTCAAGAATAAAGAACACACTAAACTGTTTCTTGCTGTTATCAGCAGAAACATAATTCAATCATTGTCTCTGTAATTTGTCAATTGAAATGCATCGGCGTAGCCGTTATTTACAGGGAAGCTGCTTTGCTTTTCCGTAGCACATTTAGTCCGAAAGTGGTCTTTATGTGCTTTTATTACTGTGCTGAATATGTCCTCAGACAGCAAATAAGGTTAGACATGTTATTGATGTAGAAACAGATTAATTAAATAAGCGGCATGGTAAGTGGGCATGCTGTTTTGTTCTCTGTGTTAAAAGTAATAAAAAAAATAATATTAGCACCAAGCCAGGTGTGAGGGCCATACACAGAAAGAGTCCACTTGTTGAGGTACCAAGTGAGGATTTGGGGGAGTAGGGAGTTGGTTTGCTAATAACTGTGTAACCATGGGCAGATTTTACCAGTGAGCGTACACCTTTCTTGCTTTCTGAACGAAAGAGGTGAATACCCAAGAAGCAAGCTGGAATTTGGAAACCCCTTCTATGCCAGGATCAAGAAAATACTCACCAAAAAGCGACAGACCATTCAGAACTCGTGTCCAGAATCACTTTTCAATCTTCCACACCGCACTCACACCACATGACTCCTGAAGGCATTCCACTGGATCCCCATCCACAAGCTAGTACAATTCATACTCCTCACCCACACTTTCAAGACATTTCCCAACAGTGGTCCAGCATAGCTCAACAATTGCATCTGGTTTCAGAAACCTTTCAGAACCCTATTTGCACACACCCCACTTATATGGAAAACCAGATCCAGCCGTCAAACCTTCTACTACATCGCTCTTAAAGTTGAAACAACCTG
This sequence comes from Pleurodeles waltl, assembly GCF_031143425.1. Classification (NCBI taxonomy): domain Eukaryota; kingdom Metazoa; phylum Chordata; class Amphibia; order Caudata; family Salamandridae; genus Pleurodeles; species Pleurodeles waltl. The sequence goes on from NC_090438.1 coordinate 213,167,198, forward strand.
CTGCTACACATAAGAGCCTCCTCCTTCTTGAATGTTGCAAGAAGTTAAAGACTGTTTTTTCGAGTAGTCCACTAGGCCCTAGGTTTGGGAAGACACACACCTGTTCAAGAACAGGATACCCTTACAAGTGATAGTGCACTACAAATCTCCATATTATAAGATATCAGCAACTCAAACAGATAAGCTACCTAAAGGAACCAGGGGAGAACCAGACACCAAGCATGGACCCAAATACCAAAAAAGCTCACTAATGAAGGCACAATTTCAGGGGTTTTTCTAGTTTAAATAGCCCTAAACCAGAATAGGTTACAGTTCGGGTGCAGAGGAGCTATAATTTTAGAAAGAGCTACACATGCTTGCACATACATACAGCTTAGCTAGTGTTTATCCACAAGTCTTGTGATAAACACACAGGGCATGAGTTAGGACCCAACGTGGTCAAAAGACTCTGTTATACAGGGAGTAGACTGGACAGGAGGTAGACGAGTGAAGCACCTGTAAGAGTTTGCAAATTTGGAAAATTATATCCACCTAAACCAATCGTTAAAATAGTTTTTTTAAAGGTGCATTGGCTAGTAAACATTAAAGAAATACATTTGTTTACTTTTCAAATGTTTAACACAGGTTTCATTAATGCATAAGGAATGGAGCTACTTTTACATGACCTCACTCTTAAAACATTTTTACCAAATGAGCACTGAGACTGTCTTTGTATATAATCCACCTGGTATGAAATGTCTAGAGAGCTCTGCATACCAGTTACATCTGCAATCCTTTACCAGTACGAAAAATAAAACATTTTCTAGCTAACACATAAAAATATTGAAGTGTATTAAGGACATGGAGCAAAGGGTTATGCTTCTCACTCGTTGCTACCCAAATACACAGCAGCCAGTAAAACATTGCAGTTTAACAAACTATGCTTGGCATCAACACTTTCAGCCCCAATCATGACCCCATTAACACCGGCTTTGGCATAAGCCATCTACTCCATCTAGCTATGTAGCTGAGGTCACTGGTCTAAAGGGTTACTGTGGTGCAATAAGTAATTGTTCAGACAAATCCTGTCTCAGTTCTCCACTACAGGCTTCATATACCTTTAAACATGGCACCACACACATCTTGTAAGTATCTTCTTGTATATGTGCTGTGTTTGTGTTATTTTAGTATGCTGTTATTTCATTCTATTTTGTTGTAATTGTGTTGCATTTTGTTGTGTTTGTAGTATATTGAATTAGGTTGTGTGATGGTCTATTAATTTTGTATTGAACTATTTTGTTGGATTTTTATGTAGTGAAATTGTGTTATTATGTTGTCTTTTGATTGCATTGTCAGGGTGTTGTTTTTATATTGTGACGTATTTAGCTGTGATAGTTTCCTTGTGTTGTGTCTTGTCATGTTTATGTTGTGTTGTTGTCTTGCTGTTTTGAAATATTGTGCATTACATTGTGTCCTTTTGTGCTTTGCGACCTTTAACAAATGAAGAAATGTTTCCCGACCTAGGAAAATATTTTGACTTAATCAAGGTGATGCAATGAACTTCATGCTGAGGATAAATACAATGCAATTAACGTAATTGAAATATCTAATACTGTGTGTATATTATTGCTTAAGCTGATGATGTTCCAAGTGAGTCTTTCTTTAGTTTCATAAATAGGAGAAACACTATGGACCAGAAATACAAATCATTTTTCTGATTGCAAACGGCCCATTGTCTCATTTGCAAATGGAAAAATGCTTTTTCCAAAGCACCAATGCATAACTTGTTATCGAATCACATTTTGCTTTTGCAGTTCAGTATTTGGAAGGGGCATCTTTAGGGCTTCCTTTCCAAATACTGAATCGATATGTTATGTACTACTGTTTTGCAACAAATTCCAGTCACAAAAAAGCAGTACTTTACCACCAGTTTCACCTTTATGAATGTTTGTAAAATCATGGGCCACTACCTGCATTTTTCTTTTTAAACGTCTCCCATCTCCTTTTAGGAAAAAGGGCAGTATTAAAAAAAATAATTTAAAAAGAGATTGCTTTCTTGAAAAGCAATCACAGACATAGTTGTCTCCTGAGCCAAGCAGGCCACCATCCCTGTGATGGCTGTGATTCCTAATGGGTCGCAAATTACAACCTACCTCATTAATATTCATGAGGTGGGTTTGTTTGCGACCCAATAGGAAGTGCTAATGAAACTCAAAGGACTTTCAGATATTAGAAATACTGATTTCCTAACTGTGATTCAGAAAGAATTGCAATTAGGAACTCTCAATTCCCAAGGTTTGTGCTTGTGGCCCCATGTTCCCTCCTCTTTATTTGCTGGTCAGCAACAAAGCTAAGTAGTTTGATCTGTTATCCTGATTATTGTTGCATAGTTAAATGACTCACTGAAATCTTTCCCTGATATATTTAATCTACTGCTAGACTGTTGTGCTCTTTTATTGCTTATTTTTAATGATGGGCATTACTTCCATAATTCAGTGTAGCTTAATCATGCAGAATTGCCTTTACCTTAGTGCAAAATGCACACTTCCGTCCAAAATAGATGTGAGGGTGCATCTTGGCCTAAGAAATATTGCGAAATGCAACAGAACACCAATAGCTAGGGGCCAATGTCGACTGCTAAATGTGCTCTTGCAGTATGATTGATTTCTTCCAAATTACTCTTAATTAACCAAGCAGGAGTAATTGTGTTAATATATGTAATTTTGAGTTAAAGAGTAAGACGGAATACTGAAAATACTCTGACTATTCCAGCTTAATTAAAGTTACACCTGGACCATGTTGTTTTTCAAAGTGATACCTGACTTCATTGCAAGACCCCCTACTTAAGGTACACATGTTGCTCAGTGCACTTATTTTGTAGATCAGTTGAGATGATGTTGCAGTCTCACTAATGAGTGCAGTCCTTTTTTTCGATCTGGTGCACTGGAGCATGCATGCTAGCTGCCAGTGCTGTTATAAACACTTTGGGCTATATCTAGGAACAGCAGAAGGCTAATTTGGCTCACTGCTGTTATTCAATGCTCCTTGTGGAATGCAATGATCCCAAGTTGTGACTGGCTCCTTGGCTAGCCTTCAGAAGGGTGGGATTGTGACACATGTATTGATCAAGGTACTGCCTTAGAAGTACAGGCTGTTCCTCCCACACTTTAACTTGCAGGTAACATCTGCCTGAAACTGGGGCACTCCTCCTCATTCTTACCCTTTGGACTTGGACATCTGGAGCTTGAGTGGATTACTGAGGATGTCTGAGTGTCAGTCCTTTGACAGTGGGGACTGTGCAAAATATGATGAGGATCTCAAAAAGGGAGTAGATAGTGCTTGGCACAGTTGTCGGGATAAACCAATGGACATTTTTGGCCCACTTATGAAGACTTTGGAACTGGCTTATAAGGCCAAAGAGACTGACTCCCACTGACCTAGATGTCTTGATCAGCTGGCCGTGATGTGCTATTTTGCCTTCTGGGAATGCAAGAGGCGGCAGAATAGAATAGACTACAAGCTCAAAGAGTTGGCTTTATTCAAGACCCGGGCCTTTGACAAATGGCCTTTTCTTTGGCAATGGTTTGGTAAGGATCTTGGCAAGTTTGTTACAACATTCATCATCTTAGATAAGGCTCAGCTGTCACTCAAAAGGTTTTTCAGGCTGGCCTTTTCACCAGGGCTTGGTGATTTAGAGGCTGATATCAAGGCTGAGGATACTACCAGGCTCCCAAAGAGGTTTTATTTCCTGGAGTCAAGGGGGCTGAAATGGCAATACATGAAGGAGCATCTTCTTTCCCTCCAAATCCCAAAGAGGAAAAGGATGATTCGGCAAAGGCAGCTACAGAGGCATTGCCTCGAAAACTGCTAACTCCAGTTTTAGAGGTAGTTGTTCTGGGGGACAGCGTGCAACACCTTATATGCAATTTGCAGGCATTAACTCAGGATGCTTGGGTTCTAGAAACAGTGAAGAGTTACGGACTAGAGTTCGATGGAGCTCCTTGACAGGAGGCTCCACCCAGACCACTATATTTTTCCCAACAAGAACAAGTCCCATCCTCGAAATTCACAAACTGCTGTCTAAAGGGGTGACTTGTGTTTTACATCCACACTCCTTACCACAAAAGAAAGGGTACAGACTTGTCATGAATCTTCCAGACTTCACTACCTGGATCACATATCGACATTTCAAGATAGAGGGCATCCATCTTCTGGGAGACCTTCTGTTGGAACGAGAAGGCTAGTCCATCTCAAAGACACCTATCTTTCCTCTCTATTTTTGCAGCTCACAGAGGATGTCTGCAATTCCAGTAGTGTATAAATTGGTATGAATTCAAAATGCTCCCATTGTTCAACCGATCCATGGTGCATACTAAGTTGATAAGACCAGTAGTCAAGTCTCTTAGAGCAAATGGTGTCTGGCTGATTTTTAATCTGGATGACTTTATTATTATGGCTCAGAATGAGCCCAGGTTAATGTTACATCTGTCTTGGATGATCCAGCTACTCTATGTCCTAGGTTTAATAATAAATGCCACAACATTGACGTTGGTTGCAGAGCTAATCCATGGAGTTTCTGAGTTTCCAAGTGGACTTGTTTCAGTCGCAACTCAGGTTGCCAGTACAGAAGTTGAAATCTATCAAGAAGGAGTTGAGATTGGCATTGTCAAGCTAGATGGTATCCCTGAGGTCTCTTGTCAGAATAGTTAGATTGTTTACTCCTTCATTCAAATGATATTTTTGGGTCGAGTATATTACAGGATCCTTTAATGATTGAAGATTCTGTACCTGCGGTAAGGGATATACTATTCATATGAGGTTTCCCTGTCGCCCGAGGCCAGGATGGAGCTGTCTAGGTTTCTTGAAAACATGGAGGCATGGAACAGCAAAGCTATCTTTGGTCGTGTGCTGGAAGTAGTAATAAAATCGGATGCCAGCAGATGATGTTGAAGAGTGAGATACAGCTTCATTTCCAATGAGGGCAGGAGTCCCAAGCAGACTTACAATTTCACATAAATTGTTTTGAACTTCTAGTATGGTTTTTTGCCATCAAGTACCTCTCCCCACCAGAAGACGAATTGTTGTATTCTATTGCAGATGGACAATATCCCCGCAGTTTGGTATATCTAAAAACTGGGGGACACACGGACCGATTTTTGGAGTACCTCACCAAAGAATTCCGGTAATTCTGCCTTCAACACCAGATCTTGGTGGTGGTGGAATACATTACAAGTCAGCGCAATGTGAATCTCGAAATGGAACAGCAGTGATCGGATGCTGAACCCTCAGATATTTAGGAGTCTCAATCAGATGTGGAGACCCTGCATGACAGACATCTTTGAATCCCGTCTGAACAAACAGTTGCCAATCTCATTCAGTTAGAGACTGGACCCTTTGGTGATGGTTTCTGATATGTTTCTACAGAATTATGGCTGAATCTTCCTTATTCCGTTCTCTCGTTTGTGAGGATTCCAAGGGTAGTGTTTTAAGTGAGGAGTCAGCTGGCGGAATTGATTTTAGTGATGCTAAAGTGGAAGGTTTAATGTTGGATTCCAGTTCTGCTGGACTATCCGATGAAGATTCAACCCTTATAGGAACTTCTGACGGGCCTGATAGAACAACCTCATTCATTGATCCTGACAGGGCAACTCTCCTTGATGGCATGGAGTGTTTCAGGAAACTGCAGAAAGTTCCAGAAATTTTCCAGTAGACTTCTTTTTACCTCCAACAATCTTATGCAGCAAATACCCAGATATTGTTTGACCTGGCAAAAATGGCTTGGCTTGTGCAACGAATGGGGCGTGGATCCCCCAGTATGGTTACACCGAGTTACAATTTTTTGTGCCAGCTAGCAGAGAGTGATCTGCTATACACATTGGTAAATAATTGCCCATTTGTTAGTTCAGCATGCCAATATCTGATCAATGGCAGTACTGTAGGGGATCTCCCACCCACGTACACAGTATCGTATGGGGGTGAACCTGGTTTTGAAATTATTAGAAAGATGGCCCAATAATGAGTATTTGTTAAGAATGCAGTCATCATCTGAACTGATGATTCTGTTATGTCTCCCTTTCTGCCAGAGAGTTGTAAATGTTCAAGCTCTCTAATTAGGGGATCTTAATAACCGGGTTTAATATAAACTGTGTCGGCCATCTTTAAACAACTGTTCCGGATAGTTCGAATTTACATCAAGATTTTGATCATTACACATGCAGCCCAAGTGGGCAAAAATATAATGCAAATTTCAAGCTATCCCTACTATCATCGATATTAAAGTCATTACACATCTAACCATCAAGCTTCAACAGGCCATTCAAAAGGATACAATAGCTCTTTCTGCTCTCAGTTTTAGAAAATCTGATACTTCCGCTAGTTCCATCTATGTCTACACCCAAAATGTGACCACCTGTCAAAGTAAAATAAAACATATAAAAATATTAAAAAACATTCTTGAAAATGTTGTTTTCGGTTTTCAAAGTTTTTAAAGAAGCCAATCAAAAATACTACCTAAAATTGGAAGAATGGAAAGACAGAGATCTTTTGGAGTGGGATGAATATAAATTTTTGAAAACTGAATTTCCTAAAATACCAGCCCTGTATTTCCTCCCTAAACTACATAAACATTCCACAAATCCCCCCGGACAACCGATTGTTTCGTCCAAGGGCAGTCTCTTCGAAAATAACTCAAAATATGTAGATTATCTCTTACAACCTTTTTTTGAAGCCTTTCCCTCATAGATCAGGGATACCACTGACTTCTTATGATTGATTAATGAAATTCCCTGGGAGAATGATTTCCTTTTCAGCTTGTACACATGTTTCCCCCACGACTTATGAATTCAGGCCATTAGACATTTTTTAAGAGCCAGATCTTTATCCTATCTTTTACACACAAGATGATCTTAGATATGCTTTCAGTGTGTCTTGCGAATCATTTCTTCATTTTCAAAAAGGTATTTTACAGACAGATACAGGGGACTGCAACAGGACCTTGTTTCGCCCCCCATCTATGCAGGTTTGTATCTGGGCGGGTGGGAGGAACAGGTGGTTGGAAACATCGATCTCTTTGAGACACATGTAGTCCTCTGGGTCAGATACAGTGACGACATCTTTTGTATCTGGAGTGGAGAAGCAGAGTTGGCCTGCAATTTTGTTGACATTTTAACAAGAATTCTCTCAACTTCAGGTTTTTGAGCCTCATTGAGTCTGAATCTATTGAATTTTTGGATGTACGACTTAGTACGGAGAAGGGCAGGTTGACTAGTACTTTACACAGAACAGAAACAGCAGGTAACAGTTTGTTACATGCTAGCAGTAGTCACCCTATTAATTTGATACAAAGTATTCCACATGGTGAACTAATACGCGCTCTACGTAATTGCAGTTCGAGTGCAGATTTTTCAGCAGAAGTCGAGATTATGATGAAAAGATTCCTCCAAAGAGGATACAGTCAATCAGTGATTGATAAAGCTGTACTCAAGGCATCTCAAGTCAATATACAAGACTTATTGACTAAGAAGAATGAAATTCAGCAGGAGAAGCAACCTATCAGGTTTATTACAATGGACAATAATAGTGCTTATGAGCCAAGAAATATTTTTTTAAAATTCTGGACAGTTTTAAAAACTGATGTGACATTTGCAAAAAATCCTGATGATTATCCACACTTTACTCTCAGGAGAAGTACTCCCTTGAAAGATTCTCTTAGCAGGTGCCTCATACCACAAAGGCAGGTCATAATCCAGTTTAAGGGTTTTACATTTGTGGTAAATGTAAAGCCTGTAAACACAGTGAAAATATCAAAATCGTAGACTTTCCTACATGCTTGAAATCTTTTGTTATTAGAAAACATTTATCATGTACTTCAGATTATTGTGTTTACACACTAATCTGCCCCTGTAATAAATATTACATTGGTAGTACTATTCATACAGCTAAAAAAAGAGCATTGGAGCCTATGAGGGTGATTAGTCATGATGACAAAACTTATCCAGTTCCTAGACATTTTAAGGAATTTCATAATTAAATGATCGATTTGGTAAAATTTGTGGTTCTGCATAGGATCTCAGTTAGAGAAAGAGGAGGACATAGAGTATTAGAGTTTAGAATATTGGAATCAAGACTCATAATTGGCCTTTGACACAATACAGCCTATTGGTCTTAATATGGATGAGTAATTAGCAATTCATGTAGATGATTAGGAACTTTAAGTCACTTTGAGTGTCAGCTTTTGCCATATCAAATATAATGGTGATCTGTATAGATAATGACTTTTATAGTGCAGTTTTTCAAGAATGGTTTTAAATATTTTGTGTATTTTTTATTTTATTTTGACAGGTGGTCACATTTTGGGTGTAGACGTAGATGGACTTAGAGGATGTATCAGAATTTCTAAAACTGAAAGCAGAAAGAGCAATTGTATCCTTTTAAATGGCCTATTGAGGCTTGATGGTTAGATGTGTAATGACCATAATATCTATGAAAGTAGGGCTAGTTTGAAATTTGAATTATATTTTTGCCCACTTGGGCTGCATGTGTTATGATCAAAATATTGATGGAAATTCAAATTATCCGTAACAGTCGTTTAAAGATGGCTGACACAGTTTATGTTCAACCCAGTTATTAAGATCAGATGGTTAAATGAAATAATGTGGAACAGCCCATTTTAGGCTTAAAAGTTTGATGTATAATGATGATAAATAACAACTGTATTTTGCTTATCATGCTTCATTCCATCATGTAATTGTAAGATTGTATTTCGTATATTGATCGGTAGAAACTAGCTGTTCAAAAATGGCAGACATAGTTTTGCTAAATCTTATGTTCTTTGACCTAGAGTCCATCTTCAATGTTATTGGATTTTGTTGTGCACTGAGTATTTATAAATGAAATAGTCAAATGGTCAATTACCCGTGAACAGGGACACTTTGTTTCCCAAACGCACTGGGTTTGCTTTGCCCATTAAATCTTCACTTCAATTATTTCTTTGTGACGGAGACTCATTATTTACGCCTGTGGGGTGTTATGATGCTTCACCCGGCCGAACTAATGGTTTTGGAATGACATAGTGGGGGTCGCAACCCCGTCTCTGTCTGCCACGCTGCTGGCGAAGGATACGGCGATGCAATTGTTTCTTTCATATATATGTTTCTTTGATATCTATATATATCATATATATATATAGATCTACAGACACACAAAGGATTTCTAGTTTCCTGTAAAATTGTTACATTTGTGTGGTGAATACACACATGATAAAGGCATATGCTTGGTAAAATATGTACAGGTGCAGACACTTATAAATATATGCATATATTCACTTTAATAAACCAAAGGTTACAGGGAAGATATAGTTTGGCTCACATTTTAAATGTACAAACCATTGAAATTCAGCAGTCATAGTTATCTCAAGTTACTATAACTTGTGTGCTAAGGTAACTATAACTCGTGCCCCCATCATGCACAGTTTTCTGATCAATAATTTTATTGCAGATGTTACAGTGACATTATCAATGATGTTATCGAAGATGTCATGAGTGCTGTCATTTGTGGGGTTAATAGCAATGCAAGCCGTGCGCTGCGGTAGTTGGCCACGGCCTGCTTCTCTGGGTGTGAGAGTAGGTTGAGAGGTTGTATCTGAGGGTGAGAGTGGGTGTGAGCGTGTCTGTCGAGGTGTGAGAGTGGGTGCATCAGTGTCTGAGTGGGTAAATAAGGTTGGGGTCTGTGAGTGGGTGCATGAGGGTTTCAGTAGGTCTGTGGGTGCACAGAGGTCTGAGTGGGGCTGTGAGTGGATTGGTGAGGGTATGAACGGGGCTGAGAGTGGGTTCACCAAGGTCTGAGTCGGTCTGTGAGTAGGAGCATGAGTGTGAGTGGGTCTGTAAGTGGATACAGAAGTGTGAGTGGGTCTGTGAGTGGATATGTAAGTGTCTGAGTGGGTGTGTGTCTGGGTGAAAGAGATTGAAAGAGAGAAATTGAGAGAGGAGAAGAGAAAGACAGTGAGAGGGAGAAAGAAACAGTTTTTAGGCTTTGATAGATGATAAAGTTAGAATGACATATTTCTAGATAACTTTCAGTGAGAGGGTCTGTGACTAAAACCATTATGTCACAGGTAACTCCTTATAACTCTCTCTCTGTCTCTCCCTCTCTCTCTCTCTCTCTCTGTCTCTCCTCCATCCCATTATAGGACAGATGAGAGAAATAGAGTGAAAGGACCATGGTTGGGGGCCTGAAGGCCCCGCAGTCCTAGCCGGCTCCCCACATCCTGTGGGATCCCACATTGCTCCCACAAGCAGGGAACTGCTTCAGGTAGCAGCCCCCTGCATGTGAAAGCAATGTTTTCATCTGTTTTCCCTGCACACATATTTGCATGCAGGGTAGACAGATGAAAACTCTACTTTCTGAATTGCCCTGTTGTATATGGCATATGCTTTGACCATAAATAGTCTTAAATCCATACACTTTAAAAGTAGAAAAGCATTTTCTTGCAGTTCACTTTCACTCTTTCCTGAACTATTTAGTTTTCTTGCATATAACCATGGAAATTCTGCCTTTTGAAATAAATTGAGATATTTAGAACAAAAATGATGTTTACATTTTTTAAGTTTTACATAAGATGTACATTGCTTGGATAGATGTTCTGCCTGGAAGGATATTGTTAAAGTACTGCCATCATTACAAAGTAATTTACCGATAACAGCATTCCGGAAAATACTTTAGAAAGAGGGCGCAGTACAAATACACTATATTCATAAATTGCTGCAAGTGAAATGTACTTCTCAGAAAAATGAACCTATGGGAATCCATCAACCTAAGGCTTGGCAGAGAACCAGAGGCTGACTGGAGATTCAACATCAGATCAAGAATGCAATTTTGGCTTGTGGGACTTTAACATTTCCAGTACATGTTGGAGAAGCACCAAAGTAAGTAATGTCCAAGTAAATTGAGAGGTTTTTTTTCACAGAAATCGTAAATTGTCTGTACAAATATGAAAGTATATTTCATCAGCAACTTATGATTTCCCAGTGTAGTGAATGTTGGTATAAAAATGTGAATTACATACTGGATAAAGTTACATTTAATCTTCCACGTAGCATGCAATATATTTTGAGTTCCTAATGTTATTAAAGATTGACTTCTCATTGCTAAAGAATGTCACTAAAACACTTGAAGCTCCAAGTAGAACACATTCCATGGTATAAAGTTCGATATTTAAAAAAATCTAAATGCTGCTTGCAAGTTATATCTCTTCTACCTCTCCTGCTGTGGCTCAAGGAATCTGATAAAAAAACAAGATGTTTTAGTGCTTTTTCATTTCATGTGTATAACATTTTTAGGGAATGCCTCTTTTTACAGACTCATCCCCAAAGGTTTGGACTACTGTTGGCAGCTTTTCAACTCTGAAGATGCACTGAGGCCTGCTAAACAGAACTCAGTGCCAGTGCTCTGAACCTTAAACATTATATATTTGATTAATGCAACCATAATTGGTATGAGTTATCTTCCATATAAGTCCCTAGTACATGGCACCAGGGATACCTCGGACCTGTAAGTTAGAGTATCCTTCATTGACTGCAGCTCCTATTGTGCCATCACAAGTGTGACAAAACAAGGCTTCTAGCCTGCCATTGCTGGCTGGCAGTGCAGTTTTCAATCTGCTAACTAACCTTTGCCATTTAAAATAATGACAAAGTCTAGAGCTTCTTTTTCAATCTATATGGCACTACTTGCCTCTCAAGCCCTAAAGCAGGGTACCATATTTTAAAAGTGGAACATGTGTTGAACATGTTCTTACAGCAAAAATTTCCAAATTGTTGTATTTACTGTGGAAAGGCTACCAGCCCCCATTTTCAAGTACAAGGTTACATGTTGACTGCTCAGCTATGCTAACCTTTGGTTCTACTAAAGTTGGTACTTCAAGGTAGCAAGGTAGCAAAAGAATTGTTGCATTAATATCAAACTGATGCTCAAGAGATTGTAATGTTACTTTTGAGTATATGGCACCTTTGGAAATTATCTGCTCTGTTGCCCAAAGTTCCAGTGACTGTTTACAGTTGGTGGCCACAAGCCACTAGCCTGGGGGAGAGGGGTCTGAATGACTCTCAGCAAGGAAAGCAAAAGGCCTGCCATTGGAAAAGGTGTTACAGTTTCCTGGCAGGAAGGCCACACAGGGTTTGAACCACAGAGGCAAGCTTCAAGGTGGAATCTGCCTTTGAAGGGCAAATGGTGGAAACACATGGGACGGGCTGCTCTTTTGTTCAAGTAAACAGGCTGACATTGGGAAAAGAGAACAGGAAACAGTTGCCAAACCAGTTTCACCAAGTGTGTGTAGCCATCATGTAGCTACACCTCTGGGTGGGCTACCAAGCTCCATACATCAAGAGAGGGGTCATCCCATCTTCAGAGTATGTAGATGCCACACTTTGCCCAGCGTTATCATCAGATGGAGGGGACCTGGAAGCCCACTGGCCCCCACAGCAGGTTCTGGGCATACAAGAAGCACCCCTGGCACCCAAACCTCAGATCACATCTGTACTGAAGAGCGGACCAAAAAAGGACTGCCCTCTGATCCCTTGACCCAGAAAAGAGAGGCTGCACCAAGACTGGACTGCACCTGCTGCTCCTTTGGCTACCAAAGCAATGACTGCCTCTGCAATGTGATGCTTGAAGAAAAATCATTCATGAGCCTTTAAACTGAAGAAGGGACTCCAAAGGTCAGTTGGCTGATGTTAGAAATTGGGTCTCTAGTTGGAAGAGGTATGCACCCTGGCTAAGTAGAGACCACAATCCCAGTCACGGTCAGTCACAAAGCACCCTAAATTATTCTGTGCTTACATTCTGATAGCAATGTGTAATGTATTTGTGCAGTACATCGAACAATAAAACAGTGAAAACAGCACACAAAAGTAGTCCACACCAAGTTAAACAAATAAGTATGTTTTATGAACAGTTTGGGGTAGGCCAATGTTACCATGATTTATGGGAGAAAGCAAACACACTTTAGCACTGATTAGAGGTCTGAAAATGGAGAGTGGCAGGCAACATACTGGGGAAAGACCACCCCAATGCTGTTAGGTCTAACAGCCGACTTCCTGTTACAGCTTCAGGGCCTCAAAAGCTGAGGAGGCCTAACTTGGCTAGCTGCTAGACAAGGTTGCCTGACTGCCACCGATTGACTGCCAAAGTACAGCCTGGGGGAACAGGTCTTGATGCTCAAAAGTTGCACCGGAACATCTTGGGCCCAGGAGAGTAACCAGAGTCAGTTTGGTCATTCAAGATGGATAGTAGCCTAAGTTAAACAGTTTTGCTGTAACTGGAGACTAGTAGATCCGTGGCAACTGTTTTTTTTTTTTGCTGGCCTTCAATAGGTACTTTGAGGGACATTGACTCCTGTGACCATGTTCGTGGACCAAGGGGTGGCCTCAGGAAGATCCCCATCACTGAATCAGCATCCTCAACATCTTTCACCATCTTTAGCACCCTGTATCCTTTGCATTAGGAGCACTCCATTAATGTCTGTGGGGGTTCAACCATAGGACCTGAAATTGGACTAGAGACTGCTTTAACTACAGGAGAATTGTTGTGCCAAGCCTCATTAGCCCCTGTGACTCGCTCCCTGCCAGAGTGGGCCACCAATACTGGGCTTATGTAGTTGTAATCAACTTTACACAAGTTTTCAAACATTTTCCAAGTAACTACTATCTGGGGTAGTTGCCAAAGTTTGTTTGTGATTTGAGTAAAAAGCAGTGATCTTTGTTTTCCTTAATAATTTATAATTCCAGAACACTCTGGTGAGTTTTGTCATTAGAATAGGAGCTCTTTTTATAAAACGGTGTCAGATTTCCTTTGTGTCATGTTTGCTTTTATTTGACTGTCCTAGTACTTCTAACTTATTTGCATTTGTTCCTTTGACAGTACCTGGCTGCTCAAAACACAGCTACCCTGGTCAGAGTTAGGGTTTGCAAACACACTTGACTGAACCAATGCAGAATTGTAAATGTATTACACAGTGAGGTTGCACAACCACACTATATAATAAACCACTTTTCTCATAGACATGATAAATTTTACAGTTGAATGTTCCCTGTTTTTTTTTTGAGGAGGTGACAAATAAGTTGCAATTTGCCCGTGCTTGCACTCAGCACATACTGCACTTCTAGAACCCAGGGTTGGATGTCGGCATCATCCCCTCCTGCCATTTTGATCCCTTCTCTGGCTTTGATTGTGCCTTTGTCCAAGCGTAAAAAATGAAATTAACCAGCATGGATGTGTTACGCCATTTGGTCAATAGATCTTAAACAGGTTCTTGATTCCATGGTTAAGCTTAAATCAGTGGTCAGACCCTCCTGCTTCATCCTGTTTTGTTCTCTTACTCTCTGCCTAAGTAGGGTATTACATTTCCTTGCAATAGTGTAAATTCATTGCTTTTCATAATCAATGTTGACTTTGTGGAATTTCTGTGCTTTCTACTTTTTGGTCATTACTTTAAATTTCACTTTTCATAATCAACGTTGACTTTGTGGAATTTCAGTGTTCTTTTTTTGGGTCATTACTTTTTAATTTCCCAAGTCAATCATTATGAATTCATTCATAAAACACTTAGGGCCATATTTATACTTTTTGACGCAAAACTGCGCTAACGCAGTTTTGCGTCAAAAAAATTAGCGCCGGCTAACGCCATTCTGAAGCGCCATGCGGGTGCCGTATTTAATCAATGACGTTAGCCGGCGTTAGCCGCCGGCGCTGCCTGGTGTACGTGGAAAAAAACGACGTACACCAGGCAGCGCCGGCGTAGGGGGATATGGAGCTTGGGCGTCAAAAAATGGGGCAAGTCAGGCTGAGGCAAATTTTTCGCCTCAACCCGAATTGCGCCATTTTTTTCGACTCCCAACCCCCATAGAAATGACTCCAGTCTTAGCAAAGACAGGAGTCATGCCCCCTTGCCCAATGGCCATGCCCAGGGGACTTCTGTCCCCTGGGCATGGTCATTGGGCATAGTGGCATGTAGGGGGGCACAAATCAGGCCCCCCTATGCCACAAAAAAAAATAAAAAAAAATACTTACCTGAACTTACCTTAATGTCCCTGGGATGGGTCCCTCCAGCCTTGGGTGTCCTCCTGGGGTGGGCAAGGGTGACGGGGGTGTCCCTGGGGGCATGGGAGGGCACCTCTGGGCTCCTTCCGAGCCCACAGGTCCCTTAACGCCTGCCTTTTCCAGGCGCTAAAAAACGGCGCAAAAGCGGCCGTATGTCATTTTTTTTGACCCGCCCACTCCCGGGCGTGAATTTTGCCCGGGAGTGTAAATACGGCGCACATGCCTCGGAGTCAATTTTTTAGACGGGAACGCCTACCTTGCATCTCATTAACGCAAAGTAGGTGTCCACGCAAAAAAATTATGCAAACTCCATGGACTTTGGCGCTAGACACGTCTAACGCCAAAGTATAAATATGGAGTTAGTTTTGCGTCGGAATTGCGTAAAAAAAAACGACGCAATTCCGGCGCAAACAGAGTATAAATATGCCCCTCAGGGCCTGATCTAGATGTTGGTGGAGGGGAATACTCTATCACAAATGTGACAGATATCCCATCCACTATCTTTCGATTCCATTCTATCCTATGGGGAATCGCAACGTAGCAGACAGGAGTATTCCATCCACCAAGACCTATATCAGGCCCTTAATCTAATATTGTTCGAATGCTGATCATAATTGTCAAATTTCTTTCATGATTCTATTTCTGACAAGAATATAACATATTTGATTATTATTTCAAACATTTGCATCAAAGCCATCATATTTTTTTTCTGACCAATCTTTAAGCATCTCAGGGTGCGTATTCTCAGAGCTAGAAACAATCATGGTTCACAAACCTCATGGAATCCTCTGCACATCAAGCATTTGAGAGGTGTGCTTTCCAATCAATTCCACATTTTCAATCAGGATAGGCCTTCTAGTTTTCACAGTTTCTTTGAAACGTCATCCTTTCCAGGAACAGAGGGCCTGATTTAGAATTTGACAGATATAAAGCTTTGCCAAAATATGACAGATATCCTGTACACTGTATTACAAGTGCAATATAAGTTATGGCCTTTGTAATGTGGTGGACGACATATCTGCCATGTTTTCATAGAGTATCTGTGATGAATGTATCATTCTGCATTTTTTTTATGTATTAGGCATCTATTAGGCATGTTAGGCATTTGGTGTGTGCATGTATGGATACGTGTGCATTGTTATGTTTTAATATACCACACATGCGTCATGTACTGACAGAGAGGATTCCTAGACAGCAGTTAGTTTGCTGTTGGGATCTGAACTGATAGGACATGCAGCATTGTAGGCTTTCTTGCATAAAGAATAAATCCTCTTTAACTTACTTGCCTCCGCTGAGCTTTCTTACACCTTATTACAGCATCCCTTTAGCAAAACTCTAAATCAGGCCCTGAGACATTTTTATTTCACCCGAGTTTCCCTGTCATGGACTCATCACCAAAAAGCTGTAATGCTGCTTTTTAATTATGTATACTATTGTAGCTGCCAAAATGGATGTTGAAGCAGTTCAAGAATGGGTAACTGCCTTTTGTAGACAGTTTTAAGACACAAATGTTTGGAAGTTTGGCTGCATCTACCTCCCTTGTTGTCTGAGATGGGGCACAATATGTGATACAAACTCTAGTGAAGCTCAACCACCAGTTTGCTGACCAATTTCTTTCTCTTCCAGTGGATTTATGGCAAGTTTCTGGCTTGCACCAAATTGAAAGTGGTGCTCTGCAAAAGAGACAGCCATCCTCCACCAATACAGGAAATTCCTTGTGTAGATTCCAAAGAACATTGGCACACGTGGAGTTTGTCAAAAAGTGTTTCTTAATTTCCACCAAAATCTTAATATGATCTCCATTCTTGATGGAGCTGGTACGGTCCTAGGAAAAGCTTTGCTTAGTCGCTTGCAGGGATTGCTAGTTGCCCAAGATGTTATGACAGAAGTGCAAGCTTGTTTTCGGTCCCGTATAGGCACTATCAACCAGGCCATTCGTCTTTACATGATTTCATACAAATTTATGATAATAATGAAGTCCTCACTGCATCTGTTTTTTTTTTTTAAAGCTGAAAGCAATCTTTGATTCAGTTGATAGGGGCAAATTATGGAGGACATTGTTGGACTTATGGTCTGATGCTGCAATAGTCAAAGCCATAGCAGCACTGCACAAAATACGGTCAGAATGAGACCTGGGCTGGGTGGAGAGTGTACAGACCCCTTTTAGAATCAAAAGGGTGTCGGCAAGACTGCGTGCTGCCACCATTACTCTTTAATCTTTTCCTGAATGATGTGGCCAGCTATCTTCTAGAAGAGCAGCTAGATGTTCCCACTATTGCCGGTAGGAGGGTCCCAATATTATTATTTGCAGAAGATGCGGTGCTTCATCTCCATTACTGCATTTTCACTACCCAAGTGGCCATGTCTTCATTTAGCACTTCTCTTGGTCCGCCTGATTCTTGCCCACATAGACTTGCTTCTTCTTGGTGTAGTTAGCTTTTATTGGATTTTCAGTACTCTTCATCCTCTGTCTAGCTTGACTGTCTTTGAGTTACTGCTTTCAGGACTCCAAGTTTTAACTGATTTAGTCTAGCCTTACCTCACTGGTGGTCCTTCATTCCCTTGTTATGCATCACTGCACTTTGAGATCATTCCTGTGGCGCAGTGCAACCATGTAGCAAATAATGACCATGGTTTGAGACACATTTTTATTCATATCTTCATAACAACATCTTCTATATGGGATATCACAGGAAGGTAAGTCGTAGTATTTTATTAGAAGATATCATACTGCACTAGTCTCTTTTGAAGATTTCTTCAACAACCTATGAAGTTGCATTTATTGTTTCTGCATCTTTTTCAGATATTATGTTGTCCATGCCTCTACCACAGTTTTTGGCGGGTGACTGTGTATGTGGAGTTTGTTCACACTTTGACAAATCATCAACTCTGTGATAACTGGGTCCTGTGGATTATTGTTTATTACAGCATGGCATGTTTCTCCAGCTGTAAGATGTTTCTTCTGATGTATGCCTGCAAACGGCCTATACTATACTATATTAACAAACTACTGCCCAGGCTCCCGTCCAACAATATCATAGATACTGAGGGTCATATTTTGAAAAGTGCCGCAACAGCCAGTGCCCTTCGTGCCCCCACCAATATACGAAAAATTCCCAATGCTGGTCTGACATTGCACAAATCTATCTATCTATCTATCTATCTATCTATCTATCTATCTATCTATCTATCTATCTATCTATCTATGTATCTATCTATCTATCTATCTATCTATCTATCTATCTATCTATCTATCTATAAAGAGTCAAATAGAGTAAGAGAGAGAGAGAAAAGGGAAAAGAAGAGGAAAAGTAGAATAAGAGCAGTGCATAATGTATTACTGAAAACTCTGTGTTCGCTGACTTGCTCCCTTACTACATACTGAACTAGCTTTGTTATATAAAATACTCAGGGGATTGTAGAATGAAGATAGAGATGAATAGGAGAGACTGAAATAGAGCACATTAACCATAACAACAGGTTTTTGTTGTTAGAAATGGGATCTCTAGTTGGCAGCCAGTTTGCACCCTGTCCAAGTAGGGACCCTCACTCTAGTCAAGGTAAGGGAGATACATAGCTCAGATATCCCCTGCTCACCCCCTTGGTAGCTTGGCACAAGCGGCCAGTCTTATCTCAGAGGCATAGTAACACAGTGTAAACACACAAAATGACCCCACACTTGTTTAGACAAATTGACAGTATTTACCTAAATCAAACAAGACCAAAATGACAAAAATCCAACATACACAAGCAAAGATATGAAGTAAAAAGAGAATTAATCCATAGAAATCAAAACATGCATTGTTTTAGCACAAAGTACCTGGTATGCATCAAAAATAAAGCCGCATGGGCAAGTGTGCATCAGAAAAGCAAGCAATGTATTGGTTCCTTACTCACAAGTGAGGCAAGGCATAGATTTTTCTCCGCTGGTAAAGTGATGTATTGATTTCCGGACCAGCAGCTTCCGTTCTGAGTGGCGATGTTGAAGATTTTGACACCCAAGGATGATGCGTGGAAAATCAGGACAGATGGCAGTGATAAATCTGTGATGAGCTGGTGCTGTGTCGATTACACCGGCACTGCATCAATTTTTCAGCCATAGTGCAGGCGCTGCAACAATTTTTCTGCCACTCAGTGCATGGATTTTCACTCTGGTTCTGTCAGCTTCTCCTTCCAGGGACCCAGGGGCTGGACTGCATGTGGCACCACTTGACAAGTCAGGAGGTCTCAGCAAGAGAGCTCAGGTGCTGTCAGATGAATTCTTTGATGTCCCTGAGACTTCTTAGCAGGAGGCAAGCGCAGTCCAAGCCCTTGGAAATTCTTCACAAGCAGGATACACAGAAAAGTCCAGTCTTTGTTGTCTCTAAGGCAAAAGCAGCACCAGCAGGCCAACCCAGCGAATCACACACACAAAGGGGCCGCACTCCTCCATACTGCTCTTCAGCTCTTCTCCTTGGCAAAGGTTACTCTTGATTCAGAAATGTTCTAAAGTTGTGGGGTCAGCAGTCCAATACTTATACTCATTTCTGTCTTTAAAGTAGGCAAACATCTAAAGAAAGCCTTTGTTGTGCACAAGACCAACCTCTTCCTTGCCCTGCTCCAGTTATAGTCTAGTGGGTTAGAGGCTGTATTGTGAGGGGACAGACAGCGCTTGCAAGTGCAGGTGACAGTTCCTCCCTCCCACTCTAGACCAGCAAGACTCATCAGGATATGCAGGAGATATCTCAGCTCCATTTGTTTACTTTCTAGACTGAATTCACAAACAGACCAACTGTCAGTCTGAACCAAATGTTGATTCAGAAGCCAAGCTGGGGTCAGAATTGTTAAACGAGAAAATGCCCACTTTCTAAAAGTGGCATTTTCAAACTTACAATCTTAAAATCAGCTTCACCATAAGACTTTTTTAAAATTGTAAGTTCAGCGACCCCAAACGTCACATCTCTATCTGCTCCCAATGGGAAACTGCACTTAAAAGACATTGAAAGGCAACCCTGATGTTAAATTATGGGTGAGATAGGCCTTGCAACAGTGAAAAACGAATTTGGCAGTGTTTCACTATCAAGACATGTAAAACACACCTGTACATGTCCTACCTTTTAAATGCACTGCACCCTACCCTAGGGGCTACCTAGGACCTACCTTAGGGATGACTTACATGTAAAAGGAAAGGTTTGGGCCTGGCAAGTGGGTACACTTGCCAGGTCGAACTGGCAGTGCACACACAGACACTGCAGTGTCACGTGTGAGACGTGTTTACAAGGCTACTCATGTGAGTGAGACAATAAGTGCTGCTAGCCCCCTAGTTGCATTTGATATACAGTTCCTGGGCACCTCTAGTGCACTTTACTAGGGACTTACTAGTAAATCAAATATGCCAATCAGGGATAACCAATCATAATAACAATTTACACAGGGAGAACTTGCACTTAAGCACTGATCAGCAGTTGTAAAGTGCCCAGAGTACCAAAAACCAGCAAAAACTAAATCCAGCCTACAGTCAAAAATACAGAAAGCAGAGGCAAGAAGACAGTGGAATTCCCTCCAGGTCTAATATTTGTTTATTGGTGTTAGGTTGCTTTACATGTAATTCAAGAAAGACAGAGGCCCTCATTATGACCCTGGTGGAGGGCAGTATTATTATGGAGAAAAGTACTGCCAACACGCCAAACCGTCAATGTACCACTCAGTCCGCCATGGCGGTAACAGCTGCAGGGCTGGAGACTTCAGCCTCCAGCCCGGCGGCCGTCACTAGCCCATCCGTGGGATTATGACCTTGCATACCACCATGGTTTTCATGGTCTCCTTTTCGCCACGAAAACCATGGCAGCAGGCACTATCAGTGATAGGGAATTCCTTCCCTGTCACTGATAGGGGTGTTCCCTCCCCACCCCCTCCCCAGATTTCCCCCCACCCCACTCCCTCTACAGACCCACCCCAACATACGCTCACCTTCACGCACCATCACACTCACTCATACACACACTTATACCCACATGCAACCACGCATGCATTCATCCATTCACACACACATCCAAACATACTGGCACACATACTAGCACACACGCATTCACACAACACAACAAACACGCACTCACACATCCACACATGCACACACATACCACACGCAAAGCACACCCACATTCATGCATGCACTAACATACACACACACAACCACACACACACACAACACCCCCTCCCCACCCCCCTGTTGGAGCGCTCGACTTACCTGTAGTTAGGAGGTCCTCCGGCAGTAGACGGGATGGGGTGCTGCTGCCAGCAGCAGCGTCCACCAGCAGAACACCGGCAGGCCGTATCATGGGTCATGATACGGTCTGCAGTGATCTACTGGCGTGGCGCTGCTGCTGGCAGCAGCGCCACCTTACAGCCGTCCAACACCATGACGGTAGCCAAAATTACGCCATCCTTCTGGTGGAATTCTGGCTACGTTCATAATATGGCGGTCGGCTGGTAGCCACGACAAAGGTTTTTTGGTAGCTGTCGCCACAGCAGTAGGCGGTTTTTACCGCCACTGTCATAATGAGGGCCAGAAAAAGAGGGTGAAATCCTGTGAGATACACAATAAAAAGACAACAAAATTGTAAATTATGGAATGTAGAGAAGTGAAAGTATTTTTCTAACTAAACATGTTCCTCAATTTTTCAACATGCATCGACAAAGCCAACAGGCCTGACATAATGAGCTTCGATACAATAGATTCCAGGAGGACATTTTGCAAAGTATTTCTTACTTTGAAG
The DNA here is from genome assembly GCF_031143425.1 of Pleurodeles waltl. Lineage (NCBI taxonomy): Eukaryota > Metazoa > Chordata > Amphibia > Caudata > Salamandridae > Pleurodeles > Pleurodeles waltl. The sequence goes on from NC_090438.1 coordinate 213,189,025, forward strand.
ATCTGATGCAGGTTGAGAGAGCCTAGGTGTGTGCATAGGCGATTGGATGTAGGGCTTTGTCTCTGGAGAATTTGATTGTTTTATGTTGTTTTTTAAAGGTTTTTAATTTTTTTGATTGAAGTTGAATCAGTGTAATTAAAATATCTTATCATTTTTGTATTGTGTTTCTTATTACTTTTGATTTTTGAACACATCTTTTTGTTTATTTTTAAGCTTGCCGAGAATTGTTTTTGCTAAAATGTCTTCATTTATCTCACCAAAAACTACGACCCTGGCATACTGTTTGCAGTACGTACTCCATTCGCTTCCTGTTGACACTGTATTGTCTTGCTTTTTGTTATGCTCTTTCCATGTGTGCACAAGTTATCTGTTTAGGGTTCATAGACTGTATATGCTTCCATATTGAACTCGTACCTATAGTTTGCTTGGTGGTTATGCTCCCATGAATCAGCTGTTTACAGAAGGTGCATGTAGCACCTTGGGCATTCATGTTTCTGCCCAACTGCAAATTAAAAGAACTTCCACACCACTAATTCCTTTTCTAGCCTAATTGGTTGTGCTGCTGCAGAAGTGGATGGCAGGACAATGATTTTGCCATCCTGTGATATTGCAGGTGTGTAATGGTCGGCAGAAGGTGTGGTAGGTGGCTGCTGGTGTGGTATTTTTCCTAAGCCCATGATGGAATTGGATTGTTTGTACAGCAGTCGTCCTTTGCAAAACACCAATGTGCTGTTGATGTTCTGGAAATTGCTTTGGGCTTTTTTCCTGAAGGCTGTCTGTTGTGGGCTTAGGTTTATTGAGTATTGTTCCCATATTTTATTTTATACTTTTGTTTAGTGTCCCTTTGGGACAACAACATTTACACAGGACCTATGTAGTGATTGAAAGAGTTCTGAAGGTCTTACTACTTTTGCAGATGTTTTAAGTAACATTAGGTTTTCTATCAAGGAGTCACTACATTCCAAGTATGAGCCAAGGGGTTTGCTAGCAGGTACAAATATCTGAGACGTTTTGCAGCTGGTACAGATCTGCGGTACAAAGGACTTGTGCTGTGTTGCCTTACTCCATATCTACAAGGTCATGTAAAGCCACGCAAAGTAGCTTTGCATAACTTTGTAGACATTGGTCTGCACTGTTGGTGCATCAAAAAGAGTGACGCACAAGCAGCACAAGCCGTCTGTAAATGTGACTCCTAGTGCCTGCAGCCTGTCTCTGTGTCACATGACTGGTGTAGCTGACAGTTGGACTTTGTGTATTATCTCATAGACAGTCACACACAATAAACAGCTTAAGTATGCCTGGGTAGGCCATCACTGGCCATATGGGTGGATGGAGGTGGAAACAGCCCTACTTACACGTGAATAGGTAGTGCTCTGTCTCCACACAAAGGGCTGCATACCCACTGTAGTTAGTCTGAAGCCAGGGCAGGGGAGATAGGAAACCTGTGCACTTCAAAGTGTACCCTTTGGAAGGTTTTCCCACTTTGCGGCACCTTGTATAAATATTGAACCTCAGATACCAACTCTTCAGTACAATTCTGGACCTGTGGAGACTCTGCCAGGAAGAAGGATGGCTGTGCTGCTGAATGGACTGCAACTATGCTGGCTGCTGCCCTGCTAGACTTCTGTCTTGATGGACAAATTCCTTGCTCAATTGCTGCCCTGCTACGCTCCTACCTGAATCAGAGAGACTCGACCTTCATCTGAACCCTCGACTCCCAATGTTACTCCAAGGACTAGTCTACTTCACTCCTGTTCAGAACCACAGAGACATAACAGGCTCCCAACCACCTGAACCAGTACTCAGATCCAGCTAGAGTAAGCCCATGACCTTCAAGTGGGGTAGGCTTGTTAGGTCCTGGACCATTGGTGTGGCCTCAGTAGAGCTGAATTGAAGTTTTTGGGCTCTTTGTGACTGCAAATAGACCCATTGATATCAAAAACCTGTTGCTTACACTCCCTGCCAATGCAAAGTTCTGTCAAACTGACCCTTCGAGCTACAGCATTGACCGCACACTGGGAGCACCATCGAAAAGCTCCAGTCCAACAAACAGCAACAACAACAGGATCTTCCTCCACACAGCTATAGCTGTCTTCAACACCCAGCCTACTCTTCATGCTACAATGACAAAACCTCCATAATACTTCCTGCTCCTCGCTGCCCCCTCTGCCACAAACAGGACTCTTTGCGCTGGACTTGGAAGGTAACTTTACAGGAGGACTAACCTGGCCCATGTGTTCGACCCATACTCTAGCGCAGTCAACCTGAACTTGTGACTTTCTTCTGGTCTTGCACGACCAGCTAACCACAAGGGACACTTTGGGGTTTTTGGCACTATTTTGAATTAAATCTTTAAAAATGCATATCTCCAGTTCTACTAATTGGATTTTTGTCAATTTGGTCTTAATTTATTCATAAGATGTCTCTGTATGTTTCTCCATTGGTGTGGGATTTTTCTTCTGTTGTGTTGTCACTGTATTACCGTTTGAAGTGCTGCATGAATATTTCACACATTGGCTTTAAGTTAAGCTTGACTGCTCTGTCCCAAGCCACCAGAGGGTTCAGCCAAGGTTAATTAGGGTTTTGCTTGTGCTTCTCCCTGATAAGGATTGTGGTTCCTTTTCTCATTATATATATTATAGTCAGGTTCTCAATTTACTTGCATAATACTAGGGAAATTCATGCATTACAGTTATTTCAAGCAACTCTAACTTGTGGCATAAGGTAACTATAACTCGTGCCCCTGCCATGCACAGCTTTTCTTCAAAAATTGGACTGCTCATGTTTCATTTATATTTTTATTGATATTTTTATTGATGTTATAAAAGTTTTCATGAGTAATGTCATATCTGGGGTAATTACCTATGCATGCGAGGGCATGAATTATAGTTACCTTATGTCTAGAGATATAGTTACTGAAATGTCTATACCTGCTATAACTATAACTGCTGAATTTCTCTAGTTTTGTGTGAGTAAATTCAGAACATAACAACCCTGTAAGCTTTGGTTTTTTAGGTGAATTTCGATGTTTTTTTCATTCTACTTCCTAACTATAACGTCTCTAACCTTTGTTTTTTCAGTGAAATTCTATGTGAAATTCTATGTATTTTGAAAGTAAAATAATTTACTATACATTAATCCAACCACCGCCAGGCCCAGTGGCCAATCCTCTATAACCACCCAAACCCACATCTCGCACAGCCGGCAGGGGTTAACTGCAGGGCCTGGTCTGTGTTCAGACCCTGCAGCCAACCCCAATAACTACCCAACCCCATGCAGCCCCCCTCCCAAGCTAATTTTTGCCCCATGGACCCCATCCCCGGGACCCTATTATCTCTCCTTGGTGCTCCCACGGCACTCAGTGTGCAATCAGACCGCAGGGGAACCTCAAGGCCCTGCGGTCCCAGCAGGCCCTCTGCCTCCTGTGGAAGCCGGCATTACCATTGCACGCAGGAAACTGCTAAACATGCAACTCCCTGTGTGCAAGACCAGTAGTTTAATTTCTTTCCCTTCCCACATGTCTGTAGGCAGAAAAAGAGATGAAACCTCTGCTTCCAGCAAGTGAGAGCACTTTGACAGCTCTCACCCACTGGAAGCAGTGTTTGTTCTGACTTGGCGGGAGCTGTCACAGCCTAAGCCAAATGACCTAAGGTGGGCACACCCAGACATATTGGGAGCCAGCCCCGGGGGGTGGCAGTCCCCAGGGCCATTACTGGATCCACAAGGGGGGCCATGTGGCCCACTTTTAAACTTTAAATTATCCCTGGGGAGGTGGTGGTCTCCAGGCCGGGAGTCTGCAATGAACCCCATTTACCATGTTATATCAGCTCTGGAGAGGTGGCGGTCCCTGGGGCTTTCCATATTCAGCTCAGGAGAGGTAGCGGTCCCTGGGGCTGTGGAGGAAGCCGTACAGGCCTCTCTCACTACAAATACACATTTTGCCAATGGAAGGTTGGTGTCCCTAAGGCTAATATAAGCCCTAGGAGGGGAGCCCCATGCCCCTTCCTCCTTTCTTCACCCCCCCCAATGTCTCCAAGACTTGGCCCACCAAGTGCAAAAATAAAAGCATGTACAGGAGACCACACTTGCTTTTTTTAAAAATCACTGCGAAATTTGAAGGCCCACTGCGATTTTCACTGTGATTTAAAATAAAATACTTTTAAGCCTGAGGAGGTCCCTGGGGGACCCCTGCACCAAGGGTAGATATGTAGGGTAACAGACTACAAAGACGTAAATCTCCTCCAAACCAGGGTCCTTCCTCTTATCTATATGAAGCCGATTCTCAAAATGGCTGCCAACACTTCCTGGTTGAAGTCTTGGCAGCCAACCAGATCTCTGCATAAGATAAGGAGTATTTGAAAAGCCTTCTTGTTTCCAGATATCTATATTTACTTTTCTTTTCTTACCTCAAAAACTACTGAATAGATTTACACCAGACAACAAAAGGAATGATCTCTGGACCAAAAGCTACCTTTCTGCCATATTTGGTGTAATTCCGTCCAGCAGTTCAGCTGTAGGCGTGTTCAAAATCCATATGGAAAGCACACTATTTTTTACCCCTTTCTTTTTTTTGCCCCCCGCTTGACAGATATATATATATGATACTACAGTAGGTGGCTATAGTTAGGACTTAGTTTCCACAGGAAAAGCGTTTTTTGTTTGCCAATGATTTTGACACCATTTGACAAACCTTCACAATATTTTCAGAATTAGTACACCACTTCAGCTGCTGTCTTAAAAGTTTCAGATTGATGCATCAAACGGGGACCGGGAAAAAGAGGGGGATCCCAAAATGCATTTTACCTATACATTTTCCCATAGGGTCTTTAAACACTACTACATCCTGAACAGCTGAATGGAATTACACCAAATTTGGCTAAAAGCTAGATCTTGGTGTACAGATTATGCCTTTCATTATTTGGTGTAAATCTTTTCAGTAGTTTTTGAGATATTGAAAGAAATACAGAGACTAGTCAACCCTGATTTGTTGGTGACAGCCTGAACGATATGTTTTGTTTGGCAGTCATTGCAAGGGTCAGAGACTGGGTCACTCTGTCCTTAAAATTAATTACAAAAAATATGTAAGTGGGCAGGGTGAGCACGCCCAGACCCCAAAGGGCTTTTATGGGGGTCCCAAATGGACCCCGCCTTTATTGTCTGGCCTCAACATGGACAACATGTGGCAGAAGTTAAAGAACTCTGAGGCATGGCCCCCATTCACATGCATTGTAGTGAATGGCAGGGTTTGGGGGTCACAAAAAGGAGAACATATTATGGGTAATAACAGATTTTAATCATGATTTTCCCATAAAGGTTTTGGAAGTTGCTCCAGAAGCTAAAATGAGAGTATTTGTTTTGCAAAATCATACTATCTTTCTCAGCCATATGAAAATGAAGTCTGACATTCTAAGTAAAATATGTATTTCCAACAGGAGTAGCCTGTCAGTTGATTCCCTTGTGTGCTGCATCCTCCCCGCGTGTTCTAAAGAACAGAGCTAACTGTCTTGCCTATGACAAAAGTGTGGCACATCTGAAACCATCTGGATTGAATCAACGTGGCAAACATAAAATTGTTAATTTACAAAGGAACTATTTGAGGGGGTTCATTTTGACATAGAAATTATGGTTAGTGCTGTAGAAATACAAATTAGGACACATTTGAAGAGAGTTTTCAAATATCTTCTATTTCATTAAAACATTCTGACATTTAGACTGAAACATGCACTTTCAACACAAGCAGCAAAATTGCCTGTTAGCTCCCTAATAACCAGGAGTTTTACTACAGTGTTCTAATGAGCAACTAGACTGCTAATATTCTTAATGTATGCCAAACTTGTGGCACATCTTAACTACACCTTGATGGAATTGAAGTAGAAAACGTAGCATTTTCTTCTGAGGATACTGCAGTAAGTGCAGAAATTAGGGAGTTTCAAAACAAATAAGTCTCCCAAGATGGGCACTGGAGGAAAAATTAACCCAAATGTAGCACACATATCACCCAAGTGTAACCCAAGTATAGGGCAATGACACAAGTATGCAAAACACTTTTTTGTTTTTTGCAGTTTATGTAGCGCAGACTTGACCCAAAGGTATTGGAAAGCTTATATTACACATGGACAATTTTTATTTTGGTTTTAGGCATGGGGAGATTACATGATTTGCCCAGGATCACAGGATGTTGAGCTGATGCCAAAACTCAAACCTGGTTCAACAGTTGCAAAGTCTGCAGCTCTGGCCATAATGCCACATCCACGTTTTATAATTTCTAAAGAAAATACTTTAGGTATTGCAGTTTTGAATGCATCTAGATTACTTCAGGCATGCCACACTTTTGTAATAAATATAGAATCTAGCAATCTAGTTGTACATTAGAATATTGTGGGGAGGCAGAGGTCTGGGGCACAGACTCAGATAATTGAGAACAGGGAGAAGGGTGCAGAGGGGATAAGCTGGCCACACCGGACAGGCAGGAGGGGCAGCACAATGGACTGTGGAGGGCAGGTGAAAGGGGGGCGGGGGCAACAAAGTAATGGTACAGGGCAGGCAAGAGAGGCTGTGGCAATATAACAGATCACTAAGGGCAGATGGAAGAGGCAGTGGCAGTACAACCATACATGCCAACAGAATGGATTCATCAGGAGACTCCCAATGTTATTAAACCCAAAAGGCCTTTATTTCATCTGTCTTCTGCCTACAATCTCCTCTTTTTCAATGAAAGTCAATGTGGCAAATCATCTTACCTGTTTTTTTTTAATCTCCCTCTTACCAAGTTCATATTGGTAAGTATGGTAGGCTGGATAATGAAGAGCAGGAGTAATGGGTTAGGGGCATGGACTCGGATAAAGGAGGGCGGGAGGGAGATGGGCAGAGGCACACAACTGCACAAAACTGACCTTAAAGGGCAGGCATCAGGGGTTACAGCAGCACAATAGAACACACAGGGCAAGCAGGCTGGCAGGGCAGCACAACAGACCATGAAAAGCAATATGGAGGGGATAGGGCCATTCACATGGACAACAGAGAACAGAGGGGAAAGAGGCAAGGGCAGCAAGCTGACCATACTTGGACAGACAGGAGGGACAGTTGCAGCATAATGGACCAAGAAGGGCAGGAGGAAGGGGGCAGAGGCATGATAATGTATCAGACAAGGCAGAAGGGAAGGGATAGAGGCCTGAACATGGAAAACTGAGGTGGAGGAAAGAGGGCAGGAGTAGAAAACTGACCATTTAGGGCAGGTGGGATGGGCACTGGAAGCACAACACACCATGGAGGGCAACAGTGAGACTATAATAGCATACATACAGACAATGGAGGGAATGTGATAGGGGCAGAAAGCTGACCACACTGAGCAGGTGGGATGGGGCTATGGCAGCACAGAAGACCATGCATGACAAGCGGGAGGGTTAGTGGCAGCCCAACGGCCATTGTTGGTATCGCGCAGGTTGTAATTATCCTAATGAGGTTACTGGGTTCAGGTGGCAGAATCACATACATTGTGGGGTACTAAGTACAATTCCACACCATGTGACATCTGCCAGCCTAATCGGGGTTTTCCGGCTAACTAGCAGTGACTCATCTCCACCCAAGAGCAGGGATGATTGTGGCAACCGGGCGCATGACAAGAAACACTCCTAAGGGGAATCGTGGTCAATCAGATCTCGTCCCTTTCTCTTGGTTACACTAGTCTCACAAAGGCAAAGATAACAGAGGCAGAATAAAGTTCAATAAGGGTTTATTGAAGTAACTGCATCTTAGATAAAATGGAATGTACTGCAATAAATAGGATGATAAAACACAATAAAAGCAAGAGTGTGACAAGGAGAGTGAAACACAAAAAATACTCCCACCATACTCTCACAGCATAATAAAACTAATCTGACCTTCATGTTTCCCCCTGAGAAAGCATCATTCCTCAAACCAGAGTAAGGAAGCCTGTAGTCTAGAAAAACACCGTCCTCATGTAGGCCAGGGCTTCGGCTGTCTAAGCAAGCAGCTGTAGTGAGGCAATCAGCAGTCAGCATGCAGTCGTGGTCATCTGGCTGGAATCGCCCTCTAACGTGAATGGGACAAATGAGTGTTTTTATAATAAAACAGTTGATATTCTAAGAAATAATCCCCACGTATGAGTGTGTGTTTCTGTGAATGTTGGAGACACAGCGTATCACTTTCGCCGGCCACCCTATCTGACTGTAGCCTTGAAGAAAGAACAAAGTGGAATGAATGTCCTACTGAGAACGTAATGCTTTCCTAGGCAAAAGAACAATTAGATAGAGAGAAATAAAACAACACCGCAAATGTGGCTATTGCTAGAAAAATAAAGCGATGCTGGATAAAATGTAACTGGGTTATAGAGCATAACGGCAGGCCTAGTTGCTAAATAACATGTCTAAAATATGGCTAAAAGAGCTAAACAACTTGGGCAAGATGAAGGGGAGGAGGAATGCATAAAGGGCTATGGAGGACAGCAGGGAGGGGTAGGGGCTGGACACAGACAGGAGAGGGCAGGGAAGGGGCTTCACAACAGACCATGCAGGACAAGCAGGAGGAGCAGTTGCAGCACAACAGAGCATGGAGGGCAGAAGGGAGTGGCAGCAAACTGGAACACGGAGGACAGGAGGGAGGGGATGGGGCATGGAACTCAGACAGGCAGGGTGGAGGTGGCAGGGACAGTCAGCAGCCACCTGACCATCTGAGAGGGGCAGTGGCAATGCAACAGAACACTCTGAGTACATAAGACGGGCAGTAGCAGATCCATGGAACATGGTAGGCAAAAAGAAGGTAGCAGGGGCATGTACACAGGCATCAGAGGGCGGGGGAAGGAGGATAAGGGCAGCAAGCGAATCACAGAGGCTAAGCAGGAGGGTAATTATGGGACATAAAATGTGCAACAGAGGACAGCAGGAGAGTGCAGGGACATCAAACTAAATGGAGGACAGTGGCAGCACATTGGACCATGTAAGGCAGGAGGGTGAGGGCTGGTGCATGAACTCAGACAACAGAGGTTAGGGAGGAGGAGTCCGGCAGCAAGCTAACTGTTCAGGGCAGGCAGGAAGGGCAGTGTCAGAACAATGGCCACACAGGGCTCTAATGAGGGAGCAGGGGCAAGATCCTGGACAATGGATGGCAAGGAGGAGGGGGCCAGGGGTAGAAAGCTTGGGTGGTGGCAGCACAATGCCAGGCCTGGCCCTGCGTCCAAGCATTGCAATGAGCATCTTACTTAACGTAAACAAAACCTAGAAATTCTCTGTAAAAAATAAAGGTTACAGGGCTGTTATAGTTATGAAAAAGAAAAAAACCATAGAAACGCACTAAAAAAACAAAGGTTAAAGGTTATAATTAGGTTCAGATTTTACACGCACACGAAATTAGATTTTTATAGTTATTCAAGTAACTATAACTCATGCACTAAGGTAACTGTAACTCGCACCCTCCCCATGCACTGCTAATTACCCCAGATATTACATCGCTCATGACATCTTCTATGACATCAGTGATAATTCACTGTAACATTTGCAGCAAAATTATGAAGGGTAATCTGTACATGGTGAGGGCATGAGTTACAGTTACCTAAGGGCACCAGTTTTAGTTACTGGAAATAACTCTAGCTACAAAAGCTGAATGTCTATGATTTAGTCTGTGAACCTAACATTAACATCTGCTTAACCTTTTGGTTTTTAGATTTTTTTGCAAATATATCTAGTGACAACGTTAACATTTTGAAGAAAAAACACAGAAACTAGTTACAGTTACAAGCGCTAACTATAGCTTGTGCCCCATTATCTACTGCTTATGACCTCACATACATCATTCATCTCTTGTTTTATGACATCATTTATGACATCACTGATGACATCTCAAAATACATCATTGATATATATATATATATATATACTATTGTGACCTATGATGTGCTTTGTTGTCCTCATATGGATGCTGCTGAATGATTTGATGTTTTTATTGGATAAAATGCCCTGTATAAAAATCCATACATCACAGTGAATTGTGAAGTGTGGAAAATATGTTACCATTTCTGGAAAAATAGTATTGTATAATAATAATCACAGCTGCCAAACCACACTGCATAGCTTTAACGTTATGAAGGACTTCAGGATTATGCACCTTGAGGACTAAATCATGCAGCATCTTTTGCAAAATTATGTGGCAAAAATGTAAACTATGCAGCACATTTTCTGGCAGTACCGTGTCATCCAGTTGAGTTAGAAAAATCTATTTCAGTGAAATCTGCACAATTGGCAAAATATGTGGCAAATACAGTAGCAGATATGGTAAATCTGTACTTATGTGGTGAACACTGTTGTTTCACGGAATCCACCTCTACACTGACTCTCATTATTGCTCATTGTTTTATGTTATATGTTCTGTTTAATGAAATATTCATTCAAGAAGGTAAACTTTAACTGTGGTCTCTTAGCTTAATTAGTGAATGTCTTGTCATATGACATAAAAAATCAAAAATGTGTAGATACGCATGCATCACTAAAGCTATATGATTATGTTAGGAGAGTTAATAATTACTAGAATGTATGTAGAAATAATGGGAAAACAAGTTGAAGGAGGTAAATAGATTTAGAGATGCATAAGAAAATCATATTGCTTGTTTTAAAAAATGCTCTTCTTCAATTTCAGTCTTTTATTAATTGTTCATGGTGAATTATTAGTTACATAATCCGTTGACTTTATATCTTATATTTGCATACCAACATTAACATCTAGTGAGTGCTTTGGTATTAACATTCAAGTACTGATAGAGTCCAATACGATTGGCATATTTTGTATCATTCATCTTTCACATCAACCCATGAATGCTCCTTCATGTGTCTAATGACCTTGTATCCATTTTTGACCTCTTGATAAGCCTTACCAAACTCTTAGCTTTTCATTCAACATAAAGTTCCCTCCACCCAAGCACTTTTTAATCTCTTGTGATGTCATATAATTATTGAATACAAATGCAGATGAAAACCCCTAAGCGCCACTTTCATTGTCTTCAAAGAAGCAATTGAAAGATCATTGAGTCACAAAATGTAAGTCTTGGCACTCTGCTCCTAGAGCTTTCTCCCGCAATTTTTCACTGTTTGTGACTAGAGGCATATGTCTAAGTGATTCTAAGCTGTTGAGCTTCCCATTTTCATGACAGTGTTTCCAGAAACCCTACACATTTGAAGCTAACTTTTCCTTTGGACGTTGACATAGAACAGCAGGCTGGCAATTATATTTATCCTTCTTCAAGATACATCAATGCGTTAAAAAATGAGCTCTTCTCCATCTTCTATGTTGTCACTTTTTGAACTTTAGTGATACTTATGTAAATGAAAAATAATCATTCAGATTTTGTAGAAAATTATGAATACAAGTACAAGAGGAAGGATTATCTTTAGTTAATCTCCATTTTAGGTGAATCATTTGAAATCCCACTGATGAGTTCAAGGGTCATCTGGAGTTAATTCAAGAAGAATTATAGGAACCATGAGGGACTAAATACAAGGCACACAAATCAATCATCCACTGATTCTGCTTTTCAAGGTCCTAGTTTAAATAGAAATCCCACCCCTCTGATTAGACAATTGGTTTGTGGATAGTTACATGTAATACTTTGTCTTGTCATATATTTCAATCCTCTCATAAACATTGTTTTTTTTTTTTAGGAAAAAAATATATTCCCAAAATTGAACCTTGATAGACTGAACTATAATAGAAATCCACCTTTACTTTCAAATGCACAGATTTACCTTTCATCTTTTTATAATTGAGAGGATTTCCACCGAAAGGATTTCCACCAATTAATTAAATCAAATAAAGCCTGCTAACTCGCAATCATCTAGCAGCCACATTTCTTGCATTACAGTGCCCTTCTGCCGCATTACAATTCAATTCTACCCTATTGGGATTGTAATATGGCAAGTAAGATATCTGTGACGTCTGTGACCCTAAATCAGACTCTAAAGTAGATGTTGATTTATATTGAAATGGGTACATTTTTTTAAAATTAAAGATGAAAGAAACTCCCCATCTAATACATTTTCTCTCAATAACATTACTCTCATTTAAACCGGAAAAGCAGTTGCTTGAACATTTCAAATGGAGCCAATTTGTATCAAGTTTATACTCCCCATTGTTTGGAAACAAATTATCAAGAGCTGATCTTTTGCTCAGGGGCCTTGATATATGGTCATTAGGTAAACCTTGGAAGCTAGGGTTCTTTGCGTCTGTCTACTCATGCTCCTTATGACTTTCTCTTTCTTTACCAAGTATTCCCCAGTTTGCCCTTGCCCCCAGTATGTTAGTTACTATGACCTGAGAGAAGAGTTCAGTTTGAGTTGCTTCCGTTCTCTATTTACATTTAATGAAGTCACCACATTTTGTATCCATTGTGACCATGGGCCTGATTTAGAACTCGATGGTTGACTTACTCCGTCTCAACCGTGACAGATATTCCATCCGCCGAAATCTAAATCTGTAGGATAGAATGGGATTTACATTTCTGTGGGTGGGATATCGGGCACAGTTGTGACGGAGTAACCCACCTGCCCAGTTCTAAATCGGGCCCTATATTTTTCATGGGGGGTATCAAATTAAAATAAAAAGAACAGAACTTATGAAGACTATGAATGTACATGAAGGGAATGAGTGCTCTGTGCATTACTGAGCAGCATCACATCACTGAGCATTTGACGTGCCAGGATGGCCATGGCATATTAACTCATGGTCACCTGAGGAGGTCCTCCAGTAGCTGCCTGAAGCACCAGGTATACAATTTGGTGGTGGAACTCTAGATTTCAGTGTAGAATGAAGGACGTCAAACTTAGGCTTCCTTTCCATTTACTAAAACTAAATGCCATGACTTTCTGAAAAGGCGTGTGGACAAGCTTCTCTAGATGGTGGTCTGTCCATCGGATGATATTTGAGGTTCCCAATCCAAGATGAAGTAAAACGTTTTTTTTTCTGTAATGTTATAACATACAGAAGGGAGGCAATTATAAAGGGCAGATTCATTACAACACGTGTTTATTTTTTGTGGCATTCTGCAACTCCTTCGACTATTTTTTATTTTTTATTTTTGCTTCTAGCAGTTTAATTTTCTAATATATTCGATCCTCAGAAGTTTTGTGTTACTCTTTTTACCTTCTTGAAATCAGGGGAAGTTTGCTGCTGTGCAGATTACTTCGTTATTAATCATCAACTTTAATCAAAAGCTACAAAGGTGCCTAATTTTTTTTCAGATGTATTTGTTGTTCCTCCTAACTGGGGCCATTGTAAGGTAAGATTTGACACCTTTCACAAATATTAGTCCGTACAGAGTAGCAGCATGGCTATTGGGATGGGTCACCCTTTCCTTGGGCAATCAAAAAGGGGACTCAAAAAACCTTCTTGGTGTCCTTTCTCTGGCATCTCTATTAAAAGATTTTAATTTATAGGCCCCTCTACCCACTATAACTGTGTTTAAAAACATTGAAAATGTCCTATTACATTTGCCACAAGCTGAACTAAACTAGGGAGAGGGTCTAACATTTTGTTGTCTTGATTTTCCATTTTTGGAGCCAGCATCCTCTTTGTATTTCGACTCTCATCCCTGTTCTGGTCTCCCTGAGCAAAGGATTCTATTATTTGAAATGAAACTTTATCTCTAAGCATTGTTCTCTTATTCCCAATTTCCTTTGATTAGTTGAATAGCCCATCTGTTTCAAGATTTATTCGTTCTAAAACACTGTATGGGAATACTTAAAATTCCCTTTCTTTTTGTGTTAAACACCCTTGTGTCTGATGCTTGATTACCTAGCCTGCTGAAACATGCAAAAAGTGATTGATAGAATCCGTGAATTATTCTCAGCCACTGGTAATTACTTGGGTAGCAACAGTCATGTCCAAAGTTCCCAGCCCTGTTCTCCCTAAACTGGAAGACAAGCAACCCAAGAACAGTTTCATCCTTGTTGCTTGGGTCTAGACTGATTTGAATATGGCTGGGTCCAAACTGAGAGGACTTACAAATGGTTGCTTTAACAGTCCTCGCTTTTTGTAATTTCCCCACCCTGACTGGTATTCCTTCCATAACAGCAGACTAAGGTTACAAATGTAACATTACAAAAGAGGCCCAACTAAAAGAACTACCACAGGATGGATAGGAAAAAGGATTTTCCTGTTAGAAAAAACCCTCACCCACCAGAGTTACTTCTTGGTGGCATGCTGCTGCACATTTAAACTCAGCTCCCATGTGAGCATTCAAGTTTCAGACCCCAGGGAAGTAAGCATTAGGTACAGAGCGGGAGGAAGTAAGTACCTTTAGAACATTGTTTAAATGGCACTACAGATACAGTAAGAGTTTTAAATGTAGTATGCCTTGTACTGTTGATTGTAAGAGTACTTTAGTCTCTCAGTCCTGATATTCATGAGTGCCGTTTCCCACGAGTGGGGTGCAGTTTGCAAATAGGTGGCACCACACCCACAAACAACTTATATAGAGGCCCATTACAAATGAGGACTACGATAATTATATATCTCTTGTATTTCCACAGGTATCAATGACAGACACCATAAACAATAGGAATCATCTTATGACACCACATTAGTCAGGTAAATTTCACCATATCACAGAGCATGTATTATTTATGCTTTCATTAGAGGTAGTCAAGCAAGGAGTGGCACCAGGGAGTCCACTTTGGTCCTGAAGAGTAGCCTAGGGGTAAGGCTCCATAACATGTAGACTAGGAAGTCAGGTTCATTACATCCCCCAGTTCTGCAGCCCCTTTTTAATCAAACCACCTCCAAGAGATCTATTAAATCATTGGAATTACTAGGAGACAGGTATTATTAACTCACACAAGACCCCACCACTCCGATCCCTCCTGTGATTTACATTGACAAGATTACATCAGTGTTCCCACGTATCCCATAGGTCGTAGCACACCCGTTCCGTAGCGGAACGGGAACAAACCCAATGATGAAGCATGCCACCAAGGGGTAACCCTACTGGGTGAGGGTTTTTTTAACAGGAAAATCCTTTTTCCTATCCATCCTGTGGTAGTTCTCTTAGCATGTGTGTAGATCCCTCACGGTTTTCCCAATAACAATAACTGTTGAATTAAAGCAATATTGAAAATGAGTTGGAAAAGACTGGCATTTGTGACAGCATTTTGATCTATAACTTTTTGTCACAATGGGAGGTTGACAAAAGCAATACACCATTCCAACCACTAGACCCCTCTGGCTGCAGGGATATATAGGTTTCTCCAAGAACCTCAAGGTACTCAGAGCAAACAACTGAGCTGCACCGTACAATTTGTTTTCATTGAGTACCGAGTATAGACCAAATCTTATAGCGAAATAAGTAGAGTCAAAAATGGGTATCAAGAAAACGTATGTTTTTCTGAAATTGACACAAGCTATAGAGTTTAGAAGCAGTGGCTATTTCTACATTTCTTGAATTTGTGGGTACCTGTAATAGCATACGATTTGAAGGGTAATTTTTAAAATGTCATCTTTCTTATTGACTGGCTTACATTTGACAAGCACAAATGCAGTGAAATCTACTTGATTATAGCAAATATACTACTCTATACTCCCACAAGACTCCCAATAGAAATGGTGCCTAACTTATGTGGACAGACCTACTGCCGGCAACAGGAAATGCCCAAAATGCAACATGGATGAAGCACATTTTTCCACCCCAAACTAACCCTCTTTTTCCAATGTAGGTAGCTCTAAATTTTGGACCCAATCTCAGCTGGCACTTAGGGAACACCTAGGGGTATCCAGGATGGACTGACTTGTGTGGCACTCATCACATTTTGTTACCCATAATCCCTTGCAAACCACAACTTTGACTAAAAAACACATTTTCCTCACACTTCTGTGATGGAAAGTTCTAGATTATGTGAGGAACCACAAACTTCCTTCCACCCAGCACTACCCCATGTCTGCCAATAAAAATGGTACCTCACTTGTGTGGGTAGATCGAGTGCCCGCAACTGAAACAGTCGAAAACATGTCTTTAGCCTTCAGGCTTCATGCATCATGGAGGTAGGAAGGATGCAGCTTGGAGCAGAGCAGATATCCTTTTGTGAGCAGCTTATTATCACCACTCCATGATTACCCAGGTGGCACTCGATAGACCTTACTGGGGTCAGTTTTAGAGTGACTAGAAAGACAATGATTAGTATCTGATAGTCCACTACTGTTGAGTGATTTTTCACACTTCCACATCAATTAGATTTACTGGTCCTGATGAATTTCACAGATCTGTTGTGACAATAGAAGTAAGAAATATGTCGACCATTACTTCAACCCAATTTTAATACCGCTTCTGACCATTGTATCATGTAGCTGATCTATTCACTTGTTTTTAATCATACCAAGGGAGTCTCTCCTCATTAAAATTTAGCTTTAGGGCATCTCTTATTTTTTTTAATTTCACCTCCCTTTACCAATCTATAATTTGAGTACCTGATTTATCGATTTCATTTTCGGCATATGTAAAAGATATCTGGCAAAGTGCCCCCCCCCCCTTGAGGGCCCCATTGGGCATTGCAGCACCAGTCCAATGAAGAGCTATCCTAAGGATGAAGCATGACACCCAAATGGGTGCGTGAATGCTCTTGCTTCTGAGCAACAAGACTCCCTTTATCCTGGAGCTCTCCTTATTACCTATCACTCAATCATTCCATATTCTGTCTGAGCACCTCCTGGTTCAAAAACATTTGAGCCAGTCTACAGCAAGTTCTGAAGACTCTTAGGCTTTCACCTAGGTTAGCCTAACCAACCTGTACATTTGTGAAAACTACATACCTAGGGGTGTCCAGGGTGGGCGGACCTTTGTGGCTCTCATAATTTTTTGTTACCCAGAATAACTAGCAAACTTAAAAAAATACATTTTCCTCACATTTCTGTGATAAAAAGTTCTAGAATCCATGAGGAGCCACAAACATCCTTCCACCTGAGATTCCCCCAAGTACCCTGATAAAAATTACACCTCACTTGTGTGGGCAGACCTAGTAACCGCAACAGAAAATCGCCCAAAAACCAATTTGGATGCAGCACATTTATCCACCTAAAACTGACCCTCTTTTTCCAGTGTGTGTGGGTAGCTCTAGACTTTTAACCATAGCTCAGCTGGCACCTAGGGAAAACTAGCCAACCTGTACATTTTTGAAAACTAGACAACTAGGAGTATTCATGGGGGGGTGACGTGCATGGTTCTCATCAAGCTTTGTTGCACAGAATCCCTTGCAAACTTCACATTTTCCTCACATTTCTGTGATGTAAACATATAAAATCCATAGGGAGCCACAAACATTCTTCCACCTGGCATCCCCCATAGTGTCCCCATAAAAATGGCACCTTACTCCTGTGGGTAGAATTAGAGCCCAGAACAGGAAACGGCCCAAAATACAAAATGGATGCAGCACATCTTTCCATCCAAAACTGACCCTCTTTTTCTAATGTGGGTAGCTTTAGATTTTGGACCTTTCCTTTGCTGGCACATAGGGAAACCTAGCCAACCTGTACATTTTTGAAAACTAGACACAAGGGTGGGCTGACTTGCATGGCTACCCCCATGTTTTGTTACCCAGAATCCCCTGCGAACCTCAAGCCTATACTAAAAAAACACATATCCTCTTATTTCTGGCATGAAAAGTTATAGAACGCGTGGGAGTCAATCATTTCTACACTCAGCATTCCCTCAATTGTACTGATAATATTGGCACCTTACTGGGGTGGATAGACCTAGTGCTTGCAACAGGAAATGGCCCTAAGTGCAACATGGATGCAGCATATTTTTCCACCAAAAACGGACCCACTTTTTCCAATTTGGGTAGCTCTAGATTTTGGACCGTAGCTTAGCTGGAACTTAAGTAAACCTAGCCAGCCTCTATATTTTTAAAAACTAGACACCAAGGGGCATCCAGAGTGGGCTGACTTGTGTGACTCTTACCGCATTTTGTTACACAGAATCCCTTACAAACATCAAACCCCCCACAACACATTTTTCTCACATTTCTGTGATGGAAAGTTACATAATCCATGAGGAGCCAAAAACTTCCTTCAACCGGGCACTTCATCAAGTCTCCAGATAAAAATGATACCTCACTTGTGTGGCTGGGCCTAGTGCCTGTTCTAGAACAAACCAAACGAAGGTCAAGGATGGTCCGTTTGTGAGGACTCCCTTGATGATAGTTTGATTAGTTCCTTTTGCGGGCACTAGGCCTAGCCACACAAGTAGGGCAGCATATTTATTGAGACAAGTGGGGAAATGTTGGGTGGTAGGAATTGTGTGATTTCCTTTTGATTTTTTGAGGTTTTCAGGGTATTGTGGGTAGGAAAACATGTTGGGATCTACGAGAGGCAGACCATCATGTACTCTCCTGGGTCTCCAGCATATGAAAATATCTAGAGTTGTCTGTTTTTTGAGACTGTGTATTAGCAACTGGAGGCCACCCACTTGACCCTTGCAGAGCAGCTCCAGTCTGTGGGTTCAGCAAGAGCTGAAGTTCTTGAGTTTCTTTCCTACAGCACTGAGCAATTTCATTTCCTGAAATCCCCACATGAAATCATTAGTTTAAAAGGTAACGCTGTGAAGGTTGCCATTTGTGATGTGAAGTATTCCTATCTATCTCCCTGATGACTTATCCCTCCTAAGCAGTCTCTGTTGACATCACCTCGTCCTCTTTGCTCTATGGGCAAGGCTAATGTTCTACACAGAGGTCATTCCCTAACAGGCAGTCTAAGGAGTGTCTCTGGAGCAGTGTTACTGGGAAAACATCTATTTTTTCAACTGCATTAGAATTATAATAGGTGGAAAATAACTTGATTGGTGATTCTATCATGTTCTCATGCGATGATACACATAATCAGTATCTATTCATAAATAGACCTATCTATGGAAAATGTAGCTTTACCAGGAACAGTTTTTGCAACTATTCATTGTGTGAACATACTTTTCATTGATCTCTAGTGTGCCACACTTTTATGACAACCTTGTTCTTCAGGCATAAAGGTTAAACCTTAGGGCTGAATTGTGGTGAGACCACTACAAAATTAGATGTATTATTGAACAGTTTTGTGACTCATTATTTGTGAATATTTGTGAATCACAAATAGAGAGTCGCAAAACGGTATACGCAAAGACCATGCCTGCCTTTTTTGTGATTCTCTATGGAGTTGCAATGGCAAATTGTGACTCACAAATTACAATTTCCTAATCAGTTGCAGTTTGCAACTAGAAGTTGCAAATTTCACCTGCAGGCATCAATTGCCACTAATGTGACCCCAAGCACAGAAAAAGCTTCCTGGTTCAGGGTAAGGCCCCCAAGTGGCAAGAAATACTGTCCACAATAAGCCATGGAAGCAGCCACAGTGTGTGGGACAGATGTTTTGCACACCACCACTAATCTTTGGAGTGGGACAAGCATTGAAAAAGCATACAGAAATGTCCAGTCCACAGCTGTAGAGGGAAACACCTGCAAGGAAGTGCAAACACAAGGGAAAGAAATTGAGATACTGATGGAGGAGTGCTGCAACTATTACCAGCACTAGTTTGGACACACATATCTGACTGCCTGAAAGCCAGAAGCGCAAGATCTGGAGGGACATACAACTGAAAATAAATGCTGTTGGTGTTGCCCAGCACTCAGTTGAGGAAATACAGAAGAGGAGGTAGGACACCTGGTCTCGCACCAAGGAACATGTGGCCAACTGCCTTCATGATTCCCAGGCAACAGGAGGTGGTCCAGCAACTGTCCCCCCTCTATGACACTGGAGGCAATTTTGGAGACTATGCTGGAATGAGAGAGAGTTGAAAGATTTGGCAACCTTGACACGTTAGCACCTGCAGCAATGCAAGGTACGTGCTTCCCTATGTCACTGTATGGTAGATACATGTGAACCTAGAACTCAGACAGATTTACATGGCACCATCACACAGCAACAGTAGCCATCTTAATGCATCATGGGACTTGTAGTGAAAAATTTAGAAAGATGCACTGAGTGTCTGAGATGCTTAAGCAGAGCCACGCTCCTCCTAAAGCATGGTGGGAAGATGCAGATGCATGGCAAACAGCCTCCTGAGTCGTCTCCTGGTCTGCTTCGGGGTGCTCCCTACTCATCTTCTCCTGCAAAGAGGGAGTTTCCCATCATCTTCTTCAACTCCAGTCAATCCCCAAAGATGTCCCAGCGTCTGTTCTTCTTCTGGTCGCTCAGCAAAGTTCTCTCCTGCCTCTGCCTCCGGTTGCCACTGCGAAAACATTGTCTCCAAGTCTGTCCCCTCTTTTCTTCCTGATGTCAGGGTCAGTACCCTGGAGTTATCCTCTAGCCACTCCTCCTCTTCGGAATGTAAACTTCCCTTAAAGGGATGGCATTCATCCTGCAGGGGAAAGGAGGGACGTATTAAGATCTCATTTTCCGGTGACTAGGCAGTCACTAAATGTATTTAGATTGATATAGGCAACATAAATGTCACCCCTACACCACAAATTTAAGAGTCTTTCATTTCATCCATTAGATGCACGTGATGAGGAAATAGATTCCCCAACTGGTGAGGCAGATGAACACATCCCATTGAATGAGGAAAGAGCAGTCTTTGGGGACAGTGATCCTACGACATCTCATGTCCACTTCAGCAGGGCCACATTCTCATCACAATCACCTTCAGGTGAGGAAGTGGAGCCCATACAGATGCAGAACACCATCCCATGCCAGGTTGTCAAACCACAACACGAGCACACTGCAGTATGTTGACGTAGGTGTCGTGAAAATGCTCAGGTGCATGCGCCTTTTGGCTCACATCCCAGTGCAGAACAGGAAGCAATGTTTGGGGATCTGGAGGCATACATGCTTTGGATTCAGCACCTGCAGTACAAAAAATAAAAGGGGTAAACAGAAAATTACATGCCATGCAGCATGCCATGGCCATGGGATTTAACTTGATGGTAACTAACATGGACAAGCTGACTGATGTGGTAGACAAATTATGCACTTAGTTGGCAGAGAGCAGTAGCAACAGGAGGCACAGACTGATTAAAAGTGATGTGTGCAAGGCTGCCTTGACTAGCTCTATTGGACGACTGCCACATGTGACCTCAGCCTTATCCAGGCGCAATGTGTCACTTTAGTTCAAAATGGGTCAGTACGATGGGGATGTGTCAATGACCCTAGGCCAGACTACCACTGCTGTGGAGGATGTACATGGAACACAAGTTGGTGGTGGGGTTGTTGAGCACCAACACGAAAGTGAGGTTACATCAAGTGTTAGCTGCCTCTCTGCCACTGCAGTCTGAGTGCTGTGCCACATTTATTCCCGTACCCCTACACTTCCACTTGATGTGGCTAAACATGGTGGATGCACACAAAAGGAAAGGTGTGGTTATGGCTCTAGGAGGTCATATTTCAGATTAATGTCTGGGCATGCTGAATTGTTTAATTGTCAATAAAGTTTAAATTGGATGTATCACACAAAATATTGTGTAGTTAATTCCATTCATCTGGTTGACATGGGCTTGGCTGACCTTGCAAAGTAGTGTGTGGCAATGTGTTCCCTGCACTGTCTCCCATCTGCTGCTCTACTGTCCTCTGTTGGCATGTGAACTGGGGGGGGGCAGGCTCATTCTCAGACTCTGAATCTGAAACAGCAATTTGTAGAACCCTGCGGCAGGCAATGTTGTGTAGGATGGCACAGGTTGCCACCATCTTGTAGCCAAGCTCTGGGGCATATTGCAGGGCACCCCCACTTTTGTGCAGTGAACAACTAGTTCATTATTGGCATTGTATCAGGGTGAAGGGAAGAATTAATGTCTCTAAATTCTTGTTTGAGAACTATCACTTTTAAAACAATACTTCTCAATGCACTGATATTCTGATGTTCTAAAGTGAAAAGGTAGTCCATGTTAATTAAATAAACGTTTTGAATTTTGTAGAAATGTTATCATGTTTTTACACTTTGGCTGCAAAATATCTTTAAAAATAAAGGTGCTCCTAAAGCTAAGCAGTGCAGAACTCAGTGGTTCCTTCCTTATTTAACACCGATTAATGTTTAAATAAATACTTGCCTGTTTTATTTAACATCTTTTTGATGTTAGTGCTGAGTAGAGTAAACAGCAGCCCAGTGCTGCTTTTCACCAGGGGGCCACATGTAAAGTCAAGAGGGCCACATGCGGCCACTGGGCCCTACTTTGAGTATCTATGAGCTAGAATTACCATTAAAAGAGGTATCTGTAATTCCAAATTGAGGTATTAGTGAGGGATTACAATTACACCTTTATTTGCTCCTCTGGAAATTGCATTTAATGTGCGGAAATTGATGCCACTACAAAGATTTCTGCTTGCCAGAATGAAATTCTTGGCAATTTTTCAGGCAAAAATTCAACAAGGTTTAACCTGAAGGATTTATCCCCAAAGTGTTACCTCATAAACTAATATAACATTACACGTTATACTGATTTTCTGTTCCGACTTCTGGCTGCTCGTGATAAGGGTCATAGTTGATTCACTAGATTTATCAAGATTCCTTAAAAACCTTAGTTTTCAGAAGCAAAATATAAACTATAGAAAAAAGGCTTCGTCTGTCACGTAGGAGGAATAGTTTTCTCACCAGCAATGGTAGTTTTCCAGCTAAAAATGTGCAACTTTGAGCGAGCTCTTTAAAGTGTTCCCCTTTTATAATTCCAACTCCATTTACGGCAATTACACATCTCTTGACAGTTCTAGTTTAAAGGACACCATTCCGCTTCTTTTAGATCATTTTAAAAGCGCTTTTAAGCTGGACTGAAAATTGAAGAAAGCAAATTGACTACTTTTACCGACCAGATGTGTCAAATCCGAAATATATCACACAGGAAATGGCAGGCATGGGCCAGGAAGGTTTGACGAAATGTGACACATTTTGAAAACGTTTAAAAGTCCACTGATATCTATGATGGAACCTGAATGTTTGGGAAAAAAATAAAGTGGTTTCCAAAGATTGGGTATTTTCTCTAAATTATTAACCAGCCCAAGAAAATGTTTCCTGATGCTAATTTATTTCTGTGTTTGAAAGTTTGCTGACAAGTTTTGATGACCAACAATGTAAAATGTGAAAAATGGTAAAATATACCGTGCCAGATTTAGTAAAAAGTGTTGCAGCGCAGTGCTGAGCCAAAATTTGCAGTGCTATACGGCACACCCCTGTATTTCCCCCTCTGCTGGCGCTAAATTTATCTGCCAGCACCAAGGGCTCTAGCCAAACCGATAATGTACCACTTCGTCCACCACGGCGGTAACAGCTGCCAGGCTGAAAACTTCCCTCTCCAGCCCGGCAGCCGTCATTAACCTGCCAGCGGGATTATGACCCCACCTACCACCATGGTCTTCGTGGCCTCCTTACCGCCACGAAAACCATAGCGGTAGGCACTATCAGTGACGGAATCCCTTTCCTGTCACTGATAGGGGTCTTCCCTGCCCCCAACCCCTCCCCAGATGTCCCCCCACCCACCCCTCAACATACACGCACCTTCACGCACCATCACACACACATATGCACCCACGCATACATTCATCCATTCACACACCTATCCAAACACACTGACATACTAACAAGCACACATGCATTCACACAACACAACATACACGCACTCACACATCCACACATGCATACACATACCACACGCAACACACACCCACATTCACGCACACACAAACATACACACACACACCCCCACACACACACAACACCCCCCTCCCCTGTCTGAGCACCTGACTTACCTGATTGCAGGGGGTGCCAGCAGAACACCGCCAGACCGTATCATGGGTCATGATACGGTCTGCAGTGTTCTACTGGTGTGGCGCTGCTGCTGGCACCAGCGCCACCTTACCGCCATCCACCACCATGACTATCGTCGGAATTCTACCAACCTTCTGGCGGTATTCCGGCTACGGTCATAATATGGCGGTCGGCTGGTATTCACATCGACAGTATTTTGTTGGCCGTCGTCATGGCGGTGTCATAATGAGGGCCTAAGTTGTTACAGAACACTTCACCTATCTTTAACATTACTTTAACACTTGTTTTTTTTCAGTGACATTCTAGGGGTTTTTCAACATAAAGAAATATTGAAATGTCATGCATTAATCCAACCCCCGCTGCACACCATTTCCAGATGTGTGCAGCAAAAGGTTAGCTGCAGGGCCCAGCCTACAGCCAGGCCCTGCTGAATACCCCCTACCATGCAACCAAAGGCAGACCATGCAGGGCATTCGGTTGTGCATGGCAGGGAGTTGGCCACTGGTCCTTGCCTGAGGCCAGGAGCTGAGGCCAATCTCCCACATTCAGCCTAACCCACACTGAGTATGGCCTTTTTTTATGCGCAATGGGGGGAGGGTTTGACCACATGGCCAAGCCCTGTATCAAACTACTGCAAAGGCAGCCAACCGTGCACAGCCTTTGCCAATGTGCGGTGGAGGTTTGGCCACAGGGCCTAGCCTTGGGGACCCTAGGTCCTTTTTTTAAGATGAGGAGGCTATGTGGCCCCCTCCCCGAACCCATTATGGCCCTGGGGACCCATTCTCAAGGGCCATATATATTTTAAAGAGGAGGGGGCACATGATCCCCCTCCCTGAACCTTCTTAGGCCCTGAAGACCCTATCTCCCCAGGGCCACTATTAAAATTAAAGGAGAGGGGACTGCACGACTCCCCTCCCTGAGCCTTGTAAGGCCCTGGAGACTCCAACTACCAGGGCATTTCTTCACCATTAAAGGGGAGAGGTCCATGTGACCCCCCCTTCCCTGAGTCTTGATAGGCCCTGGGGAACTCTTCCCCCAGGGCCCCCTTATTCAAATTATTCAGGGGGCACGCATCCCCCCTTGGGGACAATGTTATCCCCAGGGACCCCACCTGTGGTGCACTTTTGTCTTTGGGTACCCCATCCCCTGGGGTCTGACAACATATTTAAGGAGGAGGGGGCACACAGACACCATCCTCAGGCTGATTTTGGCTCCAGGAACCCTATCCCATGGGGTCTGGACAACAAAGGGCACCCATCACAATGTTGTTGCAGGCTGGGGGGGGGTAGCTACAGGGCCCCTGCAGTCCCATCTGTCTCACCACATCCAGCAGGGCCCAACATTGTTCCGGTCTGCAGTGGGGAGCTCATAGCGCTGCTCCCTGTGAGCAGGAGCAATATATATATGATTTCCTGTCTACATCACTGCAGGCAGGAAAAAAGAAGATCTAAAGTCTGTTCTGAGCAGACAAGAATGCTTTTCAAGTTTCCTCTGCTCGGAGTGGACTTGGTGTTTGCTCTCGCTTGGCAGAACATTTTTAATTGCTCCTGCCAAGTGAGAGCAAATACAGGTTTCCCTCCCTGTACCAGATCTCCCATTAATGGCTCTGGGAGTGGACCACATGGCCCCCATTCCCTTTGCACATATTGACAGGCTCCAGGAGATGGGATCCCAGGGCCTGAAATCGGCCCGTGGAGGGGAGCTCTGTGCCCCTCCCCCTTTACAACACGGCTGGTCCCCAGGTGATAGGGTCCCTGGGGCCAAAACGGCCTGGAGATGGGGGCTGTGTATGCCCACCTCCAGCAGAAATAAGCATCAAGCTCCAAAGGATGGAGCTTTTGGGGCCAAAATCCACTTGGGGAGGGGAACATGTACACCCCCTCCCTTAAAATATAAAACTTTATTCCCCAGGGACCTGGCTCTCCCCGGGGGGGGGCTTAAAAAAACAAGTGCAGGAGGTTGTGCTTGTTTTTTTTCTTAAATGCTGTTATAGATTTTCAGTTCAGCCATGATCTCAAGGATTCTTTTTTTTTTTTTATGTTTTTTGCCCCAGGCAGGGTACCACTAGGCCCTACCACCAGGCCAAGGCAGTTAAGGTATTCCTAACCTGCCCATTGTGCCTTTTTTTTTAGTATTTATTTAAGGACTTGGACCAAATCAAGGGGCATATTTATGTGCCCCAGCACCACCAGAGCATAACTTTTCATGTCTCTGCAGTGGCGCAATGCCCTGGGCCATATTTAAAAGGTGGCATTAAGCCACTATTTGCAGCTTAACGCCACCTTGTAAAAACAAGCCCTTCAAACGCATCCCTTTGCATGGAAGGGCAATGCAATGGGTGTTGCTGTGGATGGGCCACAGCAACACCCATTGCATTTTGACGCTGCCTCAGATTTACGAGTTTTTGCAAACCTGAGACAGCGTCAAAATCTAACGCCACCCCGGGAGTAATTTTAGCAAGGCACAACGAGGAGGAATACTTTTGTTCCTCCTTGTTTTTTGCTTTTTCAGTGTGTGCTGCATTCTGCAGCATGCATAGAATGAGCAAAATGCCAGACATGATTGCTTATGTGGGGGAAGGTGTCCCTTCCTACACATAAGAATCATTTCAAAACTACGCTTTGGCACTTCTGTGTGTGCTGCATTCTGCATTCTGCAGCACACACAGGAGTTCCAAAGTGTCATTAGTGATTATTTATGTGCAGGAAAGGACACTTTCCCACACATAACAATCAGCCTCCTCAATGCAGACATCCTTTCACAATGGTGCAAGGATGCCTGCATTGGCACTAAGCAGTTCAATTTAGCGCCAGCTCAGGGGACAACACAGGGCTGTTCTGTATTCAATTAAATATGTCACATCCCTGTGTTGTGAGAATGACAGAGCACGGCGCTTCCAAGTTTGGCGCAGCGTCGAGCTCTGTCATTTTTCTTTAAGTATGGGCCCTAGAGTCCTAAGATAGCTGACACCACTTCCTTGACGAGGTGTTGGCAGCCAATCAGATCTCAGTTTGAGATCTGTCCGTATCTGTGAAGCCTCTGCATTCCTAGATGTACACGTTTTTGAGCATTAATTGCTCAAAAACTACTAAACATATTTACACCAAACCACAAATAGCACTTTTTCTGGACCTAAATCTAGCTTTCTGACAAATTTGGAGCAAGTCAGTTCAAGGGTTAAAGCTTGAGCTCTGTCTAAATTTCCTATGGAAAATGAATGGAGAAAGCGTGTTTTGTCACCCAGTCTTTTTTCTTGGCCCCTGCTGGACAGATCATTCCAAAAATTTCCATATGCAAAGTAGGCAAAAATTAAGCACTTTTTTTGAGAGCTTTGTGGAAATTCGTCAAAGGGGGCCAAAGTTATCAGCAACACAAAAATGTATTTTCTATGGAAACACAATCCTAACTGAGTAATACATATATATGTATATATATATATATATTTTTTCACCAACAAACCAAAGGGCTATATTGCTGAAAAGTTTGTGAAAAGAGTAGGTAATGAGGTGCGGTGGTGGATACATTGGAAATTATTTATAACTATAGTTGTAGATTTTTAAGTTTGTGTAGTTTAAGATTTTCTGAAAACTAAGCTTTCACCGTTTGTTTTTCATTGACTTTCAATGTTTTTTTAAATTAAAAAATATGAGTTTCAAACTGTAGAGTCCAGTATCGAGAGTGGAGATTTGTCATGTGGAGTGTCATATAGTACAGTGGAGGGGGGTGTTTCAAAGTCTATTGTCATAGAAAAGAGTATTGTAGATTGGAATAGAGTGGTGCATTGTATAGTGTAGTAAAATGTTATATAGTTTAGCGGCATGGTGCATGATATAGTGGAGTCAAGTATCGGAGACTGGAGCAGCAAGTTGTACAGTGGTCTGGCATGTTGAACAGTACAGTGAGGTGTTGTGAACTGTCATAGACTAGAGTACAGGGTTTTGGAGTGGATTAGGGTGAAATATTTTGTCATACAGTGAAGTGGCATCAAGTGGAGTGTCATAGACTACAGTGGAGGAAAGTGTTATAGAGTGGAGTGCTATGTCATATAGTAGAATGGCACATCTTAAAGAGAAATGTAGTGGTATGTTGTTGAGTGTCATACAGTTTAGTACAGAAAATGTCGTTGAGTATAGTACAGTGTTGTAGAGGGGAGTTGAATACACAGGAGCAGAGCGTCTAACAGTGGAGTGGCATAGAGCAGAGTATGGTATAGTTGTGTAGAGTGGAGTTGAATAGAGTACAGTAGTATGTCAAACAGTGCGGCTGCATCGGGGGATTGTTGTAATGTAGCTTAGATTGAGGTAAAGGTCTCGTACAGTGGAGTAGAGTAGAGTGGAGTGTTGTAACATAGTGTGGAGTGAAGTTCAATAGAGTGTCATAGTGTGTTCTAGAGTATAGTGGCAGGGAGTTCTAATGGAACAGTGTAGAATGAAGTGGTGTAGAGTGGAGTGACAAATACTGTAAGGGTGTACAGTGTAGTAGCATACAGAAGAGTTGCATACATTGTAATAGCGAGAGTGGAGTGGTATAGAGTGAAATCTTATGCAGTGGAGAGGTATAGAATGAAATGGTGTAGAGAAGAACAGCTCATAGTGGAGTTGAGTACAGTAAAGGGGCTTACAGATGTATATAAAATTTAGCAGCAATGTAGATCATGGTGTGCAGAGTAAGGCAAAACAGTAAATTGCACTGCCTTGCATTTCTCCAGATTTTCCAATCAACGCAGGGCCATGAATGGTGGCGTTGCTTTGTAAATCTGACTTAAGTAATGCGTTGCCCTTGTGACAGCATGTGTGACCCAAGGGTACCCTAATCCAATACTACAGCTAGGCATTAGTTATATTTTGGGCTATGGTACTTGGCAATGACAAGCCACTACATAATCAGCTAATGTCTCTTTTTAGAAAATGAAAAGGCAGCCATTTTGTTTTTACTACACGTTGGCTATGTTCACTGTTAGGGCCTTAAATATAAGTAAGTAGTAGATCCCTACCCATTACCACTTTATTAAAGTGGTAATTTTTATAATAACAATAATGATTGTGTTTCATTCACTGTGGGCTTCATGTGTTGCACAATCTTACTAAAGGTAGCAAAAAAGGCCAAAAAATAAACTAGGCTGCATAAGAAAAGTTTAAACATTACTACATGAACAACTAAAAAGTCATGTTTATTTTCACATTTTTATGTAAACCTATAAACAAATACATAACAAATACAAGAGATAAAAAAAGAAAGCACAATAAATCTATTTACCACTTTGTAGTTAAAGTTAGTATTCCCAGGGATAGGAGTTCCTCAGATTTTAGCTCTCTAATATCTGTCCACCTGTTTGATGAATCACCACGAAACGTTCCAGACCTATAGTATTGCCTACATTTTGAGATGGTATAAATTTTTGTTGCAAATCCTTAAGGTGGTGCAAAGATAAAAGGAGGCCCTCCAAACACAATTTTCCACCAATGCACTTTTCATAGGCTATTGTATTTTACATAGAGCAAACATTAGCTGAATGGTTTTACATGGAATTTGGTGGGATTATACATCATGACAATTAAGTTGGGTAAGTATTTTTTAAGCTATAAGGCATTTAAACCTAGTGATATCGGTCCCCACAGGCAGCCTACCCCACGTTGCACATGGACTTCGGCCGTTGGTGTGCATGATGTAGGGTTGGCCTTTGGGCCCCGGAGACACCATCCCCCAAGCCAAAGCATAGATATTTTGGCGGAGGGGGTGTGTAGTTTCTGTCCCCAAGCCATATAAGGCCCCAGAGACCCTATCCCCAGGGTCACATTCTATTAAAGGGGGAAACAGCCATGTGACCACCCTCCCCAAGCCTCTGTAGGGCCCAGTGACCCCTATCCCCCAGGGCCAAATGCAATTAAAAAAGCAGAGGGGCTCCATGGGCTCCCTACCTGAACCTCTTTTGGTCCCAAGGGGATCCCATTCAGGTGGCCAAAAATCAATTAATAAAGGGAAGGGGTCATGGAGCCCTCCCCAAGCCTTGTTAGTCCCCAGGGACTGCATCCCCAAGGACCCTACATTATTATTAAAAAGGGGGGTGGGGTGGCCCTCCAGAGTCTTCATAGGCCATGGGACCTCAGAGCAGTATTTTATTAATACACAGTGAAGGAGCCATTCAGCCTCCCTCGTTGAGCCTTTTTTGGCCCAGGAGTCCAGATCACCCAGGGCAATGCCTTATTTAAAAGTGGAGGGGGCTGCTAAGACCCCCACCCTAAGCCTCATAAGGCCCTGGAGAACCCATCCCCCAGGGCTGAATGTATATTAAAAAGAGAGGGAGCTACTTGGAACCCCTTCTGAGCCTGTAATGTCCTCGGTAACCCTGTCCCTGGGACCTGGCGTTATAAAATGTTGATGTTCCTGTTTCCACCTAGAAGGGCACCCACCATGCGCACATGGGGGGCTGCAGTGGGAGGGCGATGGCACTCTAGGCCCGAGCTAGCTCTCCACATGGTACAGGAGCCTGCATTACCATTGCTTCTATCTGCATGAATCAGATACATTCATGCTGCTCCCTGTGAGTGGAAGCAATATATGATCTGTTTCCCTTCCCTTATCAGTGCAGGCAGGGAAACAGATCTCAGGTCTGCTCCTATCCTGTGGCCGCATTTTTAAAGCTCCCATGAGCTGGAAACAGAATTTGTGTTTACCTTTGTTTAGCAGGAGATTTGTCCCAAAAGAAATAGACTAACACAAGTTTGCCTACCCCCTTAATGGGGCAGGGACACCACTGTGTCCCAGGTGTGGGTACCTTCAGCGAATTTCTATCTTTTTTCTAATTCTATTTCCTATCTATAATGTCCTTGTAGCCTTTGGTTTTGTTCAGTGAATTTCTACGGTTTTATAAAATGTATGGCTTTACTATAACTTCCCTGTAACGTTTTTTTTTTTTTTTCCTGTGAAGTTAAACGTTTTTTCAATTCTGTTTCCTAACTATAACATCCCTGTAACCTTTGTTGTTTTCAGTGATTTTCTTAGTTTTTTTAATTCTATTTCCTAACTGTAACACCCCTGTTACTTTAGATTTTGCGACTAAATATAAATTGTATTTTGTAATTGTAATCTTATGGTTTCAAAATGGGTGTGATACTGTTTGTATGGGTTGATAACTGGATTTATGAGTAGGTATATGGGTCTGGCAGTGAATGTGTGAGATGTTTTGTGGGTCGTGAATAAGTCTCTGAGTAGGTTTGTGAGTGAGTTAATGAGTCTGTGAGTGGTTGCATGAGTCTGGTGGTGTATGGTTGTGTGGTTGAGTGCATGAGTGCTCTATGGGTGAGTGAGTGAGTGTATGTGTGGCGTATGGGTGATTGAGTGTCTGAGTGCATGTATGGGTGAGTGAGTGAGTGAGTGCATGAGTGGTGTATGGGTGATTGAGTGTATGAGCACATGTATGGTTGAGTGAGTGAGTGCATCAGTAGAGTATGGGTAACAGTATGACTGCATGTATGAGTCAGTGAGTGAGTGTATGAGTGCATGTATGGGCGCGTGAGTGAGTGAATGTGTGACTGGTGTATGGGTGTGAGAGTGAGTGTATGAGCACTGTATGCATAAGTGAATTAATGTATGAGTGATGTATGGGTGATTGATGGAGTGCATGAGTGATGTATGATTGAGTGAGTATGTGAATGGTGCATGGCTGGCTGAATGAGTGTGTGTATGGGTGAGTGAGTGAGTGCATTAGTGTGTGTGGGTGAGTGAGTGAGTACATGAGTAATGTATGGGTGACTGACTGGGTTTCTAAGTGCATTGATGGGTGAGTGAGTGCATGAGTGTGTGTATGGGTGAGTAAGTAAGTGCATGACTAGTGTATGGGTGATTGGCTGAGTGTATCAGTACATGTATCAGTTAGTGAGTGAGTGCATACATTCATGTATGGGCAAGTGAGTGAATGAGTGTGTATATAGGTGAGAGCATGTATGGGTGAGTAAATGCATGTGTGAGTAGATGTTTCAGTGAGTGACTGGTTGTGTGAGTGGGTGTATGGGAGACTGAGGCCCATATTTATACTTTTTTAGTGCCGCATTTGCGTCATGTTTTGACGCAAAAGCAGCGCAAACTTACAAAATACCATTGTATTTTGTAAGTTTGTGCTGCTTTTGCATCAAAAAGAGGTGCAAATGTGGAACTAAAAAAGTATACGTATGGGTCTGAGTGTGTGTGTGACTGGCTCTTTGGTGAATGAGTGCTAGTGTTAGTGTCTGTATGGGTGAGTGAGTGTTTGTGTGAGTGGCTGTATGGGTGAGTTAGTGGCTGTGTAAGTGGCTGCATAGGTTTGTCAAAATGTGTGTGAGTACTTGTACAGGTGACTGAGTGGGTGTGACAGTGAGTGTATATGTGAGTGAGTGGGTGTCTAGAGGACTGTATTAGTGACAGAGAGGATGTGTGAGTGCATTATGAGTGAGTGAATGTATGTGTCAGTGGCTGTTTTAGTGAATGAATGGGGGTGCAATCTATTCTTTGAGTGAAGTCGTAGGTACATGAGTGTCTATCACTTAGTGACTGCTTTTATGAAAGGCTGCATAGGTAAACGATTGGTTGCGTGAGTGTCTGCATAAATAAGGGCCTGAGTAATTGAGTCAATTGCAGTGTTATTACTTGAAAAAATGCCGTTTTACACTGAGAGTTTAAGTTGGAAATAGGCAAACCAGACTACTGGGAACGTGTGGCAAGAGCACTTTAAATTTAAAAGCACTGTCAATGGATATCTCTGAGAAATATGTTTGTGGTTCAAGAAGTGTTTTGAGATATCTAATGATGTTGATCTACAGCTGCTATTGAAAAAGAAAAAGAAGATAACAATATGTTAGTATTTGTTAGAAATCTGGTCTTTGGTCGGCAGTCAGGTTAACCCCAGTCCAAGCAAATACCCTCACTCTAGTCAGGTCAAAGGAAAAACACACCTGGTTAACCCCCACTAACCCCCTTGGTAGCTTGGCACGGGCAGGCAGGCTTAACTCAGAAGCCATGTGTAAAGTATTTGCACCAACACACACAATAATACAGTGAAAACGCTACAAATTGGACACCACACCAGATTAGAAAAATAGGCAATATTTATCTAAATCAAACATACACAAGTCAAGATATGAATTTTCAAAATAATAAGAGTCTTACTCCATAGAAAACAATGGAAACATTGCACAAAGTACCCGGTTTGTGTCAAACATAAAGCTGCACAGGTGAGCGTGTGCCAGAAAAGTCAGCGATACTTTGAGTCCTTAATCGCAAGTGAGGCCATGCATCGTTTCTTCTCCGGTTGGATTGACGATGCATCATTTTTCTCCCTCACAAGAGAGCGATTCGTCGATTTCCAGATAGGGCACCTCAATTCCACGCACATTCACGATGACTTTGACGCCCAGGGATTATGCGTGGGAAATCCGGTCTCACAGTGTTACAAAACCGCACTGCATGCATTGCATCGTTATCAGCAGCTACAAGTGGGTGTTGCACTTAGTTTTTCCAGCTGTGATGCATTGATCTTCCAGCCACGATGCAGGTGGAGTGCCGCAAAGCCAGTGGCACTTTGTTTATCAACCGCGTTGCCGATGGTCCATTGAAAATTCTCCTGCACGGCATTCTGTGTGTGGATTTCAGCTCTTGTTCTGCCAACTTCACCTTTCAAGGGCCCAGGGACTGGATAGGGCACCATGTGGCAGGTCAGCAGTCTCAGCAGAGAGTCTAGGAGCTGGCAGAGGAAGTCTTTGATGTTCCTGAGACTTCGAAACAGGAGGCAAGTTCAGTTCAAGCCCTTGGAGATTCTTCTCAAGTAGGAATGCACAACAGAGTCCAGTCTTTATCACCTTTTACAGGCAGAAGCAGCAACTGCAGGATAGCCCACCAAAGCACAGTCACAGGCAGGGGTAGCACTTCTCCTGAGCTCTTCAGCTCTTCTCCCTGGCAGAGGTTCCTCTTGAATTCAAAAGTGATCTTCAAGAAATCTAAAGTCTGGGGTTTTGGGTCCACTACTTATACCACTTTCTGCCTTTGAAGCAGGAAAACTTCAAAGGAAAGTCTCTGAGGTTCACAAGATCCTTCCTTGCCCAGGCCAGCCCCCAGGCACACACCAGGGTGTTGGAGACTGCATTGTGAGAGGGAAGAAACATCCCATTCTGGTGTAAGTGACCACTCCTCCCTCCACTCTAGCACAGATGACTCGTCAGGATATGCAGGCTACACCCCAGCACCCTTTGTCTCACTGTCTAGAGGGGATTCATAAACAGCCCAACTGTCAAACTGACCCAGACAGGGAATCCACAAGCAGGCAGAGTCACAGAATGGCTTAAGCAAGAAAATGCCTACTTTCTAAAAGTGGCATTTTCAAACTGACAGTTTATAAACCAACTTTATTAAGAGATGTATTTTTGAATTATGAATTCAGAGACACCAAACTCCATATTTCCATGTGCTCTCAAAGGGAATCAGTATGTTAAAAAAGATTTAAAGGCAGTCCCGTTGTTAACCTATGAGAGAGATAGGCCTTGCAACAGTGAAAACCGAATTTAGCAATATTTCACTGTTAGGACATGTAAAATACATCAGTACATATCCCACCTTTAACATATACTGCACCCTGCCCATGGGGCTACCTAGGGCCTACCTTAGGGGAGCCTTGCTTGTATAAAAAGGGAAGGTTTAGGCATGGCAGGTAGGCAGGTTAAAACTGTACACACAGACAGTGGCAGGTCTGAGCCATGTTTATAGGGCCACTTATCTAGGTGGCACAACCCGTCCTACAGGACCGCCAGTAGCATTTGATTTACAGGCCCTGGGCACCTCTAGTGCACTTTACTAGGAACTTACTAGTAAATCAAATATGCCAATCATGGACAGCCAATTAACCATACATTTTACACAGAGAGCACTTGCACTTTAGCACTGGTCAGCAGAGGTAAAGTGCCCAGAGTACCAAAAACAGCAAAACAGAGTCCAGCACACAGTCAAAACATGGTAGGCAGAGGAAAAAAAGACAGGAGAGACCACGCCAAGGATGCCAGGTCTAAAACATGTCCCGACCAGCTGAAAGTGGGTAGAACTACTGTACCTCTCATCACTAAAAAGCTCTCATCACTAAGGCGGAAGAATCTGGACAGACCTTCAGCACTGGAGTATTCTGTGCCAGGGTGGTGTCCCACCATAAAGTCCATTCCCTGCAGGAAAATGGATCACCTCAACAGTTTTTGATTTTCACCCCTCATCTGCATCAACCATCTGAGGGGCCTCTGGTTGGTCTGAACCTGGAAGTGAGTCCCAAACAAGTAGGGTGGGGAAAAACAATCAATGGATTGTAAAAAAAAAGAAAAACCTGCACAGCAGATCACTACAAATAAGTTATACTATACATTGCACTCACTACAATACATTAATTTTCCAGGACTTACAATAGTAATCCAACCAACCATATTTTAAACGTTAGTTATATTATTATATCTGGTACAGTATCACAAATAAATGTGAATCGCTCTTCAATTTGAGAGATCCTTTTGAAAACATCATCCCTGGTAGGCCAAATGATGTCTAATTTGGTAATGATCAATGTACGGAAAATCCCATGCAGTACTTTTTTTCTCAATTAGGATATTGAAGTTTGGTTTGAGAAACAAAAGGGGACAATTTTGTATCTCTGAAGGCAGTTTTTGGATTCAACTGAAGAGAGTTGTATTTGTAGTATGTCCGTCCAGTTTCAGACTTTAATTAGAAAGTGTTGCATTGAGCTGTTATGTTAACTCCCTTCTGGAATATTAAAGGACTCTTGATTTATTAAATTCTTTTTTAAAATCATTACCCTTAGTAGACTGAATAATGTCTAAAAAGATATGAACCACGTTCATTAAAAACTGTACGAGACTTCTTTAACCAGAAATCCTCTTTAGAACTTCAGATGAATAAAGAGAAGATATGAGTTCAGTAGTTTGAATGGACATTTTAGTTTGTATTTTAGGTTGATGTCATTGCATTTTGTCCATCCATTTTCACTCCTTAAACAGATAGTGTAGTGCACGGAGGTTGTATTAACTCCTTCATGAAAGATGATAAATAATCTTATTGATCCAGTACATGTATCTAAAAGATGTCCGGATTCCTGAAGCAGAATGTATTACACTTCTGTCACCCATTAAATTATATAGTGCAGAATACATTCTCTTATCTAAATTTTGTTCAATTTGATTTACTACACGTGGTAAATGGAACAGTACATTGAAGACTATATTTGCATAGCAGTTCACACCTGAACTGTTTTCCAACCGGTAACCTACAATTTCATAGTCATTTTCCAATTTTCTCTACTTATCACCATATGTGTTTTACTTCGGTGCTTTCCTTTTCTTGAGTGTCTGTAAACTGTTTTGTAATCTTCCTCTTTGGACAGATTACCCATTTCGCATAAATAGAGTACTGGCCTAACTGAGGAGCATATAGAGGCTGTAGCGGATAATACTCTCTTGCACTAACTTTCTTCTCATCAAAGTCAATCAAAAAAGAAACCGGGCAATGTTCTAATTTGTGGCAATGTTATATATGACATTCCTTCTTAGAATACAGAACTTCCAACATTAGGTAAATCTGCATTTGCATCTAAACCTTGTGATTTATAGATGGTTACAGCATTTGCTAGAGAGTGCGAACTGTTTCCGACAGATGTATATCTATTACAAGCAAAAACTGTATAATACATAATCCAATCTCCTTCACATCATCTATCTGTTCAAATTTTCTAGCCAAATATTCTACCTCATCTCTATTTGGAAAGTTAACTCAAAATATCTTCTTTCTCCATTTGTAGTAATTTTTCTTTAAAGTTGGAGCACTCTTGAAGTGTTGGCATTAAACAAACTATCTAAGTCTCTTCTTTAGCTAAATTGAGCATTAGTTTTGGTGCTGTAATCTTAGATGGGAATACACTCTTGATAAGCCAACTTTGAAGAGCACATTTTCCCTCTTGTGAGAACTCCTACTCTCATGTCTTTTAGTATATTTCCATATTCCATATCAGATGTTTGGGGCATGTTTTTCACTAACTCTTTTTATTCAAAGTGTAACCAAATATTCACATTGCCAATACTCCCCAGAGAGATTCTTGTTTCATTTTTAAAAACAGGTTGTTCTTTTACAGGGGTAGGTTGGAGCATGCCACCAAACACAATTAACTGCTTTTCCTCCAAAGAGTACATCACAGATTGTTCTTAAAATCTATTGTATCCTTAAGTGTATGAAGGCAAGCATTCTGCTTGATAGAATACTCACTTCATCAATAATTAGAAGCTTCACTTGTTTCAATACTCTTGATACCTCATAGCAAGTGTCACCAGATAATTTCTGAAATTCCATTTTATTGTCATGTTCAACAGGTAGCATTAGTAGCTGAGTAATTCATTTAACTGAGGACTAATCCTTTTGGTACTGTTACTACACATGACAAATTTGAATCTGTAGCCTTCTGTAGATAACTGGTGAGAACTGTAACTAGAAAGCTTTTGTCAGTGCCAGCTTGTCAACTGGTGTATAGTAATATTGGTCCATATGAGGAATAATCACATTGTTTCTTCTTGTGGAGGACTCCATGCTCCATTTTATCTTTAACTTGATTGTAAATGTCTCTGTAATCAATGTTCAACTTCCCCACTAACTGTTCAAAACCCAAAGTTGCCTATCTTACCTGTTGCATTGCAATCTCAACCTCATTCATATTTATAGCTCCTTCATTTTAAATTACTGGTTCTCCGAGAGGATCATGACCTGCTGATGAAGAACTTTGGCTGCCTTGTGAACTCTCCCTGGCTATCTCAGCAGTGGTGGTTTCTTCCTATTAAATATCATCCTTCAATATCTGCTAGTATGTTGGAAACACAGAACACTGAATTCTGTATATTTTTAACAAACTCCCTTCCTGACAGATTATGAATATGTTTAGAATGTGATTAACTGCAAAAGATAAGCCAGATAAGTCACTCTCATATAGCAGATGAACTATGTAGGGAATACACTGGCAAAATCACAGGTCCTCTGAGTAAAGTCTAGTTGATCTGCAGTCTGCTGCTGGTATTTGTATAAGACTGTCATCATATTTAACACCTACTCCAGTAGGAAACAGATGTGGAAACAGCGAGCTTCTAAGCTTTTCTCCCACACACTTAAGGACGCACCTTTCACTTGTTCCATTTGAAAGAAATCAATAGCATCTCCAATAATCACTTTGGAATGTAGAGGATGGATACTGCAGTATTCATAAATGTCTTCTGAACTAGATTGATGTATCTTTTCAATTTGACCTCTTGATGTAAGTGTGGCATCCTCCATATTTGTAATATCCTGAAGATCATCTACATTTTTACAGTAAATATTATTTGGTACCCAATATAATGTTGCTTTTTTATTTTACTAACATTTACTAACTCTTGCCATATTTTTGTGCTCTTGGTAGGGACACTATTGAGTAGAATTACAAGTCCTTCTTCCAAATCTCACTGCGCCACCACCATTTTAATATTCTGTTTGAAATCTAATGGCAAGTATACAACTCTACTTTGAAGTCCTTTCTGGAGCTCAGTTGGAGGTAATTGTCCAGTCTTTGTCAGCATATGGACTATAGCTTACAATGGATGTACACATTGCATAAGTATAGATTCATAAACATTCAAATCTTGAAGCTCCTGTGGAATTGAAACCAGTTATCATGTGTAATGCATTGCTCTATCTGGCATTTTATAATCTAAAAAATATGCTTCTTCCTTTCAAAATACAGACTACAACGTCTTTAAGGTTTCACTAATATTTGGCATGAGGTAACTTATTACTAATATAGTTTGACTTGCGAAACAACCAAAGTGTTCCTCTACAAATAAATAAGCTGCAAATTCTTGCCACTTATTTCTATTCTGTTCTTCAGTTTTTTAAGACACAATAACATAATGAGTTTGACGTTTGTACTGGGTGTGACAACAACATATACAAACAGTCCAGTTTCTCCGAATGGACTGTTTTAAACTTTCTAATCTCCCCATGAAAGTTATCAATAGTAATCCCTGTCTCTTGTTCCCCTGCACCTGCGGATATCAAGTCTTTATTTTCCTTACACTCCTCTTCAGGGCCAAAGAAACAATGGTAAAACCTCCTAACTAAAATTTGCATTTGAGAGGGGTGTTCTACTTACATTCTAGAATGTTGAAAGGTGCTGTGGGCCAACTTTCTTTGAGGGACATGCTAATGAATGTCCCTGTAGATTTGTATATTTCCTTACTCTGCATAGATCTAATCCTTGCAAAATTGAAATTTTCTGCTTATGACTTTTGCATGGAAAGATACATAGAACATTTCTCAATATGTCAATTAACTGCTGCTGACCACTACAAATACTGCTATATTTCCACTAATATGCAGGGGACTATCTGCGCCTTCCCTGTACCTCTCCAGCAATGACTTCCTCTACATTTCTAGGTACCAAGCCTCTTTTTTATAGGAGAAACATCGTTTATCTCATAAAACCGTCCAGATTCAACTGCATGCACTAAGGTGCTCTCTTGCCAGTAGGTCTCTTCATTAAAGAAATGCTCAGTTCTAAAAATATATCTCCATTCTCTACTGAAAACTTTGCAAAATATAGTTCTATTAACTAGTCTGTTCTTTTGACTGTTGTTCTCACACTCAACACTATTTTATCTAGTGTTTTCATTTTGCTTACAATAAAAAAAAATAGCTTCCTTTTCAGAGTAAACGCCTTATCGACCAAACCTTCAACTTGTTCTTTTTGTGCAACAGTTTCTCTCCTTTTTTTGATACTTCTTCAGGTGTCTTAGTAGAGTCTGAATTACTCTGCTACTGAACATTCTAACTCTGATTTCCTTGAACTGGTGCTGTCTTCTGGTTAAATTCTGTCCTTCATTGTAGCATTATTTACTTCTTATATCACATTCTTTTAATCATTCCTTAATTGATGTCACACATTGTTTTTAGTTAGTTCATTTTGCTATCTTTCATGATGACCACATACACCTGCCTTTGTTCTCCTACCAGCTTCTCTTTTCTCCTTTAGTACTTTTTCTGCATTTTCCCCTTTTTTCTCAGATGTTAGGAAATAGTATTGTTGTCTCTGTTTTGTTAACTTTTTTATGGCATTGTAAGTTAAGCAGAAGCTTTTCTCTGAAAAGTAACAAAAAAGGTAAATGTATGTATTAATTAAATAGTTTCAAAATAAATATATAATTATTTGGCTATCAATATAAACAGTTGTCAGAGCTATTTCTACTAAATCGTGGGTTCAAGACTTGACAAATTACTTTTAGAGAGCAACTCAAGTGGACAGTGAGAGTGCATACACAGGATCTGCAGCAGTAGGCCTCATCCATGATTAAAGTGGTACTTATCTGCATACATAACAAGATTGTGTCACTACTTCCCCTCATTTCTAATTGATTGTAGGAGAGCACCCACAGAAGTGCTATGATATGTTGCAGTAAATATGCCCGTATGTGACGCTCTGTTTTAGTACCTTTATGGCTTTCTAAATGGGTATAAAACTGGCTGAATAAATACCTTAGTGCTTGTTAGGGAATGTAGGTGTATATGGATGTGTCTTGAACTGAATTTAATACTGCTGCATACATAAGTAGTTTCAGAGTATGTGACTGAATGTTGAAGTTGTGTGTCACTCTCTAAGCAGGTGAGACAGAAGATCTATGCTTTGGAATCATGCATGTCACTTCATTTATAAGTGGTATACTCTATGGAGTGCTTGTCTAACAGTACTGCAAGTGCATGAGTAAGTTTATGAACCTGAAAAGTACATCCCTTAATCGCTGAAGTATAAACCAGCATGCTTGATGTTGTACATCCAGCATATCTCAGACATGAGATATTTCTACTAAATAGTGGGGTTCAGACTTAACAAAGGGGTTTTAGAGACCAACTGGAGTGGACACTGAAGGGAGGCTTTGTAGTAGAAGGCCTCACCCATGATTAAAGCAGTATTTGTCTGCATACATGACAAGATTATGGTCCTCATTATGAAATTGGCGGTAAATCCCACTTATCGCCACACTGACTGCGCCAACTTACCGCCGCAGATATCGGTTCACCATATTATGACACACACACACCAATCCGTCACTATTCAGCCACACACAGAAATCCACCACACCAAAGGTCAGTGATAAACTGGCAGTATCAAACCCACACCGTTACGCCAACAGAACAACACCCACCACATTATGATCCACGAGTCACCACGGCGGACATTCAATGGTGGTAAACCATTGATGGTACATACCACAGCGCTCAAAATACACACACAAACATAACACCACCACATTGGACAATTCCAAATACACACACCTGACACCACAGCCACACACCCACACCACTATAAAACACATACACACATTACCCACAACCCTTTACGAATACCAATAATTGGCAGCAGAGAGAGACAGCAAGAGCACTTACACAACCAAAGCCACATACCACCATCACCTATACACCACCCACACACCTTACATCACACACCCCAACACATCACCCTACACACCCTCACCCACACCACTCACACTACACCCATGGCACCACAACAACACCCCAGATTCTCTGAGGAGGAGCTAAGGGTCATGGTGGAGGAAATCATCCGGGTATAGCCACAGCTATTTTGAGGAGCACAGGTGCAGCAGATATCAATAGCCTGGAAGATGGAGCTATGGAGGAGAATCGTGGACAGGGTCAACGCAGTGGGACAGTACCGCAGAACTAGGGATGACATCAGGAAGAGGTGGATGACCTTTGTGGGAAGGTACGTTCCATAGCAGCAAGACACCAGCTCTCTACATAGAGGACTGGCGGTGGACCCACACCTCCTCCCCCACAACTCACAGCATGGGAGGAGCAAGTCTTGGCAATACTGCATCCTGAGGGCCTGGCCGGAGTCAGAGGAGGACTAGACTCTGGTAAGTCAACTCTCTATTATTATCACCCCTCTATCTGGATGCCATCACATACCCTCACCCCCACCCTCACTCCCATCACTCCACTACATTCCACACACCCCACCATCACATCTCGCTCATCCCAATGCCAAGCCTTGCATGCTGTACCAATTCATGGGCACCCCTCACAGCTTTGCATGGACACTCATCACTAAAGCATGCTCACCATACAGAACTAACAATCCCACCATACACTAACATACACAAGTGAATGCTGGCAGGGCAAATCCAACCATGGAGGGGAAGCCACGGATGTACAATATGTCAGACACATAAACCATAACAAATCATTTACATTCCCACAGGTACCCCAGCCAATGTCAGCAGAGAAGAGGTTCCAGCACTATCTAGTCCCCCAACTGAAGAGGCCCACAGTGATGACAGCAACTCTGTTCTTCAGGATCAGGATGACCTACCTAGCCCATCAGTGACCACTGGACAGCTGGTTACCCAGGCCCAGTCACACACCACCACCAAGCCTCCCCCACATGTAAACACCACAGCAGCACCCACCCACCGTACCCACACCTCTGTCCCTAGGACACGTCAATCAGCAGTGTGTCCACCTCTACAGGGACCCCAGGCCACACCTCGCACACAAGACAATCAGGGTCCTGGGGTCTGTGGCAGTGGCAGTGGGCACACAGTTCAGGGGACAGAGGCACAGGCCAACAGTGAAACTATGAGGACTACTGTGTGCCGGGGTTGGACAGGCCCAGGGAACCAACTCTCTAGGACACACTTGCAGAGATCCTAGGAGGCTATCAACATTCCCAGGACACAATGGGCCAGATCGTGGACAATGTGCAGGAGAACAGGTGGCTGCAGGAGGGACAATACCAGGGGATCAGGGAGGACTTGCAGGCCATCAACAATACCCTGATGTCCATAGCAGGGGTGCTGACAGACATGATCAACATTATGAGGGAGGCAGTCACACAACAGCGGGCCCCTGCCACCAGCCAGACATCTGAACAGCCTTCCACCTCTGCTGCCGCTAGTGACCAGGAGGCCCTGCCACAGGACTCACAGGCCCCCAGCACCCCTCCCCCTGCAGAAGGAGAACCACCCTGCAATTGTTCCCTGTGATCCAGACAGAAGCCACAGACACTTGCCAAGACCACGCCAGGAAATGAGACTCTCCTG
This sequence comes from Pleurodeles waltl, assembly GCF_031143425.1. Taxonomy (NCBI): domain Eukaryota; kingdom Metazoa; phylum Chordata; class Amphibia; order Caudata; family Salamandridae; genus Pleurodeles; species Pleurodeles waltl. Next base: position 213,231,931 of record NC_090438.1, read on the forward strand.
ATTGTCACCCTTGTGTCCTACTCTGTCAACCTGTCCACCTTGAACTGCCATTGCTCCCCTTCCTATGTCCCCTTGGACAATGCACCTGCGCTACAAACAGTCTGGAACAATGCCCTGGACTTTCCTCCATCATCACCCCATCCCCTTGCACTTGCCCCTCTATATTTTAGCACTTCAATAAACACCCTTGAAAAAAAAGAAGTCTGGAGTATGTCATATTTTCAATTATTTATTCCTTGAAATAGGTACAAACATTGAAATTTAACTGTACTGAAAATGAGCATAGATTAATGACCTGTAGCTGGCAGTAGTGATCACACCAGGAGTATTTGTGAGGTCACCAACATCTGCAAAATTAATTGCCAGAGGGAACAGTAAATGGGCATAGAAGTGGGAAATATCAGCATGCCAGTGCCACACAAATTCAAACAAATGTCATTGAAATGTGAAGTAACACTGTCCTACCTGTGTGTCATTGGAAGTATTGTCTGATCACTGATGTTCTGTTGTCCTCATCCTCATCCTCTGCCTCCTCATCCTCACTGTCCACAGGGTCCACTGCTGGCACACGGGCATCTCCTTCTGCAGAATGGCATCTAAGGGCCAGGTTGTGCAACATGCAGCATGCCACTACTATCTGGCAGACCTTCTCGGGTGAGTAGCACAGGGATCCACTTGTTAGATGGAGCACTGGAACCTGGCTTTCAGGAGGCCAAAGGTTCTTTCAATTATCCTTCTGGTTCACCCATGTGCCTCATTATAATATTTTGCAACCCTTGTCCTGGCATTCCTCATAGGGGTCAGCAGCCATGATAGGTTTGGGTAACCAGAGTCACCTGCAAATATTGAGGGACAAGATTTAGTCACACACTATCCTATCTGACCCACACCATACCCATACAGCAACAGATGATGGGTGGGAACCAGGGCTCACCTATTAACCACATCCTGTGTTTCTGTAGTTGGCCCATCACATTTGGGATGCTGCTATTCTGTAGGACAAAGGCATCATGCACCAACCCAAGATACTTAGCATTGATGTGGGAGATGTACTGGTCCGCAAGGCACACGATCTGTACATTCATAGAGTGGAAACTCTTCTGTTTTCTAAACACCTGTTCATTCTGACGGAAGGGGATGAATGCAATATGAATGCCATCAATCGCCCCAATTATGTTGGGGATATGTCCCATTGCAGAGAAGTTGGCCTTCACTGTGGCCAAATCTTCAACCTGGGGAAATACAATGTAGCTGCACATGTGTTTAATCAGGACAGACAACACTCTTGTCAGCACTATAGAGAACATTGGCTGTGACATCCCTGCTGCCAAGCCCACTGTCACTTGGAAAGAACCAGTTGCCAGGAAATGGAGCACTGATAGCACTTGCACAAGAGGGGGGATCCCACTGGGGTGACGGATAGCAAATATCAGGTCAGGCTCCAATTGGGCACATAGCTTTGTGAGTGTGGCTCTGTCCAGTGTATAGGTGAGGATAATGTGCCTGTCCTCCAGTGTTGCCAAGTCCACCAGGGGTCTGTACAAGGCGGTATGTCTCTATCGCCCATTCATCCGCAGCGGTAGCAATCTATGGGGCAAAAGAGTGAGGACCCGGTCAAAAACTGTACACTGGAGCTACAACAGAACTTTGCATGCTGTTAGCTTGTAATGGGTAACTGTGATTTGTCCATTATGTCCTAATTTCACCAGTGATGCAGCAATTTTTGAGGCCCTGCCCTCCCCGAAATAGCGTCCACCTGTCATGTGTGGAAGGACAGGTGGAAGTGAGATAGTTCCGCTGATGTTGTCGCCGTTGCGGGAGGTGGTCAGGAACCGCCATGAAATTCCTCATTGGTTGACATTTGGCCCTATGGGGTACAGTGGCCAATGGTGATGTACGCCATTGGTGATGGTATGCACCGCTGTGGACTTGGCCACCATTTTCTAATTCATCCCTCACTTGCTACCTGATCATCCACAGGAGAGGATCTACATTGTATGTGCTGCTGTGACCTGTGTCTGGAACCTACCATGGCCCATGTGACTGGGGAAAGGGCCCCAGCCTTCACTTCAGAGGAGTTGGAGAGACTGGTGGATGGGGTCCTACCCCAGTATGGACTGCTGTATGGGCCTACAGACCAACAGGTGAGTACACTTGTCACGTAGGCTCTCATTATCTTAATGAGACTACTAGATTTTGAGCAGCAAGATCGTCCACAATGTGGGGGACTGAGTCTGGCCCTCGGTGGATGACGCTTGTCCCTCCAAATCTGGGTTTTGCTCCGGCTAACTAGCAGTGCCTCATCTCCCCCCAATGGCAGAGACAATTGGGAAGCCGAGCGCATGACATATCAGTACTTCTCAGGGAAGTTGTGGTCACTAAGGTCACAACCGGTTCTCTCATACACAGTGTGGTCTCATCTATAAATGACAATAAAGGCAGTATAAGTTTTAAAGATTGGTTTAATAAAACGACTGCATTTTGGATAGCAAAGCGTGAGCTGCAATAACCAGAACTACACAACACAGTAATATTAAAATAGTAACAACAAGAGTGAAGCACAAGAATAAGTCTATCATACTGCTGCTAGATTATTTTCTCTCTAAGTTATATTTCGAGCATAGCATGCTAAGCTCTAAACCTTCCTTTCAGGTTCCCCCGGGAGGACATTAACCCTCATACCTGAGCAAAGGCCTGTAATCTGCATCAGCATCTGCAACGGGGCATTCATCATACAGTTGTGGTTCCCTGGCTGGAATCTCCCTCTTGACGTGTACTAGGACTAGAAAGTGTTTTAATAACTAACACGCAGATGTTCTAAGAAAATGTCCCTACGTAAGGATGTGTATTTTCTACGAATGCTGGAGACTAAACTTCTACCATGTTTACCGGCAATGTACCAGACTGCTGCCTTGACTGAAGGACAGGGCGATCAAGAATGCATTATTTGAGAACACAGTGCTGAACTAAGCTAAGCAGTGTGATAGAAGAAATTAAAACAAGACCGTAAAAACTGGTTATTGTAAAATAACAGTGCTAAGCTGAATCAAATATATCTAGGGCAAAGTGCACAGCAGCCTAGTATGTTAATCTAACGTGCATGGAGCTACACATAAAATGGCTACACAATACCCTCCCCTTGTCGGTAGAAAGTGGTTCAAGCCAAAGCTAAAATGCCCTAACCTAAAATATATTTAAAACCCTACTAAATTTTGACAAGTTAAGAGGACACACAAGCATATTACTTGACAATTTAGAAATGAGCATGCAGTTCAGAGCCGAATTCAAATTGAAATTTCAATTTAGAACGGTTCCGAATCAATCACAATTCATTGAAAGGAGGAGATCTTCCACTTTGGCAGATGACAGAACCGGTAAATCCACTCCAAAAACGACTAAGGAGCAGGTGTGTTCCATAGCCCCAGTATCAACCAAGGCGGCATCCCGTGCAGTACCCATTAACTAGTCGATGTTAACTTTCTCCAGGAAGAGTAGCTCGTAATCAGCTTCTCTCAGCAAACGCAGCCGCAGTGAGCATGTCTGGTAATGAACCCTCAACGAGAACATCAACAGATCAGCATCAATCACAGAGGGGCGTTGCTGTGAAAGACAAACTTCTAGAGCATGTTCAAAAGAGCACCAACGGCACCGAAACACGGGCTGCACACAATCCAAAACCGGTCTGAATGACAAAGACCAGTCACGCCCCAAATGTTCCAGGAGTGTTGCTCCATACTGCTGTATCATGCGTTCACGACACAGCTGCGCTGATGGGAGCGCCTTCATTTGTCCATGTTGCGGCGGGACAGCCATTGCGGAAAAACAACAGCAACAGCAAAATGCCGGCTAATAAAGCCAAAGTTATTGGAAAACCCCCCAAAATATTCCGAAAATTGAGTGAATAGCTGAAGGTATCAAACCGAATATAGAGGAGAAGGTGTGAACAAACCCAATACCAACAGCTTTGAAAAAGTGTGCTAATCCAGCCGTGCTGGACGCATTAAATATACGTCCCACGAGTTCACGAAAGTGTCTCGAAAAGTTTGTATTTAACAGGGACTGTATTTCTGCCGACGACCTTGCCACTTGAAGTGCGTAGGTCTCGCGTGCAGATGTAAGGGCCACATGCTTCTGAAACAATAAAGCCTTAAGTCTACTCAACTTGTCAAAATTCACCTTGAAAGTAGCAATATGAGGCCAGATCTCAGCTACCTCCCTTAACCGGTTCTGTGCCTTGGACGAGATGATCTCGTCCAACACTACAGTTCCCCTGTGCCTTGGACGAGATCATCTCGTCCATGGCACAGGGGAACTTGGGGGCGCGCTAGCGCGCCCCCCGTGCACCCCCCTTCCCCCCCCAAGTCGGGATGGAAGGGGAAGACCTTCCCCTTCCACCCCAACCCCCCCCACCCCCCCCTGTGACGTCAGCGCGCGAGCGTGCGCTGATTTGTCACAGGGGCATCCCTAGTCGCGCTGGAAGCTCTGCTTCCAGCGCGATTGAAAAAGAAATGCAAAAGCATTTCTTTTTCAATCACTTGGGAGGCCCGGCGGGGCTTCAAAGGGAAGGAAAAGTATTTCCTTCCCTTTGAAGTCCCTCCGAGGGTTTCAAAAGCCGGATTGCTTGCAATCCGGCATTTGAAACCCCACTAGACACCAGGGATTTTTTTTTTTTTTATTGAAACTGACAAAAGGGAGCGACCCCTTGGGCAAGGGTCGCTCCCAGGGGGGGCATTATTTTGAGAAGGCCTTTTCTGCCCCCAGGGGGGGGCAGAAACCTCTAGGCACCAGGGACCATTTCTTTTTTTTCTTTTTTATGTTTCATTTCTTTTTTTTTTGGTGGGGAGCAACCCCTTAGGCAAGGGTCCCTCCCCTTGGGGGAAAATTATAATTTGGCCATTTCTGCCCCCCTTGGGGGCAGATTGGCCTATTTTGATGAGGCCAATCTGCCCCCAAGGGGGGTAGAAACCACCAGACACCAGGGTTTTTTTTATTTTTTTTATTGTTATTGACAAAAGGGAGCGACCCCTTGGGCAAGGGTCGCTCCCAGAGGGGGCATATTTTCGGGAAGGCCTTTTCTGCCCCCCCTGGGGGCAGATCGGCCTACTATTAGGCCGATCTGCCCCCAGGGGGGGCAGAAACCTCTAGGCACCAGGGACCATTTATTTTTATTTATTTTTTATGTTTCATTTTTTTTTTTTTGGGTGGGGAGCGACCCCTTAGGCAAGGGTCGCTTCCCTTGGGGGAAAATTATATTTTGGCCATTTCTGCCCCCCTTGGGGGCAGATTGGCCTATTTTGATGAGGCCAATCTGCCCCCAAGGGGGGTAGAAACCACTAGACACCAGGGAGTTTTTTCTTTGCGTGAATTTCACGCAAAGGGAGTGACCCCTTAGGCAAAGGTCGCTCCCTGGGGGGGAGGGCAAATTTATTTTAGGCCATTTCTGCCCCCCCTGGGGACAGTTCGGCCTATTATTAGGCCGAACTGCCCCCGGGGGGGGGGGGGCAGAACCCTCAGGGCACCAGGGCAAATTTTTTTGTTGTGTTTTTTTTTGTGTTTGTTTTTTTCGAGATGGGGAGCGACCCATCAGGCAAGGGTCACTCCCCTGGGGGCCAAAATGTATTTAGGCCATTTCTGCCCCCCTGGGGGCAGATTGGCCGATTTTAGGTCAATCTGCCCCCAAGGGGGCAGAAACCACTAGGCGCCTGGGATTTGTTTTTTGGCGCCAATGTCACGCAGGGGGAGCGACCCCGTAGGCAAGGGTCGCTCCCGGGGGGGGGGCTGGGGGGGAAATTTATTTTAGGCCATTTCTGCCCCCCCTGGGGGCAGTTCGGCCTATTATTAGGCCGAACTGCCCCCAGGGGGGGGCAGAACCCTCAGGGCACCAGGGAAATTTTTTTTGTTGTGTTTTTTTTTTTGTTTGTTTGTTTTTTTCGAGATGGGGAGCGACCCATCAGGCAAGGGTCGCTCCCCTGGGGGGCAAATTGTATTTAGGCCATTTCTGCCCCCCTTGGGGGCAGATTGGCCGATTTTAGGTCAATCTGCCCCCAAGGGGGCAGAAACCACTAGGCACCTGGGATTTGTTTTTTGGCGCCAATGTCATGCAGGGGGAGCGACCCCGTAGGCAGGGGTTGTTCCCAGGCAGGGGCAGGGGGGGCTTGGTGGGTCAAATTTATTTTAGGGCATTTCTGCCCCCCTCCCCTCCCGGGGCCGGCTGAGCTACAGGCCAAACTCCACAGGTAGGCACTTTGCAAAAAACACCTCTGTTTTCGGTGAAAAAATATGTTCTGTCCACGTTGTGTTTTGGGCCATTTCCTTTCGTGGGCGCTAGGCCTACCCACAGAAGTGAGGTACCATTTTTATCGAGAGACTTAGGGGAATGCTGGGTGGAAGGAAATTTGTGGCTCCTCTCAAATTCCAGAACTTTCTGCCACAGAAATGTGAGGAACATGTGTTTTTTTAGCCAAATTTTGAGGTTTGCAAAGGATTCTGGGTAACAGAACCTGGTCCGAGCCCCGCAAGTCACCCCATCTTGGATTCCCCTAGGTCTCTAGTTTTCAGAAATGCACAGGTTTGGTAGGTTTCCCTAGGTGCCGGCTGAGCTAGAGGCCAAAATCTACAGGTAGGCACTTCGCAAAAAACACCTCTGTTTTCTTCCAAAATTTTTGATGTGTCCACGTTGCGCTTTGGGGTGTTTCCTGTCGCGGGCGCTAGGCCTACCCACGCAAGTGAGGTATAATTTTTATCGGGAGACTTGGGGGAACGCTGAGTGGAAGGAAATTTGTGGCTCCTCTCAGATTCCAGAACTTTCTGCCACAGAAATGTGAGGAACATGTGTTTTTTTAGCCAAATTTTGAGGTTTGCAAAGGATTCTGGGTAACAGAACCTGGTCCGAGCCCCGCAAGTCACCCCTCCTTGGATTCCCCTAGGTCTCTAGTTTTCAGAAATGCACAGGTTTGGTAGGTTTCCCTAGGTGCCGGCTGAGCTAGAGGCCAAAGTCTACAGGTAGGCACTTCGCAAAAAAAACCTCTGTTTTCTTCCAAAATTTTTGATGTGTCCACGTTGTGCTTTGGGGTGTTTCCTGTCGCCGGCGCTAGGCCTACCCACACAAGTGAGGTATCATTTTTATCGGGAGACTTGGGGGAACGCTGGGTGGAAGGAAATTTGTGGTTCCTCTCAGATTCCAGAACATTCTGCCACAGAAATGTGAGGAACATGTGTTTTTTTAGCCAAATTTTGAGGTTTGCAAAGGATTCTGGGTAACAGAACCTGGTCCGAGCCCCGCAAGTTACCCCTCCTTGGATTCCCCTAGGTCTCTAGTGTTCAGAAATGCACAGGTTTGGTAGGTTTCCCTAGGTGCCGGCTGAGCTAGAGGCCAAAATCTACAGGTAGACACTTCGCAAAAAACACCTCTGCTTTCTTTAAAAAAAATGGGATGTGTCCACGTTGCGTTTTGGGGCGTTTCCTGTCGCGGGCGCTAGGCCTACCCACTCAAGTGAGGTATCATTTTTATCGGGAGACTTGGGGGAACGCTGGGTGGAAGGAAATTTGTGGCTCCTTTCAGATTCCAGAACTTTCTGCCACAGAAATGTGAGGAACATGTGTTTTTTTAGCCAAATTTTGAGGTTTGCTAAGGATTCTGGGTAACAGAACCTGGTCCGAGCCCCGCAAGTCACCCCATCTTGGATTCCCCTAGGTCTCTAGTTTTCAGAAATGCACAGGTTTGGTAGGTTTCCCTAGGTGCCGGCTGAGCTAGAGGCCAAAATCTACAGGTAGGCACTTCGCAAAAAACACCTCTGTTTTCTTCCAAAATTTTGGATGTGTCCACGTTGCGCTTTGGGGTGTTTCCTGTCGCGGGCGCTAGGCCTACCCACGCAAGTGAGGTATCATTTTTATCGGGAGACTTGGGGGAACGCTGAGTGGAAGGAAATTTGTGGCTCCTCTCAGATTCCAGAACTTTCTGCCACAGAAATGTGAGGAACATGTGTTTTTTTAGCCAAATTTTGAGGTTTGCAAAGGATTCTGGGTAACAGAACCTGGTCCGAGCCCCGCAAGTTACCCCTCCTTGGATTCCCCTAGGTCTCTAGTGTTCAGAAATGCACAGGTTTGGTAGGTTTCCCTAGGTGCCGGATGAGCTAGAGGCCAAAATCTACAGGTAGACACTTCGCAAAAAACACCTCTGCTTTCTTTAAAAAAAATGGGATGTGTCCACGTTGCGTTTTGGGGCGTTTCCTGTCGCGGGCGCTAGGCCTACCCACGCAAGTGAGGTATCATTTTTATCAGGAGACTTGGGGGAACGCTGGGTGGAAGGAAATTTGTGGCTCCTCTCAGATTCCAGAACTTTCTGCGACAGAAATGTGAGGAACATGTGTTTTTTTAGCCAAATTTTGAGGCTTGCTAAGGATTCTGGGTAACAGAACCTGGTCCGAGCCCTGCAAGTCACCCCATCTTGGATTCCCCTAGGTCTCTAGTTTTCAGAAATGCACAGGTTTGGTAGGTTTCCCTAGGTGCCGGCTGAGCTAGAGGCCAAAATCTACAGGTAGGCACTTCGCAAAAAACACCTCTGTTATCTTCCAAAATTTTGGATGTGTCCACGTTGCGCTTTGGGGTGTTTCCTGTCGCGGGCGCTAGGCCTACCCACGCAAGTGAGGTATCATTTTTATCGGGAGACTTGGGGGAACGCTGAGTGGAAAGAAATTTGTGGCTCCTCTCAGATTCCAGAACTTTCTGCCACAGAAATGTGAGGAACATGTGTTTTTTTAGCCAAATTTTGAGGTTTGCAAAGGATTCTGGGTAACAGAACCTGGTCCGAGCCCCGCAAGTCACCCCTCCTTGGATTCCCCTAGGTCTCTAGTTTTCAGAAATGCACAGGTTTGGTAGGTTTCCCTAGGTGCCGGCTGAGCTAGAGGCCAAAATCTACAGGTAGGCACTTCGCAAAAAACACCTCTGCTTTCTTTAAAAAAAATGGGATGTGTCCACGTTGCGTTTTGGGGCGTTTCCTGTCGCGGGCGCTAGGCCTACCCACGCAAGTGAGGTATCATTTTTATCGGGAGACTTGGGGGAACGCTGGGCGGAAGGAAATTTGTGGCTCCTCTCAGATTCCAGAACTTTCTGCCACAGAAATGTGAGGAACATGTGTTTTTTTAGCCAAATTTTGAGGTTTGCTAAGGATTCTGGGTAACAGAACCTGGTCTGAGTCCCGCAAGTCACCCCATCTTGGATTCCCCTAGGTCTCTAGTTTTCAGAAATGCACAGGTTTGGTAGGTTTCCCTAGGTGCCGGCTGAGCTAGAGGCCAAAATCTACAGGTAGGCACTTCGCAAAAAACACCTCTGTTTTCTTCCAAAATTTTGGATGGGTCCACGTTGCGCTTTGGGGTGTTTCCTGTCGCGGGCGCTAGGCCTACCCACGCAAGTGAGGTATCATTTTTATCGGGAGACTTGGGGGAACGCTGGGTGGAAGGAAATTTGTGGTTCCTCTCAGATTCCAGAACTTTCTGCCACAGAAATGTGAGGAACATGTGTTTTTTTAGCCAAATTTTGAGGTTTGAAAAGGATTCTGGGTAACAGAACATGGTCCGAGCCCCGCAAGTCACCCCTCCTTGGATTCCCCTAGGTCTCTAGTGTTCAGAAATGCACAGGTTTGGTAGGTTTCCCTAGGTGCCGGCTGAGCTAGAGGCCAAAATCTACAGGTAGGCACTTTGCAAAAAACACCTCTGTTTTCTTCCAAAATTTTTGATGTGTCCACGTTGTGCTTTGGGGTGTTTCCTGTCGCCGGCGCTAGGCCTACCCACACAAGTGAGGTATAATTTTTATCGGGAGACATGGGGGAACGCTGGGTGGAAGGAAATTTGTGGTTCCTCTCAGATTCCAGAACTTTCTGCCACAGAAATGTGAGGAACATGTGTTTTTTTAGCCAAATTTTGAGGTTTGCAAAGGATTCTGGGTAACAGAACCTGGTCCGAGCCCCATAAGTTACCCCTCCTTGGATTCCCCTAGGTCTCTAGTGTTCAGAAATGCACAGGTTTGGTAGGTTTCCCTAGGTGCCGGCTGAGCTAGAGGCCAAAATCTACAGGTAGACACTTCGCAAAAAACACCTCTGCTTTCTTTAAAAAAAATGGGATGTGTCCACGTTGCGTTTTGGGGCGTTTCCTGTCGCGGGCGCTAGGCCTACCCACTCAAGTGAGGTATCATTTTTATCGGGAGACTTGGGGGAACGCTGGGTGGAAGGAAATTTGTGGCTCCTCTCAGATTCCAGAACTTTCTGCCACAGAAATGTGAGGAACATGTGTTTTTTTAGCCAAATTTTGAGGTTTGCTAAGGATTCTGGGTAACAGAACCTGGTCCGAGCCCCGCAAGTCACCCCATCTTGGATTCCCCTAGGTCTCTAGTTTTCAGAAATGCACAGGTTTGGTAGGTTTCCCTAGGTGCCGGCTGAGCTAGAGGCCAAAATCTACAGGTAGGCACTTCGCAAAAAACACCTCTGTTTTCTTCCACAATTTTGGATGTGTCCACGTTGCGCTTTGGGGTGTTTCCTGTCGCGGGCGCTAGGCCTACCCACGCAAGTGAGGTATCATTTTTATCGGGAGACTTGGGGGAACGCTGAGTGGAAGGAAATTTGTGGCTCCTCTCAGATTCCAGAACTTTCTGCCACAGAAATGTGAGGAACATGTGTTTTTTTAGCCAAATTTTGAGGTTTGCAAAGGATTCTGGGTAACAGAACCTGGTCCGAGCCCCGCAAGTTACCCCTCCTTGGATTCCCCTAGGTCTCTAGTGTTCAGAAATGCACAGGTTTGGTAGGTTTCCCTAGGTGCCGGCTGAGCTAGAGGCCAAAATCTACAGGTAGACACTTCGCAAAAAACACCTCTGCTTTCTTTAAAAAAAATGGGATGTGTCGACGTTGCGTTTTGGGGCGTTTCCTGTCGCGGGCGCTAGGCCTACCCACTCAAGTGAGGTATCATTTTTATCGGGAGACTTGGGGGAACGCTGGGTGGAAGGAAATTTGTGGCTCCTCTCAGATTCCAGAACTTTCTGCCACAGAAATGTGAGGAACATGTGTTTTTTTAGCCAAATTTTGAGGTTTGCTAAGGATTCTGGGTAACAGAACCTGGTCCGAGCCCCGCAAGTCACCCCATCTTGGATTCCCCTAGGTCTCTAGTTTTCAGAAATGCACAGGTTTGGTAGGTTTCCCTAGGTGCCGGCTGAGCTAGAGGCAAAAATCTACAGGTAGGCACTTCGCAAAAAACACCTCTGTTTTCTTCCAAAATTTTGGATGTGTCCACGTTGCGCTTTGGGGTGTTTCCTGTCGCGGGCGCTAGGCCTACCCACGCAAGTGAGGTATCATTTTTATCGGGAGACTTGGGGGAACGCTGAGTGGAAGGAAATTTGTGGCTCCTCTCAGATTCCAGAACTTTCTGCCACAGAAATGTGAGGAACATGTGTTTTTTTAGCCAAATTTTGAGGTTTGCAAAGGATTCTGGGTAACAGAACCTGGTCCGAGCCCCGCAAGTTACCCCTCCTTGGATTCCCCTAGGTCTCTAGTGTTCAGAAATGCACAGGTTTGGTAGGTTTCCCTAGGTGCCGGCTGAGCTAGAGGCCAAAATCTACAGGTAGACACTTCGCAAAAAACACCTCTGCTTTCTTTAAAAAAAATGGGATGTGTCCACGTTGCGTTTTGGGGCGTTTCCTGTCGCGGGCGCTAGGCCTACCCACGCAAGTGAGGTATCATTTTTATCGGGAGACTTGGGGGAACGCTGAGTGGAAAGAAATTTGTGGCTCCTCTCAGATTCCAGAACTTTCTGCCACAGAAATGTGAGGAACATGTGTTTTTTTAGCCAAATTTTGAGGTTTGCAAAGGATTCTGGGTAACAGAACCTGGTCCGAGCCCCGCAAGTCACCCCATCTTGGATTCCCCTAGGTCTCTAGTTTTCAGAAATGCACAGGTTTGGTAGGTTTCCCTAGGTGCCGGCTGAGCTAGAGGCCAAAATCTACAGGTAGGCACTTCGCAAAAAACACCTCTGTTTTCTTCCAAAATTTTGGATGTGTCCACGTTGCGCTTTGGGGTGTTTCCTGTCGCGGGCGCTAGGCCTACCCACGCAAGTGAGGTATCATTTTTATCGGGAGACTTGGGGGAACGCTGAGTGGAAGGAAATTTGTGGCTCCTCTCAGATTCCAGAACTTTCTGCCACAGAAATGTGAGGAACATGTGTTTTTTTAGCCAAATTTTGAGGTTTGCAAAGGATTCTGGGTAACAGAACCTGGTCCGAGCCCCGCAAGTTACCCCTCCTTGGATTCCCCTAGGTCTCTAGTGTTCAGAAATGCACAGGTTTGGTAGGTTTCCCTAGGTGCCGGCTGAGCTAGAGGCCAAAATCTACAGGTAGACACTTCGCAAAAAACACCTCTGCTTTCTTTAAAAAAAATGGGATGTGTCCACGTTGCGTTTTGGGGCGTTTCCTGTCGCGGGCGCTAGGCCTACCCACGCAAGTGAGGTATCATTTTTATCAGGAGACTTGGGGGAACGCTGGGTGGAAGGAAATTTGTGGCTCCTCTCAGATTCCAGAACTTTCTGCCACAGAAATGTGAGGAACATGTGTTTTTTTAGCCAAATTTTGAGGCTTGCTAAGGATTCTGGGTAACAGAACCTGGTCCGAGCCCTGCAAGTCACCCCATCTTGGATTCCCCTAGGTCTCTAGTTTTCAGAAATGCACAGGTTTGGTAGGTTTCCCTAGGTGCCGGCTGAGCTAGAGGCCAAAATCTACAGGTAGGCACTTCGCAAAAAACACCTCTGTTATCTTCCAAAATTTTGGATGTGTCCACGTTGCGCTTTGGGGTGTTTCCTGTCGCGGGCGCTAGGCCTACCCACGCAAGTGAGGTATCATTTTTATCGGGAGACTTGGGGGAACGCTGAGTAGAAAGAAATTTGTGGCTCCTCTCAGATTCCAGAACTTTCTGCCACAGAAATGTGAGGAACATGTGTTTTTTTAGCCAAATTTTGAGGTTTGCAAAGGATTCTGGGTAACAGAACCTGGTCCGAGCCCCGCAAGTCACCCCTCCTTGGATTCCCCTAGGTCTCTAGTTTTCAGAAATGCACAGGTTTGGTAGGTTTCCCTAGGTGCCGGCTGAGCTAGAGGCCAAAATCTACAGGTAGGCACTTCGCAAAAAACACTTCTGCTTTCTTTAAAAAAAATGGGATGTGTCCACGTTGCGTTTTGGGGCGTTTCCTGTCGCGGGCGCTAGGCCTACCCACGCAAGTGAGGTATCATTTTTATCGGGAGACTTGGGGGAACGCTGGGCGGAAGGAAATTTGTGGCTCCTCTCAGATTCCAGAACTTTCTGCCACAGAAATGTGAGGAACATGTGTTTTTTTAGCCAAATTTTGAGGTTTGCTAAGGATTCTGGGTAACAGAACCTGGTCCGAGTCCCGCAAGTCACCCCATCTTGGATTCCCCTAGGTCTCTAGTTTTCAGAAATGCACAGGTTTGGTAGGTTTCCCTAGGTGCCGGCTGAGCTAGAGGCCAAAATCTACAGGTAGGCACTTCGCAAAAAACACCTCTGTTTTCTTCCAAAATTTTGGATGTGTGCACGTTGCGCTTTGGGGTGTTTCCTGTCGCGGGCGCTAGGCCTACCCACCCAAGTGAGGTATCATTTTTATCGGGAGACTTGGGGGAACGCTGGGTGGAAGGAAATTTGTGGTTCCTCTCAGATTCCAGAACTTTCTGCCACAGAAATGTGAGGAACATGTGTTTTTTTAGCCAAATTTTGAGGTTTGAAAAGGATTCTGGGTAACAGAACATGGTCCGAGCCCCGCAAGTTACCCCTCCTTGGATTCCCCTAGGTCTCTAGTGTTCAGAAATGCACAGGTTTGGTAGGTTTCCCTAGGTGCCGGCTGAGCTAGAGGCCAAAATCTACAGGTAGACACTTCGCAAAAAACACCTCTGCTTTCTTTCAAAAAAATGGGATGTGTCCACGTTGCGTTTTGGGGCGTTTCCTGTTGCGGGCGCTAGGCCAACCCACACAAGTGAGGTATCATTTTTATCGGGAGACTTGGGGGAACATAGATTAGCAAAACAAGTGCTATTGCCCCTTGTCTTTCTCTACATTTTTTCCTTCCAAATATAGGAGAGTGTGTAAAAAAGACATCTATTTGAGAAATTCCCTATAATTCACATGCTAGTATGGTCACCCCGGAATTCAGAGATGTGCAAATAACCACTGCTCCTCAGCACCTTATCTTGTGCCCTTTTTGGAAATGCAAAGGTTTTCTTGATAGCAATTTTTTACTCTTTATATTTCAGCAAATGAATTGCTGTATACCCGGTATAGAATGAAAACGCACTGCAGGGTGCAGCTCATTTATTGGCTCTGGGTTCCTCGGGTTCTTGATGAACCTACAAGCCCTATATATCCCCGCAACCAGAGGAGTCCAGCAGACGTAACAGTATATTGCTTTCCATAATCTGACATTGCAGGGAAAAGTTACAGAGTAAAACGTAGAGAAAAATTGATGTTTTTTTCACCTCAATTTCAATATTTTTCTTTTTCAGCTGTTATTTTCTGTAGGAAACCCTTGTAGGATCTACACAAATGACCCCTTGCTAAATTCAGAATTTTGTCTACTTTTCAGAAATGGTTAGGTTTCTGGGATCCAGCATTGGTTTCATGCCCATTCCTGTCACTGACTGGAAGGAGGCTGAAAGCACAAAAAATTGCAAAAATGGGGTATGCCCCAGTAAAATGCCAAAATTGTGTTGAAAAATTGGGTTTTATGATTCAAGTCTGCCTGTTCCTGAAAGCTAGGAAGCTGCTGAGTTTAGCACTGCAAACCTTTTGTTGATGCCATTTTCAGGGGGAAATCCACAAGCCTTCTTCTGCAGCCACTTTTTCCAATTTTTTTAAAAAAAACAAGATTTTCACTGTATTTTGGCCAATTTCTTGGCCTCCTTCAAGGGAACCCACAAAGTCTGGGTACCTCTAGAATCCCTAGGAAGTTGGAAAAAAAGGACGCAAATTTGGCTTGGTTAGCTTATGTGGACAAAAAGTTATGAGGGCCTAAGCGCGAACTGCCCCAAATAGGCAAAAAAAGGCCTGGCACAGGAGGGGGAAAAGGCCTGGCAGCGAAGGGGTTAATTTAGTGGGGGTAAACAACACGTTCCCACAGCATGTAACGACCTTAGAGACCAAAACAACGTAAACTATTCCTGCCCACATTCCACAATAGTCTTCACTACTGAGGAGGACGTAGCTGCCGTTTGAAAGCACCTGGAACGTGCGTTTAATCAAGGGGACTGGAACTCCCTTCAGATAGCAAGCCAAGTTTGCAACCGAGGCATTACATGCCCCATGCAAGGACAGCTGCTTACAAATCATCGAATGGCTGACTGTAGTCTCGCATTCACTACCGCTAAAAAAGACCTCTTTCATTCCATTGAGGCATTTGTACGAGAAGGGAAGCTCCCACACCTCATGGATGTAACTATCTCCCAACTTTTCATATCTGCCTACCAGAACGTGGTTCAAACAAGAAGTGAATTGTAGTGTTGAAGTAGGCAGATTAATAACCCCGTTTATTAACCACTCTGCCGAAGGAACCTCGGCCACGGTAAAAGGCAGTCTTTCTATCTTTTCAATGTTAAGCATTACATAAGTCGCTTCTTTCTTAGCCATTAGTTGTTGTTGCCGCGTCAAATTAAAGGAAAAAAATATTTACCTGGCACTGATGTGCTGCCATGGAATGCGACCTACCTTCAATGTCTGAAGTGTCCAACCCAACTGCATAATGTACCTGGTCTGACTCTGTCCATGATATAAAGATGACATATCCAATTGTATAATGTCTATAGCAGAAGAAACAATGTTTTTAATTGTATATATCCAGTCGGACAAGGTGTGTATCCCATTATCCACAACAGCTAATGCCTTTTTCAAATTTTCCTGATCTATTTTCCTTAACCGGGCTTCAGCCTCTTGTTGAGAAAGTTTCCATATTTCATTGTATACTTCATACAAGAAACGTTTCCTACGTGGTATCTTGGGCCTGACAAGAAATCTTGTAAGTCAGTGTTGTTAGACAAGAGATTGAGTGAAGGCGATTTTAGCCACTGTTGGCACAATTTTCCTACACTATAGGGGTCATTACAACCCTGGCGGACGGTGTTAAAGCTGTGGCGGAAAAAAAAAGGGAATTATGACCGTGGCGGAAACCGCCAATATAGACAGCCACTTTAACACTCCGACCGCCACGGCGGTACAGACAAGCAGCGCGGTGGTCACCGCCAACAGACAGGCGGAAGACAATGTACCGCCCACAGTATTACAACAGGCCAATCCGCCATCTTTTCCGGGGCGGATTCACCGTGGATAATAACACGGCGGAAACAGCTTTTGCAATGGGAAACCGCTCACTTTAACACACTCCACAAAGAAGGAGGGCACCATGGAGCCGCAACTCCAAATACTCCCTGCGCTTGTCTTCCTGCTCCTCTACGAACATCAGCAACGGCGGCGCCGAAGACAACAGTGAGTACTGCACCTACGACATAGGGGAGGCAAAAGTCAGGGGGACACACACGCAACACCCCCACCCCCAACCCGACCCTCGCACACTACAACACACACACCAATGCATTTCCAAACATCACAGTAACAACCTCCAACCCCCCCGGAAGAATGCAAAGACAAAAGGAAATCAGTACAACCATTGTAATGTATCAAATACAGTAAGCTCATATACATAAATATATACACATTCCAAATATATACATCACGATTAGTAGTGTAGGTATGCACAATTCAATGTCCGTGGACCACTGGGCCCACAATGCATGGGCGAGGCCTACACACGATACCTGTCCAGAAACAGAGAGAACAATGCAGGGGCATCAGATAGAAATACAACAGGCACCTCAGGGGGAAAGGAAGGGGGGGCACCTCAGCCGGATGACAGCACCACGCCAGATCCACAACGGGGCTCCATGCCCATTGATGTATCCTGGGGAGTGCAAAGCCACAGTCTCTCAAGTCTCTACAGTGGGTGGGTTGCCCACTGTAACATCCTGGGGAGTGCAAAGCCACAGTCTCTCAAGTCTCTACAGTGGGTGGTTTGCCCACTGTACCATCCTGGGGAGTGCAAAGCCACAGTCTCTCAAGTCTCTCCAGTGGGTGGGTTGCCCACTGTACCATCCTGGAGAGTGCAAAGCCACAGTCTCTCAAGTCTCTCCAGTGGGTGGTTTGCCCACTGCGTTATCCTGGGGAGTGCAAAGCCACAGTCTCTCAAGTCTCTACAGTGGGTGGTTTGCCCACTGTACCATCCTGGGGAGTGCAAAGCCACAGTCTCTCAAGTCTCTCCAGTGGGTGGGTTGGCCACCGCTTTATCCTGGGGAGTGCAAAGCCACAGTCTCTCAAGTCTCTCCAGTGGGTGGTTTGCCCACTGCTTTATCCTGGGGAGTGTAAAGCCACAGTCGCTCAAGTCTCTACAGTGGGTGGTTTGCCCACTGTACCATCCTGGGGAGTGCAAAGCCACAGTCTCTCAAGTCTCTCCAGTGGGTGGGTTGCCCACTGCTTTATCCTGGGGAGTGCAAAGCCACAGTCTCTCAAGTCTCTCCAGTGGGTGGGTTGCCCACTGCTTTATCCTTGGGAGTGCAAAGCCACAGTCTCTCAAGTCTCTACAGTGGGTGGGTTGCCCACTGATTGTTCCTGGGGAGTGCAAAGCCACAGACTCTCAAGTGGATAACAGTCTCCACTGGTTCTGGAGGGGGACTGGTGCCCAGAGTGCTTCATCCTGTGAAGGATTCAGGTAGTGGATGCAGTTCTCCACTGGTTCTGGAGGGGGACTGGTGCCCAGAGTGCTTCATCCTGTGAAGGATTCAGGTAGTAGATGCAGTTCGCCACTGGTTCTGGAGGGGGACTGTTGCCCAGAGTGCTTCATCCTGTGAAGGATTCAGGTAGTGGATGCAGTTCTCCACTGGTTCTGGAGGGGGACTGGTGCCCAGAGTGCATCACGCTCCCTGTGACGGTCCCAGTTCTGTCACTGTCCCAGCCGCACATGGGCTAACGATGCTTGAGTTGGCGGTGCTTGCCCTGTTCAGCGGTGCTTGCCCTGTTCAGCGGTGCTTGCCATGGCGGTCTTTGCCCTGTTCAGCGGTGCTTGCCCTGTTCAGCGGTGCTTGCCATGGCGGTCTTTGCCCTGTTCAGTGGTGCTTGCCATGGCGTTCTTTGCCCTGTTCAGTGGTGCTTGCCCTGTTCAGCGGTGCTTGCCATGGCGGTCTTTGCCCTGTTCAGCGGTGCTTGCCATGGCGGTCTTTGCCTTGTTCAGCGGTGCTTGCCATGGCGGTCTTTGCCCTGTTCAGCGGTGCTTGCCCTGTTCAGCGGTGCTTGCCATGGCGGTCTTTGCCCTGTTCAGCGGTGCTTGCCCTGTTCAGCGGGGCTTGACTTTGCTGTCTCTGACCTGTGCAGCGGTGTGTGACATGACGGTCCCTCAGTGCCCAGCGGGGCTGTGGCTGCCGGGGCCCTCCAGGGCACTGACGCTGGCGGTGGTCTCCGGACCAGTGACGATAGTGCTGCCCTCCAGGGCAATGACTCTGGCGGTGGTTTCCGGACCAGTGACGATAGTGCTGCCCTCCACGGCACTGACTCTGGCGGTGGTCTCCAGACCAGTGACGATAGTGCTGCCCTCCAGGGCACTGACTCTGGCAGTGGTCTCCAGACCAGTGACGATGGGGCTGGCGGTGGCGTCCTGGCCAGCGGGGAGGATGGCGTCCTTCTCCACCGTGCTGGTCTTACCAGACTTTGGAGACTTCTTCTGCCCCTTCACCACCTTGGGAGGAGTCACAGCTGACTCAACACTCCCCCCGGGACTCTTGTGAGCGGCTTTGCCGGCAGGAGTCTTCCCCCTCTCCCGTCGGGCACTGTCCAACTTCTGGTGCTTTACAGGGGGTGGACTGGCAGTGCTTTGGCTCTGTGTCACACTGGCTGCCCTGGTGCCCGGTGCTCTCCACATACCTCTAACACGCACCACTGGTACCAGACTTTTTTTGGCTGAGGTGCTAGTACGGGACCTATGAATTGGAGGGGGGGGGTGGGACAGAGGTCAAGGTTGCTCAGGAAAAGTTTCTGACGAACACTGGGACGGGTAGCTGGAGGGGGTCTGGGAGTGGAGGAAGAGGAGGTGATTGTAGGAGGTGTAACTTTAGATGATTTGGGTGCAGGTGCATGTTCTGGAGGCTGTTGTGAGGTGGATGGATGTTGGGTGTGTGGGTGCCCGCGTTTGTGTACTTTGGGAGGGGGCGTCACAGACACACTGGGAGAGGACACAGAGGATGTGGAAATGGTAGTGGGGGTGGTGAGTGCAGGTGAGCGGGGTGTGGTGCGAGTCCTAGTGGCTGTAGTGGTAGTGCATGCAGGTGAGAGTGTAGACGAGACTGGGAGGGAGGAGGGAGACGACGAGGAGTGGGACACAGTGGAGGCAGTGGATGTTGCTGTGTCTGAATGTGGGTGATGCTTGTGTGAGTGCCTGTGGGATGTGTGGTGCCTATGTTTGCCTGAGCTGCCCTTGTGTGTTGAGGTGTGTGCAGGCTGGTCTGATGGTGTGCTTGGGATAGGCTGGGGTACAGGGGATTGGGTCTGGGTGGAGGAAGTTGGAGGGGAGAGGCTAGACACAGGGACAATGGCTGCCATCAGTGCTGAGGCCAGAGATTGCAGGGTTCGATGATGGGCAGCCTGACCAGAATGAATGCCCTCCAGGAATGCATTAGTGTGTTGCAACTCCCTTTCTACACCCTGGATGGCATTCACAATGGTAGACTGCCCAACAGTGAGTGACCTGAGGAGGTCAATGGCCTCCTCACTGAGGGCAGCAGGGGTGAAAGGGGCAGGGGCTGAGGTGCCTGGGGCGAAGGTGATGCCCACCCTCCTGGATGAGCGGGCACAGAGCGAAGGCTGAGGGGCTGCTTGGAGGGCGGTGCTGGTAGGGGGGGTAGCGCCTGTACCTGTAGAAGAGGGGGGCACAGATGGTGCCGCCACCACAAGGGAGCTCCCATCGGAGGACGAGTCCGTGTCGCTGGTTGCTGATCCGGTGACTGACATGAAGCTCCCCTCGCCCTCCGTCCCACTGGTGTATTCTGAGTCCGTGGCGGGGCCCTCCATGGCCATGTGGGATGCAGCCCCCTCGTGCTCCGGTGCCACTGTACCTCCGCCTGATGATGCTGATGCACAAAAGAACAGGGAGAGCACAAAAAGGGGTGGGGAAACAGAAGAAAGACAGGTTGAGTGCATGGCTTACCGCTACCGTTGGCGGACAATACAGACACAGCAGCCCCCTGCACTACGCCGTGCTCTTGGCCTCTACAGATGCAGTTCCTGGGATATGGCCTACATGGCTATGAGTGTCATCTGCCCACATAGATGACACAGGGTATACCTGTACTTGGCACTCTACAGAGGTGGGGTGGAGTGGCACATGGCCTGCATTCTGGAGGGGCCTAGCCTACGGAACTCGCCCTGGCCTAGGGAAACCCACAGCCGTCCTCCCCCACCCAGAACCCTCCACTGCACGCAAAGTCAGGAGAATGTGAGTGTACTCACCCCCTTGTGTCTGCTGTGATGCCCTCATGCGCCCATCCAACTCAGGGTAGGCCACCTCCAGGATCCGGAACATCAGGGGGGTCATGGTGCGACGGGCACCCCTCCCACGTTGAGAGGCCATCCCCAGCTGAGCCTCTGCAATCTTCTTGCTCCAGCGGCGAATGTCCCCCCATCTTTTCCGGCAGTGGGTGCTCTGTCTCTGGTGGACCCCCAGGGTCCAGACGTCCTTGGCGATGGCACGCCAAATATCCTTCTTCTGGTGGGCGCTGACCTACATGACATGTACAGGGGAAGAAGAGAAGTCATTAGCACCAGCACCATCAAAGTGAGTGGCCCACATCCCTGCCCTTGCCATGTGGCACATGCAATCACACTTCTTCATGCTCGCAGAACTCTGCCCCCTTCCTACTGACATCCAGCCCTCTTCACCCAGGCATAGCCCATACAACGTGCTCCCTGTGTACTTACCTGTTGGTCTGGAGGACCGTAGAGTAGCGTGTACTGGGGGAGGACCCCGTCCACGAGCTTCTCCAACTCCTGTACAGTGAAGGCAGGGGCCCTTTCCCCAGACGCACTAGCCATTGTCTCTTCCAGACCGAGGTCACAGCAGCACTTGCAGTGTAGGTCCTCTCCTGTTGAAGATCAGGTATCGAGTGATTGAACAGATAGAAAATGGTGGTGACGTCCGCGGCGGTGACGTCCGCGGCGGTGCATATCATCACCGCCGGCGCACTTCGTCATTGGCTCCTGGGACCCATAGGTTATTGTTAACCAATGCAGCATTGCGCCGTGGTCTACGACCGCCTACCGTGACGGTGTACAACGCCAGCGCAGTTACCTCACATCCCATTGTCCCACTTTAGAGGTCATATACAAAACAAGGGGGAAACTTATAACTCTACCCTGCCCAGGGACCACTTTAGAGGTCAGGCAGCCGCCATTTCAGGGGCCCACATGGCTTCATTTACAACTGCGTCACACCTACCTAGGCCTAGACTCAACACAGATACAGGAAGATTTTTTATTTAGTGTCATGTTCTGTGTAGCTGTGGGTACATACCTCAGAATTGGTTGACTCTGTGGTCGCTGTTGTCCTTCCTAGGCACGTCAGCTGGGACATGTGAGGAAATGGCGGAATCCTCCTGTGTACCGACCTCTGGTGGACCTGTTAGCAATGGAGGAGCGACATTTAATCATCACCTACAGGTTTGACCGTGCCACAATCCAGGAACTGTGTACCCAGTTGGAGCCAGACCTGATGTCACCAATCCGCCATCCCACAGGAATCCCCCCTCAAGTGCAGGTGCTATCAGTGCTCCATTTCCTAGCAAGTGGGTAATTTCAAACAACAGTGGCCATGGCATCAGGAATGTCCCAGCCTATGTTTTCCAACGTGTTGTCCAGAGTGTTGTCTGCCCTGCTGAAAACACGTGAGGAGCTACATCGTTTTCCCTCAGGTGGAGGATTTGGCTACAGTTAAAGGTGACTTCTATGCCCTGGGACATATCCCTAACATCATAGGTGCCATTGATGGGACCCATGTGGCTTTGGTCCCAACCCACAGGAGTGAACAGGTGTACAGGAACCGGAAGAGTTATCATTCAATGAACGTACAGATGGTATGTTTGGCAGACCAGTACAATTTGCAGGTAAATGCTATGTTCCCTGGCTCAGTGCATGACACCTACATCCTGCGGAATAGCAGGATCCCGTATGTGATGGGTCAACTCCAGAGGCACTGGGTGTGGCTATTAGGGGACTCTGGCTACCCCAACCTGTCATGGCTATTGACCCCAGTGAGGAATCCCAGGACCAGTGCAGAGGAACGCTACAATGAGGCCCATGGGCGGACTATGAGGGTGATTGAACGCACCTTCTGCCTCCTGAAGGCCAGGTTCAGGTGCCTCCATATGACATGTGGTTCCCTATTTTACTCACCAAGGAAGGTGTGCCAGATCATCATCGCCTGCTCTATACTTCACAACTTGGCTTTGCGACGACAGGTGCCTTTTCTGCAGGAGGATGGTCCAGATGACGGTGTTGTGGCAGCTGTTGAGCCTGTGGACAGTGATGAGGAGGAAGCAGAGGAAGAAGAAATTGACAACAGGGACTCTGTCATACAGCAATATTTCAAGTGACACACAGGTGAGAACATTTTTTTTACTATTACATTTACTTTCACACTTCTACCTCTAGCCTGTCTGTCAATTTGAAGTAGTATTTGCTAACTGAGTGATACATTTCCATTACGGT
This sequence comes from Pleurodeles waltl, assembly GCF_031143425.1. Taxonomy (NCBI): domain Eukaryota; kingdom Metazoa; phylum Chordata; class Amphibia; order Caudata; family Salamandridae; genus Pleurodeles; species Pleurodeles waltl. The sequence goes on from NC_090438.1 coordinate 213,254,755, forward strand.
TTCACAGGTGTGGTTACCAACGTGTGTCATCTGCTAGCATCCTTCATGGGCTTGTGATGTGTAACATAGGTATGTTGACATTACATTTTCGAATTGTCATTGTCATAGATAATACACATTTTCAAAATCACAGACTGACTCCAGATTGTTTTGTGGTTCAAGGGTGTTTATTGAAGTGCTAATTATTGGAGGGGGTGGTAAAATTGTAATGGGTGATGGTGGAGGAATGTCCATGTCTATTAGTCTCACAGGTGCATTGCCCATATGGGCATAGGAAGTGGAGCTGGGGCAGTTCCAATCTGGACAGGGTAACAAAGTGGGACAGTGGTAGGACAATCAGGGTGGTCTCATTTCCTGGCGGGGGTCGTGCCATCTTGCTCTGTCCTGTTCCTGGATCTCAGGGACCGCTTGCGGGGTGGTTCTCCGTCTGCAGGGGGTGGGGTGCTGCTGTGGTGGTCCTGTGGCGGGGCATCCTGTCCACTAGCGCCGGCGGAGGTGGTGGGCAGTTCACCGTCCAGGCTAGTGTCAGGGGCCCCTTGGAGTGCCACGCTGTCCCTCATGGTCTTTTGTATGTCCTCCAGCACCCCTACGATGGTGCCCAGGGCGGAACTGATGGTTCTGAGCTCCTCCCTGAACCCCAAATACTGTTCCTCCTGCATGCGCTGGGTCTCCTGAAACTTGGCCAGGACCGTAGCCATCGTCTCCTGGGAGCGGTGGTATGCTCCCATGATGGAGGAGAGGGCCTTGTGGAGAGTGGGTTCCCTTGGCCTGTCCGCCCCCTGTCGCACAGCAGCCCTCCCAGTTCCCCTGTGTTCCTGTGTCTCCGTCCCCTGGACCGTGTGCCCACTACCACTGCCCCCAGGTCCCTGTTGTTGTTGGGGTGGTGTGTTATCCTGGGTTCCCTGTAGTGGTTCACACACACCTGATTGATGTGTCCTGGGGACAGAGGTATGGGCCCGCTGGGTGGGTGCTGTGCTGGTGTTACCAGAGGTTGAAAGGTCAGTGTTGGGCTGTGCCTGTGCGAGGGGAACCGACTGTCCCGAGGCACACGATTGTCCGGGCTGGTCATCTGGATCCAGATGGCCAGAGCTGCTGTCATCACTGTGGGCCTCTTCTGTGGGTGGGGTAGAGATGTCTGGACCCTCCTGTCTGGTGATGTTACATAGTGGTCCTGCAGGGGTGTAAAAGCATGATTATTGCATCTGTGTGTGTCATGGTGTGCAATGGGTGGGTGTGCGTGTACCCCAGTGCAAGCATTCCTGTGTGGGGGCTTGTGTGATGATGGTTCGGGGGTGTTATGGGTATGTGCAGTGGGTATGGTTTAGTAATGGGTGTCCATGCTTTGTTGTGTCATGCAGAGCTTGGTGTTGGGATGGGTGGTTTGTGTTATTGGTACATTAGTGAGGAGTTGGAGTGATAGGGGAAGGGGTGAGGGTGGGGGTGTGTGATAGCATGCAGGTAGGGTGGGGGATATGATAGTTAAGATTTGACTTACCAGTGTCCATTCCTCCACCGACTCCTCCGAGGACCTCTGGATGCATAATGGTCAAGACCTGCTCCTCCCATGTTGTTAGTTGTGGGGGAGGAGGTGGGGGTCCGCCGCCAGTCTGCTGAATCGCGATGTTGTGCCTGGAGACCACTGAATGCACCGTCCCCCGTAGGTCGTTCCACCTCTTCCCGATGTCCTCCCGATTTCTTGGGTGCTGTCCCACTGCTTTGCCCAGTCCATGATTACTCGCCATACCTCCATCTTCCTAGCTATAGAGGTGTGCTGCACCTGTGATCCAAATAGCTGTGGCTCTATCCCTACGATTTCCTCCACCATAACCCTGAGCTCCTCCTCCGAAAACCTGGGGTGTCTTTGGCGTGCCATGGGGTGGTGTAGGTGATGTGTGGGGTGGTGTATGTGGTGATGAGTGTGGTGATGTGTAGTGGTGTGTGGTGTTTTGTGTGTGGATGTTGTGTGGGTGATGGTGTTGTGTGCCTCTGTGTGGTGGGGTTGTCTATTGCTGTGCTCTCTCTCTGTCGCCTTCGTCTCTAATTTTGGGTCGTAGGGGTTTGTGGGTGATGTGGGTGTGTGTTTTATATTGAATTGGGTGTGTGGGAGTGGTGTTTGTATGTATATCAGGTGTGTGTATTTCGAATTGTCCAATGTTGCGGTGTTTTGGAGATGTGTGTGTATTTTGAGCGCAGCGGTGTGTACCGCCAATGGAATACTGCGGTTGAAAGACCGCCACGTGGATTCGTGGGTCGTAATAGCATGGGCGTGTTTCTGTTGCCATGACGGTGGAGGATTTGTTATCGCCGGTTTATCACTGACCTTTGGTGTGGCAGACTTGTGTGGGTGTCGAATTTCGGTGGATTCCGAGCAGTGGGTCATAATAGCTGTGGCGGAATTCCGCGTCCGCGGCAGTGTATTGGCGGTCTTCTGCACGGCGGTAAGCGGCTTTTATCGCCAATGTTGTAATGAGGGCCTATATGTTGTAATTATGTCAGCATGTTCTGGTGATATATAGCGAGGGTCTGGCCGGTAGATGTTACAGGCACATCCTTAATTCCTGTGGAGGCAGCACTTTTAGAAGAGTTATCCTCACGGAATTGTTGTAATTCCTGTAAAACAGTAACACGATCATTTATGTCAAAAGGTTTTTCTGCTGCCTCCACGCCAGGACCATCAAGATACGGAACAAGCATTTGAGTTCCGAACAGGCACTCATGTGAAGTACGACCCCCAAGGGACCTTCCAGGCAAGTTATTTAGTGCTCTCTGAACTCCATACAGGTGGGTTAGCCAATTACGACCCGTACCTAAAACTCTGGCTGTAAGGATTGCTTTAAATCGCAGTTTAATCGATCCACAACACTATTTCCCTTGGGATGAAATGGAGACGAGTACTGCAGTTGGACCCCCAATGAAGCCATGGCATCCCTGAATGCCCTGGAGGCGAAAGCAGGGCCCTGGTCTGAATGGAACGCCGCAACTGCATATGTACCGATAAAGACTCGCAAATCTTTAATAACAGTCCGAGCGTCAGCCGAGCATTGTGGCCACACCCACACAAATCTGGAGCATGAATCAACAGCGACTAATATGTATTTGTATGCACTATCAGGTGTTAATGGACCGCAGTGGTCTAAGTACACACATTGTAATGGTCTATTGGAAATTAAGAAGGGTGTCTGCGGCGGGCCGTGGAAACTTTAATTTGTTGACAGATGTCACCACAAAGGACATACTGCTTAGTCTCTTTATAGAGACCGGGCCACCAAAAAAGGGGGGATGTAAGAGTGAAATTGTAGCTGCCACACCAACATGTGCAGATGCCCCCCCCTCCTGCGCTGCTTTAATAAATTGTGATCTCACATCTCTACTGGGGATGTTGCATACACCTGGAATTTTAACTTCAGCGTTCAGCATACCTTCCATCAAGTATTGATATTTATTAGGAAATCCTTTAGGATAAGGCGTACCATCAACCGTAGCTTTTATGGCAGCCATAATGTCTGTGTCTGGTTTGGTACTCGAATGAGTCACTGCAGCTACAGTGGCAACTGCCACTGCTGACTTTGCGGCTTCATCAGCCAATGTATTTCCAGCAATGTGTATCCCAACGAGCTGGTGTCCGAGTGTGTGCACAACATGGGTCTGCTACCTTCCCCCACAGGAGTCTGTGTTTTATGGTGTTGCCTTTGGAATCTCTGAACCTATTCTGACGCCAGTAATGCAGATATTCATTAAAGGACTGGACACAGTAATATGACTGTGCTGGATCCGTATGTTCTAGTGCCATCAGCAGAGCTTTTAGCTCAGACAATTGTGCTGTACAATCCCCTAAGGTCTGCATATAGGTATGTAGGGGACAGAATTTCTCCCCCTCCATATAGCCGCTTATGACTGCGCAAGTTGATGTTTAGTTCCAGTCGCTGGTTGCGCAGAGCCAGTGGTGTACATGACTCTATGATATTGATCAATGGGCGAGGTATTTGCTGGAACTGGATATTCTACTTCATATTGTAGAAATTCTTGAGTTTGTCATTTTGGATCGAAAATGTAGTCTTTATCAGTGGCTGTAAGAGACGTAGCCCATTGTTCGGAACACTAGCTTTTGTAACAGCCTCTAGGGCTAGAATTGGAGAAACAACAATGATGCGTTTCCATTGGGCAAGAGGTCTTTCTTTAATAACAGCCATCTGTACAGCAGTGAGAATTTTCTCTGTGGGTGCAAAGCGTTGTTCAGCACCTGAATACAAATGTGATTTGTATGCTATCAAGACTGTCTCACCTTCATTAAATGTCACATAGGTGAAACCGATGGCCCCAGCTATTACCCTGATGACCAAATGCGTTTTGTTGTCCCTTGTGTGTAAATGTTTTGCTGCTAGCATGTCTGTCTGCAATTCTCGAAGAGTACATGTATGTTCAACTGTCCAAAATTTACTTGAAAAATCAGGACGTATTAAGTCATATAAAGGTTTTAGGCGTGTTGCATAATCAGGAATGTATGTTCTGCCAAAATTTAGAAAACCCAACAACGATTTAAGTTTTTGAATCGTATTTGGTGGTTGTAATTGTGCACATTTTTCTAAAAATTGTGGCGCTAGGCTCTTCCCTTCACTCAACAGCTCATATCCCAGGAACAGGAAGCTGAGGAAGGCAATTTTTGATTTTTTTAAGTTAAATTTGTAGCCGAGTTCGGCAAATCCTACAACAATGCGTGCTACCCGTCTTAAATGTTGTAGTAACTCGTCATCCGTGAGATATATATCATCCACATATGACAATGCTTCAGGGTCTATCTCGTGTAAAATAGCAGTCACATGAGCCGCAAACAGTCCTCGGCTGTTCTTATACGCCTGGGGCAAACAACAGAATGCTAAAGTTTGTTAAGTCCCTGCTTTCAGGCGCTATATTCTGGAAGAAGAACCCATTCGAGGTATCTAAAGTTGTTTTGTGTTTTTTCTGCACTATGTTGCTCATTAGTGCAGTGCTATGTGAGTTTTGTATAGCATATGTACGTGCATGTCCGTTTAAATGTCTGTAGTCTAAGACTATTCTGTATGAATGGTCCGGCTTGGCTACAGGAAATAAAGGGTGTGGTCAATCACACCCTGGTATTCTAATTGTGTAAGTATCTCTCTCACCAGTGCCCTTGCTTCATGTTCTATGGGATACTGCGGTTGTGGCTGAGATTCACTTTTAATATGAATGACATGGTAGGGAGAGTCCCTATCCCACCCTACATGATTTCTATATAATGCAGGTGCTTGTTCTAGAGCCCATTCTATAGAATAGGACTCAGTGAGTTCCTCCGGAACAAGTGGCGAGAAAGAAAGTTTAATGACCTATTTTCCATATGGGCAGGTGCGGACAAAATCAGGCGGCCAATCTTGTTTAGCCAACAAGATGTTGTACACTTTAACTACATGGTCCCAAAAGATTGCGTGTATCGTGCGTTCAATGTCTCCCTCTAATTGTAGTGTTACTTTGTATACCCTATCAGGCTCGGAGACACGCATGTCCGCTGTTTCTACTTGTATAAAGTCATCAGTTGCTTTCACCTCCAGATGCTCTAGAAGATTCCGGCGAACTATTGTGACCTCTGCCGTGCTGTCTAGCAGTGCTAGAGACCAAGTTTTGTTCTTCAAGAGAACCCGCTTCCAGAGTGGCAGGTCGAACTTGAGACTGCTGCCACTTTTTTCTTTTTAAATTGTTGTTTTTGCTGTACAAGTTTCTCCTAATTTTGAACAGAAACCTCCGAAGAGCGTTGTGATTCCTGTCTCAGTTTCACCTACTCTGTTCTTCGCTCTGATCGCCCACCTCTCTCATTTCTTTTATCCGATGAGTCCTGAAAGGAACGAGATTGGCGTTTATCAGTCTATTGATATCTATCAGGCGTTTTTATATTATCTCTATTCCTGAGGTTATACCTATCCTGTGCCTTTCTTTTTTAGGCATTTGTTGCTTTTTATCCCAGCGTTTCTTATTACCCTCAGGTTGTTGTTTAGTATTATCTTTATTCATTTTACCCTGAAATTGAAGTTTTTGTAGTCTATCCCCAAAGGCTATCTCGACAGATACTCTAATATGTTTCCGCTATTATTTTAGGCAGCTCCCATTCCTGATCTTGTTGTGGAACGTCACGGAGCTGCATGCGCACTGCAAGTGCTACTGCTTCCCCTTTAAGGTTACTTAGGATGATTGAAGAAACTGTGGCAAAATGGCCCATCAGTTGCATTCCCAAATCTAGGGCTGGGGCAGCCCCGTATTGATCTTGAATTTGTTTAAGCACTTCCGGTAAGTTGGCAAGTGTCGGTGTACTGTGTGCCATTGTATAGAGCACGCCAAATGCCTCATGTATTACAGTGTTCAACTGTAGGGACCATCCCAAAGGGCAAGCACATAGTCAATATTCTATGTTTATCCTGAGGTCCCATATGGGGAAATACTGCTTCCAGCTTATTAATTTTTTGTGCTAGCCAGAACGGAGTCTCCTCTCGTTTGGTTGGGACCTTACCCATAATTGAAGGTACAGTCACCGGATTTATACCTGGTGTTACTGCATGTGGTTGTGCTGAAGCAGCATGCCCTGGGTTTGTATTTAAAGTTTGCATCACAAATTGTACTAATCGTCTGTATATTGCTATTAACTCAATGTATAATTGTCGAACCTCAGCTACTGCTAAATTCGCAACCGCAGGATGTGGTGTATATGTGGCCAATAAAGGTCAGGTAGGACCGTCATTACTTAGTGGACCTAACCTTACTGGTAATATTGTATGGGGTAGGGCGCCATCAAGCCAATTATTATGTTCTTGATAAGATAGAGGTATCTCTAAGTATGTATACGCCCTGTATTGTCCAGGCGCGTTAGCAACTGTATATGTGTGAAATGTATTTGAGTTTCCATCAACTGCTGGAAATGTGACCCAAGAGTAAACAAGCTCTGTTCTATAAGCTGTGTGGGCGTCCACCACAAATGTGACTGCATCTCCCTGGGCCGTGAGGCCATTTGCTAGTAAGTGTGCTGTGAGAGGTTGCCCCATATTAACAGCTATGTGTGCAACCTGGGGATTCGCCATCATAGAGCACTAAGAGTTCAGAGAAGGCACACCAAGATGGGTTTTTTCCTTTTTAAGTTCAAGCTTGAACAACCGCCAGCTGAAAATAGGAATACCTATACAGCTGTGGTGGAAATCCTCAGTAGCACGGACGTCTCCGTATGTGGAACTGAGGCATCATTCTATAAAATGAGACTGAGATATTCCGGTGGACCCGAAAATTAGAGCCTGACCAAACGTTGGCGGCGCCATGTCGCGTAGGCTCTCATTATCTTAATGAGAATACTGGATTTTGAGCAGCAAGATCGCCACAATGTGGGGGACTGAGTGTGACCCACGGTGGATGACGCTTGTCCATCGAAATCTGGGTTTTGCTCCGGCTCACTAGCAGTGCCTCATCTCCCCCCAATGGCAGATACAATTGGGCAGCTGAGCGCATGACATATCAGTACTTCTCAGGGAAGTCGTGGTCACTCAGGTCACAACCGGTTCTCTCATACACAGTGCGGTCTCATCTATAAATGACAATAAAGGCAGTATAAGTTTTAAAGATTGGTTTAATAAACGACTGCATTTTGGATAGCAAAGCGTGAGCTGCAATAACCAGAACTACACAACACAGTAATATTAAAATAGTAATGACAAGAGTGAAGCACAAGAATAAGGCTATCATACTGCCACTAGATTATTTTCTCTTTAAGTTATATTTCGAGCACAGCATGTTAAGCTCTAAACCTGCCTTTCAGGTTCCCTCTGGAGGACATCAACCCTCATACCTGAGCATTGGCCTGTAATCTGCATCAGCATCTGCAACAGGGTGTTTTTATAACTAACACGCAGATGTTCTAAGAAAATGTCCCTACGTAAGGATGTGTATTTTCTACGAATGTTGGAGACTAAACTTCTACTACGTTTACCGGCAATGTACCAGACTGTAGCCTTGACTGAAGCACAGGGCGATCAAGAATGCATCATTTGAGAACACAGTGCTGAACTAAGCTAAACAGTGTGATTGAAGAAATTAAAACAAGACCGTAAAAACTGGTTATTGTAAAATAGCAGTGCGAAGCTGAATAAAATATATCTAGGGCAAAGTGTACAGCGGCCTAGTATGTTAAACTAACGTGCTTGGAGCTACACATAAAATGGCTACACAATACACTGTGGGCACGATGCATGTGGCATGAATGCATGGAGTGGTGTATGTGAAGGCCTAATGTTAGGGGGGTGGGTGGATGTCCTCTGGGCAGTATAAAGGTTGCGTGCTGGGCCATGTGCATGTAAATGGCGATGTGAAGGGGAACGGTGGGCCATAATTGTAACAGGCAGGACTGTTTGTCTAAATATATTTTCCTGTGTGTATTGTCAGCGCCCATCAAAAGGGTATATGGCGTGCCATCGCCAAGGAGGTGCGGACCCTGGAGGTCTATGGCAGGCGGAGCACCCACTGTCGCAAACGGTGGGAGGACCTGAGACGCTGGGCACGGAAGACGGCAAAGGCTTGAGGGCATCACAATATCCACAAGGGGGTGAGTACACTGCCCATTATTACATCTTACGGCTGGTGGATGGTATACGGGTGGTGGATATGTGTCAGTGGGTGCCCCTAGGCCAGGCCTGACATTGCAGTGTAGGTCCCCTGGTGGCTAGTGTTCAGAAGGGCAAATCTGGCTACCTAGGCATCCACTACTGGTCAGCTGTGTGGGTCCCAGGTGTGCTGCAGTTGTCGTCTGCGCCCCTCATCTTGCCTTGGCTGCTAAATATTTCTCTGGTGGTGCTTTGGCATATTGCATAGGCCTGTTCCCTGTGTGTGAGGGTGCTGTGTACAACAACGGTGGTGTTTATGCAGCCATTGACCAAGTGTATCCTTTGTGTCTTCCCCCCGTTTTTGTATTATGATCCTGTCCTTATATGCATTAGCATCATCTGGCGGAGGAGCAGAGGCACCGGCGATTGAGGGATCTGCATCCCACAGAACCCAGGAAGCAGAGTCGACCGAGGCTGAGGGCACCAGTGGGGCAGAGGGTGAGGGGAGCACCACAGGGGAGACTGGAGGAGACAGTTCTGACACAGATACCTCCTCCACTGGAAGCTCCCTGGTGGTGGCTGACACTTCTGTGACCATGCCAGCTACAGGTACCACCGCCACCCCGTACCATCACTGCCCTCCCAGCAGCCCCTCAGCGAGTTGCCCGTGCCCGCTCACCTAGGAGGGTGGGCATCTCCTTCACCCCAGCCACCTCAGGCCTTGCCTCAGTTATCCCTGCTGCCCTGAGTGAGGAGGCTATTGACCTCATGAGATCCATCTCTGTAGGGCAGTCAACCATTGCGAATGCCATCCAGGGACTGGCAGCCCAGATGCAACAGGCTAATGTATTCCTAGAGGGCATTCACACTGGATTGGCAGCCCAACAGAGATCAATCCAGGCTCTGGCCTCCTCTCTGATGGCAGCCATTGTCCCTGTTTCTACCCTCCCCCTCCAACTTCCACTTCCCAGGCCCATTTTCCTCAACCCCAACCCATCCCAAGCACACAGCCAGACGAGCATGCACACAAGACAACACACAGGAGTGGTACAAGCAAACACAAGCACCATACATCATCCCACAGGCACTCACACAAACACCCCATCCAGATGCAGACACACCAACATCAACTATTTCCACTGTCTCCTCATTCTCCTCCTCCACCTCCCACCGAGTTCCGTCTACACTCACACCTGCATGCACTACATCATCAACCACTAGCAGCATCCCCACCTTACCAAGCAGAACATACACCTCACTGGCAGACACCTCCACAACATCCATGCACACATCCCCTGTGTCCTCTCCCACTTTGTCTCTCCCTCCTCCCTAAGGTACACAAACGCAAGCACTCAGACACCCTACAGCTATCCACCATACAACAGCATATAGCCCATGCACCTGCACCCAAAATCAGCAGACACCTCCAATAACCACTCCCTCTTCTTCCACTCCCATTCCTTCTTCCTTATCCCACCCCAATGTCCCTACAAAACTGTTCCTATCCACCACTGACCACTTCCCTACCCCTCACCCCTCCTGCATGTATGGGCAGGGTAAGAAGACCCCAGCCAAGCACCTCAGCCACCCAGTCCAGGGGCCCAGTCGTCACCACACCCACTCGTGGTGGAAAAGGATCCAGGCCACATATCCTGAAGGTGAAAGAGCCTGCACCAGGCAGCCTCAAGAGAAAGGAGCCTGCCCCAGCTGCCAGAAAGAGCAAGGAGTCTGCCCTAGCAGGCAAGAAGGGAACAGAGCCTGCCCCAGCTACCAGGAAGATCAAGAAGCCTGCATCAGAAGGCAAGAAGGGAAAGAGGCCTCCCCCAGCTGCCAGGAAGAGCAAGGAGCCTGCACCAGAAGCAGGAAGACCAAGGGGCCTGGGGCAGGAACAGTGAAAGAGCCCCTATCACTAACCATGGTTGTGCAGCTGTCTGAGGGTGCTGGGGATGGGTAGGAGCCCCCCCCCAGCAGCACCACCACCTCCACTGAGCAGCCATACGAGGTTGCAGGGGGTGGGCAAGAGCCGCCCCCCAGCAGCACCACCACCTCCACTGAGCAGCCGCCCGAGGTTGCAGGGGTTGGGCAGAAGCCTCCCCCCCAGCAGCACCACCACCTCCACTGAGGAGCAGTCCGAGGTTGCAGGGGATGGGCAGGAGCCTCCCCCTCACCAGCACCACCACCTCCACTGAGCAGCCATCCGAGGTTGCAGGGGATGGGCAGGACCCTCCCTCCACCAGCAGCACCACCTCCACTGAACAGCCATCACCACCGGCAGAAGGTATGTAATCCTGCCTCCTGCAAATCCTTTGGGTATGACACCCACCTGAGAGACTGTGACCTTGCACTCCCCAGGATCAAGAGCACAGGGTACGATGCCCCCTCCAGAACCAGTGGGTAAGACACCCACATGCCCCTCCAGAACCAGTGGGTAAGACACCCACATGGACAACACTCCCCAGGATCTGCCTGACATGTCCCAGGACGAAGAGCACAGGGCATGAGGTCCCCTCCAGAACCAGTGGGTAAGGCACTTACATTCCCAACACTTCCCAGGATCAAGAGCACAGGGCACGAGGTCCCCTTCAGAACCAGTGGGCAAGTCACCCACTTGAGACACTATGGCCTTGCACTCTCCAGGACAAGGCACAGGGCATGTTGCCCCCTCTAGAGCAAGTGGGTAAGTCACCCACTTGAGAGACTGTGGCCTTGCACTCCCCAGGACCAGGGACAGGGCATGTTGCCCCCTCCTTGTTCCATCTCCCAGCTGAGATGCCCCCGTCCCCCTGGGGTCCTGCCTATTTACCAACTGATGCCCCTGCAGTGTTCTTTCTGTGTTGATGCATTGTGGACTGGGCTGTGTCCATTTTTGTGTACATATGAATAAATCTATTATCTACACTGACAGCTGAGGCACCCAGCTGAAATAATACCCTCATCTGATATGGAATCGGTCGATAAACCTGTAATACGACCTAATACTCACAACACTTCGAGGTTAGGAGTACATTTTTATGAGGAGGCACGGAGACATCACTTAGGTGCGGCACAAGACAACCGCACATGACCACCAAGTTCTATTACTCAAGAACCTAGTACTTTTGGTATGCAGACAAGAGCCCGCAGCAAGGAGGCCAGGAACAAAATTTGAATGAACAATTAATCTTAAATCTATCTATCAAAGTACTTTCTAGACCTCAGATTGGGATACTGTCTAAGGGACTTTCCTTTTGTCCAACTGCTGAATGGGATTTGGTTCAAACTAAAATGTATTTATTCAAATTTATTAGAAAATGTAAGTTAAAATCGTTTTTCTCCACTCGGAAATGACAGAATACTAAGGATACACATCAACCTCTTACCAGCAATCTAACTGTACAAGACTTAGAATCTGTTGACTTGCTTAATAACCTTTCAAGAACGGAAGGAGAGGACCAACCCATCACAGAAATAGCATCAGAACATGGGATTGAGACCTCATATTCTACAGCTCTAGCTTTACCAATAAAATCAACCTTTGCACCTATATTATCAGCTGGTAATGCGATTGACCTTTTCTTTACGGCCTTGATGAAAGATCTTAGGCGGTCATTCTGACCCTGGCGGTTGAAAACCGCCAGGGCAGAGTGCCGCGGAAGCACCGCCAACAGGCTGGCGGTGCTTCTGGGGCAATTCTGACCGCGGTGGTAAGGCCGCGGTCAGAAAAGGGAAACCGTCGGTTTCCCGCCGGTTTCCCGCTGCCCAGGGAATACTCCACGGCGGCGCTGCAAGCAGCGCCGCCATGGGGATTCCGACCCCCTTCCCGCCATCCTGTTTCTGGCGGTTTTCACCGCCAGAAACAGGATGGCGGGAACCGGTGTCGTGGGGCCCCTGGGGGCCCCTGCAGTGCCCATGCCACTGGCATGGGCACTGCAGGGGCCCCCTAACAGGGCCCCATTGAGATTTTCAGTGTCTGCTTGGCAGACATTGAAAATCGCGACGGGTGCAACTGCACCCGTCGCACATCAGCAACTCCGCTGGCTCCATTCGGAGCCGACATCCTCGTTGCTGGTGCTTTCCCGCTGGGCGGTAGGGCGGCCTTTTTGCGGTCGCCCGCCAGCCCAGCGGGAAAGTCAGAATGACCGCCGCGGTCTTTTGACCGCGGTACGGTCTTCTGGCGGTTCCCGCCAGGCCGGCGGCTTCCGCCGCCGGCGGGGGTCAGAATGACCCCCTTAATCTGGAACATAAGAAATATACAACCAAGAAACAAAATCTATTGAGGAATACTAATTACAAGGCGTTTCCGCATCACTAATGTACATTACATTGGCTTCCGCTCATCTATGTACTTCATAATAAACTATCTTTGGATCTAATGACCCGTTTGGATGTGCTGACTATAATTCGAACTGTGAAAGTGAAGACATGAATTAACCAATTGAAAAATGGGTTTACCAATATTTTGTTATGAATATCTATTATCTTGCCTAACTTATTTTTCATGCTGTGTTGATCTCATTACATTTACTTTAAATAGTTTTGTCCTTGCATTATTCATCCGAGTTACGGGGTTGAATTGTGTGTGTGGTGTTGGGGGGGTGTGTTGTGCATGTGTGTGTCACTCTCTTCCCCCGTGTGTGCTAGGCAGCTGTACTCACCGTCATCATCTTCGCGGGCGTTGGTGTTCGTGGTGGAGCAGAACGTAGAAGATCATGGGGAAGACATGCAGTTCCGGGTCCATGGTGGCGCCGTTCTTCCCTGTGTCTCCAATGGTGAGTCCTTACACTTCTGTGCAGTGTTTCCGGCAGGCTTTTGATGTCATTGGTACTGCCCCGGAAAAGGTGGAGGTTTGCGGGGTCATAATATGTGGGCGGATTTTTGACTTCTGCCTGGCTGTAGGTGGCCACCACCATCGTGGCTGTTGTTTCCGCCCTGAGGGTCGGTGTGGTACATTGGTTGTCTTTCAGAGATCTTTCCACCATGGTCATAATTTGACAGTAGTTACCTACCGCCATCCTGTTGGCGATATTACAGCCACTTTATCACCGACCGCTAGGGTTGTAATGAGGGCCTATGTCATTACTTGCTTATATTTCTCACTGAATGTAGGAGTCCACCTACAGAAGAGCCATGAGATGTTTCAGTAAATGTGCCAGTATGTGACTCTCTGTTTTAGTACCTCTACAGCTTTCTAAGTGGGTATAAAAGTAGCTGAATACATTGATTTGTGGCTGTGTCTCCATTTGCATATGATACTGCTGCATATACAAGTACTTTCAGAGTATTTAAGTGAATGTAGAAGTCTCTGCGTTGCTGTGTGACTAGGTGAGACAGTGGATCTATGATTTGGAACATACATTTACTTCCTTTATGAGTAGTAACTCTATGTAGTGCTTGGCTTAGGGGTCTCCAAGTGCATGAACAAGTTTCTAAAATTGAAAAGGACATATTTCAATCACTTAAACACAAAACACCATGCTTAACGGCATACCTACACCATATCTCGGAGGTGACTTTTTTTGTATTGAACTGTAGGCTTAAGATTTGAAAAAGGGGTTTTAGAGACCAACGTGAGTGGGTGCTGATAATGTACACATAGGCTCTTCTGTAGTAGCCATTAGTCATGATTAAAGCACTACTTCTATGCATACATAGCAAGAGTATGCCACTACTTCCCGCTATTTCTCACTGAATATACAAAAGCACCTGAGTGCTATGAGATGTTACAGTAATTCTGCTGATATGTGACTCTCTGTTTTAATACTTCTATGGCCTTCTAAATGGTAAGTAAATGGCTGAACAAATACTTTAGTAGCTGTGTTAGGGAATAGAGGGAAATGTGGCTGTGTCTTAAACTGCCTTTGATACTGCTGCATACATAAGTAGTTTCTCAGTATGTACCTGAATACACAAGTCCTTCTGTAGGTATCTCAATGGGAGTGATAGAGGCGATATGCATTTGTAAATAAATATGCTTGCTTTACAGATAGTACACTGTATGTAGTGGTTGGTGTAGGGGCCTCCCAGTGCATGACTTACTTCTTTCTTCATGGGAGCTTCACTTCATGTAGTATTCGGCATAGGGACATACAAGTGGATGAGTAACTTTTTCATCTAAAAACAAATCTCTTTTCTTTTAAACACAAAGCACCATTGTTTATGACATGAAAACAGCATATTTCGGAAATTAGCAATGGCTACTAAACCATAGGTTTCACAGCCAACAAACACCTTCTATATGCCATGAGAAGCTGCCTTTATGACACCATAGAAAGGATCTTCACTACTAGGACTCATCCATATTTAAACACTGCAGGCCTGATTCACAAAGCTAAGCTACATTTCGACTGTTGGTCTATGTTTAGACAAAAAGTCTAATTTTTTTAACTTTTTGGCATTCACATGGATAAGCTAAGAGTAGTATTCTTATGTCTGCACTCGGAGCAAAATCTCTGCACATGGGGCAGATCTCCACCCCAAGGGCAGAGATTCTGCCCCATGTGCGATTGTGAAAACTAACCATAAGAATGACACACCACTCTCATGCAAAACAACTCTAATACGGTGGAAGTTAGCAAAACAATACATACCTTTCATATTTTACTTTTGTAAGACCAGTTCTGAATGGTTAGTATGTGTTAACCCTTTCATGCAACTTTTGAAAGAAGCTCAACATGGAGGACTTTGGGTTCATGTTTGCCTCTCAATCGCAAATGTTGTGACAGTTTACCACTACAGTGCAATTTATCAGCAAACCCTCACTTAGAAAGTAAACCCTTATTAATCAATGAGTGTAAGCACCTTTAATTTTTAAAAAGACATAACTCTCTCTTTATCGCCCTTCCACCAATACAGTCCTAGCACAGTCTCCATAGCAACCCACTACAACCAGTTGGTCACAAGTTCGCAGCACATTCTAGAAGGCGCATACTAGTTACAAAATAAGCTGCAGCAGTTGTTGCTTACTGTACAGACAGAAAAGCATATCCAAGTCTGTATTTCAATTTTTTATTTTTCCCAGACCCAGGCATCCTTTCAAGACACTACCTAATTTTATTCACTAGCACATTCACAGCATCCTATCAAATATGTTTTTTAAAACTGAAGCACACCTTCATTTTAACTGCCTTCCATTTTCAAAACTACCTCATTCACTCACCCTAGCCTTCTCCTGTCTGCTACTGCTGCTTCACTTCAAAATAGTTAATTTAGTTGAGTGGGTGCGTCAGGGTTTGAGTCAGTCTTTGAGTGGGTGTGTGAGGGTCTGAATGGGTCTGCGAGTGTGTGCGTGAGGGTCTGAGTTGCTCTGTTAGTGGGACATGAGGGTCTAAGTGGGTCTGTGGTTGGTTGCCTAAGGGTCTGAGTTGGTCTGTGAGTAGGAGTATCAGTGTCTGATTGGGTCTGAAAGTGAGTGGATGAATGTCTGAGTGGGTTTGTCAGTGGGTGCATCTTGGAACCTGGATTATTGTTAAGGGCAGGTAAGTACCCACACTTAGCAATAGGCCCCTAACCCCACAGTGAGTCCTCAATAAATTAATCCCAGCTCAATCTTGGTAGCTTGGCAACAGAGACAAAGCTTAACTTAGGAGACATGTGTGTAAAGCATTTAAAAATCACAAAACAGTAAATAAGTAAAACTAAAAACACAATAAAATAAAAATTCAATTCATAACAATAGAGTATATTTTTATCTTTAAATTGACACCAAAATGATTTAAATCAGATAACGGGAACCAGAGATACAAGTTTTTAAAGAATTAGGCCCTCATTAAGACCCTAGCGGTCGATGATAAAGTGGCGCTGTTGGAAAATGGGTTATTGGTAAGGGCAGGTAGGTACCTACACCTAGCAACAAGCCACTAACCTCCACCTAGGTACAGTTAGGTCTCAGTAAATTAATCCCAGCTCAACCCTTGGTAGCTTGGCAACAAGCGTCAAGGCTTAACTTAGGAGACAGTGTGTAAAGCCTTCAAATATCACAAAACAGTAATTAAATAAAACACAGGAAACAGTTTAAAAATCCAAAACCAATTTATAAAAATAGTTTATATTTTTATCTTTAAAATGACACAAAAACGAATAAAATCGGATAAAGGGAACCGGAGATATGAATTTTTAAAGAATTATTACTTTTCTAGCGCTTAGAAACAAAAAGCGCCAATGGGTCATCTGGTTACACCTCGACCGGGGCAAAGTCAAAGTTTCAGGCCGACCGCGATGGAGCCCTGCTCGGCTACAAGTCGCGGGAGGCCTCGGTTAAAAAGTTACGTTCTGACTTAGTCTTTATTTTGAAGTTTTTCTTCACCGGGACGAACCTGCCAGTTGAATCCGACTTCCTGGAGCCCTTGTCCGGATACGCGATGTGGGTTTCCTCGGTGGAGATTTTTACCTTCGGACTTAGTCGTTTTTTTTAGATGAAAATCCTTCGACCGGGGTAAACCTGGATCTTGATCCGACGTCCGTGGAGCCCTTCTCGGATACGATGGCTGGGAGGTCCCGGTCAACTTTTTACCTTCGGACTTATTCTCTTTTTCTGAGGTTTTCCTTTACCGGGACGAACCACCAAGTCAGGCCGGGTCGCGGTTGAGGCAAGCCGGCTAGAATTTCCGCGGCGGGTCGGTCCCTCTCTGGAGCTTTTTTTTCAAAAATTCTCAAATCTTTTCCAAACTTCTGGGGCTTCACCCAGATGTTCTTTTAAGGTTCTTTTGGGGTTCACAGCTCACCCCAAGGGTCCAGAAGTTCTGTGCTGGTCCTTGGGGGGTGCGGAGTTCAACTCCCAGAATGCACCTGGCGCAAACTCCTTTTTGGCCACTGGACAGTGGTCAGCTGGTCACTTTTCAGGAGTTGGTGCAGGGGGACTCTGGATAGCAATTTTTCATCTGTAGCAAACAGGGAGTCCCTCCTTGAACCAGTTGAAGCCAGGCAAAGTCCTTCTTGTGGTGAAGCCCAAGTGTGCAGCTGGTGCAGTCCTTCTGAGTGCATGTTCCAGGTGCAGGCCAGGGGTCCAGCAGGGCAGTCCTTCTTCTCCTTTAGTTCCTTCTTCTTGAAATTTGGTGGGGATCTGAGGTGTGGGTGCAGGTCTGCCAGTGTTATCCTTGCTCCTGGGTGAAAAGCAGGGGGGCCCTGGTTCTCCAATCAGGTACAGGGTCGTCCCCCTGTGATGACCACTTCCTGGGAAGTGTGGCAAAAATCCATCCCAGAAGGCAACATTCTCTAAAAATCCAACATGGCTGAATCTGATTTTTGGAGGTTACATCTGGCTGAGCCCACCCACTGGTGTGGCTAAAAATCATAAACACACCCCTCTCCTGCCCTCTCCTAATCTAATCAAGGGGGCACCTAGTTGACTGGGGTTGCAGGATGTGGGGGTGTTGCTGGTTGCTGCAAATGTCCTTCTCTGCCTTTGAAGACCAGTTTGGCAGCCCTCCCCCTTCCTGCCTCACCATCTGCTGAGGGGAGATTCTCTCCCACAAGCACATTCCTTTGTGTGAAGCCAGGCCAATTCACACCTCATCAAGGCAGCTTGGCTAAGCTGCTGCAGGCTGGCCAATCAGAGCACAGCAGCAGAAACAATGCAGGGCTGAAATTGGCAACTTTTTAGGTAAAGTCTAAAACTCTTTACCTGATCAAGTTATATTAAATCCAACAACTGGAAGTTGTGGGCTTTATTACAACAATTAATTTGATACCAAATTCTTGGTATGCAACATTTAAGGAGACTTTAAAATTTAAAATAAAGTCTCCCCATTCTAGCCTATGAAGGCCATTTACTTCAATGAGGGAAAAACGAATTTGGCTGTTTTTACCTCACCAGGGTTTATAAATCTATTTTTATAAAGTCCCTGCTTATAGTTACATGGCACCCAGCCCTAGGGGGACATAGGGCACACCTTAGGGGTGACTTATATGTAAAAATAAGGTAGTTTAAGACTTTGGAACTACTTTTAATTCCAAAGTCGAATTTGCATATAACTTTAATTTAAAAGCAGCCAGCAAGGCAGGACTGCCTTTAAAATGACACTGGGCACCTCAGCAGTGCACCTAGGTGTGCACCACCTATGCTGTGGTCCCTAAACCTACATGCCCTACCATATACTAGGGACTTATAGGTAGGTTAACTTAGCCAATTATAATTAGCCTAATTTCCATATCCATTTTACACAGAGCAGAGGCCCTGGGACTGGTTAGCAGTACCCAGGGCACCATCAGAGTCAGGAAAACACCAGCATAAAGTGGAAAATGGGGGCAAAAAGTTAGGGGGCCTCTGCAATCAGCCCTGTTTTCTCACAGGCGCTAATACCACCAACAGGCCGGCAGTAATTAGCGCCAAATTACGACCATGGCGGAAAGATCTCCGAAAGATAGCAAATGTACCACACCGACCACCACGGCAGAAACAACAGGCACCACGGCTGTAGCCGTCTACAGCCAGGCAAAAGTCAATGTTCCGCCCACCATATTACAACAACACAATCCGCCACCTTTTCTGGGGCGGTACCAATGACATCAAAAGCCTGGCGGAAACACTGCACAGAAGTGAAAGGAGTCACAATTGGAGACACAGGGAAGAACCACGCCACCATGGAACCAGAACTGCATGTATTTCAGATGATATTCTTTGTTATGCTCCACCACGAACACCAACTCCGGCGATGACAACGCCGGTGAGTCCAGCCACCTAGCACACAAGGGAGGGAGGGAGGAAAACGAGAGTGACACACACCACACACACCCCAGACACACACCATACACACAACCAGATGCACAAGAAAACAATTTACCCCCCAAAATCGATAGAATAATGCAAGGACAAAACAAATTTACCAAAGTGAGTGTAATAATATCAACACAGTTAAAAAATTATAAGTTAGCCAATTTAACAAATATTTACAAATGTACAGAACATGGGACACCGCCCAGTCCTCAGTTCACGTGGGCCTCATGGCCACAAGGCAAAGTCCAAGGCCCCACTTGTCACCTGCATCAACATGGAGAGAACACTGCAGGGGCACCAGTTGGCAAATAGGCAGGCACCTCAGGGGGCGGGGGGACCTCTGCCGGGAGAAAAAAAAAAGACCGCTAATTATAGAAGGGGCAACATGACCTGTGTTTGGTCCTAGGGAGTGCAAGGCCACAGTCTCTCAAGTGGGTGACTTGCACACTGGTTCTAGAGGGGCAACATGCCCTGTGCTGGTGGTGGTGGGAGCCTCCTGCACATCCCCTGCACCCTTGGATAGAAGCACTGTGGTGGTTCTGGTGGTGGTGGGAGGCTCCTGCACATCCCCTGCACCCTCGGATGGATGCACAACCATGGTTGGTGGTGGGGGCTCCATGACAGCTGCTGGTGCAGGCTCCTGGCACTTCTTGCCTGCCAGTGGAGGCTCCTTGCCCTTTGGTGTTGCAGGTGCAGGCTCCTTGCCCTTCTTGCCTTCTGCTGCAGGCTCCTTGCCCTTTCGTGTGGCAGGTGCAGGCTCCTTGCCCTTTTGTGTGGCAGGTGCATGCTCCTTGCCCTTCTCGCCTGGAGGTGCAGGCTCCTTCCCCTTTAGGCAGACTGGTGCAGGCTCCTTCCCTTTCAGTAAATGTGGCCTGGATCCCTTTCCACCACGAGTAGGTACAGATGGAAGTGGGCCTGTGGACTGTGTGGCTGAGGTGCGTGGCTGGGTTCTTCCTACCCTGGCCATACGTGTAGGACCAGTGAGGAAATGCACAGCTGTTCCCGACCGCCTCCCCCCACGGCACCCAACGTCAGCAGAATTACCTTACTTCCACCTGTCCCTCCACACAGGATAGACAGACGCCTTTTCGGGGGGTAGCCCTAGTGAATCATGCTGCGCCACAGGACAAATAGACACATACTGCTCAAACTGACCCATTACATGTTTACAGAATGAAAACTACTGTTGTGGCTCCATTGTTCAGTTACTGACAGGCTCTTCACTCTTTTGTCCCATAGATTCCTACTGCTGCGGATGAATAGGAGATGGAGACATACCCCGGTGTACAGACCACTGGTGGACTTGGCTACACTGGAGGACAGGCACATTATCCTCACCTATTGACTTGACAGGGCCATAATCACAAAGCTGTCTGAACAATCGGAGCCTGACCTGATATTTGCTATCCGTCACCCCACTGGGATCCCCCCTCTTGTGCAAGTGCTATCAGTACTCCATTTCCTGGCAACTAGTTCTTTCCAAGTGACAGTGGGCTTGGCAGCAGGAATGTCACAGCCAATGTTCTCAAATGTGCTGACAAGAGTGTTGTTTCCCCGGATTAAACACATGTGCAGCTACATTGTTTTCCCCCAGGTTGAGGATTTGGCCACAGTGAAGGCCGAGCTTTATGCAATGGGACACATCCCTTGTATAATTGGGGCGATTGATGGAACACATATTGCATTTGTCCCACCGTGGCAGAATGAACAGGTGTTCAGAAATCGTAAGAGTTTCCACTCCCCAATGTTCAGATAGTGTGCTTGGCAGACCAGTACATCTCCCACGTCAATGCTAAGTATCCTGGGTCGGTGCATGATGCCTTTGTCCTAAGGAATAGCAGCATTCCAAATGTGATGGGCCAACTACAGAGGCACAGGGTGTGGCTAATAGGTGAGCCCTGGTTCCCACCCAGTAGACGCTGGTGTATGCCTATGGTGTTGGCCATATAGACTATTGATTGGCTAAATGTTGTCCCTCAATATTTGCAAGTGACTCTGGTTACCCAAAGATATCATGGCTGCTGACACCTGTGAGGAATGCCGGGACGAGGGCAGAAGAACATTATAATGAGGCACATGGGCGAACCAGAAGGATAATTGAGAGAACCTTTGGCCTCCTGATGTGGATGTGGCTTGCATGTATGAAGATGGATGTGGCTTGCATGTATGAAGGTGTGTGTGACGGCTCCGTGTAAGGGGGGAGGGATGTCCTCCTGGCTGGGTACACATTGAGTGGTGGGCTATGTGTGTTCCAATAGTGCTATAAACGGGTATGGTGGGTCATATGTGTAACTGGCTGGACTGTTTGTCTAATGGTGTTTTTCCTGTACCAGCACCGCTGTCCCAGCAGCCCCTCAGTGAGTAGCCCGTGCCCACTCACCTAGGAGGGTGTGCATCTCCTTCGCCCCAAGCACCTCAGGCCCTGCCCCAGTTAACCGTGCTGCCCTGAGCGAGGTGGCTATTGACCTCCTGCGATCCATCTCAGTTGGGCAGTCACCCATTGTAAATGCCATCCAGGGGCTGACAGCCCAAAAGCAACAAACAAATGCATTTCTGGAGGGCATTCACATTGGTTTGGCAGCCCAACAGAGATCAATGCAGGCTCTGGCCTCCTCTATGTTGGCAGCCATTGTCCGTACTTCCACCCTCCCCCCTCCAACTTCCTCTACCAAATCCCATTCCCCTCAACCCCAACCTATCCCAAACACACAGTCAGACGAGCATGCACACAATACAACACACAAGTGGCACAGGCAAATACAGGCACTACACATCATCCCACAGGCAATCACACAAACACTATCCGGAAGCAGACATACCAACATCCACTGCCTCCACTGTGGCCCCCTTCTCCTCATCCTCCACCTTCCTCCCAGTTGCGTCTGCACTCACACCTGCATGCACTACATCCTCATCCACTACCTCCATCACCAACACACCGATCAGAACACGCACCTCACTGGCAGTCACCATAACAACAGCCATGCACACGTCCCCTGTGTCCTCTCCCACTGTATCTGTGCCCCCTTCTCCCAAAGTACAGTCAATCAATCAGTCAATCAATCAGTCATTAGTAAAGCGTACTACTCACCAGCTAGGGTCTCAAGGTGCTGAGGGGGCGAGGGGCTACTGCTCGAACAGCCAGGTCTTGAGGTGATTCCTGAGAGTCAGCAGGTCCTGGGTCTGTCGAAGGTGGACGGGGAGAGAGTTCCAGGTCTTGGCGGGGAGGTGGGAGTATGACCTGCCGCTGGCTTTAGTTTGGTGGATGCAAGGAATTGTGGCGAGGGCGAGGTTGGTGGAGCGGAGTTGACGGTTGGGAGTGCAGAAGGTGAGTCGCTCGTTGAGGTAAGCAGGGCCGGCGTTGTGGAATGCTTTGTGAGCGTGGGTGAGGAGCTTGAAGGTGTTCCTCTTGTTGACGGGAAGCCAGTGTAGATCTCTCAGGTGGGCTGAGATGTGGTTGAGGCATGAGGTGTCGAGGATGAGACGTGCAGAGGGGTTCTGTATACATTGCAGTTTTTTCTGGAGCTTGGCCGTGGTTCCGGCATAGAGAGCGTTGCCGTAGTCCTGTCTGCTACTGAAAAGGGCCTGGGTGACCGTCTTTCTGGTTTCGGTGGGTGTCCACCTGAATATCTTACGGAGCATGTGGAGGGTGTTGAAGCAGGAAGATGAGACAGCGTTGACTTGCTGGGTCATGGTGAGCGATGAGTCCAGGATGAATCCTAGGTTGCGTGCGTGGTTGGTGGGTGTTGGTGCGGTTCCTAGGGTGGCCGGCCACCAAGAGTCATCCCAGGCAGAGGGGTTGGAGCCAAGGATGAGAATTTCTGTATTGTCTGAGTTCAGTTTCAGGCGGCTGCTCTCCATCCAGTTGGCGATGGCCTTTATTCCGTTATGGAGGTTGATTTTAGCAGTGGCGGGGTCCTTGGTGAGTGAGAGGATCAGCTGGGTGTCATCGACATAGGAGATGATGGTGAGGTTGTGTGATCGGACGATGTTGGTGAGCGGTGCCATGTAGATGTTGAAGAAGGTCGGGCTGAGTGAGGATCCTTGGGGAACGACACAGATGGTCTTGGTGGCTTCAGAAAGGGAGGGAGGGAGGCGGACTCTTTCGGTTCTGCCGGAAAGGAAGGATGTGATCCAGTCCAGGGCTTTGTGGGGGATCCTTGCGTCGTGGATGGGTGTGCGAAGGGTGTGGTGGCAGACGGTGTCGAAGGCATCCAAAAGGTCTAGGAGGATGAGGGTCACAGTTTCACCTTTGTCGAGCATGGTCCTGATGTCGTCGGTCGCGGTGCTGAGGGTGGTCTCGTTGCTGTGGTTGCTACGGAAACCAGATTGAGAAGTGTCCAGCGTGTTGTTGTCTTCAAGGAAGCATGTCAGTTGGCCGTTGACAATTGTCTCGATGACCTTCACAGGGAAGGGGATTAAAGAGATGGGCCGGTAGTTCTTGAGCTCTCTTGGGTCTGCTTTGGGTTTCTTTAGCAGGGCTTTGACTTCGGCGTGCTTCCAGCTTTCCAAGAAGGTGGAGGTCCCGAAGGAGGTGTTGATGATCGTTCGGAGATGGGGGGGCGATAATGGAGCTTGCTTTGTTGAAGACATGGTGGGGGCAGGGGTCGGAGGGTGAGCCGTAGTGGATGTTGCTCATGGTTTTTATGGTATCCTCATCGTTGATGTGGGTCTAGAAGAGCAGGAGGTTGAAGTGGCTGGTGTCACTGTTTGTGGTAGCAGCGGCTGTCGTGGGGGTCTAGGAGTTGAAGCTGTCATGGATGTCCATGATCTTGCGGTGAAAGAAGGTGGAGAGTGAGTCTCAGAGGTCTTGCAAAGGTGGAGTGTCATTGGAGCAGGACCTGAGGTTTGCGAGTTCTTTAATGATGTTGAAGATCTCTTTGCTGTTATGAGCGTTGTTGTAGATGCATTCCTTGCAGAAGGACCTCTTGGTGGTCCAGATGAGCTGGTGGTGCTAGCGGATAGCGTTCTTGAGACTGCTGGTGTGGTTGCTCTCTGTTTGTTCGTGGCGCCACTTCTTCTCGAGTTTTCGGCACTCCCGCTTGGAGGCCTAAAGGTCGGTGGTGAACCAGATGGCCTTAGTGCTGGTGCAGTTGTTGGAGGGTTCCTTGATTGGGGCAGGAATGGTGGCGCGGTCGTCTATCCATTGTCTGAGGTTGAGGGCGGCTGTGTTGGGGTCGGTGATGATGGGTAGCAGGGCTTGGGCGAGGGTGGAGATCAGTTGGTATTCAGTGGTCTACACAAATGCAAGAACTCAGACACCCAACAGCCATCCACCTCACAACAGCATCCAACCCATGCACCTGCACTTAAACACAGCAGATACCACCTACAACCACTCCCTCTTCCTCCACTCCCAGACCTTCTCCCTCTTCCTGCCCCAAAGAAGCCTTTCTTCTCCACCATTGACCTCTTCCCTACCCTTCCCCCCGTCCTTCACGTCTGACCAGGGTGTGTAAAACCCAGACAAGCACCTCAGCCACCCAGTCCATGGGCAAAGTTGTGTCCCTGGCAACTCGTGGTGGGAAGGGATCCGGGGCACGGAGAGAGTGCCTGCCCCAAGTGCTGCCAGGAAAGTCAAGGTGCCACCCCCAGCTGCTACCAAGAGGAGCAAGGTGTCATCCCCAGCTGCTGCCAAGAGGAGCAGGAGCCATCACCAGCTGCTGCCAGGAACAAGGGGCCTGCACCTGCAGGCAGAAAGGACAAGGGGCCTGGTGCTGGGACTCAGTCAGAGCCCCCACCACCAACCATGGAGGTGCAGCCGTCCAAGGCTGCAGGGGATGGGCAGGAGCTCCCCCCCCACCAGCATCAGCAGCACCACCACCAGCAGTGCCACCATCCGAGGCTGCAGGGGATGGGCAGGAGCTTCCCCCACAACCACCAGCAGCGCCAGCACCACCACCAGCAGTGGCCAGCTGTCTGAGGCTGCAGGGGATGGGCAGGAGCTTCCCCCCACAACCACCAGAAGCACCAGCACCACCATCAGGGGGCAGCCATCCGAGGCTGCAGGGGATGGGCAGGGGCTTCCCCCCACAACCATTGGCAACATCACCATCACCACCACTGAGCAGCTGTCATCGCCGGTGGACACTGTGTAGTCCTGCATCCATGGGCTGTTGTGCGGGTTGCCCCTGCATATTCTGTGGGATTGACACCTAGCTGAGAGACTGTGACCTTGCACTCCCCAAGACCTGCATCACAGGGCACGATGCCCCCTCGAGAACTGGTGGGTATGGCACCCACTCACTGCATGCTCCCCAGGATGAAGATCACAAGCACGATGCCCCCTTCAGAACCAGTGGAGAAGCCATCCTCTCACCCCATCCTCCCCAGGATGAAGATCACAGGTCACGATGCCCCCTCCAGAACCAGTGGGTCTGGCACCCACTCACCACATCCTCCCCAGGATGAAGATTACAGGGCACAATACCCCCTCCAGAACCAGTGGAGAAGCCATCCACTCACCCCATCCTCCCCAGGATGAAGATCGCAGGGCACGATGCCCCCTCTAGAGCATGTGGACAAGTCACCCACTTGAGAGACTGTGGCCTTGCACTACCCTGGACCAAGCACAGGGCATGTTGCCCCCTCCAGAGCCAGTGGGCAAGTCACTCAGTTGCCCACACTTTTAATGTGGCCCTGTGGCCCATGAACGTTGAGAACTGGGCATTGTCCCTTGATTTGTAAATATGTCTATACTTTTAGATTGGATGCACGTATTACTTCTTTATTTATCTGATTACACTCACTTTTATTCATTCGTGTTGTCCTTGCATTTATCCAGAGGGGTAAGGGGTGTATATGTTGTATTACTGCATCTGCTTGTGTGTATGGTATTGGGGGTATGTGTTGTGCGTGTGTGTGTCACTCTCTTTTTCCTCCCAACTTCCCTGTGTGCTAGGCGGCTATACTCACCTTGGTCATCTTCGCTGTCGTTGGTGTTCGTGGTGGAGCAAGACGTAGAACAGCATTGGGAATATATGCAGATCTGGTTCCATGGTGCCGTGATTCTTCCCTGACTCTTCACAGATGAGTTGTTCCATCTGCGGGCTGAGGTGCCCCCCCCCCCCTGAGGTGCCTGCCTATTTTCAAACTGATGCCCCTGCAGTGTTCTCTCTGTGTTGTTTCAGGAGTCAAGTGGGGTCTTGGACTTTATAATGTGGCCCTGTGGCCCATGAACGTTGAGAACTGGGCATTGTCCCTTGATTTTTAAATATGTATATACTTTTAGATTGATGCATGTATTACTTCTTTATTTATCTGATTACACTCACTTGTATCTATTCATGTTGTCCTTGCATTTTTCCAGAGGGGTAAGGGGTGTATATGTTTTATTACTGCATCTGCTTGTGTGTATGGTGTTGGGGTGTGTGTTGTGCGTGTGTGTGTGTGTCACTCTCTTTTTCCTCCCCACTCCCCTGTGTGCTAGGCGGCTTTACTCACTGTGGTCATCTTCGCCATTGTTGGTGTTCGTGGTGGAGCAGGACGTAGAACAGCATTGGGAATATATGCAGATCTGGTTCCATGGCGGCGTGGTTCTTCCCTGACTCTCCACAGGTGAGTCGTATCCCTTCTGTGCAGTGTTTCCACTAAGCTTTTGATGTCATTGGTACCTCCCGGGAAAAGGTACGAAAAGGGGGCTACAGCCATGGTGCCTGTTGTTTCCGCCCTGGCAGTCGGTGTGGTAAAGTGGCTGTCTGTCTGAGCTCTTTCTGTCATGGTCATAATTTGGCGGTATTTACCGCCAGACTGTTGACGGAATTACTGCCACTTTATCACTGACCGCCAGGGTTGTAATAAGGGCCTAATTCTTTAAAAACTTGTATCTCCCGGTCCCCTTATCTGATTTTAATCATTTTGGCGTCATTTTAAAGATAGAAATATATTCTATTGTTATAAATTGGATTTTTATTTATTGTGTTTTTTGTTTTACTTATTTACTGTTTTGTGATTTTAAAATGCTTTACACACCTGTCTCCTAGGTTAAACTTTGTAGCTCATTGCCAAGCTGCCAAGATTGCGCTGGGATTAATTTATTGAGGCCTGACTGGACCTAGTGGTGTTAGTGGGCTATTGCTAAGTGTAGGTACTTACCTGCCCTTACCAATAATCCACTTTCCAATATGCACCTACTGACAGACCCACTCAGACATTCATCCACCCACTCACTGGCCCAATCAGACACTGATGCTCCCACTCACAGACCCACTCAGACCCTAAGGCAACCACGCACAGACCCACTCAGACCCTCATGCACCCACTAACAGAGCAACTCAGACCCTCACACACACACAGACCCAATCAGACCCTCACTCACCCACTTACAAACACACTACGACTCCCACTCAGCCACTCACATACTCATAAATTCACTCATACACCCACTCACAGAACAACTCAGATTTTCACCATCCCACGACCCGATGCACTCAGATGCTCATGCATCAATTCACAGACCCACTCAGAAAGTGACACACAGTGAAAAAACTGATTACAGAAACCCCCTAACTTTTACCCCCCATTTTTCACTTTTTGCTGGTGTTTTTCTGACGCTGATTGTGCCCTTGGTACTGCTAACCTGTCCCAGGGCCTGTGCTCAAGGGTAAAATGAGTATGCAAACTGGGCTAATTATAATTGGCTATGTCAACCTACCTATATTAATAATAAAGTCTCCAAAGGAGCTAGATATTGCAGGTTTGGTCTCAAACTGATTGTAATAATATGCAACAACTTATCATTGTTGGATTTAATATAACTAGTTCAGGAAAAGAGTTTTAGAAATCTTCCTAAAAGTTACATGTTTCAGCTCTGTAGTGCCGTTTTCTGATCAGCCAGCTTCTGGCAGCCTAGCCAGGCTGCCTTAATGAGGAGTGAAGTGTCCTGGTATGAACACAAATGAAGTTCCCAGGGGAGGAGATATGCCTTAGCAGATGGTGAAACAGAATCGGGGGGAGCTGCCAAACTGGTCTTCAAAGGGGGGAAGAACACTTGGAGCACTTCAGGACATCCCCCATTTCCTACAAACCCATACAAACAGGTACCCTTTTAATTGGATTCAGAGAGGGCAGGAGAGAGTTGTGTTAAGGATTTTTAGCCACCCCTTTGAGGTGGCTCAGCTAGACCTAACCTCCAAAATTCAGTTTCTGCCATTTTGGATATTTAAGGAGTGTTGCTCCCGAAGATTGATTTTTGGCCCACATCCCAGGAAGTGGTCATCCAAGAGAGTTGTGGCCTGCCTGTGATTGGAGAGTTACCCCCCTCTGCTTTTCACCCCAGGAGCAAGGATTCATTTGACAGAGCTGCATCCACACCTCAGATACCTACAAGGAACAACAACAGAAGAATAAGGACTGCTCTGCTCAACCCCTGACCCTGCACTCTGAAAGACTGCATCAGCTGTACACTTTGGCTTCACCACTGAAACAACTATGCCTGTCTTCAACTGGTTCAGGAAGGGACTCCCTGATTGCTACAGGTGGGACATCCCTAGCCAGAGTCCCCTGCATCACAATCTGAAGGAACTGGCCAGCTGACAAGTGACTAGTGGTCATTTTCGGATTGGAACCACATGCATTCAGTGAGTTGGAGTCCTAACCCTCAAGGAGCAGCTCGGAGCTTCTGTAACCTTCGGGTGAGCTGTGGACTCCTAAAGGACCTTCAAGACTCTCTGCAAGAATATTCAGACATTTGGTGAACTTTAAAGAACTTTTAGAAAAAGGTCCATAAAGGGACTGACCCGCCATGATGAGTCAAGCCGGCTTACCTCAACCTCAACCCAGCCTGACTTGCAGGTTCATCCCAGTGGAAAGCTCTGGAGACCCAGACTTCCAGGGTTTTACCTGGGGCTCCTGGAAAGGTGATCCGATGATCGTGCATTGAAATTGGTTTGCTGTGGAGGGTCGACCAAGGAAGGAAAAAGGTCAAAAAAATGACAAATTTTGAACGTAAAAAGTTAACGGTGACTTCCCGTGCAGCGTTTCTGAAGAGTGCTCTAGGGACATCGGATCAAGATTGAGCTCTGGCCCAGATGAAGATTTCCATCCTGTAAAATCATCTAAATCAGAAGGTAGAAATCTTCACCAAGCTCTCCTGTGACGCATATCATAGGAGGGCTCCAGTGAGGTGAGATAGGATTGGTGAATTTGTCCCATTGAAGAAAATCTTTGAGAAAAAGACTAAGGGCCATATTTATACTTTTTGACGCAAAACTGCGCTAACGCAGTTTTGCGTAAAAAAAATTTGCGCCGGCTAACGCCATTCTGAAGCACCATGCGGGCGCCGTATTTAATCAATGACGTTAGCCGGCGTTAGCCGCCGGCGCTGCCTGGTGTGCGTGAAAAAAAACGACGTACACCAGGCAGCGCCGGCGTAGGGGGATATGGAGCTTGGGCGCCAAAAAATGGGGCAAGTCAGGCTGAGGCAAATTTTTCGCCTCAACCCGATTTGCGCCATTTTTTTCGACTCCCAACCCCCATAGAAATGACTCCTGTCTTAGCAAAGACAGGAGTCATGCCCCCTTGCCTAATGGCCATGCCCAGGGGACCTATGTCCCCTGGGCATGGTCATTGGGCATAGTGGCATGTAGGGGGGCACAAATCAGGCCCCCCTATGCCACAATTTTTTTTTTTAAAGTACTTACCGGAACTTACCTTAATGTCCCTGGGATGGGTCCCTCCAGCGTTAGGTGTCCTCCTGGGGTGGGCAAGGTTGACAGGGCGTGTCCCTGGGGGCATGGGAGGGCACCTCTGGGCTCCTTCTGAGCCCACAGGTCCCTTAACGCCTGCCTTGTCCAGGCACTAAAAAACGGCGCAAAAGCGGCCGTACGTCATTTTTTTTGACCCGCCCACTCCCGGGCGTGAATTTTGCCCGGGAGTATAAATACGTCGCACATGCCTCGGAGTCAATTTTTTAGACGGGAACGCCTACCTTGCATCTCATTAACGCAAAGTAGGTGTCCACGGTAAAAAATGACGCAAACTCCATGGACTTTGGCGCTAGACGCGTCTAACGGCAAAGTATAAATATGGAGTTAGTTTTGCGTCGGAATTGCGTCAAAAAAAACGATGCAATTCCGGCGCAAACAGAGTATAAATATGCCCCCAAGGATCTCATTACAACCCTGGCGGTCGGTGTTAAAGCGGCGGTAATACCGCCAACAGGCGGGCGGTAAAAAAAAATTGAATCACGACCATGGCGGAAACCGCCAATACAGACAGCCACTTTAACACTCCAACTGCCACGGCAGTAGAAACAAACACCGCGTCAGTAACCACCAACAGACAGGCGGAAGACAATGTACCGCCCACTGTATTACAAGGCACCAATCCGCCAGATTTTCCAGGGCGGTACCAAAGCCAACAAAAGCACGGCGGAAACAGGGCTTGTAACGGAAACCACTCACCTCTCGACACCCAACCAGAAACCAGGACGCCATGGAGCCCGAGTTACAGGTGCTACCAATGTTGGTTTACCTCTTCTTCTACCAGGAACATCAAAGACGGCAGCGATGACCACAGTGAGTACTGCACCTAGCACACAGGGGAGGGGGAAGGAAAAAGAGAGTGACACAAACACACACAACATGCAACATGCAACACCCCCACCCCCACCTTCACCCACAACACCATACACACAAATACATGCATCAACATTACATATACACCCCGTAACCCTCTGGAAGAACGCAAGGACAAAATGAAATGATTGTAATGAGTGTAATAATCGAAAATCCAGATAGGGAAACAGGTCTGTAACAGATCATAATATACAAATATGTACAGCAACTATACAAGTCCAGATAGTGTTCTATTCATTGTCCGTGGACCAGTGGTCCCAAAATGCATGGGTGAAGCCCACACATGATACCTGCCTCAAAATGGAGAGAACACTGCAGGGGCATCAGGTCGAAAAAAAAACATGCACCTCAGGGGGAAGGGAAGAGGGGGCACCTCAGGCGGATGATGGGACGACGCCACTGCTCCACAAGGGGGCTCCATGCCCGCTGCTTTCTCCTGGGGAGTGCAAAGCCACTGTCTCACAAGTCTCTCAAGTGGGTGGTTTGCCCACTTATTGGTCCTGGGGAGTGCAAAGCCACAGTCTCACAAGTCTATTAAGTGGGTGGTTTGCCCACTGATTGGTCCTGGGGAGTGCAAAGCCACAGTCTCACAAGTGTCTCAAGTGGGTGGTTTGCCCACTGATTGGCCCTGGGGAGTGCAAAGCCACAGTCTCACAAGTCTCTCAAGTGGGTGGGTTGCCCACTGATTGGTCCTGGGGAGTGCAAGGCCACAGTCTCTCTAGTGGATGGTTTTCTCCACTGGTTCTGGAGGGGGCTTTGTGCCCAGAGTGCTTCATCCTGCCAAGGACTGGGGTAGTGGATGCTGTTCTCCACTGGTTCTGGGGGGGTGCTTGGTGCCCAGAGTGCCTCATCCTGCCAAGGACTGGGGTAGTGGTTGCTGTTCTCCACTGGTTCTGGAGGGGGCTTGGTGCCCAGAGTGCTTCATCCTGCCAAGGACTGGGGTAGTGGATGCTGTTCTCCACTGGTTCTGGAGGGGGCTTGGTGCCCAGAGTGCTTCACATGGTGTGTGGCAGTTCCCATTCCTGCACCTGGGTGTCAGAGCCACGAGATTTCCTGGGAACAGGTAGCATGATACTCCATGGAGTCAGAGACACAATCCACCCTGTGGCGACTTAGCCTGCCAACTGCTGGCACTGCCAGTGCTGATTGTGGTGCCTCATGTACTCTGTGCAGGGTCCAGGACGTCTCCTGCAGCCTCAGACGACTGCCCACTGGGTATGATGTTCATGTCGGCTGTGGTGGCACTGTCTGAGCATGTCATGGGGCAGGTGGCGGTGGTTGTGGAGGTGTCAGCGGCGGAGATGCTGACGGTGGTGCATGTGTCAGCACCTGTGGAGGGAGACACCAGGACATCTCCTGCAGCCTCAGACGGCTGGCCACTGGGGATGATGCTGGGAACTGTAGCAGAGGCAGCAGACGTGCAGGTGGCGGTGGTTGGGCGGTGGCCACCGCCATACAGGTTGCTGTTCTGTCTTGCAGAAGGGGTGTCACCAGTCCCTCAACCTGAGGCTCCGTGCCCTGAGCTGACTTCCCTTTAGCCTTGTGTCCCTTTCCCACCTTAGAAGTCACTGCTGGGACGTTGGCACTGACCTCTTTTGTATTGGAGGAGGCCTTGCTGGGTGGTTGGTGCAGCTTTTCCCTACGGCATGTGGGCCCCTTCTTCACCTTGGCAGGTGGCGGAATAGGGTGATCCTTGGCTTCATTAGGTGGCACACTGGCAGCCCTGATGGGTGCCACCTGCGATTTTACTGGACTTGCAGGGACTACAGTGCTCGAGGATTTCGTGGCTGAGGTGATGGGCTGGGATCTGGACATCCTAGCCCTAGTGGAATGACAGGGTGGAGGTGTAGGGAAGAGGTCAATGTTAGCAAGGAAAAGTTTTTTAGACACACTGGGATGGGAAGATGGAGGGGGTTTGGGAGTGGAGGAAGAGGTAGTGGTTGTAGGAGGTGTTTGTCTGCTGAGTTTGGGTGAGGGAGCATAGGCTGGAGGCTGTTGTGAGGTGGATGGCTATTGAGTGGGTGTGTGCCAGCGTTTGTGTACTTTGGAAGGAGGGCTCACAGACACACTGGGAGAGGACACAGGGGACGTGTGCATGGTAGTGGGGGTGGTGATTGCACGTGAGTGGTGTGTGGTGATGGGCGTGCTGGTGATGGAGGTAGTGGCTGAGGATGTAGTGCATGCAGGTGTGAGTGGAGATGAGACTGGGAGGGAGGAGGAGGACGTAGAGGAGGCGGACACAGTGGATGAAGTAGATATTGGTGTGTCTGCATGGGGATGGTTCTTGTGTGAGTCCTTGTGGGATGTGTTGTGCTTATGTTTACCATGTCCACTCTTGTGTGTTGATGAGTGTGCATGCTGGTCTGATGGTGTGCTTGAGATAGGCTGAGGTAGAGGGGATTGGGTCTGGGTATTGGACGTTGGAGGGGGGAGGATGGACACAGTCACAATGGCTGCCATCAGTGCTGAGGCCAGAGCCTGAAATGCTATCTGTTGGGCTGCCACGCCAGAATGAATGCCCTCCAGGTATGCATTTGTTTGCTGCAAATGCCTCTCGACACCCTGGATGCCATTCAAAATGGTTGATTGCCCAACAGTGAGGGATCTCAGGAGGTCAATAGCCTCCTCACTGAGGGCAGCAGGGCTGACTGGGGCAGGGCCTGAGGTGCCTGGGGCGAAGGAGATGCCCACCCTCCTGGGTGAGCGGGCACGGGAAACTCGATGAGGGGCTGCTGGGAGGGCGGTGCTGGTAGGGGGGTTGGCGGCTGTACCTGTGGATGTGGTGGGCACATAGGTGCGCGCCACCGCAAGGGAGCTCCCATCAGTGGAGGAGTCGCTGTCACTGGTGTCTCCTCCTGTCCCCATCGTGGAGCTCCCCCTCCCTCCGTCCCACTGGTGCCTTCAGACTCCGTACATTCCCCCTCCTGGGTCATATGAGTTGCAGCTCCCTCCTGCTCCGGTGCCAAATGCTCCTCCCCCAGATGCCGCTAATGCACACAAGGACAGGGTGACAAAACGAAAAGGGGAGGAAAGACAGAAGAGACACATGGTCAATGCCAGCAACAACACCACAGTTGGGGGACACAACACACAGGTAGCAGCCCTTTGCACTAGGCCATGCACTAACAGTTCAGGGTAAAATCACAAGCCCATGGGGGACTGTGCCTAGACCCATTTGATGCACACCTGGAACCCACAGGAGCCTGACTAGGTATAGAAGGCCACTACCACTTTGGGGTTGGACTCCCACTGACCATGCCTAACAATGGATCTCCCCTGGCACGTTAGCCCTGGCCTAGGGGAACCAACAGCCTACTTCCCCCACCCAGAAACCTCATAAAGCACGCAGAGTCAGCTGAATGAGACTGTACTCACCCCCTTGTGGCTGCTGTGATGCCCTCAAGCGCCCATCCAACTCAGGATATGCCACCGCCAGGATCCGGTACATCAGGGGGGTCATGGTGCGACGGGCACCCCTTCCATGTTGGGAGGCCATCACCAGCTGGGCCTCCGCCGTCTTCTTGCTCCAGCGGTGCAGGTCCTCCCATCTTTTGTGGCAGTGAATGCTCCGTCTATGGTAGATCCCCAGGGTCCGCACTTCCTTGGCGATGGCACGCCAAATACCCATCTTCTGGTGGGCGCTGACCTAGAGGAAATGTGAGGTAAGAATGGATTTTACTCCCCCCTCTGGTTCATCTTACTCATTAGCCACAACCTCCCACCCTGGCCCAGAAACACATACACTGACCATCCTCACATGCTGGCCTCTGTCCACACCCCCTCTGTATCTTCCATCCACGCCACTCCATACATTCATGTCCCATCCATCATGCTCACAGTGTACTCACCTGTTTGTCTGGAGGACAGTAGAGTAGCGTGTAGTAGGGGAGGACCCCAGCCACCAGGTTGTCCAACTCCTCCGTGGTGAAGTCAGGGACCCTTTCCCCAGACACTGTAGCCATTGTCGCTTCCAGACTCAGGTCACAGCAGCACTTGCAGTGTAGGTCCTCTCCTGTTGAAGGTCAGGTATCAAGTGAGTAAACAGATAGAAAATGGCGGTCACGTCCGCAGCAGTGCGTACCGTCACCTCCTGCGTACATCGTCATTGGCTCCTGGAACACATAGTGCCCAATGATAACCAATGCTGAATTGTGCCACAGTCTTCGTTTGCCTACCGCAACGCTGCACAACGCCAGCGCAGTTACCTCATTTCCCCTTGTCCCTCCTTACAGGTCAGGCAGCCCCCATTTCAGGGGGCCACATGGCAGGGCACCTAACTGCATCACAGCACTTTTGGGCAGGAATAAGTACATACAGCGCAACACACAGATTATATCACAATTGTTCTAAACACCCTTGTGAAGCCTATGTGGTGTATGATCCTCTGCTCACCCTTCTCCTCCATAGGGCACGTCCGCTGGGGCAGATGATGAGATGGCGTCATCCTCTAGTATACAGACCTAAGGTGGACCTGTCGACAATGGAAGACAGACACATCATTATCACCTACAGACTTGATCGTGCCACAATCCATGAACTGTGTGCCCAGATGGAGCCAGACCTGATCTCAGGTATCCGCCATCCCACAAGAATCTCCCCTCTAGTGCAAGTCCTGTCAGTACTCCATTTCCTGGCCAGTGGGTCCTTTCAAACAACAGTGGCCATGGCATCAGGGATGTCACAGCCAATGTTCTCTAACGTGTTGTCCAGAGTGTTGTCTGCCCTGCTGAAACACATGCACAGCTACATCGTTTTCCCTCAGGTGGAGGATTTACCCACAGTGAAAGGTGACTTCCATGCTCTGGAACATATTCCCAACATCATTGATGCAATTGATGGTACACATGTGGCATTTGTCCCCCCCAGCAGGAATGAACAGGTGTACAGAAATCGCAAAAGCTACCATTCCATGAATGTGTAGATGTTGTGTTTGGCAGACCAGTACATCTCCCATGTGAATGCCAAGTATCCTGGCTCTGTGCATGACGCTTACATTTTGAGGAATAGCAGCATCCCTTATGTGATGGGGCAACTCCAGAGGCACCATGTGTCTAATAGGTGAGCCCAAGGTCCCAACATAGTTTACATAGGTGTCTGGGTATGGGAGAGTCCCTAAGGGTTGGTGTATGTCTAACCGTTGTCCCTCGATATTTGAAGGTGACTCTGGTTACCCCAACCTGTCATGGCTACTGACCCCAGTGAGGAATCAGAGGAAAAGGGCAGAGGAACGCTACAATGAGGCACATTGGAGAACTAGTAGAATAATAGAATGTACTTTCGGCCTCCTGAAGGCCAGGTTCCGGTGCCTCCATCTGACAGGTGGCTCCCTATACTACTCACTGAAGAAGGTGTGCCAGATCATCGTGGCATGTTGTATGTTGCACAACATGGCTTTGCGACACCAGGTGCCTTTTCTGCAGGAGGATGGGCCTGATGTTGGTCATGTGGCAGCTCTGGAGCCTGTGGACAGTGAAGAAGAGTAGGCAGAAGAAGAAAATATCGACAACTGAAACATCATCATGCAATACTTCCAGTGAGACACAGGTAAGAGACTGGCACTGCTCCTCTCATACCATACTACTGTAGGACGTTGCATAATTCTGCCTTTTTACCTCTGTGTATGGACCCTGACAGTTCACTTTGGCTTTCCAATTTACAGATCTGGGTACCACTTTCTGCCTTCTGCTATGTTTACTGCTGCCCAACAACTGTCGAACATTGGTACGTGAAAATGAACATTGACATTGCTGTTCTTCTGAGAGGTTGCAATAACACATTTGTGAAAGTACAGACTGACTCCAGATTGATTTGTGATTCAAGGGTGTTTATTTCTGTGCTAATAAGTGGAGTGGGCTGAGCAATGGGCTGGGATGATGGTGGAGGAATGTCCCTGGTGGAGTCCAGTCTATTGGTATCACAGGTGCATTGTCCAAGGGGGCATAAGAAGTGGAGTAATGGCAATTCAAGGTGGACAGGGTAACAGAGTGGGATAGAAGGGTGACATTCAGGAGAGTCTTATTTCCTGGTGGGGGTCTTGGCAATGTTCTCTGTCTTGTTCCTGGATCTCAGGGACCGTTTGCGGGCTGGTTCTTCTTCTGCAGGGGGTGGGGTGCTGGTGGCCTATTGGTCCAGTGGCAGGACCTCCTGTCCACTAGCGCCGGCGGAGGTGGAGGGTTGTTCATTGTTCAGGCTAGTGTCAGGGGCCCGTTGGTGTGCCACTGTGTCCCTCATGGTGTTGGCCATATCTGCCAGCACCCCTGCAATGGTGACAAGGATGTTGTTAATGGACTTCAAGTCCTCCCTGATCACCAGGTAGTGTTCCTCCTGCAGCCGCTGGGTCTCCTGAAACTTGGTCAGTGTCAGAGTCACCAGATCCGTGGGGTCTGTGCACGTTCCCAAGACGTCCACCAGTGAACAGCTCCAAGACTCTGATAGATAAATCACAGAGACTGAGAGAGTCCAAGAGGGGAAGAGGGGATTAGGAAGGGAACAGCTGGGAAGGAGACCTGTAGTAAGAAAAAGGTTAGAACACACAATATGAAAATTATATCTCCTGAAATCAATACTAGACTATGATTCTAAGCCTAGTCACTCTGAAAACATGAACAATCTAAGAGTTAAGTTTAAAATGACTAAGTTTCAAGATGGCCGGATTCCTGTAGGGGAATCAAGATGAATTAAATGAAAACTTTCTTATTCAAGTACTTTCCTTTACATGAGAATCAGAAAAAACATTCTGACTAAATTGAAAATGTATACTAGGACCATACAATATTGCTTCTAGAAACTCTGGCCTTCTGTGTACTCTTAAAATGTTTCAACACAAATTGCCTATATTGCAGATATATATATATATATATATATAGTAAACACAATAAAAGGATTGTGCACCATGAATAACACAATATGGATTCAGGAAACAAATCACATAACTTGTCAACTCGAATATTACATAATAAATATCTTAGAATAGTAGCATACAATAAACAACATGAATTAAACTCAAGGAGAGAATCGTGCATCTTGCCAATTCGAGTGTTACCATGTAAAATACCAAGAAATGGTAGCACGCAATGAATATCAAAGTCAAATCATCATTAATCGAATCGCGCGTCTTGCCGATTTGTAAAACACAATGTAAATGTCAAGGAATAACAGCTCACAATAAATAACAAGATCAAGGTACAATGAAACGAATCGCTTTTCTTTTGCCGATTCTTAAGCCACCATGTAAAATGTTAAGAAATGGTACCGCAATGAGCAATAAAGTTAAATGCTCATGAAACGAGTTGTGCGTCTTGCCAATTCGTAAAACATCATGTAAATGTCAAGAAATAGTAGCGCGCAATGGACAACAATGTTTAAACACCATAAAACGTATCGCGCGTCTTGCCGATTCTTACGCCACCCTGTAAATGTCAAGAAATGGTAGCGCGAAATGAATAACAAAGTCAAACCTTTATGAAATAAATTGCGCGTCTTGCCTATTTGTAAACTACCATATAAATGTCAAGAAATGGTAGCGCGCAAGTAATCTGTTACTCATTTAAGAATTTAAACCTAGAATATGAAAATTCTAAATAACGGTGTCGGGACAGTCCAACCACCGTCTTACTGCCTGGAACAATGATCACAATGAAGGATTAGGGCAGAAGACTGGAAGATCCAAATAGGCTGCCGGGACAGGAGCTCGGGAAGAAGCTGCTGCTCTGCACCGGGACCTCTGAATAGTGAGCACTGGGATATGGGCTGGCTCTCTTTTATAGAGTCTTGGCCCAGCCCAGAACCACGCCCAGGCATGTTGCAGGGAAAGTCTCTGGAAGGCCCTGCAAAGGGGCCACACCCTAACACACTCTGAAAACCTGCAGCAATACATTGCAAAGGAACAGTATTTGTAAGCATATTAAAAATAAGTTTTCAGGATTGAACTCTGCAATGCAAAAGGTTAAACCACAACATATCAGCACAATGCATAAATTACTTTGTTTTGAGAGTGCTGGGTTTTTGCATTTTTGTCGCCAATAGAGCGCGTATTGCTCTGGTGTTGACAGTCAGTACCGTGCCCATGGTCTCCTGAGAATGGTGGTATGCTCCCAAGATGTTGAAGAGTGCCTTGTGGAGAGTGGGTTCCCTGGGCCTGTCCTCCCCCTGTCGCACAGCAGTCCTCCCAGCTTCCCTGTTGGCCTGTGCCTCTGTCCCCTGAAGTGTGTGCCCACTGCCACTGACCCCAGGTCCCTGATTGTCTTGTGTGTGAGGTGTGGCCTGGGGACCCTGTAGAGGTGGACACATTGCTGATTGACTTGACCTAGGGACAGAGGTGTGAGTACGCTTGGTGTGTGCTGTGGTGTTGTTTCCTGATGGGGAGGCTCTGTGGTGGTCTGTGACTGGGCTTGGGTAACCAGCTGTCCAGTGGTCCTTGATTAGCCAGGTAGGTCGGCCAGATCCTGAAGACCAGAGTTACTTTCATGACTGTGGGCTTTTTCTGTTGGGGGACTGGATAGTGCTTGCACCTCCTCTCCGGTGACATTGGCTGGGGTACCTGTGGGGATGTAAATTATGTGTTATGGTTTTATGTGTATGACATATTGTACATACCTGGCTTCCCTTCTGTGGTTGGTTTTACCCTGCCAGCTTTGCACACCATGTGAACATTCATGGAGTGGAAACTCTTACGATTCCTGAACACCTGTTCATTCTGCTAGGACGGGACAAATGCAATATGTGTTCCATAAATTGCCCCAATTATACTAGGGATGTGTCCCATTGCATAAAACTCGGCCTTCACTGTGGCAAAATCCTCAACCTGGGGGAAAGCAATGTAGCTGCACCTGTGTTTAATCAGGGCAGACAACACTCTTGTCAGCATATTTGCGGACATTGGCTGTGACATTCCTGCTGCCAAGCCCACTTGCACAAGAGTAGGGACCCCAGTGGGGTGATGGATAGCAGATATAAGGTCAGGCTCCAATTGGTCACACAGCTCTATAATTGTGGCCCTGTCAAGTCAATAGGTGAGGATAATGTGCCTGTCCTCCAGTGTTGCCAAGTCCACCAGAGGCCTGTACACAGGGGTATGTCTCTATCTCCTATTCATCCACAGCGGTAGGTATCTAAGGGACACAAGAGTGAGTGGGCTGTTACAAACTGAACAATGGAGTCACAACAGTAGTTTGCATTCTGTAAACGTGCAATGGGTCAGTTTGATTTGTGCAGTATGTGTGTATTTCTCCTGTGACTCAGCATGATTCCACAGGGCTGCCTCCCCCCCAAAATGGCGGGAGATAGTTAGGAACTGCTGTGCATTTCCTCATTGGTTAGAATTGGGCCCTATAGGGTACAGTGGCCAATGGTGATCAACACCGGCGGTGACGGTATACCGCCATGGACGTGACCGCCATTTTCTATCATATTCCTCACTTGCTACCTGACCGTCCATAGGAGAGGACCTATAATGCATGTGCTGCTGTGAACTGTGTCTGGAACCTACTATGGTCCGTGTGACTGTGGAAAGGGCCCCAGCCTTCACTTCGGAGGAGTTGGAGAGACTGGTGGTTGGGGTCCTACCCCAGTACAGACTGCTATATGGGGCTCC
Organism: Pleurodeles waltl; assembly: GCF_031143425.1. NCBI lineage: Eukaryota > Metazoa > Chordata > Amphibia > Caudata > Salamandridae > Pleurodeles > Pleurodeles waltl. Next base: position 213,295,198 of record NC_090438.1, read on the forward strand.
AGACCAACAGGTGAGTACATTGTGGGCATGATGGATGTGGCGTGCATGTATGGAGGTGTGTGTGATGGCTCTGTGTAATGGTGGAGGGATGTCTTCCTGGCTGAGTACACATTGAGTGCTGGGCTATTTGTCTTCCAATAGTTCTTTAAACGGGTATGGTGGGCCATATGTGTAACTGGCTGGACTGTTTGTCTAATGGTGTTTTCCTGTGTGTATTGCCTCTGCAGGTCAGCCCCCATCAAATGAAGGGTATATGGCATGTCATCGCCAAGGACGTGCAGACCCTGGAGGTCTAAGGCAGGTGGAGCACCCACTGTCGCAAATGGTGGGAGGACCTGGGACGCTAGGCACGCAAGACTGCGGAAGCCTAGCTTGGGATGGACTTCGAATGATGAAGGGGTGCCCGTTGAACCCTGACCCCCCAGATGTCCTGCATACTGGCTTGACCTATCCAGAGCTGGATGGGCGCTTGAGGGCACCACAGCAGCCACAAGGGGGTTGGTACGGTGGCTATCAGTTAATAGCAGTAAATAAGTAAAACAAAAAACACAATATGATAAAAATCCAATTTATAACAATAGAGTATATTTCTATCTTTAAAATAACACCAAAATGATTAAAATCTGATAAGGGGAACCAGATATACAAGTTTTTAAAGAATTAGGCCCTTGTTACAACCCTGGCAGTTGGTGATCAAGTGGGGATAATACCGCCAACAGGCTGGTGGTAACTACTACCAAATTATGACCATGGCGGTGAGAACTCAGATAGGCAGCCACTTTACCTCACCGACCGCCAGGGCGGAAACAACAGCCACCACAGCGGTAGCCGCCTACAACCAGACGGAAGTCAATGTTCCGTCCATCGTATTATAATACAGGAAACCCCCACCTTTTCCGGGGCGGTACCAACGACAGCAAAAGCCTGGAGGAAACAAACCTCAGAAGGGAAAGGACTCACCTTTGGAGACACAGGGAACAACCAAGACAACATGGAGCCCGAGCTGCAAATCTTCCCCATGATGTTTTATGTCCTGCTCCACCACGAACACCAACAACGGTGAAGATAACCACGGTGAGTACAGCCTCCTAGCACACAGGGGAGGGGGGAGAGTGGCACACACGCACAACACACACACCCACACACACCCCCAACACACAATCAGATGGAATAATAAAGCATATTTACCCCATACCCCTCAGGAATAATGCAAGGACAACACGGAATAGATGAAAGTGAGTGTAATAATATCACTAGAGTAAAAAAATACAAACATTCAATCTAAAAGAATATACATATGTACAGTCCAAGGACACTGACCAGTGCATGCGTCACAGGGCCACATGACAAAGTCCAAGACCCCATTTGTCTCCTGCACCAACGCGGAGAGAACACTGCAGAGGCATCATTTGGAAAATAGGCAGGCACTTCAGGGGGACGGGGAACGGGGGGCACTTCATCCAGCAGATGGAACAACACCACTGGTTCCGGAGGGAGCAACATGCCCTGTGCTTGGTCCTGGGGAGTGCAAGGCCACAGTCTCTCAAGTGGGTGACTTGCCCACATGCTCTGCAGGGGGCAACATGCCCTGTGCTTCAGATCCTGGGGAGGATGGGATGAGTGGGTGCCATACCCACTGGTTCTGGATGGGGCATTGTGCCCTGTGCTTCTGATCCTGCTGAGGATGGGGTGAGTGGGTGCCATACCCACTGGTTCTGGAGGGGGCATTGTGCCCTGTGCTTCTGATCCTGCTGAGGATAGGATGAGTGGGTGCCATATCCACTGGTTCTGGGGGGTATCGTGTCCTGTGCTTCTGATCCTGGGGAGGATGGGGTGAGTCGGTGCCATACCCACTGGTTCTGGAGGGGGCATCGTGCCCTGTGCTTCAGATCCTGGGGAGTGCAAGATGACAGTCTCTCAGTTGGGTGTCATACTCACAGGACTTTCAGGGGGCAGGCCGCACAACAGCCCATGGAGGCAGGTGTACAGACCGTCTGTTGGCGGTGACGGCTGCTCAATGGTGGTAATCGTGCTGCTGCTGGTGGTGTTGGAGGGAGATCCAGCCCATCCCCTGCAGCCTCGGACAGCTGCCCACTGCTGGTGGTGGGGCTGCTGCTGCTGGTGATTGTGGGGGGAAGCTCCTGCCCATCCCCTGCAGCCTTGGACGGATGCCCACTGCTGGTGGTAGTGGTGGTTCTACTGCTGCTGCTGGTGGTTGTGGGGGGAAGCTCCTGCCCATCCCCTGCAGCCTCAGACGGCTGCCCATTGCTGGTGGTGGTGGTGCTGTTGCTGGTGGTGTTTGGGGGGGGAAGCGCCTCCCCATCCCCTGCAGCCTCAGACGCTGCCCACTGCTTGTGGTGGTGGTGGTGCTGCTGCTCGTGGTGGTTGTGGGGGGAAGCTCCTGCCCATCCCCTGCAGCCTCGGATGGCTGCACAAACATGGTTGAGTTTGGGGGCTCTGACTGAGTCCCAGCACCAGGCCCCTTGTACTTCCTGCCTGCTGGTGCAGGTCCCTTGCCCTTCCTGGCAGCAGCTGGGGATGGCTCTTTGCTCTTCTTGGCAGCACTTGGGGCATGCTACTTGCCCTTCCTTGTAGCAGCTGGGGATGGCACCTTGCCCTTCAGGGCAGCAGATGGGGACGGCTCCTTGCCCTTCCGGGCAGCACTTGGGGCAGGCACCCTTTCCTTCAGGCTGCCTGGTGTCCTGGATTCTTTACCACCAGTAGTGGGTGTGGACACTATTGGGCCCGTGGACTGGGTGGCTCAGGTGCTTGCCTGGGTTTTAGCCACCCTGGCCAGATGTGAAGGACCGGGGGGGAGGGGTAGGGAAGAGGTCAATGGTGGAAAGGAAAAGCTGCTTAGGGACATTAGGGCGGGAAGATGGAGAAGGTTTGGGAGTGGAGGAAGAGGGAGTGGATGTAGGAGGTGTCTGCTGTGTTTGGGTGCAGGTGCATGGGCTGTATGCTGTTGTGAGGTGGATAGCTGTTGGGTGTCCGAGTGCTTGTGTTTGTGTACCTTGCAAGAGGGGCAGACACAGTGGGAGAGGACACAGGGGACGTGTGCATGGCTGTTCTGGTGGTGTCTACCAGTGAGGTGTGTGTCCTGCTAGTTGTGCTGGTGATGGTGGTAGTGAATGAGGATATAGTTCATGCAGATGTGAGTGAAGATGCAACTGTGAGGGAGGTGGAGAGGGACACAGTGGAGGCAGTGGATGTTGGCATATCTGCATCTGGATGTTGTTTGTGCCTGTGGTATGAAGTATGGTGGTTGTGTTTGCCTGTGCCACTCTTGTGTGTTGTCCTGTATGCATGCTTGTCTGCCTGCTTGTCTGCCTGTGTGCTTGGGATAGGTTGGGGTTGAGGGGAATGAGATTGGGAAGAGGAAGTTGGAGGGGGGAGGGTGGAAACAGGTACAATGGCTGCCATAAGAAAGGAGGCCGTAGAATGGATTGATCTCTGTTGGGCTGCCAAGGCAGTGCGAATCCCCTCCAGAAATGCATTTGTGTGTTGCATTTGGGCTGCCAGCCCCTGGATGGCATTCACAATGGTTGACTGCCCAACAGAGATGGATCGCAGGAGGTCAATAGCCTCCTCACTCAGGGCAGCAGGGCTCACTGGGACAGGGCCTGAGGTGCCTAGGGCGAAGGAGATGCTCACCCTCCTTGGAGAGCAGGCACGGGCAACTCGATGAGTGGCTGCTGGGAGGGCAGTGCTGGTACAGGGGTGGAGGATGTACCTGTAGCTGGGGTGGGCACAGAAGTGTCTGCCACCACCAGGGAGCTTCCATCGGAGGAGGTATCCGTGTCTGAACTGTCCCCTACGGTCTCCGCCTTGGTGCTCCCCTTGCCCTCCATCCCACTGGTGCCCTCAGCGTAGGGGGACTCTGCCTCCTGGGTCCTGTGGGATACAGCTCCCTCCGTTACCAGTGCCTTTTCTCCTCCACCAGATGATGCTAATGCACATAAGGACATGATGAACAAACAAAACGTGGGAAGAAACAAAGGATACACTGGGTCAATGGCTGCACCAACACCACCGTTGGCGTACCTACCACTCATACATAACTTGGAACAGGCCTACACACTATGCAATTCACTACCAGTAACAATGCTAGCCACCAGGGCATGGGGAGAGACACATACCACCAACTGCAGCATACCTGGCACCCACAAAGCCCTGCCCAGTATTGGATGCCTACAAGCTAGGTAGGAGGAATATCACATCAGAACCCTGCCCAACATGGGATCTACTCTGCAATGTCAGGCCTGGCCTAGGGGCACCCCCAGACACACATCCCCCACCCAGATACCACCCTACCATGCGTAATTTGTAGTGATGGGCACTGTACTCACCCCCTTGTGGCGGCTGTGATACCCTCAATCCCCCATCTAACTCTGGATAGGCCACTACCAGTATGAGGGCCATCAGGAGGGTCAGTGTTCGACGGGTACCCCTTCCTCGGTGGGAGGATCCGCATGTGCTTGGCGATGGCACACCATATACCCTTCTTTTGATGGGTGCTGACCTGCAGAGAAATACACACAGGGAAAGGTATTAGTCAGACCGTCCTGCCTGAGTCCACAGCTCAACCCAAGGTTCCAGAAGTTCTGAGATGCTCCTTCAGGGTTAGGACTCTAACTCCCAGAATGCATCTGGTTCCAGTCCAAAAATGACCACTAGTCACCCCTCAGCTGGTCAGTTCCTTGAGATTTTGATGCAGGGGACTTTGGTTAGCTATCTTCCACTTGTAGCAAGCAGGGAGTCCCTTCCTGAACCAGTTGAAGAAAGGCAAAATCCTTTCAGTGGTGAAGCCAAAGTGTACAGCTAGTGCAGTCCTTCAGAGTGCAGTGTCCAGGTGCAGGTCAGGGGTTGAGCAGGGCAGTTCTTCTTGTGTTGTTGTTCCTTACAGGGATCTGAGGTGAGGATGCAGGTCTGCCAAATGTATCCTTGCTCCTGGGGTGAAAACCAGGAGCGGTAACTCTCCAATCACAGGCAGGCTATAACTCTCTTGGATGACCACTTCCGGGGAAGTGTGGCAAAAATCAGTCTCAGGGTGCAAGATTCCTTAAATATCCAAAATGGCAGAAACTGAGGGCCGTATTTATACTCTGGTTGCGCCGAATTTGCGTCGTTTTTTTCGACGCAAATTCGACGCTAAACTAACGCCAACTAACGCCATATTTATACTATGGCGTTAGAGGCGTCTAGCGCCAAAGTTCCCGGAATGTGCGTCATTTTTTAGCGTGAACCCCTTCCTTGCGTTAATGACATGCAAGGGAGGCGTTCCCGTCTTAAAAAATGACTCCCAGGCCTTTACGTGGTATTTATACTCCCGGGCAAAAGAGACGCCCGGGAGTGGGCGTGGCTAAAAACGGCGCATTTGCGCCGCTTTTTAACGCCTGGGTCAGGCATGGCGTTAAGGGACAAGTGGGCTCAAAATGAGCCCAGAGTGCCCTCCCCTGCCCCCAGGGACCCCCCCTGCCACCCTTGCCCACCCCAGGAGGACACCCAAGGCTGGAGGGACCCACCCCAGGGACATTCAGGTAAGTTCAGGTAAGTATTATTTTTATTTTTTTTAAATAATTTTTTTTGGCATAGGGGGGCCTGATTCGTGCCCCCCTACATGCCACTATGCCCAATGACCATGCCCAGGGGACAGAAGTCCCCTGGGCATGGCCATTGGGCAAGGGGGCATGACTCCTATCTTTACAATGATAGGAGTCATTTTGATGGGGGATGGGCGTCGTTAAAAAATGGCGCAAGTCGGGTTAAGACGATTTTTTTGCCTCAACCTGACTTGCCCCATTTTAAGACGCCCTAACGTCATTTTTGCCCAACGCCGGCGCTGCCTGGTCTACGTGGTTTTTTGCCACGCACACCAGGCAGCGCCGGTCTGCTTGCGCCGGCTAACGCCATTCCATAAATACGGCGCCCGCATAGCGCTTCAGAATGGCGTTAGACGGCGCAAAATTTTTTGACGCAAAACTGCGTTAGCGCAGTTTAGCGTCAAAAAGTATAAATATGGGCCTGAATTTTGGAGGTTCGGTCTAGCTGAGCCATCCCACTGGTGTGGCTAAAAATCCTTAACACACCCCTCTCCTAATCTAATTAAGATTTTTCCTGTTTGTATGGTTTTGCAGGAAATAGGAGAGGTCCTCGGCTGTTCCAAGTGTTCTGCCCTCCTCTGAAGATCAGTTTAGCAGCTCTCCCCTATTCTGTTTCACCATCTGCTGAGTCACATCTCCTCCCCGGGCACTTCCTCTGTGTTCAGCCCCGGCCACTTCACATCTCATCAAGGCATCCTCGTCAGGCTGCCAGAGGTTGCGCAATCAGAAAAGGGCACTACAGAGCTGAAACGTGTAACTTTTAGGAAGACTTCTAAAACCCTTTTTCATGAACTAGTTTTATTAAATCCAACAATGGCAAGTTATTTCATATTATAACAACCAGTTTGAGACCAAATCTGCCATATCTAGCTCCTTTGGGGACTACATTAAGTAAAATAAAGTCTCTGCATTTTAGCCTATGAAGCCTAATGAAAACAATGATGGAAAAAATAATTTGGCTATTTTTCCTCACCAGGGCTTATAAAATGTATTTTTTAAGGTCCCTTCTTATAATTACACTGCACCCAGTGCTGGGGGCACATAGCGTACACCTTAGGGGTAACTTATATATAAAAATAAGGTAGTTTAAGACTTTGGAAGTAATTTAAAGCATCCAGCAAGGGAGCCTTGCCTTTAGAATTACCCCGGGCACCTCATCAGTGCACGATTGCCACAAACACATTGCAACTGATCTGCTGCTCTAAATATACACATTTATTTCCCCTTTAATATTTCAAAAACTACTGAATAGATTCACACCAAATAACAAAAAGTGTAATCTGTGTACTGACTCCTACCTTTCTGCCAAATTTGGTGTAATTCCTTCCAGCGGTTTAGGCTGTAATAGTGTTGATAACTCCTGTGGAAAACATATGTTTTTTGATTCCCCTTTTTCTCGGCCACCGGTTGACAGATCATCCCTAAACTTCCCATGCGCAAGAAGAACCGCCGAGACACTTTTGGGGGGAAAATTTCATGAAGATTTGTCAAATGGTGCCAAAGATATAGGCAAGTCAAAAAAAGCTATTTCTAAGGAAACATGGTCCCAATTGTGACTACCTGTACGGGACCACCATATATAAATATATATAGATGTAGATTACATATTCGTGGTTGCACTAGGTAGTTATGGTTAGGACCTAGTTTCCATAGGAAAAGCATTTTTTGACTTGCCTATATGGTTGGCACCATTTTATGACATTTTCCAGAAAAAGTGTCCTATACAGTCTTGTTGTGCATGGAAAGTTTAAGAAAGATTTGTCAAGCGGGGTGCGAGAAAAAGGGGAGTCACAAAAAGTGTATGTCCCGTGTTCATTCCCAAAGGGTCTTAAGACATGACTTCATACCAAACTGCTGAAAAGAATTCACCCTATTTAGCAGAAAGCTAGAACTTGGTACACAGATGGTGCTTTTGTGATTTTGTGCAAATCCGTTCAGTAGTTTTAGAGATATGAAAGGTGAAAAAATATGGATATCATGGGACGCAGTGGATTCATGGATCCGGGAGATCTCATGCTGAGATCTGATTGGCTGCCAACACTTCAACAAGGAAATGTTGGCAGCCATTTTGGGACCCAGCTGAAGTCAACTCCCAAAGATAAAACTCAAGAAATAAAGAAAAGGGGCCAGGATAGGAATAGCTTGAGCCCCTAGCTTTGGTACCCCGTCAGGAGTAAAAAGTTTTTTTTTTTATTCTCAGAAAAATCAGCAGATGTATCTTAGGATTTTTCCAAGGTTTCCCATCATAACAATGCAGGGGGCAGCACGCCCCTGCACCCCAGAGACTGGCGCCTTCCTGGGCCAAATACAAAAGAAGGAACAGGCCTGTGCTGCCTTTCTCCTGCAGCCATATATGGGCCTGGGGACTACTCCTTCCAGGGCCAGCTTCTGCTACCTCCTAATGGACCTGCCCTCAGAAGGTAGCTGTTTGCTTTTTCTTGGCGGGAGCTGTCAGTATCTGGAAGTGTTAAAAATGCTTCAGCTTGCTGGGAGCAGAGATTTCATCTCCCATGGGATCCCAAAGCCAATAGCAGCCTAGGGAGGAGGGCCACATGGCCCCTCTCCCTTTTCCAAAAAATATTTACCCTCCCCGAGGAGGTGGAGGTCCCCAGGGCCCAAGGGGGACCTTGCATCCCCCATAAATATTTTAAAAATAGCCATGTAGAGGTGATGGTTTCCAGGGCCTGGGGGGCTCCACATGGTCCTCTGCATGGTTGTATGGCTATAGGGGGTTAACCACAGGCCCTGGCAGCAGGCCAGGCCCTGTGGCCAACCCCCGCTGCGCATGTCTGAAGGCCGTGCACGAAGGTGGTTGGATTAATGTGTACTAATTAACACTCCTTTACATTAAAAAATATAGAAACTCACTGAAATAAACAAAGATTCCAGGGACATTATAGTTAGGAAATAGAATTAAAAACAAAGAAATTTACTTAAAAAAACAAAGGTTACATGGACATTATAGTTAGGCTCACATTTTAAATGTACAATGTAATTGCTGCAAGAGAGCAAGCAAAACATGTTCACAGTGTGTTTTCTGTGCCCATTGTATGAACAAATTAATTTTGAGATCGACAAGAGGAGTTCTTTGGTACCGCTTGACGAATCTTCACGCAACTTTTTTTAAAAATGGTCAATTCCGCCAGCTGCTGCCTGGAAAGATTCTGGGTGATCTGTCCAGGAGGGGCTGAGAAAAAAGGGGGGTCCCAAAACATGTTTTCCCCATTCATTTTTCCTTAGGGATTTTGAACAGCGATAGCGCAAAAACTACTAGACGGAATTACACCAGATTTGGCAGGAAGGTAGGTCCTGGTCCACAAAGAGTGCTTGTTTTCTTTTGGTGTAATTCTATTCAGTAGTTTTCGAGAAATGAAGGGAAAAACAAATGTATATATCCAGGGAGTGAAGGATTTGCAACCCCTAACGATCTCAAGCTGAGATCTGATTGGCTGATAACACTTCAACAACAGAAGCTGTAGAAGTGTTGTCAGCCATCTTGGGACTCGGCTTCAGCCCCGTCCCCAAAAAAAAGTGAAAAAAAAAGAAAAGGGGCCAGCGGAGGACACCCTGACCCATACCTGAGGTTGTAAAGTCCAAAAGGGCCCTCCCCGGGCTAAAAAGCATTCTTTTTTTTGATCTTATGAGTGGAGACCGTGTGGATCCGCAAAGCTGCTTGTAAAATCACAAAAAAATAAAGTGCGTGCTCCAGCGCTTCGTTAGACTAATGCCCCTGGATGTTTTTTTTTAAATAAGCAGGGGTCTCCTAGCCTCCTCTTGCTGTCCTGAGAGCCACCACTTCCCCGGATCTTTTTATCAAATGCAGGGGCGGCCTGTGGCCCCCCCGCAGCCCTGGGGACTACTACCTCCCTGAAATATGCGGGAAGGGGCCTCCGGGCCCCCTCCTGCTGCCCTGGGTTCCACTCTCTCCCTCGGGTAATCTTGCATTTAAAGCGGGGGCACTGTGGCCCCCTACTGTCCCGGGGACCACCACCTCCCTGGGGCAATCTTGAAATTAAAGCAGGGCCCTGTGGCCCCCCTCTGCCCCAGTAACCAACACCCACCACAGCAAGACTGAAGCTGAAGCGGGAGGGCGGGAGGGCCGTGGGACCCCCCCGCACCAGTGGACCAACACCCCTGGGCAAATGTTTTAAAAATAAAGGGGATCCCCAGGGGACCCCCGTGTCCTGGGGACCACCACCACCTGCAATCACTTAAGGTTTTGACTGCGGACCTGTAAAGCATGTCCTGCTGTCAAAATCCAAAGCTTTCATCTCTGTCCTCTGCACGCGTGCAGGGGACAGAGATGAAATGGTTCAGCAAGCAGGGAGCTGCTGCCAAAGCAGCTCCATGCTTGCTGAAGAATTTACACTGCAGGGGAAGCCTCAAGGCTTTCCCCGTAGTGCCAGGTAGCCCTTGAGGGCTCCCTTGCAGTCCCACATAGCCAGTAAAGGGCTTTATTCTAAAAATTACGTTATTTAAAAAAAAAATGGAAAAAAAGTAGGGACCGCAGGAGAGCTGTTTAAGTGCTCCCCTGTGGTCCCTACTTTTTTACATGTTTTTTTTCTCACTACAAAGCCCACAAAAGGCCCAAAAAATAGAAAACCCTCATAGCTCAGTGTGAAGGTCGCATACATCAGTGAAGTAATTAATTATGTCATATGAGATGTCATCAGTGATGTCACTGACCATGCCATGAGTGATGTAATATGTGAGGTCATGAGCAGTGCACTACAGGAGCGCCAGATATAGTTAGCTGAGTTACCTATAACTGCTGAATTCCTACAGTTTTGTATAAGTAATTTCAGAACCTAACTATAACGTCCATGGAACCTTTGTTTTTTTTCAGTGTATATATATATATATATATATATATATATATATATATATATATATATATATATATATATATATTACACAAAAATGTTCCCAAAATGTCGAGGCTCTATGAGGCGGTCTTGGCATGGGGTTGAGAACCCCATTAAATTGCTTCCAATACTCACTTACCCTTTTTAAAGGGAAGAACCAAGACACCTTTGGTAGTTGCAAAAAAAATTAATCTATTATCAGAAGTACAAAAAGACCTCCTCCCAACGCGTCCATTGTGCAATGCACGCGTGGGTTCGTATCCCATCCTCGTCGCCAAATTTATGTTGTGAAGGACAGCCCTGGTACGGGGATGATTTCGTAGTTAGTTTATTTAAGTTCCAGTAACAGATGTGACCTCCACCTCAGCCAGCTCCCAATAACCGTCTGAGGCGGAATGTCACGGTTCCCATGACAATCTGCAAAGGTTCTTTTCTTGGTTCTTTCCTTTAAAAACGGTAAGGGAGTATTGGAAGCAATATATATATATATCTATATATATATATATATATATATATATATATATATATATAGATATATATATATGCGTGTGTGTGTGTGTGTGTACATATGGATGTATATATATATATATATATATATATATTTTTTTTTCAAACAAAGCAAGCCAAGGGTTCCGACGCTCACTGTCAGCTGGTGCAGGGCAGGAGAGTTGGCTGAACTCTCGAAATGTATAAAAAAACAAATAAATGATTGCCACACACTCTGCTCAGCCACAAAATAAGTTTAAGTGGTTTATTCGGTGCAGAAAAAAGAGAACAACGCGTTTCGACTATGCAGTCTTCTTCTTAGTTCTGCAGTCCTTTCTCTAACAGATCAATTTATACTATCTATTTTACATACCAATCCAATGCATTCTGGTCATGATAGTTCAATTATATAATACAACATTTCACTGATTTTATACTAAATTTCATCAAATCAAAATTTATAATCCCATGAAATAATATTATTTATGGTACAAAAAATATATTTTTGAACTGAAAAAGATTTGATTATTATGAGTTAGAGAAAGAATCAAATGTATAAATAATAATTCTACAATAATCAGCCATTTCATTTGATTCATGATTAAATAAACCCCATCATTATGTCTCCATAATTATTTGCTTACAATTCTATTCTCGTGTGTAAATTATGTACAAAAAAAGGTAAATTAATTAGTGTTATTCTTCAATTTGATATTCAATCGTGGTTCTGATGATTTTTATGAAGTAAATTCTGATTCTTTTAATTCAGAGATGGACATAAAGCTCCTCATCATAATTAAGACCTAACGGGGTCTTAGTCCTCATTGAAATATTGTATTTGGATTCAAGTTGTCTAAATTTTTTTATTCTATCTCCACCTCTTTCATTTTCAGGAATGTGGTCAATCCCATAATATCGTAACATTCTCCAACTGTTTGTTTCATGTTGTTGGAAGTGTTTGGCTATGGCATATGTTAGATCTTTATGTAAAACTGCTCTGACATGCACTAAAATTCTTTTCTTTAGCATGCAGATTGTACTGCCTACATATCTCAAGCCGCAGTGGCATTCAATTACATAAACTGTAAATTTGGTATTACAAGTTATTCGATGTTTTATGTTCATTACCGTTTTATCCCATAGTTTTACAGTTTTAGTTGATTTTCCAATTTTGCACGCTTTACAACTATTACATTTAACAAAGCCACATTGTTGTTCAGTTAGCCAATTCTGTTGATTTTTTATTGTGAAGTGGCTTCTTACAATATAATCTTTTAGTGATGGAGCTTTCCGATATGTAATCATTGGACCTGAGCTTAATGTTGGACCAAGATCTGGATCTTTCCGTATGATATGCCAATGTTTACATAAAATATTTTTGATAAGGCCACTTTCTTTAGTGTATTCCATTATCATTCTCACATTGTTTTCCTCACTTTTATCCTGTTATCCTGCTGTTGGAAATTTTCATGATGATCCATCGGGGGTGGCTGATAAAAAAGGGGGTCCCAAAACACATTTTCCCAATTCATTTTTCTATAGGGATTTTGAACTGCAATAGCGCAAAAACTACTGGACGGCATTACACCAAATTCGGCAGGAATGTAGGTCCTGGTCCACAAAGAGTGATTATTGTATTTTTGTGTAATTCCATGCAATAGTCTTTGAGAATTGAAGTGGAAAACAAATTTGTATATCAAGGGACGTGGATCCGTTGAGATTCCTGTGCAAAGTGCAGTGAATCCATGAGCCACGTGGAGGACTTTGATTGGCTGAGTGGAAGCTCTTCAAAAAGTTGTGGCTGCCATTTTCTGTACTGGCAGCAGTCCAGGGGGATGGCTTTTATTTGTGACATAGTTATTAGATGTCAGGGTGGAGGTACTCTGACCCCATGGGGATGATGTAGAGGTTTGTGAGGGATAGGTTATGAGTTTAAAGAGGTGAAAATGTTTTCTTTGGTGAGATCATAAATCCTCAACTTGGTCACGGTGCACAGCGCAGCCACCTGTGTACATCACGATGGAGTCACAGATACTGCCAATGAAAGAAAAAAATTAATATATTTCAGCCAATAATGCTGCACACATTGTTACAGTTATTCAGACACACTCTGACAGACTTTTTTCACTCAGTCACAAAGCCACTCAAAACCTCATGTACCCACTCATGGATGTACTTAGAAGCTCAGGTTCACACTCAGAGACCCACTTAGACACCTATGGACACACTTACACATGTAGTCAAAAATATAAATTTCATCAGTTAATGGTGCACACACTGTCGTACTTAGGCCCATGTTTATACTTTTTTAGCGCCAAGTGGTGCAAACTTACAAAATACAATTGTATTTTGTAAGTTTGCGCCACTTTAGCATTACAAAGTGGCACAAATGTGGTGCTAAAAAAGTATAAATATGGGCCTTAGTTGCAGACACTCTGAGAGCCTTTTTTACCCAGTCAGAAATTCACTCAAAAGCTCAGGCACCCGCTCACAGATGCACTCAGAAGGTGAGGCACATAATCAGAGACCCATATAGACAGTCATACAGCCACTACCAGAGTCACACAGATAGTAATGTGACCAGTGAGAGACACATGTAGAGAGTCATGCAGTCACTCACACATGTAGTAAAAAATATATATTTGATCAGCTAATGCTGCAGACTCTGTCACACTTTGTCAGAGACACCCTCCAATACTTTTTACACATTCACAAAGCCAGTCAAACCTCATGCACCCGTTCACAGATCAACTCAGAAGCTCAGGCACACACTAAGAGACCAATATAGACACAAATACACCCTCTCAGAGACCCACTAAGATAGTAGTGTATCCATTGAGAGACATATTGACACCGTCATGCACCCTCTCACACATGAAGTGGAAAATATATATTTCATGAGCTAATGCTATACACACTGTGATAATTCGTTACATACACTCTGACAGACTTTTTGTATCACCCATATACCCAGAGTATCATGCACTGAGTCAGACAACCACTCAGAGGGTGATGAGACACAGACAGTTAGACATGTTTTGACAGGATTAATGGGATAGTGATGTATCAGGACAGAGACATTGAGGCTTATGGATGCACTCAGACATGTAGTCAAAGAGTATTCTACCCACTCATAAATTAATTAAGAAGCTTATGCAGTGACTTACAGAGCCACTGAGAGACTTATACACTCATTCATAGGCACAGATAGATAGCTCTGCAGAGACCTCTGTATAGTGTTTCTAGTGAGAAACCGAGTGACAACCTTATGCACCCTATTACAGATCCACCGAGAACCTCAGGTACCCTTTTACACAGTTAGTTAGATAGTCATGTGGATTTGCATCCCAACTGAGGTAGTAATATATTAACTAACAGATCCTCTGAGATATTTGTATACCTATAGACAGATCCACTGAGAGACACTTTCACACATTCAGAAATCCACTGAGAATATTTTCTACGCAGTCACATAACCTGAGTTAATTAATCACAGAATTAGTTAGAGTGTAAGACTCCCACTCACAGTTGTGGTGAGATAGTGATATAGGAGCTGAAGTATTCATTGTGACAGCTATGCACCCAGTAGGAGACCTTCTCATATAGTGATGTATGCAGTGAGAGAGAGAGTTATATAATTATGGACCACTGACAGACATACTGGTAGATTTTTCTATCCGCTCAAAAGGCTCTGTGAATGTTGTTCATTGAGTGATAGTAGGGAATCTTAATTCATGTGAGGTATTGTAAAGTGTACTGTTAGATATAGTGAATAAATAATACTATACTGTATGATACCTATGTTGGTTGTTGGTCATTGAATTGTGCTTTTGGTTTGTGGATCTGCGACAAAGTCACAAATATAAATGTTTGTTTAAAAAAAAAAAACTGTCTTTCAAAAGTTATAAGTGTTTGGTATGTAGAGTGGTTCTAAAAAGAGCCTTTGTGTTTGTTTGGTTGAACATGTTTAGTGGATATATGACCAAATGTAGAGTACGTAAAAATACTCTATTGCCCTCATCTGTGAAGTGCACTCCATCTCTCCTTATATGCCATCCATGTGAAACTGGAGGTTATTATTGTAGACTGAGCCCATCTTATGGTCTCTGAGAAATGCCAAAACAGTTTTATTTACATGTTTCCTCGGTTTGTCTATTTGTGTACAAATTTGAGTTGAGTGCTTCCATTTTTGCCTCTGGCATATATTTGAGAAGACAAATCCAGTGTGAGGGAAAATGTGCATTAATTGAAGAAATGCATCTTTCATTAGCATTTCCAGCCCTACTAGTGTGCCAAGGTCAATACCACCACAGTGCACAATGATGAAGTGAGGAAGCTAGGTACCTCTAATGTTTTGAACTAATGGAAACAATTGATGCCACCTTAATACTCTTTGACCTACCCAAGTTATATCCACACTAGGCAAAGCAAGGTCCAGCTAAGTGCCTCTTTTTCTTGCATACTTACTAGCCCAAAAAATATAGCTGTGACCTACAATCCACACTCTGAACATTTTGAGATAAAGGAGCTGTTGCAGACAGGAAAAGGCTGCAACTGAATGAATGAGGTTTGAAATTGTGATGTGGTGAAAATGGAGGCAGTTGCACATTTAAAAAAGTCATATTTTTAATTGGATGTTGTGAAAAGAGTTATGTATTAAACTAGGTCGTGACTAGGAAATGAAAGGTAGAACATTTGTAATTGGTTCTTTTTTGTTTATCTGTAGTAAGTTTGTTTTTAATGTGATTATATTTAGTTGTATTGTATTATATGTAGCTGTAAACTACACCTGCTAGACTGCTGCTACCAATAAATGTTCAGAACTTTTGAACTGCTGGTACAGTACAGTGTTCTGCAGCAGGGTGCTGTGGCAGCTGTGGAGAGTCAGTGTGGGGGGAAGAGCAGCTCTTAAAGGAGACAGTCACTCATGAGTAAAATAGAGAGTTTGGTGGAATAGCTTTTAGAAATAAATGTTTTCCAAGAAAAATGTTATGTGTATTTTTATAATGTAGTGAAAACTGTGGAATAAAAAAAATAGAAATATGTTTCTTTGTCCCCGATTGGATTTGCGACTCCATCGTGAAGTTACATGGGGGTCCGCGCAGGGGGACTTGAAGGAGTCACAACTCGGAAGCACACAGTATGAAATTGGATGGCTGACTAACAGTAGAATATAGGGTTATTAGACAGCAACCAGTGAAAACAAGTGTAACATAAATAAAACATGAAACGGAGCTTGTGATTTGTTAAGCATTACAGTATTATAGAGAGCAAATGATGATAGGCTGCCATTACTAGTTGCTTGGAGTGGGAGTGGTCTGCCATGTTTGCTCTTAGTTTTTATTGAGCTAAAAAAAAGTGAACTGAGATTGAGAATCTGCTTTATCTATTACCAAAAGAGATTTAGAGGTATGTGAATTGAATATTTTTGGACGGAGTTATATCTCATAATACAAGTTAAAATAAATATGTGTACATTATATGTTAAAAAAAAATATTGTAGGTAAGGAGTAGTGACAGAGTTATTGTGATGGTAAAAGTTGTAGTAGATGTGATTCAAATTTTTGATAGGATTGAGTAAATTATGTTAAAGATTGAGTGGGTAATCTTGTACCTAATTAGTGACATTTTAAAAGCAAAATATAGCACTATTTTAAGGAAATAAATTGTTATGGAAAGGGTCTTACAATGAGTGCCAGAGTTTGTGGTGTATTATTTTTAATTTGTGAATATTTTCAGCTAGAAGGAAAATGCTTTAGTTTTGTAAAAATCTCATGATTATGTGGCAGATGATGGATTATGTGGCAGGTGTGGCTATTGTATTATTAAAAAAAACATTGACGTAACCTTATAATTTATTTTTGTACTGCCCTGGCTATATTATGTGATTATAGTAAGACACATATAGGCCCAGAATTCTAGGGTTATGCTGTAGAGTAGTGTACATAATTATGTGTATTTTAATATATAAAAACATTAGAATGTTTGGGGAATTAAAATGAATTTCTATTGTTTGCTGTTCTAATGATGACGAAAGTTATGTGGAACTCCAGTGGAAGAATGTTTCAACATGCTGCATAGGTTGTTCAATTTCAATTGTGCAAACCAGTATTTTTTTGTAATTGACACAATGAGAGTATTTTATTATGAAGGAGTTCTGAAATATTTTTTTATTTGTACAGATATATTGCTGGAGTGGAAGAGAAGTGAAAAATGCCAAATAAAATACAACAGAAAAAGAAAGAAAGTGAGCAAATTATATTATCTATTTACAAGTTATAAGAAAGAGAAAGAAAAACGTTGCTGGTAAGCAAACCAATTATTTTCTTAAGCTCTGTTTGCCAAACTGAAAAGAAAGAGAAAACGTGTACATATGCTGTGGAAACAAAACAAAGTTGTGACAATAGACAGATGAAGTTATGGAAGAAAGCTGCAAGATAATGCAGGAGGCAACAACAGTTCAAGGAAATTAGAGTGTGAATGTTTCGTGGTAGAGTAATTCAGAATCTTATTAAGAGTATGAAAAATTATAGGAGGAGAACAAAGGTATTGAATCCAAAAAATGGTGGAGGATATAGTTGAAGAGGGAACTTTGCATTTTGATTATAAATAGAATGAGAGGCTTGGACAAAATGGTATTGGGTGTGAAAAGATGCAGTCAAAGGAAAACACTTGTTAATAAGTGTAATTTGGAGGAGAATGGAACCATACATCTAGCACAGAAGCTTTCTTTAATGAGGAATCATATTTTCAAGAGAAGACATTAGTGCATGCAGTGGATTCAGCTGGTCGATGTTTTGAAATGAAGCAAAGGACTCCACTAGAAAAAGAAGAGATTGTTCCTAGAGGTGATGAAAGATCCATAGCTGTAGATGTTCTAGGGAGTTGTACAAAGCGTCTTGTTTACCAGTGGAGTAGTAGTAATATTTGTAGCATTCGTCAACAATCTATTTGATTTATTACAAGCTTTTGTATGTGAATTTCCAAGAAGAACTCTCAATAGAAAAATTTCAATTTTTCAAGGTTTAGAAACTGATTTACAAGGACATCCTTTAGCATGTTTATCCAGGAAAGTGTGCCAGAGCACCTTTCATCACTTTAGAATGCTAGCAGTTCACCATTCGATGATGATAAGCTTAGTTCAGAAACTTTACTATGTGAAGACTCTAGCAATATGCTTAGATGAGATGAATAGATCACTTTTGCATGGTGCTGTACAAGAGGTAGAAAAGGTTTATGATGATGTCCAGTTTAGGTTCTTTGGTTATAAAGAGGATTGTAATATGAATGGGTAATTTGTAGGTAGAGATACTGTAGAAGAGAGTTCAGAAATTGGTACTGAGAACTTCCAGGAACAGATTACAAAAACTAGTTTTGAGTACAAACTCACTATAAGATACAAATACGAAATGTAGATGTATTTTCAAAAACCAAAAGGAAAAACAAGGAAAAGTGGCAAGGACTTTTTTATTTGTTGAAGAACTAGTTAATTTGTCAGTCCAACAAGGCATTTGTAAATGTTGCCATGACAAGTTAGAGGGTCAGAAATCACCAACTAGAGTAGTGTATAATGGGCTCGAACTTATAACTTTTCCAGAACTATTAAAATATTTAAATATGTATGAATTTATCTTTATCTTTATACAATCTGTACGTCCATTTCAAGCAATTATATGTCTGGAACCAAAGACAGGTAAGTTGCAGCCCACAGAATTGTTGTTAGGACTTAAGGGTAGAGTAGTATATTTGGCTTAGATTTTAAGAAAAATGTTGAAACTATTGGAGTTGAAAAAGAACCAATTATTATTTTGGTAAATGGTGAACCTGCAAAAAATAAAACAAAATGGCAAGGGTTGGTTGATGTTAAAAATGTTAAAGAAGCCAAATTATACCTGGCAAAAAATAATGTTTATTATAAAGATGTTGATGTACAGAATTGTGTTGAAAATATTGCTGAAGATTATTCAGTGTTTGTGTGGAGTGGGACAAATAGAAAATTCGATTCCTCCCAATCAGAAAAAATCTATGAACACTACAGCATCCATCCTTTACATTCAAAAGAAGTAATTGGTGATTATATAGACATTTACCAGATGAAGCAAGCTAAGGGATCTCCTATGAGTGTGTGGGAAAAGACCTTGGAGGCCCGTTGCTTCCCAAACTTGTTTCCTACAGGGGTAGGAGGTCGGTATGATGATCGGCCTATAAAAATACAAGCAGCTGAATACCGATCAACAAGATTATACTCAAAAGATCCTAGATTTGGATAGTGCATTCCATACATATTTCACCTTCTAGTTGAAAGTGACTTCTCTGGACTATTTTATGCAGTGAATCATACCTTGAAAACATGTGTTGATCTTCAGAATATGTCTGCAAGAGAGTTTGTTAAAAAAGTTGAAGAAAAGGATGAACAGTTGGAGTATAACTTAATTAATTTAATGGCGTGCCAACGTGGTACCAATGAATATTGGTTTCACCATCATGGAGAAGTGAAATGTATTCTGAGAAACCTAGGACCACCAACATGATTTTTGACACTGAGTTGTGCAGAGTGTGCATGGGATGATCTTACTGAATTTGTGAGAGAAGCAAACTCTAATTTGAAAGATTTTAATTTGAAGACAGATGAAGAACTGTGTTCATTAGATTCTGCTAATGTTTGAAGGTATTTTAATCAAAGATTCCAAGCTATCCTTACCTTCATCTGCAACAAAACCAGTCCTTCTCTTGGAGAAATAATATATTTTGTTTTGGCAGAAAGAGTACCAGGCAAGAGGTGCTCCTCATATTCATATGCTACTATAGATAAAAGATGCACCAAAGTTGAGAGAACCAGTGGAGAAATGCATCCACTCACCCAATCCTTGGCAGGATGAAGCACACTGGGCACAAAGCCCCCTCCAGAACCAGTGGAGAAATGCATCCACTTGCCCAATCCTTGGCAGGATGAAGCACACTGGGCACAATGCCCCCTCCAGAACAGTGGAGAAATGCATCCACTCAGCTAATCCTTGGCAGGATAAAGCAGACTGGGCACAATGCCCCCTCTAGAACCAGTGGAAGAAGGCATCCATTCACCCAATCCTTGACAGGATGAAGCACAATGGGCACAATGCCCTCTCCAGAACCAGTGGAGAAGCCACCCAGTAAAGAGACTGTGGCCTTGCACTGTTGGCAGTGACCGCCACGGTGTTTGTTGCTTCTGCCGTGGCGGTCGGT
Source organism: Pleurodeles waltl (assembly GCF_031143425.1). NCBI lineage: Eukaryota > Metazoa > Chordata > Amphibia > Caudata > Salamandridae > Pleurodeles > Pleurodeles waltl. The sequence continues at coordinate 213,315,374 of NC_090438.1, forward strand.
GTGTTAGAGTGGCTGTATGTTTTGGCGGTTTCCGCTGTGGTCGTCATCCCATTTTTTTTACGGCTGGCCTGTTGGTGGTATTACCGCCGCTTTATCACTGACCGCCAGGGTTGTAATGAGGGCCTACATTTTAAAGGTAAAATATGTAATGTTTCAGTAATTTTATATGTTGATAAAATACTAGTACAAACCCCCTATTAAAAGAAATCGATAGAAGAATATTAAAATTATGAAATATACTATAAAAAACCTTTGAAATTCACTAAAAAACCAAAGGTTATAGGGACATTATAGTTAAGAAATAGATTTTTTTTAAAACATAGAAATTCACTGAGGAAACAAAGGTTACAGGGACGTTATAGTTAGGAAATAGAATTAAAAAAACCTTAGAAATTCACTAAAAAACAAAGGTTACAGGGAAGTTATAGTTAAGAAATAGAATTAAAAAAACCTTGGAAATCCACTAAAAAAACCAAAGGTTACATGGATGTTATAGTTAGGTTCTAAATGTACTCGTATAAAACCATAGAAATTCAGCAGTTATAGGTACCTCAGCTAACTACAACTGGCGCTCCCGTAATGTACTGCTTATGACCTCACATATTACATCACTCATGACATTGTCAGTGACCTCACTGATGACATCATCAAACAGAGTTTCCACCCGCCGGCCCTGTGGTGAACAGGGCCTTAACACTGCAGCAGGCTCCTAGTAGAGCCACCTGCAATGTGGCGGTGCGGCGGGTCCAGAAGCACCCGTCGCTCATTCCACTGCCCGTAATTCAAGGCAGTGGAATGCGTGATAGGGCTGTGCGAGGGGGCCCCTGCACTGCCCATGCCGCCCGATTCCCCTATTCCACAAGCCTTTCAATATACAGGCTGGCAGATGGGGACGTGTAATCCTCAGGGCAGCGTTGCTTGCAGCGCTACCCTGGCTAATTACAACTGCCGGGACCACCAGGCTGCAGGCTGGAAGCAGCCTGACGGTGTCGGTGGTTTAACCGTGGCGGCTCCGTCACGGTCATATTGTTGCAGTCGGACAGTCACTTTGGTGGAGGTCCGACCGCAACCATGACCCTGGTCTGGTGACCACGAGGGTCATAATGAGGTGCTAAGTATGTCATTACAGGTTTGGCTGTTCCATGACACCATGTTAACGGTGGTGGTCATACGGCCAACAGGCTGGCGGAGAAGACCGGCAAATTATCACCATGGTGGTCTTTACAGCCGAATACTACCAATTCACCGCTGGCTCTGCCAGTGTGGTCAGGCTGTCACGGACAGCGGGAGGCACCTTCAGTCCGGCAGAGACAAAGTTTCTGTCGGACAGATTATGAAGTTGCACACCGCCAAAGTTTCCACTGCGGTTGCACCACCACGGAAAGCCTGGCAGAAACCAATAGTATAAATGGAGACACTCACCTTCAGGAAGCCATACTAGTCTGGAGCCGCCATGGAACCTAAACTAGATGTCATCCTGCTGCTCCTGCTCATCCAATGACTCCGGGACCAGCAACGACGAGGATGTCAGCAACCACAAGTACACACACTTACCTGTCACTGTTGCATAATGCCAAGGTCACAGCACAAAAACAAACTACACATCCGGTACAGGTGGTGATGGCGACATGTACCCTTATTCCTACATTGACATGCACATTGACACACGCACAAACTCAGTACACACACCATGGCCAATACACACTACCAAAACATACACCGAGCCGCAGGCACACAGCAATGGCACTGTCAAACTCAACAACACACCACACCACACCAGCAAAGTACACAACTACACAACAACTGCAACACCTCATATGCACCGTCAACACTCCACAACACTCACCCCCACTTGACAATGCATACAAACAACACAACCTAACAACACCATTGTACCCATACAAACAGTCACACAGTGTAGGAAGCTGGCTCTGTATATACTATATCTGTAGGAAAGTCCTCATTTTTGCCCTGGCCACCCCCACAGTTTTTGGACAGGTGCTGGGGGTTATTGACTCTTGGCTATGCCCTGGGTACTGCTTACCAGTCCCAGGGCCACTGCTCTTTGTAAAGTGGATATGGAAATTAGGCTAATAATATTTGGCAAAGTTAACCTACCTATACGTCCCTAGTATATGGTAGGACATGGAGGTTTAGGGACCACAGCATAGGTAGTGCCCCCATAGGTACACTGCTGAGGTGTGCAGTGTCATTTTAAAGGCAGGCCTGTCTTGCTGGCTGCTTCTAAATTAAAGTTACATGCAAATTCGACTTTAGAATTAAAAGTAGTTCCAAAGTCTTAAACTACATTATTTTTACATATAAGTCACCCCTAAAGTGTGCCCTATGTGCCCCTAGGGCTAGGTGCCATGTAACTATAAGCAGGGACCTTATAAAAATAGTTTTATAAGCTCTGGTGAGGTAAAATAGCCAAATTTGTTTTTCCTTCATTGTAGTGAATGGCCTCCATAGGCTAGAATGGGGAGACTTTATTTTAATTTTTTTACTTTATTTTAATTTTAAAAGTTCCCTTAAGTAACAGATACTGTTGGACTTTTGCTTATGCAGGGTCATCCCCAGTCTTTTTTTGCCTCCTGCCTCCTAATTTTTTCGGACCTGTTGCTGTTGGCTTTTCAACTCTGAGCACTTTACCACTGCTAACCAGTGCTAAAGTGCATATGCTCTCCTGTTTAAATTGTATGTAAGTGGTTTATCCATGATTGGCATATTTGAATTACTAGTAAGTCCCTAGTAAGGTGCACTAGAGGTGCCAGGGCCTGTAAATCAAATGCTACTAGTGGGCCTGCAGCACTGGTTGTGCCACCCACATAAGTAGCTCTGTAATCATGTCTCAGACCTGCCACTGCAGTGTCTGTATGTGTAATTTTACACTGTAAATTCGACTTGGCAAGTGTACCCACTTGCCAGGTCTAAACCTTCCCTTTCCTTACATGTAAGGCACCCCTAAGGTAGGCCCTAGGTAGCCCCAAGGGCAGGGTGCAGTGTATGGATAAGGTAGGACATATAGTAATGTGGTTTATATGTCCTAACAGTGAAATACTGCCAATTTCGTTTTCACTGTTGCAAGGTCTGTCTCTCTCATAGGATAATATGGGGGCTACCTTTAAATATGATTAAAGTGTAGATTCCCCTAGAGAGTAGATGGACATGTGGAGTTTGGGATCCCTGAACTCACAATTTAAAAATACATCTTTTAGTAAAGTTGATTTTAAGATTGTGAGTTTGGAAATGCCACTTTTAGAAAGTGAGCATTTTCTTGCTTAAACCATTCTGTGACTCTGCCTTGTTTGTGGATTCCCTGTCTGGGTCAGTTTGACAGTTGGGTTGTTTTTCACCTCACACCAGACAGTGACACAAAGGGAGCTGGGGTGTAATCTGCATTTCCTGATTAGCCATCTCTGCTAGGAGGGAGGGGTGGAGTGGTCACTCTCATCTGAAAGGACTGTGCCTGCCTCTGACAATGCTGTCTCCAACCCCCTGGTGTGTGTCTGAGGCCTTGCCTGGGCAAGGCCGGATTTCACAAGAAGGTGTGAGTCCCCTTTGAAGGAAGGTGACTTCAAAGACTAAAATGGGTATAAGAAGGGCACCCAAACTTACAAACTTTAGAAACACTTCTGGAACCAAGGGGAACCTCTGCCTGGAGAAGAGCTGATAGCTGAGGAAAACGTGCTGCCCTGCCTGTGACTGTGCTTTGTGGAGCTTTCCTGCAGTGCTGCTTCTGCCAGAGTAAGAGGGCAAAGACTGGACTTTGTGTGCCTTCCATCTTGAAGAAGAAATCTCCAAGGGCTTGATGTAGAGCTTGCCTCCTGTTGTTGAAGTCTCAGGGATAGCAAAGACTTCTGCCTGCCAGCACTTGGAGTCTCTGGAGAGACCCCTACTCTGCTCTGTGGTGCCCTTCCAGTTCCTGGGACCCTGAAAGGAGAGACTGGCAGCCTAAGGACAAAAATACACGCACCGAGCGCCGTGCGGAGAAAAGATCGACGCGAATCCGATCACGGCTGAGAAAACGACGCGACGCCGGTTCCGCAGCGGAGAAACGACGCCGCAGGAAACGCGACCGAAAAACCGACGCCCGGAGCAGGAGAAACGACGCGCAGCATCGCTGACGGAGGCTGAGAGATCGCACCCTGCGCCGCGGGACTTTCGGATCGTCGTGTGGCTGGCTTTTTCAACACGCACCGCCGTGCCGAGTTGTTTTCGACGCACACAGCCGTGCAAGGTTACTTTCGACGCACACCGCCCGTGCGGGGTTATTTTTGACGCAAACCAGGTACATTTTCACGCTAGCAGCGCTAGTGTGGTGTTACAACTACCTAAAGACTCTTTTTATTTTAAACCTTTAAAAAAATCATAACTTGACTTGTGTATGTTGGATTTTTGTCGTTTTGGTCTTGTTTTGTCTAGATAAATATTTCCTATTTTTCTAAACTGGTGTTGTGTCATTTTGTAGTGTTTTCATTAAGTTACTGTGTGTGTTGGTACAAATACTTTACGCCCAGCACTCTGAGGTTAAGCCTACTGCTCTGCCAAGCTACCAAGGGGGTAAGCAGGGGTTAGCTGAGGGTGATTCTCTTTTATCCTAACTAGAGTGAGGGTCCTTGCTTGAACAGAGGGTAACCTGACTGTCAACCAAAGACCCCATTTCTAACATTGGTGACCAGCGGTCGGGATTGGACTTGTATTTGTACTTGACATACAGTAATTAAGTGTACACTACTGTTTTGATCTCAGACCACTACGTGACCACATACTACTTGTTTGATGATCTTTTGATTTTTCTCTTAAGGACTCTTTTTATTCTACTTCCATGATTTTGCTGATCCCTTGACTGATTCTTTTTACTTCATTGGGAAATTATTTTTTCTGCCTTTGGAACTTTGCACTTGTGACCATCATGTCTCAATCTGGAGATGCAACAGCTGGAGCTGTGTTTGAAATGGAGAAACTGAAGGAGTACTCAGTTGCTCAATTGAAACAGTTCCTTAAAGATCTTGACTGTCCCACTGAGAGCTCCACCAGGGAGGGGGAGCTGCAACAGGCACAGAGGGCTTGGGTGACAATCAAGAAGGCTGGAGGGCACACAGAGGAGGAGAATATGGGTGGGGAAGTGCAGAGGATACACAGTGGTGTAGTGGAGGAACCTGTTACGCCTGGGGGGAGGGTCCCCAGGAGGGATGGCAGGGTGTCACCCAAGGGTCTGACTCCTGAAGAGTTACAGGACAGACAGGCAGAGAGGGAGTACCAATGGGAGCTGAAAAAGCTCGATTGGGAGCTGGAAGAAAGGAGGAGGAACTTAGAGATTAAAAAAATGATTTATGCTTACGAGCTTAAATTGAAAGAGCTGGAAGTCATGAGGGCTGAGTCCAGCTGGAATGGTGGCAGCAACAATTGTATATCCAGTGATGCTGCAGAAGTGCACATGCCCAGAGAGGTGGTGCCCTACTTGAAGGAGGGAGTTAACACACGCCAGGAGGTTCAGGGGTATGAGGTAGCTCCAGTGATGCACAGGGTCCCTGAGGTGGATTGGGGAACTGGCATGGGGAGTCATATTCCTACTGGTGGGAGGGACACTCTACTGACTCTAGTTGAGAGTGACAGGGAGAGGGGTTCCCCCCAGGTAGAAGTCCTGGTTATGGAGTGTGAAGACATCCCAGAAGAGTGTGGGTTGAGTGTCAGGGACAGTCAGGTACTGTCTCACCAGTCTCAGGAGGGTGATGTGGGGTGCTTTGTCAAAGCAGAGTCACTGGATGGTTGGGTGAAGGGTACTTTGGTTAATTCATGTGAGGGGCTGAGTGATGTAATTGCTGGAGAGCATATGTCTAGTCCTTATTTTCCAGAGCTATGCCAACACCCGGTGGAGTGTGAGTTCTCTGACCCCAGGGAGCTTACAATGGAGGCAGACTTCTGGGTGAGTACCAGAGAGTATGAAGAGGCCTTTGGGGGTGCTCCTGAGAGGAGTGGTCTAGGTAGTTCCCAACCAGGTGAGGTAGGGAAGGATGTAGTGTCCCAGGTAGGTCCCAGTGTAGTGGGATGGGTGAGGGACCCCATGTCCAGTCTCAGAGGAGAGGGAATGGGGATGGGTTGAGGCCCAAGGTGCCCGAGATCCGGTCCCAGGTCCAGGAGGGTTCCCTGCGGGAACACCAGGAGGGGAGCCTAGCCTGTACCATAGGGCCATCTGTTGAGGGAGACCCCACAGTGTCAGGAGGACTTGGGGGGGCGGCTGTAGCCAGCATCCCACCAGTTCTGGTGTCTGGCAGTACCACTCCTAGTGAGGGGGTGCAGAAGTCCAGACAGAGGGTTGAGAGGGGGTTGCGGACCCCAGTGGAGAACCTGGAGGGTCAGGGGTCAGCTCTGAGAGCAGAGCCCCCCATGAATGACCTTGGTGAGACCATTTCTGGGTTGGGGGGAATCCAGACTCTGTCAGATGGGCAGAGGTCAGGGGACCTGCGCCAGCCAGACTCTTGTGTGGCCCTTCGGGACAGTGTGTCCCTTGAGGGGGGTAAGTGTGCCCCCCTGGAAGTCCTGGTGTGCCAGGCAATGGTTCAACCGCAGGGTGGTGACCCTAGGTTGGATGACCAGGTTCAGAGGGTAAACTCTGACCTGGTAGGGGGTAGGTATGCCCCCCAGGAAGTCCTGGTTTGCCAGGCAGTGATCCAGTCTGTGGGTACAGACCCTGGATTGGGAGGCCAGGTTAAGGGTGTCCCCCCTGACCTGGAGGAAGGGGCTACTGCTAACAGTGCCCCTACCATGTTGTCTTCTGGGGGGGTCACTCCTAGTTGGGTGGTTCAGGACCCCAGAAGAGAGGGCAGGGGGAGGGAAGCCTCACCCCTGGCCCTGGTCCAACCTGAAGGTACAGACCCCAGGTTGGAGGATCAGTTGCAGGTTAACATCCCTGCACTGATGGAAGAATTGTGCAGGACTGCTTCTACAAGCACCCTGACAGTTTTTGACTCTGGGGGTGCCGCTTCTGCAGGGAGGGTACAGAGCCCCAGAGGGGAGGACCAGGGTCAGGTTAACATCCCTGACCTGGTGGAAGAGAGAGTGGTCAAAGGGTGCCAGGCACCTGGGGCTACCACCCCCCACTCTCCACAGTCACAGTGGTTAGAGAGGCCTGAGGTCGGGCTCTCATCCCTGACAGTTGTCTGGGGCCACTGTGGCTTGCTGTCCTGGTGGACAGAGTTGCCCCTGGGGGGGGGAGGACGAGAGTCACACCCCGGGGGTGGAGTGGGCAACACCACTGTGTTGGCCCTGGTGGTACTATCTGCCCATTGCAATACATCTGTGAGCAAAGTAAAGTTAGGTGTTGCACAGATGGTGTCTGTAGATGTGGAGAAGGGTTCCCCATGGGTTAGCTTAGTGGGCCCTGAGAGTATGGACAGAGGGATCCAACTGGAGTCAGGAAGGCGTAGAACTGGAACATGCCCCTGCTGTTGTGGGCCTGGGTCCCTGTTCTATCGCCCCAATCAGGGAAGTACATCAAGGTATTGATTGTTCTCCCCTGGCTTTAGGCTGGTAGGGGGTCGTGTTGGACTTTTGCTTATGCAGGGTCATCCCCAGTCTTTTTTGCCTCCTGCCTCCTAATTTTTTCGGACCTGTTGCTGTTGGCTTTTCAACTCTGAGCACTTTACCACTGCTAACCAGTGCTAAAGTGCATATGCTCTCCTGTTTAAATTGTATGTAAGTGGTTTATCCATGATTGGCATATTTGAATTACTAGTAAGTCCCTAGTAAGGTGCACTAGAGGTGCCAGGGCCTGTAAATCAAATGCTACTAGTGGGCCTGCAGCACTGGTTGTGCCACCCACATAAGTAGCTCTGTAATCATGTCTCAGACCTGCCACTGCAGTGTCTGTATGTGTAATTTTACACTGTAAATTCGACTTGGCAAGTGTACCCACTTGCCAGGTCTAAACCTTCCCTTTCCTTACATGTAAGGCACCCCTAAGGTAGGCCCTAGGTAGCCCCAAGGGCAGGGTGCAGTGTATGGATAAGGTAGGACATATAGTAATGTGGTTTATATGTCCTAACAGTGAAATACTGCCAATTTCGTTTTCACTGTTGCAAGGTCTGTCTCTCTCATAGGATAATATGGGGGCTACCTTTAAATATGATTAAAGTGTAGATTCCCCTAGAGAGTAGATGGACATGTGGAGTTTGGGATCCCTGAACTCACAATTTAAAAATACATCTTTTAGTAAAGTTGATTTTAAGATTGTGAGTTTGGAAATGCCACTTTTAGAAAGTGAGCATTTTCTTGCTTAAACCATTCTGTGACTCTGCCTTGTTTGTGGATTCCCTGTCTGGGTCAGTTTGACAGTTGGGTTGTTTTTCACCTCACACCAGACAGTGACACAAAGGGAGCTGGGGTGTAATCTGCATTTCCTGATTAGCCATCTCTGCTAGGAGGGAGGGGTGGAGTGGTCACTCTCATCTGAAAGGACTGTGCCTGCCTCTGACAATGCTGTCTCCAACCCCCTGGTGTGTGTCTGAGGCCTTGCCTGGGCAAGGCCGGATTTCACAAGAAGGTGTGAGTCCCCTTTGAAGGAAGGTGACTTCAAAGACTAAAATGGGTATAAGAAGGGCACCCAAACTTACAAACTTTAGAAACACTTCTGGAACCAAGGGGAACCTCTGCCTGGAGAAGAGCTGATAGCTGAGGAAAACGTGCTGCCCTGCCTGTGACTGTGCTTTGTGGAGCTTTCCTGCAGTGCTGCTTCTGCCAGAGTAAGAGGGCAAAGACTGGACTTTGTGTGCCTTCCATCTTGAAGAAGAAATCTCCAAGGGCTTGATGTAGAGCTTGCCTCCTGTTGTTGAAGTCTCAGGGATAGCAAAGACTTCTGCCTGCCAGCACTTGGAGTCTCTGGAGAGACCCCTACTCTGCTCTGTGGTGCCCTTCCAGTTCCTGGGACCCTGAAAGGAGAGACTGGCAGCCTAAGGACAAAAATACACGCACCGAGCGCCGTGCGGAGAAAAGATCGACGCGAATCCGATCACGGCTGAGAAAACGACGCAACGCCGGTTCCGCAGCGGAGAAACGACGCCGCAGGAAACGCGACCGAAAAACCGACGCCCGGAGCAGGAGAAACGACGCGCAGCATCGCTGACGGAGGCTGAGAGATCGCACCCTGCGCCGCGGGACTTTCGGATCGTCGTGTGGCTGGCTTTTTCAACACGCACCGCCGTGCCGAGTTGTTTTCGACGCACACAGCCGTGCAAGGTTACTTTCGACGCACACCGCCCGTGCGGGGTTATTTTTGACGCAAACCAGGTACATTTTCACGCTAGCAGCGCTAGTGTGGTGTTACAACTACCTAAAGACTCTTTTTATTTTAAACCTTTAAAAAAATCATAACTTGACTTGTGTATGTTGGATTTTTGTCGTTTTGGTCTTGTTTTGTCTAGATAAATATTTCCTATTTTTCTAAACTGGTGTTGTGTCATTTTGTAGTGTTTTCATTAAGTTACTGTGTGTGTTGGTACAAATACTTTACGCCCAGCACTCTGAGGTTAAGCCTACTGCTCTGCCAAGCTACCAAGGGGGTAAGCAGGGGTTAGCTGAGGGTGATTCTCTTTTATCCTAACTAGAGTGAGGGTCCTTGCTTGAACAGAGGGTAACCTGACTGTCAACCAAAGACCCCATTTCTAACAGATACCATAAGTTTGGTATCAAATTAATTGTTATAATAAATCCCACAACTTCCAGTTGTGGGATTTAATATAACTTGTTCAGGTAAAGAGTTTTAAACTTTACCTGAAAAGTTGCCAACTTCAGCCCTGCAGTGTTTCTGCTGCTGTGCTCTGACTGGCCAGTCTCTGGCAGCCTGGCCAGGCTGCCTTGATGAGGTGTGAAGTGGCCTGAGATGTGCCTGTGGGAGGAGATCTCCCCTCAGCAGATGGTGAAGCAGGAAGGGGGAGGGCTGCCAAACTGGTCTTCAAAGGTAGGGAAGGACATTTGGAGCAGCCCAGCAACACCCTCAAATCCTGCAAACCCAGACAATTAGGTACCCCTTGATTAGATTAGGAGAGGGCAGGAGAGAGGTCTGTTTAGGATTTTTAGCCACACCAGTGGGTGTGCTCAGCCAGATGTAACATCCAAAAATCACTTTCAACCATGAAGGATTTTTGAAGAATATTGCTCCCTGGGATTGATTTTTGCCACACTTCCCAGGAAGTAGTTATCACAGGGGGAAGGACCCTGCACCTGTTTGGAGAACCAGGACCCCCCTGTTTTTCACCCAGGAGCAGGGATAAAACTGGCAGACCTGCACCCACACCTGAGATCCCAACAGATTCCAACAAGGAAGAACTACAGGAGAAGAAGGACTGCCCTGCTGGACCCCTGGCCTGCACCTGGACCCTGCACTCTGACTGACTGCAACAGCTGCACACTTGGGCTTCACCACAAGAAGGACTTTGCCTGGCTTCAACTGGTTCAAGGAGGGACTCCCTGTTTGCTACAGGTGAAAAATAATTGCTAATCAGAGTCCCTTGCACCAACTCCTGAAGAAACCAACCAGCTGACCACTGTCCAGTGGCCAAAAAGGAGTTTGTGGCAGGTGCATTCTGGGAGTTGTAGTCCATACCCCCAAGGAGCATCTCAGAGCTTCTGGAACCTTGGGGTGAGCTATGGACTCCAAATGAACCTTAAAGGAACATCTGGAAGAAGATCCAGAAGTTTGGAGAACTTTGGAGAACTTTTGGAAAAAAAGCTCCATAGAGGGACCGACCCGTCGCAGCAACTCTAGCCGGCTTGCCTCAACTGTGACCTGGCCTGACTTGCAGATTCGTCCCGGTGAAGAAAATCTCCAAAAAAGAGACTAAGTCCGAACGTAGGAAGTTGACTGGGCTCTCCTAGCCAGCGTATCCTAGGAGGGCTCCAAGGACGTCAGATCAAGATCCAGGTTTGCCCCGGTCAAAGGATTTTCACCTCGAAAAGTCCGAAGGTAAAAATCTCCACCGAGGGCTCCTGCGACGCGTATCCGAAGAAGAGTTCCAGGAGGTCGGGCTGGACTGGCAGGTTCGTCCCACTGAAGAAAATCTTCAGAAAAACAACTAAGTCCTAAGGTAAACTTTTGACTGAGGGCTCCTGCGGGCTGTAGCTGAGCCAGGCTCCATCGTGGTCGACCTTACACTTTGACTTTGCCCCGGTCGAGGTGCGAGCAGATGACCAGATTGGCTCTTTTTGTTTCTATGCGCTAGAAAGCAATAATTCTTAAAAAATTCATATCTCCGGTTCCCCTTATCCGATTTTATTCGTTTTTGTGTCATTTTAAAGATAAAAATATAGGCCCTCATTACAACATTGGTGGTAAATCCCGCTTACCGCCGTGCAGAAGACCGCCAACACACCGCTGCGGCGGCGGAATTCCGCTACAGCTATCACGACCCACAGGCGAGAATCCGCCAAAATCCAGACACCCACACAAGTCCGCCACACCAAAGGTCAGTAATAAACTGGCAATAACAAAACCGACACCGTCACGCCAACAGGAATACGCCCACACTATCACGAACCACGTATCCATGCGTCGGACTTTCAACCGCAGTAAACCATTGGCGGTACACACCTCCGCGCTCAAAATACGCACACATATACAAAACACAACCACATTGGACAATTCGAAATACACACACCTGATACACATACACACACCACTCCCACAGACCCAATCCAATATAAAACACACACCCACATCACCCACAAACCCCTATGAGAAAAATCGAGAAAGAAGGCAAGTAAGAGACACCACCAGAAACAACACTAGCATCCACAGGCACACAACACCATCACTCACACAACATCGACGCACCTCAGACAACACAACACACACCACCTCACACATCACCCACACCACACCATGGCACCACAAAGACACCCCAGGTTCTCTGAGGAGGAGCTCCTGGTCATAGTGGAGGAAATCATCCGGGTAGAGCCACAGCTATTCGGATCACAGGTGCAGCACACCTCCATAGCTAGGAAGATGGAGCTATGGTGCAGAATCGTAGACAGGGTCAATGCAGTGGGACAGCATTCAAGAACTAGGGATGACATCAGGAAGAGGTGGAACAACCTACGGGGGAAGGTGCGTTCCGTGGTCTCAAGACACCAGATTGCAGCTCAGAGGACTGGCGGCGGACCCCCACTTCCTCCCCCACAACTGACAACATGGGAGGAGCAGGTCTTGGCTATACTGCATCCTGAGGGCCTCGCAGGAGTAGCAGGAGGAATGGACTCTTGTAAGTCAAATCTTAACTATTACATCCACCACCCACCTGCATGCTATCACATATCCCACCCTCACCCACATCACTCCAACACCTCACATATGCCCCACTATCACAACCCACACATCCCAATACCAAGCCCTGCATGCAACACCAATGCATGGACACCCATTACCAAAGCATGGCCACTGCAGATACCCACACAGATCCCCAAACCAATAATCACACCAGGTCCTAGACAAGAATGTAAACACTGGGGTACAGAGTCACCCACCCATCGCACATGATTGCACACACAGATGCAATAATCATGCCTTTACACCCCTGCAGGACCCATACCCAACATCACCGGACAGGAGATTCCAGACATGTCCACTCCCCCCAAAGAAGAGGCCCACAGTGATGACAGCAGCTCTGTCCAACTGGATCTAGATGACCAGCCCGGCCCATCTGGGACCTCAGGACAGTTGGTTCCCCTGACACTGGCACATGCCACCACAGAGCCTTCCCCCACAGGAAACACCAGCACAGCACCCAGCCAGCGGGCCCATACCTCTGTCCCGAGGACACGGCAAGCAGCAGTGTGTCCACCACTACAGGGAACCCAGGCAAACCCACAAACCCAAGAACATCAGGGGCCTGAGGGCAGTTGCAGTGGGCACACGGATCAGGGGACAGAGGAACAAGAAAACTGGGGAACAGGGAAGACTGCTGTGCGACAGGGGGAGGACAGGCCCAGGGAACCCAATCTCCACGAGGCCCTCTCCAACATCATGGGAGCGTACCATCATTCCCAGGAGACAATGGCAACGGTACTGACCAAGTTTCAGGAGACCCAGCGGCTGCAGGAGGAACAGTATTTGGGGATCAGGGAGGAACTCAAATCCATCAACACCACCCTGGTCACCATTGTAGGGGTGCTGAAGGACTTTGTGAACACCAGGAGGGACACTGTGGCACAACAAGGGGCCCCTGACACTAACCTGGATGATGAACAACCCACCACCTCTGCCGGCGCTAGTGGACAGGAGGCACCGCCACAGGACGACGGCACCAGCACCCCACCCCCCGCAGATGGAGAACCACTCCGTAAACGGTTCCTGAGATCCAGGCACAAGACAGAGAACAATGCCAAGACCCCACCAAGAAATGAGACCACCCTGAATGTCATCCTTCTGTCCCACTTCGTCACCCTGTCCATCCTTAACCCCTTCGCTGCCAGGCCTTTTCCCCCCTCCTGTGCCAGTCCTTTTTTAGCCTATTTGGGGCAGTTCGCGCTTAGGCCCTCATAACTTTTTGTCCACATAAGCTAACCAAGCCAAATTTGCGTCCTTTTTTTCCAACATCCTAGGGATTCTAGAGGTACCCAGACTGTGGGTTCCCCTGAAGGAGGCCAAGAAATTAGCCAAAATACAGTGAAAACATAGTTTTTTTAAAAAAAAATGGAAAAAAGTGGCTGCAGAAGAAGGCTTGTGGTTTTTTCCCTGAAAATGGCATCAACAAAGGGTTTGCGGTGCTAAAATCACCAGCTTCCCAGCTTTCTGGAACAGGCAGATGTGAATCAGAAAACCCAACTTTTCAACACAAATTTGGCATTTTACTGGGACATACCCCATTTTTACGATTTTTTTGTGCTTTCAGCCTCCTTCCAGTCAGTGACAGAAATGGGTGTGAAACCAATGCTGGATGGCAGAAACCTAAACATTTCTGAATAGTAGACAAAATTCTGAATTCAGCAAGGGGTAATTTGTGTAAATCCTACAAGGGTTTCCTACAGAAAATAACAACTGAAAAAGGAAAATATTGAAATTGAGGTGAAAAAAACATCAATTTTTCTCTACGTTTTACTCTGTAACTTTTCCCTGCAATGTCAGATTATCAAAAGCAATATACTGTTACGTCTGCTGGACTCCTCTGGTTGCAGGGATATATAGGGCTTGTAGGTTCATCAAGAACCCGAGGAACCCAGAGCCAATAAATGAGCTGTACCCTGCAGTGCGTTTTCATTCTATACCGGGTATACAGCAATTCATTTGCTGAAATATAAAGAGTATAAAATTGCTATCAAGAAAACCTTTGTATTTCCAAAAAGGGCACAAGATAAGGTGTTGAGGAGCAGTGGTTATTTGCACATCTCTGAATTCCGGGGTGACCATACTAGCATGTGAATTACAGGGCATTTCTCAAATAGATGTCTTTTTTACACACTCTCCAAAATTTTGGAAGGAAAAAATGTAGAGAAAGACAAGGGGCAATAACACTTGTTTTGCTAATCAATGTTCCCCCAAGTCTCCCGATACAAATGATACCTCACTTGTGTGGGTAGGCCTAGCGCCCGCGACAGGAAACACCCCAAAGCGCAACGTGGACACATCCAATTTTTTAAAAGAAAATAGAGGTGATTTTTGCGAATTGCCTACCTGTAGATTTTGGCCTCTAGCTCAGCGGGCACCTAGGGACACCCATTACCAAAGCATGTCCACTGCAGATACCCACACAGATCCCCAAACCAATAATCACACCAGGTCCTAGACAAGAATGTAAACACTGGGGTACAGAGTCACCCACCCATCGCACATGATGGCACACACAGATGCAATAATCATGCCTTTACACCCCTGCAGGACCCCTACCCAACATCACCGGACAGGAGATTCCAGACATGTCCACTCCCCCCAAAGAAGAGGCCCACAGTGATGACAGCAGCTCTGTCCAACTGGATCTAGATGACCAGCCCGGCCCATCTGGGACCTCAGGACAGTTGGTTCCCCTGACACTGGCACATGCCACCACAGAGCCTTCCCCCACAGGAAACACCAGCACAGCACCCAGCCAGCGGGCCCATACCTCTGTCCCGAGGACACGGCAAGCAGCAGTGTGTCCACCACTACAGGGAACCCAGGCAAACCCACAAACCCAAGAACATCAGGGGCCTGAGGGCAGTTGCAGTGGGCACACGGATCCGGGGACAGAGGAACAGGAAAACTGGGGAACTGGGAAGACTGCTGTGCGACAGGGGGAGGACAGGCCCAGGGAACCCAATCTCCACGAGGCCCTCTCCAACATCATGGGAGCGTACCATCATTCCCAGGAGACAATGGCAACGGAACTGACCAAGTTTCAGGAGACCCAGCGGCTGCAGGAGGAACAGTATTTGGGGATCAGGGAGGAACTCAAATCCATCAACACCACCCTGGTCACCATTGTAGGGGTGCTGAAGGACTTTGTGAACACCAGGAGGGACACTGTGGCACAACAAGGGGCCCCTGACACTAACCTGGATGATGAACAACCCACCACCTCTGCCGGCGCTAGTGGACAGGAGGCACTGCCACAGGACGACGGCACCAGCACCCCACCCCCCGCAGATGGAGAACCACTCCGTAAACGGTTCCTGAGATCCAGGCACAAGACAGAGAACAATGCCAAGACCCCGCCAAGAAATGAGACCACCCTGAATGTCATCCTTCTGTCCCACTTCGTCACCCTGTCCATCCTTAACCCCTTCGCTGCCAGGCCTTTTCCCCCCTCCTGTGCCAGGCCTTTTTTAGCCTATTTGGGGCAGTTCGCGCTTAGGCCCTCATAACTTTTTGTCCACATAAGCTAACCAAGCCAAATTTGCGTCCTTTTTTTCCAACATCCTAGGGATTCTAGAGGTACCCAGACTGTGGGTTCCCCTGAAGGAGGCCAAGAAATTAGCCAAAATACAGTGAAAACTTAGTTTTTTTTTAAAAAAATGGAAAAAAGTGGCTGCAGAAGAAGGCTTGTGGTTTTTTCCCTGAAAATGGCATCAACAAAGGGTTTGCGGTGCTAAAATCACCAGCTTCCCAGCTTTCTGGAACAGGCAGATGTGAATCAGAAAACCCAACTTTTCAACACAAATTTGGCATTTTACTGGGACATACCCCATTTTTACGATTTTTTTGTGCTTTCAGCCTCCTTCCAGTCAGTGACAGAAATGGGCGTGAAACCAATGCTGGATGGCAGAAACCTAAACATTTCTGAATAGTAGACAAAATTCTGAATTCAGCAAGGGGTAATTTGTGTAAATCCTACAAGGGTTTCCTACAGAAAATAACAACTGAAAAAGGAAAATATTGAAATTGAGGTGAAAAAAACATCAATTTTTCTCTACGTTTTACTCTGTAACTTTTCCCTGCAATGTCAGATTATCAAAAGCAATATACTGTTACGTCTGCTGGACTCCTCTGGTTGCAGGGATATATAGGGCTTGTAGGTTCATCAAGAACCCGAGGAACCCAGAGCCAATAAATGAGCTGTACCCTGCAGTGCGTTTTCATTCTATACCGAGTATACAGCAATTCATTTGCTGAAATATAAAGAGTATAAAATTGCTATCAAGAAAACCTTTGTATTTCCAAAAAGGGCACAAGATAAGGTGTTGAGGAGCAGTGGTTATTTGCACATCTCTGAATTCCGGGGTGACCATACTAGCATGTGAATTACAGGGCATTTCTCAAATACATGTCTTTCTTACACACTCTCCTATATTTGGAAGGAAAAAATGTAGAGAAAGACAAGGGGCAATAACACTTGTTTTGCTAATCAATGTTCCCCCAAGTCTCCCGATACAAATGATACCTCACTTGTGTGGGTAGGCCTAGCGCCCGCGACAGGAAACACCCCAAAGTGCAACGTGGACACATCCAATTTTTTTAAAGAAAATAGAGGTGATTTTTGCGAATTGCCTACCTGTAGATTTTGGCCTCTAGCTCAGCCAACACCTATGGAAACCTACCAAAGCTGTGCATTTCTGAAAACTAGAGACCAAGGGGAATCCAAGATGGGGTGACTTGTGGGGCTCGGACCAGGTTCTGTTACCCAGAATCCTTTGCAAACCCCATAATTTGGCTAAAAAAACACATGTTCCTCACATTTCTGTGGCAGAAAGTTCTGGAATCTGAGAGGAGCCACAAATTTCCTTCCACCCAGCGTTCCCCCAAGTCTCCCGATAAAAATGATACCTCACTTGTGTGGGTAGGCCTAGCGCCCGCGACAGAAAACGCCCCAAAGCGCAACGTGGACACATCCAATTTTTTAAAAGAAAACAGAGGTGTTTTTTGCAAAGTGCCTACCTGTAGATTTTGGCCTCTAGCTCAGCCGGCACCTAGGGAAACCTACCAAACCTGTGCATTTCTGAAAACTAGAGACCTAGGGGAATCCATGATGGGGTGACTTGTGGGGCTCAGACCAGGTTCTGTTACCCAGAATCCTTTGCAAACCTCAAAATTTGGCAAAACAAACAACTGTTCCTCACATTTCTGTGGCAGAAAGTTCTGGAATCTGAGAGGAGCCACAAATTTCCTTCCACCCAGCGTTCCCCCAAGTCTCCCGATAAAAATGATACCTCACTTGTGTGGGTAGGCTTAGCGCCCGCGACAGGAAACGCCCCAAAGCGCAACCTGGACACATCCAATTTTTTTAAAGAAAATAGAGGTGTTTTTTGCGAAGTGCCTACCTGTAGATTTTGGCCTCTTGCTCAGCCGGCACCTAGGGAAACCTAACAAACCTGTGCATTTCTGAAAACTAGAGACCTAGGGGAATCCATGATGGGGTGACTTGTGGGGCTCGGACCAGGTTCTGTTACCCAGAATCCTTTGCAAACCTCAAAATTTGGCAAAAAAACAACTGTTCCTCACATTTCTGTGGCAGAAAGTTCTGGAATCTGAGAGGAGCCACAAATGTCCTTCCACCCAGCGTTCCCCCAAGTCTCCTGATAAAAATGATACCTCACTTGTGTGGGTAGGACTAGCGCCCACGAAAGGAAATGGCCCAAAACACAATGTGGACACATCACATTTTTTCTTAGAAAACAGTGCCTACCTGTGGATTTTGGCCTGTAGCTCAGCCGGCACCTGGGGAAACCTAGCAAACCAGCGCATTTTTGAAAACTAGAAACCCAGGGGAATCCAAGATGGGGTGACTTGCGGGGCTCTGACCAGGTTATGTTACCCAGAATCCTTTGCAAACATCAACATTTGCCAAAAAAACACTTTTTCCTCTCATTTCGGTGACATAAAGTTCTGGAATCTGAGAGGAGCCACAAATTTCCTTCCACCCAGCGTTCCCCTAAGTCTCTCGATAAAAATGGTTCCTCACTTCTGTGGGTAGGCCTAGCGCCCACGAAAGGAAATGGCCCAAAACATGAAATTCACGCAAAGAAAAAACTCCCTGGTGTCTAGTAGTTTCTGCCCCCCTTGGGGGCAGATTGGCCTCATCAAAATAGGCCAATCTGCCCCCAAGGGGGGCAGAAATGGCCTAAATATAATTTTCCCCCAAGGGGAGCGACCCTTGCCTAAGGGGTTGCTCCCCACCTAAAAAAATAAAAAAAAACATTAAAAAAAATAAAAATAAAAATGGTCCCTGGTGCCTAGAGGTTTCTGCCCCCCCTGGGGGCAGAAAAGGCCTTCCCGAAAAAATGCCCCCCCTGGGAGCGACCCTTGCCCAAGGGGTCGCTCCCTTATGTGAATTTCACAAAAAAAAAATCCCTAGTGTCTAGTGGGGTTTCAAAAGCCGGATTGCAAGCAATCCGGCTTTTGAAACCCTGGGAGAGACTTCAAAGGGAAGGAAATAAATTTCCATCCCCGCCTTGGGGGGGAGGGGGGTGCACGGGGGGACGCGCTAGCGCTCCCCCAAGTTCCCCTGTGCCTTGGACGAGGTGACCTCGTCCAATGCACAGGGGAACTGTAGCCCTGGACGAGGTCACCTCGTCCAGGGCACAGAACCGGTTAAACATTCCTAGCTCCACTATCTATGCCCCTTTGGACAATGCACCTGTGAAACAAATAGACTGGACTTCTGCCATGGACATTCCTCCACCATCACCCCTGACCATTTTATAACCCCCTCAACTAATTTGCACTTAAATAAACACCCTTGAATCACAAAACAATCTGGAGTCAGTCTGTGCTTTCAGAAATGTGAATTTGCTATAACTAAGGAAAATAGCAATGTCGATTGTATTGTCAACATACCTATGTCACACAGCTCTAGTCCATGAGGTAATATAGCAGAGGTCCCACAGTGGGACCCACATCTGTGAAATGGAAAGGCAAAGTGACAAGTCAGGGTCCATACACTGGGTGAAAGTGACAGACATATGATAGGTCTAACAAATGTATGAGATGTGGGAGGCAGTGAGGTCTTCTTACCTGGGTCTCACTGGAAGTATTGCTGGATAAAGTTGTTTCTGTTGTCGATATCCTCTTCTTCTGCCTCCTCTTCTTCACTGTCCACAGGCTCCACAGCTGCCACAAGGCCTCCTTCTGGACCATCCTCCTGCAGAAAAGGCACCTGTTGTTGCAAAGCCAGGTTGTGCAGCATGCAGTGGGCCACGATGATCTGGCACACCTTTGGTGAGTAGTAGAGAGAACCATCTGTCATATGGAGGCACCGGAACCTGGCCTTCAGGAGGCCGAAGGTCCTTTTGATCACTCTCCTAGTTCGCCCATGTAAATGTAAATGTAAATTAGCACTTGTATAGCGCACTACTCACCCGTTAGGGTCTCAAGGCGCTGTACTCATACCGCTATGGAACCCCTCCTCGCTTTTTCCCTGTGAGGCACCCACTCCTGAGCACCCCCAGGGTGAAGCCAGGCATCCAAGCGCTGTTGGGGCCGTTGTGGAGATTAAGCAAGCTATTGCCCAGAGTTGCAGAGTGGGACCCATGAATTAGATTAGGCACTGAGGCGAGAATTATCTGGTCAAGGGGAATTGAGCCCAAGACCTGCCGAAGCGGGACTTGAACCCTGGTCTTGAGCCAGATCTCTGCTTCAGGGTCTGCCGCTCTAACCATTGAGCCACACTTCTCCACTAGCCACACTTCTCCACTGTCCATTCTGCCTCATTGTAGCATTCCTCTGCCCTTGTCCTGGGATTTCTCACTGGGTTCAGTAGCCATGACAGGTTGGGGTACCTGCAAATGTCGAGGGACAACTGTTAGACACACACTAACCCTTAGGGACAACCCCAGACCCCGACAATCATTCACACGGTATAGGGTCCTTGTCCTCACCTATTAGCCACACACAGTGCCTCTGGAGTTGCCCCATCATATAAGGGATGCTGCTATTCCTCAGAATGTAAGCGTCATGCACTGAGCCTGGAAATTTGGCGTTCACATGGGAGATGTACTGGTCTGCCAAAAACACCATCTGCACATTCATTGAATGGTAGCTCTTCCAGTTTATGTACACCTGTTCACTCCTGCAGGGGGGTACCAAGGCCACGTGTGTTCCATCAATGGCACCTATGATGTTGGGGACTTGTCCCAGGGCATAGAAGTCACCTTTCACTGTAGGCAAACCCTCCACCTGAGGGAAAACGATGTAGCTGCGCATGTGTTTCAGCAGGGCAGATAACACTATGGACAACACGTGTGAGAACATTGACTGGGACATTCCTGATTCAATGGCCACTGTTGTTTGAAAAGACCCACTTGCCAGGAAATGGAGTACTGACAGGACCTGCACTAGAGGGGGTATTCCTGTGGGATGGTGGATAGCTGACATCAGGTCTGGCTCCAACCGTGCACACAGTTCCTGGATTGTGGCACGATCAGGTCTGTAAGTGATAATGATGTGTCTGTCTTCCATTGTCGACAGGTCCACCAGCGGTCTGTACACCGGAGGATGCCGCCATCTCCCCAGCTGCCCCAGCGGACGTGCCCTATGGACGAGAACAGAGAGCAGAGAGTCAGCCAACACTGAGGTATAAAAAAAAATATTTATTGCACACATTTGTCAATCCGCAATGTGCCTGTCACTCTGTGTATGCAAGGCCTAGATAGGTGTGACACATTTAAAATGAATGCCATGTGGCCCCCTGAAATGGCGGCTGCCTGATCTGTAATATGGAACAGGGGGATATGAGGTAACTGCGCTGGCGTTCTACACCGTCGCGGTAGGCGGTCGAAGACCGCAGTGCAATCCTGCATTGGTTAATATAGCTATGGGTCGGAGGAGCCAATGACGATGTACTCCTGCGGTGACGTTACGCACCGCCACGGACGTGACTGCCATTTTCTGTCTGTTCACTCACTTGATACCTGACCTTCAGGAGAGGACCTACACTGCAAGTGCTGCTGTGACCTCAGTCTGGAAGCGATGATGGCTCATGTGTCTGGGGAAAGGGCTCCTGCCTTCACTTCGGAGGAGTTGGAGAAGTTAGTGGATGGGGTCCTCCCCCAGTACACGCTACTCTACGGTCCTCCAGACAAACAGGTGAGTACACTGTGAGCATGCTGTATGGGCAATGCCTGTTTGGAGTTGTGTGGATGGAAGATAGAGGGGGGGACTGAGGCCTGCATGAGCCGACGCTGAGTGTATGTGCGTCAGGGCAAGGGTGGGAACGTGGGTCAATGACTGTGACAGTCCGGACGGTTAAAGATTATCATTTTCCCCTCTACTATTCCTCTAGGTCAGTGCCCACCAGAAGAAGGATATATGGCGTGTCATTGCCAAGGACGTCCGGACACTGGGGGTCCACCACAGACAGAGCACCCACTGCCAGAAAAGATGGGAGGACATTCGCCGCTGGAGCAAGAAGACGGCGGAGGCCCAGCTGGGGGTGGCCTCCCAACGTGGGAGGGGTGCCCGTTGCACCATGACCCCCCCTGATGTTCCAGATCCTGGCGGTTGCGTTTCCGGAGTTGGATGGGCGCTTGAGTGCATCACAGCAGCCACA
Source organism: Pleurodeles waltl (assembly GCF_031143425.1). Classification (NCBI taxonomy): domain Eukaryota; kingdom Metazoa; phylum Chordata; class Amphibia; order Caudata; family Salamandridae; genus Pleurodeles; species Pleurodeles waltl. The sequence goes on from NC_090438.1 coordinate 213,337,324, forward strand.
AGGGGGTGAGTACAGTCTCATTCACCTGACTTACGAGGTGTCTGGGTGGGGGAGGTGGGCTGTGGGTTCCCCTAGGCCAGGGTGAGTTTTGTAGGCAAGGTCCCTTCATGAGGCAGGCTATGTGGCACCCCAACCCCACCAGTGGTAAGAGCCAACTACACCTAGTCAGTCTCTTGTGACTTCCATGTGTGCAGCAATCGTGCATAGGCCTTGTACCCCATGTCCCTGTGATTAATTAGGGAACTCTAGGTGCATGGCGTAGTGCAGAGGACTGCTGTGTCTGTAGTGTCCACCAACGGTGGTGGTATTGCATACACTGAACATGTCTTTCTTCTGTCTTTCCCCCCACTTTTTGTGGTCTCCCTGTTCTTGTGTTAATTAGCATCATCAGGCAGAGGAGCAGTGCCACCGGAGCAGGAGGGAGCTGCATCCCACATGGCCCTGGAGGGCGAGACAACAGAGTCTGAAGCCACCAGTGGGACGGAGGGCGAGGGGAGCTCCACGGCAGGGACAGAAGGTGACATCAGCGACAGCGACTCCTCCTCTGATGGGAGCTCCCTTGTGGTGGCGGTCCCCTCTATGCCCCCGCATCAACAGGTACATCCGCCCCCCCCCTACCAGCACCGCCTTCCCAGCAGGCCCTCAGCGTGTTTCCTGTGGCCGCTCACCCAGGAGGGTGGGCATCTCCTTCGCACCAGGCACCTCAGGCCCTGCCCCAGTCAGCCCTGCTGCCCTCAGTAAGGAGGCTATTGACCTCCTCAGATCCCTCACTGTTGGGCAGTCTACCATTCTGAATGCCTTCCAGGGTGTAGAGAGGCAGTTGCAGTAAACCAATGCATACCTGGAGGGCATTCATTCTGGCCAGGCAGCCCAACAGAGAGCATTTCAGGCTCTGGCCTCAGCACTGATGGCAGCCTCCCTCTTACAACCTCCCCCACCCAGACCCAATCCCCTGTACCTCAGCCTATCCCAAGCACACCATCAGACCAGCATGCACACACCTCAACACATAAGGGTGGCTCAGGCAAACATAAGCACCACATATCCCACAGGCACTCACACAAGCATCATACCCATGCACACATACCAACATCCACTGCCTCCACTGTGTCCCCCTCCTCCACGTCTCCCTCCTCCCTCCCTGTCTCATCTCCACTCACACCTGCATGCACTACATCTTCAGCCACTACCTTCATCACCAGCATGCCCATCACCACACACCGCTCATGTACACTCACCACCCCCACTACCATTCACACATCCTCTGTGTCCTCTACCAGTGTGTCTGTAAGCCCTCCTCCCAAAGTACACAAACACAGCCACACACCCACCCAACAGCCATCCAACTCACAACAGCCTCCAGCCCATGCACCTTCACCCAAAGTCAGCAAACGTACACCTCCTACATCCATTTCCTCTTCCTCCACTCCCAAACCCCCTCCATCTTCCCATCCCAGTGTGTCTAAAAAGCTTTTCCTATCTAATGTTGACCTCTTCACTACACCTCCTCCCTGTCTGCCCCCTAGTGCCGCCTTTCCAGGTCCCAAACTAGCACCTCAGCCACCACATCACCGGGCACAGTGGTGTCAGCAATTGTGGGCTTTTGGAGTGCGCCAAGCAACAGGGCTGCCAGTGATCCACAGAGCGAGGGCAAGGACATTCCGCCACCTCCAAAAGTCAAAAAGTTGCCCACATACTGGAGGGAGAAGGCGAAAACACCTGCCACCAAGGGCTCAGGCAAAACAAAAGTGGATAGTGTCAGGACAGCTGCACTACCGTCCAAGGTGGGGAAGGGCCAGAAGATCAAGGGCAGGTCCACGTCGATGCCAACCTGCACGGTGGACAAGACCGCCACCAGCACCGCAGTCACTGAGCTCGCCACCAGCACCGCAGTCACTGAGCCCGCCACCAGCACCGCAGTCACTGAGCCCACCACCAGCACCATAGTCACTGAGCCCGCCACCAGCACTGCCGCCACGAAGACAGCCGCCAGCACCGCTGCGAATGACACCGCCGCCAGCCCCGCTGCCACAGAGTCCGCCGCCAGCACCGATGCCACAGAGTCCGCCGCAAGCACTGCCGCTAATGACACCACCGCCAGCACCGATGCCACTGAGGCAGCCGCAAGCACCGCCACTACTGACACCGCCGCCAGCACCGCCAGCGGCCCGCAACATCCTGAGCCAGTGGCACCACCGCAGGCATGGCTGCCATCCCCAGTGGTTAGCCGACCAAGGCTGGTGGTCAGTTCCAGGATCCTGGGCTGCTTGCAGGTTGCACCAGCGTCAGTGGAGTGTCACATCCACCACCTCAGTCCTTGGCAGGATGAAGCACTCTGGGCACAAAGCCCCCTCCAGAACCTGTGGAGATAGACATCCACTACCTCACTCCTTGGCAGGATGAAGCACTCTGGGCACAAAGCCCCCTCCAGAACCAGTGGAGAAAGACATCCACTTGAGAGACTGTGCCTTTGCACTCCCCAGGATAAAGCAGTGGGAAACCCACCCACTGGAGAGACTTGAGAGACTGTGGCTTTGCACTCCCCAGGATAAAGCAGTGGACAAACCACCCACTGGAGAGACTTGAGAGACTGAGGCTTTGCACTCCCCACGATAAAGCAGTGGGCAAACCACCCACTGGAGAGACTTGAGAGACTGTGGCTTTGCACTCCCCAGGATAAAGCAGTGGGCAAACCACCCACTGGAGAGACTGTGGCTTTGCACTCCCCAGGATGCAGCAGTGGGCAAACCACCCACTGTAGAGACTTGAGAGACTGTGGTTTTACACTCCCCTGGATACAGCAGTGGGCAAACCACCCACTGGAGAGACTTGAGAGACTGTGGCTTTGCACTCCCCAGGATACAGCAGTGGGCAAACCACCCACTGGAGAGACTTGAGAGACTGTGGCTTTGCACTCCCCAGGATAAAGCAGTGGGCAGTGCACCCACTGGAGAGACTTGAGAGACTGTGGCTTTGCACTCCCCAGGATACATCAATGGGCATGGAGCCCCCTCGTAGAGCTGGTGTTGTGCATTCATTCAGCTGATGTGCCCTATCCCCTTCCCCCTGAGGTGCCTGTTTCATTTGGTTCTGATGCCCCAGCAGTGTTCTCTCCGTTTGGAGTCTGGTATTGAGTGTGGGCCTCGCCCATGCATTTTGGGCATAGTGGTCCACGGACTATGAATGGTGCACTATCTGGGCTTGTATAGTTGGTGTACATAATTGTTCATACTGTATTTAAAGTTTTGACTAATGGATTTTTCATGATTACAATCATTCAACTCATTTCCTTTGGTCATTGCGTTCTGCCAGGGGGGGCAGGAGGGGGGGGGGTAAGTGTAATATTGCAGCATGTATTTGTGCGTATGTTGTTGTGGGTGAGGGTGGGGGTGGGGTTTTGTGTGTTGCGTGTGTGTGTCACTCTCTTTTCCCTTCCCCCTCCCCTGTGTTGTAGGTGCAGTGCTCACCGTGGTCGTCGCCGCCGTCATTCGTGCTCCTGGTAGAGGAGCAGGAATACTATCGCAGGGAGTATTTGGAGTTCTGGCTCCATGGCATCCTGGTTCCTTGTAGAATGTGTAGAGGTGAGTGTTTTCCCTTCCAAGTCCTGTTTCCGTGGTGTTTTGTTCGCGTTGGTTCCGCCCCGGAAAAGGTGGCGGATTGGCCTCTCATAATAGTGTGGGCGGTACATTGTCTTCCGCCTGTCTGTTGGCGGTGACCGCCATGCTGTTTGTTTCTACCGCCATGGCGGTCGGAATGTTAAAGTGGCTGTCTATGTTGGCGGTTTCCGCCGTGGTCGTGATTCCATTTTTTTTACCGCCGGCCTGTTGGAGGTCTTACCGCCACTTTAACACCGACTGCCAGGGTTGTAATGAGGGCCATAATCTATTTTTATAAATTGATTTTGGATTTTTTAACTTTTTCCGTGTGTTTTATTTACTTACTGTTTTGTGATATTTGAATGCTTTACACTCTGTCTCCTAAGTTAAGCCTTGTCGCTCGTTGCCAAGCTACCAAGGGTTGAGCTAGGTTTAATTTACTGAGACCTAACTGGACCTAAGTGAAGGTTAGTTGCCTATTGCTAAGTGTATGTACTTACCCGCCTTTACCAATAACCCATTTTCCAACAATATCAAAGTGAGATATACTGTGCACAGGGTCCAGGGGTTCCCCAGAGGCTTAACAGAGGCCAAAGTAGATAAAACTAATGCTCTCTTTTGTGGTAGTGTGGTTGAGCAATTAGGCTTACCAGATGGTAGTGCAAAGCATGTGTTGTACACACACAGAAAATAGAAGAAGCACACACTCAATGACTTAACTCTAGACCAATGGTTTTTATATTGTAAAAATATATTTTCTTAACTTATGTTTAGAACCACAAGTTTCAAGTTGCAGGTAAGTATCTTAAAAGTTTTGTATTTCACATAGGTATCATCAGTGCTTTGTTTGAAATAGGTAAGTAATCCAGTTTTTAAAAGATTGGCAATAATCTGTTTTAAAAATGCACATACTGCAATTTTCAGGAACAGTTCCTGGGGGGCAGAAATGTTAGTTCCTTTTACAGGTAAGTATAACGCTGACAATTTCCGACTCCGGGTTTTAGGAAGTCCAACAGTTGGGGTTCAAGTTAACCCCAAACACCCACCACCAGCACTGTGGGCCGGCCAGGTGCAGAGGTCAAAGTTGAGCAAATTTAATGAGGGCTCCTATGGAGACAGAGGGTACTCTGAATTTGGTTGGCCAGCAGGTAAGTACCCATGACTCGGGAGGAAGACCATGAGAGATTAGAAGAGCACTGGAGGGGCCACAAGTAGGCACCAAACACACATCCTCAGCGGCACAGGGGCATCCGGGTGTAAGGTGCAAACAGGACGTCGAGTTTCCAATGCTGGTCTATGAGGAGACCTCGGGGTCACTCAGAGGCTGCAGCTGAGGTCCAGGGGGTGTCTCAGGCACACCACTGGTCAGACAGGGAGGAGGGCCGACTGCTGAACATTGAGGGACCGGGGTGTTGGTTTATCCAAGACCTGGGGGCTGCAGGTGCAGTGTGTTCTTAGGCATTGGATATCTTCATCACGAGCTTCTGGGACAGAGGGTCCTTGGGATTCCCTCTGCAGGCGTTGTCATGGAGTGGGTGGAGAGGTCAACCCATGGAGGTCACTTGCTAACAAGCGTCCGGGGACCCTCTCTTGCTAGGCGAACCACTTGAACACAGGCCATGGACATTGGGTGCACAAGGGTCAAGAATCACGTGTCTGGAGTGAGGCGGCAGTCCTTGGTTGTAGGTTTCTTTAGACAGAGCTGCTGTCCTCGGGCATTCTTGGTCCTTTTGGGTGCAGGGCAGTCCTCTGGAGTTGGCAGAGGTTGCTGGGCCCACTGGACGCATAGCTTGTCTTTTTGAAGGTTCAAAAGAGTTTTTTGCAGCATTTCAGGCCACCCCACAGACAAAGCTGCTCTCTGCTGATGAAGGGCTAAACCCAGAAACGTGTGTCCAGAGATTTACAGCACTAGCTGCACCTACAAAGGTGAAAAACTACAGACTACTTTATAGAGTAAAAACAAACTTGTGCTGCATTTACAATGATGCAATGAAACTGACTGCATGCTGGAGTGTGAGGCAAGGTGCTCCCATCTGTTTCCTCTTTAAAAAGGTTCCATGGAGCCAGCTAGTTGACAAGCTCAGTTTGAAGCACCTGCGTGCCAGTGAGTGGTACAGAAACCTGAGAGTTTTGGCAGCATTTCCAGCTACCTGACAGACAAAGCTGTTCTCTGCTGATGAAGGGCTAAACCCAGAAACACGTGCCTAGAGACTTACAGCACTTGCCTCACCTACTAAGGAGAAAACTACAGTTTACTTTATGGATAGAAAACAAACTTTGACTGCATTTACTGTGATGTACTGGGGCTGACTGCATGCTCGAGTGTGAGGCAGGGTGCTCCCTTTCTGGTTTTCCTGTTTAAGTAGGTTCCCTCGAGCCAACGAGCTGACGAGCTCTGGTTGGGCATCTGCATGCCAAGGAGTGGTACCTAAACCTCAGAGGACTTTTGGCAGCATTTCCAATAACCCCACAGACAAAGCTGCTCTCTGCTGATAACAGGCTGAACCCAGAAACACGAGTCCAGAGATTTACAGCACTTGCTGCACCTACTAAGGTGAAAAACCACAGTTTACTTTATGAGTATAAAATAAACTTTGACTGCATTTACCATGATGCACTGGGGCTGACTGCATGCAGGAGTGTGAGGCAGGGTGCTCCCTTTCTGGGTTTCCTGTTTAAGAAGGTTCCCTTGAACCAATGAGCTGACAAGCTCTGGTTGAGCACCTGCGTACCAGTGAGTGGTACATAAACCTGAGAGGACTTTTTGCAGCATTTCCAGCAACCCCACAGACAAAGCTGCTCTCGGCTGATGAAGGGCTGAACCCAGAATCACATGTCCAGAGATTTACAGCATTTGCTGCACCTACTAAGGTGAAAAACTACAGTTTACTTTATGGATATAAAATGTACTTTGACTGCATTTACCATTATGCATTGGAGCTGACTGCATGCTTGATTGTGAGGCAGGGTGCTCCCTTTGTGGTTTTACACTTTCAATCAAAGTTGGCATCAACACTTGGCAAAAAGTGGGGGTGTTACCATGCCACCAATGGCACTTTCCTATACACAGCCGTACAATGTCTGCGGATGTCGTGACTGGGGTGGATGTCTGCAGGTCTGCTATTGTGCTGATTGTGGGTAGGATAGGAGTTGTTGCTGTATCAGTGAATGTCAGTGTGGTATCTGCAGGTGTGTCCGGTGTAGTGTCTGTGAAGGTGTGGTGGGGAAGTCTATGCAGGTAGTGGGTCTTGGTGTGTCTGCAGGGTGTTGTTTGTATGTATGCCAGTGGTGGGTTATGAGGTGGTTGTGTTTGTCTGAAGAACCCTTGGCTGTCGAGGTGGATGCATGCTTGTCTTGCTGTGTGCTGTGGCTGGGATGGGGAAGAGGGGTGTGGGATTGGGAAAAGGAAGATGGAGGGGGGACAGAAGGAAAAGGGTGACTGCTGCTATCAGTGTGGAAGGATCCTGAAAGGATCTCTGTAGTGTGGAAGGAGCCTGAAAGGATCTCTATAGGCTAGCCAGTGCACTGTGAATGCTGTCCAGCAATGCATTGCTCTGTTGGACGTGAGTTGCAAGTCCCTGGATGGCATTCACAATGGTTGACTGCCCAACAGAGATGGATCACAGGAGGTCAATAGCCTTCTCAATCAGGGTAGCAGGGATAACTGCGGCAGGGCCTGAGGTGCCTGGGGCAAAGGAGATGCCCACCCTCCTAGGTGAGTGGGCACGGGCAACTCTCTGAGGGGCTGCTGGGAGGGCGGTGCTGGTACGAGGTGTGGTGGCTGTACCTGTAGCTGAGGTGGGCACAGAGGTGTCTGCCAGCACCAGGGAGCTTCCATCGGAGGAGGTATCCGTGTCTGAACTGTCCCCTCCAGTCTCCGCCATGGTGCTCCCCTCGCCCTCAATCCCACTGGTGCCCTCACGGTCAGCAGACTCTGCCATCTGGGTCCTGTGGTATGCAGCTCCCTCCGTCGGCTGTGCCTCAGCTCCTCCGCCAGATGATGCTAAGGCACATAAAGACAGGATGACAAAACAAAAAGGGGGCAGAGAGACAAAGGATACACTTGGTCAGTGGCTGCACCAACACCACCGTTGGCGTCCACACCACCCTCACACACAGGGAACAGCCCTATGCAATATGCAATGCATAACCAGTAACAATGCTAGTCACCAGGGAATGGGGAGGGACACACACCGCCAACTGCAGCATACCTGGGACGCACACACCCCTGCCCAGTACAGGATGCCTACTAGCTAGGTTGGAGCAATTTCACATTAAAACCGTGCCCAACTTGAGTCCTATCCTGCAATGACAGCTCTGGCCTATGGGCACCCACAGGCACACATCCCCACCCAGATACCACTCCACCAGGGGTAAGTCATAATGATGAATACTGTACTCACCCCCTTGTTGCTGCTGTGATACCCCCAAGTGCCCATCCAGGTCAGGAAAGGCCACTGCCAGTATGCGTGCCATCAGGGGGGTCAGGGTTCAATGGGCACCCCTTCCTCGGTGGGAGGCCATCCCCAGGTGGGCCTCCGCCGTCTTCCGTGCCCAGTGTCTCAGGTCCTCCCACCGTTTCCAACAGTGGGTGCTCCGCCTGCATAGATCCTCATGTTCTGCATGTCCTTGGTGATGGCACACCATACACCCTTCTTTTGATGGGCACTGACCTGCAGAGGAAATATACACGGTCAAAGGTATTAGTTAGACCGTCCTGCCTGTTATACTCATTGCCCACCATAGCCCTTCCCATCCCCTTATGCACAGACATGGACCTTCATAGATGCTGTACGCTGCCCAGGGCCCATCTACCAACCCCCCACACATAGGTCTTCACACACATCACTCCATGCATTCATGCCCCATGCATTGTGCTCAGAGTGTACTCACCTGTCGGTCTGGAGGCCCATACAACAGTCCGTATTGGGGTAGGACCCCATCCACTAGTCTCTCCAACTCCGCCGAAGTGAAGGCAGGGGCCTTTCCCCAGTCACACAGGCGATGGTAGGTTCCAGACACAGGTCACAGCAGCACATGCAGTTTAGGTCCTCTTCTGTTGAAGATCAGGTAGCAAGTGAGAGAACAGATATAAAATGGTGGTCACGTCCACTGCAGTGCATACCGCCACCGCCGGTGTACATCACCATTGGCCATTGTACCCCATACGGCTCAATAATAACCAATGAGGAGTTGCACTGCGGTTCCCGACCACCTCCCGCAATGGCGCACAACGTCAGCAGAATTACCTCACTTCCACCTCTCCCTCCATTTCAGCGGTGGGGGGTAGGCCATGGATCATAACTGCATCACAGATCACAATTGAACATTCAGGACATATGCCACTAATACATTAAAATATCACATCATGCATTGAACTGTAGTGGCTACAATGTACATATTATGACCGGCTCCTCACTCTTTTGCCCCATAGATTGCAACCTCTGCGGATGAATAGGAGACGGAGACATCCCCCGTGTAGTCCTGGCGGACTAGGCAACAATGGAGGACAGGTGCATTATCCTCACCTACAGACTTGAGAGGGCCACAATCTTGAAGCTGCATGACCAACTGGAGCCTGACCTGATATCTGCTATCCGTCACCCCACTGGGATCCCCCCTCTTGTGCAAGTGCTATCTGTGCTCCATTTCCTGGCAACTGGTTCTTTCCAAGTGACAGTGGACTTGGCAGCAGGAATGTCACAGCCAATGTTCTCAATAGTGCTGACCAGAGTCTTGTCTGCCCTGATTAAACATGATTAAACACATGTGCATATATATTGTTTTCCGCCAGGTGGAGGATTTGGCCACAGTGAAGGCTAACTTCTATGCAATGGGACATATCTCCAACATCACTGGGGCGATTGATGGAACACATATTGCATTTGTCCCCCCGTCAAAATGAACATGCTTTTATCCTGAAGAATAGCAGCATCCCAAATGTGATGGCCCAACAACAGAGGAACAGGGTGTGGCCATTAAGGGAGGCCTGGTTCTCACCCAGTGCAAGTTGGTGTTTGGGTATGGTGTGGGCCAGATGGCACAGTGTGTGGCTAACAGATGTCCAATATTTGCAGGTGACTCTGGTTAAGCAGGTGACTCTGGTTACCCCAACCTCTCATGGCTACTGACCCCTGTGAGGAATCCCAGGACAAGGGCATAGGAACATTACAATGAGGCACACAGTGGGCAAGAAGGATCATTGAACGTACCTTCGGCCTCCTGAAGGCCAGGTTCCGGTGTCTCCATCTCACAGGTGGATTCCTGTGATACTCACCCAAGAAGGTCTGCCAGATAATCGTGGCATGCTGCATGTTGCATAACCCTGCCTTGAGACTCCATGTGCCTTTTCTGCAGGAGGAGGCTGGAGATGGCCGTGTGGCAGCAGTGGACCCTGTTGACACTGTAGATGAGGAAGCAGAGGTTGAGGAAAACAGAACTGCAGCGATTAGACAATACTTCCAATGACACACAGGTAAGACAGTGTAACTTTACATTTAATTGAAAGTTTTTTGTTTGACATTGTCACTGGCAGGCTTTGATTTACCACTTCTACACCTTCTTACTGTACCCTTTGGCAACTCTTTTTGCAGATGTTGGTGCCTCTATCGCTTCTGGTGTGTTTACTGCAGCCAACTACAGGTTTTTCCTATGTATACAATACTGTACAGTTGAATTGCAATATTAAAACCTTGTTAAACAAATACATACTTAAATCATTTGACATACTAAATACCTGTATTTTTTCAAAGTGTGTTTAATGCAGTGCTCTGAAGAAAAGGGGAAAGTGCAATGGGCTGGGGTAATGATGGAGGAAAGTCAAGGGTAAAGTCCAGTCTATTTGTAGCACAGGTGCATTGTCTAAGGGGACATAGGAAGAGGAGCAATGGCATTTCAAGGTGGACAGGGTGACAGAGTGGGACCCAAGGGTGACAATCAGGAGAGTCTCATTTCCTGGCAGGGGTCTTGGCAATAGTCTCTGGCTTCTGCCTGGATCACAGGGAACGTTTGCGTGGGGATTCTCCTTTTGCAGGGGAGGGGTGCTGGTGGCCTGTTGGTCCTGTGGCGGGGCCTCCTGTCCACTAGCGGCAGCGGAGGTGGAGGGCTGTTCAGTAGTCTGGCTAGTGGCAGGGTCCCGCTAGTGTGACACTGCCTCCCTTTTAATGTTTGCCATGTCTGCCAGCACCCCTGCAATGGAGACCAGGGTGGTGTTAATGGCCTTCAGGTCCTCCCTGATCCCCAGGTATTGTCCCTCCTGCAGCCGCCTGTTCTCCTGCAACCTGCCCAGGATCTGGCCCAATGTATCCTGGGAATGTTGGTGTGCTCCCAGGATAGCAGTGAGTGCCTCTTGGAGAGACTGTTCCCTAGGCCTATCCTCCCCTTGGTGCACAGCAGTCCTCCCAGCTTCCCTGTTGTCCTGTTCCTCTGTCCCCTGAACCGTGTGCCCACTGCCACTGACCACAGGTCCCTGATTGTCTTGGGTTTGTGGTGTGCCCTGGGGTCCCTGTAGTGGTGGACACACTGCTGATTGATGTGTCCTTGGGACAGAGGTATGGGTATGGTGGGTGCTGTGGTAGTATTTCCTGAAGGGGAGGCTCTGTGGTGGTGTGGGACTGTGCCTGGGTAACAGAATGTCCGGAGGTCCTTGATGGGCCAGGTTGGACATCCAGATCCAGGCGAGCAGAGTCGCTGTCATCACTGTGGGCCTCTTCTGTATGGGGACTGGATGTTGCTGGCACCTCTTCTCTGGTGACATTGGCTGGGATACCTGTGGGGATGTAGATGCAGGGTTATTATTTCTGTGTGTGACATATTGTGCATGGGTGGGTTGCCCTCTATGGTTGTTATTGCCCTGGCAACTTTACCTTGTGTCAGTTGTTATGTGGTGGGCTTGCTGACTCTCTCTCGTGTGCATGCTTTAGTGATAGGTGTCCATGCAGGTCTGTGAGTGGTGTCCATGGATTGGTGGTGCATGCTGGGCTTGGCATTGGGATGAGTGGGTTGTGATGGTTGGGGTGTGTGGCAGGTGGTGGAGTGATGGAAGTGAGGGTTGGGTGGGGGTATGTGATGGCATGCAGGTAGGGGGGTGTTGGTAATAGAGAGTTGACTTACCAGAGTTCAGTACTCCTGCTACTCCTGCCAGGCCCTCAGGATGCATGATTGCCAAGACTTGCTCCTCCCATGTTGTTAGTTGTGGGGAAGGAGGTGGGGGTCCACCGCCAGTCCTCTGTACTGGGAGCTGGTTTCTTGCTGCAATGGAATGTACCTTCACCCGTAGGTCATTCCACCTCTTCCTGATGTCATCCCTTGTTCTGGGGTGCTGTCCCACGGCATTGACCATGTCCACGATTCTCCACCATAGCTCCATCTTCCTAGCAATGGATAACTGCTGCACCTGTGACCCAAATAGCTGTGGCTCTGCCAGGATGATTTCCTCCACCATGACCTTTAGCTCCTCCTAAGAGAATCTGGAGTGTTGTTGTGGTGCCATGGGTGTTGTGTGGGTATTGTGGGTGAGGGTGTGTAGGGTGATGTGTGATGAAAGGTGAGTGGGTGGTGTATAGGTGATGTTGGTATGTGGCTTTGGTTGTGTGAGTGCTCTTGCTGTCTCTCTGTTAGCAATTATTTGTATTCGTAAAGGGTTGTGGGTAATGTGTGTGTGTTTTATAGTGGTGTGGGTGTGTGGGTGTGGTGTGTGTATGGGTGCCAAGTGTGTGTAGTTTGAATTGACTAATGTGGTGTTATTTTGTATGTGTGTGTGTATGTTGAGCTATTGAATGTCGCCGTGGTGATTCGTGAGTCATAATGTTATGGGAGTTGTTCTGTTGGTGTAACAGTGTGGGTTTTGATACCGCCAGTTTATCACTGACCTTTGGGCTGGCGGACTTGTGTGTGATGGATTGGTATGTGTGTGTCATAGTATGATGAACGGATATCCGCCGCGGCGCCGGGATGTTTACTGCCAATGTCATAATGAGGGCCTATGTGCTGATGACGTGCTCCTACTGCATGACTTATTGTACATTCTCTCCTCTCAACATTGATATCTAGCCATGAGGGAAATGAGACAACCACCAGTGTACCGTCCACTGGTAGACCTGGCAACCATGGAGGACATGCATGTAATCCAGACCTCTCATCTGAATCGCCAGACCATCATGGATCTATGTAGACAGCTGGAGTGAGATCTGATGTCAGGCAATCGCAATCCCTATTGCATATCTCCCATCGTTCAAGTATTGTCAATGCTACACTTCCTGGCCACAGGGTCATTCCAGAATACTGTCTCCTTACCAGCAAGGATGTCTCAGCCCATGTTCAGTCTGGTGCTGAAGGATGTACTGTGTGCTTTTTTTAAACACCTGGACAGCTACATCAGGTTTCTCCAAAGAGTGGATTTGGCCTATGTGAAGGTTGACTTTTATCAGATGTGATAGATTCCTCATGTGGAAGTGGCCTTTGATGGCACCTCTGTTTCCCTGGTCCCTCCTAGTGTCAATGAACAGGTGTATAGGAACAGAAGAACTACCACTCTATCAACATGCAGGTGGTGTGTCTGGCAGACCAGTACATCTCCCAAGTGACAGCCATGTTTCCTGGATCAGTGCATGACTCCTACATGATTCAGAACAGCAATGTCCACATATGATCACACATCTACACAAAGAGAGGGCCTGGTTGGTTGATAAGTATGCATTGTAATGTGTTTGTATGCAATGTGACCTGTCATCACAAGCTGAAACCTTCAATTTGAATTGTTCTACCAGTGTGTTTACAGGTGACTCTGGCTCTACAAGCCTTCTTTGGCTATTGCCACTTGTGAGGTACCCAGCCATGCCAGGGGAACTCTGTTTCAGTGAGGCCAACGGGAGGACAAGGCATGTAATTGAACAAATGTTTGGGCTCCTGAAGGCAAGATTCAGGTGCCTGGACCTATCTGGAGGTGCCTTCCACTACTCGCCCCACAAAGTACGCTAAATCATCATTGCCTGCTGCACGCTCCACATTCTAGCCCTGAGGCATTGTATACCATTGCTAGTTGATGATGGTGAGGCAGTTGCGGCTGCACATGGTGATATGGAAAGCGGTGAAGAGCCAAAGGAAGAAGGAGCACCTGAATATGGGACTGAGCTCATCAATCATTACTTCCTGTGACATACAGGTATGTTAGGTGGGCCTTTTCAAGTCTTGTCTCTGCACAGCCAGAAGTGGATGGCTGACATTTCAGCCTCTGACCTCTAGCATATGTGTTGGTGTAATGCTGTCCAATGCCTATTTCTGAGTTGTGGATGCAGACAAATAGTATTTAAGGTGTACAATATTAGTGGTTCACCTCTAACATGTGTTGTACCAACTCATTCCAACATCCACTTCTCTCATGGACTGACCAGTTTTGAGCTGGATTTCCTGAATTTTCCTGTTGCCATCTCCACCCACCCACTGGATGTGGGTTTCATCTGTGGGTCTGCTACCTAAGGCTTGAGGTATGCATTGTCAGTAGTCAATGGTGATAGAGTATAGATCTGAGAGATGTACATGACTGTTAAATGGATTTTTTGAAGGGCCTGGACCTGGTGCTGTATAGGTCTGATCTAGGTGCCCATGATTTGGAGTTGTACTACAATAGGTACGTAATTGATTACCTGTATATGTGCTTACTGTGTCATCATGCCTTCCAATCTGATGGTACTCTCTGTCTTGCTCTAATTGCAGATGTCTCTATGGACTATACTCTGGTGTCACTGTGGATTTCAACCTCACTCTCTGACATCTGTTCAGTGGCATTACTGTTGTCATGTGTGTCCTGCTGAGGGAGCCTCCGTCTGATGGCCATTACACCGCCAGTTTGAATCAGGGGGCATTACCAGACCACAGTTGGGCAGAAGGACAATTGTTGTTGTATCATTAAACACACATATACAGTAGCTCTTTCCATAAGTGATGTAGTGTGCATTTAAGTTTTGTGACAAGTGAAATCAATGTGACCAACATAACAAACATATGATGAGTGGAGTCATGGTACATGGATTATTCAGAGTAGCTGCTGCAACATTTGGTCACACAGGTCCACAGTCATTGTACCATGGGAAAATGGAGTACTGTCCCAGAACAGTCAACAAGTGTTAGAAATGGAGTCTTTACTGGTTACCCCCTGTCCAAGCAAGAACCCTCACTCTAGTCAGGGTAAGAGAGAATCACCCTTAGCTAAGCCTCGCTTACCGCCCTGGTAGCTTGGCTCGAGCAGTAGGCTTAACTTCAGAGTGCTCAGTGTAAAGTATTTGTACCAACACACGTAGTAACTCAATGAAAATACTACAAAATGACACCACGCAGGTTTAGAAAAATAGAGGATATTTATCCAAACAAAACAAGACCAAAACAACACAAATCCACAATACACAAGTCAGGATATCAATTAAAAACCAAAAAGAGTCTTCATGGAATTTTAAACACAAAGCTAACTCTGTTAGCGTGGAAATTAACCAGGGTGCATAAAAAATAACTCCGCACGGGCGAGTGTGCGTCAAAAAGGGATTGCGATGCATGATATCGCTCCTGAGCGAGACTGTGCGTCGTTTCTCCTTCAGTCGAGTTGGCTTGCGTCGTTGCTTTTCTCCGTATAAGAGCGATGCGTTGTATCAAACCACACTCTCGGGTACAGGCAGGCCTTGTGTTGTTTTTTCATGCCCAGTAATGTTTGTGTCGGAAATCCTTCCGCACAATTGTCCAAAAAACACGCAGCGCAGTATGCGATCTCACCAGCCTCCGTCAGCGATGATGCGCGTCATTTCTCCAGCTGCGTGCATTGATCTTTCAGTCGCGCTGCAGGTGAGCATGGATTTTCAGCCAAGAAGCAAGTGGCGCATGGATTTTTCAGCCGTGTCTCGAAGTTGTGTCGATTTTTTCCCACACTGCAATTAGTGCATGGATTTCTCACTTTTGTCTTACCAGTTTTTCCCTTCAGGGCCCAGGGAACTAGATGGGCACCACTTGGCAGAGTAGGAGTCTCAGAAGACGCTCCAGGTGCTGGCAGAGAGACGTCTTTGCTGTCCCTGAGACTTCAAACAACAGGAGGCAAGCTCTAAATCAAGCCCTTTGTGAGTTCTTCACAATAAGGAAAGCACACAAAGTCAAGTCTTTGTAGCAGCAACTGCAGGATAGGTCCACAAAGTAGTCACAGACAGGGCAGCTCTTCTTCCTCAGCTCTTCAGCTCTTCTCCAGGCAGAGCTTCCTCTTGGTTTCCAGAAGTGTTCTAAAGTCTGTTGTTTTGGGTGCCCTTCTTATACCCATTTTGCCCTTTGAAGTAGGCTGACTTCAAAGAAAAGTCTCTGTTGTTTGTGAAATCCTGCCTTGCCCAGGCCAGGCCCCAGACACACACCAGGGGGTTGGAGACTGCATTGTGTGAGGGTAGGCGCAGCCCTTTCAGGTGTAAGTAACCACTGCCCCCCTCCCTCCTAGCACAGAGGGCTCATCAGGAAATGCAGACTACACCCCAGCTCCCTTTGTGTCACTGTCTAGAGAGAGGTGCAAACAGCCCAACTGTCAAACTGACCCAGACAGGGAATCCACAAACAGGCAGAGTCACAGAAATGGTTTAAGCAAGAAAATGTTCAATTTCTAAAAGTGGCATTTTCAAAACCACAATCTTCAGAGACCCCAAACTCCATGTCTATACGCTCCCAAAGGGAATCTACACTTTAATCATATTTAAAGGTAGCCCCCATGTTATCCTATGAGAGGGATAGACCTTGCAACAGTGAAAACCGAATTTAGCAGTATTGCTCAGTTAGGACATGTAAAACATATTACTAAGGGGTTCATTACAACCCTGGCGGTCAATGTTAAAGCGGCGGTAAAACCACCAACAGGCCGGCGGTAAAAGAAATGGAATCACAACCATGGCAGAAACCGCTAACATAGACATCCACTTTAACACACCGACCGCCAAGGCAGTACAAACAAACACCATGGTGGCAACCGCCAACAGACAGGCGGAAGACAATGTACCGCCCACACAATTACAACAGGCCAATCCGCCACCTTTTCCGGGGCGGATTCACCGTGAACAAAACACGGCGGAAACAGGACTTGGAAGGGAAAACGCTCACCTCTACACATCCCACGAGGAACCAGGACGCCATGAAGCCAGAACTCCATACTCTACCTGCCTTTGTCTTCCTGCTCCTCTACCAGGAGCACAAACGCCGGCGGCAAGGACCACGGTGAGCACTGCACCTACGACACAGGGGAGGGGGAAGGGAAAAGAGAGTGACACACACACGCAACACGCAACACCCCCACTGCCACCCTCACCCACTACAACACACACTCAAATACATGTTGATACATTTCAGTTACATCCCCCAACCCCCCCGGAAGAATGCAAAGACAAAAGGAAATGATTGTAACAATTGTAATCAATAAAAATCCAGTACTAAAAAATAAATATATATATATATATATACACTATTAATAAATATATACACCAAGAATTCAAGTCCCATGTACTGCACATACATAGTCCGTGGACCACTGGGCCCAAAATGCATGGGCGAAGCCCACACAAGATACCCAATCAAAATGGAGAGAACACTGCAGGGGCATCAGACCGAAATACACTGCTTTATCCTGGGGAGTGCAAACCCACAGTCTCACAAGTCCCTCCAGTGGGAGGTTTGCCCACTGTTTTATCCTGGGGAGTGCAATGCCACAGTCTCACACGTCTCTCCAGTGGGTGGTTTGCCCACTGCTTTATCCTGGGGAGTGCAAAGCCACAGTCTCACAAGTCTCTCCAGTGGGTGGTTTGCCCACTGCTGTATCCTGGGGAGTGCAATGCCACAGTCTCTCAAGTGGATAACAGTCTCCACTGCTTCTGGAGGGGGCTTGGTGCCCAGAGTGCTTCATCCTGCCAAGGACAGAGGTAGTGGATGCGAATCTCCACTGGTTCTGGAGGGGGCTTGGTGCCTAGAGTGTTTCATCCTGCCAAGGACTGAGGGAGTGGATGGTACTTGAGGGGGCTTGGTGCCCAGAGGGCTTCATCCTGCCAAGGATTGAGGGAGTGGATGTGAATCTCCACTGGTTCTGGAGGGGGCTTGGTGCCCAGAGTGCTTCATCCTGCCAAGGACTGAGATAGCGGAAGTGAATCTCCACTGGTTCTGGAGGGGGCTTGGTGCCCAGAGTGCTTCATCCTGCTCGTGGCGGCCTCAGTAGCGGCAGTGCTTGCGGCGCTCATTGGCCTGCAGTGCTGGTGGGTGGCTCAGTGAGCGTGCTGGTGGCGGCAGTGTCCTTGGCAGTGGTGCTGGTGGCGGCGGTGTCCTGTGAAGCGGTGGTGGCGGTGTCCTGGGAAGCGTTGCTGGTGGTGGCAGTGTCCTTGGCAGCGGTGCTGGTGGTGGTGGTATTCTTGGCAGCGGTGCTGGTGGCGACGGTGTCCTGGGAAGCGGTGCTGGTGGCGGCGGTGTCCTGGG
This sequence comes from Pleurodeles waltl, assembly GCF_031143425.1. Classification (NCBI taxonomy): domain Eukaryota; kingdom Metazoa; phylum Chordata; class Amphibia; order Caudata; family Salamandridae; genus Pleurodeles; species Pleurodeles waltl. Next base: position 213,355,386 of record NC_090438.1, read on the forward strand.
AAGCGGTGCTGGTGGCGGCGCTGTCCTTGGCAGCGGTGCTGGTGGCGGCGGTGTCCTGGGAAGCGGTGATGATGGCGGGGCTGTCCTTGGCAGCTGTGCTGGTGGCGGCGGTGTCCTGGGAAACGGTGCTGGTGGCGGCGGTGTCCTTGGCAGCGGTGCTGGTGGCGGCGGTGTCCTGGGAATAGGTGCTGGTGGCGACGGTGTCCTTGGCAGTGGTGCTTGTGGCGGCGGTGTCCTTGGCAGCGGTGCTGGTGGTGGCGGTGTCCTGGAAAGCGGTGCTGGTGGCGGTCTTGTCCGCCATGCAGGTTGGCAGCGACTTCCCTTTCTTTCTGTGCCCCTTCCCCACCTTGGATGGTGGCGCAGCTGTCTTCCCACTCCCAACTGTAGTCCTGGGAGAGCCCTTGGTGGCAGGTGTTTTGCCCTTCTCCCTTCGGGCAGTGGCCAACTTCTTATGCTTCTCAGGTGGGGGACTGCCCGTGGTCTGGCTCCTTGGCACACTGGCTGCCCTGCTGCTTTGCGCACTCCAGAAGCCGGTTACTGCTGGCACCACTGTTCCCACTGATGTGGTGGCTGGGGTGCTGGGTTGGGACCTGGAAACGCATGCCCTAGGGGACTGAAGGGGTGGGGGAGGTGAGGGGAAGAGGTCAACGTTGGACAGGAAAAGTTTTTTAGACACTCTGGGACGGGTAGATGTAGGGGGTTTGGGAGTGGAGGAAGAGGTAGTGGTTGTAGGAGGTGTACGTTTGCTTACTTTGGGTGAAGGTGCATGGGCTGGAGGCTGTCGTGAGGTGGATGGCTGTGGGTGGGTGTGTGACTGCGTTTGTGTACCTTGGGAGGTGGGCTTACAGACACACTGGGAGAGGACTCAGGGGATGTGTGAATGGTAGTGGGGGTGGTGAATGCACGTGAGCAGTGTGTGGTGATGGGTATGCTGCTGATGGACGTAGTGGCTGAAGATGTAGTGCATGCAGGTGTGAGTGGAGACGTGACAGGGAGGGAGGAGGGAGACAAGGAGAAGGGGGACACAGTGGAGGCAGTGGATGTTGGTATGCCTGCATGGGTATGATGCTTGTCTGAGTGCCTGTGGGATGTGTGGTGCTTATGTTTGCCAGAGCTTCCCTTGTGTGTTGAGGTGTGTGCATGCTGGTCTGATGGTGTGTTTGGGATAGGCTGAGGTACAGGGGTTTGGGTCTAGGTGGAGGAAGTTGGAGGGGGAGGCTGGACACAGGGACAATGGCTACCATCAGTGCTGAGGCCAGAGTCTGAAAAGCTTGCTGTAGGGCTGCCTGATCAGAATGAATGCCCTTCAGGTATGCATTCATCTGTTGCAACTGCCTCTCTACACCCTGGATGGCATTCAGAATGGTAGACTGCCCAACAGTGAGGGATCTGAGGAGGTCAATGGCCTCCTCACTGAGGGCAGCAGGGCTGACAGGGGCAGGGGCTGAGGTACCTGGGGCGAAGGAGATGCCCACCCTCCTGGGTGAGTGGGCACGGGGCACACACTGAGGGGCTGCTGGGAGGGCGGTGCTGGTAGGGGGGGTGGCGGCTGTACCTGTAGATGCGGGGGCACAGAGGGGCCTGCCACCACAAGGGAGCTCCCATCAGAGGAGGAGTCCGTGTCGCTGGCCTCAGCTCTTGTCCCTGCCGTGGAGCTCCCCTCGCCCTCCGTCCCACTGGTGGCATCAGACTCCGTTGTCTCGCCCTCCAGGGCCATGTGGGATGCTGCTCCCTCCTGCTCCTGTGCCACTGCTCCTCTGCCTGATGATGCTATTGCACACAAGAACAGGGAGACCACAAAAGGAGGGTGGAAGACAGAAGAAAGACGTGTTCAGTGCATGGAATACAGCTACCGTTGGCGGACACTACAGACACAGAAGCCCTCTGCACTACACCGTGCACTTAGAGTTCCCTAATTAATCACAGGGACATGGGGTACAAGGCCTATGCCCGATTGCTACACACATGGAAGTCACACGAGCCTGACTAGGTGTAGTTGGCTCTGAACACTGGTGGGGTGGGGTGCCACACGGCCTGCCTTACGAAGGGACCTTACCTACTAAACTTGCCCTGGCCTAGGGGAACCCACAGCCCACCTCCCCCATCCAGACACCTCAAATGTGCGCTGATTCAGCTGAATGAGAGGGTACTCACCCCCTTGTGGCTGCTGTGATGCTCTCAAGCGCCCATCCAACTCCGGATACGCCACCGCCAGGATCCGGAACATCAGAGGGGCCATGGTGCGACGGGCACCCCTCCCACGTTGGGAGGCCATCCCCAGCTGGTCCTCCGCCATCTTCTTGCTCCAGCGGCGAATGTCCTCCCATCTTTTACGGCTGTGGGTGCTCCGTCTGTGGTGGACCCCCAGGGTCCGGACTTCCTTGGCGATGGCACGTCAAATATACTTCTTCTGGTTGGCGCTGACCTACAGGAATAGTACAGGGGAAAAGGAGAAGATATAACCGTCCGGACCGTCACGTCCCCCCTATCTTCCATCCACATCACTCCACACAGGCATTGCCTATACAGCATGCTCACAGTGTACTTACTTGTTTGTCTGGAGGACCGTGGAGTAGTGTGTACTGGGGGAGGACCCCATCCGCTTGTTTCTCCAACTCCTCCGTGGTGAAGGCAGGGGCCCTATCCCCAAACCCATGAGCCATTGTCTCTTCCAGACTGAGGTCACAGCAGCACTTGCATTGTAGGTCCTCTCCTGTCGAAGATCAGGTATCAAGTGAGTGAACAGATAGAAAATGGTGGTCTCGTCTGCGGCGGTGCGTACCGTCACCACCGGCGTAAATCGTCATTGGCTCCTGGGACCCATATGGTCCAATGTTAACCAATGCAGGATTGCACCGCGGTCTTCGACCGCCTACTGCGACGGTGTACAACGCCAGCGCAGTTACCTCATATCCCCTTGTCCCACATTACAGGTCAGGCAGCCGTCATTTTAGGGGGCCACATGGTATTATTTTTAAATGCGTCACACATATCTAGGCCTTGCATACACACTAAGACAGGCACATAGCAGATTTAAAAATGTGTGCAATAAAGTTCTGTTTTCGTACCTCAGTGTTGGCTGACCCTCTGCTCGCTGTTCTCCTCCATAGAGCACGTCCGCTGGGGCAGGTGAGGAGATGGCGGCATCTTCCAGTGTACAGACCGCTGGTGGACCTGTCAACAATGGAAGAGCGACATGTAATTGTCACCTACAGACTGGACTGTGCCACAATACATGAACTGTGTGACCACTTGGAGCCGGACCTGATGTCAGCCATCCGCCATCCCACAGGTATCCCCCCTCTAGTGCAGGTCCTGTCAGTAGTCCATTTCCTGGCAAGTGGGTCTTTTCAGACGACAGTGGCCATAGCATCAGGGATGTTTCAGCATATGTTCTCCAACGTGTTGTCCAGCGTGTTGTCTGCCCTTCTGAAACACATGCGCAGCTACATCGTTTTCCCTCAGGTGGAGGATTTGCCTACAGTGAAAGGTGAATTCTATGCCCTGGGACATATCTCCAAAATCATTGGTGCCATTGATGCCTCCATATGACAGGTGGATCCATATTCTACTCACCAAAGAAGGTGTGCCAGATCATCGTGGCCTGCTGTATGCTGCATAACTTGGCTTTGCGACGACAGGTGCCTTTTCTGCAGGAGGGTGGTCCTGAAGGAGGTCTTGTGGCAGCTGTGGAGCCGGTAGACAGTGAAGATAAGGAAGCAGAAGAAGAGGATATCGACAACAGAAACACAGTGATTCATCAGTACTTCCAGGGAGACACAGTTAAGAAGACATCACTGCCTGCTACATCTGATACACTTGTTCTACCTCTCATCTGTCTGTCACTTTCACCCAGTGTATGGACCCTGAGTTGTCACTTTCAGTTTTGATTTCACAGATTTGGGTCCCACTGTGTGACATCTGCTTTGTTTCCTCATGGACTAAAGCTGTGTGACATAGGTATGTTGACAATACAATGGATATTGCATCTTTCCCCATTTATTGCAAATACACATTTGCGAAAGCACAGACTGACTCCAGATAGTTTTGTGATTTAAGGGTGTTTATTTAAGTGCTAAATAGTGGAGGGGATTGTAAAATGGTCAGGGGTGATGGTGGAGGAATGTCCATGGCAGAGTCCAGTCTATTAGTCTCACAAGTGCATTGTCCAAAGGGGCATAGTAAGTGGAGCTGGGGCAGTTGATGGATGGGCAGGGGTGCAAAGTGGAACAAAAGGATGACATTCAGGGTGGTCTCATTTCTTGGTGGGGGTCTTGGCATTGCTCTCTCTCTTTGTCCTGTATCTCAGGGACCGCTTGCGGGGTGGTTCTCCATCTGCAGGGGGTGGGGTGCTGGTGTCGTGGTCCTGTGGCGGTGCCTCCTGTCCACTAGCACCGGCGGAGGTGGTGGGCAGTTCATCGTCCAGGCCAGTGTCAGCGGCCCCCTGTTGTGCCACAGTGTCCCTCCTGGTGTTGACGAGTTCCTTCAGCACCCCTACAATGGTGCCCAGGGTGGTATTGATGGATTTGAGGTACTCCCTGAACCCCAAATACTGTTCCTCCTGCAGCCACTGGGTCTCCTGAAACTTGGCCAGTACCGTTGCCATCGTCTCCTGGGAATGGTGGTAGGCTCCCATGATGTTGGAGAGGGCCTCGTGGAGAGTGGCTTCCCTGGGCCTGTCCTCCCCCTGTCGCACAGCAGCCCTCCTAGTTCCCCTGTGTTCCTGGGCCTCTGTCCCCTGAACCGTGTGCCCACTGCCCCCAGGCCCCTGCTGTTCTTGGGGTGGTGGGTTAGCCTGTGTTCCCTGTAGTGGTGGACACACTGCTGCTTGACGTGTCCTGGGGATAGAGGTATGGGCCCGCTGGGTGGGTGCTGTGCTGGTGTTTGCAGAGGGAGGAGGCTCTGTTGTGGCTTGTGCCAGTGTGAGGGGAACCGACTGTCCTGAGGTCCCAGATGGGCCGGGCTGGTCATCTAGATCCAGTTGGTGTCATCACTGTCGGCCTCTTCTGTGGAGGGAATGGACACGTCTGGAACCTCCTGTCCGGTGACGTTGGGTAGGGGTCCTGCAGGGGTGTAAAGGCATGCTTATTGCATCTGTGTGTGCCATGGTGTGCAATGGGTGGGTGACCCTGTACCCCAGTGCTTGCATTCTTGTCTAGGACCTTGTGTGTTAATTGTTTAGGGGTCTGTGTGGGTATGTGTAGTGGCCATACATTGGTGATGGGTGTCCATGCTTTATTGTTGCATGCAGAGCTTGGTGTTTTGTGATGTGTGGTTTGTGATAGTGGGACATATGTGAGGAGTTGGAGTGATGGAGGTGAGGGTGAGGGTGGGGGTATGTGATAGCATGCAGATAGGGTGGGGGATGTAATAATTAAGATTTGACTTACCAGAGTCCATTCCTCCAGGTACTCCTGTGAGTCCCTCAGGATGCAGTATAGCCAAGACCTGCTCCTCCCATGTTGTTAGTTGTGGGGGAGGAGGTGGGGGCCGCCACCAGTCCTCTGAACCGTGATGTGGTGTCTTGAGACCACGGAACGCACCTTTCCCCGTAGGTCGTTCCACCTCTTCCTGATGTCAACCTGTGTTCTTGGGTGCTGTCCCACTGCGTTGACCCTGTTGACGAGTCTGCGCCATAGCTCCATCTTCCTAGCTATGGTAGTGTGCTGCACCTGTGATCCGAATAGCTGTGGCTCTACCCGGATGATTTCCTCCACCATGACCATGAGCTCCTCCTCAGAAAACCTGGGGTGTCTTTGCGGTGCCATGGGGTGGTGTGGGTAATGTGTGAGGTGGTGTGTGTTGTGATGTGTGGGGTGATGTTTAGGGGTGTGTGGTGTTTTGTGCGTGGATGTGTATATGTGTTGGGTTGTGTGCCTCTGTATGGTGGGGTTGTCTTTGCTGTGCTGTTTCTCTTGCCTTTGTCTAAATTTCTGGTCGTAAGGGTTTGTGGGTGATGTGGGTGTGTGTTTAATATTGCATTGGGTGTGTGGGAGTGGTGTGTGTATGTATATCAGGTGTGTGTATTTGGAATTGTCCAATGTGGTAGTGTTTTGTAAATGTGTGTGTATTTTGAGCGCGGCGGTGTGTACCGCCAATGGAATACCGCGGTTGAAATACCGCCGCGTGGATTCGTGGGTCTTGATAGTGTGGGCGTATTCCTTTTGGCGTGACGGTGGAGGTTTTGTTATCGTCAGTTTATCACTGACCTTTGGTGTGGCGGACTTGTGTTGGTGTCTGGATTTTGGCGGATTCCGACCTGTGGGACGTAATAGCTATAGTGGAATTCCGCGGCGGTGTGTTGGCGGTCTTCTGCATGGCGGTAAGCGGGATTTATCGCCAATGTTGTAATGAGGGCCTATATGTCCTAACTTAACCATACAATGCACCCTGCCCTAGTGTATACCTAGGGCCTACCGTAGGGATGTCTTACCTGTAAGAATAGGGAAGGTTGAGGCCTGGCAAGTGGGTACACTTGCCAGGTCAAATTTACAGTTTAAAACTGCACACACAGACATTGCAGCGGCAGATCTGAGACATGATTACAGGGCTACTAATGTGTGTGGCACAACCAGTGCTGCAGGCCCACTAGTAGCATTTGATTTATAGGCCCTGGGCACCGCTAGTGCACTTTCCTAGGGACTTACTAGTAAATCAAATATGTTAATCATGGAGAAATCAATCAACAATACAATTTACACAGAGAGCACATGCACTTTAGCACTGATTAGCAGTGGTAAAGTGCTCAGAGTTTTAAAGCCAACAAAAAAAGGTCAGAAAAAAATAGGAGGAAGGAGTCACCCTTGTGTCCCACTCTGACACCCTGTCCACCTTGAACTGCCATTGCTCCCCTTCCTATGCCTCCTTGGACAATGCACCTGTGATACAAATAGACTGGAACTATACACTGGACTTTCCTCCATCATCACCCCAGCCCAGTGCACATCCCCTTCTACTTCTTAGCACTTAAATAAAAACCCTTGAAAGTGGAGTATGTCAAATGATTTAAGTATGTATTAGTTCAACAAGGTTTATACATTGAAAATCGAGTGTACAGAAATGTACACATAGGAATGACCTGTAGTTGGTTGCGGTCTACACACCAGGAGCGATAGCGGGCACAAATATCTGCAAATAGAGATGGCAAAGGCTACAGTGAATGGCCATAGAAGTTGTAAAAACAGCCTGCAAGTGATAATGTCAAACACAAAAATGTCAATTAAATGTGAAGTTATACTTTCTTACCTGTGTGTCATTGGAAGTATTAACGAATTATTGCACTTCTGTTGTCCTCATCCTCTGCCTCATCATCTTCACTGTCCACAGGGTCCACTGCTGCCACACGGCCGTCTCCAGCCTCATCTTCCTGCAGAAAAGGCACCTGGCGACGGAAGGCAAGTTTGTGTAACATACAGCATGCCACAATGATCTGGCACACCTTCTTGGGTGAGTAGTACAGAGATCCACCTGTTAGATGGAGGCAATGAAACCAGGCCTTCAGGAGGCCAAAGGTACGTTCTATAATTCTTCTTGTTCGCCCATGTGCCTCATTGTAACTTTCCTCTGCCCTTGTCCTGGGATTCCTTACAGGGGTCAGTAGCCATGAGAGGTTGGGGTAACCAGAGTCACCTGCAAATATGGAGGGACAACTGTTAGCCACACACCAACCCTTAGGGCCCACACCATACCAATACACCAACACCCACCGGGTGGAAACCAGGGCTCACCTATTAGCCACGCCCTGTGCCTCTGGAGTTGAGCTATCACATATGGGATGCTGCTGTTCCTCAGGATAAAGGCATCATGCGCAGACCCAGGATATTTCGCATTGATGTGGTTCGCCAAACACACCATCTGCACATTCATGAAGTGAAAGCTCTTCAAATTTCTGAACACCTGTTCATTTCACTGGGGGGGGGGGACAAATGCCATATGTGTACCATCAATTGACCCAATAATGTTGGGGAAATGTCCCATTGCATAGAAGTCAGCTTTTACTGTGGCCAAATCCTCCACTTGGGGAAAAATTATGTAGCTGCGCATGTGTTTAAACAGGGCAGACAATACTCTGATCAGTACAATTGAGAATATTGGCTGAGATATTCCTGCTGCCAAGCCCACTGTCACTTGGAAGGAGCCAGTTGCCAGGAAATGTAGCACTGATAGCACTTGCACAAGAGGGGGGATCCCAGTAGGGTGACGGATAGCAGATATCAGTTCAGGCTCCAATTGGGCACACAGCTCTGTGATTGTGGCCCTGTCCATTATATAAGTGAGAATAAATGTGCCTGCCCTCCATTGTTGCCAAGTCCACCAGGGGTCTGCACACGGGGGTATGTCTCCATCTCCTATTCATCCGCAGCAGTCGCCATCTATGGGGCAAAACGGTGAGGAGCTTCTTAGTATCTCTTATTTCCAACTACTACACGTCCACACATGTCTTGATTGTAACACTAGTTTGTTGGAGAGTTACCAATGTTGCATATGTGTACTGTGATGCAGTTAGGAGCCATGGCCTGCCCCCACTGAAATGGTGTCCGCCTGTCCTGTATGGAGGGACAGGTGGAAATTAGGTAATTCTGCTGACGTTGTGCACCGTTGCGGGAGGCGGTCAAAAACTGCAGTGCAACTCCTCATTGGTTAACATTGGGCCCTATGGGTTTCAGTGACCAATGGTGATGTACGCCGGCGGTGACAGTATGGATCGCTGCGGACATGACTGCAATTTTCTATCTGTTCACTCACTTGCTACCTGACCTTCAACAGGAGAGGACCTACAATGCAAGTGCTGCTGTGTCCTGTGTCTGGAACTGACGATGGCTCGTGCCACTGGGGAAAGGGCCCCTGCATTCACCTCGGAGGAGTTGGAGAAACTGGTGGATAGGGACCTACCCCAGTACCAAATGCTGTATGAGCCTCCAAACCAACAGGCGACTACACCATGAGTATAATGCATGGGGAGTGAATGCATGGAGTGCTGTGTGTGAAGGCCTCATGTAGGGGGGCGTTGGTGGATGGGCCCTGGGCAGTGACCTGCATATATGGTGGGCCATGTATGTGCTACATCAACATAGTTTCCTACGCAGACAACACTCAGATCATCCTTTCCCTCACAAAAGACCCTACAACTGCAAAGAACAACCTCCACAACGGACTTCACACCATCGCCAGCTGGATGGAATCAAGCCACCTCAAGTTAAACACATACAAGACAGAAATCCTTATCTTTGGCACCAACCCATCAACTTGGAATGACTCCTGGTGGCCCACCTCCCTATGAACCGCGCCCTCACCCACCACCCACGCACGCAACCTAGGCTTCATCTTGGACTCCAAATCAGCATGACTCAGCAGGTCAATGCCATCTCCTCTTCCTGCTACAACACTCTCCGCATGCTCTGCAAAATCTTCAAGTGGATTCTCGTAGAAACCAGGAAAACTGTCACCCACACCCTGGTCAGCAGCCGATTGGACTACGGAAACGCCTTATATGCAGGAATAACAACCAAACTCCTAAGAAAACTGCAAAAATCCAGAACGCATCCGCCCGCCTCATTCTGGACATCACACGCCATGACCACATTTCCCCCACCTCAGCAACCTTCACTGGCTACCAGTATCAAAGAGGATCACCTTCAAACTCCTCATCCAAGCACACAAGGCCCTCCACAACACAGGCCCAGCCTACCTCAACAACAGACTCACCTTCCACACCCCCACCCGCAATCTTCGCTCCGCCAGCCTCGCCCTCACCTCCATCCTCCGCATCCGCCGCACCACCGCTGGAGGAAGATCCTTCTCTCACCTAGCCGCCAAGACCTGGAACTCCCTACTGCTCTACCTTCGCCAGACCCAAGACCTCTTGACATTCAGGAAACGCCTCAAGACATGGCTCTACGACCAGTAGCTCCCCCCCCAGCGCCTTGAGACCCCAACGGGTGATTAGTGCGCTCTATAAATCCTTGATTGATTGATTGATTGCTAATGGGGATGAGAAGGGGCATGGTGGGCCATGAGTGTAACAGGCAGGACTGTCAGACTGATATCTTTCCCTGTGTCCATTTCCCTGCAGGTCAGCGCCCATCAGAAAAAGGGAACATGGCGTGCCATCGCCAAGGACGTACAGACCCTGGGGGTCTATGGCAGGCGGAGCACCCACTGTTGCAAACGATGGGAGGTCCTGAGATGCTAGGCACAGAAGATGGTGGCGGCCCAGCTGGGGATGGCCTCCCAATGAGGAAGGGAACCCTGACCCACCTGATGGCCTGCATACTGGCAGTGGCCTATCCGGGGCTAGATGGGCGCTTGGGGGCATCACAGCAGCCACAAGAGGGTGAGTACAGTGCCCCAATATACAACTTGCGCATGGTGTGGTGGGCTCCGGGTGGGGGATGTGCACCTGTGGGTGCCCCTAGGCCGGGCCTGACATTGCAGCATAGGTCCTATGTTGGGCAGGGTTCTGATGTAAAATACCACCAACCAAGCTAGTAGGCATCCTCTACTGGGTAGGGGTCTGTGGGTCTCAGGTATGCTGCAAGTGGTGTTAGGTGTCCCTATCCCTGGGCTGGTGACTAGCATTGTGACCTGAAGTGCATTGCATAGTGCGTAGGGCTGTTCCCTGTGCGTGTGTGTGTCGCGTATGCCAGCATTGGTGTTGTTTGCGCCATTGGCCAAGTGTATCCTTTGTCTCAACCCCCTTTTTTGTTTTGTCAACCTGTCCTTATGTGCTTTAGCATCATCTGACGGAGGAGCTAAGGCACCGGCGATGGGGGGAGCTGCATCCCATAGGGCCCAGTAGGCCGAATCCACCGTCGGTGAGGTCACCAGTGGTATAGAGGGCGAGAGGAGCACCACGGTGGAGACAGGAGAGGTTAGTACTGACACGGATTTCTCCTCCGATGGAAGCTCCCTGTTGGTAGCGGACACCTCTGTGCCCATGCCAGCTACAGGTACAGCCACCACCCCCGTACCAGCACCGCCCTCCCAGCGGCTCCTGAGCGTGCTTCCCATGGCTGCTCACCCAGGAGGGTGGGCATCTCCTTCGTTCCAGGCACCTCATGCCCTGCACCAGTTAGCCCTGCTGCCCTGAGTGAGGAGGCTATTGACATCCTTCGATCCATCTTTATTGGGTAGTCAACCATTGTGAATGGCATCCAGGGGCTGGCAGCCCAATTGCAACAGACAAATGCATTCCTGGAGGGCATTCACACTGGCAAGGCTGCCCAACAAAGATCAATCCAGGCTCTGGCCTCCTCTCTGACGGCAGCCATTGTCCCTGTTTCTAGCCTCCCCCCAACTTCCTCTACCCAATCCCATTCCCCTCAACCCCAACCTATCCCAAGTACACAGTCAGACGAGCATGCACCCAGGACAACGCACAAGAGTGGACATGGCAAACACAAGCACCACACTTCATCCCACAGGCACTCACACAAACACCATCCAGATGCAGACATACCAGCCTCCACTGCCTCCACTGTGGCCCCCTCCTCCGCGTTGTCCACCTCGCTCCCAGTTGCGTCTACACTCACACCTGCATGCACTATATCCTCATCTACTACCCCCAACACCAACGTACTTATCAGCATATACCCCTCACTGGCAATCACCACCCCCACATCCATGCACACGTCTCCTATGTCCTCTCCCAGTGTGTCTGTGCCCCCTCCTCCCAAAGTACACAAACACAAGCACTCAGACAGCCAACAGCCAACCAACTCACAACAGCATCCAGCCCATGCACCTGCACCCAATCACAGCAGAAACCTTCGACACCAACTCCCTCTACCTCCGTTCCCAGACCATCTCCCTCTTCCCACCCCAATGTTCCTAAGAAGCTTTTCCTCTCCACCTTTGACCTCATCCCTAGCTTTTCCACACCCATCCCTCACGTCAGGCCAGGGTGGTCAAAACCCAGGCAAGCACCTCAGCCACCCAGTCCAGGGGCACAGTAGTGTCCACAGCTACACCAGGTGCGAGAGGATCCCGGGCGCCAGGCAGCCACTCTAACAGGGTGCCTGCACCAAGTGCTGCAAAGAAGGACAAGGAGGCACCCCCAACTGATAAAAGGAAGAGCAAAGAGCAGTCCCCAGCTACTGCTATGAGGAGCAAGGAGCCATTCCAAGCTGCTGGCAGGAAGGCCAAGCGGCCTGCACCAGCAGGCCAAAAGGACAAGAGGCCTGGTGCTGGGACTCAGTTGGAGCCCCCACCACCAACCATGGTGGTTCAGCCGTCTGAGGCTGCAGGGGATGGGCTGGAGCACCGTCACCAGCACCACTGCCTGCAGCAGTATCCAGAGTAGGCAGCCATCCGAGGGTGCAGGGGATGGGCTGGACCCTCCCCCCACAACTGCCAGCACCACCACCAGCACCACTGCCAGCAGCAGCAGCCCGAGTGAGCAGCCGAATGAGGCTTCAGCGGTTGGGCTGGAGCCTCTCCCCACCTCTGGCAGCACCGCCACCAGAACCACTGCCAGCATCAGCAGCCCGAGTGGGCAGCCATCTGAGGCTGCAGAGGAAGGGCTGGAGCCTCCCCCCACCACTGCCAGCACCCACACCAGCACTGCCACCACTGAGCAGCCGTCACCACTGACAGACAGTGTGTAGTCTTGCATCCATGGGCTGTTGTGCAGCCTGGCCCCTGAAAATCCAGTGTGTCTGACACCCAAGTGAGAGTCTGTGAGCTTGCACTTCCCATGATCTGCATCACAGAGCACAATGCCCCTCCAGAACCATTGGAAGAAGCCATCCACTCACCCCATCCTCCCCAGGATGAAGCTCACTGGGCAAAATGCCCCCTCCAGAACTAGTGGAGAAGCCATCCACTCACCGCATCTTTCCCAGGATGAAGCACACTGGGCACAATGCCCCCTCCAGAACCAGTGGAGAAGACATCCACTCACCGCATTCTTTCCAGGATGAGGCACACTGGGCACAATGCCCCCTCCAGAACCATTGGAGAAGCCATCCACTCACCTCATGCTTCCCAGGATGAAGCACATTGGGCACAATGCCCCCTCCAGAACCATTGGAGAAGTCATCCACTAGAGAGACTGTGGCCTTGTACTCCCCAGGACCAAGCAAAGGGCATGTTGCCCCCTCCAGAGCCAGTGGGCAAGTCACACACTTGAGAGAATGATGGGCATGTTGCCCCCTCCAGGACCAGTGGCGTCTTACCATCTTCTGGCTGAGGTGCCCCCCCATTCCCGGTCTCCCTGAGGTGCCTGTCTACTTTCGACTTGATGCCCCTGCAGCGTTCTCTCTGTGTTGTTGCAGGAGTGAGGTTGGGCCTTGGACTTTGCAATGAGGCCCTGTGGCCCACGGACATTGAGGACTGGGCAGTGTCCCTTGCATTGTAAATATATCTATCCTTTTGTTTTGGATGCATGTATTGCTAATATAATTATCTTACCACACTCTTTTTACTCTATTTTTGTTGTCCTTTCATTATTCCTGAGGAGTATGGGTGAATATGTAATGTTATTGCACCTGGTTGTGTGTGCGGTGTTGGGGGTGGGGGTGTTGCGTGTGTGCCACTCTCTTTTTCCTCCCCCCCTCCCCTGTATGCTAGACGGCAGTACTCACCGTGGTCATCTTCACCGGCGTTGGTCTTCATAGTGGAGAAGGTAGAAAAGCATGGGGAAGACATGCAACTCAGGCTCCATGGCGGCATGTTTCTTCCTTGAGTGTCCAGAGGTGAGTTGTTTCCCTTCTGGTCAGTGTTTCCATCATGCTTTTGATGTCGTTGTTACCGTCCAGGAAAAGGTGGTGGATAGGTGGGTCATATTACTATGGGCGTTACTTTGTCTTCTGCCTGGCTGTTGGCAGTTACCGCCATGGTGCCTGTTTATTTCACCTGGTGGTCGTGTGTGTTAAAGTGTCTGTCTGTCTAAGCGGTTTCCGCCGTGGTCATACTTTCATATTTCCTACTGCCGGCCTGTTGGCGGTATTACAGCCGCTTTATCACCGACCACCAGGGTTGTAATGAGGGCCTATATGTCCTACCTTTACCATACACGGCACCCTGCCTTTGGGGCTACCTGGGGCCTACCTTAGGGGTGTCTTGCCTGTAAGAAAAGGAAAGGTTTAGTGAGTACACTTGCCAAGTAAAATTTACAGTTAAAAACTGCACACACAGACACTGCAGTGTCAGGTTGAGGAATGATTACAGGGCTACTAATGCGATTGCCACAACTAGTGCTGCAGGCCCACTCGTAACATTTGATTTACAGGCCCTGGGCACCTCTATTGCACTTTGCTAGGGACTTACTAGTAAATCATATATGACAATCATGGAGAAACCAATCAATAATACAATTTAGACATAGAGCAGATGCACTTTAGCACTGGTTAGCAGTGGTAAAGTGCTTAGAGTTCTAAAGCCAACAGAAACAGGTCAGAAAAATAGGAGGAAGGAGGCAAAAAGATTGGGGATGACCCTACAAAAAGGGCACATTCCAACAACAAGGTATATCAGTGACACACAAGGGTGACAAAGGAGGAGTGCTTCACTTCCTGGCAGTGGGTTTGGTCTTGGCTTTTGCTCCAGTCTGATGTCCGGATGGACGTCCACGTTTGCAGGGAGGTTCTTCAGCTACAGAGGTAGGGGTGTCTGAGGCTTGGGGTTCACTTGGCAGGGAATCTATTCCACTAGCTGCAGCTGATTTAGAGGGGGCAGATGTCACATTGATAGTGGAAGGGGCCTGATGGTGGGTTGCTAAATCATGCAGGGTGCTGGTCATATCCCTCAGCACCCCTGCTATGGATGACATGGTGTCATTGTGTGCTTGCTACTGCTGCATGACCTCCTGATGGTATCCCCTCTGCAGCCTTCTGGGCCATCCTGTCCTGGGAAGTTTGGTATGCTCCCAGAACTTTGGAGATGGTATCCTGGTCAGTGGAGTCCCTTGGGTGCCCAATCCTCTGACCCACATCATCCCTCCCATGCCCCCTGCCCCCAGGTACCTGTACCCCTGGCATGGTGTGCCCACTCCTAATGTTAGCAGGACCACCATTGTCTGGGATGTGAAGGTGCGACTCAGGTCCCTGTACTGTGGGGCACACAATAGATTGAACAGTCCTTGGGGCACAGGTTTGGGGGTGCTAGCTTGACTGTGATGTCAGAGCAACAGTGGTAGGAGGGATTGATGTGGGCAGTGTGAGGCTGGGAGGCATCGACTGACTAGGTGTCCCGGGTGGGCCAGGTACGTCGTCACTGTCCAGACATTCAGGCATGTTGCCCTCACTGGCGCCTTCATCCAGAGGAGAGTTGGCAGTGTCTGGTATCCTCTCCATGGTGGGAATGGCAGGGTTACCTGTGGATGGAGTGAGACACAGAGTACAGTTAAGAAAGTGTGTTTGGTTCCATGTGTGTGAGATGCAGACAGCAGCTTACCATGATTCCCTGCAATGACAATGACAGATGCTGCACAGCATAGCTTGGCGTTACATACAAGTCTGTGACAGCAGTACCATACTCTATGTTGGGTGCTGTCATCAATGATTTTTACAAATGGCACTGCTGATGAGTTCTGTCACTATCTGATACTTGAGATTACTATTCGACTCTGCTACCTAGTGAGTGGTCAGGCTTGGTAGTTGTCACACAATATGCCTGCACATTGCACCATGATGACCCATTGGGAGCACAGTATGTGCAAGGGCAATATTCTTGCTTCTGGATCTTTTGCATATGCATGGAGTCTGGCATCTTACTTTCCAACCATGGTCAGTCCATTATAGGCTTGGGGATATGGATCAGTGTCCATTTAGAATTCTCACAAGCTGGAGCTGTGTTTTCCCTTGCTTGCCATTGTGGTCCGCCATTGTATTGCTGTCATTGTCATGTACTGGTCCTCAGTCGTACATTCTAGTTGGTGTCGGGAGCACAATAGTCATACATGCATAAAATGTGATGTGATGTGCACATTGCAGGTTTTCGCATTAATGGGTTTGGTGCATTGTGGGAGTCATAGTGATAGGATTAGCATGTAGTATCCGAGCCCTTGCCAAGGGCTGTGTGGGCAGTAGGGTTGTGTGGGATGGTAGCATGCAAGAGAGGGGCATTGGGTGATTGATAGGTGGGTGTATTGGGACATTCAGTGAATTAGGGGCATTAGGGTGGTGAAGAAGCATGCAGGACATGACAATTGTGTGACATTGATGTTGTGGGTACTTAGCAGACCCCAGTCCACCAGGTATTTTAGTCAGGCCCTCAGGATGCAGTATATCTAAGACCTTCTCCTCCCAAGTTGTGAACTGTGAGGGAGGAGGTAGGGGCCCACCACCAGTTTTGTGCACAGTTATCTGGTATCTTGATTCCATGGCATGTACCTTCCCCTGTAGGCTGTTCCACCTCTTCCTGATGTCGACCCTTGTGCATGAATGGCTGCCTACTGAGTTGACCCTGTCGGCTATTCTTTGCTATCACTCCATTTTCCTGGCAATGGATGTTTGCTGGACCTGTGCTCCATACAGTTCTACCCTGACAATTTCATCCACCATGACCCTTAACTCATCATCGGTGAATAGTGGGTGCTTTTGTGGGGCATGGTTGTGATTGTGTTGACGGTGTGGGGGGTGTTGTGTATGAAAGGGTGCAGTGTTGGGTGATTGATGGGGTGTTGGTGATGCGTTGTGAGGGTTGGACAGTTGTTGTGGGATGTGTGAGCTTGTGTGTATTGTATTTTTTTAGTTGGTGTGTGATGCTTGTGATGTGTGTGTGCCTATAGTGTTAGGGTGCTCTCTCTGTGTATGTGCCTGCTCTCTGTTTCTCAGTATTACGGTTTTGTTGCAAAGGACTGTGGGTTGTGTGGGGGTGTGTTATAAAGTGGTGTGTGTAGGTGTGTCAGATGTTTGGATGTTTGTCAGGGTATTCAAACTGTCCAATATGGTGGTGTGTTCTGTCAGTGGTGGTTTCTGACCGTGGCAGCTTGCACCACCAATGTTTTACCGCCATGGAAGAACCAATGTGGTGATTTGTGGGTCGTAATCTGGTGGGCGGGTTTCTGTCCTCTTGGCGGTACTGGTAGTGGAAACACCTCCTTCCTGCCATCCAGTGTCCAGGTGGCTTTGAAATTCTGGCAGTCTTCACAGTGTGGGTCATTATACGGCGGTCGGATGACTGCCAACATGGTGGTCTTTTGGCAGGCACCACCGGGGCAGTCTTGCCAAAAGACTGCCAAACTCATAATGAGGGAGTAAATGTTTTTAGCGCATAGAAACTAAACCCACCAATTGGGACATCTAATTACACTCAACTGGGGCAAAGTCAAAATTTGAGGCCGATCATAATGGAGCTTTGCTTGGCTACAGTGAGCGGGAGACCTTGGTTAAAGTTTTACCTTTGGACTCAATATATTTCTTGAAGATTTTCTGGACCAGGAGAAAGTCAAATTGAATCTCCCTGAAGCCCTCTTCGGATACGCGTCACAGGATACCTCAGTCAAGGATTCCACGTTTGACTTAGACAATATTTCAGGATGGAAATCTTCGTCCGGGACTAAGTTGAAATTAAAGCCGACCTCCCTCGAGTACTCCTGGATGCACTGCACAGGAAGCCTCGGTCAACTTTTTATGTTCAGACTTAGGCCCTCATTATGATCACATCAGGAAAGACCGTTCCGCCGGCGATGGCAGTAACTACTGCCAACAGTCAGGCGGTCTGGGCCGCCAAATTATGAACCACCTGAAAAACAGGCAGCCTGAAAAACACTCACCTCCAGCAGAGGAGTGCCGACAACGATGGCAGAGCCACCCACAGGCCGATGGAAAGGCCCTACCCGCCCATCAAATAATAAAGCACTAGACCACCATCAGTTCCGGGGCGGGAACCACCGCAACTCAAAGCCAGGCGGAAATGAACCAAATATAAGGAAACACTCACCGGAGGCTCACACAACACGCCGAAGCAGACATGGAGAGAGAGTTGCAAATCATGCCAGTCCTGCTCCTTGCCATATAATTCCACGACCGAGACCACCAACAAAGGCAATGACGGTAAGTAAAGCCAACCTACTAAACAAGGGAAGAAAGGGCATAGTTACATACCCACCCACTCCACCCACCCCGCAAAACACCCACAACCCCTCACAACAGCACATGCCATACACCCCAGAGCAAGAGGTACTTACCCGACACAAGGCAAAGACAAAGTACACACATGTGCACAACACCCCCCACAAAGAAACGATGAACCACGGATCCAGACTGTGCCAAAACCAACAATGGCCACAGAAACTTTTTTATTAAGCTCCTGGAGCAACAGAAGTCCAACAGAAGGCCAATGGGCAGTCCATAGTTCAAAGTCCGATGGGCCCAAATGGCCCGAACGTGACTCCCACAAGTGCAAATGGTACTCCTCCTCCAACAATGGGGCATCCAGGCACCTCAGGTACCAGGGCAGGGGGTGGTGGGGGTGGGTACTTATGACTAGGGGGGCTTGGTTTTACGTTTGGGAGGTGGAGGGGGCTTAGGTCTGGTCTTTGAAGCTGGTGGAGCGGCCTTGGACTGGGGTGCGGCAGATGTACCTGGGGTAGCACAGGGTCTCTTGCTCACAGGGGAGGTAACACTGGAATGGGAATGGCGGACAGGGTCTGGCTGTGATGTGGGAGGAGTGGACAGGGCAAGGAGGTGGGAACCTTTAGGGACGAGACGGGGTGGGCCAGTGGGTTCGAATAGGTCAATACGGGATAGGAAACGTTTTTTAGGGGCAAATAAGGGTGAACCTGGAGGAAGGCATGGGAGTGGGGGTAGAGGGAGTGGTCGTTACAGGTATAGGCGTGCGTGACGTGGGTGCAGGTAACTGTACAGTATGCTGAGGTGTGGTGCATGTGTGTTGGGTGGGTGTTTCGAAACGTTTGAGTGTTTTGGGAGGAGGAGGGGTGGACACAGTGGGACAAGACAGGCTGCTAATGTAAATGTAAGTTGCCTGTGTGTCTGCAAGTTTGGTGAGTGTGCTGTATGTGTCAACCAAAGTGGCTGTGGTGAGTGCAGGTGTGGTGTCTGGGGTGCATGAATGGATGTCTGATTTTGTGGTGTCTGCCAGACTGGGTTCAGCAACAGTGAATGAGGGTGAAGTGCCTCTGAGTGTGCATGTAGAGGTGACAGACAGGGAGATGGAAGAGGTGGACACACTAGGGGAAGTGGATGTTGGTGTGTGTGCCTTTGTATGTTGGCTGTGTGTATGCCTGTGGTCGGAAGTGTGGTGCTTGTGTTTTTCAGTGCTCTTCTTGTGTGTTGAGGTGTGTGCATGGCGTAAGAATGTATGCTTGGGACGGGTAAAAGAAGTGGAGTGCTGGAAGGGGTAGGGGTGGTTGGAGGGGAGACAGAATGACCAGGGACACTGGCTGCCATCAAAGAGGAGGCCAGAGCCTGAAAAGATCTCTGTAGGCCAGACATAGCACCATAAATGCCATCCAGGTAGGCTTTGGTCTGCTGCACCTCTGATGCTAGCCCTTGGATGGCATTGACGATGGTTGTCTGTCCTAGAGAGATGGTCTTCCGGAGGTCAATAGCCTCCTCTGTGAGGGCAGCAGGGCTGACTAGGGCAAGAGATGAGGTGCATGGGGTGAAGGAGACGCCCACCCTTTTGGGTGAGCAGGCACGGGCAACTAGGTGGGGAGCAAATGGGAGGGCGGTGATGGTATGGGGGTGGCGGAAGATGACACAAAATGGGCGGGCACACTAGGGTCTGCCACCGCCAGGGAGCTCCCCTTAGAGGAGGTATCAGAGTCACTACCTCCAGTGGTAGTTGCCTCCCTGTGGTACTCTTCTCGCCTCCCAACCCACTGGCCCCCTTGGCATCGCTTGACTCTGTCTCCATGGAACCGTGGGCCGATGCATCTCAACTCGCCGGCTCCACAGCTGCCTCGCTAGATGATGCTGATGTACAAAGACAACACAAGAGAACAGGGATGGAGAGACAAAACAGGAGAGACACTTGTAAATAGCTGAATTGGGGTACATAACTGGTTCACACATGTACTCACCCTGCAAATATTCCACCATGCAGTACCTACTGCTATATACATGGTTATGCCCCTGACTAGCGGCCACAACCCTGCTCTACAGCCATTTCCTACAGCACAGAGGGACCTGCAGTACTGCAGACCTGTTCCTTACAACCTTACTTCCCGTTATATAAAATGAAATCAGTCAGAGTCCCTGCCAATAGACAGCATACATACTACAGCACACTCACACATCCATCAAGGAGGCATGCAATGGTTTCTGTACTCACCCCCTTGTGTCTGCTGTGCAGCCTTCAAGCGCCCATCCAGGTCTGGATACGCCACCACCAGAATGCAGTGCATTTGGGGGTTCAGGGCACGACAGGCACCCCTTCCTCATTGGGAGGACTTCCCCAGCTGGGCCCTGCAGGTCTTCCTACCCAGCACCGCAGGTCCTCCCACCGCTTCCTGCAGTGGGTGCTCCGCTGGTTGTAGACCCCCGGGGTCTGCACCTCCCTGGCGATGGCATGCCAAAGTCCCCTCTTCTGATGGGCGCTGACCTATATGGGACACACAGAAAAAGTAACACAGAGGTCAGACAATGCCCATTAGATACAGCTGGCTATATGTCCCCTATGAGATGGCCACTCACAACAGCAGAACAGGACCTCACACATGCAGCATGTCACGAATCCCAAGACTGTACAGTGTCAAATGTGCACACATGTTTACATCATCTACCACCATTACACACATCCATGCCCCCAATCCACCTACTCACCTGTACCTCTGGTTGACCATAGAGCTTGGCGTACAGGGGTAGGACCCCATCCACAAGCTTGTCCAGTTCCTCAGTGGTGATGGCCGGGGCCCTTCCGCTGCCACTCGCTCCATTTCCAGGACCAGAGGAAGGACACAGCAGCATACTCAGTGGAGTACCTGCACGCACGTAATCCGGAAGTCATGTGAAGTTGGGGTGACAAGATGGTGTACGCTCCCCGGCAGTGTGCACCGTCACCGCCGGCGGCGATCATGATTCGCTAATATTCCCCATTAACAACCATGTTAACCAATGAATGGTCGCACAGTAGTGAACACCGCCTTACACTATTACCCGAACCGCTAGCGGTATGAGGTCACTTCCACTACAACATGTCTGGATTACAGGGGGCGAACATTTTGGCCATTACTACGCATTTATTAATTTCTCATTCGCCCCTTGCAGGCCCTATTGTTCCCAACCCACATAGGCATGAACAAATATACATTTACTCACCACAACAGTCCTGATTTATCATTGAGGACATGTCACTCCAGTTTAACATCCTACTATGCATATGTGTCATCAACTTGTAGGCCAGCAGTGCTGCATATTCAACATGTTGGGCAGATGTATGTGTGTTCCTCACATGTGTTCTCAACTCCTCCTAGGTACAGACCCAAGTGGCGTAGGAGAGCCCCATCGGTTTACAGATCACTTGTTGATTTGGGGACCATGGTGGAGCGTCACATCATTATCAATTACAGACTCAACCGTGCTGCTATTCATGAACTTTGTGCAACACTGGATCCAGCAATGAGACCGGCTAATCGGAATCAGCATGCCATTCCTACTGAAGTGCAAGTGCTCTCTGCACTCTATTTCCTGGCCACTGACTCATTTCAAGTGACAGTGGGTATGGGTGCAGGTTTTTCTCAGCCAATGTTTTGCATTATACTGTTCAGACTCCTAAATGCATTTGTACGACACGTGCAGTCCTATGTGAGGCTTCCCTAAAGTGCTGACCTCCCTGCCATCACATCAGACTTCTATGTCTTTGCCAACATTCCCCATGTGATAGCTGACATTGATGGAACCCACATAGCTCTCACCCCCCCCAAGAGTAAGTGAACAGGTGTACAGAAACAGGAAGAACTTTCACTCCATGAACATTCAATTGGTGTGTACAGCAGACCAGTACATCTCGGAACAGCAGTGTGCCACGCATGATGAAACAACTACAAGGGGACAGAGGATGGATCATAGGTAAGTGTGTCTGACACTTTTTGACACATAGCAGACAACCAGGCTGCCTGCAACTGAGGGTTGTCAGTGACAGTCCTGTTTTACCCCCTTTTGCAGGTGATTCTGGCTACCCCAGCATGCGTTGGCTCCTGACACCAGTGACGAATCCTAGGACAGATGCAGAGTGGAATTATAATGAGGCCCATGGACATACTAGGAGGGTGAAAGAGCGTGCAATAGGTCTCCTGAAGGCTAGATTCCATTCCCTCCATATCTCTGGGGGATCCCTGGCCTATGAGCCTGAAAAGGTGTGTAGATTAGTGGTGGCCTGCTGCATGCTGCACAACATGGCTGTGAGGAAATCTATTCCCCTCTTGGAGGAGGATGGTGCTGTATATCCAGACCAGCTTCCTCAGAGAGGGTATGAGAGTGATGGTGATGATGAGGAGGGGGAAGACGTACACTCCAGAAACTAACTGATCCAACTGTACTTCCAGTAACTAAGTGGTACTATTTGATGCTGTTGCTGTCTGTGCAACATACTGTCGGTATGCCTTATACTCAATGGGGGTGTTGGGTCTATAGACATTGTCACTTTGACCAGGTTTGCATAGGACATGTGACATTATGGACAACCTGTTTGAAATTTCTGTTGGCACAACCCCATGTTATGCATGGGGTGCCATTCATGCAATTAAGAAATGAATACATTATTTCAATGACAATTGCATGCACACTTCCATTTGATTCAACATAATGACAGGGCACATTTACATTTGGTGAACAGGTGTTTTATTTGGTGTCAAGGATGCCATGGTGCTCTTTACAGTGATGGGAGTGGGCTACTGGTGGCTGTCCATATTGGCTACATGGTCTCAGCGATTGTTGACAGTGGTAATATGTCCATCTGTTATTTACAGTTTTTGGGGTTGTTATTGCATGGTGTGGACGGTGGCACACTTGGAGGACAGTTCTTGTCAGAGTCACTTCTTAGAGGGGGCCTTGGTCTTGGCAGGTGTTCCAGTGCCATATCTGGGCCTGAGGGACCGTTTGGGTGCCTGGTGTTGGCCTGTACGGGTTGAGGTGCAGGTCTCCTGTGTGTCCTCAGATGGTGGCACAAGTCCAGCTGCTGCTGCTGCTGTTGTTGGCTGGGCTGTATGTTAGCCTGTAGTCGGGGCTTCCTGGTCTCTGGGGGTCTCAGGTTGGGTTGGGGCAAGGTGCAGCAGTGCACCTGCTATGGTGGCCATGTGCTCCATGGTCTGTTGGTGTTGGTCTCTTTGCAGCCTTTGACTCTGCTCCAGGGTGGCCACAATCTGGGCCAATCTGTCCTGGGTATGGCGGTATGCTCCCAGGACCTCAGAGATCATGTCCTTGGCTGCAGCATCCATCCTGTGGCCTCCCCCTGGGCCACTGATGCCCTCCCACTGGGCCTAGCCCCCTGTGCCTGTGTCCCCTGCGCAGGTCTTGTGGTACCACTTGTACTGGGGCCATTGTCTTCCTGCCTGTTGATAGATGGTGACTGTGGCCTCTGTCCTTGTGTTCCACAAGTCTGTGGCCTGGACACACAGGTGTGGGTCCGGTTGCCCTTGCCTGATGTTGGTGGGTGTGTGGTAGGGGTGTCAGTAGTGTCCTGGGTGGGGCTGCTGGATGGTGACAGTCCAGGACTGTGTGAGGGGCCAGGATATTCCTCACTGTCCAAGGTTCCATCTCCAGTGTCCTGGGTGGTGCCTCTGTCTCCATGTGGGGCTCTTCCACTCCTTGTCCTGTCCGTCAGGGTGGCATGGGTGGTGGTGCCTGTTGGGGGGAATGGACATGTCTGTTACAATTGCATCATTGGATGGGGTGCACATGGCTGGACTGTGTTGTGCAGGTTTTCCACTTCTGGGCTATGCAGAGTGCCTTTGTGAAGTTGCCATTGCATTTTGCTTAGGATGTGGAGGTGCATTGCTGTGCACAGGGGGAGGTATGTGGGCCTAGGTGGCTGTGCACAGGGGGAGGTATGTGGGCCTGTTGGTGGAATTGTGGGCATGCAGGGTGACTGGATGTTGTCAATGTGGCCTGGGTGGGGTAGTGGGCCTGGTGGATGTTGGAGGAGTGGGGTGGTGCATGCATTACAGGTGCAATGGCTATGGGATAATTGTAGACGACGTACCTGAGTCCAATCCTCCAGTGAGTCCAATGAGGCCCTCAGGGTGCAGGATGGCCAGTACCTTTTCCTCCCAGTCAGTGTAGTCGGGTGATGTTGGTGGAGGTCCTCCCCTAGTCTTCTGGACTGCAATGCTGTGACTGGTTGCCATGGATCACATCTTCCCACGCAGGTCGTTCCATCTCTAGCGGATGTCGTCCCTCGTGCGTGGATGGTGTCCCACTGCATTGACCTTGTTGACAATGGTTTGCCATAACTCCATCTTCCTGGTGATGAGTGTGTGCTGGACCTGTGCCACAAATAATTGTGGCTCGACCTTCAGTATCTCGTCCACCTGTGGAGTGTTGTGTGGATCTAGGTGAAGGTGCTGTTGTGTGGTTGGGTGTGTGATTCGTCTCTTGTGGCATTCAGTGTCTGCTTGTGGAGTTCTCAATCTCAGTTGTCCCATTGGCGATGTAACGGATTGTGGGGTGTGTCTGTGAGTGTTTCATAGTGCTGTGGATGTGTGTCAGGTGTATGAGTTTCAAACTTGCCAATGTGTGCAATTCTTACTGTTGGGTTCCATTGCTGGCCCTGGCAGTCTGTACCACCAATGGTTGTTCGACTGCCACTGACCACCGCAGTGATTTGTGCATCATTATTTGGAGGACGGGGAGTTTGTGTGCTCGGCAGTGGTGGGGTGGGTTGTCCTGCATTTTCGCTGACAAGGTCCTGGCGGTGACTGGTGGCTGGGAAATTTGTGGCGGATTCTGATTTTTGCATCTTTATATGGCGGGTTTCTGTTCATCGTCGCCACGGCGGGGAACGGTGTTTACTGCCATGTTCATAATGACCCCCTTAGAAACGTTTTTGGAGCTTTTTCTCTCTGACGTGAAACAACCCTCCACAGCAAGATGATTTTGATTCGCCTTTCTATGAGCTCCCAGTGAAATCCTGGAAGTCTGGGGCTACGGAGCTTTTTAGTGGGACGAACCTGCAAGTCAGGCGGGGTCGCGGTCGGCATAAGTCAGCTTGACCCACACAGTCAGGTCATTCCACTTCTGGATCTTTTTTCCAAAGATCCAGCTTTTTACAAGCCAGCAAATAGATATAATAAAGTAGGCATGCATAATTAAATAACACATTATAAACTCACCCAAAGAGTTAGTAAAAATAAACCTAACTACAACCTCTAAAAACTAACAACAAAGTACCATTTAGAATTAAACTTGCATTTTTTTATTCAACAGAAAACAAAGGATCCGCTCCTCATTAGAACACCCCCACAGAAAAGCTGCAAAATGATGTGAAACATCTCAACAGAACATATATGTAAGTGTACAAAATAGAAGTAGTTGCGTTTTAATTTTAATATCAAACATGCAAAAGAAAAGTTAAAATATAATTTATATTTATATTATTACACTAATAGATACAATGATAGAGGCTGCCAAATTTGTCATTTCACAGAAAGGCTACTAAATCACATAGGCTACACATACAGCCAAGAAAGTTTATCATCAGAAAATATAAACTGGAAAAGTCTAAATATTGTTATAGTGCATGCTATGGTAGGGCAAGTACAAAAGATGATGTTGTAATTCATGTAAGAGCATTACCACCCCCCAAATGTGACAGAATTAGAAGTAAGATAAATATAGCAGAATATGGGGAGCAAGCACTAGCTCCCTGGACCCACAAACAAAATCCTGATATACTACCACTTACCCCACTTTAAAATACTTTTATTGCAGATTTTTATACAATAAAAACACAAGAGGAGAATGCAATTGATAACGGCCATAAATAAAATAAAAAGCAAGCTGAGTATTTTTGACAGTTCATGATTCAAACAAATCTCAGCTCTATTCATAAAGCAATATTCAGTACCATCATACATAAAGTGCACTGTGCAGTAGAAGGTGTTCGTATTTGTTTGTTGCCCCAAGTGACTAGTATCCACTCCGATGCACTAATTACCCAAATTACACAAAGACAGTAAAGCGCATAAATGCGACCTGCTTTATCATGCTTGATAAAAAAAAGAAAAGTCATAAAAATAAGGCATCAGTCCAACTGTGACCATAATCAATAAGCCACACTTGATGTACTTCACCGGAACAAGATCTAGCCCCTCATTGACGTAGGGGCTGCTGGACACCATACTGGGCCAAGGAAAGTAGACAGTTTTCTAAGGTTTCCTATTATCACCACACATTTGACCAACAGGAGCAGCATGGATGGTTAGTACAAACAAGCAAAGTGCATCATGTCTAGACGCCAATGCGCCCAGACCCATTTCCCCTTCTTGCTAGCTTTCCTACCTTTGTGTGAGCACAAAGACATTTCCCAGTTCTAAATCACTAGGAAGCACACAAGCCATAGGTGAAACCTCAGGGGTGCAGTACAGCCAGGCCGATGCAATACAAAAATGAAGAACAATCATAGCAACAAACATAAATGACTGGGAGGATCAGGAACCATATCACTATGCA
This sequence comes from Pleurodeles waltl, assembly GCF_031143425.1. Lineage (NCBI taxonomy): Eukaryota > Metazoa > Chordata > Amphibia > Caudata > Salamandridae > Pleurodeles > Pleurodeles waltl. The sequence goes on from NC_090438.1 coordinate 213,381,959, forward strand.
CCCCCACCAAAATAAGCTGGGGGTTTAAGGTGATATTCAGTGTAACCTAAGTTAAAAAACACATTGGGGCTTATTTACAAGCCCCTTGTGCTGCTGGTATGTCACCTTTAAACAGGGAAAAGTGACACACCAGTGGCCCAAGGGGCTTGTAAATGAGCCTGTTAGTGATTTCACTCCTAAGTGGCTCTAGTGCAGAACAGCTACAAAAAATGTGTACCAGGTTTGCTCCTGGATCCTGCCTTTCTGGACAGCAAATACCCACCGATCCTGTCTACTTGGCAGTTTTCCAACTGTACAGTAAAGATTGAATACAGTCTTATAATGTTGTACCTATAAATTAGCGGAAAGAAATGAAGACCGAGCAGACCGTCTGGGACCCAAGTCTTTATTGTCATTTTTCAACATGTCTTCCAAGATCATCCAAATTTGTGTGATTGTACACTGTGAACCCCCCACTAATACATTCACTATTTCTACTTTCTCAAAGCCCTTGGTGCCCCCTCCCTTTTCTAGATAGGATATCCGTTCTATATCATCTTCTGATGGAACAGAAAACTTCACCAAATCAGCTCCCTAACTGCCACCTGTGAAATGCTGGGAATTGAGAGAGACACAATGTTACTGCTTCAACTAGCCCCAAGAGTCAAGAGCACTCCAGATTCCAGAAAAGCCCTTCCACATCCTGAAAGCTGTGACCTGACACTCTAGCCCAGGAGAGGCAGGTGGTTCTAGATACTCTGTCCGGGGATCCTGACAAATTACCCTTGGCCTAAAGCATATGCAAGTCCATAATTACTTTGGTTAAAATTGGGGACGGTCTGGTAGGGAAGGGACTGATCAGACCAAAATGAGAAGATGAGTATTGCCAAGGACCCCTGCTCTCGAAGCACCAATGAGATGCCGGAGGCTCCAGTTTGAGCTCTGGACTTACCTGGGACATTATGGCCCATATTTATACTTTTTTAGCGCTGCGTTTACGCCGGTTTTTGACGCAAAAACGTTGCAAACTTACAAAATACAATTGTATTTTGCAAGTTTGCGCCCCTTTTGCGTCAAAAAATGACGCAAATGCGGCGCTAAAATAAGTATAAATATGGGCCTATGTTTGTTATTGTTCAGTTGCAGCATTCAAAAGGGGTACTCACACTGCTGAGGGATGCATCTATCTAGATACAGACTGTCAATTGGAGGTACCACAAAAGCTGGAAGGTCATGAAGAGACTATAGGGACCTTGTAGACTGCGTGACTCCAAAAGCAGATTTATTACTCACTTACATCACAAGATAAATTATGGATTCTCACCTTTAATGTGAAAGGGCTAAACAACCCGGTTAAGAAGCGGGCCATCCTATTGTACCGGGAACAGTCGAGGGCCGATATCTGTCTCCTTCAGGTATTGGGCGATTTGCATCTCCTTAAGTCCAGATCCTTTCCACAACAATTCTTTTCTTCTGCAGAAATCAAGACAGCAGGGATGGCAATTTTGATCTCTGTCTTATTCCAGGAGAAAGTAGGGGTTTAACATACTGAACTTAGAGGTTGACTGCTAATGTACCATGCACAGGTTGGAGACTATGCTTTTGTTCTTGGATCCATGTATGCCCACAATGAGGGCCAGGGACGTTTTTTTCGCAGATCAGTGGCACGGGTCATGACCTTGGGAGACAGGCTGGTATTACTGGGGGGAGATTTCTACATGGTCTTCTGCAATAGCCTTGATTGCTCTACATAGAGACACAGAGGTTCCGGGGAGATAAGGGGTGTGTGGAGAGAACGCCGCTCCCATTCCTGAAACTACATCTTTTACACCCACCTCCACAAGATGTATGCCTGTCTCGATCATTTCTTGAGGACCACGGAGTTACAGGATCTGAGCACCTCGATAGGCATTGAGCCACAATCACTCTCTGACCATGCCGCAGTTACTGTAAACATAGTACTCCCCCCTACGAGACACACATCAGCTCTGGTGCTTGCGTGAAACCCTCCTACAAATACCTAAAGTGATTGAGCACAGCAGATCACAACAGTACTTCAGAACTACTTGGATATCAATGACACCACAGATACCTCCATCCCACTCTCGCGGGAGACCCTAAAAGCAGTGACCAGGAAGGAATTCCTTGCCATATCAGTGGTAGACAATAAACTGCGTAGGGATGAATGGGAAATATTACAGCAAGAGGTAAGGGAACTGAAGATTGTACACCAACTAACGGGCTCCCCTAAGGTATGGCAGCAGCTGAAATCATCCCAAAAACATCTTGAGGGCCTAGATCTTGACAAAGCAGAATACTCCTTACTACATCGTAAACACTCCTTTTACGTGGGAGGAAATAGGTGTGGGCGACTTCTGGTCAATCACCTGCAAGCCCAATGATAGGCTATGATAGTGGAGTCCCTGGAGACAGGCGGCAGAGCAAAGATTGTGAACAACAGTCCTTTAGCCACCCGATTTCGAGACTTTTACAAGGTTCTATACATGGCCGAAACCCTACCTATTGATGGCCCAGATTTATATCTCCAGGACGTGAACACAATACAGCTCACTACAAATCAATGAACAAGCTAGATCAACCTATCTAAAAAGAGGAAGTTCTATCGACCATAACCCGGCAGAAGCCTCTCAGGCCCCAGTGCCTGAATGAGTTTCTATAACTGTTCTATAAGACCTTTTGAACGACACTGGCTCCAATATTGACTAGGCTATTCAAATTCATTACTGGCTCCTCCTTGGCTCTGACCTTGATGATGGTAGCCTCTAGAATAGTTATCTCTAAGCCAGGAAGGACAAGAAGCAGTGCGGTTCCTATTGACCCATTCCCCTCCTAAACTTGGGCACTCAACTCTTTACGTGCATCTTGGCAGTCCATCGGAATCCGTTTGTGCTGGGCCTGATTGCTCCAGACCAGGCAGGCTGCGTCCCACGCCAGTAATGTAGTGATAACATCAAGAGGATTCTTTATCTTTTAGACAGGGGCAAAAGCTCCAAACGGCATATTAGGCTTCTGGCCATAAGCGCAGAGAAGTCATTTGATTGTGTCCGCTAGCCCTACATGATGGTGACGCTCACCTACTTTGGCTTTAGAGCACGTTTCCGCACCTGGATTCTGAGTAACTACGGCCACGTAAGGGCAATCATTTGGGTCAATGGACAGACATCAACTTCCTTGTTCCCTTTATTGTACACATAAGCGGTCATTCTGACCCTGGCTGTTGTAAACCGCCAGGGCAGAGTGCCGCGGAAGCACCGCCAACAGGCTGGCGGTGCTTCCGGGGGCATTCTGACCGCGGCGGTAAAGCTGCGGTCAGAAAAGGGAAGCCGGCGGTTTCCCGCCGGCTTCCCGCTGCCCCAGGGAATCCTCCACGGCGGCGCTGCAAGCAGCGCCGCCATGGGGATTCCGACTCCCTTCCCGCCATCCTGTTTCTGGCGGTTTTCACCGCCAGAAACAGGATGGCGGAAACGGGTGTCGTGGGGCCCCTGGGGGCCCCTGCAGTGCCCATGCCACTGGCATGGGCACTGCAGGGGCCCCCTAACAGGGCCCCATTGAGATTTTCAGTGTCTGCTTGGCAGACACTGAAAATCGCGATGGGTGCAACTGCACCCGTCGCACACCAGCAACTCCGCCGGCTCCATTCGGAGCCGGCATCCTCGTTGCTGGTGCTTTCCCGCTGGGCGGGCGGGCGGCCTTTTGGCGGTCGCCCGCCAGCCCAGCGGGAAAGTCAGAATGACCGCCGCGGTCTTTTGACCGCGGTACGGTCTTCTGGTGGTTCCCGCCAGGCCGGCGGCTTCCGCCGCCGGCGGGGGTTAGAATGACCCCCATAATACATGGAACCCCTTGTTCAGAAAGTATGTGATAACCCTAACATCATGGAGGTCTGCTTCGGAGGGGAAGATCACACCATCAGTCTATATGCAGATGACATTATTGTGTCCCTAGAAAGACCTCTCAGTGCGGTCCTGGCATTTTTAGCAGAAGTACAGTCATTCAGAGAAGCGGCTGGCTTCTGGAAAATATCTATAAGTCTCTGTCCCTTAACCTCACAGTTCCTCCTGACATACAGATGCAGCTTCTCTGCAGATCTATCCAGCAGATTTCCCATACAATGGACAATAACATCCTTCCTGTACCTAGGCATACAGCTAGTTACAACAGTGGCAGACACTGCAACCCTTAATTACTGGAAACTCTTTCAACAGGTCACTAAGAACCACGCATAATAGCTATTATACCATCCCTCTTGGCTCGGCGAGTGGCAGAAATAAAAATTACCACACTCCCACAAATCCTCTTTCTCTTTCAAACTCTCCAAATCGAACCTCCCACTGGGCAGACACCCTCATTGTAATGAGCTATACACAATTTTGTTTGGGCAGATGGACCCCCACGGATGAGTTAACACCTGAGGTCTTGGCCAATTCTGAGGGGGGACTCTGGATCCTGAACCTCTTATAGTATTATCATGCAGCATAACTGCGTTGCACTCAGGTCAGACACAGGCTCATACACTCAACAATCTGAGCTGCCGCATACCGACCCCTGACGACATTTGAGAAGTGTCTGGTCACTAAAGCTACCAACAAACACCCAAGGTCAGAAAAACTGTGAACTCGAAATTGGCAGGCAGTTGACCCTGAAAGAATGGAATGAGGTGTATTACAGGGTCAGCCATACAGCTTGCAATACCACTAGTGTAGAGACAGCCACCAAGCTCTCTGTGTGTTGGTATCTTACACTTCCGTCTGCATAAAGGTAATCCTACAGGTAGTCCAGATTGCAGGTGGCACTGTGGGTCACCTGGGACTTTACTTCACAAACTTTGGGACTACCTTAAACTAGCTTGATTCCGGGATGCGGTTCTGACAGACATAGATAAATGCCTAGACATCCAACTGCCCGATTACTACCCTGTATGATTCCGATTCTACTGAATGCACTTACTTTCCCGCTCAATTCCTGCAGAGGCCGCCTAGCCTAGTCTGGGAAGTACACTGGGGTATGGCCAAACTTCTAACACATCTAGCTTGGCTCCACCACTTGTAGCACATCCTGGGGATGGAAAAGCTGACTTTAGTTTTGACATCTCAAGGGGACTCCTACAAGGAACTCTGGAGACCATACATCACTCTCATGTCCAAAAAATCAAGGATCTGACATGTCCTAAATATTTACGATTGCTCTGCTTGGTAGACATGGCTTTTCCTACTTTGACTGCAACAGTTAATGAAATGGACACTATACAAGCAACTAGGGGCTTTAGCACAAGTTCATAGACAGTGAGTACCTTGTGGGGGGGGTTGTTGGGGAAGTTGTAATTTTGTTGCATTGTGTTTTCATGACACTATTCAAAAGCACTGAAATGCTCACTGTTCTTGGCTGACTGCTCTTCTATAGTCCAGCAACAATAAAAATAGATTTGAACCATAGATAGGAAATCCTGAATTTGTAATATTTAAAAAACTATTTTTGTGCAACCTCAAATGTGCCCATAATTCCTCAAAATAAATTATTCCATCACCAAATAAAAAAATCACCTAATTTCTTCAGCCCCAATCACTCCCATTCAAACACACAAGCATCCCAAACATTTTCTGGGAGTATAGGATTCTTCAGCAGTGCAATATAGAAATTAAACTGCCCCAGTTTTATTCAAGCAACTGCCCAGATCTTGATGGTTCCCTGGATTATCTTAAAACAAACTTTCTTAAAATAACTGGGCTCTACTTGCCACAATAAACAGCCCCTAGCTTCTTCTTCCAACAACAAATCAAACATTGAGGGGGATTTCCTCACCCACTGACCATCCCTCCCTGTGAGACCTGATCAGAGAGCTCATATACTGGAGAGCCACAGCAAATAATTAAATCTAAATTTTGGTACGGCTCAGCCTCCTCTTTCTCTAGGGAGTGACAGAATTTTAGGGAGCCCTTCTAGTTTTGGAATAGGCCCAGATAAAACTTGTCACCATTTTGTCAATAGCTTCAAACCAATCGATCTTGAATTGAAGTGGAATAGCCTGTTTTTTAAAACTCTAGGTAGAAATGCCATTTTCTTAACAATGGTTCAACCAACTATCGAGCGATGGTGGTTATCCATCCTTCATAAATCCTTTTTTGCTTTCCTGATGACTGGGGCTAAGTTACTTTCCACTAGCTAATCCACTTTGGCAACCACATAGACACTCATATATACTACTATTGCTACCACAAGTTATCACTAAATTACACATATGTATTGATAGTTATCTGAGTTTTATTCTGATTCAAGGAATAGCCAGAAAAATTCCCAAAAACCTGAGCTTCCATTTTGATCTCTCTTAGTGTTGTCCTAGGGCTAGGTGTGACTACAGCCACGTCATCAGCATAGGCAGGACTTTAGTGTCCCAGTCGTTGAATCGCATGGGTACTATTGCTGGATTAGAGTCAAGCTTCCAGAGGTTACTATACAATGCAAAGAGCAAAGAGAAGCAAGGACACCTCTGTCATATGCCCCTTTGAATTTGAAAATGCCAGACTGGCCCCCCATCCACTGCAGTCTAGCAATAAGGCTACAATAGAAGGCCCTTACTGCATTCATATAGAAATGGCCATTCCCAAAATTGCTCATGATTGTCCATGAATACCTCCAGGAGACCCTAACAAAATATTTTTCTGCAACCAGTAAAACTAAAGCAATAGGTTCCCAGGTGACTGCAAATTGATCAGAGAGAGTGATGGTCTGGCAGGTGTGATCCGTAGTCCTCCTTTCGTGTATAAAGCCATGTTGTCTGGGGGAAATAACCTTGCCAATGATTTGGCTCAACTGAATGGCTAATACTTTAGTGTATATCTTCAGATTGCCATTAATGAGGTTAATCTAGATTCTTGTGGGGTTTGCCTTTCTTTGGGAACATCACTGTATTTGCCAAAGCTCATAATTCTGGAGCATCCACCTGTCTTGTATCTGCAAGAAATTGTCCCTCAGGTCTGCCGTTAGCAGGGAGGAAAACACTTTGCAAAATTCCATTGGAATCTTGTCCATTTCAGCAGCTTTCCTTGTTGGTAAGCTTTTTATTGCAGCGCGGCTTCCCTCCTAAGAAGGAGGGGCTTTCAAGAACTCCTGATCTTCAACACCAAACCACCTAAAAGAGATTGACTTCATATATGGAGAATTTCTTTGTGTGCCTTCCCCTTGTTGCTCTCTATAAAGCTTCTCATAATGCCCCCGGAAGACCTCTCATGTTCCCTCTGGGCCAGTGACTAGGTCACCCCAGGCATCCCTCACTTTTGTTATCATTCCTTGCAACTCTTTTTGTTTAGGACAGACAGGTAAGATATTTATTGCCTGCTTTTTTTGTTGAGATATCATTAATCAAGGCTTTAGCAAACACCACTTTGTGTTGTGCCCTCTTTACATCGCCCTTATCGATACAGACCGTATTAACTGAGATTCGGTTTTACCCAACTTTCTATAGAGCTCCATCAGCTACACCTTCTGTTTTTTGCTGATTTAGGCTAAAGCTGAGTGTCTCCCCTTTATGCCAGCCTTGAAATCAGCCCACACTACACCAACTGGGGCGCTCCCCCTGTTGTGCCCTATAAACTCTGGAATCTATTTGCTCATATGTCAAATGTAGTCTTCATCTGTAAGGGGTGCATTCTCAAAAGACTAATTCTGCATATCCATGCCTAGTCCCATCACAGCCAAATCTAAGACCAACAAATTATGGTCAGACATGACCTGGGGAAACCTTTTAATTTTACATCCTTGAAGCAGGTTGTGGAAAATATAAAAATAATCCAGATGAGCATGTGACCTATGTGTGGCTGAATAGTATGTGAAGCTGGGATCTCAAATATTAATCTTGGGCCAGACATCAGCTAGCCCATGATCCTTCCCCAGATAGTGCAGATATCTAAATACTTTGGGCTTTCGACCGGTATCCGCTTTGACCCCAGCTTCCAGCGGGCCACAAACTACATTAATATTGAGGTCCCCACAAACTATAATTACGGTAGGCCAGATTACTAATTCTGTATCCAACCAGTCAAAGACTGTGAGCCATCGACGATTAAAGCATAAACTGAACACAGAGTGAAAGCCCCACTGGAGTAATGGCCCACCTGCCAAATTTGTCATCCATAGACTGATTAAAATTACAACTGTTTTTTATGTGCCATGATGGTTACCCCTGGGTCCTTACCCCTTGGGTTGTACACCTAGAAGATGCTAACCTAAGGAGTCCAGCAGATGCCTCCTTACACCTTCTATATGTATCTCCTGTTGGAAGAGTATATATACCCTTTAAGTCGTGAACCACCATCCGGCTCTCGCAGCTATCATTCAACCAGCAAATATTCGAAGTTGCAATATTAAGCATACTCATGGTGAGAATGTGAGACAAATACCAGCCAAGGGGCCCCCACTCCAAATCACAAAAGAAATTCTTCAACTCCCACTACTACAAGGCAAGCACATGTCTTGGTTATCCTTTTGTGTTGAACCTCCCCTCAATCCTCCACACCGCCCAGTCTGACCCCAAGACTCCTCCAGCCCAACCAACTTCCTGTTCCCCCTCCCAACCCACCAATCCCACCCATCCCTCACCCCCTCACCCAAACCTTGAAGCAGTTCGGCCACCCGGGGCCTGAGCAATGATTCCTGAGATCACCTCCTGTGCACTCCCAGCCAGCTCAGAAAAATTAAAACAGAATGAGTCAGAGCTGAAATATAAGGAAATATACACTACCCCAAAGAAGGAAACAGGAATGAAGGTGTCCCCCCACTTATTCTCATATCCAAACTCCTACCATTGTTAGCCTTGAGAAACATAAAATCCCACGAAAAACATTTTTCCCCAACAACCCCCTATCAACTCCTGTGAAGTTGGGAGTCAGGGTTAGGTTAAAGATACATCAAAACAGATATCATAAGACTAAAGAAAGAGATACATCCGCATGGCAGAGAACATTTTAGGTCCCAATAGTGAGTTAATTCAAATGAACCCTCAGATGTAAATGACAAATCAGAGTCTTGCCCTTGAAATTTACCTTCCGACAGACAGGGTTTATCAAGAAAGCTTCTCCCCCAAGTCCTGAAATGCTTTGATGAGCTGTCTGAGCTGCCATTTCCTCTCCACTATAGTGTGACAAAAATCCAGCTGCGCAAAGAAGATATGACAAATGTTGTTTGTCTATTTGGATAACTCCAGAAGTACACCAAGATAGCCCTGGGTCTATCTGCCTGTTTGTCACATTGTTTTTAAGCATCATCTGGAACCAATGAACGTGTTGGACCTCCAGGTTCCAATTCAATGTTGTCAGTTTAGGGAAAGTCCCCTAGAGGAGACTCAACATGAATGCCCTGATATCACTGCTTTCCACGCATTATGCAAGTCCCAATAATCTGAGATTGTTCCTTCTCTGGCTATTCTTAAACTTTTCCATTTTCCAGCGTATCTCCATTTTCTGGGACTCATAAGCATCACCCTGACTTTTAAGTGCTCCTATATCAAGCTCCAGTGCTGCAGCACTCTCTTCAACTGAGGAGATCTTTCCTCCTATTTCTGTACAAGTTTTATTGACCTTCCTTATCGCACCTTGCAGCTTGTATGTGACAGGGTCTGCAACTTTCATTGCAAGTTTCTTCCTGAAAATTTTTAATAAAATTGTATATAAGCTTGATTGAGGGTTCTTCTGGGCTTGCAGAGACAATTGGAGGATTTGCTCTCTAATGTTTGATGACATTTGCTTGATCTGATCATCTGGATATACCTGCCCTCCCCCTTTGATTCCTATCTTCCCGTCTTCCCTTTTGACAGTGTTTCACTTCCCTGGCTATGGCACATGGCCCGTCTGATGCACTGCTCAAGCTAATCCCTGAAGCCCCTTTCACTCCTGAATGAGATGAGTGAGTATTATTCTCTAAGATGCTGAGACAAAAGTTGGAAGATTCTGATCCATCCGTGAGTGAGAAATATTTGTCACCATGGTCTAAGGGGTCCTCCAAGGCTTTTAACCTTCTAGTACTGGTATCATGGATACGCTGAGTAGTACCTGGGAGGCAGAAAGTGTAGGACTCAGAGATACTGTTTCCTGCTCACTGATCCATTTCTCTTTAACTAACATAGACGCCGCAGGGATAGTATAGTCATCAGGGGGCATATTTGCTAAGTCACTAGAGTGGAAGCCCCGCTCAGCCCATCCACCCTGTGTTCTCCCAAAGCTCAAAGCCCCATTTGCCAAATGCTGTGCTTCCTCTCCTCATTCCAGCTAGTCCCTTCAAAGTTCAAGGTGCCTCCCTCCACTACTGAGTGCCACCCACTGACCTGCATAGTGGCAAATTGGCGCTGCTCCTGAGCTCCATCCTACAGCTCAGAAGAAGTTATCTTTACCTCTTCACAGCCACCAGAAGATTCCAACAGCAGGGCTGCCTCCAATGGAATCACTCCAACAGCCAACCCAGAAGCCGCCTTGTTCAAATACATTTCCCCAGCCACTGATTCCTCCTCAGGAATAGATACCGGCTTCAGAGGCGGCCATGCATCCTCAAGTACAGGGGGAAAAAATTCCACAATTGACTGCTGTAGATAAGCAGCTGACTCTGAGTGCCATCCCCCCGGTTATCGGTCTGATTAAATGACTTCTTTGCTGCAGCAGTTCAAGCACGAGTTTCTGGGTCTTTTTGGAGGCTTGGCTCCATTTTCTTTCTTTGTTCCTTTGCAATCTGGTTTCAGCCAGGATTGTCCAGTTGGATGCTGCAACAGAGTTGAGGCCGCTATCCAATCCCAGATCAATCTTATGCCCTTTGGCCACATATTCTGCATCGGGAATTGTCACGAAGACCTGCGGCCAATAGGTCTGACTTCCCAGCGTGAAATCAGAATGATAACAGCAGCTGACAGCAGCATCACCTGGATTTCCGACTCCTGGGTGCTCTGCTGAGTACTTTGCAGAGTTGTTCGAAGTCTCCAGCAGGGACTGGAGGAACTGTGCAACATTCCATGACTCCCAGCCTGACCACCTTCCTGTCTTCTCTTTGTCACAGTCTCTGTCATAGCAGGTAAAACTGCTAGAGCTCGGAGTGAGCGGCTTGTGATAATGTTACATTGTGCCATATTTCTGAACAATTTACCTATCCCCACTTTAAAATGTTTAATTGTATGAATTAGAAAAGCCACTAGCAATACCCCACCTTTCCCTAGAAGATATCAAGACAATCACATACCTGAACATTTAACAATTATAAGTAACAAAGAACCTTTAATTTAAAATCACAAACTAAATAATGAGAAAAAAAATCTAATAGTTTCTACAGCAAACAACTTCATGAAACGTAGCCAATGCCAAACCTGGATGATGGATGGGACCTTCAAAATGTGTCCCAAGTGATTCACTCAGTTATACACCATACATGGTGAATATCAAAACACAAATATTCTTTTTTATATATGCCATACTACCAAATAAAGTAGCACTTACTACAAACTCTTAAACCGTAGAAAACATAAAACAAATACCTACTATCCCCCAAAAAATAATCATAGACTTAGAGCAAGCCATTATTCAAAACATTCTAAGCCATACAAGGCTGTTACCATCATTTCAATTAAAGAATATAGAGACATCTCCAAACATCTGCTTTAAATTTAGAGTAGTGTAGTGTAGAATATTCCACAAACAGCCAATTTGCCTTTGAAATAAAGAAATGATAGCACTAGCCTCCGTTCCTGTCACAGAGGTAGCCAACCACTATAACTCACTAACAGAAAACCCTTTCTGCCAACTAAAAAAGACAAATGCAGTCCCCTAGTAGACTATTTCAAAGGCAAAGACAGCATCACTCCAGACACGGATGTCAATCCAAATCCCAAATGACATGGTAGAATGTCCACGGAGAAAGCACAACGTCCCCGTAGACAGAGTCCAAGGTACGGACGGCGAATTGCCAGTGCACATTGGTTGGGCTCTGCATGGGAGGTGGGGATGTCTGTAGACATATACATGTCACAGTCATTATTTTAATCACTTTGACATGCATATGTCAGGGATACAAGTAGTTCAGACATGGATGCGGACACACTGTTACACAAAATATATTGCACACATTCACAACTGCCATTATCGTGCTTGTATTCATGGGCAAATAAATGCTGGCACCACAATGATGGTATATTCACACCTGCTAACTGTGTCCATGTGTGCACATTGCCAGGGGACCTGTACCTGTCATGTTGTGCTGTTAGCTGTGTGTCTGAGTCAATACATTTATGTGGGTATGTGATTGGCTGGTAGAGTTGATGGAGCGGGTGTGTGTGAGTATGTGTGTGTAGCTGGGTTGTTTGTTGTGGTTGTGTAGTGTGTGGGTGCAGTGTCAATGGTGTGTGTATGTTGTGTCTGGGATGTGTGTTTTCGGGATGTACGCGTTATGTTGTGTTGGGATGGCAATGGGTAATTGTGTGGATGTGTTGTGTTATTTAGTGTGTGGTATGGGGTACTCCTATGGCTAAGGGACAGTGTGTGTGTGTGTGTGTGTGTCACTTACCTCTCTTCCATAGCCCCTGCCATTGCATGAAGTTCTTAGAGTCCCACCACCCTCTCCCGCCACCAGGGATCTCCACCATTAGACCTCCAGTAGAACTGTAACATCTAAATAAGGTGGGTGGAAGACTGTTGCTGTGATGGTAGTTTTTCTGTTCCACACCTGACGCGGCTTGGCTGTGTGACCACCATCATCTAAATCCGGCCGTTGGTATCCATGTAACAAAAAATAATTATCTGCCAAAAATGAGGTAAATTAATCTAAAATCCCACCAAAAAAGTAAAAAATATGATGAATCCAACCAAAATCTATTGAAGAAATGTAAATGATCTGGGTCCCATAAAAAACCGAGAAAAGGGTTTTTTTAAAAGAAAAAAGGAAATCAGAATAAAAATTATCGGTTTATCATAAACCAAAACTGATTTCCTTAAAAAAAAGTGAACTCCATAATGCCCACAGAACACGTTTGTGAGCCTGTAAAACAAATAAGAAAAAGCCCACCTGCAAAACACATTACATTCCCAAAAATACATATTCATAACAATTAAACATCAACATTTAACTAACATCACACAATTTAACATTGCAGAGTGGTACATTACTTAATCAGCATACAGTAATGCAAAATGACAAAATAGGGAAAGACACTAACAGCAATATATCTAAATACACAAAAACCCCACAAATAACACTCTAACTAACTTTTAAACCCCCCTTGTAAATCTCCCTACCCTAAAAACCATTAATAAAAATTCTCAAATAACGACTTACCTGTTCCAACACACAGCAGCACCTTACCGTGACCTGGTTCAGGGAAAATTGACTAAAAATAACACAAATAGATTACAAAACAGAAGGTAGGTGTAAAGAAATGTCCACTAAAGTAAACTAAAAAAAAAACAGACTATCCCTTCACAGAAATGAATGAGAAATACTGTAAAAATGTTGAATACATGTTTTAAAATTGTAAACATATCAATGTTATTAAAATTATGATAAAGTTGTACAATATTAATTAAATAGTAGAATAAAATATAAACAAATATGTAATAATAATAATATATGTAATATTTAATATTAATAATTTAATACATATTAATTAAACATGTTAAAACAATGTCTAAAATATGTATATTAAAAGAAGCTTGACGTTAACAAATTGTTAAAAATGAAAAATCTAAAGTTGAAAAAGTACAACATATAAATTCATATACATATTGTTTATATTGTTTGAAATGGGGTCTCTTGTTGGCAGAGGTATGCACCCTGTCCAAGTAGCGACCACAATCCTAGTCAGAGTAAGTCAGATACATACCTTCAATTAACCTGTGCTCACCCTCTGGTAGCTGGGCACAGAGCAGTCAGGTTTAACGTAAGAGGCAATGTGTAAAGTATTTGTGCAACACTTAAATATAGTAACACATTGAAAACACCACAACAAGACAGTTTAGAAAAATAGAGAATATATATTTAAGTAAAACAAGACCAAAATCACAAAAATCGAATAAGTAGAACTTTTAAAAAATAAACTGCAATGCAGTGCTAAGAGATCAAAAGTGCTCAAGAATTACTTGAAGACATGCTTGAACAGCATAAATCCAAAGTTCAGGCCGACCGTGATGGAGGGCAGGCTGACTACAGGACCCACCTTTAAAAGGTTCCTTAGCTGGAAGGCTGTGTCGACGTTGAGGAGGTGATGTGTCAGATCCAATCTGCGCAGTCCTGGAATGCACAATTGTTGAGCCGCACAGTTGTCGAAGTGGTATCCACGAAGTGCAGCATCAAACCCTCTGTGATGGAGTTGATGCGTTGTAATCGAGCCGCGCAGCAAAGGTGATGCACCAGAGCTGGTGGTGATGCATCAATCCTAAGCCATGCAGTCAGGAATGCAAAGTCCTCGACCTCAGTTGTGTCATTGAGGGTGAATGCTGCGTTTCCGGACCGTACAATGTTGTCAATTCATTGATGTGTCAGTTTATGCAGAAAAAACCTATACAGATTCCTCTTTCAAGGCCCAGGACTGGATTGGCACCACTTTGCAGGACAGGAATCACAGTTGGCAGAGTCCAGCAGCTAAAGCAGATTTGGAGAAAGTTGTTGATGGCCCTGAGACTTCAGAACAGGAGGCAAGCCAGATATCCCTTGGAGTCACTTGGTTCTTGTGAGGATGTAGAGAGTTAAGTCCAGTACTTCACACGTCCAAGAGGAAACAGGCCACTACAGCAAAGCAGTTCAACAGAGTGTCAGTTCCTCCTGGCAGCACAGCAGTCCATCTTCTTGATTGGACATCTGCAGATACAGAAGTGTACTGATTTGGTGAGGTTTGGGGTCCAGAACGTATATCAAGTTGAGCCTTTGAAGTGGGGGAGAGTTCAAAGAGAAATCTTTCAAATGTACAAGGTCCCTGCCCTTTCTTCCCAGGCTCCAGACACGCCACAATGGGTTATTCATTTCTTTGTGTGGGGACAGGCATAGTCCTATTCAGGTGTGTCAGTTCCTCCCTCCAATCTAGCCCAGGAAAGCCCAACAGCCTGCAGATGGGCCATCAGGATGTAAATGTCACACTCCACCTTCCTTTGTGTGTGAATGTCTAGAAGGAATACACAAAGCCCAGCTCTCACCCGCCCCAGAAGTATTCAGAGACAGGCAGGGGCACAAAATAGTTAAACTAAGAAGACACCAACTCTCTAAAATTGGTATTTTCAGACTTATAATTTAAAATCCGACTTCAACATACATCAAACTTCAAATCTCTATCTTTTTACTAATTAGGAGTTATACTTAAAGGCTGCTTCAAATGAAGCTCCAAGGTAAACCTATTTAAATGGCGGTGGCAGCTGCAAAAGTCAAGTGGAGGGGCGGGGATGAAGACAGGAACACAGGAGGGGGGACAAATAATAACATTAATAAAAAGGCTTACTGTTCCAGCTGCCGCTGTCGTCTCCTGCCACCTCATTCATTGCTCTTTTCCTGGTCTCATTAACTGGGACACCAGAACAGGGTCCCCAGCAATCCTGGTGCTGCTATAATGCTAAACCTATCATATAAAAAGTGTCAGGATTGGTCTGAGCAGCTCGGACTGCTGTTCAGACACAACCCTGGGACCTGTGCAGTTTCTCCATCCCGGCTGTGTACATAGCTAGGCTGGAGAAACCTAAGTGCGTATGTGTGTTTTGCAGGCCTAAGAAGGCACACTTAGTGCACTCCATTCCTCATCCTACCTCCCATGGCCCAGCCCCACCCAAGCTTCACGTGCTGACTGAGCCAGCAGCAGAAAAATAAAACAATATTGAAGTATCGTTTTACTTTTCTGCTGGTGGCTTTTAGCCTGGGCGCAATGCTCCTGGGCCATTGCGGAGGAGCCGCCCCTGTTTTTAAATACGCTGCACCCTGCCCTTTGGGATAACTAGGTCCTACCTCAGGGGTGACCTGTATGTAATAAAAAGGAAGATTTGAGCCTGGCAAGTGAGTGCAATTGCTAGGTTGAAATGGCAATTGAAAACTGCAGACAGGCTCTGCTGAGGAAGGCCTGATACATGCTTATAGGGGTACTTTAGTGGGTGGTACAATCAGTCCTGCAGGCTGACTAGTAGCATTTAATTTACAGGCTCTGGGCACACATAGTATACTTTACTAAGGATTAACAAGTACATTAAATATGCCAAGTGTGGATAGGCCAATATCATTATGTTGTAGAGCACAGTGCAGCTGCAATTTAGTATTGATTAGCAATGGAAAAGTGCACAGAATAATAAAGCCAGCAAAAATGAAGTCAGAGAAACAGGGCTTCAGAAGGCGAAAAGTCAGCGGAAAAAATAATAAAAAATGCTTTATTTACTTAACATTGTAATATGTTTTTTTTGGAAGTACGCGTAATGCAAAATATAAAAACTATGGAATAAATTAAATTGGGAAACAAAAAAAATTGAAAAATGTGTAATATGTATTTGCTGTACAAAATATGGGAAATGTATTGGACACTATTCCACTCCTATCTAAACCAATTTGGGGCAGGTGTTCAATACTAAAAGGGTGACATTTACTATTCCCACTCCAAGCTAAACCATTTTAGGGAAGGTGTTGGACATTCAAAGGGTGGCACTTTCTATTCGCACTTCAATGTAAACCAATTTCGAGAAAGGTATTGAACACTAAAAGGGTCACATTTACTATTTCCATTCCTATCTAAACCAATTTGAAGAAAGGTTTTGGACATTAAAGAGGTTACATGTACTATTCCTACTACAATCTTAACTAATTTGGGGGAATGTGTTGGATATTAAAGGGGGTCAAAAGGTTGACATTTACTAGCACCAATCCAATCTAACCATTTTGGGGACAGCTGTTGGATACTAAAGGGGTGATTCTTACTATTCCCAGTTCAATCAGACCATATTGGAGCATAGTGTTGGACACTAAAGGGGGGTGGCATTTACTATTCCCACTCCAATCTGAACCAATTTGGAGGAACGTTTTGAACACTCAAGGGGAGCTACTTACTATGCTCACTCCAATCTAAACCAATTTGGAGAATGTATTAGACACTAAAGGGGTGACATTGACAATTTCAACTCCAATCTAAACCAATTTAGAGAAAGTGTTGGACACTAAAGGGGTGATATTTACTATTCCCACTTGGGGGAAGGTGTTGGAACCTAAAGGAGCGGCATTTACTATTCCCACCACATAACTAAACTAATTTGGCAAAGTGCTGGGATCAAAAGGGGTGACATTTACTATTCCCAATCCAAACTAAACCAATTTGTAGAAGGTGCTGAGTACTAAAGGTATGACATTTACTACTCCCAATCCAATCTAATCCAATTTGGAGGCCGGTGTTCGACACTAAAGAGGTTACATGTACTATTCCCACTCCAATCTTAACCAATTTGGGGGAAGGTGTTGGACATAAAACGGGGGTCACATTCATTATTCCTACTCTGAACTAAACCAATTTAGAGAATGGATTTGACACTGAAGGGGTGATATTTATTATTCCTACTCTAATCTAACCACATTAGGGGAAGGTGTAGGACACTAAAGGGGTGGTATTTACTATTCCCACTTCAATCATATCCAAATTAGGGCTTTATTTTTTACGCAAACCAGGTTCTTTAAGTAAAATCAACGTTTCCATTGTTTTCTATGGAGGACGACTTGAAAATTAATATCTGGGCTTGTGTATGTTGGATGTTTGTCGTGTTGGTCTTGTTTGATTTAGACAAGTATATTACCTATTTTTCTAAACTGGTGTGGTGTTTCTTTTGTAGTGTTTTCGATGTATTACTGAGTGTGTTGGTACAAATTATTTACACATTGCTTCTGAGACAAGCCTGACTGCTTGTGCCAAGCTACCAAGGAGGCAAGCAGGGGTTATATCAATCAGTTTCTCCATTGCCCTGACTAGAGTGAGGGTCCCTGCTTGGATAGAGTGAAAACTGACTGTCAACCAGAGACCCCATTTCTAACAATTGGTGATACAAAAATCGTTTTTATACAATTGTAAATGTTTTTTTTTAAATGTACAGTTTTTAATTTTAAGACAATAATATTTTTAAACATTCTACACATTTTTCTTTTTAATGTTTTTAACATTTTATAATAATGATTTTACCTTTAATATATAGATACATTTAATATATATTTTAATTAATATTAAATTAATATAATTAATATATCAATATCATAAAATAAATTTAAAAATTATAATTTGTTTATTTTCATAACTATATAATTATTGCATAATAATTGAAAATTGAAACATATTTTTTTAAAATCTCTCCCCTTTGGCCACCTAGAAACTCAATATTTCACAACAACAAAAAAATTAACAATTCATTATATACATTAATACAACTAAAAAACAAATTTCAACAATTTCATAAGTAAAAAAAGCCTTCCTAAAACACAAATTAAAAAATTAGGAATACATACAGTCAAACACACTACAATAAATTACATACTGTTAACAACATTATTACATATACCAATATTGTCTACATCAATATTTTTACAACAATAGTTTAAAAAACACTTAAAACAGTATTTTAACTTGGATATTCCTGTCCACAATGTTTTTGATGTCCCAATATTCTTGACAGAATATCCTTCTATCACAATTTCCATTTTAAATTTTTTTAAGTTTAAACGCAAACTTCCTTAGATCCAGAATGTTAATGAACTAAACATCAACCAACGTACAAACAAACCACTGTCCTTTGTTTGACTGCTATTGAAATACCATTATCTCCATCACCACCCTAATTCCCAACCCATGGGTCCCCACAACATCCTTACACTACTTATCTTTATGTCAAACAGGCCTCAACAAAAGCAAGGACATTAATTGAATCAGGCATCCCTAGAAAAGGATTTTGTGAAGTTGTCAGGTAGCCTGGGTTAGGTGAAAGTAACTACTGCTTCACTTTTCTCTAGCAAACTCAACATTGACATGACAAACCTGTGAAAAATGCATCACATCCAGATTGTTCATCCTCCCAATATTGTATATCAGGAAACATCCAGAGAAAACAGGTAGTAGATTTTAAATTTCCCATACTGTAGTCACACCAACATATCACAAAGAATAATGCTAGTTAGTTATTAATGTGTAGAACATGTGTATTATAAATTAAAACAGACAATACTATGTTGTTTATTTGGCAAAACAGTTGGAGCATTTTGTGGAAATATAATATACATTTAATAGAACAGTTTATGCAAGAAACAACTGATAATAAAGCACATTTGGTTGGATGTTTAGAGCAATTCCTGAGACATCACTCTGACAGCAACAGTGAGACTAAGGATTACAGTAGGATTCAAGTAGAAAAAAGAGACAGATGCAATGGATGCATATCATGGGCTGCATGTTAAGTCAGGTTCCTTCTTTACTTTGTTTTCATTTGTTTGTGTTCATTTGTTTAGGTTTAGTAGACTGAGATACCGCCAATTGTTAGGTTACAAAACTTGGGTGCAGAGTCTTTAACAAGTTTTCATCCACAGTCTAGTGACGTCATTTTCTTTTCTTGTTATTGTCTGTTTCCTATGAGCAAAGCATTATCGTGCAACTGTAGTACTGAACAAGACCAGGCAACACCCAGACAACCACATCACCTACACAACCATCAACCAGAGTATGACTTTAGTTTGTTCGAGTTCAAATAATTTTTATAAAATCAGATAATGGCCATCCTGTGCTTGGCAGATTAACTCTAAGACTCTGAGGGCCTTTGCAAAGTCTGCCCTCCTGGCATTGTGGCCCTGCTTCAATTGTCTTTCTCTGGATGAGGTCTTCAGCTTCACCATTGTGAGAGTTGACAGGGTAACGAGATCCCGGGGGAGACCATTGTCGGAACCAGGCATGTGTCTAGGGAAATGAACAGTTCTTCAACAGTACCAAACAGGTTCTGGGATGAGACCCACCCCCAACTATAATGGAGCCAGAATGGCTACAGTGTACCTTCGCAGGAAAAGGCCCTTCTTGCAGAGGCTTCTCATTTCACTTAACTTTGAATGGTCAGGTTTCATCGTCTGTTCAAGTTAATGATGCTCATGCACCCTCCCCAATTGCCTTTCTCGTGAGAGGTCCTAGGATCTGAACCAGCCCTCAGATTCTCAGTGTCTAAATTCCACAAATCAATTTTCAAAAAATGATTTTTAGTATTTATACACCTCAGACAAAGTACTGGAAGCCATAAAGATCCCAAATTAAATAATTTGCACAATTATAAAGCCTACAGCATAACAATAGCCATCCCAAATTGTGTGAACTACGAATGAACTATGCAACACCCTATTCACTACCCTACACCTTACCCACTCAAATTTTTCCAAACTGGTAGATTTTAATATGGGAGCAGAAGGGGACCTACAAGGCTCTTGTGAAATCCTGCAACTGAGGCAGTTGGTGAACAGGTCCACCCACCAAGGCAGTCACACATTTGATCTAATTTTTTCTACAGAGAAACTAATTATAGTGGATGACATTACATCCATATGCTGGACTGACCATGTATTAGTGGCCTTTCATAAAAATATAAAGAAATTGGGGGCGTGGCTTGGCCACCGGGCAGGATGGCCGTCACCCTGTGAGGCTCTGCCGGGGCTGGGCACTTTATCCGCTTAAATCCATCCTAATCGGGGCGGAAATGGAGCGGACTCCTGGCGCTTCCCCCCGGGAGGCTGGCCGACGATGTTTGGGCCGGGTCTGACTGCTGCCCGGGTCCGGGAGGCGGGGAGCGTCGAGAGGCCTAGCGCCGGCTGCTCTCTGCGCGCCCTGGCTCCTGAGGTGTGCGCGGGGTGAGCGAAGGCGGCGACCGCTTCCCCTGATTGAGAGGCGCGGGGACAGGGGAGCAGAGGACTCGGGGGAAGCCTGACCGGCAGTTGATTCGGGCCGCGGCTCCCCCACCCCCCCCTCCTCCTCTTTATTTCTCCGGCGATTGGCTCTGGGTGCGTGTTGCGGCCTGCCTCGGACCTCGCGGGCCGCTCCCGCCCATTGGAGGGGGTCTCCCTCGGGGGCCCCCGGATTCCGGAAACACGGCGGAGGGGCGCGGGGCCCGGCTGGAAGACGGCGCATACCGAGCGCTGGCGGGGTGCACCGGGACTGAATAAGGAGCGTGCCTGAATCTGGGCCTGCTTGGGAACCTGCTTGGTGAACTTGGACACTGCCCTCGGCTGCCTGTATAAATTTATCAGACGTCCTGCGGATCACACATGGAATCCTGCACAGAACTGGGAGCGTGAGCCGGGTAGGGGGCGGACTGAGGGTGGGGCGGGGGTCTGGGGCCCTGGCTCGTACGGCTCTTTGACCCCGGTACCCTATGGACTCGGGAGGCCTGAACGCCCCGGACTAGCAGCTTCGTGGCTGGTTGGCCCCCTCCTCCCCCCGCTCTCCTGGGCTGAGTCGTGCCCCCTGAAACTGGTGCAGCCAATCTGGGCCCACGCATGGAGATGTAGGGCTATGAGAGAAGCGGAGGCTGCTGGGCGTACCGGGGGCCACCTGACAGCTTAGTGGAGTGAGTGAGACAGTCGATGAGTTGTTTCTTCCGGCGTTGGAGACTCGTTGTCCTGGGCGAGTGCATTCGGACTACTCCAGTCGCACCATATGGTAATACTGCAAGATGGGCAAGGCAGATAAGCGACAGGCTAAACTCTCCTTCTCCGGAGGAGAAAAATGGGGCGCCACCTCCGAGCCCCGGCTCGGAGATGCAGACACTGAGGAGGGATCTCCCGAGATGTCCGTGAAAGCCATGTTCATGGAACTCAAGACCAGTTTGGCCGGAATCGTGGGGCTGCCGGAGACAACAGATATGAGTCGCATGGAAGACTTTGTCGAGAACATGCTACAAGAGCTGTTTCCTGGAGAGTTATTGCGGCTGCTGGTGATTGAGAGGGCACACCGATCCTTGGGCCCTCGGCCTCCGCCGGGCACTCCTCCGTGCCCAATTGTTGCACGGCTATTAAATTACAGGGACCGAGATACCGTGCTCCGGCTGGCTAGGGAGAAAAGCCCCCTAACATTTAAGAACTCCGAAATTAACTTTTTCCCTGATTACACCCCAGGAGTACAGGCACAGAGACGGGCTTTTCTGCCGATCAAGCGCATGCTCAGTCAGGCTGGAATAGGATTTGCTCTGTTATATCCGGCTAAATTGAGAGTGAGACATGAGGGCAAAGTGCTATACTTCACGGATACAAAGCAGGCGAATAAGTTTGTTAAAAGATTGCCTAAACAGCGGGGGCGGGGGCTGCGGGTGGGGTGAACCCAGAAAACGCCTCGCTTAGCGACAATGATTAAGTGTTAGACCTGTGACCTCGCTGCCACTAGAGCTGTGGAGAAATATGGGTCCGCTACACGATCTGCCCCTGTTATATAGTTGTGGGTTGTCCGTGCCCCCTCTCTCCCATACCCTTTTTAGGGTGGAGAGCTGATCGGTGGGCCTATGCCCCCATGGATGAGTCCGGTTCTTTCATGTTACATACCCTTAGTTTGGGCTTTAGGGATGGTTGGGCGGGATACTACTAGGGTCCGATTGGGGGGCCTGGGTGGGAGGGGGGAGGTGAGGGCAAACTGGGAAACGTTTTTGGTTCTTTTTATGTTTGGTTTTTGGCAGGTGGAGGGCTGTGTTCATATGCTGGGCTGCATGGCTGGGGGTCTGGATGGGGGATGATGCTTCTACTACTGTGAGATGCTTGACATGGAATGTGCGGGGACTTAATGACAACCGAAAAATCCGGCTGGTGATGGCTTATGTTAAACGACATGGCATTGATATTTGTATGCTTCAGGAAACGCATCTGATGGCGTCGTCGGTCAGCAGACTGAGGGCTGGCTGGGTTGGTGAGTCTCATCACTCGGCATACTCTAGCTATGCCCGGGGGGTTGCAATCATTATTCGTAAGGGGCTGCAATGGCGCACGCGAGAGATCATTATCGACCCCAACGGAAGATATTTAATGCTGAGCGGAATGCTGCTGGACAGGGCTTGCCGGCTAGTGGCAGTGTATGGGCCAAATGTGGATGACTCGGAATTCTTTCTGGAGGTATGGCGCCAGGCAGAGTCGCTGGGAGCCGGGGCTGTGATTTGGGGCGGCGATTTTAATGTTGTGCTGGATGCTTGGCTGGACCGTAAGAGTGTGGCCAGGATGCAACACGTTTCTGCAGCAAGGGCTCTGACAGCAGTAATGGATAGTGGCGCGCTGGTAGATTTATGGAGGCGGAGACACGCGGGTGTGCGGGAAGGCACTTGTCTGAATCACTTTCATAGCAGTTGGTCCCGCATTGACCGATGGTTGGGCACTAAAGATGTAGAGGTCTGGACTAGAGCAATTAATCATCTCCCTTGCACGCTGTCAGACCACTCACCGGTACTATTAGATCTGGCGTTGCCTAGTGAGTTAAATCCAATGGTAATGTGGCGGTTGCCCAGTGGTGCCCTCCGGGACGACACCTTCCGAGTGGAGATACAAGAGGCCACTCGGCTATTTTTTTAGGAGAACCGAGGGTCGGTGGACTCCCCGGGCACGGTATGGGAAGCATTTAAAGTGGTGATCCGCGGGGAGTGCCTAGCAAAACAGCATGGGATAGTGAAGGCATTAAGACGAGAGATGGCTGATATTGAAAGGAGGCTTGAGGTCCTGGAGCGGAGACTTGAGGCCACATGGTCAAACGAGGTACTTGCGGAAATTAGACGAGAGGTGTCACTGTATGAGGAGGCCTCTCTTAGAGAGGTTTGCTTCCTCGGGAGACATTCGCGGGCTCGTAGATATGGAGAGGGGGAGAGGGCTGGGAGGACACTCGCGGGGTTGCTGCGCAGCCCCTGGGCCAGCAATTATGTCACTGAAGTATTAGACACCGAGGGTGTCAGGGTGACTGGTACTGGAGGCGTGTTGCAGGAATTCACCAAGTTTTACTCGCAGCTATATGCGCCTCCGGAGGGACTCAGGGAGGCAGATATGAAGGAGTATTTTGAGAGCATTGCGTTAGTGTGGTTTGAAGAGGCACACAGGATGTATCTGGATGTGCCGTTCACGGTAGAGGAGGTGATGGCGGCGGTCCAAAGCTTACCCGGGGATAAGTCTCCTGGCACTGATGGTTTGACCCCTGCCTTTTATAAGGAATTCGGGGACATCCTAGCTCCCTATCTGCTGGAGGTGTATGAAGAGTCCCTAGCGGTGGGCTCCCTCCCGACCTCCCTCCGGGAGGCCTTAATAATAACCATCCTGAAGCCTGGTAAATACCCGACGCGTTGTGATTCGTACCGTCCTCTCTCCATGATAAACATAGACAATAAGATTCTTGCAAAAATGATAGCGACTCGACTACAGCCACTACTTTCTAGAATGGTGCTCCCAGATCAATCGGGCTTTGTTCCCGGGAGATCCACGAGCCACAACCTACGCACCTTCTTTGCAGTGCTGGGATCACTAGAGACAGACGACGACGTGGCCACTGTGTTTCTCGATGCGGCTAAGGCCTTTGATTCTCTGGCCTGGGAATATATGTTTGCACTTCTGAATCGAATGGGCCTTAGCGCGCGATTTGTAAATTGGATCAGGCTGCTGTATACTCTGCCTACTGCCAGGCTTCGTCTTAATGGGGGTATATCAGCCCCATTCCTGGTCTCACGGGGTACGCGACAGGGCTGCCCGCTGTCTCCGCTTCTTTTTGCGGCTGCTATGGAGCCACTAGCGGCGGGACTGCGTCAGAGATATAGCAATAGTGGCCTACAGTTCCGGCAACGTCCTGTCCTGATATCCTTATATGCAGATGATATAGCGCTATATGTGCGCAATCCCAGGCAAAATCTGGATATCTTACTAGATGAAATTGTTCGCTTTGGGAACTTCTCTGGGGTCACCATTAACTGGTCGAAATCAATGATTCTGCCACTAACCCCCGGGGTGAGGAGATTTGACTCGCGATACCCTCTGATCTGGGCGGACGGGCCAGTTCGCTACTTGGGTATACACCTACACTGCGACGTGGAGACGCTCCGACTTGCTAACTATGAAACAGCGATGACATGGCTGGAGGGCAAGGTGGAGACCTGGATGGCCCTTCCTCTTTCGCTGACCGGCCGCATCGCCATCACTAAGATGGTGGTACTCCCTAAATTTCTGTATTTATTCATAAATCTTCCCCTGCCACTCACTAAAGCTTATTTTCGGCGCCTGAGATCTGCGCTTGTGCGGCTGGCCTGGGCGGGACGACAGCCCCGTATTGCGTGGGAAAAACTGACGCTGCCGTTCGATCGCGGCGGACTGGCAGCTCCAGACCTGGAGTTATATTACCACAGTGCCCAAGCACATTTTGCGTACTTCTGGCTAAATCCGCCCCGATATATGCCACATCTTGCACCGGAGAGTGACTCTGTCTGGCCTGGCGGCTTGGTATGTTTGCTTGGGGGGCGGGCTCTTCCCCGCCCCAGAGGCATAGACACGGCCTCCTGCACTGCGGGAGCACGGAAGACGTTGATGCGGCGGGCTGGGGTGCTGGCTCCTTTTGCGTCATCACTACCTGTTATGGCGGTGGCTGACGGCCAGATGTTCTGTGATGGAGGTGTGCGCGGGTTTCTGCGAGATGCTGATTTACAGACGCTGGGAGACTGGGTAGTGGATGGCCGGCTGTTGGGTGTCCCTGACGCACTCTTGAACTGTGACGATTCCCCGTTGCGGCGCTTTTATGCACTCCGCGTTCGCTCCTTGCTGCGGGATCGGTTCTTCGCAGGGCCGGCCGCTCCCCCGAGTTCCGGGCCTTGGAGGCACTTTGCAGTGCGAAATCCCCCTCCAAGCTAATAACCAAGCTGTATAATGCTGCGCAGGAGCAGAGTGGCGGCTTGGTGATGCCCGCCCGGGCTGCATGGGAGAGAGACTTGGGGGAGCCTATCCCGGATGGGATGTGGCGCAGCTGCTGTGCTCATATGAGAACATTGTCCCCGAACTATAGACTGCGCTTGCTGCACTTCAAGTTTCTACACCGAATATATTACACACCCAGGAAGTTACACTCCATGGGATTGGTGGCAGATCCCCGCTGCGTCCGCTGCAGTGCCCCGGATGCAGGCTTTTTCCACCTGGCATGGGAGTGTGAGGAAGTATATAAGTACTGGGAGGAGGTGCGACGAGCGATTGCTGATATGATAAGAGAAGAGATACCCCTCTCCCCTAAGGTAGCACTGCTGTGATATATGGACGAAATGCAGAGCCCGCATAGATGTTTAGTGGGGCTGCTTATGCTTCTGGCCAAGAGGAGAGTAGCGATGTGCTGGGGTAGGGGGAGAGCACCGCGTAGATCGGACTGGTTACGAGATGCGGCTTTCTGCCATGACGCACTGTTAGTATTCTGGGAACTTGTGCCAGAGAGATCACGTCCCAAAGATATTTGGAGCCCTCTAGAAGAATACTTGGCTATGCAGACTGTGAGTGTTGTGTGATTGATGTCCCCCCATTAAGCGATTCTCCCTCTCCCCCCCCCGGAACATGCGAGTTATTTTGATGGGTGATAGTCCTGCGTGACGTGGTTGTGCCCTCCGCCTGCCTACTACTAGAGGTTATCGCAATTGTTACCTGGTTGCAGTTCTCCCTACATGGTGGTGGCTGATTAATACCATTGAGTGGCTATGTTGTTCTCCTTGCATGGTGCGACGGAGTGCTGTATCTCTCCTGATATGGTGGACCCTCTTTTCATCATGATTCCCTTTTCTGGAACGGGTCCCGGGTTACTGGCGGGTGGCGAGAGATGCTGGTAGAGGCACACCTGAGAATAAGACACCATGATAGTCAAATGATGTGTAATGACTTTTAATATACTTATCCATTCGTCTGGAGTTCTGCTGCATTAATGTATGTTTTTCCCTCTTTTTTTTGGTTTGTATTTAATTGAATAAAACAATTAATAAATATTTAAAAAATATATATATATAAAGAAATTGAGGACCTCATTACGAGTTTGGCAGGCGGACCACCGGACCGCCATGGCAGCATTCCAATGGTCCTACACGGGGTTGAGGCAGTAGAATGGAGCCACTGCCGGCCTTACTTCCCTACCTGACAGCAACAATGGACAGACTGTGCCCATGCACACGTTGTGCGTAGGCCACAGTGCGCCTCGGAACCCCACCTCCCCCTAAAAGCTGCTGTATCTCCTGGGGCCCTCCATTTTGGGTCCCTTCACTGCCTGACAGACAGGCGTTCCATGACGGTGGCCATTGAAAGCTTGGCAGCCCGGCAGGTTGTAATGTCCATGGCGGTCTCAATGCAAGGATCTTCAGCTTTGGCCAAATCCATTTGGACAACCACAGTCAGCTCCCTACTGACTATGGCAGTGCTGACGGATCGTGGGCAGTCTTTTGGTTGTCTGACTGCTAAACTCATAATCTGATGGTCTGATGCCAAAGTTGCAGTTGTCGGACCGCCAAACTCATAATGAGACCCTAAATGTCCGGAATACAGAATTGGCCTAGAATAAACTAAATAGGCCAACACAAGGAAAACTGTTCTATCAATGTATAATCACAGGAGAACAGTAGAAGACAATTACACAGTTGTAGTGGATAAAATTATTGAAACACTAGATAGAGTAATACCCTTGAAAAAATAATAAAACACGAGGTAGACCCTCATCTCCATGGTACAATACAATATTAAAAGCATCTCACAAGCCTGCAAGAAATTGCAAAGAAACTGTCAAAGTTCCTACACAGATGCTACACAGATTAGGATAAAAAGCACCTGCAGAATGCCCCAAATGAATATAAGAAGGAGGTCTGTAAGACAAAAGCCAACTATTAGCTCTCAAAGCCTCTAACAATGCTAAAGTGATATTTTATATCATGTGTGGATTAACTAACCCAGAGAGCATGAAGCAACTAATTGAACTCTCATTAGCACTATGTGATAATCTAACAGCATTCTCTTATGGTAAATCAAAAGATCATTAAAGACATTGGGACCTCTCAACATAGGATAGATCTCAGCCTCACAGACACTTCTGCCAGCCAATGTAGTATGCTAGGTTCTTTTGAAATTATGACTGATGAGAGCTTTAGAGCAATGACACTGTCCTCTACATCTGGGTCACCTTTGTACCCACTACCACACAGACTTTACAAAGACATGGCATATGTATTGCCCCCTCCTTACTTCTACAGATTTGCAATCAATCACTAGAATCTGGCACCATCCCAATGGCCTGAAAAAAGGCTATAGTCACCCTTGGTAGAAACCCTCTTCAGACTCTCTGGTCCTCAGTAACTTAAGACCAATATTGCTTTTGCTCTTTCCTGTAAGAGTTTTAGAACGCTTCATGTGTAAAAAATTGTTCCTTCATCTGGAAGATCAAAGTCTGCTAGTGGAGGAGAAGTTCGGATTTAGGCCAGGGCACATGACCAAGTCTGATCTACTTCTGGCCATGGATAAGCTCCAGATGAGGGTGGATAGTGGCCAGCCAGTGGTTATGATATTACTCAATCTATCAGCTCCTTTTGATACAGTTAATCACAAGACACTACAGGCAAAATTAGCCAGATCTGAGGTCAGGGACACAAAACTGCATTGGATGAGTTCTTACCTGTCAGATCAATGTCAAGCAATCTTGCTGCCTCCATACTGCTCTGACATCAACAACATTGAGCATGGAGTCCCCGAGGGACTGGCAGTAAGCCCAATACTTTTTAGTATGTATATGAGACCTCTAATAACACTAATGTCAGTGGTGAATTTTGCTGATGATACACAATTGCTTTTGTCCATTGAAAGCATCAAACCAGATGTTCTTGTTTCGTTCCATAACTATGTTTGTGATATTGTCAAATGGCTAGCCAGGAATTTCCTAAAATGTAACTGGTGACAAAACTGAGAAGTTTCTGTGCTATCTAACTACCAAAATCTCCATGAACCTCCCTTCAAACTTCTGGCTACTGACAAGGGAGAATGAGCTAAAACAACCTGAGACAGTGCGCAATCTAGGAGTTACCTGTAATCACAAGCTATCCATGAGGAGCCATGTAAATAAGGTGGCAATCACCAGCTTTGCAATTCTCGGGGGCTTAAGGAATTTTACTGATGCTGCCCTCTCATGCAAAAACTAGGATCATGTGTAGTGTGATACTAAGTAGTCTGGACTACTATAACTCTCTGTTACTTTGACTAACGGAATATCTAATAAAGAGACTTACCAAGTCCAGGCTTCAGCTGTGATGCTGGCACTGAACAGACCAAGAAGATCCTATGTGTCCAGCACTATGAAGAAATCTATTGGCACCTAATAAATCAGGGGATAGCCTTTAAATCTCTGTGCATAGTCTTTAAACCACTCAGGTAAGTGATCTATGCCCATGCAAATAAGATTAAACGTCTAACAGAGGTTCCTTCGTTCAGCTGCTGCAAATCTCATTTACGTGGCAAACGTCTTAAAAAAAACGCAGGGCTGTTGAGCCTTTATGGTCAGAGCTGCTCAGCTCTAGAATAATCTTCCAGCCACCCTAAGATCTGCCACACACCTACCACACTTCAGAAAAGCCTTAAAAACTTGGCTCTTTCCCTTGTGATTCCACGTGCGCTGATTTGCTCCCTCCATAGCACTCTGCATCTTGTCTATACATACGCCATCAGCGCCAGAATACATGTAAAGTGACTGTGTGCTTCATAAGTGTCATAAACAATAAATAGCTATAATTGTTCATAAATTAAAAAGTGCTTACAATCAGAGCAGCTTTGACACACACCAGCCCGACCCGCAGCAACCAATATTTCAAGGAAAAAAAATCCATCCAATAAATTCATGATTGATACCAACCAGTATAAACAACTCATCGTCCAAAACACACAGTTCAAGAAGTAATTTGAGACCATGACCTGACAGACATATGTATTTGACATTGCAGAAATGCAGCTTTAGCTGTAGCAATACATCTCATCATACCTATCTTACTCCAAAAGTGCTCATTATGAAGAAACAACACTCATTCCGGTTCCTAACTGACAGCTCATATCAAGGATGCCATGGAATTTCAGCACCTTAGTGGGAGATGCAATTGCCCAGCTACAAGCCCACAAACATAACAAACAAATCTTAGCCACCTAATGAGTTCTGCTGCTAGCTGGCTTATTGGACAGTAACAGCACTAGGCAGTATCTGTAATTACCTGCTAAATGTTGCAGACTAAGGATTTCTCAGCATGGTGATCCACCTTGGTGCCTCCACCAGCTTTGATACTGTCAGGTCTGATAGATAAACACTAAAAAGTTTGTTTTTCAAAATCAGAATCGCAAAATAAAAAAACAAATGAGCCTCCACAGCGTGGGAGTTCCTGCCCAGTGTGTAGGGGTCATTATTAATTGTTTTCTCTATCCCTCAGCTAGTGGTGATGAACAGGAAAAATACCCTATGGTGAACTGTGCTATGTCTTTCCTACGATCGCCCCCACTCCACTGGAGGAAGACTTCCACCGACTGAGCTGTTGAGGGCTCAACTGACAGAAATCCTGCCATCGAATTCTAAATGAGCTGGGTGGACCGATGGTTTGACAGACAGAATACTCTGCTGTATTTGAGACAGAATACCCTCTTTGCTAAATTCTAACTAATGCCCCTTGTCAGGTGACTAATGGATTCAGTAGAGATTGCATGATATGTTAAATAGAGGATGTTTTACGACTTTCTGTTTTTGGGGTCTGCTGTGTTTGTAATAGCACTTGTCCTTGAGAGAGTCTTATGGCTTCCAGTTTTTTTGGGGTGTGTAGAGTTACTTTTTCATCTCAGTCGGAGTCATCATATAGGGAAATAATTGTCAAAGTTTTGCACTGCCTTTGCGCCATTCAAGGTATCGTAAGGTGAACATAAAACCTAGATGAGGTTTCGGGGTCATCTCGTTCCCAGTGGTGCTTGTTAAAGCTGGAATAACACAAGACAGAGCAAGGCACTGCCTTGCGTTACTCTGCCCCAAGGAGGAGTTCCATGGGTGGAGCATGGATGTTCCCACGCATAAATCCATGCATTTCTATGCATTCCCAGAATTTCAATTATTTGAAGACCAGGAAATGCTCAAAATGCCATGCCTTCCCAGGGGAGGCATAACAAGGCGAAATATTTTTATTTGTCCTCATTTTCTCCTCTTTCTATGTGTGCTGCACATTCTGCAGCCCACATAGAAAGAGGAAAACGCCTCAAAGGATTGTTTTGTGCAGGAAGGTGCACCTTCCTGCACAAAAACAATTCTGCCTGCCATACAGACACCCTTACACCATGTGTGCAAGGGTGCCTGGATTGGTGCTAGGCAGCACATCGTGCACCAGCGCAAGAAGAGAGGAATGCACCCTGTAATTTTAAGTGTGACACATTCCTGCCCTCTCTGTGTCAAGGTGTCTTGCTGCACGACATTGCATGGCATTTTGACTGTCTGTTGGCCTAGTGTGTACTGCTGGTGATTTTTGTGCAGCAGGTAGTGTACTCATGGTTGTTGGATAGAGGTGTTGATCAATCATCAGTCAAAGTATTATTGTTCAGTAGTGTGAAGAAAGCATTCCTTAAAATAGAATAGATTGGTATTTCTGTATCATATTTACACTCATTATCCAACCAGGTTCCTATTACACATAGGTAGTGCTGATGGTAACAACATTTTCAATCTATTTTCTATTTAATATATATTTCAGTCACATATAAATTAATGTAATTGTTTATCCACCCTGTGCCCTATCCCAGTGAAATGTACCTATTAATTTCACCAATGTTTGTCTCAGATTATGGGCTTTGCCACCATCACTGTGGAGTGTTTTATTGCCTAGATTTAATGAAATTAGAAGATCAGATATTTTCCCAATCCTGACTACTTTATTAGTGAAAGGCAAGAAGATTTTTATATCCCTTTTCTGGATGCCCCAATTTGTTTTAGGCCACGTTCCTTTGAAGATTTGTGGTGGTACCTGAATACAAATTGCTAAACGTACTTATGATTGAGTAAATTAGATATTTTGTTTTACAGTTCATACATTCTGTAATAGTTATTATCATATTGGTATTATAAAATGTATTCACATATTTTTTCACCCATTTGTTGGCTGTCCATCAGTACTAAAGAAACAACTGGTTGGATTAGATTCCACTACTTTCTACTTGACATGAGATTTACATTGGCGTGCTGCGATTCTTAAACATTCCTAAACATTCATGTACATATTGCAAAACTGGGTTGTACTTCCATAACCAGGGCAATTGATAATCACCCACAGCTCCTACTAATACCTCACCTGTTCTAATCTAGCACAAGGCCCTAACTATAAGAATAATTATGCACTACTTTACACCTTATCAGACCTGTCTGACCTGGACAGGACATGAGTAAAACAAAATGTAATAAAAAGTTAAATGTTTCTCTGGTAGCCCCCATTAAACACCACACAGGGCTAACTGGTTCCAAAACTAATAAACAAAAATCCGAAAGTTAACAACATTCTTTAAAGTAATTCTTACAAAATCTATACTTTGAACTTCCATCAGCCCACTAGACCCTTTTGCTCTTCTTTCCCTCCTCCAACCCCCGACATAACAGATGTGGAGGTTGGTCCTTCTCCTACCTAACAGTGATGACATGGAAAGAACTACCCTTTCATTCCCAGAGCTCTCCATCTATTCCAGAGTTCCGAAAGCCCCTGAAAATCAGGCTGTTCAGCTAATTTTTATTTTGTACTTATTTATGACATTTCTAAAGCGCAACACTTGTCCCCTAGGGAATATCACAGTGCTGGAATCACTTAAAGCTTGAGTGTCAAAGACGGGATAATACAGGGGCAAAGAATAGAGTTAGAAAGGGATTAGTCTGTAAAGAGACAAGTTTTTAA
The DNA here is from genome assembly GCF_031143425.1 of Pleurodeles waltl. Classification (NCBI taxonomy): domain Eukaryota; kingdom Metazoa; phylum Chordata; class Amphibia; order Caudata; family Salamandridae; genus Pleurodeles; species Pleurodeles waltl. The sequence continues at coordinate 213,414,823 of NC_090438.1, forward strand.
GTTTTTCCTGAAGGTATTATGGTACTCTGTAAGGCAGATGTCAAGGGGCAATGAGCTCCATTGGGACGCTGTTAAACAGGAAAAGGAGTGGTCCCCTGTTCCGACTTTTTAATACACGTTGTTTTGGCTAGCACTAGATTCTGGGATCTCAAATTAGGAGATGGTCTGTATTATTCTTGTTTAAAACATATCACCACTGGGCCTGATTTATGAAGTGCTTTATGGGCATGGTAAAAAAAAATACATTTTGCTCTTGTCGGCATAGGGAGTCAGTGAAGATTTTTTAAACAGGCTGAGGTTGAACTAAATCTATCTTTATTGCAAATGAGCCTGGCTTCTTCAATTTGGATTACTTGAAGACCGGAAAATAGATAATCTGTCATGCCTACACAAAGCATATTTCCATAGCTCAGTCGACTCGTAACCAGAGCCTAGACAATGGTTCAGGGCTAATTCATGGGGATTCAGCCGAACAGTTTCCTCAAACATTTGAATATTCTGCAGCATTCACTGCATGTAGCATTGACTTGCTCTTGCATGGATAAGGAGTTGTTGATCAAAACCCCAATTTCTTTGCTACTTTCTTAGGCTTGAGGGATGAGCCTAGGGCAGCTGGCCCCGAAGAGGAGTCCCAAATCTGCTGAGCTCCACCAAACAGCAGTATCTCTATCTTTTCAGCATTGAATTTCAAACAATGAACTCTCAGCCAACTTGACACCTCCATTAAACAGCTAGTAAGATTTTCCCTGGTTTCCTGGTGTTTGTCTCTTATTGAAATCACCACTTGGGTGTCACCTGCTTAGGAACAGATTCCAAATTCCACATTTCCCGACAATTTTTGCAATGAAGGAGACACACACATTGAAGATTAAGGGGCTCAAGGAGGACATCTGCACGACTCCGTATTTGGACGTGCTGTAGATGACCTAAAGATGTCCCACTGCACTGATTGACTTCCCTTCCTCAAGAAGGAGTTCAACCGTTTTAGAGTACTAGGGTGAATCTCTATCTCAAGAAGGTTTTTTATCAATAGGTCGTGGGACAAAGTATCAAATGCTGTAGTTAACTCAAGTAGGAACAGGATAGCGGCATTACCCTGATCTACTTCTAATCTGATATTGTCAAGCATGTCAACTAAAGTAGATTCAGTACCATTATTAGCTCTAAATCCCATTTGAGAAGACTCTAGCAAGTCGTTAGTTTGGAGAAAGGCAGTGAGCTGGGCATTCACTAGCCTTTATAGAACTTTTGACATGTAGGGAAGCAATGAAATAGGTTAGTAATTTGGCAGAATTGTGACACCTGCGCCCAATTTTTTACTGAATGAAGTATTGAAGCTTTCTTTCCTGGTGTTTGGATGTTCTGCAGCAGACAGAGATATATTAAAAATGTGTGTTAAAAAAAATTCTTAAAATGTAAGAGAGGTGAGGAAAGATAAAATGGGGACAGGAATCTAATGGGGATCCAGACTTAACTTCCAACACTTCATAAGCAGAGCAAGATGCAATATTTCTTAGTTCAGCCCTGCCTGCTGAACTGACACCAGGGGATCTCATTTAAAAGAGGTTGCTTCTCAAAGGTTGCATAAATGCTGCCAATCTTAACCATGAAGACATTGCCTATTTCTTCACAATGAATAGCATAGTGCACAATTGACTGTGCTAGGCAGACTGTTTGTAAAAATGATTTTACAATTGTAAATGTTCTTTGGAAGAACTGCTATTCTTTTTCACTTGATAAAGCAATCCTTTATGGCCCTTGTATGTGCTCTGTGGTATTTATTTATCTCTTGTTTAGTTTTTTGGAGATCAACGATGCATTTGGAGTGTCTCCAGGCTTTCTCTAGTGATTTACACTACTTTAGGATTAATACTAAGGATGAGATTAACTCACAGAGTTTCACTTTGTGGACTTTTGTGGAATTGCATGAAAACTCTGTGGAGATGAATGACCAATCAGTATGTCGAGCTGCCTGCACTGTTTTTTAGCACTGGGAGCTTGTACCACAGTGAGAAATCAGAGTGAAAGCCACCACGATGCACCCCAGAGGGCGCTGCTGCTCGAGCTGGTTTTGCTGCAGCTCAAGTGGATTTTCTACATAAGCTGCAACTTTTCCATCGCTTGGTACCTCCTACTGCCCTACAATTGCGCTAGGGGTCACCAATTCTTGCTTGCACTCATCAACTTACTGTTGGTGAGACGCATGAGAAAAACCTCTACCATGTGGCAGAGTGCCGAATTTGGTTGGATCTCCACGTTACGCACGTGGAGAGGACAAAACTCCACAAACTTCGCCGGTGGAGTAAAACGTTTCACCCACCCCTAATTAATACATACCAAAATGCCTTTTTTGCATATGCAAACAGCCTGGTCGTGCCAATCAGGCTGTTTGTGAATGCAAATAGTCTTTATAGATCTGGTCCCATGTGTGGTTTAGCATCTGTGGAAATGCCACAGTGCAGTAAAGCCATTCATATCAGATCGTTCTGCACTCTGAAGACTTCAGTTTTGCTCTGTGACTATGCCGTCAGCAGGGAGACAAAAGAGAAAGTATGATATCTGAAAAAAGTCATTTTCTCCCAGAGCCGTTGGTCTTCATAAATATATTATTTCCAATAAGTAAAATGTAAAAACCTGGTTTTATCAGGTTTTCTAGTCCAGTGGTTAATTGTGGCCAGAAACGGAGGAGACATGCCCACTATTATGCCTCTGAGAATTCCTTATGATATTCAGAAATGTACGATAAGGGCCAGCAACAAGTTAAACATGTTCCAGTGTAAGTTTGGCAAAAAGCCTTATTTGGGAAAAAACATAAATCATCTCAATATAGACGTTTCCTTTCTCTCCCCTGTTCAATATGTGGAAGAACATTCAGGGGAAATTTAGAATTAAAATATCTGATCATTTCATATCTTCTCCTATGGCCCTATAATTATCAGTGACAAAAAAGGAGAATCAACTTACACCTACTTTTCTTTTAGAGTCTTTCCGGAATTGCTTCTCCTTTCTATAAGTAATTTAGCACCTCGGTTAAAGCTAGAATCTATGCCTATTGAAAATTATGTATTTGGGAAATACACCTTTAGTAGACATAGGAATACCAAGTTTGATTTAAATCCGATTGCCTACACTACACCTGTTTTAGAATATTTTTGGGCCTCAAAACATTGAAACACACACACATATCTGCTATGTCCACATGTGAGTGACTCAGAAAAATAACCATCATTGCAACAGCCAATAAGTCTGGCATTCGGGCCCTTGTGCAAATGTTTTTATTTTGTATTCATCATCATCATCAAATGTTATTTTTTCGGTTTCTGCAAATTAAAAATATAAAAAACATCAGCAATAAATAACATACATCAATCAAGTTGTAGTGATTTCCTAAGTCTGAGAGCTCCTGACAAAAAATAAGCCAAATATAAACAGGTACGCACATCAGACAATAGCTGTAAGTAATACAGAGCAGGTCGTACTTTTAAAAAATGTTTGCCAGCGAACAAAGGGAGATTATGCTACAATTTGTTTTATAAAAGGTAAAATGCAAAATGTCCTGTGTGGAAACACCGTCATGTCTACATGGTACAGAAATAGAATCAAAATCAAAGAAACTCCCCCAGGGAATAGTCAGCTGATGCCGAATCATGTTGAGTCTGAAGCACGTCGCTCACAATTGATGATGGTTTTGCATATCAAAGTTAGATAAGGCTCCAATGCCGGAGAAGTTTGTATCAGAATACAGGCTCTAACAGAGATCTTTTTCATTTCAATCAGAACTCTCGTTTTTGTTTCCCAGGCCATAAATGCTGCCTTGGTCCAGGCAACATCACCAGTAACAATTGATTCAGGATGTTTAAAAATTTCGGCCTCTCTTACTTTGATAAAGCACACTTCAACATAGTTCAAACAGGCAGTTCTAGACACTCGATCCACGGACAAGCGATCCTTCAATATTAGGCGATTAAAGTTATTTGGTTCTTTTCGAGTCTTAACCATAGAGATAGCTAGAGTAGCAAAGGTTGCATCTGCAGGATATCAGGCGAAAAAAACTAGGCCATGTGGCTCATGAAAGTTATATTAGGAGGAATATTGGGGAGATATACAATTCAAACTGCAATATAACATTGTAGGGTACCCCTTCCTAACACTAGCTCAAGTGCACCTAGTCAGTGTTTACCACTCAGAAGAAAAATCATGCTCTTTTTTAGATATAACCCTCACCCAATCTAGTAGTGGCATGCTTCATCATGGGGATCACAATGGCCCCTAAAAGCCAGGTTTGGCTCAACCATATTGCAGGGAGCTCTTTGTATATCTAGTGACTGGGGGAAGCTAAGTGTACTAAAAATGTCTCATCCACACCCAGTTATTCCTTTGTTAGCAGGGATGAATGAACACAAACTAAAATCAGTAACAAGGGCCAATGAAAGGTATGAATGGTCCTATGACTCTTTCTATGACAACATGCTTCTGCCCTACTATATGGCCAAATAATGTTCTGGGGCATTAGTCAGGACTGGTTCCAAATGTTGTCATATATCCGGTTGATGACTTGTGAATCACTTGTTACAGCCACAATGAACTTCTTAGGCATGCAAGGTGAGTACTATACTCACCTTACCAACGTACAGTACCCAAATCACTGACTAGTGGTACCTGTAAATTAAAAACCAAGGCCAATTTTTATACTTTTTTAGCGCCGCATTTGCGTAATTTTTTGATGCAAAAGCGGTGCAAAGTTACAAAATACAATTGTATTTTGTGAGTTTGCCACGCTTTTGCATCACAAAGCGGCGCAAATGCGGTGCTAAGAAAGTATAAATAGGGGCCCAAATGTGCACAAATGATCAGAGTGCATTAGTGAAAACAACACACCTGGTGCTCATGCAAGAAACCACAACTTTCTTTTTCTCTTAATTGACTCACTTGTACTATAGCAGGCCCATTGTATTCTCTAAGGCCTGGGACCACAACCGGTAGCTTAGTGCACTAGGAAAAGACCAATAAAGAGGACACATTCTCTATATAACCATTGTTACCTGAGTGGTTACCACCACCCATGCAAGTTATAAGGCCTGCATCAAGTGAGCCAAGGTAGCACTACTGGTAAAACAACATAAAAAATGTTAGTGTGACTTACTCTGAAGGGTATACTGTCAGACTCCACCACGGTGTAGGAGGAGCTTTGGCCCTGTAGTCACACAATGGCCCTCATTCTGACCTTGGCGGGCGGCGGAGGCCGCCCGCCAAAGTCCCGCCGTCAGGTTACCGTTCCGCGGTCGAAAGACCGCGGCGGTAATTCTGACTTTCCCGCTGGGCTGGCGGGCGGTCGCCTTCAGACCGCCCGCCAGCCCAGCGGGAAAGAGGCTTCCACGATGAAGCCGGCTCGGAATCGAGCCGGCGGAGTGGAAGCTGTGCGACGGGTGCAGTTGACAGTGAAATACATGTAGGGGCCCTCTTACGGGGGCCCCTGCAATGCCATGCCAGTGGCATGGGCATTGCAGGGGCCCCCAGGGGCCCCGCGACCCCCCCTACCGCCATCCGGATCCCGGCGGTCGGACCGCCGGGATCTGGATGGCGGTAGGGGGGGGTCGGAATCCCCTCGGCGGCGCAGCTTGCCTTGGAGGATTCAATGGGGCGGCGGTACACTGGCGGGAGCCCGCCAGTGGTGCCGGTCCGACCGCGGTCGGAATCCCCATTGGAGCACCGCCGGCCTGTCGGCGGTGCTCCCGCGGTCCTCCGCCCTGGCGGTCTTTGACCGCCAGGGTCAGAATGACCGCCAATGTGTTGCTTGTGTGGAGATGGCAACCAGTATGTGTTGTACCAAACGCAGACCCATGCCGGAAACAACCGGTGCATTAACAAACATCTTGCCCATTGTTATAAATAAGGACCTAAGTCCCTTTACTCACGTCGCCAAGGGTTCACAAACCACATGGATATCTACTAGGTCCTGCATCTCCTGGCTCTTCATGCTGAAAGAACAGGATGGGGACAGGCATTTAAGCTGCTTCGTAATGCCCAGCTGAAACACATTACAATCAGGTGTGATGCGTCGTGCGTCTCCCGCATATTACACGGCCTCCAGGAATGGAAGGAAATGTGGTCCATTTCTGCCTTATGCATTTCCGTAATGTCAAAAAATGATGTAGAGCCATGGCTATCCATTCAAGGCCATATTTAAAGGTGAGGTACTCTCAAAAGAACTGGAAAATCTTCACATCCAAGCGATTAAAGGAGTGACTGTATTAACTCCAGATGTAGGTAAAAATATTGAGTGACCTAACGCACTCCTGATGAAAAGACTATCTGGTATATTTAAGTTCCTTGCGACAATTGTGTTTGTGCAATCAAACCAAATCAAACAAACACAAAAATAACATTGACAATAAGAATAAACAATTGTCATAGATACAGGCTCTGATACTGCTTGCTTTGGAGTGGGACTAGCCTACTCTGGTTATTGAAAGATTCAACTGGAAAATGTCAATACTCTCTTTATGAGATGTTGATGTGGGACATTAGGGACCTATACGATAATGTGAGTGTGAAAATGAAAAAAAATGAGCAACTGGCTCATATACTGCTGTCCTTTGGGGGCCATTTACTTGTGGTTATAGAACGATTTAATTGAGAATGCCAATGCTCTCTTTATGAGACGATGATCTGGGCCATTTGGGACCAATAAGATGATGGTACACAGGTATGCATCAGTACATAAAGAGGGCTACAGGAGCACTACTTCACAAACTCATAAGCATCTTTGTGAATCACCCAACTTTCACTGCATTTATGTATGTGGATATTTTTATTAATCCTATTTTCATTACAGAAGGCTGATGAGTGAGCCAAAGCTGCCTCTAGGCCATACATAACATGTCTGTCCACCTACAAAGTCTCATTTTGCTCCAAGAGGAGGCCTAAAGAGAGATGCTAATTACTTAGTTATTTTTTTCTGATACCCACAAATATATTCCTTAAATGTGTAGATTAGGCTTTGTATAGGTTTGTTTGGCTTGTTGTGTCACCAAATTGTGCCATGTACCTGTAAATAACATGACAATACTTTTTTTGTATTGGGTGTTCAGGGTATTCTGGACCACAATACCCTGATAAGTATTCCAGAAGTACAAGAAATGATGAGCAACGTTTATTAAAATCATGATAAAATCATCACATTTTCTTTTACACGTTCATCACGAAAAGAGATATTAGCACCAGGCTGGCCCTATCGGTCATGGGGCATTTCCCTGGGGGTCTGTAAGGGTGGGAGGCCTCTTTTGTTACTGAGGGAGCGGTTTTATAGCAGTGCAGCATTTTTAAAATCACTGCAGAGTTCCTTGTATAGCCAACAGTTTTCAGGCAACAATAAAAGTGCCAAGATACCGTTGGTGATTAATGTACCTGCTGGAGAGAGATCAGAGTTTTGCCACCTAGTGGCAATATTGAATCATCTAAGGTAGTGCAGAGGGATAATATGCTTGCTGCAAAGAATATATACTATGCAGATTACAGGACAGTATTTTATGTGCATAGCTCAGTGGGATACTGTTTTTGACATAGATATCCTTTTGCTACTGTGCCGTTCATAAGTTAAAATCATTATCTAACACAGTGAGCTATGAACTGCCATCAGAGAGATGTATGCAAACTGCATGGTACAGATTAGAAAGTTATGTTTAATCCGAGTCTTTGATTATTCTAATTTTGCCACAAAAGGTAAATTGTCGATGGTAATGTCAACCCTAACCACTTTATTATGTTCAGGATCCTAACTGTATGCTACCCCAGACCAAGCACTCTTAAGGAATGCCTACAAGGATGGATGACATGTAAATCCTTCAATTCGTACTCCCCTTTGTGTTTTATAACATTTTGTAAACACTGATTTACACATGTATGATTTATTGCCTCTGTATGTGTGTGTGATGTAAAGTGCTCCAACACCCTATGCTAGTAAGAGAGTTACTATAAAACAAATAAATTATATGTGAGAGCGGGGCTATGGAAAGATGAGAGGCACTGTTAGAGAGTGATGGTGAGACAATTATTCAAGAGCCCCAATAAAGATTGCCATATCCTGGTCATCATTTACTGTGCTTTAAAAACTAGTACAATTGAATATATAATGAAAAATGTGTTGTAGAATGCACAGTCCTTTCCATTTATTTCCAAATTGTCTTGGTGGGAGAACCTCCTCAAGCCCCATTGTAGTTCTCAGGCTCACTTACTATGTACTTTATGGGGACAGGTTTGGCTCACTCACAATGTACCCTATAGGGGTTGGTCTGACAAAACCTGTCAGGGCTGCTTTGGGTTCCCAGCTTGGCCCTTAGCACAGGAGTTTTATCAATAAGTAGCTCAGAGTGAGAAAAATCATGGGGCCACGTAAAACATCATGATAAGAATTTATAAGCCCCGATTTTGTGGCAGTGGTAAAGAAGGATGTGCGAGGGAGAGGTGTTCTAGGGGGCAGGCTCAAGATTCATTATGCCCACTGGGAGGGAGATGAGTACTCCTACAGTTGTAATTCAGTAATGCTGAGAAAAAAATATGAATGGTCAGCCAGCAGTGGTGGCTGCTACTCAACGGGGGTGGCAGGGTGGGATGGTATGGGGTCAGGGGTGAAAAAAACTTTACAAAGTTTTTAAAACTCTTACCTTCAGAGGAGATGCATTTGTCTCCCCTCCATCCTCTTCCTCTTCCAAGCTGCACACAGGTTCCCAGCCAATCACAATGCTGCTGTCACCAGCATGACAGCAGTGCTGTGATTGGTCAGAGCAGCCTTCTTCGCAGCTCAGATTGGGAGTGGAAGCCTGTGCATGTTCTCCACTCTGCTGTGCAATACAGCAGGGTAGAGAACATTCAAAATGTGCATGTCTGTTTGGCCAGACCAACACAGCGGGCCAAACAAACATGCACACTTTGTGCTGCAAAACATTCCTAAAGCCCTCCTCCAGCCCCTTCTTCCAGCCCCCTTCCTCCAGCCCAGCCCCACCCCTTACTCCCAGGAGGAGCCACCCCTGTTAGCCAGCAGCCCTTTTGGCCAGCCATCAGCCTTTTACGGACTAATTAGAGCAACACATTAGCTCCTTTGTTCAGACCAAAAATGTCTTTAATCATGGATTATGACTTTACTGTCTTTTTTTTTCAAGGTAGCAGGTAGGCGACCTTACATTTGTTGTATCAAATTTTCCCCCTTATGTGCTTAGTTATTTGTTTTCGCCACAGATGCATAATGTTGGCTGTGTGCCATTATATATTTGACATAAATATGTCAATGTATTTAGAGAAAAGCTCTGCTGTTAGGCAGTTGTGGGACAGAAGTCTATTCCCTCGCCTAATTTCCGGTAGGAAAAGTATGTTCTCAGCCCCAGGCATTGTCCTCATTAGGGTTGTTCTGTATTCCTGTTTCACAAAAGAATATGTCTAGGTCAAAATGTAATATTTATTTACTCAGCTCAGTACTGCATGATTCAATCCAGATTCATGAGCTGAACTCTTCTAAAGTAATTTACAGAATGTATGGAAACTGTGAATTTTACTTTGCATCACTTATAAAATAGCATTGAATATCTACTGTAGCAATATACAATGATATGTGGAAAGGAGAGTGTCAAGGACAAAGGGCACACCCAATAAATTTGACAACACAAATAGAGCACAGGGAATGAGAGTTAATGAGCCAAAGCTGACTGCACAGTTGGACATTACCACTAGATTTGTGTGGAAATCTTGAAGAAACAAAAATGTGGACTTTTATTCTCTTTGGAAGCAGTTTGTGGAATATGAACTCTACAACAAAGTTGGGGAAATGCTCCATTTGTTAATACGCACACTAGCAGCTGGTCTGTGAGCCCACATAATTAGGAAATAAGATCCATTTATACTAACGCATTGTCCTATAGAAACAGAATGGGAAAAAACATTTCATACATCAGGTTTTAAAAGTTTAGCTAACCGGGCACCTATTGTGGGATGATTTATATTGTCAAAAAGAAATTTGATGGTAATAAATCTTTTTCCATAATGATCGTTTATTTAGCTTCTGCCTCTAGTAATGCTTTCCACATTCTTTAAGTGGTCATTATGACCTTGGTGGTCCTGCCCAGCCATGCCTGCGGTTACGGCCAGACTGCCGACAGTGTGGCGGTGCAGGACCGCCAAACTACGATTGCAGCAGGGAACTGGCTGCATCGCAGCTAGTTCATCGCCTATACCGCCAGAGCGGTGAGACTGCCTGGCTGAAGGTTGACCACCATTGACCCGGCGGTCCACCTAACACCGCCCGCAGTATTATGGGTATCCTTTCCACCAGGGAATCCGTGGGGGCACCCCCACCACGAAATCCCTGGCGGTAAAGATACTGGCAACAGGAATACTAATTCCTGTCACCAAAACAAGACTCCCCAACACCCCTCCATGTAGGAGGCTCCCTCACCCGTGACCCCATTAGAAACCCCCACCCCTGCCAAGTAGCAACAACCCCCCACCCGATCTCCATACTGACCCCCCACTCCCAATCCATGCACGCACATACCACGCTTACATACATACACGTACACATCCACACTCACTCATTCACACACACATACACACACGGCCATGTCACACACCCCACCCCCCGCATACAGGCATTCACATAAGCACACAGACACTTGCACACACCCACACAAACACACAAAACACCCCCCACCTCCCTCCATTCACACACACACACATCCCCATTCACACATACAATACTCAACACCCTCCCTTCCCCTGTCGGACGATCTCCTTACCTGGTTGTCATGGTGGTCGTCCGGAAGGGAACGGGGTCCATGGGGTTCTAATAGACCGTCGACCGCTAGTATGGCTGCTGTCGGCTTCCCTGCCAAATAGTGGCGGAGAACATCCAGCAGCCATAATATGGCGGCAGTGACTTCAACAGTCTACAGAATAGACCACCGAAGTCATAATGAGGGCCTTAGTGTGTTTCTTAGCAGCAGATGTCCCATTGCCACATGTCGGCAATCCTGCCCTTGGTTCAGCCATACTTTGGAGGTCATATTAGCATCCAGTAGCAGTTTTACGGGCAACATTCTTGTCCTATGTCCACAGTATTTAGAACTGAATTCCATTGTAGAAATTCTGACACACCTACTATGGAGGTAATTATATTAATGAGTAAGAACCACACTCAGTCGCCACAGCACACCAAGGCATTGTTGCTATGGATAGGACAGCACTTCCTGTGAAAATAATTGCAGCAGTGGAGCAAGAATGGTATGGAAACATAGCATAGGTATCAGAAGAATATATATGTACTCAAAAACATACACTGGATGCCTGTAACTGAGTCACTTATATCATGTATAATTAACATGGTGTTCTGAAAAAACCTGTTGAGTTACGCCAGAGTTGTAACTCATGTAACTCAAGGACACATCATACTCCAACATAGAGCACCTGTTGTTCAAACTCCACATCACAGCCAACTAGACCTTAGATGTAATTCTTATCTGCAGACCACAGGGACATGTACCAACTTCACTGACATCATCACACCACTCCATCGCACCACCTGCACTCAATGCTAGCAATTACATCCTACTTAGAGTCCCTCAATGCTAGCAATTATATCCTGAGATTGCATCTGAAAGACAAACTGACCCCCAACTCAAAAGCACTCAATAAAGACCTCAGAAGTCTGAGCCTTACCCAATGAACGACGAGACCAACACACATTGCTGGAAACCTCCTAGACCCTATTTTTACCATCATCAATAAAATCAATTCAAAGTCAATGAGCCTATACCCCCCTCCTGGAGAGACCACACCTGTGTCAAGTTCACCATCCTTGTCCCGGTCCATTGCACACAAACAACCAGACCTGCACACTAAATGTGGAACAGCATCAAAGACAAGGACTAAAACATCACTGGATCACCCCCTGCACAGCTTTGCTCACTTCCTCAAACACAGCAATTCATCTAGATCATGTCCCCAGGGCGGTTACCACATGGAGGTACTCAGACTGATAAAATGACACAGCAAATAATTGTAGTGCTAATGGAGTATTAGCCAGGACAATACACACAGGCACCTGTTTCACTCTGCCTTGAGACACTACCACCAAATCTTTTGGTACACCAAATGCAATTCTCTGGCAGACCACATCGATGTCAATACCATCAGAAGAAAACAAATCTTTGCAATTTTAAAGGATTTCACTTTACTAGCAGCTGCCTCCAACCCGATCACTCCTTCATCCTCTCAGGACCTACTTAACAGCAGCTGCTACATGGACCAAAGCCACACACAAAGGCAGCCCATCTGTGTCCATTTACACCTAGTTCATGTCCAAATTCAGGAAACCTAGGGGCATATTTATACTCCGTTTGCGCCGGAATTGCGTCGTTTTTTTGACGCAATTCCGACGCAAAACTAACTCCATATTTAGACTTTGGCGTTAGACGCGTCTAGCGCCAAAGTCCATGGAGTTAGCATCATTTTTTAGCGTGGACACCTACTTTGCGTTAATTATATGCAAGGTAGGCGTTCCCGTCTAAAAAATCGACTCCGAGGCATGTGCCTCGGATTTATACTCCCGGGCAAAATTCACGCCCGGGAGTGGGCGGGTCAAAAAAAAATGGCGTACGGCCGCTTTTGCACCGTTTTTTAGTGCCTGCAAAAGGCAGGCGTTAAGGGACCTGTGGGCTCTGAAGGAGCCCAGAGGTGCCCTCCCACGCCCCCAGGGACCCCCCCTGTCACCCTTGCCCACCCCAGGAGGACACCCAAGGCTGGAGGGACCCATCCCAGGGACATTAAGGTAAGTTCAGGTAAGTGTTTTTTTTTAAAAATAATTGTGGCATAGGGGGGCCTGATTTGTGCCCCCCTACATGCCACTATGCCCAATGACCATGCCCAGGGGACAGAAGTCCCCTGGGCATGGCCATTGGGCAAGGGGGCATGACTCCTGTCTTTGCTAAGACAGGAGTCATTTCTATGGGGGTTGGGAGTGAAAAAAAATGGCGCAAATCGGGTTGAGGCGAAAAAATTGCCTCAACCTGACTTGCCCCATTTCTTGACGCCCAAGCCCCATATCCCCCTACGCCGGCGCTGCCTGGTGTACGTCGTTTTTTTTAACGCACACCAGACGGCGCCGGCGGCTAATGCCGGCTAACGTCATTCAATAAATACGGCGCCCGCATGGTGCTTCAGAATGGCGTTAGCCGGCGCTAATTTTTTTGACGCAAAACTGCTTTTAATATGGGTCACGCGTAAGATGATAAATAAGGGTTTAAATGTATGGAGCCATGAAATAATAGCCCTTATCTTAGTAGCATTATTGAGGCCATTCACATTTAAAACGATCATCTTTCCCTATCCACAATCACATGTTAGAGAGAAAGAAACAAATAACCAATCATTTTACTCCTTAAATCAATCAAAGACTTGTTTCTTTTTGTCCCCTGCTTCTCACACTCTCCCTTGACATTACCCTGCATCACGCTCCCTGTTTCCCACTTACCATGGCTATCCCACCACTTGTTTCTCTAAGTAGTTGCACCTCCATACCAGGGGACCCTATTCCACACGGAAACATGCTGCCCTATTATTGCACTTAGTGAACGCCTTTCCCCGATTTGCCCCCCCTTTAATTATTGTGTTTATTATTCCTGCTGTTTTCTCCTTTACAAAGAAATCCACATCCTCTTATTTACATATCTGTATGTATTTTGGTGTCTTGTTTCTCTTCCATTTTGCAGCTGTTCACTTGCTAGCATGCCAGCTTGCTCTTGTCTCTTAATTCCATGTCTTAATTCTGCTGGATAACCTTGTGCTGTCTATAATTCAGTGTATGTCTGGAAGATGCCAAGTGCCAACACTTGAGCTTTGCTATTTGTGCTATCATTTCTTGTGCTTCAGCTGCTTTAAAGTTGGTTATTAATTGTTTCAGCTCCCATCTGCAATTTGAGGCCTCAAATGATACTACAGATTAAGTTTGTAGATCAAATTCATTGTCACAAATTTTGCTTGGACAGATTTTGTGAGGATTCTCTTTTATGATCCTGAAGTCCCTAAAGTTTACAACAGCTGTTCTGGTTTGAGAGCTAAGTTTCAATGATATAAAGGAAACTTTTGAGCTTGATGTATTGTGAGATCTTCTGTTCCAGCAAGCACATGTATCTTATTTATCTTCTCAATCATTGCTGCTAATGAAGTTCAGTTCTCATTGTGTACTACAGCATCTGTGAATTTCAGCTTGGTATTTCAAATCCAATTGTCATACACCTCTTGTTTGAGTTTCCCAATTTCCTTAGTGACAGTGGCTATTTATTTCTGAACTAAATCTTGAGAGTCCTTCACCTCAGACACCCTATGCTATAGATCATGTATCTGGGCAGCATATTTACCTATTTTAGAATCTAAGGAGTTCATCCCCAACCCAGCTGATCGTGAATGGCTGGTCACAACCTGAACAATACGTTGTGGCAGCCATCACAAGTCTCAGGAACATGATTGCTGCATCCTTGAAGATGAAATAACAAAGGATTAGGGGTATGATTGGTGAATGAGGTTGGGTGTCCCATTGGTTGTAAGATTTACTGTTACAAATCTGATTGGTTAGGCTTAAGACTAGGTTTCTATTGGCCAGAAGGGATATTTAGGACGAGGGCTCAGGGCGTCTCAGCCCAGTCAGAGAGGTTAAGGGTGGATAGGACAAGGGCAGTTGCCTGTTTGGGCCTGTTTGGGACTGCTAGGGCCTAGGGCCAGAAATGCTGGCCAATTCTCTATTTAGCAGAAAGGAACTTACTCTCCACACATCCGTCAACATGCAAACACATTATCATCAAAGACATCCAACGTCTGCATCACAAACTGACCTCATACAGATTGCCATGTCTCATCAACCAACACAAAATCCCATATACCACACCTGTACACATATCCATCACAACTACAACAAGAAAACACCTTCATTCTCACAGAAAACACTACTCTGTCTATTTCCACTAACACAACCTGCCATGGCCACACAATCCAAAACCATATTCTACATTACTTTCAGCCATCCATATACACACTCCCTGTTCATACAAACCAGCAGCACTCTCCTCTATTTGCTTCTGCCAGACCCCCTTTTATCATGACAATACCTAAACTCAGCCTTCCAACACACCATCTACAAACACCCTTGCCCTTGCTTCACCAATTACACACACCCTTACAATCCTCACACTCCACTCCACTACCCATATTACCTCATCCAGTCATCACAACTAACACAAACTCCACTGACACACATCCATCCCCTCTTACACACATCACTCATCTCCAAAACATCAACACCCCCCTGTAATACTCTAATACCACTCACCAGCAATAACTCACATACAAATCCTTCACAGAAAACCACTACATCAATATCCCCTCCCACTATTACACAAAAAATAATACAGACCACACACATCAGCACATCAAAATAACACAAACTTTCATCATACTTTACGTCACACCCACTCTTACACTCATGACAACACAAAGAATACAAACCCTGCCCAATCTTTACCCCTACATTCTCACTTGTCACAAACATCTACCACAAGCACCCCAACACAGCAACATTCATTCACCCACCTCTCATCCATTGCACAATTTATGATCCACATGTTCCTCCACCACCCCTAACCCATACTCCTTCAACACTAAACAGACGCAAATATAATAAACAACATGCCGCTCTTAACAACTTTGCATCCCCTTGTCTACATCAGATTGTACACAATCCCACACACATCGCTGGACACATCCTAGATGTAATTTTTGCTCAGCATGAACTAGTTACCGTTCATAGCATCACGCCAATCACAAGGTCAGGCCACCACTTGATAACTTTCCAACATAAAACACTACAAATCAACACACCCCACTACTACTTACTTACATGCACCTATCGACCATGGAGCAAACTCAATTTTGATGACTTAGAAACACAACTAACAGCCAACACAAATCTAGATACAATTAATTATGTTATAAAACTTTATGAGTGGCTACAGGAAGCTTTTGATATCCTGATACCACCCAGAAAAACTAAACAGGACAAAAGAAAAACAACACCTTGGAGGGACACAGAACTTAAAATGATAAAGCAACAAACCAGAAGGTTGCAGCGAACATGGCTCAAAACAAACAACATTTAAGACAAACTGCCACTACACAATCTTAACAGAATATACAAATCATCAATCAAAAAAGCTAAAAAGGTACTACTCAGACAGAATCCAAAATGCTAAATCTGCAACCAAAGAATTTTATAAAATTCTCAATGAATTTTGGAAACCTAAATGCATGGAAGGAAGTCATCCCACTACTCAAGATTTTGCAAATAAACTGGCAACTCATTACATAATTAAGGCAGACACATTGGACTCCTATTTAAAACAGAAGAAAACCATCAGCACCAACCCCTTTCCTAAAATCCCCTCGAAGAATAAACCAACCTAGCCTCTACACTCCTTCAAACAAATATCACAAGGTGAATTTCTGGATTTGGTGAAAGCAAGCAGGTCCTCCGGTTGCCCTTCTGACCCTTGTCCACCACACATCTTCAAGAACATTCTTTTATCTACCTCTGCTGCCACACCTGTAAGAAAAATAATCAACAACTCTTTGACTACAGGAACCTTTCCTGAAAGACCTGAAAAAGGCATACACACATCCATTATTAAAGAAAACAAACCTAGACACGCAGGACCCTAACAACTATAAACCAATCACAAATAGACCTTTCCAGGGCAAATTGATAGAAAGAGCAGCATTCGCACTGATGTCACAATTCATTGAAACCAACTCCATACTCTCAGACTACCAAACTGGATTCCGCCCAGGAACAGGCACTGAATCAGCACTCATAGCAAACTGGGCTGATTTTAAAAACACATTGAACCGCAATGGAGTTGCTGCACTACTTCTCTTAGACCTCTTGCTTGCCTTTGATACGGTTGACCATGACCGCAACTCCACGACTCCACGAAGCCAGCATAGGAGGGACTGCTCTTGCCTGGATTACATCCTACCTTCAAAACAAAACTAATATTATCTATTATCCCCCCTTCTCATCCATACCGTTCCTCACAAAAGCAGGGGTCCCCCAAGGATCAATCATCTCACCTTTGCTTTCCAACATCTACATGATATCATTACGAGAACTGATCAATGATTTTCAACTCACATGCTACAACTATGCAGATGACACACAAACACTATTTAAAGTGGAATGTCCCAAAGACATTGAAAACTCACAAATCATCAGTTGCCTCAGAGTCGATGATCAGTGGATGACTTGGAGCCATCTCAAACTAAATGCCTCCAAAACGGAAATACTCATATGTGGTGAATGGAAAAATTATGACCCACTGTGCGCTTGGCCTGACGATCTCGGACCACCTCCTCAGTTATCCGAGGAAGTTATCAGTCGATTGCTCGTTTGTTCAAGAAAAAGCAATAATAAAAAATGAAGATTTTTAAAAGACAACGTTGTGTTACTGGACTTTACTGACTTTGTGCAGTGGTGCATTATCCATATCTTTTTATATATATGAATAAAAACAAATATTTAAATGTACACTCTTGTAAGCTTTACTTTGTCTACCTATCACCATATGTCAGGTCTCTATCAATCTATCCTCCATCCCCACTCTGACTCACCCCAAACCCATTCTGCTACTTTCATCTCCAAAATAACCCTGCCTAAGCTCTTTCCTCCTCTTCCACATCTAGCTCACCCAAACCTCAGTTTACTACCATGATCTCCCAAAAAACTCTACTAAATTCTCCCCATTTATCTCACCTTTGACTCATTCAAAACCCTTCCTGCTACTATGATCTTCCTAACCCTTTCCACAGACTCTTCCCTCCTCCATCTCTCCTTTACTCATCACAAGCTTCATCCTATTAGTATAAACTCCCAATTAACACTTCTGAATTCTTCATTCCTCTATCCCTCCATTACTCTAGTTAATCCAACTAACATCTCACATACCCTCTGCTCAAGTTAACTTATAATAATACTAAAACTGTACTCATATTTCCCTATGCTAATCCACCACTAATTCCTCTGGGAATCCTAAGTAGCGTGCTTCTCTCCGAAAAGTGCTTTGATGCTTCTTCAGGGGTCGTAAGCGATATATAAACACTATTACAATTACACATATATATATGAGGTGGTAGTGTGAGCAGTATGACCTGAGCCAAAGAGGCACTTGTGGGGGGTCCCAATGAGACCCCTTTGATTTGCTAACTGCAACTTAGACAACATTTTGTGGCAGCCATTTCAGGACTCAGAGACATGGTCCCCATTGAAATGCATTGTAGAGAAAGCCTGCTTTTGAGGGTTACAAAAAGGAACTCATGTAAATGGTGAAAACAGATTTGAGTCACAAAGTAAATCATTTGTTGGCGGTACAATACAAATTTTCGGAATCCTGGTGTATTCTACTGTGATTTTACCTTGTGAAAAATACTCATGAGGGTGCTTGTTATGTCACTGAAACTATGGCCTGTGCTATAGAAAGTTAAAATGATCTTACATTTGCTGTGAGTTCCCCAAAACATTTGCATCCATGTCAATAAAACATTTTGACATGTAGATTGAAAAATGTACTTTCCACACCAGCAACAGCAAGTCAGTTAACTTCATAGGGATCAACTGCAGCTTCCCATCCATAGTGTTCTAATGAACAACTAGAGCACTAACATTTTGTATTTAGAACAACACTGTGGCACACCAGAAGCCATCTTGAAGAATTTTCTGTAGAAATTAGCAAAATGAGGGAATAGATCGATAGATAGAGAGATAGCTAGATAGAGAGATAGATAGATAGATAGAGAGATAGATAGATAGATAGATAGATAGATAGATAGATAGATAGATAGATAGATAGATAGATAGATAGACAATTCACACAATCAATCAATCAATCAATCATTTATTAAGAGTGCTACTCACCCGATAGGGTCTCATGGCGCTGGGGGGGGAGTGGTACTGCTCGAACAGCCAGGTCTTGAAATGCTTCCTCAAGGTCAGGAGGTCCTGGGTCAGACGTACGTTGACAGGGATGGAGTTTCAAGTTTTGGCGGCGAGGTGGGAGACGGATCTGCCACCGGTATTGGTTCGGTGGATGCGGGGGACTGTGGAAAGGGTGAGGTTGACGGAGCAGAGCTGGCGGGTGGGGAGGTGGAAGTTGAGACCCTCATTGAGGTAGGCAGGGCAGGTGTCATGGAGAGCCTTGTGTGCGTGGATCAGGAGTTTGAAGATGATCCTTTTGTTGATGGGGAGCCAGTGAAGGTCTCTGAGGTGGGCTGAGATGTGTTCGTGGCGAGGGAGGTTAAGGATGAGGCGTGCTGAGGCGTTCTGAATGCGCTGAAGTATCCTCTGGAGCTTGCCCGTTGTTCGTGCATAGAGTGCATTGTTGTAGTCCAGTCTACTGCTAACGGGGAGTGTGGGTGACCGTTCTTCTGGTTTAAGTGGGGATCCATCTCAAGGTCTTGCAAAGCATGCGGTGGGTGTTGAAACATGAGGATGAGATGGCGTTGACTTGCTGGGTCATAGAGAGCGATGAGTCCAGTATGAAGCCGAGGTTGCGTGTGTGGGTGGTGGGAGTTGGAGCGGCTCCTAGGGTGGCAAGCCACCATGAGTCATCCCATGCTGATT
Source organism: Pleurodeles waltl (assembly GCF_031143425.1). Taxonomy (NCBI): domain Eukaryota; kingdom Metazoa; phylum Chordata; class Amphibia; order Caudata; family Salamandridae; genus Pleurodeles; species Pleurodeles waltl. The sequence goes on from NC_090438.1 coordinate 213,434,528, forward strand.
TGTTGGAGCTGAGGATTATGATCTTGGTTTTATCGAGTTCAGTTTGAGGCGGCTTGCCTCCATCCAGTTGGCGATGGCGTGAAGTCCGTTGTGGAGGTTGGTCTTGGCGGTGGTGGGTTCCTTAATGAGTGAGAGGATCAGTTGTTTGTCGTCCACGTAGGAGACGATGTTAAGGCCGTGGGATCGGACGATGTTGGTGAGCGGCGCCATGTAGGAACCTTAGGGTACTCCGCAGATGGTCTTGGTGGCTTTCGACAGGAACGGAGGGAGGCGGACTCTCTGAGTTCTTCCGGAGAGGAAGTATGTGATCCAGTCCAGGGCCTTGTGGCGGATTACAGCATCGTGGAGGCATGTGCGAAGTGTGGGGTGACAGAAAGCAAAGTTTAAGTGATGTAATAGTTACTTATGCTAGTAAGATCTCAGCTTACTTTGAAAAAAACACTGGAAATTCACTGATAAGAACAATGGTTAAACAAAAATTATAGGTGTTGCTACAATAAGGTAAAAACAAATGTTTAAAACTAAACACTCCTCTGACATTCACCAGATATAGGGCCTCATTACGAGTTTGGAAGTACGTGCACTGTCATGGTGGCGGTCCACTAGTGGCTTGGCTGTAGGACCACTGTATTATTATGTTGGTGGTCCCAGAAAGCAAAGACTGCCATGGTCCTGCCAGCACCGCTAGGCAGCGCAGACCGCCGCGGTGATGAGGCAGGGCAAACAGGCTGGTAGAGCCAGTGTTTCCACCAGACACTTTATGATGTTGCACGCCACCAAGTTTTAACGTGTCAGTCTAACCACCATGTTCCAGCTGGCCGAATAGGTATAAAGGAAGCAACTCACCTGCAGGCAGTGTCACACATCCTGTGCTGCCATGGAGCCCATCACACATATCCTGCCGCTGCTCATCAGAAGTGCCCAAAATCCACTCAACTAATGGTAAGTACACACACCTACCTGTGTCATTAATCTCAACAACAGATCATTGTGCCATTGTCCACATGATATGGGAGTCATGGTATGGGCACCAAGTACACATGTCATTGTGCCCACAGTCAAAATCATTCACAATGAATGACACATTCACAGCTGTTAAAGAACCCTTTTGGGCAGGTCACTGACACTGCTCTGCAACACTACACAAAAAACATGTCTGCCCATCTCAGGCACAGGGACAGTGAAGTGTACACAACACTGTGCCACACAACAGCAACAACACAGCAACATCAGATCTACCAGTAGAACTGAGACCCTCACATTGCACACATGCCATGGTCTGTCATCAGATTGAACACACATATGTATGGATGTGTCCTAGAACTCAAACACCCCTCTCATGAAACAGCCCTGCAACAGACCCACACATCATCCACATTGCAGCACAGTAGAAGGACGATGGGATGCACAATAGTTTGAGAGACAAATTTACAAAGCTCACTATGCAAACACTACCTGCACAATAGGGATAGCAGGGAAGGATGCTGTCCTGGGACACATTACACTTTGCACAGCCACTAAAACAATATTTGCAGAGGAACTGGCCCTTCAGGTATCTTAGGGACAAACAATAGTAGATACAAGTGACATGCCTATCTGCATAATGTGGAAGTAAAAACTCAAGAAACCAAATACAACAGCAAAAGCATGGCCCATACATCTAGATGAAGTAGCTGCAAGGTACACACATCACCATGGTCACATTCCAACTCAAATTCAAAGGAAGCTAGCACAATTGCACATCCTCCATGTCTGGACAAACAACATCAAGCCTCCACACATGAGACAAATGTACAATCCATATCAGGACAAAATGCAATGACACCCCAATTGGATTAACAAACAAATATCCATACAGGGAACATCTACCCTTGTTTTGGGTGACACCAGCACTGCCCACAAAACCAGATATTGCTAACAAATGTAAATGGATCAGCAATGAGGGATACAATACAAATTACCCAGAAACATCAAAAAGGTAGAAAAGTAATGGCCGAACAAATGTGTACCCAACAAAACAATAACTTGGGTTTATTCAAGCCAGAATAATGAGAATCAAAGGCCATTGGCCAGTACATTTTAAAGTCTCTGCACAGTACTGTGCCCACACTCGACTCCAATCAATGTTAGGGAACCTCCACATGAAGGGGGTATCAAGTGGCCAGGCAGGCACCTCAGGGATCATTCTTGGGTGGGGTCGAATTTGGGATGGGTAGATTTGGGAGGGGGCTCTTTTTTTTGTAGGGGTGGGCTTCTTCTTGGGGAGGAGGGGTATGGGTGCTTCTAGGGGGACAGGTGTGACGGGGAGGACTTTGATGTGGAAGTGATGGGTTGGTATGTGAGTGGGGGCCTCTTGGGTTTAGGAGAGAGGGTGGAGGGAACAGGGAAAAGAGCAAGTACAAAAAGGAAACTCTTGTTGGGAACACAGGGACGGTTTGCAGAAGAGATTGGGGATTTGTAGTAGTTGTCTGGTGTGTGGTTGTAGATGTCTTGGGTGTGTGCATGTGTGAGATATGCTTCTGTTTGGTTGGTGTCTGTTGTGTTTGAGTGTGGGCATTGTGTGTCTTGGGGTCTGGAAGGTAGAGGTGCTGAGTGATGTATTGATAGATGTGTATATGTAGGGTTGGTGTCTGTGAGTATGCTAAATGTGGTGGATGTTTGTGTGTCTATTGGGGTGGTGTCTGCGGGTATGCTGGATGTGTTGGATGTGACTGTGGGTGTTGTGGCGGTGTCTGGAGGTATGGTAGATGTGGTGGATGTATCTGTGTTTGTTGTCTGTTGTGCTGGTGTAAGTAGTGGGGGTGTCTGGTGAAGTGGTGGCTGATGTTGTGCTGTGGGTGTATGTTGAGTGCCTGCGTGCTGGTGTGACTTCTGGTGTCAATTTGAGCTGCATGTCTGTGTTGAGACGCATGCATGTGACAGATAGGGGAATAGGGGATTTGGAGTGGGAAAAGGGAGTTGGAGGGGGAAGGAATGTGGCCGGTGACTTGCATGCCATCAGTCAGGAGGCCAGAACCTGAAAAGAATTCTGTAGGCCAGACATGGCACTATAAATACCTTCCAGGAAAATATGGGCCTGCTGAAATAGATTGGCCAACCCGTGGATGGCATTCACAATGGCAGTCTGCACTACAGAGATGCTCCTCAGGAGGTCAATAGGCTCCTCACTCAAGGCAGCAGGGGTAACAGGGGCTGGGACAGAGGTGCCTGAGGCAAAGGAGACATCCACCCCTGAGGGTGGCGATAGAACTGGGGATTGCAGACAAAGTTGGTACAGTAGTAGGTCCTGATGGATCCGCCACCACTAGGGAGCAGACACTACGACTACTTTGATCCTGTCTCCTGAGTGGCACTCCCCTCACCCTCTGAGTCCCTCCTTGTCGATGTTGTCATGACTGGAGGTACCATGGCCAGATGCTTCCCCACTTGGTTTTGCCTTGTCTCCTTTGCTTGCCTGGGCTGATGGTGAAAATACAAACAGGAAAAGGGTCACCACATGTTCCTGATCACATTTGAACAACAGCCTGGTTTGCATCATGGCAAGTAGGCCCTGAAACAAACTACATCAAAGTGCCTCCTACATGTACTATAACATATGTATGAATGCATGTATGCCATCAGAACTGTCAATTAGGATCTCAGCCAAATACAATTGCATGGCACTCGCAGTAATCACAGTAACCATTCAACAAGTCAGAGATCACATCACCTTCAATGCTTTGCTTCATGGAGCATACCTCAGTTACCTGTTGTCATACAATAGTAGACCAATGACAACTTCAGTCCCACAGATCTCACACAATGTCATGCAGACATCTATTTGTCACATACACAATGACACAACATGAAACGATGCTCCTAAATTTGTCTTAATGGGGTCATGCATGTAGTACTAATGTTGCTCAGATATTCTACACATTTAACAAGGAAATCTACACTGTAGACAAAATGTGCAGGGAAATATGTCTCTAAAATCCACAACACAATGAATCAGCAAGCCCCAGGAAAATCACCACTGATGGATGTCTAGCACCCCTTACAATTACATACTCTGATTGCATCAGTGGACACCATTAGTCATTTTTATGTTCGAGAGGATCAGAGATTTGCAAGTACTTGTACAAGGCTGTCAACATGTGTTGCCATTAGGAAACTACATCACTAACTCCATTTTGGCCCTACAAACCCAGGTGTCTGTGGCTGAATGGTTGTACCCCACCACATATGATTCCCCATAACTGAAAATCACTCCATTATGCATGGCAACACTCAGGTAACAAACCTTACCCATTACACATGTGTGGTGCACTTTTCCACAAGATGGCATGGAAATGCACATTGTGTGTAAAATCTATAGTCCTACACGTCATGTCCCTCATTGCTACTGCAGTTAGACATGCCAAATGACGTGCTATGATGGGGAGGGTATGTGTGAGCCAACAATCAATGGTTTCACACTCCTGTCTGTGGCACCACATGAATTGTAGCCCCATTGCAAATGTCCTATTCCAAACATAGGTTTGCATGCACACATATGTGAAAGAATACAGAAATAATCCCATGAACACAGGTAGACAATGTATGAAACAACAGTGTACACATTTTGTCAAAAGAGAAAGAGGCACATAGTAACACGTAGGCAAAAGGAATTTTGGCAACAGTGATGGCACATAACTCATGTCAATGAACATTCCCCACTTATCAAGGGAAAGCTTTGATCTGTAGCTGACCCAAAGAACAATGTATGCTCTGTCACATGTATGATGGCGATCTTCACATTACAGACAGTAGTAAGGCACCAGCACTCATCACACACTGAAAACAAGTGGTCTATACGGGGAAGATGCCAAATTACTCACTTGAGCAGACATATGGTTGAGGACAGTGATCCATCACTTTATTTTCTTTTGGTTGTAACACTTAGGAGTAGTGTTCTGTTGCATAGAATTTACACCCACATAAACAACAAACATTACTTGATTGACCAATGTGCACAGCCATGTGTTGTCCCTGGAGAGCAAATTGTTTGTGGAATGTACACAGTTGTGTCATATGTCCCTGGTCAAATAGACAAGGCACATCAGCATGCACCACATTACATATCTAGACAAACAGTAACTCATATACTTTGTCACACATCGCTCATTCCTAATCATGCCTAATCATCATTAAGTTGGAAATGTGACACGCAGGAACATGCCATGTACTCACACCCTTGTGGCTGCTGTACTCTCCTCAAACGCTCATCAAGATCTGGGGAAGCCACTGCCAGAATGTGGGCCATTAGAGGGTCCGACATACATCCGTGGAGGACAGCCCCAGCTGGACCTCCACGATCTTCCAGACCAGTGTCTCAGGTCCTCTCATCTCTTGCGACAGTGGGTGCTTTGCCAGCTTTGGACCACCCGGGTCTGTACATTTTGGGTGATGGCTCTCCATATCTACTTTTTCTGATGGGTGTTTACCTGTATGGATGCAAGAGACAAATCAAGTGATTACAATCACACGTTTTTGCACAAATGGTTGTGTCACACACATCAGAAACAACAAGCAAAAATTGGTTAATTTGTAAACACACCACAAGTGTAAAGCAAACAAGCCAATAAGTACAGGGACATGACTACAGACTTTTGTATCCATCTGCAGACTAACCTACTACCATGCTCATGGCCTACAATGCCTAATCAAGCCTACTTACATCAGGTAGCCCATGCTCCAGCAACATGTACTGTGATGTGAGCCCCAATAAAACAGTGCACACATATGTGGCTTATGAAGGGTAAACTCCTTAGGCCTGACTGGACCAACACATTCACAGTCTGCGAGATTGACTTATTGCATACAGTCACTACAGGCAACTTCCATAGTATAGACTTCACCCTTACACTTGAGTGACAATGAAGGGACTGGCATGGTGGGTACAGAAAGTACCCTGTGCATGCGTGGACATGTGGCCTACAAAATGCAGACCCATGCCACTTCAAGGGGGCGTTCTGTGGTATGTATCTATATCACAGAACACTCCTTTGCATTGTTTAATTTCTGATATTTGACCAAGCTACTGAGTCACATGTCATGGCCTCCCAGGAATCTACACACCATCTGCACTGTGGGTCTCTCATTTGTGCAATCAGTCGGTACAGGACAATTATGCCTTATGTGAAGGTGACAACAGAGCTGTGGGAATAAGGGACCTGTCATGAGTCAAAGACACACATTGACAATGATACAAAATGCACATATGGACTAGTTCAGTGATATACCTCTGTACCCATTCCTAACCTAGCCAATGGACTGAGGCATTCAGGGCAGGTCTTGTCAATAGAGCATCATATTGGCCACAAGAAAGGATCTACTCTAGCACAGGGAGTGGGCACAGTGCCACAGTTTCATAGCTACAGTGACTATACCACAGCCTGGACTATGTCCAATACCAGGAGTTTAATTTGACAGGCCCTGGTCTCTGCAGGATGACCTTTCATAACCTACATGACACTCACATTTCCATCTCTTCCATGCATGACAGTATGTCATGTGGCCATCAGCAATTTAGCTTGTGGTTTGTGTGGCAACTTGAAGGGCAGAGTGAGTCATGATATGCCTTCCAGACAACAGTTTTGAAAGGGCAGATGTGGGTTGAAAGATCTGTGGCACTATACACATTGTGTCACAACTTACTCGCTGCTTTAACCTGAGTCCGCAGGACGAGTGGCGAGGATCTTGTTTCTGAATGTTCGGCCTTGACCCAGGTAGGGGCAACTCTTTCTGGTAGCCACAGTGCTGCAGGCAATGGAAACGCCAAGAGCAGGCCGTGTCCTACAGAAGTAGTGCCAGAGGGAAAAAAAACCCTGAAAGGGGAAAAAAAAACTCCAAAAAGGAAAAGTTCCTGAAACAGGAGCAAAAATGAAAAGTAATACAAGAGCAAAAGAACAGGAAACAACACTGGAATGGACGTGAACCAGAATTGAGTATGAAGAAGCAGGAGCGAAGACACCATCCAAACAGAAAGTGTTGCAGCGCAAGGAGAGAAAGAAGCACAGCCTATATGTACCAAAAAACAGGAAGCAACCCACAGGAAGTGCAAGGACTCCATCTTAGATAGGGAAAAAAACACATAGAATATAATGGACTAGGAGCCATATAGAGTAGGGAAACTAAGCATGCTGGGAAGAGAGAGGTAATATGGGAAAAGGCAAAAACATAAAGGGAGTCACAATGCAAAATGAAAAGAAATAAGAAGAAAACAAGAACAGGTTAGTGGGGGAGGGTTAAACCTGCCTGAAAGCACGTCGCGCTATGGAAGAACGGGGCCTAGTACAGTGCACAGCAGGTTGGGGGCGCGTCGCGTCTCCAGGCCGCGCGACGCGGCCCGAGCTGAATGTTTGGCTCGTGCCATTGCGTACAAGATCCTCAAAGGACTCAGACAAGATGCAACCACAACCCATGCTGTCATGCTATCATGCACATACAAGCTTTCTAACATTTACAACCATCATAAAGAAAGAAATGGCATTGGATGGCAGTAACGTCTCCTTGCCCAGTCATGTGCATCCAACATTAGGAGGATCTAGGATGCCAAAAACAAGCACACAACACAATGTTAACGAACAGAACATATTGCACTCATCATCAATACCTGTACCAAGTAAATCCCATTGATGCCACACAGACTGCATCAACAGGCACACAAGAAGTCCAACTGGCACACAGGGACATAATGTAGCCTGTGAGGAGGGAAAGAATGGTGTTGAATGGAGTCAACTGTGCACATGAAGAACTGACCTGCTCCTCCGGAGAGCCATAGAGCTGTCCATACAGGGGAAAGACTTCATTTACAAGCCTCTCCCGCTCCTCTGGACCTCTGGAGAAAAGGCGGGCTCTATCACCATCTGGGCCTCGCATGATTGCTCCCAGAGGTGGCACACAGCAGGTCAAGTAGTGGAGGTGTTGCTGGCATCAGTGTCAGGAGTCAAGTGAGTGAATATGCATTTTATGGCAGTCATGTACACCATGCAGGGGGTCATCACCACCGATGGACACAGCCATTGGGCTGCGACCACCACAGGCAACAATATTAGCCTATCACTGTGTCTGCCACAGTTAGAACCGCCTACCATGCAGACGATTGCCGCCGACGGTCGCAGATGTTTCCTAATGTCCAGTGGAGTAGGTCAGGCATCCAACATTTTGGCAGTTGGAAGTATTGTTTATGTCAGTGTAAAATGCATCACACATACAATATATGTGTAGGATCATCACAAACATCCTCATTCTGTCATGTTATGAAGGTCCTTCTATACAACCACCAGTGTAATGTGTTGCAAGGCACAGATGGCATATAACAGCGGTGCACGGGCCACCACCGCAGACTGAAGTTTTTGGTAGTCAGAAAATGAGTCACATTTTGAGGGACAATTGTGTAGCACCCGAATCCATATTGTGGAAATATGTGTGGACAACTATGGGGGTTATATGTGACCCTAGTGTACTTGCCAGCTGGGATATGTACTATGTGTTATGTCTAGCCAGTCAGAAATAATTTGTCATGTGATAGTGTTGGCATGCATTATGTATGTTGCTGTGGACACACTGACTGATGTTACAAATCATGTCTTGTCACACATTGGTACCCAGAGAGAGGGAGTATGCAACAGACTCCTGTCTACATTCCACTGCCAGACCTTTAGACCATGTAAGAACACCACTTCATACGGTTATACCATCTGAATAGGCAAACAATAGTGGACTAATGCTGTCAGTTGGAATAAGATCTGATGCCAGCTCTCAATAATCCAACCTGCATACCACTCATTGTACAAGCCATATCAGTATTGCACTTCCTTGCCACAGGGTCCTCCCAAACTACAGTGGCCCTATCTGCTGGCATGTCTCAACCTATGTTCAGTCTGGTGTTGAAGGATTTCCTCTATGCAGTGGTGAAACACATTGACAGCAAAATCAGGTTCCCCCGATTTAGCCAATGTGAAGGCTGACTTTTATGGTTTTGCTTGCCTCCCACATGTGGTAGGGGCCATTGATCATACACATGTTGGTTAGGTGCCACCACAGGCCACTGAACAAGTCTTTTGCAACAGAAAGAATTTCTATTCCATCAACTTGCAAGTTGTCTGTTCGGCAGATCTCTACATCTCAAATGTGTGTGCCTGTTATCCCGGATCAGCCCATGATTCCTTCATAATGCGGAACAGCACCATACCCCAGATGATGCCATAACTGCACTCAGAGAGGGCCTGTCTGGTTGGTAAGTCACATCTGGCCTGATTGTGTGAGCAATGTCAAATGCTACAATCATGAAGTGAGTGACTCATTGTTGCACTTTTGTCCCATTCCTTAGGAAGAGACTCAGCATATCCAAACTGCCCTTGGTTGTTGACGCCACTGAGGAATCCAACTATGCCAGAGGAAGTCTGCTTCGATGAGGCCCATGGAAGAAGAACATGGTGACCAGTGGAGAGGGCTTTTAGACTCCCGTAGGCCATATTCCGCTGTCTGGACAAAACTAGGGGACCCCTCCTCAACTCACCCATAAAATGGTGTCAGATCACTGTGGTATGCTGCATGCTCCACAACATCACCCTGCAGAGAAATATCCCATACATCCCAGAGGAGGTGGAGCCTGCAGTGCCACAGGGTGAGAATCTTGAAATTCCAAGTGAGGATGACAGTGATGAAGAGGAAGGAGCTGACTTGTGAGAAGATCTCATCCACAGCTACTTCTCTACTTCTCATGAGTGTAAGTATGTTATGTTATTTCCTTACTGCACAATGAACCATAGCTGTGATGATGTGTGGAGTTGAGTGTTTTTGAAACAGCTAGTGAGCTGATACTCTGCAATACTCAGCCGAAGGATGCTTAATAAGATAGCTTTTGACACATCCCCACCATGATGATGTGATGATGTTGCTTTGTTTGTGTCAGTTTCCTTGCAATGTAATTTGTCTCCCAGTTGCTTGTTATGTTGGTTTCAAGCCTATACTTGTTTTGTTCTTTGCACAGGTACCTTCACCATGACATCTTCATGTTGGCATTTCAGAGTTTTGACTTTGGCAGGTATGTGATGCTGTTCTGACATACAAAGTGGACATGGATTGTTCCAGGTAATGTAGGTTGCAAAGTTTGGGTGTACGAGACCTGTACCAAGACAGTTTGCACAGTGTTTTGGTGAAGGTTCCGAAGTGCCTATTGCTCTTTTTTTGTTGTGGTGGGCCTGATGCATCATGTTGGTCAGCATGTGGTCATCAAATATGTAGTCCTAACTTACAACCATGTAATTTTCCCTGACATTGGCTAAACACTTTTTGTATGACCTATATTTAGCTGTAGATGTGTTTCATCAATGTAGGCAGGTCACAGTGCCTGTGCCACAACCCTGACATGTGTTTGTGTCAAACCACCAGATGCATAGGAATCGGATAATGATGGCTCTGTGATCAAGGTCTGTTGTACTGTCATCTTTCTATATCTTGGAGTATGTGATGTTAAATTACTTGGCGTAATATGTTATAAGGCTCAAGCTGCTGACATCACCCACAGCAATATTTGCCTATTCTATAGGACAATGTCTAACTAATCCCTTCCTTCCGTGTCTAGGGGTCTGTACCTGTCGATATGTTCATTTACTCAGTATGAGTCAAGTATTCTTGAGTTCCAGTAGTTCAGACATACTGACAGCCTATGTGCCGAACACTGTAATATCATTTTTAGTTTCAGCAGACACTTGTATGTATGTGTTTGTGTGGGAGGGTTGTAATCCTGAGCTGGACACTGTATACATGCAACATATTCATTTTGAACAAGAAGCTTGGATCATCACTGTATGGTCACATGGTCTGACATATCTACATGGCTAAGTATGAAATCAAAATCAGCAGACAAAGAGTCAGTTAAGGGTGATTTTATTGTGCAGCAATGACTACCATAAAATGCATGTGACATGACTCAACCAAAAGCCAAATATGAAGGGGTCAGTAATGGTGAATGAAATCATTGTAGTAGAAGCCACACCATTGGGAGTCCAAAGCCCAGAGTACTCCTCCCTTTGGAAATGGTTGGTGGTTCAGAATCAGTCCAGACTGAATGTGTAACACACAAAAGAGGTCCTTATGTAAGAGGGTTATTACTGGCAGGTGTGGGTACCTTGCCATCTGCACCTCCTGGATTCTTTGCTGGACATCCCTTCTTGCGTTGGGGGAGGTCTGCTGGTATAGAGGTAGGGAGGTTTGGAGCTTGTTGTTCTTCTGGCAGGGCCTCCCTTCCAGTGGCTGTCACCGATGTTGATGGGCCTGCTGTTGATGAGCCAAAGGAAGGTGTGGACTGATGTTGAAAAGCCCTGCTAGGGGTGGTGTGTATGACCCTCAACACCCCTATTAGGGAACGCCCTGTTGGTATTGTGGGCCTCCATCTGTTCCTGCATGTCCCTAGGCATGTCCCTCTGTAACTGCGTCAGTTTCCGGAGTTCGGTCAACACCTGGCCCATCATGCCTTAGGACTCCTGATAGACCACAAACACCAGCCTCCGTGGCCTCACCCTGCTGGCCCACAGCATCTCTTCCATGCACCCTACACCCCCAGGCCTGTGCCCTTGCCACAGAGTGCCCTCTCCAACTTGTTCTTGGACCCTCATTGTCCGAAGTATTGCGCTACAACTCAGGATCCAAGACTGGGGGACACAAGATGGTAAACACTGTGCTAGGGACATAGCTTGGGGGGCAAATGGTTGCCTGGGATGTGGAAGAAACAGGGCTTGGAGGTGACGCTATGGGCACAGTGAAACTCACTGTTGTCATCTGACCAGGTTGCCCAGATGGGGCAGAACCGTCCTCCAGGTCCAGACATCCTGGAGTGTCATCATCACTGAGGGCTTTATCCAGGGGAGTAGTGGCAGTCTGTTCTGTGGCCTTTGTGTGTCCAGCGGCAGAGCCACCAGTTGAAACGTAGAACGTTACTTGTTGTATTTTGACATTTACCTCCAATGGTTTAGAGTTTCAGTAAGCAGAGACCTTGTAAAACGTTAAGTTGTAGTAAGTAACCATGGTATTGGGTGTACTGACCTGACCTGTATGAAGTATGCCAAATCATTTTGACTCAAGCAGCTGCTGAGATGTGCGGATCAGTTGCACTTGGGAGGATGAACTGAAAATGACTCTTGCCACCAATGCAGCCAACACAGTGGCTAGGCGAGATGACCATTTTGAGGGATGTTTAAGTGTGATGGAGGCACACCCCGGACTTTGTTGTGTATGTGACTAGAGTCATCATGTGCACAGTGCTGTCAATGTGTCTGCTGCAAATACCAATCTGGTGATGCAGCTCGAGGCCTTAGGAATAGTTGTTGTGCATACTGGGTAAGGTGTCATTCCTATCCTTAATAGTTTTATCTTGGGTTAGCAAATCGAGATAGAGCTATGTAGCTAGTCACATCTCTGATTTGAGCATGATCTGTGCTTGATTACTCCTTTGTGAGTTGACAAACAGGGGTCTTTGGACAAGAGAACACTGTGCTGGTGGTTGGAGTTACAGAAACAGTCAAACAGTCAGATGAGCTGCAGTCAGGTCAATCCTTGTACTCCTCACTATAAAAGTTTTATCCCCCCAGGTGAATATACTACATTTGAGAGTTATCAAACAGATTTATTGGGGCATGTGACCACTGTGCTGGTGGCTGGAGTTACAGGAACAGGGCCTGCTGCGAGTTGCAATCAGGTCATTTTGTTTACTACACACATCTGACCAATTGTATCACCCCAGGTGAGTACACTTCATTTGAGAGTTCATTAACAGATATATTGGAGTATGTGTGACCAACGGTCTAGTGACTAGAGTTACTGATACAGTGCCTGCTACGAGTTGTAGTCAGATCATTTCCTGTAGCACACACAGTATACAGTGTTCTCCCTCTAGGTGAGTATACTTCATTTGAGAGTTGACATACAGATGTATTGGGGCATATGACCCCTGTGCTGGTGGTTGGAGTTAAAGAAACAGGGCCTACTGGGAATTGCAGTCAGGACAATCTCTATACTATACACACTATACAAATGTTATCCTCCCAGGTGAGTCCACTTCAATTGAAAGTTAACAAACAGGGGTCTTTGGACAAGTGAACACTGGGCTGGTGGTTGGAGTTACTGAAACAGTGCCTCAAGGGAGTTCCAGTTAGGTTAATCCCTGTACTACACACACTATACATATGCTATCCTCCCAGGTGAATCCACTTCAATTGAGAGTTAACACACTGGGGTCGCTGGCAGCACTTGGAGATATGATGGGCCTTGGTAGCTGTGACATTGGGTCCAACAATGCAGACTGACAGTGTTAACACTCATATACTCTAGGTATTGTATGTTGGTGGGATAATTGAACAACACAGTGGCAAAAGGTGAGCTGAGAGCATGAATGACAATGCATTTTTGTGATTTGTTAGTGTGGTAACTTACTAGACTGTACTCCCCTGGGTATTCCTGTCAGGCCCCAGAGAAAGAGTATTAATGGGGCACTGGGAAGGCCACTGCCAGTCTTCTTGACATGCAACTGGTTCCTGTGGCTCTACTCTTATGATTTCATCCACCATGACTCTTAACTCACCTTCGGAAAAACTGGGAATTTTTAAACATGACATGGTGGGAAAAAAAATACAGGTCACAGGAACTTACTGAACAGGGGAAGTGCAATAGAGTGTGAATGGACAAAAGTGTGTGCAGGATGTTCTATGGGATGGTGAAAAAAGTGGTGCCTAATCTATGTACTCTTTGGAAAAAAATGCACCCAGGCTTCTGTGGCTTGCAGTGGAAATGCAAAGGATTGTGGTCTGTGAAGAGGTATGTTTTATAATGTGATTTGAAGGTGTGTCCACTTGGCCAATGTGTGTCAGCTGTGTTGTTTTTTAATTCATCCAATGTGCACTTGCAGCACCGCCTGTTATAAATGGGGTCTTTGGTTGGCAGTCAGGTTACCCCCCCCAAGCAAGGACCCTCACTCTAGTCAGGGTAAAGGAGAATCATCCTCAGCTAACCCCTGCTCACCCCCTTGGTAGCTTGGCACGAGCAGGCAGGCTTAACTTCAGAGTGCTAGGTGTAAAGTATTTGTACCAACACATACAGTAACTTAATGAAAACACTACAAAATGTCACAACACAGGTTTAGAAAAATAGGAAATATTTATCTCAAAACAAGACCAAAACAACAAAAATCCAACATATACAAGTCAAGTTATTAATTAAAAAGCAAAAAGAGTCCTAAATCCTTTTGTAAACAGATAAAACACTGTTAGCATTGAAAGGTACCTGGGTATCATCAAAAAATAACATGTTCGGGCGAGTGTGCGTCGAAAAAGATAAGCAGTGCATCGATTTCTCACCCACAAGCTAGATCGTGTGTCATTTCTCCTTCTCCGGTGAGGGCAGCATGCATCATTTTTCCTCCCCGCAGGGGAGCGATGAGTAGATCCGGGCAGCACTCTGGTCCAGGCAGGCGTTGCGTCATTATTCCACCCCCAGCAAGGTTTGCATCGAAAATCCTGCTGCACAGTGATAGCAAAACCACATTGTGTGGGTTGCAAAGTTACCAGCCTCCGTCAGCAATGCAGTGCATCGTTTCTTCAGCTGCATGCATCGATCTCCCATCCGCACTGCAAGTGCTGCATCGATTTCAGCCACAGAGCCGCCGGCGCGCCGTTTAATCAGCCGCTCTCGGAGGTTGTGTCGGAAATGTCCCTGCACGGCGGTCTGTGCGTGGATTTCCAACTTTGTCTGCCAGCTTCATCTGCCATTGCCCCAGGAACTGAATAGGGCACCACTTAGCAGGGCAGGAGTCTTAGCATGTCTTTAATGGCCCTGAGAATTCAACAACAGGAGGTAAGCTCAGGACAAGCCCTTGGAGATTTCTTCACAAGCAGGAATCCACAGCAAAGTCCAGTCTTTGTCCCCTTTCACCAGGCAGAAGCAGCAACTGCAGGATAGCTTCTACAGACAGAGGTTCCTCCTGATGTCCAGACGTGATCTAAAGTGTGTGGTTTTGGGTGCCCTTCTTATACACATTTTGGCCTTTGAAGTAGGCTTAGTTCAAAAGAAAGTCTCTCTTGTTTTTGAAATCCTGCCTTGCCCAGGCCAGACACCAGGGGGTTGGAGACTGCATTGTGTGAGGGTAGGCACAGCCCTTTCAGGTGTGAGTGACCACTACTCCCCTCCCTCCTAGCACAGATGGCTCATCAGGATATACAGGCTACACCCCAGCTCCCTTTGTGTCACTGTCTAGAGAGAGGTGCAAACAGCCTAACTGTCAAACTGACCCAGACAGGGAATCCACAAACAGGCAGACTCACAGAATGGTTTAAGCAAGAAAATGCTCACTTTCTAAAAGTGGCATTTTCAAACACACAATCTTAAAATCAACTTTACTAAAAGATGCATTTTTAAATTGTGAGCTCAGAGACCCCAAACTACACATGTCTATCCGCTCATAAAGGGAATCTACGCTTTAATCATATTTAAAGGCAGCCCCCATGTTAACCTATGAGAGGGATAGGCCTTACAACAGTGAAAAACAAATTTAGCAGTATTTCATTGTTAGGACATATAATACACATTAGTATATGTCCTACCTTAAACATACTCTGCACCCTGCTAATGGGGCTACATAGGGTCTACCTTAGGGGTGTATTACATGTAAGAAAATTGAAGGTTTAGGCCTGGCAAGTGGGTACACTTGCCAAGGTGAATTGACAGTTTAAAACTGCACACACAGACACTGCAGTGGCAGGTCTGAGACATGATTACAGAGCTACTAATGTGGGTGGCACAACCAGTGCTACAGGCCCACTAGTAGCATTTGATTTACAGGCCCTGGACACCTCTAGTGCACTGTACTACAGACTTACCAGTAAATCAAATATACCAATTGTGGATAAACCAATTACATACACATTTTGTACAGGAGCACTTGCACTTTAGAACTGGATATCAGTGGTAAAGTGCCCAGAGTAACAAAAACAGCAAAGACAGAGGGCCTCATTATGACCCTGGCGGTAGAGAACCGCCAGGGCCAACGGGGGCGGGAGCACTGCCGACAGGCCGGCGGTGCTCCCTTGGGCATTCTGACCGCGGCGCTTTGGCCGCGGTCAGAACGGGAAAACCGGCGGTCTCCCGCCGGTTTTCCACTGCCCCTAAGAATCCTCCAAGGCGGCGCAGCTCGCTGCGCCGCCGAGGGGATTCTGACAATCCTTACCGCCATCCTGTTCCTGGCGGCTCGCCCGCCAGGAACAGGATGGCGGTAAGGATTGTCGTGGGGCCCCTGGGGGCCCCTGCAGTGCCCATGCCAATGGCATGGGCACTGCAGGGGCCCCCGTAAGAGGGCCCCGCTAGTATTTCACTGTCTGCGTAGCAGACAGTGAAATACCCGACGGGTGCAGTAGCACCCGTCGCACCTTCCCACTCCGCCGGCTCGATTACGAGCCGGCATCCTCGTGGGAAGGGAGTTTTTCCCTGGGCTGGCGGGCGGTCTTTTGGAGACCGCCCGCCAGCCCAGGGAAAAACTCATAATACCCTCGGCGGTCTTCTGACCGCGGAGCGGTATTATGGAGGGCGGCATCCTGGCGGGCGGCCTCCGCCGCCCGCCAGGGTCATAATGAGGCCCAGAGTCTGGCATACACCAACAACCTGGGAAACAGAGGAAAAAAGTTAGGGGAGACCACACCAAGGATGCCAAGTCTAACACTGCCCTATAAGGATGCACATTGGCTTAAAGAAAATCCTCTTTAAGACTGAAAGACAATGGAGTGCCCTGAGAAATTAAGACGCAGAGGAGGAGGATTCAAAGCTAGGCAACCACTTCAGTGTAAATTCTATTTAGTGGGTAAAAAAGGATTGCAAACAAGTCCAAAAACATAGAATTTCAACAGTCAAATTGGCTGAGAATGATGGTTTAAACCACATATGGTCATGTATGAAGAATAAGACAAGTAACATTTTTCTGATTAATTTCAACAAGAAAAGACTGTGGAATATTTGTTTTCACCAGATTAGCCTAGGACAGATTCTTTTCATACTGAAAGCCCAGACTGGGGCAGAAAAAACAGGAGTAAGAAACTACCCTAATTGAGAGGGGTAAAGTTCCTTGGGAAGAGCTTGGAAAAATTACCTCCTGAGATGACAAGAACTTCAATCTTGTCAGTGTCTAATTGGAGGTCATCTACTCTACAACAGCCATAATTGAGGTAATTAAAATGGAAACAGACCACAAGAATGGTAATCAAAAGATATCAAAATGTGTGTGTTGTAAGCATAATGCATCAACTTCAGACCAAAAGTACAAATTAGCAAGGTTAAACGACAAACATAAAGATTAAGAAGAATGGAGATATGTGATGCATCCAAAGGAACATTCGGAGAAACATTTCACCTCAGATTGAAAAGTACCAAACTGCACAGCATAAGCCCAATCTGATAAATAAGACCGGATCTGAGACAGCTTTTGGACTCTTATTCCAATCTCCTGTAGGCAATCCTTGAATCAGGGAGGAAGTCTGACACAGGTTGTGGATAACTCTAGCAGAAAGAGGGCACAAGAACAGCCCCAGTCTGCCAGAAGTTGTAGAACGTGAAGAATAGAAATCAAAGTAATTTCAGTGTAATGTGATTTGTTGGGTGAAACCCTGACTGGACCTCACCTAAGATCATATTGAATTCTAGAAAAAGCACCAGCCACTTGCTAATGGATTTCTCCAAAATGTTATTTGGGTAAGGAAGCAAAAAGATTTGCCGCTAGTTATTCCGCACCATAGGGCTTGGTTAAAACAGTTCCTATTTCAGCCTTTCAGAATTATTGATTATGTGATTGATTTGTCCTGTATAGCTGGCATCGCCTAGAGCAATGCCAGAAGTTCATAGCAAAAGATATGATGGGTGTGAAGATCAATAGGGAAGCACATAGTATCCCATTATTAGATCAAGATGGTCCTGCAACAACAGCAAGTTGAAATTATCAAGGGGCTAAATTATGCTGTATTCCAATGAAGGTGGAGAAGACGGGATAGCTGTCAAGAACACAGAAAGCAGAGTTACCCCATCATATACAGCCTTGATTTTCTCATCAAAATAGGCAGATTGTCAAATAGTGTCTCCAAAGAAGACAGATTCCATTAAATGTGACAGCTCACTGACAATCTTAAACACTTCCCTCATGGCATTGAATGCATCAAGAATTTTGTTGGCATAAAAATTGGACTTAGTTGCCAAACCACATTTTTATATTCTCTGAGGGCTAATTTTATCTTAGCTCTACAATGACTTGTTGAAATGTGTGCTTATTTTTGCCCCGTACAGACTAATTTGTCTTTTAGCTACGTTTGCCCTATAGAAATACCATATACATGCATTGATACATACATACATACATACATAGGTACATACATACATTCACTTTACATACAGGATCATACTCTGGACAAGAATATTGTTTGAGCCTATTGCACTCCAGCTGTGCTAACTATATATAAGACATGTGAACTGTACTCGAGGTACATAATGTGTGTCACAGTGTTTACATAGCTCGGCCACAATTCAAGAGCTGAATAGGTAATGAGACCTCTTTAGGGTTTGACAGACTATGACCCTCATTATAACCCTGGCGGTCTATGAACCCCCAGGGCCGCCGTGGCGGTCTCACCGCCATGGGACCAGCGGTGCAGACCACCATATTACAACTGCAGCAGTTTGGCCACTGCCAAACCGCTGTGTCCCCGCCCGTCCCGCCTGTCCCGCTACTTTACAATGGCCTGCAGGGCTGGAGGTTTCCATCTTCAGCCCGGTGGGAGTCGGATAACTGCAGAAGTTATTTCGACTAGGGACACCGCCTGCATTTTCCTGGCGGTCTCACTGCCAAAAACTGCTGAAGGAAAGGTATCCAGAGAGCAGGAACTTGTGTTTCTGTCGCCGGGATACCCCCAAACACCTCTGCACACATGCACGCATGCACCCACACACACACAATCACAAACAGACACAGTCCCACTCACACAAGCACTCACAACATTCACCCCCATTCGGCATGCATACATACCCATACCCATACACGTCACACACTCACGCATATACTCACCACTCCCCCACCCCCTCCCTTCAAGTACATACATACATACACAACCCCCACCCTCTCACTCATCTTCACACAACCACACCCCATCTCAATCGTACCTCACCGCACGCACACACACACCATATACACATCCATACATACACGTACCTACACGCACTCACTCACACATCCTTTACCCCTTACACATTCACCCATGAACACGCTCCCACCCCCCATCCACATGCATACACACATGCATCACCATCACCACACTTCCCCACAGGTACACACACATGCACACAAAGACACTTCCCCCCACATTCATGACATGCATACACACACTCACACACACCCATTCACAAACCCCCACCCTACTCCTCTTGCAGACAATACTTAACTCATCCGATGAGGTGCTTCTCCGTGAGGGGACGGGACCCCGCGCTCCCACCTCTGGCACTGCCACACCACAAGAAGACCCCCAAACAGAATTACTGGTTTAATTCTGTGACTGGTCTTTTCTGACATGGTGGTGTCGGCAGTGGAATCGCTTAAGCGCCACCGACAGCCGTGATGAATGCCACTGGATATCCGACTGCCGGCGGTACGGATATCCACTGGCAGTCATAATACCGCAGTTGAGGCGGGCTTGGCAAAAGACTACCACAGTCATGATGAGGGCCTATGTGTTCAAAACGCCTGGCAGCTGATGGAGCCCACTTGAAGTGGATTTGTAATTGTTAGTCATCAAGATAATTGTGGCTGTGATGTCATAAACCTGATTTAAGAACAGACCCTACAGTTAAACCTAACTAAGCACAGTCAAAGGTCGGGTACAATGCGATTTGACCAAAAGCAATTGCAGCTGGAAATTCACTTCGTTCAGGGTCACAGGCAGTCATTCTTTATCTGGTCAAGGAACCAGCAACACATCTGAATTTTCACCTGGGGTTCAGGAGGAATACATTCTGATGCCAGCCAAGGGTCTAAGGCACCTCCTGAAGATCAGAACTCTCCCCAGCGGAGGCCAGCAGCAGGGCCATTGGTGCTGGTCAGCCGAGGAGTTACAAAAAAGCTTGTTGTTTCCCTCAAGCTCAAGCAGGAGGTCAGCCATTTGACCCTTCAAGACACTTTTGGGGAGTGTGCAATTAGGTCCAGCCTTCCTTCTACAGACAGCAGGGCAGTCCTTCTCCTGAATTTTCCACAGACCCAGGAGTGCTCTGCTGAGAAGTTCTGAAGGAGCTATTCTTGCATCTAGTGCCAGCTTGTGGGTAGGGGATGCCCTCTTTGCCTAACGTTCCCCCTTTCCTGGCATTGGCTCAAGGCTGTATAGGGTAACAAAGGTCATGCAGGCCTCGGTGTGAGCTGTTTTTGCTAGTGGCAGGGCAGTCAGCCCTTAGATGTCAGGAAAAGGGATGGGCATAGCCTCACAATATTAGTTCGGTATTTTTGAACTCAGATGTTTCTAAGCAATATTTTGTCCAAATTCTGAAAACAGTTCCAGGAATCAAGGACTCGCCAGGCATTTTAAATGCCTTTATCTTCAAATGGGTATGGGGGTGATGTGCAAGGTCACACAAGTACAAGCAGCACAGTTTTGGTTCTTCTATGAGCATTAGAATATGAGGGCACAGGCTCGGGGAGAGGGAACCGACTAATTACACGAGAAAATAGACAATGGCTCAGAATTGAAAAGAAAGCACAAGCTATTGAATGGCTCACTGCCACGACTGGTGAAACTTAAATACACATCCCCTACATTTGAAATACTATACATCATGCCCTGGGAGTGGTTAGGACCTCTATTAGGGATGACTTAGAAACATTAAAAAGAAGGATTTAGCTCTGACAAACTGTTAATTTTGCCAGGTCAAAATGGCAGTTTAGACCTGCACTACAGGCTGCGGCATGTTTTGCAGTGCTACTTTAGTTGTTGGCACAATGGGTGCTGCTGTCCAGCAGTAGCATTCAATTTACCCTGAGTACACATAGTACCACATAATAGGACCGTATAGGTAAATTAAATGTTCCCATTGGTTGGATGCCAATTTTACAATAGTTGGGTGAGAGAGCATAACCATTATATCACTGGTTAGCAGGGTCAAGTGTACAGACCTAAGGCCAACAAAAATGAGTTCAGTAAATACGGGGAGTGAAGGTAAGAGGTCTGGGGGAATACCACATCAAAGATGTCAAGTTTAACTGGTAACCAATAGTGTTCCTCCCTCACTACCACTTGTTAGTTGACATGTTTCATCATACTGCTAAGTGTAAGGAAGAAAGCAATAATTCCTTATACCTGTTTGAGGGTTCTGACAAGTTTATTTTCTGGGCCTGTAAAGGAAAGGATAGTAAATACAAACATGAACTTTAATGTTACTGTATGGTCATTATTCACCACTCCTCAATCAAGAACAATGGGCCAACTCCACTGCAAAACTAGGGACACCGAGCCCATTACTCTCACCTAGCTAGAAGTTCTAAGTAGCTACTGGGGACTAGAGGCTCTGACATCTGGAGCCACCTCTTGCATATGCTGTAGGTTTTGCATATGTAATCACAATTCATTTTATATATTGAAACAACCATCTGCTTTAGCACATCCCTAGGTGTGAAGGTATGCTAAACTGTGGAAGTGCAACATTGCTGTTTGGAAATGAGGATCCCACTTAAAGGTTATGTTTCTAAATCAGAAGAAACCTGATGACTGGTGTATTATCACATTTCCAGTGCAGCCGTGGTGTTCCATAGCGAGAGTTAAACAATGTAAGTGGAGGTGATCGTTTCTTGTGCTTTAGGTACATCCAGTTATTTCTGGTCTCAAATCCAGTGATACAATAGGAACATTATATTTGGAAGTCCGTAGCTGGGCTAATTACGTACCAATGGGCGTCTTTGGCTTTCAGTAATTAAAGACATAAGTCAACACGCTACTGTCCCACTCAACACATTCAACCTTATTATTAGTTTTAAATTCCCACACCATTGCATGCTCTGGACCTTTGCACATGGCTATTTCCAAGTGCCCCAGAATGTACAGCCCCTTTGTTATGCCAAATTCCAATCTAATCCCATTATGTTAAGCACCCTCATCTGTTTAGTTTCCCTGCCAGGACTATTGTAATGCCAGGTTAAAATCCCCACTCTGTAAATTGTATATCATATTCTGTCCCAGCATTTAAAGCATCTTTGTCATGTCAGATTTTGCAAAGATGTAAAGTACAAAAAAATGTCAACAGGCAGCAGGTGACAGTAAAAGAGTAAACCCTGATTTTACCATGTATGTATATATGCTATAGAACTAGGAGTACCAACCTTCGGAAAAAACATTTTCACATATAACAAAGCTATTGGTGGGGGGCGAGGCTTCGGGCGTCAAGATGGCGGTCGCACTCTGAGAGTGCTCTGGACCCCTCCGTCATCCGCCCGTAGTTAGAGTGGCCTGACTGAGTTGAAGATGTCATCTTGACGATCCTTGCGACCCCTGGACCCCTGGGAATCTCCGGCGGCGAGCAACTTCATGAAAGCGGCCCCGTTCCCGAGCCGAGCCCGATCCGTCCCTGGAAACAAAATGGCGGCCGGGGCTGACTTCCGCGGCTGAGTCGGGGCCGGACCGACGATCCCTCCCGGTGCGGCCGAACTGGAACGGAGGTGTGTCGGGGGGAGAAAAGAACCCTGGAGGGAGCTGAGGCTGCGCTCCAAACGTGGTCCTCGCGGCATGCAGGAGCAGTGCTGCTGCATCCAGGGGGAGAGAGCGCTGTGTGGGTGACGCTGCGGCCGTGCGCCGGCTCGAGGACATCGGCCGAGGGGAGCTGAGAGGCTGCGCTGCACCCGGGGGAGACCCCGCTGGCCGGGGCTGGAGCGGCGGAGAGGCGTTTGCGGAGAGGGACTTCCTGGTGTCGTGAGTGACGACAAAGGTATGCAGGGGGTCCACGGAATGTGGCGGAGACACCGGGACGGGACGAGGCCTTTCTGAGGATACTGACACGACCGAATAACCAACAATTGAACGGAGAGACTTGGGGCCACCCTCTCCGGGTTCCCGTTCTGAACAGGCCCACCGTGGACCGCTGCCACACCGGGAAACACACCGCAATGCGGCCCAACGAAGGGCAAAGGCCTTGAGTGACCTCATGGCGTCGCGGATGCGGCGTAATCAACACTAAGGCCGGTCGAGGCCCTACTGAAGGTAACGGCACGAAGTGACAACAGGGTGGGGGAGGGGAGAGAAGTTAGGGGAAGAAGATGCCCTACCCCCCCCTTAACATTTAATACCTAATGGCAGTTAGGGGCTGGGCCGGGACGGAGCTGGACCCATCGTGGAGTCACCGGATACCAAAGGTGGAGAAGACCACAACCTGGGCCTGAACGCCTCTCCCCACGCCCTCTTTATAACTGTGGTAACTACAAACGTGCAGGGGACCTAGGCTTGACTTGAAAGACTGCAAGAAGTGAGCTACCTGACTCCTGTTTCCGATATTGTGATGGGGAGAGACAAGGCGAACAAACAACCCCCACCCTCCCAGCAAAAGATTGACCAGTTCACAACGCCGGCGGGCCAACGAGGAGAGGGAGACACAGCTAGCGGAGGCCCCGCACCAGACGGAGTGAGTGCCATCCTTCAAGCCATTCAATCAACACAGTCTGCGGTAGAGACTAAGATCGGGGAAGTACGAGAAGACGTGGGTCTTGTTCGACAGGACCTCAGAAACGCAGTGAACCGGATCACTGAAGTTGAAACTAGAGTCTCCCAGACTGAAAACGACCTAGCCGACCTCAGAAGTAAAGTGGCCCAGCTGCAGACCCGAACCAGCGAGCTTCACCGCCGTGCGGAAGATGCAGAAAACCGGTCAAGACGCAATAACCTGCATTTCATCGGATTCCCAGAGGGCATAGAAGATGGCAGGGCATCTGAGTTCCTAGAGAAGTGGATTAAAACCTGGATACCAGAGCAGTCCCTTTCGCCCTGGTTCGCGATCGAAAGAGCACACAGGGCACTGGCTCCTCGCCCCCCACCACCGGCCCAAAACGCCCAATGATTGCGCGCTTCTTCAACTTCAAAGATAGAGACAATATCCTTAAAGAGGCTAGGAGGTTGGAAGATCTTCAATGGGAGAACCATAAAATCCTAATTTTCCCAGAGTACACCGTGAGGTCCAGACCCGCCGCCGGTCGTAAGAACACATTAAGCAGAAACTTAGAGCGATGCAACTTTCATACATGCTCCTCTTCCCCGCGCGGCTCAAGGTCCTCCTGGCCGGGCGAGCGCACTTTTTTGAAACACCTGAAGAGGCTTGGGACTGGCTGACGGAGGAGGGCGTCGGAGCCCGAGGGGGGCCTTCGGGACACTCGGAGAGAGCCCCTCGGGTTGGTCCCCTCACCCCGGGAGGCCCCCGGAGGAGCCGGAGGCGCACCAGATCCCGGAGAGGGAGACCGAAAGACACAAACACCTTGGTAAATAATGAGGAAATCCGAGACTTTGGCTCACAAACAGAGAGGAAACACGCGGACCCCTCGGGGCCTCAGACCTCAAGCCAAACAATAGATGACAACAACTTGAGCCAATCCCCGGCCCTCGGTTAATATGATGCATTTGACACCCACTGATGGGAGTCCAAAAGACTTGGGATGTCAGACTTACCTATGCAGACCTTACAAGGGTCACTACAGAAGGCGTCAAGCCTCTCTACTATATGACACCCGAGACTTGGCAGGCTATCACTAATTGTAATTGATCCGACTATATGGAGGGGTCCACCACTTCACCCCAAGGACAGTCCTGCTGGCTGTCTGGTTTTGGTTAGTTATTTGGGCGACAGATGCTTCCGGGGTGGGAGTATGGGGAGGGGGGTGGTTGGGGGGTGTGGTTTTTGAAGTTAGTTTAGATAGGAATAGGAATAAGTTGGTTAGGTCTCTTATTATTTCATTGTTATGTTTGGAATGGTCGCCCCTGGGTCCACAGCCTGACACTCAGCCCTATGTAACACCTACGCAACTCATGCCTGGCACTCATTAACCCAGGTCCTTTCCTGGAACGTAAATGGCCTGTTGGACAAGATTAAGAGGTCAGCAGTATTTAACACTCTCCGCAGGTACTCCCCCTCAGTGGTCCTCTTGCAGGAAACTCACCTCCTTGGGACTAGGTGCCCCATGCTCATGCGTGGAGGATATGACAGAGTATACCACGCGGGCTTCTCCAGGGGCTCTAGACGAGTAGCCATCTTACTTCACCGCTCTCTGCCTGTGGTGATCACAGCCACGCAGGTCGACCCACAGGGCAGATTTGTAGTGGCCACGGGGACTCTTCATGGAACACCGATAAACTTTATATCTGCGTATGCCCCCCCGACGAGACTTGATGCGTTCTTGCACTCGCTCCGCCGAGTGGTTGTGGGACTGCCCCAGGGGACCACCCTGTTGGGAGGGGACTGCAACGCGGTTCTCGATCCCGATTTGGATGTATCCGGCGAGATCACGGCCAGTAGATTAGCCAGGGCTTCGGCTCTGACTGGTTGGACCGAGAGCCTTGGCCTTTGCGAGGTATGGAGAACCTGGCACCCTAGGGATCGTCGGTACACCCACACATCGGCCGCCCACCGGACGCAATCCAGAATAGATCTGGTATTCATGTCCGCTCTGGACCTCTCAAGCGTCACAGGGACAGAGATACTTCCCCGGGGAGTTTCAGACCACGCACCAGTGCGGGTCCGCCTGGGTGGAGCAGATCCCTCCAGACGCCCGGTATGGCGCCTAAACACATGGTACTTACAAGACAAAGACTACACCCAGGAGATCAGAAATCAACTAACCCAATATTTTGATCTGAATCTGGGGTCGGTCCGGTCCCCGGGAACATTATGGGCCGCCTGTAAGGCTACCCTTAGAGGGCATGCCAAGCACCTTCTCCGCTCCCGCGAGCGAGACAGGAACTCCCAGATCTCTGACCTGGAGGCTAGGGCCCTGAGACTGGAACGCCAACAAACGACCTCTTCGTCTGCCACTGCCCTGAGGCAGCTGACTATGGTTAGAGAAGAAATTAAACACATAATGCTAGACTCGGCTATGTGCATTTGGAGAGCTTCGGTAGCCCGTATACAGTATATGGCTGGGGGGATAAAAATGGGAAGCTCCTGCACTGGCTGGCCGCTCGCACTCTGGCCGGCAGGGTTATACCTGAGATTTTAGAACCCTCGGGCTCCCTCTCCAGGACACCTGCTGAAATTGCACAAAGCTTTGCCTCGTACTATGCCCGCCTCTATGCAATGCACCCCGCCCTGCCATTGAGAAAGAGACCCCCCTCTTGAATGATGTCACTCTCCCCAGGATCTCCCTGGAGGCAAGAGATAGACTGGATGAAACTATTAGCCTTGCAGAGATCACCAGTGCAATTTCCGGCCTGGCATCGGGCAAGACCCGAGGCCCTGACGGACTCCCGGCAGAGCTATATAACAAATGCAGTGATATATTGGGTCCCCACTTACTCAATATGTATGGAGAAGCCGAGAAACTAGGCCGATTTCCCACCGAGATTGACCAAGCTACGATAGTTGTGATACCAAAAACCCAACCCCCATCGCGGCATTGTTCGGCATACCGACCCATCTCACTTCTGAATATTGAGATCAAAGTGCTTTCCTCGACCTTGGCCTCTAGATTGAAAGAGATAATGCCCACACTAGTGCACCCTGATCAATGTGGCTTTATGCCCACTCGTAGCACCAGGCACTGCATTAGGCGGCTGCATCTGGCTCTGGCACATCGCAGGACTCTGTCACACACACCCTTGGCATTACTCTTACTGGACTTTGAAAAAGCCTTTGACACAGTGGATTGGTCCTACCTTGAATTGGTCCTGCAGAAAAATGGGCTCGGCCCCAAATTCCGAGGCCTAGTGAGACTCCTGTATTCCAAACCGACAGCTCGAGTCCGGGTGAATGGAGTGGTCTCCGACCCGTTCCCTATTGGCCGCGGAACCCGGCAGGGTTGCCCGCTATCCCCATTGCTCTTCGCATTAATGATAGAGCCTCTTGCGATACTGCTGCGAGGAGATCCCCTGATCGAAGGCTGGTCCTGGCCCGCTTGCGCAGAGGACCGTGTGGCGCTATACGCAGATGATGTCCTCCTATATATCTCCAACCCGGCTAAAAGTGGCCCCCGCGTGCTAGAGATCCTGAGCCTTTTCGCAGAAGCCTCGGGGCTGATCCTGAATCCCGCCAAGTCTCTGTTGGTCCCCCTACACCGCTCCGGAGATTGTGTGGACTGGCAGCGGAATATTCCAGTACGAAGAAACAGCTTTAAATACCTGGGAATATTTATTTCACTTCTCCCCGAGTTGACATGGGAACTTAATGTTACACCGTTAACCAGGAAAATTAGAAGTGATCTTCTACACTGGAGGACACTCCCTCTTAACCTGCTTGGTAGAATAGCGCTCTACAAGATGATGATCCTTCCTAGGCTCCTCTATCTCCTGCAAAATTTTCCCCATCCCATTCCTAGGAAATGGTTTGGGGAAATGGACTCATTGGCAGGCCAATTTATATGGAGCGGAGCCCGTTCACGGTTAGCACTCAAAACCTGCCAGAGAGATGTGTATGATGGAGGTTTGGGCATGTCCAATATCCATTACTACCACCTCGCGTCACAAGTACTTGTAATTAATGACTGGATGGGGGGTGGGTGGACAGATCCGGCATAACGACTGGAGCTCCAAACGATGGGGTACCCACAGATTTGGGACACCCTCTATGGAGGTCCGATCTCTCGAGACATCCCGGACGTGACCAAGGTGGTTCTGCAGGGATGGCGGACGGCTCAAAAATCGACAGGGTGGTGGGGACGACTTACCCAACAGACCCCATTGTGGCAGGGGAGGCAATTGGTGGAGGTGGCGGGCCTGGAGGGGTTTCAGAATTGGGATAACATTGGCATCTCCACACTAGGCGATGTCTGGAACGGGTCACACATACAATCCTTCGAAGATCTCCAGAAAAACTTTTCATTAAATAAGACACAGTTCCACAGATACCTCCAGCTCCGACATGCTTTATCAGTACATATCCGAGTGGGAGAAACCATACCCGAGTGCACCCCTTATGGAGGCCAAGGCATTGATGGGGGGCCTGGGCAAGGGAGGTGTTTCCCAGATATATCGCACCCTGGTCTCCGGCACCTCGGGTTCCCTGGGGGTGCTTCGCCAGAGATGGGAGGGGTGAGTGGGCCCCATGGAAGAGATGGAATGGGGTGAGGCGCTAATGGCCCCGCGTGCCCTGGCAATTGCTACCCGTCTTAGACTGATACAAACTTATTTTTTGCACACAGCATACCTCACACCCGACAAACTACACAGAGCGGGCCTCCGCCCCACTGCGGAGTGCCCCCGCTGCAGAAATCCCACAGCCGACTTCTTCCACATGGTATGGACCTGCCCGGCCATGGTAGCCTATTGGGGAGCTGTCTTGGGGGAGGTTTCTGAGGTGTTGCAGGAGAATATAGAGAGGGAGCCTCTGCCCCTCCTTCTTGGGATCATGGGTGACACCGAGCTAAGGAGACCGGATCGAATCTTCCTCGGGGTGGCGTGCTTAGTCGCTAAGAGGGATATAGTGGCAAACTGGAAGGCCAAGAGTGCCTCATCACTGGCTAAATGGAGACGGGGAGTGGATTGGTGCGCACAGAGTGAAAAACTTGTATATGAGGCTAGAGGATGTCCGAATAAATACAATAGGATATGGGGGAAATGGGAGACCGCAATAGGCACCTGAATAACATGTCATCTCTAATATTAGTGCTGTCTGGGATCCCCGGTTCGACCAATGTTGGGTGCCCGTTGGCATCGTGTTTTGACATTTGTATCATGGTTTTCTTTCTTTTGCAAAAATCAATAAAAGTTCTTTATCAAAAAACAAAGCTATTGGTGAGTTCTGCAGTAGAGTTGTGCAGTCTCAGCACAGCCTGAACTAAGGTCACATGTTCCCGCTGCACAACTTGAGAGTTCCCTTGAGCCTTAGCACCGCTGTTGTGGCGCAACACCCATGCGAACTACAATGTGCTAAAAACCCATGGTCTGGGAGCCAATGTGAGCCAAACACAGTCCTCCCTTACCCACTCAGGCACCCAGGGGATTCCAGGTTAGCCTGAAAGGCCAACCCAGCCCCGAACATGGCTGTGGTAGGGCGCATTGGGCTCACCACACTTAGGGTGCCAAATATACAGTATGCTGGAATTTATACTGGCATACCCATCACTGGCGCTCTCTTTGTGCATTACGCATTCAACTACATTTTGCTTCCAGAGTAATGTACATGTCCCTCCCACCACGCACTCTCCCTTACACCTATGTTTAACATTGTGCGGTTTGCCAGTGTAGTAAAGGGCATCCTGAAATGATAACGAACTGCCTCTTTTAATTGAAAGATATGATTTATTCACATCAGCCAATTTGCAGTGAACCAACACACCAAGAATAAGGTGCAACATACCTTGTGCTAGACGTACTAACATTAGGAATACCAATTTCCTAATTGCGCTTCTGTCTAAATTGCAATTAGGAAATTCCTAATGTATGAAACTCCTTAAAGTTTCATTAGCTATTCCTTGTCGGCAAATATTAATGAGGTAGGTCACGATTTGCGACCTGATAGGAATCACAGCCATCACAGGGCGGTGGCCTGCCGGGTTCAGCAGTCCACCATGTCTGAAATTGCTTTTTAAAACAGCAATCTTTTGTTTTTAAATGCTCCCAGTTTTCCTTTAAGGAAAACCGGGTGCGTTTAAAAAGAAAAAAGAAAACTTTGCAGTTTTATTTTTTTAAAGTAGGCAGTGGTCTGTGGGATTAGCCTGAGTTACCACTTGTTTGAAACTGGTGGTAAAGTATTACTGTTTTACGACCAGAGTTCGGTCACAAAACAGTAACACATACCATATTGATTCAGTATTTGGAAGCCCTAAACACACCCCTTCCAAGTTACCAAATCACATTTTGCCTTTTGTACATTGGAAAAAGCATTTTCGGACTTGAAAAATGCTTTGCACATCTGGCCCGTTGTTCGCTTTCTGTGTACCTGTGCGAGCACAGGTAATGAAGCAAGGTGAGGGAGTCACTTACTGCAGCCAAAAGCTATACTTACAGTTAATTTATAACTGTAATAGTATTTTACTTTAGAATTAGATTTGCATGTCTAAGCCTTCCATGCTTATGCTTTTTTACAGAAATCCCAAATAGGATGCAAAGTTTTTTACATTTTAAATTTCAATTCGTACAAGTTTGACAATGTACTGTAATAGCGATTATGACTTCTGAAAGAATGTGTATTTTGTATGGTTCTCTACATCACTTTTTTAGTGTTGTTTGTACTTTTTAAATCGGTAGATTGTGCACAGTAAAATGACCACGTAAGACAGTATTTTGTATAATGGAAATTAAATGAACTCATGCCGCTGTATTTCATATAAACCTTTCTTTGTTGGCAGGTGTGATATTTTGTGTTTTTTAAATGTGTGCATAGCGTGATTCTTTTTTCTGTTTTTGCTCTAATGCATTGTTAATTGCTGCGTGTTGTGACTCCCAATCCTTTCGGCACCATAGGTAGGCATTGTAATGGATGGTGCGGGTCTAGTGGCTTGCACCGCTGTTGTCTCGGTCACCCAGAAACAAGGATGTTTCCGGGGCCGCGCGAAAAGTTAATAAATAGGAGGATGAGAGGACGCTCTTCCGTTTTTTGGCGCCACTGCAGCAACGAGTCTGGTCCCTCTGACAGGCCACCATGTAGAGAGAGGGAGCAACGTGGAGCCTGAGAAAGTTTTTTTTTTCTTCTTCCCTTGCAAGAGGGCCTGCATCCAGTAAGTTAGGTGGAAGGGACAGACACCTGGGAAATTACAGCTAAGGGCAGGTCAGGGAATATGAAGGACCTGTAGGGAGGCAGATAAAAAACAAAAACCTAAATGGAGAGCCGGTGGAGTGCCCACAGACGACGGAGGTGCACAGTTCATCGACGAAACAACAAAGACACTCAAGAGGGATCACAGGGCAGCCCTGGACAGCACCATTACAGAGGACTCGGCGCCAGCTCTTCACCTGCCATGGCAGCATTCCATGGTGGGGGCACTCCCGCCTGTTCAGCGAGCTTGCAGACCGAGCCACAACCTCACCGTTATGGAAGGTATGGGTCGGTCGACTAGAAAACTATTTTGTGGCCACCCGTGAGAGGGACGGAGCTGTGAAGAGGTCCCTGTTCCTTCATTTTGCGGGGATGAGGTCTACAAACTATTTCAATATCAACATCTTTCAAACACAGGCAACATGGATGACTACGACGCATCAGTGAGGGCCCTGAATGCACATTTTGATCTGCAGCTGAACCCAGACTTCAAAAGGTTCAAGCTTTGCCAAGCGCACCAAAGGGAAGGGGAGTCAATCAACCAGTTCTATGCCCAGCTGAGGGAGCAGGCAAGCACATGCATGGAAGACAACCAACCGAAGGAAATAAGGGTGCTGATAATATAAGGGTACACATAAAAGACGCTCAGGGGCCTGATACTGCGACAGCCAAATATCAGCCTTGACGAGATACTCATCATGGCGAAGTCTCATGACTTATCAACAGCCAGGGCTGCTGATATAGATTTGGCAATGGTGCAAACACCAGAAAAAGCGCCAATGGCCAATGGTGAACTGGTGGATGCTGTGCAAATGCAGTGAACAAAACAGAAGATGCCACTGTATGTCACAGCAAGATTAGAGGGGCGCTGCAACTACTGGGGAAGGGAAGAGCACAATGCTAGGGACTGCCCAGTGCAAGGAGGAACCTGCTCGAATTGTGGGAGGATGAATCATTTTGCTGCAGTCTGCAAAGGAAGTGGAAGGGAGAGGAGAATGAAAGGACAAAGGGCACCCGCCAGGGCGATCAAGCAACTATCCCCAGATGACACGTCGTCAGGTGGTACCCGCGATCCAACCCCCCAGAACACCCTGGAAGACTCCTTGATGGAAGAAGAGGCAGAAGAAGCATTCCTCGTCTCGTTCACCAGCGACCTAAAGAGACACCGATATCCATAGCTCACGTGTATAGTGGAGGTAGAGGGATCGAGAGTCAAAGCCCTGATAGACA
The DNA here is from genome assembly GCF_031143425.1 of Pleurodeles waltl. NCBI lineage: Eukaryota > Metazoa > Chordata > Amphibia > Caudata > Salamandridae > Pleurodeles > Pleurodeles waltl. The sequence goes on from NC_090438.1 coordinate 213,466,721, forward strand.
CGGGGGTGTCGGTGAACATCATGGGAATTACAGCAGTATAAGCACCTTAGTGTCCCCCTGCTGATGGTGCCCTCAAAAACACGTATGGGAGCCGCACACCCTTGCCCCTGAAAGGGCGAAAATCTGTGACCATCCTCGCCAAAGGCAAAACCATCCACACCACATTTCCCAATGTGGACAGAGAGGCGGACACACTCCGGTGCGGTGGAGCTGGGACTGGTGTCATTTGCGAGAAGCATACGGACGTGCCATGTAGACAAAATACTCTGACAATTCCCGGAACTCTTCACGAGCCTAGGATGTCTGAAGGCATCCCTGATCCACCTTTACATTGATAAGACAGAGAAGCCTGTCGCTTTGAGATACAGGCAGGTCCCATTTCATCTATGACCGCCGGAGGAGCAGCAGCTAATTAAGCTCGAGGAACAAGGGATTATTGAAAAAGTGTCTGGCCCACACCCTGGGTGTCACTGATGGTGATTGCCAAAAAGCCAAAGCAGCCCTGCAAGATTTGGCTCTGCATCGACATGCAGATCCCTAACACGGCAATACGAAAGGGAGAGACACATCACTCCCACAACAGAGGACATCATAGCGGATCTTAATGAGTCCAAATGGTTCTCAGAGCTGGAATTGAATGCAGGATACCACAAGCTCAACCTGGCTGAAGAAAGAAGGTATATAACAACGTTTTCAACACACCTTGGGCTAAGGAGGTATAAAAGACTAAGCTTTGTCATATCCTCAGCAGCTGAGGTTTTCCAAGACGCTATCCACCAAACTCTGTTGTGGCTGCCGGGTGTCATGAATGTAAGTGATGACATCCGGATACACTCCGTCATGGTCGAACAGCACCACTGTCTTTTGCAAGCCACCCTCCAGCGGCTATCAGAACATGGGCTTACTCTCAACCAGAAAAAGTGTTCATTCTTCCAAAAGTCCAATGATTTCTTTGAGTACGTGTTCAACCAGGACGGTATTCAGGTAGACCCCTGGAAGTCTCTGGCAATCAAGCAGGCCCTCTCCCCACAGACGGTGACAGCTGTGAGGAGCTTCCTTGGAATGGTGACGTATTGTGGTTGTTTCATTCCGCAGCTGGCTACCATCTCTGAGCCTCTCCGAGCCCTCACGAAGGCTGAGTCTGCCTGGGTGTGGGAGGATCGAGAAGAGCAAGCACTTCCAGCGCTGAAGGAGGCCCTTCTGTGCCAGACAACCATGGCCTACTTCCACCCTACCAGGAAGTCGGAATTAGTGGTAGATGCCAGCCCAGTGGGACTGGGCGCTGCGTTGATGGAGAAAGCTGAACCAGGCCGAAGGCCCCCCTTGCATATGCCAGTAAGGCACTCACCCTGACGGAGCAACGCTACTCCCAAATTGAGCAGAAAGCACTGGCCATCAAGTGGACATGTGGCCATTTTCATCTGTACTTGCAGGGCAGACCATTTTGGGTAATCACCGATCATCAGCCACTCATTCCATTGCTCAAGGGGACTGCACTCCACCCACCCCCTTAGATTGAGGGATGGGCCATCCAATTTCAACACCATGGGCTGGAAGTGCCAAGAACCCCACTGACTTTCTGTCACAGCACCTGTGGGAACTGGCCCCTGTCAACAACCAGGTGATGAGATAATCCAGGCGCTGGCCCACCACTGTTGTCCCAAGACAATGAACCTGGAAGAAATTGCTGAGGCCACAAGTGAAGATGGCACTCTGCTGAGAGCAAAACAGGCCCTGAAGTAGGGGTCATGGCACGAGTTCCTCAAAAGCCCCATCACTGGGCGAAGGCTGAACATGAAAGGCTAGTAAGGTTGTGGACGATAAGACATGAACTCAGTCTGACTCCTGAAGGACTCCTTCTGAGAGGGCACTGGCTGGTGATCCCTACATCACTACAACCGCAAGTGATCCTGTTGGCCCATGGAGGGCATCAAGGAACTGCAAAAATGAAGGCCAGGATGAGGGAAAAGGTATGGTTTCCCGGTCTTGTGGTAGGAGTGGAGGAGTGTGTGAAACAATGCCCAGCTTGCCAGCAGATCACCACGCCCGAAGTGCCAGCGCCAGTCATTACCGAAGAGCCTTGCCTCACCCCGTGGTCCAAGATCAGCATGGATTTTGGAAGTTTCCCAGATGGGAGGACAAACCTAGTCATCGTTGACAGCTATTCCAAGTATCTGGGGGTGGAGTTGATTGACCCCACATCATTCACCAAAGTGGGGCCCGCACTGGAGAAGACATTTGCAATGTTTGGTATCCCACAAAAGATGCGAACCAACAATGGACCTCCATTCCATGGTACTAAGTTTCAAGAACTACTGAAAGTCCTGGGCATCAGAAGGATTATGCCACAGTGGCCACAGGCGAATGGTGAGGTTGAGTGTTTTATGCGCACTCTCAATAAATTGCTTCGTATTGCCACTTTGGAAAACACAGACCCGGAATTAAGCCTTCACAGATTCCTACAGGAGTACAGGGGGACTCCTCACTGCACCACGAATCACCCTCTCTGGTCACTGATGTTGGTGGGAGTGAGGCGAGTCTCTGTCCCTACTCCCCCGGTGTGGAGGCCGATACTATACCATCCGGATTGAACCCAGTCCAAAAGGAAGGTAGTGAATGAACTTGCCATCCGTACTTGGTGTCCTGCCTGGTGAGAGGTCAGGGTAGGTGATCAAGTGATTGTCCGGGATAGGTGTCCTGGCTGGAAATTCCGCACGCTGTATGAACTTGGTGTCTGGACTGTCACCAAGATATCGGGCACTATGGTGACCGCGGAGAAGGGAGGTGATAAAGTGACCAGAAATATTTGATGGTTTCGAAAAGCCATGTTTGAGGAACCTAGTGAAGGACCGTTGGCTGATGGCTGATCAATGGAGTGGCAGGTGAGCAAAAGAGAGAGATCCAGGTGCTCAGAGGCCCCGGTGGTGATGAGTGTTCAAGTCCCTTCCCTGTCTCCTATGGCCACTTGTCCGGTGAATCAGCAGGATGGTTTTCGCTCTCAGCCGCAGACTCCGGAACTTTGTGTGCATGGCATAAGGTGGGGATGTGTGAATCTAGTTGGGGAGGGATGCAATGGACGGTGCGGTTCTAGTGACTCGCACCGCTGCTGTTGTGGTCACCCAGAAACAGGGGTGTGTTTACGGGGCCATGTGAAAAGTTTATAAATTAGAGGAAAAGCTGATGCTCTTCAGTTTTTTGTTGCCACTGCAGCAACGTGTCTGGTCCCTTATTGCAGCATGCAACGCAGCATCAGCGTTCATGCTGTAGCCAGCATTACAGACAGGGTACATTTTGAAGTGGCTTCTGCTTTAGTATATATACAGTAGTGGTACGTGCACATGCGATAAATGAAAGATTGTATCTACCGGGTGTCTGCTGTTCTCTACAGAGAAGGAAGACCGAGTTTTCCAGTTGTTGGCCAGTTTAAAGTCAAAGTAAAATCTTAGGATTTTCACCATACAACTAGTACTCTGCGCTCTTTCGGGCACAATTCATCTGCCTTTCAATAACTTGTGCTTTCTTTTCAGTGCTGTGTCATTGTCCGAGCCTGCGCTCTCATATTTCAAAGCTCATAGAAGAATCAAAACCGGATTGCTCGTACTTTTGTGACCTTGCACATCACCCTCCATACCCATTCGAAGATAAAGGCATCTAGAAAGCTTGGTGAGTCCTTGATTCCTGGAACTGTTTTTTCAGAATTTGGACAAAATATTTCTTCGAAATATATCTGAACTAAAAAAATACGAACAAATATTGTGATGCAAAAATATCGTGGCCTAGAATACCGTTGTGAAGAATGTTGTTTTTAAAACTATTGTTGTTTTTAATATCATTTTCGATGATGTAGTTGAATATCGTTTTTTTCATTATCTTGATGCATTTTAGTTATTATATTAATTGTAGTTGTTAGTATTGTGTGTATAATTGTTATACATTTTTACAAATATTGTTCATAATTTCAAGTGATTTAATTCCTTATTTTTATGTTAACAGTGATTTAAAGTTGTGTATTGATTTGTTAGGTTTGCAAAGAAACAGAAGGGAAGATATTTAAATAATATAGATGTTTAATTTATTATTGATTTCTTTTTCATTAGGAAATATTTGTTTCATTGATTAAGAATCAGGCCAAATATTTTCGTGTTATATTATGGTTTACATTTTAATTTAAAAAAACATTTATTAGCAGTTTTAGTAAGATATTTTTTAGTAGCAGGATGTTGGGTTTTTTGGGCTACACGGTAGGAATTTACTAAAGTTATAAAACAATTGCATGTATTGTTGGTAATTCGTTTTTAATTGTTAATTATTTAGATAATGTAATGTTAATTATAGAAACAGTTTATTATCTATTTATTTAAGTTATACAATAGTTGGGGTAGTAAAACATTTTCAACATGTGTTAAGCAATGATGGGATGCACATAAAATGAAAAGATGAGACTCTAGAAACAGCTGAATTATACATGTGTTGCTACAAAAAAACAGTTTAACAACATTATCCATGAAAAAGGTAAGGAGGCACATACCAGACAAATTTAATTCAGCGTCTCTCATAAATTGAGTACACATCTAATATTGCTAATGCACCGCTGAAAAAGCAGTGTTGTTCATTTGCCAAGATTTATTTTTGAGTTTCAAAACTAAATAATAATATCAGTAACAACTAAGCCACTAAAATGATTCCTAGTTGGTAGTGTGTGTCTGTAATACTGAAATGTCCCCTGGCAAAAGTTTACAAATGATGATTAAGTTGTGTCCAAATCATTTGATTAAAATAATCTTAAAAGCTGATTACGAGGACATTGTAGTAAGGGCCTCAGGTAAACCCAATATGTTAGGTAGCTGTAAATTGTACACGTTTGTACAATGAAGGAGCTATCAGAATACCACCAGCAGTATCATTGTGTGGTATGTGGTCATGCTAATACACTAAATAATAAGTGCTCACACCCCATGTTAATGCTCATTGCACACGCATTCTTTAGACACATTTCTGACTTAGATTATTATTTCGCCCAAATCTAGGGTACTCAACTAGCATATAGTAAGTTTAATTTACAACAGTTAACTCCCACACTATTATATATATAGTTCTCCACCTAATCTTGGGAACTACCCAGAGTTCTCTCTTCTTTTTTGCATTTTTTTTGCACATATATATATATATATATATATATATATATATATATATATATATATATATATATGCAAAAAAAGAGAATAGAGAACTCTGGGTAGTTCCCAAGTTTAGGTGGAGAGCAGCTCTAGTAAGGAGCACCCTGCAACACCAGCGACACTCTAGATTTGCTCACCTCAAATGTCTGTTTATCTAGCAAAGTTTTTAAGCATTGGTTCAGCACAGTGCTATCCACGCCGACCTAGATAGTGACAAAGTCTTTTGCCATTTGTACAGCAAAGTCTTTAAGCATAGGTTTGACACAGTGTCAACCTTGCCGAGCTGTAAAATGACAAAAGCCATTTACCACTCCAGGCACAGTATTACAGCTTTGGACTGGTAAAATACCATCCAAGCCAACCTGGAATGAGTAAAAGCAACCCCTGACACGTGTTTCGCTCTCATTAGAGCTCATCAGAGAGGTTTAGTTTTGTCCAGACACAAGGGAGCACCCAGTATAAGTCAAAACAAATCCCTTTCAGCTCGGCAACACTGTGTCAAACCTCTGGATACTACTGCTCTACATGGCATAGGGTGGCTTGTGGGCAGAGTGGATAACCTAATCTGCATATGTTTTAATGATAGGACACCGAGTGTAAAAGTTTTAGAACAAGTTGACAAAGGCTCTCAATATGACTTCAGCGGTCTACAATGTAGACCGCCGAAGTCCTCCCAGCCAAAAGATCACCAGATCATCAGACTGCCATATTTAGACGACTGTTGGCTCACCGCCATAAATTGGGTCAGAGAGCGCCAGAAGCCATACTGGCAGTTGGCAGTGCAGTGGAGGTTGCTCCGCTGGCACCACCACATCAACACAACTCAGCCAACACCTATTACGACTTAATAATAGGCGTGGCGGTGTTGTGTTGGTGGGGCGCTGGTGGCGGAGCAAGCGCCATGGACCACGTTCCCTCCCAGATGCCCACCGAGACCACCAGGTAAGGTGATCGACCGACAGGGAGGGAAGGGGGTGTTGAGTGTTGTGTGCGTGAATGGGGGAGTGTGTTTGTGTGAATGGGGGGTTAGGGGTGTTGTGTCTGTTTGTGTGCGTCTGTATGCAAGTGTATGTGTACGTGTGTGAATGCGTGTATGCGTGTATGCGGGGCGAGGGGGTGTCTTGGCCGTGTGTGCATGTGTGTGTGAGTGCGTGTGTGTGTCTGTGTGCGTGTATGTATGTATGTGTGATATGTGCCTGCATGGATGTACGGGGGTGGGGGGTTCAAACTGAGGATCGGGGGAGAAGGTTCGGAATGAGGATCTGGGGGATGGGGGGTTTGAATGGGGATCAGTGGGAGTGGGGGTTCAGAATCGAGATCCAGAGGGGGATTCAGAATGGGGATCAGGAAGTGGGGGTGTCACTGCTTGGGGGGCTTCTGATGGGGTTGGAGGTGGGAAGAGGGTCCTACTTGGAGGGGAGGGTTGGGGAGTCCTGCAGTGGAGACAGGAAGGAGCATTCCGGTTGCCAGTATTGTTACCGCCACCTTTTTTCGTGCTGTGTTTGGGGGGTAATTTCTAGAAAACATCAGACTGAAACTTATTTTTGAAAACAGATATTGTTTTGCAGTAGGTACAAATATGGTTCTCTAAAGGCATAGGCCTACATAAGAGTGAGAGAATTATGGTAGTCAATTTACTACCAATTGAAGTACACCATTAACTGATTAAAAAATGTGTTCTCTTAAACATACTGACGACTATAAAAGACCTATCCTACATACTAAATCTTGCAGTGCTGATGCTGCAGCACTACCTCATGATTACTGTTAAACTTGTAGATTCAATTCAACTGTAGCCATGCGTTGCATGTCAGGGTATATTTCTAAGAAATATTTTCTGACATAAATATTGCACCTTCAATATTGTTTACGATTATATCATTCCACTAAGAGTAGATCGGTAAGTCTAACGGGTCAATATTTATGAATATTATTTAGGACAAGATGTTATGTCTGAGGATACTCTGGCATTGATATTCTGATAGCATAACATAACAGTGGATGTTCCTTGAAAGTCCCTTTTGGATTCACCCTTTTTGCACATTCATCATCATAATTCTGATGGTATTTTTAGTTTAATACTTATTTCACAGCTTTATGCAGTACAACTTAGGAGGGGCCAGGGGCTCATCACCTGCTTTCGGTCTCCCCAGTGCACTTTGTAATTACAGAAGGGCTACAGACACTTGTGTGGCTTCTTATGTAGTACAAATAGCACTGACATACATATTATCCTGTCTAAGATTACATTCCTTCTTTTGCAGGAGGCTGTCCTATGCACCCCATAGACATCCCTCTGCATACAGGTGGAATCACTCACTGTACCTGCAAACAGCGGTCCTCATTTGTAAAGAAGAGTAGGAGTTGCACGCACCTTGAACGACAGAGCAGCTATTTCAAACAGCCAGCACTAAGGGCAGAGCATCATCCGTAATTGGGCACACTGTCTCTGTTTCAGCCCAGCATACCTAGTCAAAGATGCTCTGTTACAGAAATAGGGACAGCGCAAACTTTACATAATGCAGGGCCAGACCATATTGTAAGACACCACCGTACATGCAACCTATTTTTTAAGATAATATTAAACCAAATTTAAAAACATTAGAAACCAGAGATAAATAAAAAAAGATGTTAAAGTTGCAAGGCATCATGGAAAGAGTAGAAATATGACTAATTACATTAATCAATTACAGCACAGGAAATATTGTGAAGGGTTGGAAAAGAGGGTTTTTAAATGCTTCCTGTAGGTAGAAAACATAGACTTCTTCCTTAAGTCAAAGCAAATGATGTTACTTTTGATGGTAGCAGCACCATTGAAGGATTGCTTGTGGCCATATATTGCTTTAAATGTTGGTACCTCTTGTTCTAAGCCTTTTCTGTATCTGAGATCTGTCATATTACCTGAGATGGAGAACAAATCTGCTATATCATTTATGCACTTGGGTATGCCTGTGTGTACCTGCATGCACTCCAATTTAATTACTTTCAAATACCTAGGCACAAACTCATTGGCTGCTGGTGAATTTGGCAGGGAGGGGGAAGGTCAGGCTGCACATGCACACTTATACACTCACTCATTCACACCAATGCCTTCACAAAGAGCACATACACACAAATGTTCAAACTCACTCACAACAAATTCATACATTTATGCATACATGCAATCATGCACGCACCAAACATGAAAAAATATACAACTCACCTGTCCTGCAGCTCCCGGAGAGGAAAGGCTCATAGTTCCCAGGAGAGTTGGAATTGCTGCCTTCTCTCACTGGCTGACCTTATGTCAGCCAGTGAGGCGAGGCAGCAGTCCCTCACTCGTCACAGAGTAGGATGAGGTCAGTGAGACTTGCTGACCCCACTCCATTCCTTGACGAGGTGTCACTAATTGGCACACGGCCCTGGGCACTTCAGGGCTTAAGACCGCCAGGATCTGAGGCAATCACTGATGCTCTCACTCGTAACAAGGGGGAGGGCTGTGAGGCACTTTTCGCCAGCTGGGGTGGTCTCACCCACCGGGCTGTGAAATCCTGAGCCTAGAAAAGTTCATCTCAGGCATCCAGGCACCTGCACATTCAGTGGATGTCTAGCTATTGGCTGCCTGACCTGAACAAAAGGAGTGAGACACTCTTCTTCTCCTGAAAAAGGTGAGCGGGTATGACCCTTTTCCCATATGGACGGGCCGCTGCTGCATACATATTCATTTGAACACCTTGCTGTACATATAACATAATTTATAAATCCATTTAAGTGTACCTAAGTAAAAACAAGATAATATAGATTGCACTCATGCAATGTTGAGCTGAAACTTGTATCCACATTTGAAACATCCACCCTATTGAAATGTTTTCTCTGCCCTTAAAAGTCAGAACAAATGTTAATGTAGAAGTGCCATCTAGTAATTACAATTATAAACGTGATGTATGCTGCTCCAGAACAGAGTGGACTCTATTACAATGTCCATAGAAATGAATGATATGCTGGCAGCAGAAGCTATTAAGCCTATATGTGTGTAGAAATAGACGTTTTCAGAGCGCACGAGTAGAAACTTGGTCATTGGTGCACAACATGTCTCTTCTAAGAGTTATGCCTCATTCAGATACGTGAAACGGTTGGATCAACACAGATGTTCACTCATATTTAGCGTATTGTTGCTTCAGACCAAAAATAGGTCCAACTAATCCTAAAGTAATTCGCATGATATAATGTATGAACTACTTTTATTGTGCATTATTATTAAAAACGTTAATGTAGAATTATATCGCAGTCTGCGTGCGGTATAAAAAGATAAAACGGTCCATTAAATAGAATATATCAGCTATGCTTTTCCAAGACCTCGCTAATTATGAACAAAGTGTTTTACATTTTTCACTACTTAGCAAAACAAGCAACATATGAGATCTGATTTAATTTCTACTAGTCAACCAATAATACTGTTTAAACGGTATTAAGAGCTGCGTGTTATTTGCTGTAGTTGTATAACAAAGGCGAAGTTTGTGCATCCCATATTGCATAAACGTTGCATTTTACGCAACCTCCAAATATCTAGATGAGCAGTTCTTGAAAAAAAAAGTGTTTCTTGGCATGCAATATGTTATTTATTTGTTGAAATACTACCGTTTTTACAAGTTACATAACCGCAAAGTTGCAGTCCCCAAACTTTAATTCGACCATTGGCATTGAGCACCATTAAACTGTGTAATGAAACCAACCACTTAATTACATGATTTTAAGCCCCAGAAAGACTGAATGAAACACTATGAAGCAAGTTTAAATTATTAATATCGCGGAAGATATGGGTGAATGCTGACCTGACGCTGCACAGGTTGTCAGCTGGACTTGAGTTGTGTTTCAACTCTGTTTCCAAAAGTGCCCCAGAGATTATGGACACTTAAGGGCATATTTATACTCTGTTTGCGCCTAATTCGCGTCATTTTTTTGCCAGTCAGTTTAAGTCTAAGGCCCATATTTATAATTTTTGGCACAAATCTGTACTAGGATTTGCATCAAAAAGTTTAACGCGGGCTACCTCCATTCCGAAGCCCCAGCCGGGCGCCTTATTTATGGAATGACAGTAGCCGGCGCAGCGGCCTTGTTAGTGTAAAAATAAATGCCGGTAACCTGGCAGCGGAGGCGAAGGGAAGACTGGGGGTTGTGTGCCAAAGAATAGTGCAAGTCAGGTTAGAGTAAAAAATATTGGCTCTAACCTGACTAGCGACATTTTTTGACGCACAACCCCCATGGAAATGACTCCTGTCTTAGCAAAGACAGGAGTCATGCCCCCCTGCCCAATGGCCATGCCTAGGGGACTTCTGTCCCAAGGGCTTGGCCATTGGGCACAGTGGCATGTAGGGGGGGCCAAGTTAGGCCCACCATGCCACTTCTACATAAAAAAAGTACTTACCTCTACTTACCCCTACTTACTGTATATGGCTCCCCCATCCATGGGTGTCCTCCATGGGTGGGCGAGGGTGGAAGGTGGTGTCCCTGAGGGCAGGGAAGGGCACCTGGGAACTGCTTCCACGGTCAGAGACCATGGAAATGAGCCCACAGGTCCCTTAACGCCTGCCCTGACCCAGGTGTTAAAAAATGGCTCTAAACCGGTTTAGAGTCATTTTTTAAGGCCCTCCCGTGCGTCATTTCTGTACGGGAGTATAAATAAGGCGCAATTGCCTTTGAGTCATTTTTGCCCAGGAACGCCTACCTTGCACGTCATTAACGCAAGGTAGGTTTCCACGGTAAAAAAATGACTTTCACTCCATTAATTTGGCGCTTGCCGAGTCTAGCGCCAAAGTATAAACATGGAGTTAAGTTTGAGCCGAATTTGTGTAAAAAAAAAAAAGGACTCAAATTTGGCGCAAACAGAGTATAAATATGCCCCTTAGGCTACACACTCCAGAAAACCACTATCATCTCCCTTGATACTTCCAACTGTTTGATACACATCGGTGCCATGCAGTCTCATATACACCATTGTCTCTTTGAGTCTTTTTCCCATATGCCCAACACATGTTTACTTTCTCAGCAGCACTTTAACACTTGAACATTCCTCAAGTGTTATAGTTGTTGGTAACCTAGCTCGGTGAGCTCAGTGCCTGCTGCTAAGGTATACGCTCAGCGTGAGACCGAAGTGTTTCATCCTGCCTGGGAGCATTACACTTTTTCCTTCCTAAAGCCAAACACATAATTGTAATTTAGTTGGGTATATACTAAAACTGGCTATTTATAGCTAAATCAAGTTGTGCCCATTGGCAGCGAGCATTATATAATGCGCACAATACTTGTATTTAAACTCTCTAATGCTGTTTTGCTGGAATCCAATCCATGTGGCATCCTTCTGTGTACACAGATACTACATACCCAGAATGCATTCACCAAAGGTATCTCTCAGGCTTCATATATTCTTCCCAGATTTTTCTTCTCTTTGTAGACCTGGATTTCAGGAATTTTATTATCTGGACAGCGAGAGGCTAATAAGCAGCTCTCAATGTATGCATTTTCTTCAAAAAACATGGTTACATTTGGTATAATTGAAATAGTTCAATGTCAGTTCTTTCAAACTGCACATGTCACATAAAAGTCATATACTCCCAAGTGGTTCTCAATAAGGCTTTCAATACCCATATATGGGGCCCAAAGTCACAGGCTAAAAACTAGTAATGGGGTACATGGGACCAGGTCACCCTATTGAAATGTCTCATGAGTCAGTACCTTGCAATTAAGTATTAAATCTGACCTAAAGTAAGTTACTAATAATTGTGCCCTGTAGCAACTAGGCCTAGCTACATATCATCCAGACTTAAACATTCAGGGGGATATTTACAAGGCCCCTGCATTGCCACGCTACACTGCCCCACTGGGAAATGGCAGAAATGCACTATATCTACAAGATACAGCACATTTCTGCCCTCTACCCCTGGGCTGGCACACAATTTGCTGCCATGCGCCAACGCAGGCACCTTTGAACCATGGTGCGAGGGTGCTTGTGTTGTGGGAATGATTGTTTTTGTGCAGCAAGGGACACATTCCTGCACAAAAAACAATCAATGGAGGCGATTTCCCTCTTTCCATTTCAAAACCTTGCAAATCTGTGAATGCATCAAAGTCCTTGGGTCTTGCATGGGAACACCCACATAGCATCCATGGAAATGCTTCCTGGCACAAAGTAACGCAACTCAGTGACTTGCACTGTGTTGCCTTACTCCATATCTATAAGGCCATGTAAAGCCACGCAACATGGCTTTGAGTGGCCTTATAGACATGGGTGTGCAGTCTGCACCTCTGGTGCCTCACAAATAGTGATGAACCGGCAGCACAGACTGCTTGTAAATATGGGCCTCAATTTGTAACTTCTTGCACGTGTACCCAGTCCTGTGATAAACTACAACAACACTACTGTATAGGACTGTCATGCAAAAAAAACCTTCCTGCAACTTTGACTTGGCAGTTCCTAGAAGCTGTACTTTAGTAACATTTTACTAAATATGAAAAAACATATTGACAAACATCAATGTCACATGAATGTCTATTTCGTCGGTACCACCTTTCTTACACCAGTTTGAACAAGTTGGTTTACTAACAGCTGCTGCTTGGCTGTCTTCCAATGGAAAACTATAATGACTTTTTTGCAACACCTTTGACAGCTCAGAGAAGAGGTCAGAAAAGTGGAAATGAATCACACATGTATAGGCTCTTAGGAACAATATTTTTTTCCGGACCGCCAACATATATCCTATCCGTCGCAAGTCTATACAAATTTGAGAGCCATAAATTAATAAAAGATTTCTCATCTTTTCAGGACTGGGCATACAAGGACCGACACGTTAGTTGCACCTTATGTTCATGTTTTGAGAAAACTCTTGGCTGAAAAAGGCTGATGACAATAAAGGTCAGCCCAGGTCCTTTGTGGCATTAATGACATCCCCAACAAGGGCAGCTCCTCCATAAGGGTGGAAGTGTGTCACCCCACCACCACCAGTGGCAGTTGCAAACCTTTCCCTCAAAAACGATAATAAACCATGTTTATTATCGTTTTGGGGGGGAAGGGGCAGGCCATGGGGTGACAAGCAATGAGGGGGAATGCTCAGCACCCCCCCTCAGAGCACATGTGTGTTTGGCCGGTCAAACACACATGTGCACAGTGCTCTCTACAGACCAGCAACACAGTTGGTGGGCTGGAGAGAGCTTGCACAGGCTCCCAGCCAATCCTGACGCTGCTCTGTGCAGCACAGCAGTGGCGCAGGGAGGGCTCGGAGCCTGTGACTGAGAGGAGTGGGAGGAGCAGATGGAGCAGTGCTCAGCGGAGGAGGTAAGTGTTTTTTAAAATAATTTTGTTATTTTTAATTTAATTCCCCCTCAATCCCCCCACGTGCCGCCCCACCCCTTCTGCGTCACAAGCCATGATTGATCCCCAAGGGAGAATTACCAAGCAGGTTAATTTGATGTAACAGAGTTCAGAGACACCAATGTACTTTCACTTTGGTCAGGATAGAGCTGACAGAGGAGGACATTGTGTAGAGATAGGATACCAGTGGATGGATACGTTACTAATGTTCCCCTTTTACCATTTTGGTATCACGTGAAATGTAGCCTTACGAAACCTTTTTTATACTTAAAGCACAGGAGGTGTCAAAAAACATAAATGCACCCTGATGAATCAGCAGACACAAACGAAATGCAAAAATAAAAGCGGACCTTGCTAATGGTTTGGACTGCTTTTGTGTTTTACTCTGCTTCCACTCAGATCTCTGTGGAGAGGCAGCTCTGGAAAGAATTCCAGCACTGTCTCTCCTTAGGGGATCCCAGCATGGTGCATGCAACAGGCACAAAATCCCCAAGCAAGTGTCAACTCCACTAAATACCAGGGAAATACTCTTGCAGGGAAGTAGCTCCATGGAGCAAGGGCCTTTGCCCCCACCAATCCCCAGGCACAACAGTTGCCATTGCCCCAGGGTGCTGATAGGGTGTGTGTACCCACCAGATTGTACCCAGGAGGGCTGAAAGTCCCCTACAAAGCACATACAAATCTGGCAAAAAAGAAAGGGGTGGGTTTGGCAGGCCTAGACATCAGGCCATACTAGAACAGAAGCAGCAGTCTTTCTATCCCCCTGGGGTGGCTTTGGTGAGCCTACATCAATCTTTCCCCTTTTAGGTGAAGAAAGCCGCCATGGAAAAAATTACCAAAAAAAGAAAAGGAGAACGCAGCCCATCTGGGCATCAGGCCATTCCCCAGAATAGGTGCAACACTCTTTCTGCCACGCCCCAGAGAAGTACAGGGGGTTTTGCCTTCCATCCAATTTTGCCTAAAACACCCAAGACATTAGGGGAAAAGGTCAACAAAAGAAGGTCTGGAGAGGCCCCCAAGCATTACGCCACACCCTCACCACCCTCATCTGCCCTGGGGATGGATGAGGGGGTTTTACCCTAATCTTCACCCCTCCTCCCCCCGGAATCAAAATGTTCCCTGTACAAGGAGAAAAAAACAATATAAAAGACGAAATGAGGTTGACTCAAACCAAGGACTACTGAGGAAAAAACAAACAACATAAAAGAAGCAGTGAAGGCAGCTAATAGCAGACTCTATGGAAAGGTAATATTGTCTTTGCATGTTAGCCCCTGGTTTGATCTGTTCCTATTAGATATGTTAGGCACAGAAAAACAGTTAAGGGACAGTTTTTTTATGGGATTAAGGGGGTCATTCTGACCTCGGCGGTAAAAGGCTCTTACCGCCGGTCAGAAGACCGCCATCATACCGCCGCAGCCGTGGTAAACCGCCACGGTCATTCTGACCCACAACTGCCAAATCGCCAAAAACCCGACATCCACTGAAGGCCGCCTCATCAGCGGTCAGCGATAAACTGGAGATGACCAAACCTCCACCGTCATGCCAACACAAACACGCCCATGCCATTACGACCCACGAATCCACGCGGCGGTCTTTCAACCTCGGTATCCCATTGGCGGTACACACCGCCGCGGTCAAAATACACACACATTTACAAAACACTACCACATTGGACAATTCGAAATACACACACCTGATACACATACATACACCACTCCCACACACCCATCACTATATAAAACACACACCCACAACACCCACAAACCCCCACAACTCGAAATTCAGAGACAAGGCGCAAAACACAGAGAGAGAGCACAGGGAACGCAAAGCACAACACACACAGGAACCCACCACCATCACCCACACCACATCTACGCACAAAACACCACACACCACCACACTCATCACCACAAACACCACCCCACACCTCATCCACACCACCCCATGGCACCCCAAAGACACCCCAGGTTCTCGGACCAAGAACTCAGGGTCATGGTGGAGGAAATAATGAGGGTAGAGCCCCAGCTCTTCGGCACACAGGTGCAGCACACCACAATAGCCAGGAAGGCGGAGCTATGGTAAAGGATCGTCGACAGGGTCAACGCTGTGGGACAGCATCCCAGAAATCGGGAAGACATCCGAAAGCGCTGGAACGACCTACGGGGGAAGGTGCGGTCGATGGTGTCAAGACACAACATCGCTGTGCAGAAGACTGGCGGCGGACCCCCACCCACTCCACCCGAATTCACAGCATGGGAGCAAGAGGGCTTGAACATCCTTCATCCTGAGGGCCTCGCTGGAGTAGGCGGAGGAATGGACTCTGGTAAGTTCAATCTCAACTACTTCACCCCCCCCCACCCACCAGCATGCCAACCCACACCCCCACCCTCACCCCCAACCCCCCAGCGCACATCCTCCCTGTTAATGTCTCACCAGCACAACCCACCCAACCCAACACCAACCCCTGAATGCCAACACAAACCATGGACACCCATCACCTAAGCATGACCACTGCACATACCCATCCCCCCCCCAAACCACCCTCACAACTCCTCCCACAAGGGACTGCCAGCACTGGGGGACAAGGGCACCCACAAATTGCACGCCATGGCACACACAAAAGCAATAACCATACTCTTTTACCCCTGCAGGGCCCGAACGCCAACACACCGGCCAGGAGGGTCCAGATTTGTCCATCCCACCCCCAGAACAGGCCCCCAGTGATGACAGCAGCTCTGTCGACCTAGAACCTGATGACCAGCCCGGACCATCGGTGACCTCTGGACAGTCGGTTACCCTCAGTCAGCCACAGGCCACAGCAGACCTACCCCCCTCTGGAAACACCAGCACAGCACCCACCCAGCGGGCCAATGCTTCTGTCTCCAGGACAGGTCAACCAGCGGTGTGTCTACCAGTACAGGGCACCCAGGGTAACCCACAACCTCAACAACAACAGGGACCTGGGGGCACTGGTAGTGGGCACACCGTCCAGGGGACAGAGGCCCAGGAACAAAGGGGAACTGGGAGGGCTGCTGTGCGACAGAGGGAGGACAGGCCTAGGGAACCCACTGTCCAAGAGGCCCTCACCACCATCATGGGAGCGTACCACCACTCCCAAGAGACGATGGCGACGGTCCTGGCCAGGTTCCAGGAGATCCAGGCCATGCAGGAGGGCCAGTACATGGGGTTCCGGGAAGAACTGCGCAGCATCAGTTCCGCAATGGGTACAATCGTGGTGGAACTCAACCAGATTGTCACCACATTGCGGGACCATGTGGCCCCCCAAAGGGCCCCTGCCACTAGCATGGAGGAAGAACAGCCCACCACCTCTGCCGGCGCTAGTGGTCAGGAGGCCCCGACACAACAGCAACAGCCCACCCGGACCCCACCCGCTGCAGAACAAGAACCACCCCGCAAGAAAGGCCTGAGATCGAGGAAGAAGACAGAGTAGGATGTCAAGACCCCCGCCATGCACGGAATCCCCCAGATGTCATCCCACTGTCCCACTTGTTCACCCTGTCCAACCTTGAACTGCCCCTGCTCCACCTTCCACAGGCATATGGACAATGGACCTGTAGGAACGACAGTCTGGACACTGGCATGGACATGCCTCCACCATCACCCATCACCCTTTTAGAACTATACACCTATTTGAAAACTACAATAAACACATTTTTTGCACAAAAACAAACTGGATTCTGCTATCTATTTATTTAAACCAAATGTATTCGAGATAACCAACAAAACTCTTCTATTAACATTGTGATGACAACATACCAGTGTCACACAGCGGTAGTCCATGGGGAAAAAAACCAGAGGGCACTCCGTGGGGATCAGATCACTGAAATAGGAAGTGAAATACACAACTAAGTTACCATACATTGGGGTGAAAGGTCAGACAGTAGAGAGCCTCTACAGTTACAGATACAATACAATGCAGGAGTAGATTCTTACCTGTGTGTCACTGGAAATACTGCAGTATCACTCTGTCCCTGTTGTCTGTGTCGTCCTCTTCGTCTTCCTCCTCTTCACTCTCCGCAGGCTCCACAGCGGCCACAACACCACCATCTGGACCATCCTCCTGCAGGAAAGGCACCTGGCGTCGCAAAGCCAGGTTGTGAATCATGCAGCAGGCCACGATGATATGACACACCTTCTTTGGTGAGTACATTAGGGATCCACCTGTCATATGCAGGCACCTAAACCTGGCCTTCAGGAGGCCGAAGGTACGCTCAATCACCCTCCTAGTACGCCCATGGGCCTCATTGTACTGTTCCTCTGCCCTGGTCCTGGGATTCCTCACTGGGGTCAATAGCCAAGGCAGGTTGGGGTAACCAGAGTCACCAATTAGCCACACACGGTGTCTCTGTAGCTGTTCCATCACATAAGGGATGCTGCTATTTCGCATGATGTACGCGTCATGCACTGACCCTGGGAACTTGGCATTTAAATGGGAGATGTACTGGTCAGCCAAACAGACCACCTGGACATTCATCGAATGATAACTTTTTCGGTTCCTGTACACCTGTTCATCGTCTTTTGGGGGAACCAAAGCCACATGGGTACCATCAATGGCACCAATGATATTGGGAATGTGTCCAAGGGCATAGAAATCACCCTTCACTGTAGGCAAGTCACCCACCTCAGGGAAAATGATGTAGCTCCGCATGTATTTCATCAGGGCAGACAACACTCTGGACAACACCTTTGAAAACATAGGCTGAGACATCCCAGATGAAATGGCCACTGTAGTTTGAAATGATCCACTGGCAAAAAAATGCAGTACTGACAGCACCTGCACTAGATGCGGAATCCCTGTGGGTTGGCGGATGGGTGACATCAGGTCTGGCTCCAGCTGGGCACACAGTTCCTGTATAGTGGCACGGTTGAGTCTGTATGTGAGTATGACGTGTCTTTCTTCCATTGTCGACAGGTCCACCAGCGGTCTGTACACGGGAGGATTCCTCCATCTCCTCGCCAGTCCCAGCGGACGGTGCCTAGGAAGGACAACATGGAGCACCGAGTCAAGCAACCCACAGGTAAGTGCCCACAGCATGCACAGTACACGAATCTCTCGGTATTGAATGGCTAGTATGAATGTCGGTGCAAGGCCTAGCCATGTGTGACGCAGTAGGAATTAAGCCATTTGGGCCCTGGAAATGGCGGCTGCCTGACCTGTGAAGTGTGACAATGTGAAGTGAGGTCATTGCGCAAGCGTGGCACACCGTGGCGGTAGGCGGTCGCAGTCCGCGGCGCAAAGCCGCATTGGACAACATTGAACCCTATGGGTTTCATGAGCCAATGGCGGTGAGCGCCGGCGGTCGCGGTACGCACCGCCGCGGCCGTAACCGCCATTTTCTCTATGCTTATTCACACGAGACCTGATCATCCACAGGAGAGGACCTATACTGCAAGTGCTGCTGTGACCTCGTTCTGGAAGTGACAATGGCTGCTGCGACTGGGGAAAGGGCCCCCGCCTTCAGTTTCGAGGAGTTGGAGAAGCTCGTGGACGGGGTCCTCCCCCAGTATGCGCTACTCTACGGGCCTCCAGACCAACAGGCGAGTACACGGGGGGCAATGCATAGTGCCCAATGCCTTGGTTGAGTGGGGAGGATGTACAATGGAGGCGAGGGCAGCGAATGACGAATGCATGGCACGACAGATGAGAGCATGTGCCACATGGCAAGGTTGGGGAGGGGGGGCCACTCACATCGAGCATGCAGAAAGGTGATGATGTTTCTCTTCCCCCCCTGTACATGTCACATAGGTCAGCGCCCATCAGAAGATCGACATTTGGCGTGCCATCGCCAAGGACGTCCGGGCCCTGGGGGTCCACAACAGAAGGGGCACCCACTGCCGCAAAAGGTGGGAGGACATCCGCCGTGGGAGCAGGAAGACCGCGGAGGCTCTGCTGGGGATGGCCTCCCAACCTAGGAGGGGTGCCAGTCGTACCTTGACCCCCCTGATGTCCCGGATCCTGGCGGTGGCCTACCCCGATTTAGATGGGCGCTTGAGGACATCACAGCAGACACAAGGGGGTGAGTACCAGCACATTCGGCTATTTAGCGCGCAGTGGAGGTGCCTGGGGGGCAGGAGGGCTGTGGGTATCCCTAGGCCAGGGCGATTTCTGTAGGATAGGCCCGTCCGTGAGGTATGGTCCTGTGCCCCCGCCCCCCACCTCTGTAGGGTGCCTAGTAATGCGATTCATGGACCAGTGTATACTGTGTGGGCAGTTGTCGCCCATAGGCTTGTAGGGCATGTCCCAGTGAATGAGTAGTGTACCTCAAGTGCGCAGCGTAGTGCAGGGGGCTTCTGTGTCTGTCCTCTCCGCCAACGGTGTCCCCAATGCATGCACTCAACTTGTCTTTATGTTTTCCACCCACCCCCCATTTTCTTTGTTTTTCTGTGAATGTGTGCATTAGCAACATCAGGCGGAGGAGAAGTGGCATCGGCGCAAGAGGGAGCTGCATCTCACATGGCCCCGGAGGGCCATGCAACTGATTCCGACATGACCAGTGAGACGGAGGGTGAGGGGGGCTCCACCACGGGGACCCGTGGAGACCTCAGCGACACCGACACGTCCTCGGAAGGAAGCTCCCTTGCGGTGGCGGCAACATCCGTGCCCACCGATCCTACAGGTACAGCCGCCACCCAGCGCTACAGCTCCGCCCTCCCAGCAGCCCCTGGGCCTTCGGCCCGTGCCCGCAAGGCCAGGAAGCCGGCCATCTCCTTCGCCCCAGGCACCTCAGGCCCTGCCCCAGTCACCCCTGCTGCCCTCAGTGGGGAGGTCATTGACCTCCTGAGGACCATCATTGTTGGGCGGTCTACCCTTTTGAATGCCATCCAGGGTGTGGAGAGGGAGGTGCATCAAAGCAATGCATACCTGGAGGGCCTTCATTCGGGTCAGGCTGCCCATCAACGATCGTTCAACGCTCTGGCCTCAGCACTGACGGCAGCGATTGTCCCTGTCTCCAGCCTCCCTCTTCTGACTCCCTCCACCCAGTCCCACTCCCCTGTTCCTCTGCCTATCCCATCCACACCTACAGACCAGCCTGCACACACCTCAACACCCAAGGGCAGCTCATCCAAACATAAGCACCACAGAACACACAAGCATTCACCCTTCCTGTCAAGCACCGCTCCGCTGGGCCCTTCCTGTCAAGCACCGCTCCGCTGGGCCCTTCCTGTCAAGCACCGCTCCGCTGGGCACCGCCGTCTCAAGCACTGCTCCGATGGGCCCTTCCTGTCAAGCACCGCTCCGCTGGGCCCTTCCTGTCAAGCACCGCTCCGCTGGGCACCGCCGTCTCAAGCACCGCTCCGCTGGGCCCTTCCTGTCAAGCACCGCTCCGCTGGGCCCTTCCTGTCAAGCACCGCTCCGCTGGACCCTTCCTGTCAAGCACCGCTCCGCTGGGCACCACCGTCTCAAGCACCGCTCCGCTGGGCCCTTCCTGTCAAGCACCGCTCCGCTGGGCCCTTCCTGTCAAGCACCGCTCCGCTGGGCCCTTCCTGTCAAGCGCCGCTGGCCCATTGGCAGTCCCGGTTCTGTGTCGGGCAGGCCTTCACGACGCACTCTGCCCACCATGCCTCCTCCATGACCAGTGGTCTCTGTCATCCACTTGAGAAACTGTGGCTTTGCACTCCCCAGGATGGCACAGTGGGCAAGCCACCCACTGTAGAGACTTGAGAGACTGTGGCTTTGCACTCCCCAGGATGGCACAGTGGGCATGGAGGCCCTTCGTGGATCTGGCGTCGTGGACTCATGTGGCTGAGGTGCCCCCCTTCCCTTCCCCCTGAGGTGCCTGTTTCATCTTTTTGTGATGCCCCAGCAGTGTTCTCTCCAATGGACTCGTTCTCGTGTGTGGGCTTTGCCCATGTGTTGCTGCACATTGGCCCACGGACATTTGGACTTTGAAAGACTGGCCCGGACTTTTGCTACTTGTATGTATATAGTTCTAGATGTGTATTTATTATTCATATATTGCTAAGATCGCTATACTTTATTGTTGCAATAATATAGTTCTACTTTTACATTCATTGCCTTTTGTCTTAGCTTTTGGGGGGGGGGGTTTGGGGGTGTCACTCTGACTTTTTATATGCATAGGTGTGTAGGTATTTCGGTCGGGGTGAGGGTGGGGGTGGGTGTGTCGCGTATGTGTGTGCCCGTAACCTTTCCTCCTCCCCCCGCCCCTGTGTCGTAGGTGCAGTACTCACCGTTGTCATCTGCGGCGAGGTTCGTGATCCTGGAAGAAGAGCAGGAAGGCAATGGCTGGGAGGATGTGGAGTTCGGGTTCCATGCTGTTCCGATTCCTCGTGGAGTGTGTCGAGGTAAGCGTTTTCCTTTTGAAATGTCTGTTTCCGCCGTGTTTTTATCGGTGGGGCTCCCGAGCCGGAAAAGGTGGCGGATTGGTGAGTCGTGATAGGGTGGGCGGTACATTGTCTGCCGCCTGCCTGTTGGCGGTGACCGCCGCGCTGTTTGTTTGTACCGCCGTGGCGGTCGGAGTGTTAATGTGGTGGCCTGTGTTGGCGGTTCCCGCCAGGTCAGAATTCAATATTTTTGGCCGCCAGCCTGTTGGCGGGTTGGCTGCCGCTTTAACACTGACCGCCAGGGTCAGAATGACCCCCTAAGTGCACAAAAGCTAAGTGGCGATAAGTTTGTGGTTTCCTACAGATTCTGGAACTTTCCATCACAGAAATATGAGGAAATTCTTGATTTTAGTCAAAATTTGCGGTTTGCAGGGCATTCCTGGTAAGAAAAGTTAGTGGGATACACACAAGCCACATGCCATGGATGTTCGTGGGGGTCTAGTATTCCAAAATGTATTTAGTAGGCCTCTCTGGGTGGTGGTCGACTACAGCAACATGCATTGCCAACATGGGAAAATTTTGATGGGAAAATCTGAAGTCTCTATGTTGCATTTTGTAACCTTTCCTGTTTTCATCCCATTTTTATTGGTTGAGCTGTGTAAACACAAAATAGAGGAACACTTGTGAGGAGTCCCACGAAAAATGTTGAAGTGTAGTAGTCTTTAATATTAGGCAGACAAGTCTTAACTTACAAAAATAATGCAAAAAGGGCACAGAGGGAAAAGAAGACGTTCACCCCAGTCCGTTGGTATCATGTGGAATGCCACGACATCAGCAAGCTGTGTCAGAGGATTCCACATTACACAACAGCATTCTATGCCACATCACAACATCTCCCCCCTTTTCTTTAATTTAACATTGTTCTTAATACACTAGAAAAATAAAACAATACTATTAATACAAACAAAAGCGTATTACTACAATTGGAACAAGACTTAATGAACTATGCATAATCAACGTGAAAAGTAATAACCTACTAAATAAAAGATACACATATATCACTATCACAACATAATATAATCATGAAATTTAACAGGTTTGCGGCGTTGCCGCTTATCCTTCTTCTCAACAGTTTTGTGTACACTCTTTCTCATACATTCCGAAAAATGACTAGAATCAACTTCTTTTCCATTGGAATGATTGGACAACTTGTAATTACTACCAGACTCACTTCTAGAATGAACACTGGGATCTAACGCCAAACGTGAGACACCCCACCAATTCCCATCAGCCAGCCTAGCTGCATTTTTACGTACCTCTAGAATTTGCTGACATTCTCTAAATTTTGACAAACCTTTCTTGACTAATAAAGGATCTTTAACTCTTACCCAATCTCCAACCCGAAGATCATGATATTTTTTCCTTAACGGTAATGCTTCCAACCTTCGCTTTCCCATTACATCAGAATTTTCTTTTGCAATTTGCCACTCCTTCTTAAGATCACGCCCCTCATGAAATAAATCAATTATCCAAAAGGGACATAATTCTGACGTCGCAATTCTCCCCCTCATTAACTCAAAAGGAGTCTTACCAGTAGCAACATGAGGTGTAGTACGATGAGACCAGATCAATTCTTTAATAGCTTGTCCAACAGGCATATTATTTCTAAGAGTTGCTTGTATACACTCCACAAGTACACGATTAAAACGTTCAACAACACCATTACTCTGGGGATTATAGAGAGGAGTTCTGACGTGTTTAATGCCACATCTGTGCAGAAATTGACTCATTTCTGTGGAAACAAACTGTACCCCGTTATCGGTCATTATTTGTTCAGGCAAACCTTCACGGCTAAAGACTTCTTTCAGACATTTAATAACACTTTGAGTGGTAGGGACCCTGATAGGCAAAACCTCAACCCACCTGGAAAGGTGATCCACTATAACCATGAAATACCTCATGTCTGGCGGCAATACATAATATGGTCCAAGAAAATCTAAACCAATTTTCTGCCATGCCCTAGCTGGCGATGGAACAAAGGACTCAGTCATTCCCTGGGCAACAAGAACCTTGTCACTTACACAACACCTAGGACAATTTTTAACCAACTCCTCAATTTCCTTATCCATACTAGGCCACCAGAAGTTTGATCTCAATTTCCCTTTAGTAATAGTGGAACCAAGGTGTCCTACATGCGCTTTAAGAATCAAATCCTTCCTGAGACACTCTGGAGGAATAAGTTTGTCACATCTAATGAGCATGTCACCTTCGACCGATAATTCTTCCGATACTTTCCAATAAGGTTGTAATTCAGGCGGAAGAGTTCTCTCTCTTGGCCACCCAACCTTAACATATTGCATAACTTCACACAACCACTTGTCATTTTGCAATGACTTGATCCAAATATTCTCATCCAAAGTTTCAGTGATACACGCTATTAAGCACTCTTCTACTTCAGTCTCCCAATCTTGTTCTTCTTCATCTAATGTGGGAAGACGGGATAAACAATCTGCTCTACTGTTTTTTCCTCCCGGAATATACTCGACAGAAAAGTTGAACTCTAATAGTTTAGCAGACAAACAAGCAATTCGAGCAGTGGAACGTTTAATTTTCTTACCAGATAAGATTTCCACCAGAGGGCGGTGATCGGTTTTTAAAACAAAGTGTCTACCCCAAAGGTACTGTTTAAATTTCTCAGCACTCCATGCACAAGCAAGAAGTTCTTTTTCAATAACAGAATACTTCCGTTCAATCTCTTGCAAAGTCCTAGAGGCAAACCCAATGGTGCTTTCCTTGCCTTCATCAGAAACTTGTGTCAAAACAGCACCTAATCCATACTCACAGGCATCCACCGTTATAATAGTTTTTCTTTCATCGGAAAAAGGTTGTAACACAGGAGAGTTGACAATTTGTTGCTTAACCAGCTCAAAAGCATCATTACACTCCTTAGACCAATGAAACACTTTCTTCTTTTTAAGAATGGCACGAAAACACTCAGTGGTCTTGGCAAAGTCCTTTAAAAACTTCGCATAAAATTCACATAAACCTTGGAAAGAAAGAAGCTGCTCCTTAGTTTTAGGGGCAGGAGCTTCTAGTATGCTTTTCACTAACTTGGGCCTTGGTTTAACCACCTGTTCCGATAAAACATGACCCAAGTACTCGATCTCCTGCGTCTTGAAAAGACATTTGTCTCCTCTCAAAGTGACCCCCCTATTTTCCAAAGTTTTCAAAACGTCTTCCACAACCTTGTCATGTTCCATTTCAGTATCAGCAAAAATCAGGATATCATCCTGAAAAATGACAACATTGGAATTGTTAAGAAACATGTCAGTCATTAATCTTTGAAAGACAGCAGCAGCTGACGCCAAACCGAAAGGTAATCTACAAAATTGGAAAGTACCATCAGGTGTCACAAAGGCAGTGAGATAGCGTGAGTCAACGTCAAGTTCAACCTGATGGTACGCCGATTTAAGATCTAACTTCGTAAACCAACTGGCTGAGCCCGCTTTAGCTATGAGATTGTCTATTCTAGGCAACGGGAAACTATCAACCCAGATTGATTCATTCAGGCTTCTTAAGTCCACACACATCCTAAGGTCTCCAGAGCTTTTCTTCGCCAAGACTATGCGGGACAACCATAGAGTTGCCTCAATCTTTTCTATTATTCCCTGTTCGCACATGTCCCTTAATAAATTGGACAATTCTGACCTCACACTAAAAGGAACATTCCTCAATTTATGCTTGACCGGGGTTACGCCCTGTTTCAACCTGATTGTGTGTGTGTAGTTTGTAATTTTACCTAACTTGTCCTGGAACAGACGTTTGAATTCTTGTTGCCAAAAATGCTTTGAATCATGAAATGTGTTAATACAATTGGTGTTGCTACGGTCAATCGAGACAGGTTTCTCCCTTCCCGGTTTAATAACCAATTTAAAATCTGCTTGGTGAATTAAGCCCAACACATTAATGCCTTTCCTTGCTACATACACCTTGCCATGGAGAGTCTCACCAAAAACAGACAGAGAAGTCCAAAAATACCCAACTAAATCAATTTTGCTCCCCTCAAAAGCTAATGTAGTGACATCAGGAGGAAAAAGAATATTACCACTCCAAAACTCATTGAATTTTTCTAAAGAAACAATAGTAATGCATGCACCAGTATCTACTAACAATTTGACAGGCACACCACCCACCAGTACCTCAACATCAGGGTCTATTAACATTTTACTAACAGAGGGATTGTCATCTTTAATAACCAAAGCAAACTCATTGTCATCCTGTTGAGCATTTTCCCTATCTCCATCAAGTACACAACGGATGCTACTCCTTTTTCCACCTCTACATACACGTGAGAAATGACCTAGTTTATTGCAGTTCCTGCATTGTTGATTAACTGCCGGACAATTCCTGAAAGATGAAACGTGATTCAAAGAACCACATCTATAACACATAGTTTTAGAATTGCCTTTGAACGGTAAAGGATTCCTGGAAGGTGGTGAGTAATTTTGTTTTTTTTCAGTACAAAGCAGTTTCTTATGATCAAGATTTTGTGTATTCATCACTGTACCTGCAATAGAAATGTTAGACATAGACAATTCCAACTGTTTAGCATCTTCCAATGAACATTCAATGCTTTTTGCTATATCAATAGCCTTGTCTAATGACAAGTCTTTACATGTTAACAACTTTTCTTGAAGTCTTTTAGAAAAACACCTTGCTACCAGTTGATCACGTATAAGTTGCGAAGTAAAATTTTCAAATTCACATTTGGCCGCCAGTACTTTTAACGCAGTTATGAAAGAATCAACACTCTCATTAGGATTTTGCGCTCTGGTAAAGAATTTGTACCTATGAACAACTACATTCTTAGTCTTAGTGAAATGTTTGTCCAACTGCGCAACCGCCAACTCAAACTCATCCAACTCCTCATCCTCACGTAATTCATAAACTGGAAGATGATCAAAAATGTTCTGTCCTTCCACTCCTAAGTGATAGTACATTAAACTTTTTTTTCTTTCTGGCCTGAATTTATGACCGTCTATAGCTCCAAGATATGCCTTGAATGAACGTAACCATAATTTCCACTCTAACGGAGGATCACCTGGATCTTGCAAAAAAGGTGATGGTGGTAATACGTTCTGCATTTTTCTAAAACAATCTAAAAAAAAAACACAAGAAAAGAAAAGAAAAATAAATAAATAAATAAATAACTGAATGAATGTTAATACAAATAGTATGTATATGTATGATAGACCAATGAAAGATGGCCGTATTCTAAGTAGAAGGAAATAAAGTACATAAAAAAAATAGTCCATCATCTATGTCAATGACAGGCGAAGTGTCCTTCTTCTATTTCCATTAATCAGCAAATTACGTGAGAAGAAGGCAGCGTCGTTTCAATATTGGTGGTGATTAGAAGGACGAAGATAAACAAACCGTCTGAAATACCGTTTGACACAAGGTAGGGAACAACCTTGTGCCGTGCGCGCACGTTGAAAAGCGCGTTAAAATTCTCGCATCTCCGGACACGAGCTCATGTACATGTGCCTGACGTCTTCAGATACACGCGCTGAAAGTGCTCGCGTCTCCAGACACGAGCTAAAGCACCTGTGCCTCGCTCAGCTTGCGCGCGCTGCGAAGCACCCGCTGGAAATACCGTTGTGCTGACGGTATTTTCCTTAGTGCCCTCTGTGCCCTCAAATACCTACAGGATCGCAGCAAAGTTGAAAATATAAAAAAAACAATCCTGGAGGTGCCGTAAAATATCACTGAAGTCTTCTTAGAAAAAAAAAAACACACAGCTGGAAATGGGTTCGTAATGCACCTGAATCTCGTCGCCAAACTTGAAGTGAGGAGTCCCACGAAAAATGTTGAAGTGTAGTAGTCTTTAATATTAGGCAGACAAGTCTTACGTTACAAAAATAATGCAAAAAGGGCACAGAGGGAAAAGAAGACGTTCACCCCCAGTCCGTTGGTATCATGTGGAATGCCGCGAAATCAGCAAGCTGTGTCAGAGGATTCCACATGACACAACAGCATTCTATGCCACATCACAACATCTCCCCCCTTTTCTTTAATTTAACATTCACAATGAAAAATAATTCTAACTTACTGCTTAGTTATTTGCTCTGGGTATCACATGTCTTTAGATCACCAGCAGACACTACGGGCTATATTTATCAATGTATCACACACAGGAACACAGCAAGACACGTTGTTGTGCTGCCTAAAAGGGAAAGGACATGAATGTGCCATATATACACTAGCACACCTTTGGCTGCCTGTCTCCAACACAGGCTCCCTTGTACCATGGAGCAAGGGTGCCTGTGTTGCAGTCATAATTGTTTTTGTGCAGGAAGAGAGACCTTCCTGCACAAAAACAACCCGTTGAGGCATAATGAGAAGAAAGAGAGATATTTCTCCTCGTTATGCTTCCCTTTAACACATTCCCAGGTACTCCACTCTTAGTAAATATGGCAATGCACCACAATCCATGGGGTGAATACCTGGGAGCACCAATGCTCCATCCATAGAACACCTCCCTGAGGCAAAGTAATGCAAGGCAGTGATTTGCACTGCCTTACTTTACTCCAGATTAACAAAGCCATGCAAGGCCAAGCAAGATGTCCTTGCGCAGCTTGGTAAATCTCATTCTAGGTTTTGCTTTGCCTTGCATCCCCTTGCATGGTGCAAAGGCAAGACAAATCTGTTCCTATATATCACTGGGACAGAAGTGTGTGATGGATGTAACAACATGCTACTTTTGTAAATCAGCTATCATTGTAAAATGTTTCCTACTAAGTTTCATTATTTCTTTTATTTCACAAGGAATCTATACAAGTAACCCCTTCTTAATTTTTGGAATGTTCTCTAGTTTTGAAAAACATATTGCATTCATATTTTACCCATGGGTTTCCTACCTGTTTTTTACACAAACTGCAAGAAGGTTGAAACCAGAAAAAAATAGCAAGAATGGACTACCTCGTAGAAAAATGCAGAAACACTGAGATAGAAGAGGGTTTTCGTTTACAGTTCTGCTTGTTCATAAAAGCTGTGAAAATTGTGATCTTGGAACAGCACATTTGTTGATGGCATTTATAGAACAAAAACTAAGCTATTGTGCACATTAGTTTTTATGATTTTGTGTAAAAAAACAATGGTCATATTTAAGAAAAGTGGCGCTGCACAAAGTGCAGCTGCATCTTTCTTGTGCCTTTTAGCACCCCACCTACTGCCACCATGTGTGTGCCGCATTTAAAATACGGAGCACCATGGCACAGGGTAGGTGGCAGTAGCGTTATTTCTTTTAATGAAAATTTTTGGCGCTACTCCTGCAGAGTACATAGGGACCCTTTGTATTAAGTGGCATGCCCCCTTTTAACACCTGCTCTGAGCAGGCTTTAAAAGAGCTGAAAAAAATGATACAAGGAAATCTGTTAGATTTCCTTGTGTGATTTTTCACCCTTCCTAAAGAGGGAACGCCCCCTTTGCAGGCATAATGTAGCACAAAGGGTTACAAAGTGGGGCAATGCATGCATTGCGCAACTTTGCAAATATGGAGCGGAGTTTTTGGCCTTTTAACGAATATACGACGAAACAACGACTGCAAAAACAACTACTGCCTTAACAACGAGGTCGGAACACCGACCTCGTTGCTTCTACTAATGATTTTACCACGAATGCCTTAACAACGATATTTCGTTGTAAAGGCATTCCTGATAAAATCATTAGCAATAGGCACCATTCACCCTACATCCCTCACCCCACCCCCCCAACCCCACCCCAAAACCTAAAACCCCCTGACCCCCCACCCACTCCCCAAAACCAAAAACACCCCACCCCCCCAAACCCACCCCAAAACCGAAAACCCCGTGACCCCCCACCCACTCCCCAAAACCAAAAACGCCCCACCCCCCCAACCCCACCCTAAAACCTAAAACCCCCTGACCCCCCACCCACTCCCCAAAACCAAAAACGACCCACCCCCCCAACCCCACCCCAAAACCTAAAACCCCCTGACCCCCCACCCACTCCCCAAAACCAAAAACGCCCCACCCCCCAACCCCACCCTAAAACCTAAAACCCCGTGACCCCCCACCCACTCCCCAAAACCAAAAACGCCCCACCCCAAAACCTAAAACCCCCTGACCCCCCACCCCCTCCCCAAAACCTAAACCCACCACTTACCTTCGCCAAGTCCCTTCTTTGTACCTTAACCACGCATGTTCGTTGTTCAGGACATACGTAGTTAAGGCACAAAAACCCGAAGTCGTGGTTAAAAAAAGCGTTGTTGCGCTTTCGTTAACCACGACCTTCGTAAAAAAAAAGTCGTAAAAAAGGATGTTTTTCTCTCTTTTAACACCATATTAGCGTAAAAAAATTATGCTAATGTGGCATTAGAATGGGGCTAGGGGCTCTTATATATGCCCCAATATGTTTCAATAGTATGTCTATTTTCTCAGGTCCCTGCAGTAGATTCCACAAACGAGTGGGACATTTACAATCCCCAAGATAAACTTTTTGGATAAACATTATTAAGAATTAAGTATCAAGTGCCCCAAACATCAAAAAAATGTCTCAGCAATAGTACAGGAAATGGCTCGGCAGTGTGCTTTGTAGGTAAAACAATGGAATGCTACACATTGGGACTTGCATAACCTTGTAGAGAATACATACAGAAAATAAATACCCAAGTCCTGTTTTCACTGTGTAGCTAAGGTTGGATTTTCCATTCAAATGTCTAGGTGTGAATAGAATCATTTTTTGCTATCCTTGCTTAGCACAATATTAGTATAATAAATAAAAGCTATTTTATACTTCATTTATAAAGGGCAGTGCAGTGCTGAAAATAGATATTTGATCCTTTCAGGACAAAATAACATTTACAAGTATACTTTATACTGCCTGAGGGAAAAGGGGTTCAGAACCAGTCTCTAACTCAGCCTCAGATGCTCAAAACTACATTACTGGCTGAGAGGTAACCTCTCTGCTCCCTGGGAGGTGGACAGGGTAAGTTTGTAAAATTGAGCACAGCCATAGCATGCAATCCTTTGACTTGTTGATGCCAAATGGAGCTGGTAGAAACTATTCTCATTCCTTTGTAGGGCGGTCACAGACTTTCAGACTCCAATGCCAGGGAGAGAGAAAATCATTTTTTGATCCTGGCAAATGGGGTGATACCTCATTAAATCAGAGAAGCCATTAGGGCAGGGCCAGGGCCTTTCTAGATGTAAAGAAGCAGTGAATGATCATGGATTTAGAGATTCAGGGAACATTTTAATTAAACCAAACAGGATGTGCTGTAGAAGGAGGTGGTAATTGGTGTGAAAATAATTAGGAATATGTAATGGGAATGTTCCATTCACTGGCCAGTGTCAGAATAAGACTGGTGCCTCATCCCCACCTCCCCGTAAAAATGGTGCAGCTAGAAAAAACATATCTAAAGAAAGACGACCGTGCTGAAATAAGATGGCTCATGGACTTCTGACTCCTAATGACATCCAGGGACCGGAACCTTTTTCCAAAGGGCAAGTGGTTTAACTCTTACTTGTCTGCATAGCGACACAGAATGCAGAAAGACTCTTAATTTGAAGAGGCTGAAGCTGACAAGAAAGGACTGGACTTTGCTGTAGCCCTAAGGACCTGGGGTCTGCAGGAATGACTAGTTGGAATGTTCCCATCGCCTTCAGAGGGGCAGGACAATGTGCTATGTCTTCCCCAAAGAGAGCACACCCACAGTAGGTTTACCCAGCTTTTAGCTTTGTGCCACACTGAAAACTGGCTGAGTGGGCCCTGCCTGCAGATTTTTTGAAACTCAAAAAGGTTTGAAGGTAATCTTGCACTGCAGTGAGGCCGGACACCTCAGAGGCTTTGAAATCCAGTTTTGTTGCATCATTTAGTGGCAAAATTAATGCCTTCAGCAGGAGCTGAATGACACCATATTCGCCTTTTCAGGATTCTGTCAGTACCAACAAGTACACTAAGCACCAGTGTTAAAACTTTGAAAGGGGCATGCCTCTCTGTGTATCTGACCGCTGCTCTACTGTGGTCAGCTTAAAATCACACTTAGGTAATGGTCAATTACAAACCCATATGTTTCACTTGATGACTTTGCATCAAAACTTTCAAAATTCTTAACTGTTTCCCCTTTTCCAATTTGAAAAATACTATTGTCTTTCCTGTATTGTTTAAGGAATTTTAGTGGTTTACTTTTTTGACTATAACATTCTTTGCATTGCTTGAAATAACATGCATTTGAGCCATAGCTGCCAGTGATGAGTAGACGTTCACTAAGAACTGAGTTTTAGCCTAACCAAATTGCTTTCATTAAGCTGTTGAGGTACCCCAAACAGAGAACAATTTCTGGAAAGGGCTACTTTGCCTGTATACATGTCCTACAGGTTTATGAATAAAATATCAGTGCTGTCTCCCACACAGAAATCTTAAAAGTACAGACACAACACAACTGAGTTATTTTTCAAGTTGTAGAAATGTAGGCATTAAACAGCAGAGCAATCACACAGCTTAAATAGATATAAGCAGCCCAGTTCTCACATTGCAGAGGTCCTCCTCAGATGATACAGGAATAACAACCAAGCTAATTCTCCTTTTTCGCAGGTAGTAAAAGGTAAGTGATTCAGGCAGAATATTTTCCCCTCAAATCTTATTGAATGAACCACTTTACTATTTCTTAGCAAACACAGATTCTACTTGTTTGTGTGACAGTAGACGGTGTATGTCACTTTGCTATTCATCAGCAGGCAAAGGATGACAATGTACATAGTGCAAAACTGGCACAAGATGACACTTTACTCTTGACCAGCATGCAGCGTATGTCATGTTGCTTGATGGTGGTAGGCTCTATACCTTTATTACAGCAGATAGTAAAAGATTTTTTACTGTGTAGTAGTGTTATGGGGACAAAGTGTTGCTTTTGAGCAGTAGGCACGGGTCCCTTTCTTTCTCTTTTTTTGGATCTAGTCCATGACCCTTACTGACAGGTGGACTTTATAGCAATCTAAAACTACAAAGCCAAACTACTAACACTGTAAGAGTCTGTTCATCTCAATGACACCAGTCACTTTCACCACAATGTTCACACACACACATTGCTTTACTCAGTCAAAGCATCCACTCAGGTCTCAATCTGTAGAAACACCAGAAACACAACACAACACCTTAAAACTACACTGCTTATCAGGAGCACATTCCTCACCAATCATTGAATTGTTGTAAACCTGCATTACACTCTTACATAACCAAACATCTCTAATAAAACACACATCGCCACCTCAGAAAGCACATAACTTCAGCAACACATTACTCACTTGTACAGCATAGACCAATTCACAGTATACCTATAACTGTCCATAGTTCACATCCACATCATCATATACTTCCATCTCAATAGTCATCCTTCTCAGCCTAATCCTCTACCAGCTCTTCATTTTTACCATATTACCTCACTAGAGACCACTTCCACTCAAATTACTACTACCACTCCAAAGAGTAAACTTACTACTACCACTCCAAAAAGTAGCATGCTACTCACCACCGCACAAATCACCTATATTCTAATGCTCAACTCTACAATCCCACAGATGAGTATTACAGTAAACACAAGTGCACTTTACTGGTAGCAACATTGGGCCAGATCTACAAGAAAGTGGTGCATCAGTCTTGATGCGCCACTTTTCTTGCACCCCCCTACTGCCACTTAAAGACTCCACGGTAGTGCTGTATTTACAATACGGCGCACCATGGTGCTTGTTTCCACAATAGAATCATAAGTTATGGTGCTATAGTGGTACTTTGCTGCATAAGCGCCAAAGTGCAGCAAAGTACTAGGTAAGCCCACTGGTTATTATGGGCCCGTCATTTTGACGCCTGCCCTGTGCAAGCTTTAAAAATTATGGAAAAAATGATGCAGTGAATTCTTGTACATTTTACTACACCATTCTTTGCAGTCTCCCTGCACTGGAATACCCCCCTTGCATACATTATGCCTGGTGCAGGCATGATGTGGCACAAGGGGTTACAAAGTAGCTCAATGCATCCACTCTGTAAATATGGTGAATGGAAATGGCCTCCTTAACCCCATA
Source organism: Pleurodeles waltl (assembly GCF_031143425.1). Classification (NCBI taxonomy): domain Eukaryota; kingdom Metazoa; phylum Chordata; class Amphibia; order Caudata; family Salamandridae; genus Pleurodeles; species Pleurodeles waltl. The sequence goes on from NC_090438.1 coordinate 213,500,647, forward strand.
TTAGCATCAGAAAAAATTACGCTAATGTGGCGTAAGGAGGCGCAAGTGCCTTGTAGATCGGGCCCAGTGTTATGTTTGTTATCTGATCATTTATCTCTTCCTCTACCTCTTTCCCTCTTTCTTTCTCACACTCTCACTAACTCACTGTGCTCTCTTCATCTCCATTTCTATGTCTCTTTCTCTCTATTTTTACATACAACGTGCACATCATTTAAATAAATTCAAACTAGCAGGCCCTTAAAACAAATTAAAACAAAAAAGAGCCCATGCCTTGCACTGGACATTTCACACTTGCTTAAATGTATTCCCAAATATTTTCAGTGGTTTAAGTTAAGTCAGTCAATTTAAGCATTTATATAAATAATTTAGTTCATTATCTAAGCCATTTCTCAATTTCTAGATTAAATGCTTATGCCACTGCTACTCGTACACAAACCTCAGAGAGGTCTTAATATAAGTTTCCTCATACATACATTTGCATTCTGTTAGACTTGGCATCCTTGAAATGGTTTCTCTTAACTTTTTGTCTCTGATCCCCTTGTTTGGGGACCTCGTTTTTGCTTACTTTAGGACACTGGGCACTTCACCATTGCTCCATTGCTTAAGTGTATATGCTCTCTGCTTAAAACATGGTAACATTGGCTTAGCCACAATTGGCATATTTAATTTACTTAAAAGTCCCTAGTACAGTGCACTACCTGTGCCCATACCCTGTAAATTAAATGCTACCAGTGAGCCCGTAGCACTGATTCTGCCACCTACTTCAGTAACCCTTTAAACATGACTCAGCCCTGCCATTGCAGAGCCTGTATGTGCAGTTTTAAAATGTCATGTTGACGTGGCAAGTTAATCCTCTGGCCAGGCCCGAACCTTCCTTTTTAAGAAATGTAGGTTACCCCCTAAGGTAAGTCCTTGACAGCCTCAAGGGCAGGGTGCAGTGTATTTAAAAAGTCGGACATGTACTTTTAAGTTTTACACGTCCAGGTAATGAAAAACTCTTGAATTTATTTTTCATTACTGCAAGGCCTATCTCTCCCATTGATTAACATTGAGATTGCCTTATTACATTTTATAAATGTAATCTCCAATTGGGAAGAGACGGGACTCCCAAATTTGATGTCTCTGGAATCACAATTCAAAATCACAATTGATGGTGAAGTCAGATTTTAAATTGTAATTCTGAAAATTCCACTTTTAGAAAGTTGACATGTTCTCACTTTAAGTCATCTAGTGCCTTTTACCTATCTCTGAATAAACATCTAAGTTGGCGACTGTTAGGCTCTTGTGCATTCCCTCCAGACAGCCACACACAAAGGTAGCTTAGGTGTGACTGATGGGCCATCAACATCCTGATCGCCCATCCTCAGCAGGATGGTAGGAAGGAGCTGGCACTTACACCTCAATAGGCTGTGTCCTGATCCAACACAGAGTGTTGCATAAGCCCCTCTAGTGAGTCTGAAGCTAGGGCACAAAGGGCAGGGACTCCATGCACTTTAAAGGCCTCATTTGAAGTCTCCGCACTTCAAAGGCACCATTGAATATACAAACTGGACATCTGACCCCACCAAATAAGCACACTGCTGGACATGAGGACATTCTGCCAGGACAAAAGACTGCTGTACAACTGAAGGTACTGTCACTCTGCTGGACTTTGCTGAACTCTTGCTCCGCTGTGTCTGCCCTGCTGCCCTCCTTGCCTGAGAGTGAGAATGACTGGACCTGCATCTTTACATGCCCAGAACAAAAGTGACTCCAAGGGCTAAGTGGCTTGCCTCCTGTTCTGAAGTCCTCAGGGACATCAACTACTTCTGTTCTATCTACAAACAGCATCTTGACTTTGCTTGCTGCAAGTCTTAATCAGCCAAGTGGTGCCAACCTCGTCCAGCACCCTGGGAAGTGAGTATGAACTGCTGCATCTGCCAGAACCTGCGCATCGACCCCCTTGCACCGATTGGAAACAGCACATTACCTGCTGCAATATTGGGATCAACACATCAAGGGACTGGACCGGTGCATCACCCTCAGAACTACAGGTTCAGAACCAGTGCATCACCAGAACTGGTGCATCACACTCAGAGCTGACACATCAATTCTGTTGCAACACCTGCACTGTATGGGGATCATCAATGCCTCTCCTGCTGCACAAGGATTAAAGTACTCTTGCTCATGGGGCCCAAGATGAGTCCTGTAGCCAGCCTGCATTTAATCGTGTGTGGCATGAACTCTGGACTTTGACCCAGTCAAGTGCAACCAGATACCCAAATAGACACATTGCTTCTAAGGGCTACTCTCACATTTATTCTTTTAAAATTCATATCTTGACTACTACTAATTGTATTCTTGTAATTTCGGTTTTGGTTTAGTTATACAAAATAATCTTTTATTCTAACTTGGTGTGAAGTCTTTCTGTGATGTTTTTCACAGTGTTACTGTTTGAAGTGTTTCACATATGCTTTACACATTGCCTCCTAAGTAAGCCTGTCTGCCTTGGTCCAAGCTACCATAGGGTGAGCATAGGTTAAGTTATGGTATGTAACTGACTTACCTTGACTAGGATTGTGGTTTCTACTTGAAGAGGGTGCATACTCCTGCCAACTAAAGACCCAATTTTTAACATATTCACAATAAGAATAAAAACTGCGGTTTGAGGCTGAGAAGAAGGGGGTTGAGTTGTGTAAGTTAATCCTCTCAGAAGTGGAAGTGATAATGGCTAGGACTCATATGAATAAAGTGAATAAAGGACCACTGCACAGTCTCGTTTGACAAAGAGATGGATACAATGTTACACAATGTTTTATAACACTGTTAGATCAGATAGCAGGCACTAAAATAATTCAGTTAGTGAGAGAAAATAATTAATTCAAAAGAAATAGAATTACCACAAGATATTATAACACCGCTATATTGTAAGAGACATATTCTTACCCTGTAGGATCATCCAATATATGGTACTGCGACACTCACTGTAAATGTTTTGAATGAACCAGATTTTAAATTTCTTTAGAAATATCACATACAAAATTCTACCACATAAAAGCAGGTGGTGGACAGTTGTAGACATCTTGTTCGATCGTGTTATGCTGTTTTTTTATAGCATGGAAATTGTCTTTTTCTTATCCAGTTGGTGGTTTCATAGGTAATATGTTAGCACTGTGATATACTGTGGACTCTTGTGGGTGAGGTGGGACCTTGGCCTGTTGCGCCTAATCCATTAAAATCAGTGATCAGTCTGTGACTTGTGATATGGAGAGTGCTGTTAATGCGGGAAAAGATCTTGTCAGCTTCTGCTGAATTTGTGATTTTGGGATCATTGTGTTTTTGAGGCACGGATGACTTTTTCCGGTCCTACTATCTGAATAACATTAGTGATATCAATTAGTCTATGATTAGCGTACAATACCTACAGATTATGCTCAAAGAGAAGGGGGCTTTATGATTTTCCACCAAACCTATCTGAGTGTGGTCAGTGTCTCTATGTTGTATATATAGTTAAGGGTTCTGAGTAAGCCCAGTGGATTGTTTTATGAAGAGGTAATGTGTATTACTACCTATGACAGAACCAAGCTGACTGTGATCTATAAGCACATTATGAAGGTGATCTCTCTAAAGGGGACTTTGTAATCTCCCACCAAAACTGAAAGTGTGTCATTCAGTACGTCTGTGTGTTGTAGGTGATCCAGATGTGCCTTTAAAGGGATGATAGGCCATGAACCTTTGGCAGAATCCAAGTGTGTGCATTCAGTGAGGGCATCATTTAATGGTCTAAAGGGTGTTGTGGTAGGTCTTGCAATCTTCTTTTAAATCATTTTGGGTGTCATTAAGTCAGTCTGAGGCTTGGGGGTGTTTTTAATGCAACTGCCCTATTACCCATGCAAGTTTGGTCTGTAAATCTGAGGATTTGGCTAGCCCAGAGGGAGAGTGTTTGGAAGTGGGAATTGGTCTTTCACTCTTTTGCAAAAACTGTGTGTTTGTAAACATTGTGTTTGTTGGTTGTGGCTAACCTCAGAAGCATCTGCTCTGTAGGGGTCAAAATCATCATGACCTTTGCTGGACTTGTATCTTTATGAGCAGTAATACTGGAGGTTTTGGGTTATCTAGTAAGAACTGATTCAAAAAGGGGATTAGTCTGATGAACGATCAGACATCTATGCGTACCCTTGTTCAGTATATGATTTCACTTATTCTTCTCCTCCTCTGCAAGCACATGCCCAGTTGTACTTGTACTTTTGACCATCAATGCCTGTGCATATGCCTCTGTAACTCTCCCGCCATATTTTTATATGTACCTTTTCCAGACTATTTACCCTCTTGTTGCATTTAGTTACCTCCTTCTATAGACGCTCACATTCCATGTCCCCATTTCTTCTGTTGTATCTGCATTCATGTGATTTAATGCCAGTGAGTACATGTTTTGAAAGCCCCAATGTTAGACCTAGCATACTTGGCATGGTATTCCTTCAAATCTTTTTCCCTTCACCCCTCCTGTTTGCTCAATTTGCTTTTGTTGCCTCCTTCAAACATGATTGAATTGGACTACACCTATTTGTAACATTTAATTTACATGCCAGTCCCTTGTAAATGGTAATTCTAGTACCCAGAGCCTGTATATTAAATGCTAATAGTAGGATGCAGCACTAATTTTGCTACCCACCAAAAGTAACACTGTTTTTAGTCCTGCCACTGCAGCCTGTGTGGGCAGTTTTAACTTGCTATTTTGACCTTGGACAATGCATATTTTGCCAGGCTGGATCCTTCCTTTTTAATACTTAGTAGTCAAACCTAAGTTGAGCCCTAAAGACAGGGTGCAATGTATTTAGAAAGTAGGACACATGTACTCAGGTTTTACATGACCTGCCAGTGAAAAATTTAAATTTAATGTCACATTCCTGAAAATGCCCCCTCTGGAAAGTTGTCATTTTCTTGTCCCAAACAAATGTACCATTATCTCAATGTCCTGTGCCAAATGACTGTTAATGGCTCTGCGTTCGGGGGTTTGTGTATTGCTTCGAGACAGTCAAACACAGGAGGCTCAGGTGTGGATAGGATGGCCTTCCTGACAGAATGACTGGTGAGGGGCTGTACCCAGCCCCACTTACACTTCAAAGGGCTTTACCTACAGCACACACAAAGGAGCCTGACACCAGGTCTGCCCTCCCTTTTGTCACCCCAAATAGGTTGGAATCTTGACCAAGGGAAGGGGAAAAATGTTCCAGAGCCATTTGTGGGGGTAGGATAGGCGAGCCCCCCCCAGCGCACACACACAAAACCTGGCACAAGTATCAATATTGTAACTCTGGGACACTCATCAAAAACCACTCCTGGGCCTATTGAAGATTCAAAAGAAGGGCTGCCCTGCTGCCTTGCTATCTGAAGAAGGAAGATTGGACTTTTTCCCCTCATCACAGGTTACCCAGAGTGAAACCAAGGGTCAGTTGGCTGAAATCCTTCATTTTCTACAGGGACACAGCTTCAAAGGCCTCCCTTAAACTGCTCAGCTGATCAGCTACAACTGCACCTACCTATACTTCCCCTGGCCATGCTGCTGGCCTCTACAGGGGTGAGTTCTGCTCACCAATAGGTACCGCCTCAGGTGCTAGAGCCTTGGCTGGGATTAGTGGAAGTTCCTCTAAAGAAAAAGGTGAAAATCCTGAAGTGTGGGTTCCCTTCAACAGTGAATGGACCAGTTTGCTCAGAAACTCATGCCGCCTGCGAGGACCAGCAACAACTGGATCTCTGTACTACAGCAATGATTGTTAGTAACACTTGGGCCCTCATTAGGACTTTGGAGATCCTGCCTCGCCACGCTGGGGGTGGCGGTTAGACTGCTGACAGCATGGCGGGGCAGGCCCACCATATTATGATCGTGGCAGTGAACTGGCTGCATCACAGCCAGTTTACCGCCTGTATTGCCAGGGTGGTGGGACTGCCTGGCTGAAGGTTGACCACCTTCGACCCGGCTGTCCACATAACACGGATCGTGGTATTACAAGTATCCTTTCCGCCAGGATTCCGGGGCGGCAATCTTGCCACAAAATCCCTGGCGGAAAGGATACTGGCAACAGGAATTCAAATTCCTGTTGCCACAACAGGTGTCCCGAACCCCTGACCCCATCACAACCACGCTCACTCATTCATACACACATACATACACAGCCAAAAAACACACCCCCAACTCCCCATACAGGTACTCACACTCCCCCCACCCCCGCATACACGCAGATACTTGCACACACACACACGCACAAAAACATACACAACACCCTCCTCTATTCACACACACATCCCCATTCACGCACACAACACTCAGCACCCCACTCCTCTGTCGGACGATCACCTTACCTGGTGGTCACAGTGGTCATCTGGGAGGGAACGGGGTCCATGGCGCTGGCTCCGCCACCAGCGCCCTGCCAACACAACACCGCCACACCATTTACAGTGTAGTAATATGGCGGGCGGTGTTGTAGTGATGTGGAGGTGGCGGTAGAGCAACCTTCACTAGACTGCCAACCACCAGTATGGCTGCTGGCAGCTTTCCACCCAAATTGTGGCAGAGTAGCCAGCATTCATATATAATATGGCAGTCTTCAGACCACCAACACTAGTGGTCATATGGAGGGCGTGAGTTAGGCAGTCTACGGAATAGACTGCCAAACTTATAATGAGGGTTTTGATATGTTTCTCACTTCAGAAGCCTCATCTTAGGGGAGCTCCCCCAACATTAAAGGAACTCTTCGTTCTGAGCTTGAGAAGGTAACTCTTCAGCTGGACTATCCTGATTCTTATACTCGACCCACGCTCTATCATGGTTGGTCAATACTTGCAACTTTCCCCCTGTCTAGCATGACCAGATGACTGCGAGTGATCTTTGTGCTTCTAAGTGCTATTTTCACTTAAAACTGTAAAATAGAATATCTCCAGTTCTGCTGGTTGGACGTTGATCGTAGTGGTATCATTTCATTTGTTTCAATTTACTCTATTTTCTAAATTGTTTTTGGATTTTTCATGTGTTGTTTTTTCACTATATTACTGTGTGTGTGAGACGCATAAATATTTTCCACATTGCATCTACGTTAAGCCTGATTGCTTTCTGCCAGGTTACCAGAGAGTTAAGCACAGGTTAGGTTTGTGACTCTTTGTGGTTCACCCTGACAATTATTGTAGTTGTTGCCTAAATGGGACATCCACCCCTCTCAACCAATACCACAATTTCTTACACCCACTGTCTAAAGTTCCAGACTCATGGCACTGGTTTGTTTATGTTGTGGACTTATAGTGAGGAATGCTTGTCATGGAGCCCCTTGATGCATCAAAAGTGTCTTACTTGCCAGGAATTCTGTCCCCTTGAAACAATACCTTCTATGCTCCAATCCTTGTGTTTGTCTGTTCTCCACATGTCTCCCTGTTTAAACATCCAAGACTTCCAAATGCAAATTATGAATGTTCCTAAGTTAGTTAGTTCCTTGGCCACGCAGCACGGCACTCCCACTCAAGGCCAAAATCTTGTCCATATATGTAAGAAAAAATATCAAAACAAATGCTGTTGTTCATGTCCGTAGGTAACACTATACTGTTTTAATGCTGCCACTGGACATTATTATAGCCCAAAATCTCAACACAATAGGACACTTACGAATTGTTTTTCACAATCAAGGTAACTGTTTGTCGGCTCAAGTAAACAGCAAACCTCTTCTAAAGAAATACTTATAAAAATGGGTACATGTACTTCATAACAAATTTATGAGAAATATTCTGGCAACCATTAAAGACACAAAGGCCCTCATTACAACCTTGGCGGTCAGATGAGGCTGACCACTAAGGTTGTACCACCAGTCGGCCGCCCATGCAGACGCAAACCCGCCGGCTGCGTTTGAACATCCCCGCTGGGCCAGCGGGCAGGAACAGAGTTTCTGCCCGCCGGCCCAGCGGGGATGTCGGCCGTAACATTGCAGCTGGCTCCTAATGGAGCCAGCGGCAGTGTGGCAATGTGGCAGGTGCAGCAGCACCCGTTGCGGTTTTCACTGTCTGCCAGGCAGACAGTGAAAATTGTGACGGGGCTGTGCCTGGGGGCCCCTGCACTGCCCATGCCAAGTGCATGGAGAGTGCAGGGGCCCCCAGGGGCTCCGGGACTCCCCTTCCCAGCAGCCTTTCTATGGCAGTGTCTACCACCATGTACAGGCTGGCGGGAAGGGGAGTCAAAATCCCCAGGGCAGCGGTGCAAGCAGCGCTGCCCTGGCAGATTCAGACCGCCGGGACCACCATAGCAGTAAAACGCAGGTCCCGGCTGTGTGACCGCAGCGCTACCACCGTGGTCAAAATATGGCGATTTGTACCGCCAGCCTGTTGGCGGTACGATCGCCACTTCAACCCTGGTGGTCGTTGACCGCCAGGGTTGTAATGAGGGCCAAAATACCTAAAAATATATAGAAAAATAAAAGGTTTAATATACATTTATCCAAAGTATCTCTTATATATAATCAAACTAAGTAGAAAGATAAACCAAGATTGAACCAATAAACAGTTAATGACGATCCACAGAAACAAGACACTACAATCACTCACATTCATACGAGACAAACACTTTGGCCGTCATTACGACCCTGGCAGTTGGTGGTAATCTGGAGAAAGGTACTGCCAACAGGTTGTCGGTGCCTTTTCCCAAATTATGACATTGGCGGTTTGTCTCAAGCCAAACCGCTGATGCACAACTCCGTCATCCATGGTGGTAATGGCAGCTGGGCTGGAGACTTCGGTCTCGAGCCAGGCGGCCATCACAATCTCACCCTCTGGCTTATGACCCTGCCCACCGCTATGGTTTTCGTGGCAGGCGTACCACCACAAAAACCATGGTGGTAGGTACCATCAGTGCCAGGGAATTCTTTTTGTGGCACTGATAGGGGTCTCCCCCTCCACAGAGTCCTCCACCACCTTTCCCCTCCCTCTCCTGCCCCGCACACTTACACACCCACACACGCACACATACACACTCATACATACACGCATACACACATCCACCCACGCATGCACACATACATACCCACACACCGCAACACACACCAACATACATTGTCGCGCACACGCATTCACAACACACAACATACATGTACACTCACATTCAGACATTCATGCACCCATTCAACGCGAATCACACCCTCATGCACGCATACAAAAACAGACACCCTGCACACACACATACATTACACCCACACACCACCATGCCCCCTCTCCTGTCAGAGAACCCGACTTACCTGCTTGCGGGGGGCCTCCGGCAGGCGATGGGACGTGACGCTGCTGCCAGCAGAAGCATCCGCCAGCAAAACACTCCCAGGCCGTATCATTGCTCATGATACAGTCGGCTGTGTTTTGCCGGCGTGGCATTCCTGCTGACAGCAGCGATCCCCTTACCGCCGTCATGACTGTCAATGGTATTCCACCAGCCTTCTGGCGGAATTCTGTCTTCGGTCATAATTCAGGTGGGTGGGTGGTGCCTTGACAATGGTATGTTGGCTACTGTCGCAGTGGCGGTAGGCGGTCAATACCACCAATATTGTAATGAGGGCATTTGTGTCTGTAAACAAATAATAAATAAAATCACACAACAAAAATGTAATAAATACATTGAGGTACAAGTGACCTAAAGGCATAAGCACAAAAATTTGAAACAAGATCACTAACAAACAAAGGGCCATATTTATACTTTTTGACGCAAAACTGCAGTAATGCAGTTTTACATCAAAAAGTTTAACACCGGCTAACGCCATTTCTTAGGCCACCCGTGCGTCAAATTTATACTTTGACGCTCGGTGGTGCAGACCACTGGTTAGAGCCATTTTTTTTTTACTCAAACCAATGCGCCATGTCGTAAAGAAAAACTACGTTAATTCGGCGAAAATGACTTTAATCCAGTTTACGATGTCGCAAACCGGATGCGCGCCATTTTTTGCCGCAATAGTGTCAAAAATCGGCGCAAACACAGCAAAATGTGCGAAGGAGCCCCAAAATGGATCCCAGAAGCCATGAGAGACCCCAGGAAGATGACAACCAACCAGGAACCAGCCAGGAGGACCCACACAAGACCCAGGAGAGGGAGAAGAAGAAAAGGAAGTGTTGGTTCAGTACAGAGGAGCATGAAATACTGGTGAAAGAGGTGACGGAACACCAGCATCAACTTTTTGTCACCTCTAAGTTACCAATTGGTAGGAGAGAGGCAATTTGGCAACAAATTGTCGATAAGATCAACAGTGTGGCAGAAGTACGGAGAACAGTCACCGAGTGCAAGAAACACTCGCATGACTGCAAGCGCAGGACCAAGGAAAAAATGGCAAGGAACAGGAAGGCAGCACTGCAGACTGGAGGTGGGAGTCCAGCACCGCAGGAGGCCCAGGACCACATGGAGGAGATAGTGGCAGCCGTCATCCCAGAGGAGATCGTCACAGGGATTCAAGGACAGGACAGTGCAGACTACCAAGCTACAACACAGTTGCAGGGTAAGTGGCATGGGGAACAAGAATGCCTAATTGTTAACTGCAAGCAGGGGGGGGCATACCCACTACACAATGCATATCAGCCATGATAATCAGGTAGTGGAAAGGGCAAAGGGGCATGGCCTAGGTGCATGGGCTGTGCAGGGGAAACCTGGGGTACTGCACAACACTACACCAACAACCTTTGTTTGGGGGTACTTTGCCATGCCAAGGATGTTGGAAAGGCAAAGCCAGTCAAGGAGGATAGGGAACAACGTAAAACTGGCCTGCTGTCTCACGACAGCTGGTATTGTCGCTACATGAACTCGGGATCAGTTTCCAGTCTTAGGCCATATCCGCAAGTGGTATTTACCATTGACAACAGTTGCCACTAACACCTCTGCTGTGTGTGCACGTCAAGTAGCCAATGGCAGTTACGTGCCCATGGATCAAACACACCCAAAATAGAGGGTTCAGGTTGACAAAGATACCAATTGCCTGTAATTAATACAAATATGTAAATCCTGTCAAATGCTAATGTCTATAGGCGCTACAAACATCTGGTATTGTAATTAACATTAGCAGTAATGTCATACCCATGCTGCAAATGTCAGGGTCTACCCTGTGCCTGTGTCACAATAGCTGCAATGCCACCATGCAACATCTCAAGTGTCATAGTGCCAAGTCAACAGCATTGAGGGGGAGGACATATGTTTCTAGCTAGTGAAACACACCCACACAGTCATAAGAGGAAATGGAACACTGCTAGGACTATCAGTGCAATCCAATGTAGCACACATTCCCCAACATCAGCAGTACACACTACCAATTCTGACACCAGTATTGTGCCATGCCAATGCTATACATAGGTCTCAGCAACATATCAGTGGATGTGAAATCGGTGGATGTGAAATATCAGAGACTGGGGAAGTTCCTGATTGTTAAGTGTGGTGCAAGTGCCATCAGAACACCCACAGCCAGTGCAAGGCCACACCATGATAGTGGAAGTAGAGGGAGGGTTGAGTAGGACAAGAAGGTGGCAATATACAATTTGGGCAGAACCTACACCTAGAGGATGTGACGCAGACAATTCCCCAAACTGCCCACACTACATGTGACATGCAGGTGGGGCATAGGTCTGGGAGAATACTAATGCTAATGACAGTAACAATGAACAGGAACCAAGATCACAATGTGCCACTAATAGGAAGTCAGGAAACTCACATTACAAATGCAACAACACAGACACACTAATTGTACAATATCTCATTGCAGAGGATGAAGAGTCTCCTGGGGATATTCCTGTCCTGGACTTCCCTGATGACATGGATGACGAGCTGACAAACATTAGCCAGCAGACCCTCCAAGATGTCCTTGGAACTCTCCAGACCCCACCTTCAGTGGCAAGGAGGAGCACAGAAGTAGCAACCATCACAGAGAAGCCACCCACCACCCCAATTGTATGACCTGCCAGCTCCAACCCAACTGAGGACTCTGAGGACACTGGTACCACCTTTGAGAGGACTGTAGTTGGAGTACAGAGTGAGCTGGCCAAGGAGGTGCGGGTGGGGATCCAAAATATGGCAGCCAGCCTTGAAGGGATGCGTTTGTGCATGATGCCATCTGCAGAACAGGCAGGCAGCCATGCAAGCGCTAACATCCATCCTGAAAGGACTACAACAAAGTGTAAAGGAATTCACCACTGCAGTAAGGGAGTTGCCACAACACCTTGCACCACAAACCTTTCACTGCAACCTGGCTGCCTACCACAGTGATGTAGCTGCTATACTTAAGAAGCAGCAGCTCCTCCTTGCTGCAGTACTGCCCTTAATAGCCCCACAGTTGGCAGCTACCGAGATTTCTGACTCCATGTCTTCAAACACTGAAGTGTGTGTTGCCCCTTCAAACCCACCACCACCAAGGGCAGAGGAGACGACACACACATCAGAAGATGAAGACGTGGAACAGATCACCTTCACCTGTAAGAGTACCCGGTAGCACAAGTCCATGTTACATGGGCACTGATATCCTAGATCCTGTGCTTATTAACATGCCAGTCTTGCAACAGCTGCTCATATGCACTGTTTTCCAGCACACTGTTTACCTTGACACTATACTCTGTGATTGTCTCTCACTACCTCATTGGCAATTCATGTTCCTCTGCACTGTATGTCACTTCACCCCAGCATGTCCAATTAAATGTCCTACTGCACTTGTGTAGCATCACAATAGAATGAGTCACACTAATGAACTCAAAATCCTGGACTATGTAAATATTGCACTACAGCACTTTCAAATAAATAGCACTTACACAACCACTTTGTCTCTGCGTAATGTGACACATCAACTGTGTAGGCGATTAGTGATGTATGCCACATGTCAATGGCCATAGAATGTCAATACAATTGTCTTGAAAGACTGTGGGCTGATAACTATGCACTGGGGTCTGGATTGTATCATCATCTGCGCTTCCTGAGGCTTATTTCTGAAGTAAATTGAGAACTAACAATATAATGCTGTGTTGGACTGAAAAAGTCAGCTTCAAGGGATGTTTAAGCTGAAAATCAATGTGTTAAAAATTCCCTTCAAGACAATCTTTATGTATGTGACATCTGACTATAAACTTTCATCACACACACACACCATACAGCTCGAATGGATGTGTACGAGTGTATGGACATTTATGTAACCTGTGAGTACAATGTAATAAATGATAGGTGTAAGTTATGTATACAGTACTACATCAGATTAAAACATCATTCAGCTTTTCAGGGTTCACATGAACATCAGGCTGCAGGCAGACTTACCACAGTGGCCAAGATTCCAAATCAGGTTTCAAAACGATGACAGATTTAAAACACACATCCAAAATTCACAACACATTGGGAACCATAGTTAACTTGAGTGGTGGTTGCAATGGATGGCAGAGGCATTGAGAACTAGCTGTAGTGTAGCTGCCAATCTGACTGCACATTAGGAATTGTGAATAACCATGTCAATAATGGGATTTGGATGCAGGATGGTACACAAATGCAAATACTAAATTGACACTGTTCACCCATGCCAAGGCCCTGATCCCCAAGCATATGACACATACTGTAAAGGAGTACCTAAATATTTATTTAACAAGTAAAAAAGGATAATAAAACTAGGAGAAACACCTTAACTAACCTAACCTATCCTAACTACACATTACCCACAACTGGCCCTAACTACCCTAAGCTAAACTTACCTATCACATTTAACTAAACACTCTAAACATCAAATCCCCACCCCCCCTTATATGACGGGACACATGTAGGACAACATATACTAACCTAAACACCTACTATCTTATCCTAAACAAATATATATATTTTTTGTATTGTTTTATATATTTTCTTTGTATTGTTTTTTATTTTTTATACACATAAACCCCAACATCATCCCCCACCCACCCACAAAAAAACCACATGTAATAATATAACCCCTTCACCCCATCCCACTTATACTAACTAAACTAACAGCCTATTCTAACCTAACACTAAGCCCCATAAACCCACTAAATATAAGAACCAGGAAAGAGGAGGGAGGGGAGGGAATCATGGTTAAGGTTCACAAAGTCACAAGTTTGCCTTCCGCAGGATCTTCTTTATCCCACGCAGTCTCCTGCTATTGCGGGACACCTCCTGCTGCAGCCTGTCCATCCCGTGCAACATCCGTTGCATGTCACGTCTCATCTGTTGGAATTCTGCATTGTCTATCACTGCAGCAGGGGTTGTCTGTGTGCCACTAGTGGATGGTTGTGCTGCTGCTGGTGCCGTGCTTGTAGGGGGAGGTGTAGGAACTGCTGTCTGTGGTCCTGGAGCTGATGAGGTAGAGAGACCTGCAACTCTGGCTGTCATCCTTGGTGCGACTGCGGTCAGAGTGGTTGTGCTGGCGGTGGTGGCTGTTGTGGGCAAGGATGGCCCCCTTGGGCAAATGCCATCCAGACCCCTGTGGCTCTCTCATGCCGGTAACGCCGTGCCATATTGCGGAACCTAGACTCCACATCCAGTATGTGGCAATAACGCATCGTCCGCCGCTGGAATTCCCTGATCTGATGGGCATTCATGTTGGCAGCTGTAAAAATAGAGAAAGCCAAACATTAGTGACATTATTGTGTGATACATCTACTGATGATATTCTAACACTTCCTCGAAATAAGCTTAAACAGTCCAAATCACAGTACAGATCAGAAAATGTCCCTGAGGAATGACATGCCAACGCAGCCTACACTTCTCCTATCTAACAGCCCAGCAATGCTCTAAAGCTGTGTACCTACTTAAATGATCTGTGCATCAATGTTCTGTCTTAGTCACATAACAAATGCTGCAAGTACTCCACATGTGACAGGCCAACTAATGAATATATTCTGGATGACAATCAAGGGCCACAAGATCTGTGATTTGTAAATGGAATTGCCTAGACGGTATGCAGTTACTAATCATGAGAATCTTCTACACTGGGATCCTCACACCTAGGTACACATATTTCATAACCCTAACCCTGCGCCTCTGGTTTGATGGACATGCAACTCATACTTTCATACATCAAGGGCAGCCAGGAAACTTTGGACAGCTGTCCATGGGTTTAGTCAGTCCACCACAAGTAAGGAGGGCTGCCAAATAGGATTGACTCAAACATTGGACAATCACATCCACATTTATGTTCCCAATTGCGGATAATTGTCAACATCATTTGATTTCACCAATACCTTTCCAAAAACAAGCAGTTAGATGCAAGCACCTATCTGGGCTTGACCTGCATGCACACCTATGACATTCTACTCAGGTGCCACATAATCGTAGCACAACATGTGGAGCCAGATGCTGCTAGGAAATCATACATACAGTCCTACATGTTCATTAGTTAAATGGCAGGCTCAAGTCTGTGGGTAATACTTCGGCATCACTGGTCTGTGTGAATCAGGGTATGACTTGCTGACTAAATCATAGCCATGATTCCTAATTTATCATTGGCATAAATGTAGCAACGAATATCACCCTGTTCACCTGCCCATGCCTATAGCGCAGCACTAGAATCACAAAATATGACTCTTTGCCACTGATTGTCCAACTCAAACATGGAACAAAATGTCAAACGCCTTGCAAGTCACATATCAGATCATGTGCCAGCGCATCATCCCTTGTAATGAGTCCAACACACAGGAGTCAATCACGCAACAGCTGCAAACACAACACAGAACTAACATATCAACACTTACTGGATACGTCTGGGTCTGAAAATCAAGCCACTTCTCCAATTGTGTGGGGGCTGGTCCACCTGTAACACATGAAAGGATGAAATGTGGTCAATGTCTGCCCACTATACTAAACTTGGAACAAAAAATCACTGTGTGTGACATTTTAGATGATAGAGCAGCACCTCAGGCATGTAGACACCCCAATAGACATACCACTGCAAACATGTATAGACCCTGTCAATCCAGTGATTGATAGTCACACATATGCACACATGAACTGGCCCTAACAATCATCTGGTGACAAACATGATTATTCAATTTTGTGCAGAATTCTTTCTAGAGGGTACTCCATTTCTTAATTTGTTGTATTGAGAGACATGCAAAGCTACATTCATGATGCACTGCACTACCAGTCACTCAGGTATTGTGGCTTGTGTATCAAGGGACAATCAGTTACTGTGTGATGCTCATATGGGTCGGGTTTAGTTCAGGAATTATTGTGCTTTCTATGCTCCATTATATGTGGGCCTGTGTTGTCTGTAGGTTACATATGCCACACTGACAGTGTACCCACAGCCATATATGTCCCCTATGACACCAGGATGGCAGGGATCCTATATGTTACTTGATGACAATTTTACGCTAAACATGGATTGGTCATATATCTAAATCAAAACAACAAAGAAATATATGCTAACAGTGTCTAATTATACCATCCGTGGCAGAATGCATGGGCACAGGTGTACTCATTGCACCTGAAATGTGTTACTCAAGGCCCTGTGTACCCAGTTAGCCACATTCATCATCTTACATATGCCAAGTTGGGTGACCTGTGGTTATACAACAAACTGACACTGTCCCCTAAGTGAAACATGGTTTAGCAAATGTCGTACTCTGGCAATCTTGATGAGGTAGGTCTCAATTTGTATGCACCTTGGGAATGGCAGCAGTCACAGGAATGCTGGTCTGCTGATCTTAGCATACACCCATGTCTGTGATAGCCTTCATACTGAGAAGTTAACTATTGTACATATGCTGCACTAAATCAGTAGGGCTGTACCAAACGTAAACTAGCAAACTATTTTGTCACTTTAAATGTATGATGGAGGCAGTCAGGGCTCCCTTGCACAACATTATGCAAATAAATAATGTGACCATGCATTCACAAAGTTCAGGGATTACATGATGACCCATTAACTTATGAAAATTGCTTGGCTATAAAGTGACATAGATGGCAAATGCATCACCGCAGTGCCAGCAATTGTGCCCAAGGCAAATTAAAACACACAGGAACAATGAACATAGGGGCAGATTTTTTTATTTTTTTTTATGTGTAACATTTGCTTCCTGTTTTTATGCTACAGCTATGGAAAGTAGCACCAAACATTTAGATATTAGCATCCATGATTAATTTAAATGCTGCGCAAACCAAGACAAAATATCAGCCTAATATATTACCAGAGGTTAGGGAGATCATTGTACGTATGGCCATGAATACAGTTCAGACATGTATTCCAAATAATTGGGGACTACATTCATTCCTTGCTTTAGCATGAAATACATCTCATTCCTGGTGCACTCACAGACCATGAATAAAACATTTGTTTGTGGGCATTACCATCATCTATTGACGTCAAAGCAGCACTAATTTAGAAGCTCAAGGTGTGTTTTGTAAGTTTGTGCAGCTTTTGCGTCAACAAATGACAGTAATTTGTAGCAAATATTGTATAAATATGGGCCACTGTATGTTCAACTTTCCACATGTCCACAAACCTTGCATGCAGCATGTCACTAAATCTGCTACTGTCACTACAGAGCATTTTACTGTACACATTAGTCTGATTTGTACTCCCCAACAGGGCCACCAATCACCACACCCAGGTGGTCCAGCAGGTCTTGCTCTCTGGCCACAAGGTCAGCCCAGCGATGTTTGAGTTGGTGGTCGTTGCGCTGGCTGTTGAATACCCTCTTCAGGTGGAACAGCACCTTGGACCACCTGAGCCTCCTCTCCTCGATGTGATACCCCTGTATCACCCTGCCACCAGCCTCTAACATCAGGGGGAGGAAATGGCACACCAGCCAAATGAAAGCCCCCAGCTCCTCCTCACCCATTCTCTCCAGACGTGGCCTGCCCAACATCACAGTAAATAATAGGGATAGGAAAGGGAAAAGAGGGAAATACAGGGAAAGGAGGTAGGAAAATGAAACTTAAAGCACCCCCACACAGCCCAACAATACCCCAACTAACAATACCCACTACACACTCCCAACAGTACAAAGACAAACTTAGACACCAAAAATGACAAAAACACACTTACACTGAATTACTGAGACAATTATTAAAACAACAGATGACAATTGGAATGGCACACAGGAGACAAAAGCACAATTTGGACAGACACAACTCTCAACGCAGCCACACAGTCTAGAAGAATCACAGACTGCAAAGTGAAAGTGAAAATACACCCACTGTACCATTTCTGTAAACAGGATATCCTATTACATCACTTCCTGTTTCAAATGCAGTTCGTTTTCATTATGATGCATGAAATTTTATGACGCTTACGGGCTTTGTGTCAATATTGCTCATAAATTACCCCGCATTCAAAGATCTATATATTTTTCATGGATAACCAATTTCATGGGGTGCAGTGTTGGAATTAACACTAGGGACCAATCGATGTATAATGGCTGTGAGCGTAATTTTTTAACACCTATGCAGCATTTTTTTATGCATATGCTTAATTTTTTACGCGTTTGTGTCTTGTTTCTAATTTTACACATACGTGAAAGTTATAACTCTACAAACATAGGCTGTTAGGGCCTGCTGTGTGTGTTCCAGTGTTTGGGCACATGTGGCAGACCACACTACCGTGGACCAAAATACTCATGTTGTTGTGCCGGTTAGCACTCTTAACTGACGCAACAGCAACCCAAACATTTGGATTTAAAAAATGTATTCCCTAGTTTGAGCAGGTGGTGCATCAATAGAGGATAGCAAACATATGCAACTTAAACAATTTGCACATGGTCTGTGTGTTTATGTCTGTGAATTGGCTATTTCAATTGTTGTTGTGCCATTGTGTGAACGTCACAAGACGTGGTTTGCATAATGTGCTTGTATGCACGTGTTGTAAATGTGGATAACCATCATATGCCAGTCATTGAGGTACATCAGTCAGGATATGTGTTTGTCATACCCATAGCATCTTATGCTTTGTGAACTTCCCTGACTTTGAGGACAAAACATCTCCCATGACAAACTATACACAGGATAGATAGAGGACGGTTGATAATGGCAATGTTACAAAGGTAAGCCATCACATGTACTGAAATGTTGGATACCACTTCATGGTCACTTGTGTGTATACTACCCATGAGTCAGGCATTTGGACATGCTAGGTAGGTACAGTGTTTGTGACACAGAGTCCCAACTCCAATCCAAAAAAGTTATGGTGCACCACAGTTTGAGTCATGTAAATGACCTATGTTTCTCCTGTGGCTGTGGAGGACCAGCAGACCATTCTGCATGTGGTTACATATTTCCAGTGGTTCATTGCACAAAGGTGTCCAGTTGAAGTGTGTGGTCATGTGTACCCTGTGTCAGTATTGGCCTCCATGTTGTCACAGTTACGTGCAGGTCTAGTCATGAGGAGTCTGTGGAGCCAACCCTTGAATTAACAGAGTATCCTTAAAAGCAGATTTGACCGAAAGCCAAAGATCAACTAACGACACACATGGGGATAGTCCAGCTATAGCACTGCCGATCTTTAATAAGACAGACGACAGGGCAACCTTGGTGTGCTTAAAAACATTTGGCATCAGTAATAGGAAACTGGCAGGTTTCATCACAACATTTGTACACATGGTGGCCTCTAAAATTCCCACTGCAACAGGGAACATCAGTGCCTCTGTGCTGATTAATGTCACAGCTAGTCATCACGCACGTCCCATCAGAAGGTGGCGGCAGAAATAAATCTGTGTGTGGACCGTCAGGGCACAAACATGTTTTGTCCTTACATACACATTGGCAACCCTTGTTTGTTGTGCTGGAGGCACCGTACCGAATGCATGCATACAGCCATGGCACACTGTCATTGTTTGGCACTAATGAATACATGCCAAACCAGACAAAGGATGGGGCTAGATTAGGCTATATAAATACATATCCCAGAACTGACTACTATAAGGAAACTGATTAAACTATACTATATATTTGAGGATTCATCGTAGACCTACCAGACACAATACCCCAAGAGGAAAGAGAGGGCATGGAAAGCATCTATGAGACAAATGTAGCCACATGGACCCTCTTTGGTTATCGCAAAGACAGGAACCAGTCAGGCTAACAGGATGCAGGCTCTGTCAGGAACAAACATGAACAAGGCAAATACACAGTGAGCAGACTCTGACTGGGAAAAGCTGGAACAACACTGTGCTAACTAAAATCTGTATTTGTGCTGTAGTCTGAAATGTTGCACAATCCCCCAAGGGCTCTGTTACATAAGTGATTTGTAAACCAATGCACAACAAGGAGATTCCGAAAATGGAAGCTTCTAAGCAGTTCCAGGCAGCAGCAAGGGCAGGTTAGGTTCAAATGGCAAGTCTGTATGGAAGTGCTCACAGGTGTATGCAGCTTCAGTCTCTCACAAGTCCTGGAGTTGAGAATCAAGTTCAAAGGGCCAAGTGGAGCTTCCACATGGAAAGCAATGGACAGCTGATTGAAGGTCCTACCGACTACCAGGCAGTGCATTATCGTACCTGAAGTCCATGCAGACTGATGAACTATGACTATGGCATGCCATACAGAAGAGAGAAGCACATATGAGTCAGAATGGGAGTCTGGGTGTGTGTAGATGAAGGTTATCAGGGTACAGATAGTCCATTTACAGGGCCCCCTACAGAAGGGTAGGGAGAGACTTAAAACATGGCAGTGGCAGGACTTATTACCTGGGATGGACTGCACAGGGTATGTCTTGTGAGCAATGCTTGTCGTACCTGTGGCACTCGTGCTATCCATTTTAAGCTTAGATGGACTCCTTGTCACACATGCTCCTTGCAAAGATAGCTGATGTCACACTTACTGCTGTCAAGGACTGATCATACATTCCTGTTACCAATGCAATAGCACATCCACTGCCTCATATATGAAACACTTTTTTACCTTATGATTGATGGTGTCTTAGTTGTGTTTCATGTGCTGAAAGGAACCATGTTGGCAACATGGATGTGTGTCATAGCTGTGGTCCTCTGATATTGGCCTTCGCATGTGAAATAGACAGGACATATGTAATTTACACTGTGTGTGATGCTGGCTGTACATTCATACCCATCAAATGTGATGAGGCTTTTTCAGTATCCTAATCTGTATTTCTGCAATGCCCCATGAGGCTAAACTCTGATTATGATTCCTAGGGATCATGTGACCAAGAGCATGATTGAGTGATGAAGGTAGGTGTTTAATGATATATGCTAACAAAGTGGTGATGGTGATTATAGTTAGAAGAAGTTTTGAACAATGTGTTGTCTCTGATGGAGTGTTTGGATGGTCCCCCTCATGTTCACGAACAGCATCCTCCTCTTCCTCCTTTTCAGGCATTTGTGGGTCTGGTTCATAGAGGGGAATGTTCCTCCTTACACAAATGTTGTGCAGGATGGCACAGGTAAAAATGATCTTGCAGACCATTTCAGGTGAATATAGGAGGCTGCCTCCTGTGATGTTGAGGCACTGGAATCTGGACTTCAGTATGCCAAAAGTCCTCTCTACTATGGTGCATGTCCTCCGATGTGCCTCATTATAGACATGTTCTGATGCTGTGCTTGGGTTGGCAAATGGAGTCATGATCCATGGCTGGATCCCATAACCCTGATCAGCTGAAAGATAAAATGAATGTAAATATTTGGATACTTGTTGCACCATGATTATCACTTTGCATGGCAGTTGTTCTCTTGTGTCGTCTGTGACTGTGTTTGTGTTATTGTGTGGGATTCTAGGGTTCTAGGATATTCTTTCAACATTGGGTTGTTTCATTATCAAAACTGGTGTTTGGCTGATTGACCGGATATCAGCGGTATATTTGTAAACTTGCAGCTCATTGTGTATCTCCCATGCATTATGTCATATGAAAGATGTGGCCATGTGCCTTCACTGGAGGTGACATGATACTTCCAAACATAGAATTGATTCCACTGTGGAGAAAACACAGTTGAACTATATGGCCTGAACATCCCATCCAATTCAACATATGTAATAGCATCTGAAAATCCACAGAGAGGACTCTTGATTTGGCTAGGTAACAATGTACAACACATCTCCATAGGTTGGCATCACTGAAGTGTTCACAATTAACAATGCACAAATATACCATGTGTGACAAGTTCAATGCAAACCTATATTTTGTGCCCTCACTGAGTTGGCTCATGTGCAAACATGTACCTACAATACTGAACCTGCTCCAGGTAAGCTGGCTAACTTGGTTGGGGGGGTGAAGGTTTAAGTGTCAGAAGGTCCATGTGCCTGCAGATCTCTTATGTTTATGTGTATTGTCTCAATCTGTATGTTTAGCAGTGTGCACTTTGCAATATTGTCACATCAATATGTGTTCTTAGCACAGTCCACTTGCGTATTGTTAGTGGGCAATGTCACCCAAGGAGTGATGTGAGATGTTGGTACTGCCTCAATGATTCCATGTCACCTTCATTAGAGTCAGCATCATCATGCTATGTGTCTCATGGTGTTTGACCTGCAGCGAAACACATTACACACCCTTTACTCAGTACGTATTGCTTGGAAGGGTGTGTGATTGAGTGTTATTGATGTGATATTAGAAGATTCATCTTCCAAGTTGTACTGTCAGTTAAGGCCATGTCATTGTCACTCTGTGGTTTTAAATTGGTCCCTTGTGGCTCTGGAGTAGCATTTGTTGTTATTTGCATCTGTCATTTGTCCATAGTTGTGTATCCCATTGGGTCAGGATATCAAACATGACTAGCAGTGTCACAACCTCAGTGTCTTCCTGGCCACGTATCAATGTAGTGGTGTATGTGTTGTACAGAGTTGCTGTGCTGTGTGTAAATTCCTAGGTTTCTGTACTTACCAACAAGTAGGCCATTGCCATGTCGTCCATCCTGGAAGTGTTGATTGATGGTGCAGTGGCGGAAGATGAATGAATCATGTACACTCCCAGGATACTTTTCCACGATGTTGGTGATCAATCCCCGATGATCCACAATGGCCTGCACATTGATGGAGTGTGTGTGCTTCCTGTTGCTGTATAGATGCTTGGTTGCAGCAGGTGGCACAATCCGTACATGTGTGCAGTCAATGGCACCAAGCATGTGTGGGAAGCCATTGATTTGATGGAAGCCCTGTTCGGTCTCCTGCTGTTTCTGCTGTGTGTTGGGGAAGCTGATGTGGCGGGTGTGAGGGAGATGATGGCATCCAATACCTTGGGTATGAAGGCAGAGAATAAGGGCTGTGAGATCCCAGCAACCAGGACACCAGTGGTTTGAAAAGAGCCACTTGCCAACATGTGGGCGACAGCTAGCAGCTTGGTCTCTGGTGGAATGACGTGGGTTGGCTGCAAGCTGGGTGGCAACTGTGGCTAAATGTGGCGCAGCAGCTGCTGTACGGGTTGACAGTTTAGTCTGTACCTCTGGATGATGTCATGTTCCCTGAGGCCCTGAAGGGTTGTCCTGGTCCGGAATATCCTCTCCTGTCTTTGGCGTTGCCTTTGGGGTCCCTGTTGGTGTGGTGGAAGCTGCTGCTGTTGCTCTTGTGCTCTGCGTCTTCGTGCATGCTGGATGATTAGCACCTCCATGTCTTCCTTTTGGAGCTCTGATGTTGCTTCTGTGAGTTTTCCTTACTGGTGTGTTTGCCATATGTTAACACCTGCCCTGACCCAGGCATTAATTTTTGACGCAATTCTGGATGTGTGCCATTTTCCAACTCCACCTCCGAGCAGTGCGGCTTTTTTGCACGGTTGGGTAAATATGGTACCCAAGTCATTTTTTGCCGGGAACGCCTACCTTGCATATCATTAACACAAGGCGGTTTCACGCATCCACAAAATGACGCACACTGAGATATTTTACGTTAGCGGGATCTAGCGTCAAAGTATAAATATGGAGTAATGTTTGCGCCAGATTTGCATAAAAAAAATGACACACATACAGCGCAAGCAGAGTATAAATATGCCCCAAACTACCTAAGGAACATATAATGTAGCACTGGACCAATGTTCATCACAAATGAGTACATCTAACTTCATAGAGGTCAGAATCACATTGATATTATTTAGTTCTTAGGGGAAACAAAACCAAAACATATTTTTCCCCTCTGTTTTCTAGCTGAAGAAATGTTGATGATCTAAGTTTTTTCACCTGAAATAAATAGTACTAACTCACTGCTCACATATAAGAAACTAAATGAAAAAAAAACAAAATAAAAAAAAAACTTTTTAATGCAAGTTGTTCCCAAGTTGATTTTTTTGGGGTCTACGTGTATCTCTGTTTCTTTTTTGATTCTATAAAGTCAATCCACTTATGTTATTGAGCCTCATCCACTTAAATCTTTACTCTGATGGCTCTTATAATGGATACCATATACACTTGTAATGGACACCATATGCCAACACGGGTTTCGGTGGAAAGAAAACAATTATTCAATAACCACCTTCTTCAGGGTAAGTCATGGGATATTGAATTGCGGACCTTCAGATAGACCTAAATAAAAAAAATAAAAAAAAATAACTTTATAGTTCCCAGAACTCAACATTTTTCATGATGTAGCCAATTACTAAAACAACCAAAACAGGAGGAAGAACAAAAAAAAATAACCATCACTTACTGCACTGCAAAAATGTGAAAAAAGCCACCTTGAACCTTATTTGTGCTTATAATCACCAGAAAAGTGTGAGGAAATGACCATCTAGAATAAAGTCCACTTATAATCCACCACCATGTTCACACATATGTAGGTTAAGTTCATGATCTGTTAAATCATACCTTATTTCTCCAAAAAGGGAGACACATAAATATCTGAGCAAATGACAATTCCTCTGGAAAGTTAGGTGTAGTTGCTAGAGAGACTCTAAGAAACAATCAGAAGAAATTATAATAAGAACAAACTGAGGGGCATATTTATACTCTGTTTGCGCCAGAATTGCGTCGTTTTTTTTTACGCAAATCCAACGCAAAGCTAACTCCATATTTATACTTTGGCGTTAGACCCGTCTAGAACCAAAGATCTTGGAGTTTGCGTCATTTTTTTGCGTGGACCCCTACCTTGGGTTAATGATATGCAAGGTAGGCGTTCCCGTCTAAAAAATTACTCCAAGGCATGTGCGCCTTATTTAAACTCCCATGGAAAAATGACGCACGGGAGTGGGCGGGTCAAAAAAAATGACGTCCAGCCGCTTTTGCGTCATTTTTTAACGCCTTGTCAGGGCAGGCGTTAAGGGACCTGTGAGCTCGGAAGGAGCCCAGAGGTGCCCTCCCATGCCCCCAGGGACACCCCCTGCCACCCTTGCCCACCCCAGGAGGACGCCCAAGGATGGAGGGACCCATCCCAGGGAACTTAAGGTAAGTTCAGGTAAGTATTTTTTGTAAACATAATTTGTGGCATAGGGGGTCCTGATTTGTGCCCCCCTACATGCCACTATGCCCAATGACCATGCCCAGGGGACATAAGTCCCCTGGGCATGGCCATTGGGCAAGGGGGCATGACTCCTGTCTGTGCTAAGACAGGAGTCATTTCAATGGGGGTTGGGAGTAAAAAAAAATGGCGCAAATCGGGTTGAGGCTAATATTTTGCCTCAGACCTGACTTGCCCCATTTTTTGACGCCCAAGCTCCATTTTCCCCTACGCCGGCGCTGCCTGATATGGGTAATTTTTTTTGACGCACACCAGTCAGCTGGGCCGGCTAACGTCATTCCATAAATAAGGCGCCTGCATGGCGCTTTGGAATGGCGTTAGCTGGCGTTAAAATTTTTGACGCACAACTGCGTTGGCGCAGTTGTGCGTCAAAAAGTATAAATATGGCCCTGAATGTGCCACAGCAAATGCTATCAAAGTACTTAAAAAAAAGATAACCTTATAGGGTCTATGTAGTGCAGTATATATATACGCCCATATTTAAAGGATTTAAAAATGAAAAACCAGCATAAAAATGCTTCCAATATACAGGAAACAAAATGCTAGTCTCTTATTCGCATCTAGTTACTGGTGCTTGGGGGGTGCATCCTTATTAAC
This sequence comes from Pleurodeles waltl, assembly GCF_031143425.1. Taxonomy (NCBI): domain Eukaryota; kingdom Metazoa; phylum Chordata; class Amphibia; order Caudata; family Salamandridae; genus Pleurodeles; species Pleurodeles waltl. The sequence continues at coordinate 213,526,583 of NC_090438.1, forward strand.
AATGGGGGATGTTTGAGAGATGAAATTCAGTAAGAGAGTTCTCTTGTCTTTGAGCTAATGTGGTATATAAATATAGACAATATTATAGTAGTGTACCATTTTACCCAGTTGAAGTGACCGGGCCACCCCTCCTCATTTCCTGAGATCGGGACACAAAGGATCTAAATAATTAAATTATTTTTTATTTTTTATACATATTATTGTTTATTTTCTAAACTTAATCTAATAAATCTAATAAAAAAGATTCTGCCTACCAATTTTCTTTGAAATAATATTTAATACATTGAATTAAAAGTTGTGTTTAATTGATTTACATGTGAATGTGTGATAAAAGTTTAGAAAAATTAATGTATTTTCAAAGTATGTTAACTATGAATTTTCAAACAAAATATTTAATTGTTAGTCTCACATGTTTATATTCCCTCTGTCTCTTTCTTCTCTTTCTCTTTCTCTCTCTCTCGCTCTCTCTCTTTCTCTCTCTCTCTCTCTATGTATATATATATATATATATATATATATATATATATATAAATATATATATATGACAATAAAGCGGCTCAGTTGCTTGGCGCCACGCTCCAATTACCGGTGCTCCTGCCGAGGGCAAGCAGTACCCTCAAATCAATATTTGTGGAAAGAAAAAAGACGTTCGGCAAGGCAATCCAACAAGGACTTTACATCAATTATTTATTACACAACTGTGCGCAAACGAACAACGCGTTTCGACCGACGCGGTCTTTTCCGAGTTCTAAAAGTCCTGTGATCCATTCTGATCCATTTAAAGCTAATGCCCTTTTAACAAACATAATGCATGTTGGGACTGGTGGTCCAATTAAATTAACAACAAATCATATTCACAGAACTCATTGCCACCCATCAGTGCTAACAATAATGATTTCCTATATGTTCCCAAAATATTAATATGTGCATTAAGGCAAGCAATTAAATCAAAATTAATTTAAAATATTTTTTTCAAATATTATTTGTAAAGTAAAATGTCAAAATATAACAATCAGAATCAGCTGAATTAATATATACATGAATTTATACATATTGACATCATTATTGAGAAAAATATCTCAGAGAATATACTCCCTTAGGAGGTAAGTAAAATACACAAAATATACACACAAACCAAAATCAGGTAAGTAAAACAGTCAGAAATTAGTGCAAACACTGTAGAATACAATAGGATGCAATAGGCCTAGGGGCAACACAAACCATATACTCTGGAAGTGGAATGCGAACCACAAATGGACCCATAGGCTACTGTAGTGTGTAGAAGGTCACTGGGAGTGTAAGAAAGCACTAAGGGTGTCCAAGATACCCCACCCCAAGACCCTCAAAAGTATGAGTAAATTGCTACTACTTCCCCAGAAACACACTAAACTCATGATAGAGGCTTCTGCAAAGACCACAACAGACTGCAAAGCACTGAAGACGCATTCATGGACCTGAGGACCTGGGAAGGAAGGAGACCAAGTCCAAAAGTCGCAAAAGTGTCCAGGGGATATATGAGCCCACTAAACCCTGGATGAAGGTGCAAAATGGCTGCCTCCGGATGGAAGAAGCTAAAGATTCTGCAACAACGAAAGGTGCTAGGGAACTTCTCCTTCCTGCAGAAGATGTCCCATGGAGTGCTGGAGGATGCATCATTGTTTCCTTGGAGAAAGACCACAAACAAGCCTTGCTAGCTGCAAAGGCTGCGGTTGAAGAAAAAGGGTGCTGCCTGGACCCAGGAAGGACCAGGATGTCGCCACTTGGGAGAGGAGACAGAAGGGGCCCTCAGCAACACAGAGAGCCCATGCACAAGAAGGCAGCACCCGCAGAAGTCCTTGAACACGGGTTCAAGAAGACTGAGCACGGCGGTCGTCTCAACACTACAAACGAGGGTCCCACGACGCCAAAGGTCAACTCAGGGAGTTGTGCATGCAGGATGGAGTGCTGGGGACCTGGGCTAGGCTGTGCATGAAGGATTCATTGCAAAAGTGCACAGAAACCCTAGCAGCTGCAGTTCACCTGGTACACAGGATTACTGTCTGGAGAGGGAAGGCAAGGACTTACCTCCTCCAAATTTGGACAGTTGGACCACTGGACAGTCTGGGTCAACCACCTGTGTTCCAGGGGCCACGCTCATGAGGATGAGAGGGGTCCCAGAGTACCGGTGATGCTGAAGTTTAGTGCCTGCTGGAGTAGGGGGAAGACTCCGTCAATCCACAGGAGATTTCTTCATGGCTTCCAGTGGAGAATGAAGGCAGGCAGCCCCCAAAGCATGCACCACCAGGAAACTGTCGAGAAAGCCGGCAGGATTAGGCACTACAATGTCGCTGGTAGTCTTCTTGCTACTTTGTTGCAGTTTTGCAGGTGTCCTGAAGCAGTCAGCAGGCAAACCTTGGCAGAAGTCAAAAAGAGAGGTGCAGAGGAACTCTGGTGAATTCTTGCAAGTCGTTATCTGAGGAAAAGCCCACAGGAGAGACCCTAAATAGCCCTCAGAGGAGAATTGGCCGCCTAGTCAGGTAAGTACCTATCAGGAGGGGTCTCTGACGTCACCTGCTGGCACTGGCCACTCAGAGGCCTTCATTATGCCCTCACACCTCTGTATTCAAGATGGCAGAGGTCTGGGACACACTGGAGGAGCTCTGGGCACAACCCCTGGGGTGGTGATGGACAGGAGAGTGGTCACTCCCCTTTCCTTTGTCCAGTTTCGGGCCAGAGCAGGAACTGGGGGTTCCCTGAACTGGTGTTCTGGGAGGCTGCCCAGTCCCCTAGGAGGGCAGAACCCTGTCTGTGGGGTGGCAGCAGCAGTAGCTGCAGAGAAAACCCAAGAGGGCTGGTTTGTCTGTACCCGGGGTCCATAGTGGAGCCCTAGGGATGCATGGGATTGGCACCCCAATACCAGATTTGGCATGGGGGGACAATTACATGATCTTGGACATGTTACATGGCCAAATGCGGAGTTACCATTGTGAAGCTACATATAGGTATTGACCTATATGTAGTGCACGCGTGTAATGGTGTCCCCGCGCTCACAAAGTCTGGGTAAATTGCCCTGAACTATGTGGGGGGACCTTGGCTAGTGCCAGGGTGCCCACACTTAATAACTTTGCACCTAACCTTCACTAAGTGAAGGTTAGACTTATAGGTGACTTATAAGTTACTTAAATACAGTGTAAAATGGCTGTGAAATAACACATGCGTTATTTCGCTCAGGCTGCAGTGGCAGTCCTGTGTAAGATTTGTCTGAGCTCCCTATGGGTGGCAAAAGAAATGCTGCAGCCCATAGGGATCTCCTGGAACCCCAAAATCTTGGTACCTAGGTACCATATATTAGGGAATTATAAGGGTGTTCCAGTGTGCCAATTAGAATTGGTGAAAATGGTCACTAGCCTATAGTGACAATTTTAAAGGCCGAGAGAGCATAAGCACTGAGGTTCTGATTAGCAGAGCCTCAGTGACACAGTTAGTCACTACACAGGTATACACATTCAGGCCACAAACTATGAGCACTGGGGTCGTGGCTAGCAGGATCCCAGTGAGACAGGCAAAAACAAACTGACATACATGTAAAAATGGAGGTAACATGCCAGGCAAGATGGTACTTTCCTACAGTCACTGACTGCACCTACATGGCACTTCAGCCACCTAAATACAAAACACACTTTTTCCACAACAATGGCATTCCATCAACGTACAAGCTGTGTACACTGCAAGGGGCTTAACTGATGTGTTTGCTGCTTTTTCTGGAAGCACACACAACAGCCCATATTCCAAACGTCATCTCTTGCACATCACTTGGTTGCTGGGGATTTTGGTGGCAAGTGGCGAGTAGGTAAGTACCAACCTTTCAAATTGGGGCTAGATGTCCACACAACAACACAATACACCCACTTTACCCTCACATTCATGGCATGCCTGTAGGCATCATATATTACATCATGAATCTTTGTTGCAGGGGATTTTGGTTATGGTCTCTCCCCATCCCTAGCTCTACAGGTATCCAACCACACTACCTCAACAGAGGTATAATGGGTAACACATATGTACATAAGCCATTATTGAATACACTTTTGGGATGCTGCAGTTGCAATTCAGACATCTAGACCACACAAGGAAAGGGAGAGTGCTGGCGTACTCCTCAGAAGTTGTGTGCAACATTGTTGTAGCCTGTTGCATGTTTCACAACATCACCACTTGATTTCATTTTCTTGAGCTGCTAGTTTGGTTGCTGCATCTGTCAGATAAGACTGCCTCTGGTCAATGATTAATAACATTGTTTATTTCATATTAGTGTGCTATGTTCTTGGGAAAAATGTGTTGACTTCATTATCTTGGATCTTTCAAACACTCATGATTGACAACACATAAGTACAAAACCTCTCATACTTTATTAGGGGGTCATTCTGACCCTGGCGGTAAATACCGCCATGGCGGAGGTTGGCGGTAGCACCGCCAACAGGCTGGCGGTGCTCCGCCGGGCATTCTGACCGCGGCGGTACAGCCGCGGCCAGAAGCGGAAAGCCGGCGGTGTACCGCCGACTTTCCGCTGCCCATGGGAATCCGCCATGGCGGCTCAGCTTGCTGCGCTGCCATGGGGATTCTGACACCCCATACCGCCATCCTGTTCCTGGCGGTTCGCCCGCCAGGAACAGGATGGCGGTATGGGGTGTCGTGGGGCCCCTGGGGGCCCCTGCAGTGCCCATGCCAGTGGCATGGGCACTGCAGGGGCCCCCGTAAGAGGGCCCCACAAAGAATTTCAGTGTCTGCTTGGCAGACACTGAAATTCGCGACGGGTGCAACTGCACCCGTCGCACCTTCCCACTCCGCCGGCTCCATTCTGAGCCGGCTTCCTCGTGGGAAGGGTGTTTCCCGCTGGGCTGGCGGGCGGACTTTCGGCGGTCGCCCGCCAGCCCAGTGGGAAACCCAGAATGACCGCCGCGGTCTTTTGACCGCGGTACGGTCTTCTGGCGGTTCCCGCTTGGCGGGCGGCTACCGCCGCCCGCCAAGCTTAGAATCAGGGCCTAATGTTTTAGGGCAAACATTCTCAAATCCTTAATTAACCCACACAGTTTAGTTACCGAAAATATATTTTTATTATTATTTACAAAACACAGTCACTTTGCTAAATCTAGGTCTCTTCCTCCTACATGTGGTATCTTGTGGGAATGGGAAATAACATACAGGAAGATGAAGTCACCCATTTTGCGATCATTCTGACCCATCCTTTCTGTGCTACAACAGCATCCTCTTCCATTCTGCTGCTCTGTACCTTATTCTTGCCCCCAACATGGATAAGGGACTTGATGAGACAGAGGGCCATATTTATACTTTTTGACGCTAAACTGCGCTAACGCAGTTTAGCGTCAAAAAATTTTGCGCCGGCTAACGTCATTCTGAAGCGCCATGCGGGCGCCGTATTTATTGAATGGCGTTAGCCGGCGCAAGCAGACCGGCGCTGCCTGGTGTGCGTGGAAAAAAACCACGTAGACCAGGCAGCACCGGCGTTGTGAAAAAATGACGTTAGGGCGTCTTAAAATGGCGCAAGTCCGGTTGACGCTAAAAAATCGTCTTAACCCGACTTGCGCCATTTTTTAACGACGCCCATCCCCCATCAACATGACTCCTATCATTGTAAAGATAGGAGTCATGCCCCCTTGCCCAATGGCCATGCCCAGGGGACTTCTGTCCCCTGGGCATGGTCATTGGGCATAGTGGCATGTAGGGGGGCACAAATCAGGCCCCCCTATGCCACAAAAAAAAAAAAAAAAAAACTTACCCGAACTTTCCTTAATGTCCATGGGATGGGTCCCTCCGTCCTTGGGTGTCCTCCTGGGGTGGGCAAGGGTGGCAGGGGGGGTCCCTGGGGGCAGGGGAGGGCACTCTGGGCTCATTTTGAGCCCACTTGTCCCTTAACGCCATGCCTGACCCAGGCGTTAAAAAGCGGCGCAAATGCGCCGTTTTTGGCCACGCCCACTCCCGGGCGTCATTTTTGCCCGGGAGTATAAATACCACGTAAAGGCCTGGGAGTCATTTTTTAAGACGGGAACGCCTCCCTTGCATATCATTAACGCAAGGAAGGGGTTCACGCTAAAAAATGACGCACATTCCGGGAACTTTGGCGCTAGACGCCTCTAACGCCATAGTATAAATATGGCGTTAGTTGGCGTTAGTTTAGCGTCGAATTTGCGTTGAAAAAAACGACGCAAATTCGGCGCAACCAGAGTATAAATACGGCCCAGAGTCCCCATTCTCTCAACTTGAACCAGACATCATCAGCCAGTGTGGTCGACAAGAACATTCAGCTTCATGGGAGCTCAGGAATTCAGCTGAGCAATGCAGCACAGGCCCACGTCTGGACGGACATTGCTGCATGCTTTAGTGCAGTGGGTGTCCAAACCCAGTGGGAAAATCTCTGCCATAAGCATTGGGAGGACCTTCATTGCTGGGCCTGTAGCAAGTCTCAGGAATGTATATACGTTTGACCTTCCAGCCACATTCTCAGCACTCCCACTTGACACCACTGTACTGGATGGATTAAGAGCTGGCTATCTAACTCTCATCAAAATAGATGGTGTAGTAGAGAGATGGTGTATACAAGATTATTCATGTGCGTGAGCATGTGTGTTGAGAGTGATGTCCTGTGATGTGTTCACCTTAAGCTCATGTAGAACTTTCCATGTTATATTTTACATGTGGTTTTTGTGGTCTGAAAGGATTGAAAGTTAAACTTTGTTAACATGCATGGTTAGTGTTTGTTTACTTTGGATTTACTAATCAGTTACTCTTGGCATAATGCATTTGAAACCTCTGCAGTTCTGTCAAAATGAAACTTACGAGCACAATTATACGTTGTGTGCCTTTACTTTACTTCCTAACTAATATATACCTTTTACGTTGAAATTTTACACAATTAATCAATAATGTGTGAAATATAGGTTCCAAAAAGTATATGCCAGCTCAACATCATGTGCAATGCTTTACTACCATGTTTTAAAACTTTCTCTCTGATTAGCAATGTATGAAACAAGTTGAAAAACAAAATCTTCAACATTTTAAAGTGAACTATACTTAAAAATCAGCTCTGACTACAACCCTCTCTTTTCTTTTGAATGTCTAATTCCACAAATATTTTGTGGTTTTTCATTTTTAATTATTTGTGGTTACCAAAAGTTGAATATGAAAGTAGAGGATAATGAGACTTTTTTTAAAGATGCTCTATTTCAGCACTATGTGAATACATTCCTTTTCAGTAAAAGTTATGTTGATATGCATTATTGGCCTACCCAATTAAAAATGGCTCTCTCTTTGTCACATTCCTTTTCAGTGGACAGTTATAGTCAGCGAACATCCCAACAGAACAATTTCTTCAACTGGGAGATAGCAAGAAGGACTTTCTACCAGCAGTAAAGAGGAGGAAGCAACCAGTAGCAGGGGTAGTACACCTGCCTGGAGAGCATCAAGATCTGCAACTAACAGGCTCTGAGCCAGGGCTGAAGAGTCAATTTGGGGAGGGAATGGTAACACCATCAGCCAGGAGAAGGAAGATACCTGGGGGTAGATTTATGAAACATGGTGCTGCACCTAGTGCAGCGCCACTTTTCCTGCATCCCTTAGCACCCCCTAACACCACAATGTATTGTATTGTATTGTGATAGTATTTATTTAGCGCGTACTACCCCTGATGAGGTGTCAAAGCACTTTTGGGCGAGTAGCACACTACTCCAGCACCCAAGAGGAATTAGTGGTGGATTAATCTAGGGAAATATGAATTCGGTTTTAGTATTTTTATGAGTTAATTTGAGCAGAGGATATGTGAGTTTATTAGTTGGATTGACTAGAGTAATGGAGAGATAGAGGAAGGAAGAATCCAGAAGTGTTAATTGGAAGTTTATAGTAATAGGATGAGGCTTGGGATGAGTAAAGGAGAGATGGAGGGAGGGAAGAGTCTGTGGAAAGGGTTAGGGAGATCATAGTAGCAGGAGGGGTTTTGGATGAGTCAAGGTGAGATAAATGAGGGAGAATTTATTAGGGTTTTTGGGGAGATTATGGTAGCAAAGTGAGGTTTGGGTGAGCTAGATGTGGAAGAGGAGGAGTTAGAAATGGGGTTTTTGGTTGGCAGTCAGGTTACCCTCTGTCCAAGCAAGAACCCTCACTCTAGTCAGGGTAAGTCACACTGTTGGAAAATGGGTTATTGGTAGGGCAGGTAGGTACCTACACCTAGCAACAAGCCACAAACCTCCACAAAAGTACAGTTAGGTCTCAGTAAATTAATCCCAGCTCTACCCTTGGTAGCTTGGCCTCGAGCGTCAAGGCTTAACTTAGGAGACAAAGTGTAAAGCATTCAAATATCACAAAACAGTAATTAAATAAAACACAGGAAACAGTTTAAAAATCCAAAACCAATTTATAAAAATAGCTTATATTTTTATCTTTAAAATGACACAAAAACGATTAAAATCGGTTCAGGGGAACCAGAGATATGAATTTTTAAAGTATTATTATTTTCTAGCGCTTAGAAACAAAAAGCGCCAATCGGGTCATCTGGTTGCACCAGGACCGGGGCAAAGTCAAACTTTCAGGCCGACCGCGATGGAGCCCTGCTCGGCTACAGGTCGCGGGAGTCCTCGGTTAAAAAGTTACCTTCTGACTTAGTCTTTATTTTGAAGTTTTTCTTCACCGGGACGAACCTGCCAGTTGGATCCGACCTCCTGGAGCCCTTGTCCGGATACGCGAAGTCGGTTTCCTCTGTGGTGATTTTTACCTTCGGACTTAGTCGTTTTTTCGAGATGAAAATCCTTCGACCGGGGTAAACCTGGATCTTGATCCGACGTCCGTGGAGCCCTTCTCGGATACGATGGCTGGAAGGTCCCGGTCAACTTTTTACGTTCGGACTTAGTCTCTTTTTTGGATGTTTTTCTTTACCGGGACGAACCACAAAGTCAGGCCGGGTCGCGGTTGAGGCAAGCCGGCTAGAATTTCCGCGTCGGGTCGGTCACTTTATGGAGCTTTTTTTCAAAAATTCTCCAATCTTTTCCAAGCTTCTGGGGCTTCACCCAGATGTTCTTTTAAGGTTCTTTTGGGGTCCACAGCTCACCCCAAGGGTCCAGAAGTTCTGTGATGGTCCTTGGGAAGTGCGGACTTCAACTCCCAGAATGCACCTGGCGCAAACTCCTTTTTGGCCACTGGACAGTGGTCAGCTGGTCACTTTTTCAGGAGTTGGTGCAGGGGACTCTGGTTAGCAATTTTTCACCTGTAGCAAACAGGGAGTCCCTCCTTGAACCAGTGGAAGCCAGGCAATGTCCTTCTTGTGGTGAAGCCCAAGTGTGCAGCTGGTGCAGTCTTTCTGAGTGCAGGGTCCAGGTGCAGGCCAGGGGTCCAGCATGGCAGTCCTTCTTCTTCTTGTAGTTCCTTCTTCTTGAAATTTGGAGGGGATCTCAGGCGTGGGTGCAGGTCTGCCAGTTTTATCCTTGCTCCTGGGTGAAAAGCAGGGGGGCCCTGGTCCTCCAATCAGGGACAGGGTCGTCCCCCTGTGATGACCACTTCCTGGGAAGTGTGGCAAAAATCCATCCCAGAAGGCAACAGTCTCTAAAAATCCAAAATGGATGAATCTGATTTTTGGAGGAGAGATCTGGCTGAGCCCACCCACTGGTGTGGCTAAAAATCATAAACACACCCCTCTCCTGCCCTCTCCTAATCTAATCAAGGGGGCACCTAGCTGTCTGGGGTTGCAGGATGTGGGGGTGTTGCTGGGTGCTCCAGATGTCCTTCTCTGCCTTTGAAGACCAGTTTGGCAGCCCTCCCCCTTCCTGCCTCACCATCTGCTGAGGGGAGATTCTCTCCCCCAAGCACATTCCTTTGTGTGAAGCCAGGCCACTTCACACCTCATTAAAGTGGCCTGGCAGAAGCTGCTGCAGGCTGGCCAATCAGAGCACAGCAGCAAAAACAATGCAGAGCTGAAATTGGCAACTTTTTAGGTAAAGTCTAAACTTTTTACCTGCACTAGTTATATTAAATCCAACAACTGGAAGTTGTGGGATTTATTATAACAATCAATTTGATACCAAATTCTTGGTATGTAACATTTAAGGAGACTTTAAAATTTTAAATAAAGTCTGCCCATTCTAGCCTATGAAGGCCATTTACTTCAATGAGGGAAAAACGAATTTGGCTGTTTTTACCTCACCAGGGCTTATAAATCTATTTTTATAAAGTCCCTGCTTATAGTTACATGGCACCCAGCCCTAGGGGCACATAGGGCACACCTTAGGGGTCACTTATATGTAAAAATAAGGTAGTTTAAGACTTTGGAAGTACCTTTAATTCCAAAGTCGAATTTGCATATAACTTTAATTTAAAAGCAGCCAGCAAGGCAGGCTTGCTTTTAAAATGACACTGGGCACCTCAGCAATGCACCTAGGTGTGCACCACCTATGCTGTGGTCCCTAAACCTACATGCCCTACCATATACTAGGGACTTATAGGTAGGCTAACTTAGCCAATTATAATTAGCCTAATTTGCATATCCATTTTACACAGAGCACAGGCCCTGGGACTGGTTAGCAGTACCCAGGGCACCATCAGAGTCAGGAAAACACCAGCATAAAGTGGAAAATGGGGGCAAAAAGTTATGGGGCCTCTGCAATCAGCCCCAGTTTCTCACACACACACAATCCAAATTATGCTGTGCCCACCCTCTGGTAGCTTGGCACAAGCAGTCAGGCTTAACTTAGAAGGCAATGTGTAAAGTATTTGTGCAATAAATCATACAATAACACAATATAGCACCACAAAAATACACCACACAGTGTTTAGAAAAATATATAATATTTTTCTGGATAATTGCAGGTCAAAACGATCAAAGATGCAATATGAAATTGTAGAGATATCACTGAAAAGTGATATAAAGTGTCTTAAGTCTTTAAAAAGCAAACAAAGTCTCTTTCAAGCACAAAGTACCTGGTTTCAAGTGGAAAATCTCCGCAAAGGGCAGCAGAGGAAGAGATACGTGGAAAAATGGTGTGTGGGTCAGTTTCTCCCCTGCACACACGGACTTGCGTCATTATTTTTCTCGCTGGGAAGTCGTGCGTCGTTTTTCGGCACGCGGACAGTCTCCTTCTGTGGTTCGCGGGATTACCAGATGTCCCGGGGTCTGTGAGTGGAATCCTAGGCTTGTTTTCAGGCTGCGCATTGTTCTGGTGGGCTGTGCGTGGAATCTTCTCCCTCACGGCAGGCGTCACGTCGATTTCCTTTCTGGAGTCGGGCAGCGTTGTCCAGGAGAGGCCGTGCATCAAAGTTCCGGTCGCACCGCAGGCGTCGCGTCAAGCGGCGGCTTTCCGGATCGGCGTGCGGTGAATTTTTCACCGTGGAGCAAGCTGTGCGTCGAATTTCTCGGCGCACAAGGCGTCCAAATGAAAAAGAGAAGTCTTTTTTGGTCCTGAGACTTCAGGGAACAGGAGGCAAGCTCTATCCAAGCCCTTGGAGAGCACTTCAGCAGCAAGGCAAGAGTTCAGCAAGGCAGCAGGGCAACAGCAAGGCAGAAGTCTTTTGTAGAAAGCAGACAGGTGAGTCCTTTAGGCAACCAGGCAGTTCTTCTTGGCAGGATGCAGGTTCTGGTTCAGGTTTCTTCTCCAGCAAGTGTCTGATGAGGTAGGGCAGAGGCCCTGTTTCATACCCAAATGTGCCTTTGAAGTGGGGGAGACTTCAAAGAGTGGCTAAGAAGTGCAGAAGGTCCCCTTTCAGTTCAATCCTGTCTGCCAGGGTCCCAGTAGGGGGCGTGGCAGTCCTTTGTGTGAGAGCAGGCCCTCCACCCTCCCAGCCCAGGAAGACCCATTCAAAATGCAGATGTATGCAAGTGAGGCTGAGTACCCTGTGTTTGGGGTGTGTCTGAGTGAATGCACAAGGAGCTGTCAACTAAGCCCAGCCAGACGTGGATTGTAAGGCACAGAAAGATTTAAGTGCAAAGAAATGCTCACTTTCTAAAAGTGGTATTTATAGAATAGTAATATTAAATCCAACTTCACCAGTCAGCAGGATTTGGTATTACCATTCTGGCCATACTAAAATGACCTTCCTACTCCTTTCAGATCAGCAGCTACCACTTCAATACTGTATGAGGGCAGCCCCAATGTTAGCCTATGAAGGGAGCAGGCCTCACAGTAGTGTAAAAATGAATTTAGGAGTTTTACACTGCCAGGACATGTAAACTACACAGGTGCATGTCCTGCCTTTCACCCACACAGCATCCTGCTCTAGGGGTTACCTAGGGCACACATTAGAGGTGACTTACATGTGGAGAAAGGGGAGGTTTAGGCTTGGCAAGTACTTTTAAATGCCAAGTCGAGGTGACAGTGAAACTGCACACACAGGCCTTGCAATGGCAGGCCTGAGACAAGGTAAAGGGGCTACTTAAGTGGGTGGCACAACCAGTGCTGCAGGCCCACTAGTAGCATTTAATCTACAGGCCCTAGGCACATATAGTGCACATTACTGTGGCGGTGGTCTCCTGACCAGTGACGATACTTGGGCCCTCCTGGGCACTGACTCCGGCGGTGGTCTCCTGACCAGTGATGATACTTGGGCCCTCCTGGGCAATGACTCCGGTGGTGGTCTACTGACCAGTGACGATACTTGGGCCCTCCTGGGCAATGACTCCGGCGGTGGCGGTGGTCTCCTGACCAGTGACGACGGTGCTGGCGGTGGCATCTCGACCGCCGGGAATGATGCCGCCCTTCTCCGCCGTGAGACTCACAACAGGCTAGGCTGACTTCCTCTGGCCCTTCCCCACCTTTGGTGGAGTCACAGCTGACTCTCCAATCCCCTTGGGACCCCTGTGAGTTGTTTTCCCACCAGAAGTCTTCACACGGTCCCGTCGTCCACTTTCCAATTTCAGAGCCTTTACAGGGGGTGGGCTGCCAGTGCCTTGGCTCTGGGTCATACTGCCTGCCCTGGTGGCCGGTGCACTCCACATACCTTGAACAGGCACCACTGGTATTGGAGGCTTTTTGGCTGAGGCGCTACGATGGGACTGATGAATTGGAGGGGGGGGAGTGGGGGCAAAAAGGTCAACTTTACACAGGGACAGTTTCTGACGAACACTGGGATGGGTAGTTGGAGGGGGTCTGGGAGTGGAGGAAGAGGAGGTGATTGTAGGAGGTGTCACTTTAGGTGTTTTGGGTGCAGGTGCAGGTACTGGAGGCTGTCGTGAGGTGGATGGATGTTGGGTGTGTGGGTGCCCGCGTTTGTGTACTTTGGGAGGGGGCGTCACAGACACACTGGGAGAGGACACAGGGGACGTGTAAATGGCAGTGGAGGTGGTGAGTGCAGGTGAGCGGCTTGTGGTGCTGGGTGTCCTGGTGCCTGTAGATGTGGTGCATGCAGGTGTGTGTGTAGACGAGACTGGGAGGGAGGAGGGGGAAGAGGAGGAGGGGGACACAGTGGAGGCAGTGGATGTTGCTGTGTCTGTATGTGGGTGAGGCTTGCGTGAGTGCCTGTGGGTTGTGTGGTGCCTATGTTTGCTTGAGCTACTTGTGTGTGCTGACTTGTGTGCATACTGGTCTGTAGGTGTTCTTGGGATAGGCTGGGGTACAGGGGATTGGGTCTGGGTGGAGGAGGTTGGAGGGGGGAGGCTAGACACAGGGACAATGGCTGCCATCAGTGCTGAGGCCAGAGATTGCAGGGTTCGCTGAAGGACAGCCTGACCAGAATGAATGCCCTCCAGGAATGCATTACCGTGTTGCAACTCTCGTTCTACACCCTGGATGGCATTCACAGTGGTAGACTGCCCAACAGTCAGTGACCTGAGGAGGTCAATGGCCTCCTCACTGAGGGCAGCAGGGGTGACTGGTGCAGGGCCTGAGGTGCCTGGGGTGAAGATGATACCCACCCTCATGGGTGAGCGGGCACGGGGCGAACGCTGAGGGGCTGCTGGGAGGGCGGTGGGACCCATGTAGCTCTGGTCCCCCCCACAAGAGTGAACAGGTGTACAGAAACAGGAAGAGTTATCATTCTATGAATGTACAGATGGTATGTTTGGCAGACCAGTACATCTCCCAGGTTAATGCTATGTTCCCTGGCTCTGTGCATGATGCCTACATCCTGCGGAATAGCAGCATCCCTGATATGATGGGTCAACTCCAGAGGCACCGTGTATGACTATTAGGGGACTCTGGTTACCCCGACCTTTCCTGGCTACTGACCCCAGTGAGGAATCCCAGGACCAGGGCAGAGGAACGCTACAATGAGGCCCATGGACGGACTAGGAGGGTGATCGAACGCACCTTCGGCCTCCTTAAGGCCAGGTTCAGGTGCCTCCATATGACAGGTGGTTCCCTATTCTACTCACCGAAGAAGGTGTGCCAGATCATCATCGTCTGCTCGATGCTTCATAATTTGGCTTTACGACGCCAGGTGTCTTTTCTGCAGGAGGATGGTCCAGATGACGGTGTTGCGGCAGCTGTGGAGCCTGTGGAGCCTGGGGACAGTGATGAGGAGGAAGCTGAGGAAGAAGACAACGACAACAGGGAGTCAGTCCTACAGCAATATTTCCAGTGACACACAGGTGAGAACATTTTAAGATTTTACATTACATTCACTGTCACACGTCTTCCTCTATCCTGTGTGTAATTACTTGGGATTATTTGGTAATTGAGTTGTTTCTTTCCATTACGGTTTCACAGGTGTGGTTACCAACGTGTGTCATCTACATGCATCCTTCAAGGACTTTTGATGTGTGACATTGGTATGTTGCTTTTACATCGCACAACGCATTTTCACACTGTCATTGATATTACATTTTAACAAATCATAAACTGACTCCAGATTGTTTTGTGTTTCAAGGGTGTTTATTGCAGTGCTCAGAATTGGGAGGGGTTTGTTAAATGGTGATGGGTGATGGCGGAGGAATGTCCATGGCAGAGTCCAGTCTATTAGTCTCACAGGTGCACTGCCCATCTGGGCATAGGAAGAGGAGCTGGGGCAGTTCAAGTATGGACAGGGTAACAAAGTGGGGCAGTGGGTGACAATCAGGGTGGTCTCATTTCCTGGCGGGGGTCTTGCCATCTTGCTCTGTCCTGTTCCTGGATCTCAGGGACCGCTTGCGGGGTGGCTGTCCATCTGCAGGGGGTGGGGTGCTGGTGTGGTGGTCCTGTGGCGGGGCGTCCTGTCCACTAGCGCCGGCGGAGGTGGTGGGCAGTTCATCGTCCTGGCTAGTGTCAGGGGCCCCTTGGAGTGCCACGGTGTCCCTCAGGGTCTGCTGTATGTCCTTCAGCACCCCTACGATGGTGCCCAGGGCGGAGCTGATGGTCCTGAGCTCCTCCCTGAACCCCAAATACTGGTCCTCCTGCAGGCGCTGGGTCTCCTGAAACTTGACCAGGACCGTGGCCATCGTCTCCTGGGAGTGGTGGTATGCTCCCATGATGGAGGTGAGGGCCTCGTGGAGAGTGGGTTCCCTTGGCCTGACTGCCCCCTGTCGCACAGCAGCCCTCCCAGTTCCCCTGTGTTCCTGTGCCTCCGTCCCCTGGACCGTCTGCCCACTACCACTGCCCCCAGGTCCCTGTTGTTGTTGGGGTGGTGGGTTAGCCTGGGTTCCCTGTAGTGGTGGACACACCGCTGATTGACCTGTCCTGGGTAGGGAGGTTTGGGCCCGCTGGGTGGGTGCTGTGCTGGTGTTACCAGAGGGTGGAAGGTCAGGTTGGGCTGTGCCTGTGCGAGGGGAACCGACTGTCCTGAGGCCCACGATGGTCCGGGCTGGTCACCAGGATCCAGTAGGGCAGAGCTGCTATCGTCACTGTGGGCCTCTTCTGGGGGTGGAATGGTGTTGTCTGGACCCTCTGGTGTGGTGACGGTCCTTCGTGTTCCTGCAGGGGCATAAGAGCATGATTATTGCATTTGTGTGTGTCATGGTGTGCAATGGGTGGGTGAGCGTGTACCCCAGTGCTAGCATTCCTGTGTGGGGGCTTGTGTGATGATGGTTAGGGGGTTATTCTGGGTATGTGCAGTGGGCATGCTTAGGTGATAGGTGTCCATGCTTCGTTGTGTCATGCAGGGCTTGGTGTTGGGATGTGTAGTTTGTGTTATTAGTACATTAGTGAGGATTTGGGGTGATAGGGGAGGGTGTGAGGGTGGGGGTGTGTGATAGCATGCATGTAGGGTGGGGGATATGTTAGTTAAGATTTGACTTACCAGTGTCCCATCCTCCACCAACTCCTCCGAGGCCCTCTGGATGCATGATGGTCAAGACTTGCTCCTCCCATGTTGTTAGTTGTGGGGGAGGAGGTGTGGGTCCGCCGCCAGTCCGCTGAACCGCGATGTTGTGCCTGGAGACCGTTGAACGCACCTTCCCCCGTAGGTCGTTCCACCTCTTCCTGGTGTCCTCCCTATTTCTTGGGTGCTGTCCCACAGCGTTGACCCTGTCCACTATTCTTCGCCATAGCTCCATCTTCCTGGCTATTGATGTGTGCTGTACCTGTGAGCCAAATAGCAGTGGCTCTACCCGGACAATTTCCTCCACCATGACCCGGATCTCCTCCTCGGAAAAGCGGGGGTGTCTTTGGCGTGCCATGGGGTGGTGTGTGTGATGTGTGGGGCGGTGTGAGTGTTGATGTGTGTGGTGATGTGTCGTGGTGTGTGGTGTTTTGTGCGTGGATGTTGTGTTGGTGATGGTGTTGTGTGCCTCTGCGTGGTGGGATTGTCTGATCTGTGCTGTGTCTCTGGCCTTCGTCTCTAATTTTTGGTCGTAGGGGTTTGTGGGTGATGTCGGTGTGTGTTTTATATTGAGTTGGGTGTGTGGGAGTGTTGTTTGTATGTGTGTCAGGTGTGTGTATTTTGAATTGTCCAATGTGGCAGTGTTTTGGATATGTGTGTGTATTTTGAGCGCGGCGGTGTGTATCGCTAATGGAATACCGCGGTTGAAAGACCGCCGCGTGGATTCGTGGGTCGTATTAGCATGGACGTGTTTCTGTTGGCGTGGAGGTGGAGGTTTTGTTATCGCCAGTTTATCACTGACCTTTGGTGTGGCGGACTTGTGTGGGTGTCTGTATTTCGGCAGTTTCCGAGATGTGTGTCATAATAGCTGTGGTGGAATTCCGCCGCCGTGGCGGTGTATTGGCAGTCTTCTGCACGGCGGTAAGCGCCTTTTACCACCAATGTTGTAATGACCCCCATAGTCTTTTTCTTGTCTGGTGGTGTTCTAAGGCGGGGTTCCAATCTTGACCCAAGGTTTCTTTGTTGAATGTATTTGGTTATTTTGTTTCTGATAAAAAGAGACCCTGTTCCATGTAAAGCTTTGTTGGTGACACAAAGCAGCTTGAAGGTAGATCTTCTGGCAACAGGTAACAAGTGTAGTGCTCTCAAGGCAGGGGAGATGTGGACTTGTGGCTTTACATGTAATAGTAGCCTGGCAGCAGAGTTTTGAATATGTTGTGATTTTTTCATAATAAATAGAGATGAATTATGGTAGAGGCCATTGGCATAATTTAGTTTGGATAGTACAAGAGAGATAGCAGTCTGCACCTTGTGTGGAAATCCGAGGTGGGGGAAGATGCGTCACAGAGTCTTCAAGGTGATGAAACTTGATAAGTGGCATATGCGATCATGGTAGAGGTACCACGAACCCAGGGGTGTGATGTAGGGGCGTCATGCAGTCAAATCATGGAATTCTAATGATTTTTCTTCACCATGTGTGATATTCATGTATATCCTCAAATATCCTTGAAGATTCAAGGATATTTGAGGTTATTCTGTTATTCCCGAAAATTTGCGCCCTTGCCATGCACAGTTTTCTTATCAGAAATTTTATTGCAAATTTTGCATTGAGAATATCAAATATCCCATACAAGATCTAATCAATGATATATGTGTGGAGTAATTTAGGTGTGCATGACAAAGGCACAAGGTATAGTTATCTTAGGCCGAAAGTTATAGTTACTTAAAAGAATTTCAACTATAACTGCTTAATTTCTATAGTTTTGCATGAGTACATTTAGAACCTAACTATAACGTTCCTGTAACCTTTATTTTTGTCTGTAAATTTCAATGGTTTTTTAACGTAAAACAATTTTAATTACTATATGTTATTCCAGCGCCCACCTCGCACGGTGGCCTTGCTGCCAAGCCCTTGTAACCACCCAATCCCATGCCATTCACGTCCTATGGCTGTGGGCAGCGCAGGTTGACCACAGGGTCTGTCTCTGTGAGTGGGTGCGTGAGTGTTTGAGTGGGTCTAAAAGGGGGTGTGTGAGTCTGAGTGGGTATGATGGGGTGCATGAGTGCCTGAGCGGGTTTGTGAGTAGATGCATGAGTCTCTAAGTGCATGAATGAGTGAAAGAATTAGTGTCTGAATAAGTCTGTGGTTTTTCTTTAAATTTTTTAGGGTCAAGCCTGCATCGCATGCGCTTGCGCATGCGTTTCACTTGCAAGACACTTTAGGAGTTAGAAAAGGGCTCGGAGCCACATCCACATCATGTCAGTGTCTTTCATTGGTTCGTGGGCTTGCCTGTTAAAATCGGCTTGCTTTCATTAGTGGCAGGCACGCATATGTCATGCCTTTTCTGGTGGTTAGCCCTCCTCGAGCGCAGCGACCAAGTACTGAAAACATGCGAGGCTCGCTGTTTTTCATCCGGTTAGTGGACTACTTTTTATCTTTTGTTCTCAGTGCAATCTCCCTTGTCAGAAGTCGAGCGCTTTGCATAACATCGACCCTGTTACATGGTTAATTGCACTTTTGCCGGTTACGTAGATAATTGCACTTTTGCTGATAGGTTTCACTACAAGTGAACTGTAGCAGTGTGATTGCGTTTTTTTTCCATTCAATGAGGCAACAAAAATCCGGTAGGGAGTTTACAACTGCTAATAGCTGTAACTCGTTTCTTCTGTGAGTCTCCTTCACACTTATGCTCATGGCGACGCCTTGAATCGGATCCCACCGCATGCTGTCCCCATCACCCTTCGGCCGTCCCTCAGTTTCCTGTTGGTGTCATCCCCACAAACCCTCCAACTGCATTCCTTCTGTTTTTTCCCTGTAAATCGTGTGCTTTTTCACCACCTCCCTACAGGCTTGCTTAGTGTTTTAGTGCAGCAAACGTATGCACTAAGGACCTCTGGGCTGTTTGTCCTGGGCCTTTTATTGGACTGCTTGTGAACGTAATTGCATTCGGAAGTCTGCTGCACATTTTCGTCACTTATTTAATTGAAGCTATGCTCCCTGGCTCGACTCTTCAGAGGTTGAGGTTTCATTTTTCCTCAGCAATTTGGTTCCTCTTTGGGCCGGTCATGGGCTCTGACATGTTTTCCTTGGATAGAATGGTTTTAGGGGCTGCAGGGTCCTGCTTCCTTGTGTTGGTCTTTTGTTTGCTCCCACAAAGATGTGTGCGAAGATCCTTGTCGCTTTATTCCCCTAGAGACTTTGAGAAAAGCTGTAATGAAAGCACAAGAGTAGGAAAACACCTAATCGATTCAACTGACGATGTGACCATATCTGTTGAGGTATCATAAGCGGTGCTTTAATTGCCCAGGTACTACAGTTACTCAGTACCTGCACTTTTTTCATTTGTAAGGAATAGCAGCAGTGCTCCGGTGCTTTTAATCAGGGCGCATCTGCATTTCTCAGCAACAAACAGGTGTTTCGGAAAAGGAGTACCTGCACTTCTATATTTCTATTTCAAGCCCATGACTACGAAATTTGTAAAGTGGAAGCTGTCCTTAAGGGACAAAATGCACTCCGTGTGTGTGGTGCCTGCATGGATATGAGAGAGCGGGCACCAATTTTATGTACTGGTGATGCTTCCGCTCATGGCCCTTTTTCAATACACTGTTTTTCAGCCTCTTTGCAGATGCTGAGGTCTTCTGCCCTTGGAGGCATGCTCCATCACTTCAGCCTCACTCATCTGGAAGGATTTTCAGATGAAGACTGCCTCTTAAATATGAATGAAATAGAATTTCTGCAAATCCTTGTAAATCAGGTAAAACACAAAAATGTGGCCAAACATGGCAGATACTGTGCAAAGACAGAACTGCGCTGCAGCCCTGCCAGTCATGCTTTTTGCCTCTATAGTGTTGTAGCAGTGTGTTTTATCAGGAAAATTATTATTATTATTAATAGTATCATTATTATTATTAGGGTGGTGAAAGTGTTATTCTATTGGAATTAGCATGGCAGATTTAAATGAGGATGCTAAATGGCAACAGTTTCAATTTTCACTGCAGATAGATGAAGAAGTTGGAAGTGCTTTAATCACAGGCAGGGCCACTGGAATGGTGTGGCAGGAAAATACAAAATTATGAGGCAGGGTTGAACAATTTATATGGCAAGAAAAGTCATGAATGTACAACGTCAGTAGCTCTAACTCAAATAAATGCGAGACCCATTGCATTGCAAATGCTTGTTCTATATTTGCAAATAATTCATGACAATTCGTGAATTTTAATGAATATCGTGCATGGTGACGCAAAATTATTTTAAACCCATAATTTGCACCTAAAACACACCTATATCACACCCCTGGGGTCAGGGTACCTTCACCCTAAGCCCTTATGCCACTTTCAATTTGGAATTTCAGCCCTGGTGACCGTGTCCCATGAATTAAAATGGTGGCCACAACTTTGTAGTCAGGTTGCAGTCAGCCAATTGCAACGCTTCTTTTTGCAAGCATGCATATTTGCGAAAAATATAATATCTCGAAAACTACTGAACAGATTCACACCAAATAAGGGAAAGCGTAATCTGCATACCAACAGCTAGCTTTCTGCCACATTTGGTGTAATGCCTTCCAGTGGTTCGGCCTTGTCTCTAAAGAATTCTATTTGATTCAACATGGAAATGCAACATTTCTTGAGCCCCCTTTCTCTCAGCCCCCGCTAGATGGAATCACACCAAATCATTCCATGCACAACAACAATCACTGAAACACTGTTTTTGGAAAATTTGGTGAAGATTCGTCAAACGAGGCAAAAAATATAGGCAAGTCAAAAAACACTTTTTCTAAGGAAACATGGTCCTAAGTATACGTAGTGGCGACTGCCACTATCCCTTAGAAAGTTGCTCACTTAGCTGGTCACTTCCACCATCCAGATCCAGTGCGGATTACAGGAGTCTGTGCCCCTATGACATCATGCAACAAATCTTAAGAGCCTTCAGGCAGGATGAAAGAAGAGCCGCACTCCAGGATAATGTTCTCCAAATTTGAATAAAAGGCTTTTGAGATTGTCCTCTCTGTCGTGTGCTCTACATGCCAGATATTTTCTAATTTTATTTGACTAGCAACATTTCGGTGTGAGAAGGACTGTTTTGTTCTCTCACGTGCAGCTATGAGATGCGAAACACATGTTCTGTGGGGAATCGCAACTGCAATTCACACTTGTTTATAAGGAATACCTTCAGTATTTTGATAATTCATTACTAGAGGATCCCTAGATGAAAGTTTGCATGACACTTTTACAAATTGTTTTATGGGTGTACATTAGGGCTTCTTCTCCAGCTCCTCTGCACATGGGTGAAGGACATGCAGGGTTGGGTGCTTATAGGGGGTTGGCCGGAGGCCAGGCCATGTGGCCAACCGCAGCCGAGCACAGCCCAAGGCTACAAAATTACTATGGCCCTCATTCTGACCCTGGCGGTCTTTGACCGCCAGGGCGGAGGACCGCGGGAGCACCGCCGACAAGCCGGCGGTGCTTCAATGGGGATTCCGACCGCGGCGGTAAAGCCGCGGTCGGACCGGCACCACTGGCGGGGTCCCGCCAGTGTACCGCGGCCCCATTGAATCCTCCGCGGCGGCGCAGCTTGCTGCACCGCCGCGGGGATTCTGACCCCCCCTACCGCCATCCAGATCCCGGCGGTCGGACCGCCGAGATCCGGATGGCGGTAGGGGGGGTCGCGGGGCCCCTGGGGGCCCCTGCAGTGCCCATGCCACTGGCATGGGCATTGCAGGGGCCCCCGTAAGAGGGCCCCTACATGTATTTCACTGTCTGCTGCGCAGACAGTGAAATACGCGACGGGTGCAACTGCACCCGTCGCACAGCTTCCACTCCGCCGGCTCGATTCCGAGCCGGCTTCATCGTGGAAGCGTCTTTCCCGCTGGGCTGGCTGGCGGTCTGAACGAGACCGCCCGCCAGCCCAGCGGGAAAGTCAGAATTACCGCCGCGGTCTTTCGACCGCGGAACGGTAACCTGACGGCGGGACTTTGGCGGGCGGCCTCCGCCGCCCGCCAAGGTCAGAATGAGGGCCTATATGTTTAAAAGACATAGAAATTCATTGAAAAAAACAAAGGTTACAGGGATGTAATAGTTAGGAAATAGAATTAAAAAACTTAGAAATTCACTGAAGAAAACAATGACCATGTCATGAGTGATGTATATATGTAATATATGAGGCAATAAGCAGTACATTTCGGGAGCGCCGGTTATAGTTAGCTGAGGTACCTATAACTGCTGAATTTCTATGGTTTTGTGCGAATAAATTCAGAACCTAACTATAATGTTCATATAACCATATGGAAGTGAATGGGTATATAGGATTCGTTTCTGGTGTGGTGTAATTTGCATGTCCCTTGGAAGAGGCGGTATCTGCTGTGGTAGCAAAGATTCCACAAAGTATGCAGAGGGCTCGGCCCTAGTGACAGAGGTCTAGCAAAATGGATAGATTGAAAAAATACAGTTGAGAATTTACTAGTAGTAGCATTACAGCAGTATTTTCCATTTGTTTTGACTCCTCACCTTGAATTTGGGGTTCGACACATGTAAATCTACACTTTGAGTAATTTTACACTTGGATATTGCGAATAGCCCAAAGTAGTAAAGCTGCTGAAAAGTTTAGGTGTAAACTTACTATTGATAAATCTACATACATGCATTTACCTTTGTGAAAAGGTCGCCAGGTGTGCTTATATACATGGGCTCAAGACAATGACAAACTTTCAAAGCTAAACAAATGTATTTAATCTTCAAGGTTCTGTGAAGCTGCCACGTATTGCAAATAAGATGAGCAGAGAGAGCAATCTTCTGGAACGTTAATGGTTCAGAATGTATTTCCTGCAGGACTTTGGTGACTGTCCATGGGTAAAGTTATTTCCTGAAATTAAGGCACAGCAGGGAAATTGGTTAGAATTATCAACTTTTTCATCCATCTAGCATGCAAAATATTCAAGCAACAGCCACAGTCCCTTCCAGGGTCAACCTGTCATTAAATAGCCTATAATTATCACTCTGAGAGGCAAAGTATTTATGTAGCACATGAACAGCAATTAAGTGAAAATATAACACAAGAAAACTCCCACATCAATTTAGAAACATATAGTAAAATGTAATACATTGTTTGACATCAAAATGACAAAATTACAATCATTAGAACCAGATATATACATTTTCGAAGTTTTAAGGAAAGTATAGTGCCTAAAAAGACAAAGGTCCTCATTACGACCCTGGCGGTTGGTGATAAAGTGACGGTAATACTGCGAACAGGCTGGTGGTAATTACAGTCAAGTTATGACCATGGTGGAAAGTTCCCTGAAAGACAGCCAATGTACCACACTGACCGCCAGGGCCGAAACAACATGCACCACGGCGGAAGCCGCCTACAGCCAGTTGGAAGTCAAAGTTCCACCCACTATATTATGACCAGACTATCAGCCACCTTTTCTGGGGCGGTACCAATGACATCAAAAGCCTGGCGGAAACACTGCACAGAAGTGAAAGGACTCACCATGAGTACAGTCGCCTAGCACACAAGAGTGACACGCACATGCACAACACACACCCCATACACACACACCATACACACAACCAGCTGCCCAAGAAAACAATCAATCCCCCCAAATCAGCTGAATAATGCAAGGACAACAGGAATTAACTAAAGTGACTGTAAAAAGATCAACACAGTATAAATAATAAATATGCCAATGCAACAGACATGTACAAATGTACAAAAAAAGACACTGCCCAGTCCTCAGTTCGCGTAGGCCACATGGCCACAGGGCAAAGTCCAAGGCCCCACTTGTTACCTGCATCAATACGGAGAGAACACTGCAGGGGCTTCAGTTGGCAAATAGGCAGGCACCTCAGGGGGAGGGGGTGCACCTCAGCCGGAGGCGGGAACAAGACTACTGGGTCTGGAGGGGGCAACACACTCTGTGTTTGGTCCTGGGGAGTGCAAGGCCACAGTCTCTCAGTTGGGTGACTTGCCCACTGGTACTGAAGGGGGCAACATGCCCTTTGCTTGATCCTAGGGAACGCAAGGCCACAGGCTCTCAAGTGGGTGACCTGCCCACTGGTTCTGGAGGGGGCAACATGCCAGGTGCTTGGTCCTGGAGAGTGCAAGGCCACAGTCTCTTGAGTGGGTCAATACCACACTGGTTCTGGATGGGACAGGCCACACAGCAGCCCATGGAGGCTGGATCACATTGCATCTGCCGGCGGTGACAACTGTGATGGTGGTGGAGGTAGTGGAAGGCTCCTGCTCAGCCCCTGCTCCCTGCGATGCCTGCACTGTGGTGGTGGTGGAAGTAGTGGAAGGCTCCTGCTCAGCCCCTGCAAACTGTGATGCCTGCACTGTGGTGGTGGTACTGGGAGGCTCCTACTCAGCCCCTGCACCCTTCGATGCCTGCACAGTGGTGGTGGTGGAGGTAGTGGGAGGCAACTGCATAGCCCCTGTACCCTGCAATGCCTGCGCTGAGGTCGTGGTTGAAGTAGTGAGAGGCTCCAGCTCAGCCCCTGCACTCACTGATGGCTGCACAACCACGGTTGGTGGTGGGGACTCTATGACAGCTGCTGGTGCAGGCTCCTTCCCTTTCTCGCTTGACGGTGCATGCTCCTTCACCTTCTTGCTTGCTGGTGCGGGCTCCTTCTCCTTTCTGCCGGCTGGTGCAGGCTCTTTCCCCTTCTTTCTGGCTGGTGCAGGCTCCTCCCCCTTCTTGCTTGCTGGTGGAGGCTTCTTCCCCTTCTTGCAAAAAGTGTCCAGATCCATAGATGAAAGGTTATCTTGTATTTATTGCAGCTTCCTTCTTCAACCTCATCCAAAAGCAGCAGACATGTGTTTCGTCATGCGACCAATCCTCGCATTGACTTTATCAAGGCTGCAATTGATAAATGTAATTCCTATATGTTATCAAAAAACAAATAACCAATACAATTAAAATGTATAATAGTGCTATCCAGTGCTTACAGTATCCAATTCTAAGTGCCACTAATATAGTAAAACAGCCAAATGTGAAGACAAAATGGTGGGTGGTGAAACCATTAATGGTAACAAATAGTAATTACAATAAAAAGCCACATGTAATCCGAAATGGTGCAAATTATTATTTACGTGCTGTATCCATGAAAAAATGGCACCCAATACACCAACATAATACACCCCCCATGTGTAGAGCTGAGCAAAGCACAAGTGAAAGAAAACCATGTAAACTTGCCTCTGCTGATTGAAAAAAGTAAAAAAAAAAACATTGATTCAAAAATTTCCAGATAAATTAATTCACCAGTCTCTAGCAGAACTATGTAGTGTGTAGTCAGTAGAAATCGATTAAATACCTGAACACCATGTCAAAATTTCAATGAATATGAACTGTGTTAAAGTCAAGAAAAATGAAAGCGTAAAAGAAATGTTTCTGCAATTAAGTAATGACAGAGTTATTCAATTCCTCGAAGAATTACTGGTATACTACTCTCAATTAAAAAAGACCCGCACATCAAATTAGCACAAGCGTAATGGCCGTAAATAAACAAAGTACGTAATGTATAAGACACTCGAAAATAACCTGACCCTCAATAAAGCATCCAATTAATTAGTATGGAGTGATCATTTACATTCTACAATATGTATTAGCAATAATATATGGTAAACCATTAGAGCATTAATAGTACTTGAACTCATGCTTTAATCGTATGAAGTCAATATGCGTAAATAGCAAAACATTGTTTGTAAGTCTAATTAAGTCCATTAGGAACAACCAATCGCTTGATAAGCGAAGATCGAAACAGGATGCAGAGGCTCCACTTACCTCCAAAACGGTACCAGTGAACCATATCCCTCAAACCAACAGCGTGTATGCTACAATATCCATCAAACTGCACTCACCCCCCACACATCCACTTATACGTGTGGAAGCAACAAGTTAGACAGCAGACTAATCAAGCAAAAGATGTCCACCTTTATTGTAGTTCCCGATTCTCCGTATCAAAAATGTGATATGTTTGAGAGCAGAGTAGCCAAAAAATGTATAACAAAATGAGCAATTTGAAATTCATTGGCAGAAATTGTCAATACCTATTAAGTCAATTTTCTTAGAACCCATTTTTAAGACTGATTGGTATAAGCAAGAACAGGGTGCAGCGATGGGATCGAGGTTTTCTCCCTCCTATGCTAATTTGTTTTTGGGTTACTTGGAGAAGCAGCTAATTTGGGCCCCTTGGGATGCGCAATGGAATAGTCACATTCTATACTGGGGCAGATACATTGATGATTGCTTTATGATTTGGTCAGGGACAGTTTTGGAATTAAATCAGTTTTGTGATTATTTGAATTCGAATCAGGCCAATATTAGATTTACATGTGAACACAGTAGTACACGTACTACATTTTTGGATGTAGAACATATCACATTTTTGATACGGAGAATCGGGGACTACTGGAACTCTTGTGTGCGAGGTGTGGCCTGGCGTCCCTGTACAGGTGGACACACTGCTGATTCACGTGTCCTGGGGACAGAGGTGTGGGTTTGCTGGGTGGGTGCTTTGGTGGTGTTTCCTGAAGGGGGAGGCCCTGTGGGGATGTGTGACTAGGCTTGAGTAACCGTCTGTCCAATGATCCCTGATGGGACAGGTAGGTAGTCCAGATCCTGAGGTCCAGAGTTACTGTCATCACTGTGGACCTCTTCAGTTGGGGGACTGGCTAGTGCTGGCACCTCCTCTCTGGTGACATTGGCTGTGGTACGTGTGGGGATGTAAATGATGTGACAGGTTAACATATTGTACATCCATGGCTTCCACTCTATGGTTGGTTTTGCCCTGCCAGCTTTCACTTTTGTATGTTAGTGTATGGTGGGATGGTTAGTTCTCTGTGCTGTGCATGCTTTAGTGATGGGTGTCCATGCAGGGCTGTGATGGGTGTCCATGCATTGGTACAGCATGCAGGGCTTGGCATTGGGATTAGTGAGATTTGATAGTGGAGCGTGTGGGATATAGTGGAGTGATGGGAGTGAGGGTGAGAGTATGTGAAGGCATGCAGGCAGGGAGGTGATAATAGTAGAGAGTTGACTTACCAGTCTCCATTCTTACTCTGACTCCGGCCAGGCCCTCAGGATGCAGCATTGCCAAGACTTGCTCCTCCCATGCTGTGAGCTGTGGGGGAGGAGGTAGGGGTCCACTGTCAGTCCTCTGTATAGCGAGCTGGTGTCCTGCTGCTATGGAACATACCTTCCCCCATAGGTCGTTCCACCTCTTCCTGATGTCATCCCTTGTCCTGGGGTGCTGTCCCACGGCATTGACCCTGTCCACGATTCTACCCCATAGGTCCATCTTCCTTGCAATGGATTTTTGCTGCACCTGTGCTCCAATTAACTGTGGCTGTACCCTGACAATTTCCTCCACCATGACCCTTAGCTCCTCCTCTGTGAAACGGTGCTGTCTTTGTGGTGCCATGTGTGTTATGTGAGGTATGTTGGTGAGGGTGTGTTGGGTAATGTGTTGGGGTGTGTGATGTGGAGTGCGTGAGTGGGGTGTGAGTAGTGTATGGCCCTAGTTGTCTCAGTGGTCTTGATGTCTCTCTGGTGGCAATGATTTGTAATTGTAAAGGGTTGTGGATAATGTGGGTGTGTGTTTTATTGTGGTGTGGATGTGTGGGTGTGGTGTGTGTATGGGTGTCAGGTGTATGTTGTTTGAATTGGCCAATGTGGATTTGTTTTGTCTGTGGGAATCCATTGTGCGTGTGCGGTAATGTACCGCCAATGGCTTACCACAGTTGAATGTCTGCTGTGGTGATTCATGGGTTATAATGTGGGGAGCATTGTTCTGTGGGCGTAATAGTGTGGCTTTTGATACCGCCATTTTAGCACTGACCTTTGGACTGGAGGATTTGTGTATGTGGCTGAATTCTGTCAGATTGGTGTGTGTGTCATAATATGGTAAACTGATATTCGCCACCGCCACGGTAAGTTGGCGCCGTCAGGATAGCAGTAGCAGGATTTACTGCCAGAGTCATAATGAGGGCCAAACCCTCAAAAGGAGTTATCTGGTCGCACCAGACCGGGACAAAGTTTCAAGGTCAGACTGAGTACAATGGAGTGCAGACCAGATAAAGGGACCATATTGGTCCCATTGAGAATTGTACCTTAAGTTGTTGATGCACAGCATTGTGTCCTGCTTTGCGGGTTCGAATAGGAGCTGAAGGGGCTGCAATGAGAGGTCCTGCATTGGGTTGTGCTGTGCTGTGTTGGTTCCAATGAGGAGCTGCGAGGGCTTCAATGTGAGGTCCTGCATCAAGTTGTATCACGCTGCGTTGGTGTTTATGAGCAGCTGCAAGGGCTTTGATGTGATGCACTGCATCATCCTGAGTCAAGTTGCATTGCAGTGTGAGGGTTCTGAGGAAACTGACAGTTGTTCCAGGAAGAGTTCACCTGATGCCAGCCAAGAGTCTGGACCTGGGGGCACCTCTTGAGGATTGGGACTAACTCCAGCAGAGACCACCAGCAGGGCACAGGCAGGTCTATTGGAGTCTGGACAGAAGAGCAGATACAGGACAGGTCTCTAGAGCTTGATATGTACCTGTTGCTCAGAACAAGAGGACAGTCATCTAGCAGTTGGAGTCACTTTGCTGATTCTGGGTTCAGTCTTCCTTGCTCAGGCAGTGGGGCAGCAGGGCAGTGCTCCTTGCAGCAGGGTTTTCAGGCAGTCCTTCCAGCAGCAGAGCAGTCATTGCTCTGAGTCTTCCATGGGTCCAGAAGGGATCTGAAGAGTTGGTCTAGAATCCCATGTTTATACACCATGTTAGCTTTGAAATGGAACAACCTTCTGGAGTTTTTCCCAGCTGGAGGTATTTGGAATGTATCGCCTCCCTGTCGGGGTCCCAGACTGTCTGCAGCCACAAATGGATAGTGTGAAGTTATTTGTGTGTGAGCTGAGGCAGTGTATTTGGAGTGCAAGTAGGGCATTGCACAGCTCCCCAAACCCTATTCTGCCTTGAATGGCCCATTCTGCCAACATCCAGTTTCTCTATTGTATGGCTTTCTGGGAGGAATACATAAAGGCCACAGAAATCAGGCTGCAGGTACCAAATGGTTAGGGCAAGGAAAGGCCAACTTTCTAAAAGTGGCTTTTTTCAGAACTGTGGCTTAAACACTGACTTTACTATTGAAGGGAGTTTTTGTTTAGAATTCCTTAGATACCAAATATTATCTTTCTAATTGCTCACAAACAAAAGTTACCACTTATTAAATGTAATAAGGGAACTGAATTCTAGCATAAGGGAGAGGTTGGCCTCACAGCGGTAAAAATCAAATGGACAAATGGACATGTAAAACTTAAAAGTATATGTCCAATGTTTCGAAGAAAATGCACCCTGCCCTATTGGTTGTTTAGGGCCTATCCTAGGGATGAGTTAGCAAAAGGTTGATTTTAACAAGGTGCAATTTAAACTACATCTAATCAAAAATGGCAGGTTTGAGACATGTGTTGAAGGCCTACTTCAGTGGGTGGTGCAATAAGTGCTGCATGTCCACTAGTAGCATTTAACTTATAGGCCCTGGATACTTGTAGTACCACTTTACTAGGGACTTATAAGTAAATTAAATGTGTCAATTGGTTATATGCCACTTTTACCATATTGAAAGGAAAGAGAAAAAGCACTTTAGCACTGGTTGGCAGTAGTGAGGATCACAGAGTCCTAAAAGCCAACATGAATTGGTTCAGAAAATAGGAGGTCTGAAGGCAAACAATCTGGTGGTGACCCTACACAGAGGCCCATGTCCAACACATGAGCTGACTCTAACACCAGCCAAAGGTCAAGGACCTAGAGTGGTAGAGTGGTACCTGTTGGGGTCTAGGATCCAGTCCATCAGAAGTCAGCACCAGTGTTCAGGCAGGTCCAGTTGGTACTGGTCAGTTGGGCAGTCGCAGAGAAATACTTCAGGAAGCGCCCTATGTCCCTATAGTTCAAACAGGTGGTCACCCAACTGTCCCTTGGTGTCACTTCTGGGGTTCTGGGTTCGAAGCAAGAAGGTCCAGTCTTCCTTCAGACTTCAGACAGCTGGGTACTCCTTCTGGGTCACCACAGTTCCAGGAGTCTTCTAATAAGAGGTTCTGATGTTGTCACGTGTATACCCAGTGTCAGTCTGTGTATCGGGGTCACCCCCTTTGTCTAAACCTAAAATGGTTCTGGTCAGTGCTTCCTTTTTCCCTGGGTTTAGTTCCAATCTATCTAAGGGAGAAAAGGGTAGATAGGCCCAGGTGTGGGCTGCATTTGCCAGTGACAAAGAACACACCTTCTGAAGTCAAGAAAAGGGTGGGCACAGCCCTCAGACAACCCCTTTGAAGATTAAGAAGGGCTGGTTGCACTTCCACACCATCCTGCTCAGCAGAGGAACACCCTTTTACACACCCACAGCCCTTTTGTCCAGTGTCTAGAAGGAATATACATCACTTCTCAGGAGAGCCATTAACAGTAATGTGACCCTGGCAGAAAGGCACATTTGGTTTGAGGAGAAAAATGCCAACATTCAGAATAGTAATTTATAAATGTGCCATAAAAGAGGATTTTAAATTACAACTGGAATGAGCGGAAGACATATTTCTTTAGCTGGTCTCAAACATACGTTATTAATGTAATACAGAATTCCAGCATTAGTCCATAGTAGAGCTAGCCTTGCCATATTGTAAAATCACTTTAGCAGGGTTTTCTCTGCCTGGACATGTAAAACCTATGTACGTATGCCCTACTTTTTAAATGTCATGCACCCTGCTCTGTGACCCTTAACAGATTACCGTAAGGGTGACTTATAAGTATTAAAAAGGCAGGTTTAGGCCTGAAAAAAGGTTTGCTTTTCCAGGTAAAATGGCAGTTTTTGCAAACTACACTACTGGCTGCAGTGGCAGGCTTGAGGTGTGTTTTAAATGAGTGCTGCAGCTAACTGGTAGCATTTAAATACACACCCTGGGTACTTGTAGTACCATTTACTAGGGACTTTCAAATAAATAAAATATGCCAATTAGGTGCATTCCAAATCTATCATTTTTTTAAGGGATAGCTCAAGCACTTTACCACTGTTTACCAACAAAAAATGCAAAGATCTGGGAGAATTACATCACACAAAAGATTGTAATTTCCAACACCTGTCCAATGCAGGTGAAGATAACTCTGTTAC
Organism: Pleurodeles waltl; assembly: GCF_031143425.1. Taxonomy (NCBI): domain Eukaryota; kingdom Metazoa; phylum Chordata; class Amphibia; order Caudata; family Salamandridae; genus Pleurodeles; species Pleurodeles waltl. The sequence continues at coordinate 213,557,917 of NC_090438.1, forward strand.
AGATGATGTGTATAATATGCTTACTGGGTGACTCAGCAGTTAAAATTGGACCAAACTTCCAATAGATATGGTGCATCTCCATTTTCCTGGAGGACAAATGGTAGTGTGAGTCTTCGTAGCAAAAACTGTTTAAACAGCATTCATGTTTTCACAGTTTTCATGAAACAGGGTTATTCTTTTCTACAAAGTAAATTAAAACAGTTAATTTAGCCATTGCAAGAAGTTGGTGTTAAAGTTACACAGAGCTTTGTATTTCCCGAGTCACTTAGTAGTTCAATACCTGACACCCCTGCTGAATTTCAGTGAAAAGTTCTATTCTATGTTATGACTATTGAATACTGTAATTTTCCACCAGAGGTCAGGAGTATGATACTGAACTACGAAGCTGAGTTCATGGATTCTACTACTTTATTCCACATCCTGATGGCATAAAGTTAATTGCCAAAAGCAGCAAGTTTTATTTGCTCAACAACAATGTCCCCAACCCCCCTCCATAAACCGTTTTAACACAATAGTCACTTTGGACAAACAGGGTTTGTGTGCAACTTGCATAGTGTGAACATAGATGGATGCAGAGTTAATTGGAAAGAAGAGGAGCCCTGGCAAAAATGTTTAAAACAAATCCACTCACTTCCTCTATGGGCGACATGTACATAGCTTTTTGTTTTGTCGCAAGTGGCCCGATTCACAAAATCAGGCTGTTTGCCACCACAAAAAGCAGTTTCCTATGTACAAAATCACATTTTGAGATTCAGTAACCTATTACCAAATCGGAAAATGGGTCTGCAACTCACTATTAGAAAGGTGCCTGTCAAAGGCATCCCTTCCGAATAGCGACTCACAGGGGAATGCATGATATTTTTGCAACCTGGAATGTGGTAGTAAAACAATTGCAGTAACCACCAATTTCTAATTGGTGGTAACCCATTCGCAAACGGGAAGGGAGTAACCCATCCCCAAGGGACCCCTTCCCTTTGTGAATGGGGTGCCCCCATTTTTGCAGAGCAGGTAGTGGTCCCACTGTGGTCTGAAAAAATATAAAGGAAACTTTTCCTTTTTTTTTGCAATACATCCCATTTTCCTTCAAGAAAAACTGCTGCATTAAAAAAAAAACTTTTATTTAAAAAAGCAGTCACAGACATAGTGGTCATCATCCCTGTGGGTGTGACCATTCCAAATGGATCACAAATTACAACCTGCCTCATGAATATTAATGAGGCAGGTCCCTTATGACCACTTTGTGAATATCAAACAGTGTTAAACACACACATAGCAGTTTGCCATTTCCGAATAGCAAATCGCAAACATCCGCTATTATGAAATTGCAAACCTAAGGCTACATACATCTGGCCCTACATTTCCATTATTATCTCTCTCTTTATCTTTCTCCATCTCCCTCTCTCTCTCCTCTTGTGCTCTATTATTCATCTCGCTCTCTTTCTTCTCTCACTCCCTCTCTGTTATCTCAGACTCCTGCAGACAAATAGCAAATCCTGTCATTCAAGCCTCTTTTCTGTTGAGCAGTTGTTTTTTTTGTATCTCAAATTCATCTAGATCCTCAGACAACTGAAACATTTCTGAATCTGACACACCCCTTTGACATGGTAAAATACTGGGGGCATATTTAAAAGAAGTGATGCATCGCTATGTTGCAGCAGCAATGAGTCAAAATAACCTGCTCTGCGGCACAACAGTTTCATATGCCATTGATGCGTCATATTTACTGCACAATGCACCATGTGTAAGGTCCCATGGTGCACCACAAAAATGACTCATCCATGTGAGGGATGTCTTAAGGAGAACTGACGCATGTGCAGCAACAAGGGACAGTTTCACCAAATATGTCAGGTTCAGCATGCAGCATGCTACATTTCTGAGCTGCACTGCTCTGAGTGTAAGGTAAAGGGATGGAAATGGCCACATGTCCAGCCACACATCATAGAAATGTAACTTAAGAAAAACACTCACATGTTGCACAGGCCAGTCCACACCCATCATGTGTGTTCAGTCCATTTATGTTGTGCTGTACCAGTCCAGATTCGCTGTTGTATCTTGGACATTTTTGAGCACTGCATAACATCCATGTCCAGTGCTACAGGTTCTACAATACCAGGCAGAAGATGTGTACTTGAACACCACAAAATGGCTGGACACAGGAGCTCTAACCACCCTGACCTGGATAATTCATGCCCCTTGCACCAGGAGACTAGTGGGCATGCAGCCAAATCTGGCCTTCAAAGCAATGGAATGGAATGTGGGTGTCAGAGGATCAATTCCCCACCTGAAAGGGAAGTCATAGACATGTGAAGTAGCACCACATTGGACCATATGCAGAGCCATGTCCAGAGGAGCAAAAGTACAACAATAGTGGTACATGGCAGCACAGCAAGTGACCATGCTGCCCTGCGCCACAGGGAAAGGGCAAAAATGTTATGTATTTTCAAAGAACAGTGCATTCTTGTCCCTTACACCAGTGCTGGCACTCTTCTAGATGACTAGTGTCAACGGGGGCACATTTGAAACATGTTGTAAGGGTGCCTTTGTTGCATGCAGGACTGTCCTTGTGGAAGAAGGCATACCGTTCTGCATAATAACAATCCATGAAGGAATTAACCCCTTCCCATCTGTGCAGCAGAATGCAGCACTCATAGAAAGAGGCAAAAAGGAGGAAACATAGAGACATTTCTGCTTGTTATGCCTGCTATGGTTAGGCATATGTTTTTTTACACATTTCCAGGTTTACCAGTCCTTGAAAATCTGGGAATGAGTAAAAGTCATGGAGGTTGCGTTGGAAAACCCACCACCATGGATTGACCCACCTTGAGGAAATTCGATTTTTAATACGATCGTATCGACCCGCCATTTTGTGGCCCGCCGCCATTTTATGTTGCCTTCACTCAGGCAGCACAGCGAACGAAGTCCATTCTGCCTTTTCTGCTTATTCTGCAACATGGTGTTCAAAACAGTCTTCTGCCTCTATCTTTACAAGGCTGGTATTAAGGTCTGACCGAGTACACTAATCCCTGTCTGGTTTTCTAATCCTTGTTTCAACTATCTGTAGGCTCACACTATTCTCCGCCGATCTTATCTTATCGTCTGGCCTTCGCTGTCCTTTGCTAGT